>NC_140491.1:63188402-64388402 GCF_964271855.1 Acomys minous | reverse complement strand
ATAAATAAAATCTTTTTTTTTTTAAAGAATTTTAAAAACAGCCAAGTGGTGGCGGTGGCAGTGCAGACCTTTAATCCCAGCACTCGGGGGGCAGAGACAGATGGATCTCTAAGTTCGAGGCCAGCCTGGTCTACAGAGTAAGTTCTAGAACAGCCAGGGCTACGCAGTGAAACTCTGTTTTGAAAAATTAAAAACAGCAAATAATCAAAAAGAGGATGTTGCCTGTAGTTCTTTGTCTAGGATTGGGTCCCGTGAGACTTCTCTATTCCACGTTATTGGTGTTATTCTTGTTTGGGTCATGTTGGGCAGCCATGCTGGGTCATGTTGGGCAGCCATGCTGGAGCACGTTGGGCAGCTTCATGGGTGTAGCGTTCCTGACATTTCTAGGAGACACAGTCTCATAGCAAACATCCTGTTCCTCTGCTCTAACTTTTCATCCCCTCTTCCTCAGTGTTTCCTGAGCCTTAGATGCAAAAATGTTGAGAGTGGGAGAAATCGTCTTTCCCAGGGAAGAGTCTCCCAATCAGATATCAGTACTGAGTGGCGGAGTCTGAAAGCATCTATGTACAAGTAACCGTATATTGATGAAGCAGTATGAGGGATATATTGTTTATTTATTATATATATTTAGCAACAAATATATATTGTTTATATATATTTAGGAACATGTGTCTACCTATTTCTATCTATATATCAACATTAAGGAAAAGAGGCCATGGAGCTGAGACAGCAAGGGTGTGTGTGTGTGTGTACGTTGAGAGATAGAAGGAAGGGAAGGAAGCAAAGAGAGGAAATGATGTAATTATATTTTAATTACAAATTTTTAAGAGGCAAGAGGGCGGGACACAGGAAGTGGAAAGCTGTTACTGCAGGCTTCCTGGGTGCTGTGGCTTAACCTGAAGGAAGTGCGCGTTCATGTCCTATCCCCGTTCACGTCCTGTCCTCTGGGTTGAGGCCAGCTCTTGAGCCACTTCTGTCCAGAGGGGGAACAGAAAGAGCAGGGCAGGGGTGGAGGGGCTTGTCTAAGATCACACAGCTCCAAAGAATGAGTCTGGGGACCGACACAGTGCGAAGCCCAGACACAGACTAGAGTCACTGACGGGTGAGTGAGAGTTCCAGAAGTCGGGGAAGGCTGAGCAGGAAGCGCGGGGCGTGGCTTGTGTGTTTCAGCACCAACGCAAGCTCATTCCTACAAAGACAGCCTTAGAGGCATGTGGGGGGTGAGGGGGGGCGGGGAATAGGGCCAGGTTCTAAGAACTGCTAGAGAAAGGGGAAGCGGGGCTGGGCGGATGACTCAGTGGGTAAAGATGCTTGCCGGTCCAGACGACCTGAGTTCAATTTCCGGGTCCCACAGGGCGGAAGGAGAGAACGGAACAAAACTTTTACAAGTTTTCCTTTCATCTCCACATGTATGTCTTAACCCCTGAGCCATCTCTCCAGCACTCCCACATGCACTCTTAGCATACATATGTATACGCTAAACGCAAACAATAAAGAAAAGGAAACTAGGAAGACTGAGAAAAGAATTTTTTAAGTGCTTTAGCCAGGCGTCGTGGTGGTGCATGCCTTTAATTCCAGCACTCTGGAGGCAGAGGCGGGAAGATCTTTGTGAGTTCGAGGCCAGCCTGGTCTACAAAGCGAGTCCAGGACCGCCAAGGCTAACACGGAGAGACCCTGTCTCAAAAAAACAAAACAAAACAAAAATTTTACACCACTGTTCTTGCCAACGTGTCACATTCAGGAAAAGCAGTCCCATAAGGCAGAGAGAGCCACAGCAGCCACAGTAATGGGCACCAGTGCTTGGCTGCACGTCCTCCGTGGTCTCATTGTAGTCTCAGAGAATGGGTTGGGGCCGTCCTTTCCAACTCTATTCTCCACGAAAGCTGACCGTGCACAGCCCATGATGCCAACCAGCAGAAAGGACTCCTCAGTTAGCAACGATGGCTCCCAAACCAAGACTGCCAAGGTGCGGGGCTGGAGTCGGCCACCTGAGAAGCTTGCCTGGACCCTGGCTGGATCCGTGGTCACTGACGGGACCCTGGAGATGGCATAACAAGGGGCCCCAAAGTGATTCTTGGGTGCAGCAAGGTGAAAATATTTCTGGTTCTCTAAGGAGAACTAAGGCTCATAGTCCACATGGGCCAAAGCTTAGAAATGTCAATGAAATTTTCTGAGGGATTTGTTATAGAATATGTAGAGAGGGGCATTCTGTTTTAAAAGCTGAAAACTAACGGCATGGTGGCACATGCCTTTAATCCGGCACCCTGTGAGCTTAAGGCCTATATAGTGAATTCTGGAACACCCAGGGCTACAAAGAAAGACCCTGGCTCAAAAAAAAAAAAAAAAAAAAAAAAAAGAAAGAAGGACTTCTTTATTCTTAGTTGACACGTCCTAATTATAGATGATTGCAGGTAGAGTGTGGTTTTTCAGTGTGTGTGCACAGTTTGTAGTGAGCAGCAGGAGAGCACACCCACCACTTATTTCTTTGGGTTGAGGATATTAAAATTTCTGTTATTGACTCTATCAAAATATTCAATTCAGGGATATCCACGTGGTATCCCATGGTGCCATAGAAGGTCCCCCTATGACCGCTTATCCCAAATTCATCCCGTCCCCATGCCACAGCTGCCCCTTCCTCCGTCCCACATCCTTCCCAGGCCGCTGGCCACTGTTTCACTCAATCCTCAAGGTCAACCTCGGACTTCCACATATATTTGTTTTTGTGTCTGTGTTCTAGACTTACTTCACCAAACCTAATATGTTCCACTTTTGTCTGTTCTACCGCAAGTGACAGGGCTTTGTGTGTGTGTGTGTGTGTGTGTGTGTGTGTGTGTGTGTGTGTGTGGTTAAATAATCTTCTATTGTGAATATGTGCCACATTTTCTTTATTCATTTGTCAATGAGCACTTATATTGGTTCTATTCACTAGATATTGTGAATATTGCTGCTACAGATGAGTAAGTCTTTATTTATATATGTCGAAGAGACAACTCTTTGACTCAAACACTTTCTTGTGTTATATCAAAAGTGGTGTCACCTGGCTCCCGAGAGTCTTCCTCCGCTTCTCCTGAGAGCGCTGCAGTCAGAAGTTGAACAACTGTCTTTGTGCTTTGCCTGTTTGTTTCAGATGTGGCTATAGGACAATATCAGAATCTAGCACAAAAAACAAAACAAAAAAAGGAGCGCACCAACAGAGACGATGCACAATTGACAGCTTCAGCACCACAAATGAAAATAATAACCACCCTGAGGGGACGGACCAGAGATAAAGCATGCAACTGGGCAGAATGCAAGAAAGGCAGCAGCAAGCCTAGAGAGTGATGCACTAATCCAAAAAGAAAAATAAAACTCTACATGGAACACCTAACCAAGTAATTAAAATAGTTAGAAAATCAACAAATAAGTCATCCCTTGCCCCCCCAAAAAAAGAAAATAAACTAATTGCAATGGATATAAATTGAAATGGAAAAAATATTAGCCGAAGAATGGAAACCAAGGTTTGGCTCTTTATTTAAAACTATGACTGAAATAGTCTGGCTTGGCCAGCCAACAAAAGAGAAAGCATATTATAAGAATATTAACTTGTTTTAAAAAGGCAATTATCATCATTTAAAAAAGCAATTATCGTGATAGAAAAGCTATATTTTCTCAGTTCATGCAACTATAACTGCTATGAATGACTGTGCAAATTAAATTGAACTACTTGAACATCCAAATTACTGGAAAGTCCAGCTCTTCGATCATAAAGAAGATTTAATGCTTCTCAAATTTGGTCTCGGGCATCTGGAAACTGCAGTGTGGGGAACTCAATGCAGTCCCCTCTCTCATCCCATAGAGGTCACTGTTGATCACCATTCCTTCTTGTCCCGCGGCGGCTCGGCTAGGCCGGCTTGGGTGGCTCAGATGACTCCAAACGCTACTTTCCTTACCGCTTCCCTCAGGCTGAAACTGAAACTGGTCCAGAGTGTCTCCTAGGCAGCAGCTAGAGGAGGCGGGCTGCCCCCGGAGACAGAACACCTGTCTTCCCGCAGAGCCTTCCATGCTAAGTAGAATAGATGGGGCTTCTTAGACAGCATCTCTTTTTTAAATTTAATTTAATTATTTAATTTTAGGTTTTTCTAGACAGGGTTTCTCTGTGCAGCCTTGGCTGTCCCGGACTCACTTTACATACCAGGATAGCCTCAAACTCATAGCAATCCGCCCGCCTCTGCCTCGCGAGTGCTGGGATCAAAGGCAGACGCCACCACGCCCAGCAGGCAACAACATCTTGAACTCATTATTTTGGTTTCAAATAATGTTGGTGGTTGTGGGTTTGGCTTGGTTTTTCGAGACAGGGTTTCTCTGTGTAACAGAGCCCTGGTTGTCCTGGACTCCCTTTGTAGACCAGGCTGGCCTTGAACTCACAGAGCTCTGCCTTCCACGTGCTGGAATTAAAGGCTAGCTTGATTTCAACCACGTTTTTGGTTGGTGCGGTTCGGTTTTTATTTTTTGTTTTTTGACTTTTTTAATCTGTCTTGACAAAATTAAACAGTCATTCCATTTATTTTTTTGGCCATTGGGTTTTATAGCTTTTGAATTTCCATTTCATCTTAAAATAATTGCTATTTTTTATACACATTTCCTCATAAAGTCACTTATTATTTTTCAGCTTAAAGACTTGATCACATTTATTACAGTCTCTAAATCCCATTTTCTAATTTCTCATCATCTCTGAGACTTTTCCTACCAGCTGTGCTTTCTCTTGAAAACGATCTTCTCTTCACACAGGCCTAGTAATTTTTGATGTAACGGGACATAATAAATGTGGTGTATGTTATTGAAGTTTCCGTTACTGTAATAAAATGGCTAAGACAATACACTTTTAAAGAAAAAAAAAAGGTTTATTTCAACTCCCAATTATGAAGGTTCCAGTTCAAGATCAAGTGAGCTTGTTTGTTGGGACCTCTAACAAGGACAGAACACGAGAGGATGGTGCTGCAGAGCAGCCCACTCATCCTGAGCCAGGAAACAGAGAGAGAGAGGAAAGTCAAGGAGCCCCACCATCTCCCATCTCCTTCAAGGGCAAGGTCCCATGCCCCGCCCCACCTCGCCCCCAAGCCCTTGTAACCTCCCTTCCAAACCCGCTGCTTAGCAACAGCATCACCATGAGAACCAACCCTTCCTTTCGGGGGAACAACTCACACCACATCACTATGCTGTTTAGGGTCTGGATTTTTATTCTTTTCTTAGGAAAAACCAGCAGAATTCATTAAGCTGATCTTACTGACCTTTGGTTGTAGACTCACGCAAGCCTAGAATCTAGAGTCAGGCCCCCTTCATCTATGGTTGGAGAAACCCTATTCAGTAGTCATACCCTTTTTTAGAATCTAAAGTGAATGTCCAGGGCGCTGAGAAAGATCTTATTCTAGGTAGTTAGGGTACCAACCCCCGCCCCCAACACATGCGGCGTCTGTAATCTCAGTTCAGCTGGTCCTCCCACCCTCACCCTCTGTAGCTCTTCACTGCCAGAATGTATTAGTTTGCCAAATGCGCAACATGGCCCAAATATACATTTCTAGGGCATCTTCCCTGCAGCTTGCTCCCCTCCTTTACTCTGCATCCTCACAGGGCTGCTATTTTAGCAGCCCTCACCTCTCATCTCTGTTGGCTCCTCCACCCAGAAGGCTGCGCTTGGCAGGGCTGCGATGTGGGAAATGTTCCTAAGGAGGAAGCTGGGGTGGGTTGTGGTGACGTCAGAGGGCTCCAGCTCTTTCTAAGAACATGCTAGGGTTTTCAGCAGTGTAAAGAATGTTAAATCTTGGGCCAGGTCTTTGGTAGAAGCACCCTTTGGTGTCTCAAATGAGCCACTGCTCAGATTGGCCAGCTAGCTGCTTTAGTGACGGCTGACAGACATTTTCTCTTGTGCTAGCTGCCTTGAGCAGGGACTCAGCAGCAAAGCGGCTTCTGGGACTATTGTCCAGCAGGCAAGTTACTTTAAACACTGACGTTATGCCACGGTAGGCAAGGCAAGCCTCAGTGAACTCCATACAGCCCACCCGCCTTGCAGTTCTTCTCCCTCAGAACAAGAGGGCGGGCATCTCCTCAGGGACTTAGGAAAACATCCGTGGTCAGCGCAATGAGAGGCTTGTGGGCGGTTAAAGGGAGGGGGGAGTTATGATTGGCAGGAGATGGAGCTGTGCACATACTCAGCCTGTGATTGGTGGAATTTCAACCCACCCACAAACCTGGGAATGCGCCTCTTCTGGCTATAGAAGCAGGCAGCTCTCAGTCTGCTTGGGTGTGGCGTGGACTTTCCTTTCCTGTATGCTGCCCCATGGTATTACAACACTCGGCACCAGTTAAGGTGTCTGTGAAGTGGTCTTTTTATTGTTGTTATTGGGTAGGGGTTTTGGTGTGTGTGTGTGTGTGTGTGTGTGTGTGTGTGTGTGTGTGTTGTTGTTGTTGTTGTTGTTGTTGTTGTTGTTGTTGTTTTTGTTGTTGCTTTAATAGCTGGGTGCTGAGTTAGTTAAACAAAGGACAGAAAGGCTCATGCGGTTTGTTTTTTTTTATCTAGACACACCCAGAAGCTTCCACGACTTCCGGAAGGAGAAATTTGAGAGCTGAAAGCATAGAGGGCAAGAACCAGAGCCCTGGTTACTGGAAGAGTTCTTAAGAGCTATCAAGGCTCAAAAGCTGAGTGTCCCAGTGACCAGAGCATGTGACACTTGCTGCTTGCTGGCAAGCTAGGCTGTGGACCCTCAAAGTCCAGAGCACCTTCCTCTTCTTCTCTCTTAGTCCCTATGGCATTGACCTATCGCAAATATCAGGTTAATTTACCTAGCGAGGCCTCTGGGCTTGTAAGACCCATAAGCTCCTGACACTCGGACACTCAAGGTAGGTGTTCGTGACCGTCGGATTTAAGATCCTTTAGTAGAGTTAGCATAATTTGTTCCTTTCGAGGCTCCCAGCTGTGTCATCTGTTTCCCAATGCCTGAAGCACATTTTCTTTTCCTACCTTGTTCAGTTTCACAGATGGCTCTAGTGGGAGGGCCTGGCTCGGGCCTCATACTTCCCTGTGACAACGCACCGAGTTTACAAATCTAGTTTATGATGCATTGTAGATATATACATATTAGTCATTGTTTTCCTGCCAGGTAAACATTGTACTTGTTCACATCTTAGACCAGGGGTGCCACTTAAATGTCTACAACGGCTGGCTAAGGGGCACAGTGAATAAAGAGGCGCACGTGGGACTTTGTTGGCCCGCAAGGAGGCATGTCCCTGGCTTAAGCAGAGCCCACAGGCAGCTCCAAGCAGACGCTACTGCGTAGAAATACATAGGCACCTGGCCCTGCACACCCAGCCACTGCCGTGTGAGCAGCATGCCCAAGCAGCAGCGCCTCCTTCGAGAAGCTCGGCTGACATCAGATTCCATCATTCCCAGATGTCTTGACATCTGTTGCGTCCCTTGGTTCATGCTAACGTCGCAGAGGTCCCACCATCTTCTGCTGGCTCCGCTCCGGGTTCCAGCTCAGGGAGATGTGTGCCACCCAGAGCTCAGGCAGAGCAGAGCGCCGCAGACCCGGTTAGGTTGAGTCTCTACTATCCTGTGGGTTGGTAGCTAGAACTGAGCGTCTTTGGTCCACTTCGTCAATTCGTAGCCTTTGGTCCATTAGTTCATCGTGTTATCACCCAGATTCTGTCAGAAAAAAATATTTTCAGTGATGATGTCTTCTCTTTCTTGCCAATTCTAACTTACAAATTCTGTGTGTTCTTAACTGCCCCTGTGCTCACAACCCCCGATGCCGTCTCGCCATTCTATGTTTTCTGAGCTCCTCCTGAATTGTAAAATCAATTCTTGCTAATTCATTCTAGAGAATTAAACAAGTATGAGGAAATTCCTTCTCTTTGTGACATTTATTATCAGGATGAAATACTGTAGACATAGTGTCTGGGATCCAAAGTCCTTGAGGAACCTAGAAAGCTATTTGATTTGTTTTGAAGTCATAAAAAGAAGCAACATTGCATATAATATTGCATGTGCACTGGCTCATAATCATCTTTATCCCGAGGAGTTCACAAATACGCCTTTTAAATAATGTGTTTGTGAAGGAAGGTTCCCGAAGAAACTGAAGTGCCCTAGAGATCACAAAACAATGGTCCCATCGTGGCTTAATACAATTAGCATTAATTTCTTGGCGTCATCTGTTCCTTGGTCATAACCGGATTCCCCCCACTACACCAAATTGATCCTTTGTAGTTGTCGTGAGTCTGAGATGCAAACAGCGTGGAAAATTCAGTTTGGCTGTCATGATATTGACTTTCCAGGGCAGCCCCCCTCTTCTCCTTTGCCTCATGGCACTGACCTGTCAAAGAGCAATAATTTCTCGAGGACTTCTTACCTACACTTTGTCTTGTCGTAGCAGTCCAGGGCCCTGCTGGAGCATCCTACCTGCACCCTGTAAAAGGGCCTCATCACGTAGATAACCAATCCTGAGATTCGCTGGAGAAAAACCAGTTCCACCATTTGAGCCAATCTGAAGCAGGCCTTTAGTTAAATACTGACCAAGCTGGGCTTTGGTCAGGACCATTCATTCCCAGGAGTTCCCAACTGAGTGAGACACGTTTTGCAGGATAAACCCATAGGCTACCATACTTTCTTATGAGGCTAAGAAGCACAACTTCTAGCATTCTAGGAAGTTCCCCAGTCCTTGGGCAGGCGGGGCTCACAGGTTAATTTTTGGGTATTACAAGATGACATCGTAGCCTCTGAATGTTCCACAGATTTCTAAAAGCATCTGAAAATCAATCGTCATACACTGAAATGAGTGAGGGTGAGAAATGAATCGGTACAAGGGTGGGGCATGGAAAAGAAGTGTACTGTCTTTACGATCAAAGAGACAGCACTGATGAGGTGGCTCAGGGGTTAAGAGCATGCACTGCTCTTGCAAAGTCCTGAGTTCAATTCCCAGCTCAGACATCAGGCAGCTTACAAGGGCTGAACCCTTCTCCTGGCCTCAATGGGCACCTACACTCAAAGTCACAAAATGTTAACCCACTTGTTGAAAATATGACCACTACCACACTCCAAAGCCAAATTTGAAGCAAGCTTCAATTAAATGTTGGTCAGGAGTACAGACTCTGCCCAAATCTATCTCAGAGTTTCCAAAAATTGGCCACAAGCCACGCCTTGCAGAGGCTTAAAAAAGGCAACTCCATAAAGCCACTGTATTCCCCTACCAGACACAATCCAGGACCAGCCTACAGCCTGACTACTTATTATTATTACTGTATGGCATGGTCTGTGAGGAAGCCAGTGACACCTGAAGAACAGTTGTTGGCCATAGATAGAAGAAGTGGGTTCCTCATCCACACCACTGTGCTCAACACTGCTCCTGGGACTGATCAGCTGATAACAAATGATGGGGCTTTTCTGCGATGCATCAGGCCTTGCTAATGTATTGTTTACAAATCCTTTATCAGATAGATCCCAATTATATAATATAATTATCATTATCTATCTTGACTGCTTATTATATTGTTAAGATTGTAAGTGGGTTTTGCCTACACACCTCCCACCTGCACATCTTGATGTATTTCCTGCACGTGTGCCATGTGAGCAAGCACATCCAGTGCACGTGCCATTGAGTCAAACAAAGCTGCTTAGGGGAGTGAAAACTCGTGACTTGTTGTCTCCCATAAACAACAGCTTCCAACATTTCAGGAAGTGTCTGCCCTTGGGCAAAGGGCTCACAGGTCAGAGGCAGTTCTGTTTCATGGATCTCCTAGGCACCGTTACTAAGACTTAAAACGTAACTTTGGCTCTCACAATAGCCACCAATACACACACATACACACACACACACACACACACACACACACACACACACACACACGCTTTAAATAAACTAATTTTTTTTTAATTTCACAGAAGCCACTTGACAAAAATTAAAATCCCTCCAGGGTCAGGGCTTATAGAAATAAGAGCATATCCTCCTGCTTTCAAATGTCTGGGGCAGCGCATTCTCAGTCAGCTTTGGTTGATTGGCAGGTCTTTACACAGCCTTTAAGAAGCACAGACTGTGACGTTAGCATCATCATTTACCAGGCTGTCAATTAGGGCACAGTCAAGGCTGGTTTTGTATAGACCCATGAGCTAAGAATAGCTGTTCAACTTTCACATGTAAAGTATAAAGAAGAGCTATTTAGCTTTGAGGGTAACTAGTTACTCATAAGGTTAGGCCTAAGATATTTAATGTAGTGTAAGGCCCTTTGCAGAGAGGTAATCTTATGTTTCTTAGGCTAATTTTTCATATGCCCTAGCTCCTTTTAAAGGCAAGGTGGTCCTTATTTTCATAATAGTATCAATATTTCCATAGTATTTATAACATTATATATTCTCAACATATTTATATAATTGTATATTATATATTGTATTAATATATTACATATTACATGATATTTATAATAATATTATAATATTTCAATAATATCAGTAACTAACTCTTAAATAGTCTGGGTAGTAAGCCAATCACTGATCAAAGGAAACAGCAATTTAATAAACTTAACAAATAATAAAACATAAATAATTTAATCATTTGAAAAAAGTTATGAGTCACATGCCTTTGCCATCTTTCAGATGAGAAAATTGAATCATAAATTTGATATTAAAATTAAACACATATAATACCACTGGACTACATACTCTGTACTGTTTGGGAAGATTATTAGAAACTTTTCAGAGTTCAATGTAGAATTGTAGATGAATGAAAATAAGGACATGACCTCATTCATGATGAGGTGTGGCTGAGGAGAAGGGTTTTATTGTAGATATGAGGGAGAGAATACAGCTGGCCGGGTCCTTCATTGCTCTCTTTGGCCTTGTTAGTGCATTTCCCCCATAGCCTCATAGATCTAAGACTAACTTGTATTCACGTGAAGACAGCAAGAGTGGACATTCGGAAATCTCAGGGCCCCCTTCATGGCACCACAGTTTGTCATGGGATGGTGACCCAGAGTCTTGCATTCTGAGGTCCGTAGAAAGGTTATGTATCATGCAAACTAGTATTTTCTCAAAGGCAGATAGGTTCAGCCAAAGGAAGGAAAGTGGGAGATGAAGCCACACAGGGTGCGAGGGCTAGCCTCAGCTGTGAAGTCCCTGAGGCTGTGGCCTGCTAGGAAACATGATACCTGACAAAAATTACCCTGAAAATTCTATGACAGCTGTATTGATAAATATAAAAGATAAAATAAATATAAATTTGAAGGTCCCTTGGGAATCTGGCAGACATCGTACCACATCTCAGGCAAATTGTACAGAACCTGGATAACTTGGTAAACTGAGGAGCTGTGTTAGACTTGCATCAAAATTTTCAAGACTGTTTTCGAACAAGCTAAGACAGCTCTGTGTTTCATGGCATCTGTGTCTCTTCATGTTAGAAGTCAGTAGACGCTCACAGGGCTATTTTTTGGACTATAGCATACACCACACACAAGCACACACACACACAGGGGGGGGAGAGAGAGAGAGAGAGAGAGAGAGAGAGAGAGAGAGAGGGAGAGAGAGGGAGACAGAAAGAGAGACAGAGAGACACAGAGAGACAGAGAGAGACAGAGAGACAGAGAGACAGAGAGAGACAGAGAGACAGAGAGAGACAGAGAGACAGAGAGACAGAGAGACAGAGAGACACAGAGAGACAGAGAGACAGAGAGACAGAGAGAGTAGTTCCAGTGGAGTTTTGCTCTCTCAGTCAAGAAAGAGGACAAGAGTGCACTACAGGGTGCTAGAACAGCAATTGCTAGCAATGTATAAAGTATTACAACAGACAGAATTAATCATTGGCCCTGCCTCAGAAACAGTTAGATCAGTTTATTGAGTTAAGGGTTGACTGAAGGCCTTCTGGACGAGCTTCTTTCTGGAGTGGCCCATAATGAAACCCTGTAAAGGCAGCAAAACACATCCACAATAGCATGACACCTGCAAGCCCTGTCCTAGAAAGGCTTTGGTAGTCCAGCCACGTTGGCCTTTGGCCTGTCACTAATCTTTTTATCTGGGTGAGTAGACATTACAGTTCCATGTCTTTGAGTTCTGTCTGCTCCTGTAAGCAACCCCTTACCCCATAACCCCATTAAACCCATTGGTTCACCAAGCTGGACTTTGGTGGTATTCACACTTTGGTCTGCCCTGGACCTCGTATATGGGATGAGTAGATGTGTGTGCCCTGTCTCCCCAGGAAAAGTGTTGTCACACAATAGCCCCACAGTGATAGGATTTGTAAAACATTGTATACCAAGTGGGTCCTGTGCAGGAGATGTTGAGTGAGGGTTGGGGAACAAAAGATCTACTAAAGAAAAGATCTACACAGTTCCACCCACTCATCTGAAAACTTTCTAAGTCCTAATCATCCCCAAAAGGATAGAGATATATTTGTTAGTGGCCCCAGGCACATGTCTTGCCTTTTAATAACAAGTGTATACTCCAAGTTTTCCATCTGAACAAGGGCAATAAAAGCACCTAATAAAAGGTTTCATTTGTAAAGCTTTCCTAGGTCAGCTATTGGTGACAACTTATACACTTAAGGATCAGCTACTGAAGTTAGTGAAAATGCCCATCCAGTCCTGCAGGAGAGACTGGGGCATCAAAGAAATTAGCCTATAAGAGAAGTAAAGTCACTGGGTTGACAAACTTTTTCTTTAAAAAAGAACTGTATTTTAGAGTAAGCATGTTAAAATATGTCAGCCAAAGCTATAGCCTTATGTATTCGCCATCAAAGCCAGTAGTTTTACTTTTAGTCGGTTTGTTTGTTTTGCACTTTCAGTTTGATAATCAAAAGACTACTCTTAGGCCACATACCCACACGAAATAGCTTGGGTTGAGCCTAGCTGGCCAACCAGCTAAACGTAATGATGACGGCACACCTCCTGCTTTCTAAGGGAAGCATAAAGAAATATTAGTTGCCCAAGACTGATGAAAGTGTTCCCACAAACAAATCATGCAGATAGGCTGGCCCACCTTGTTGGGTAGAAGGGGGTAGGTGGCTCGTTGTTAGTTAAACCCAAGCCTGACTGTAGAGCAAGTTCTAGGCCTGCCCAGGCTGGAGCGAGGCATTGCCTCAAAATCATAATACTTTACTCATTTGTTGGTGTTGCTTGGAGGTTTCTCCCCTCCTCCTCCCTCTCCTCCTCCTCTTCCTCTTCCTCCTCCTCCTCTTCCTTTTCCTCCTCCTCTTCCTCTTCCACCTCCTCATCTCTCTCCTCTTCCTCCTCCAGGACAACTGTTAACTGGGTTAAATTATATTTTTAGTTTATGACAAAAAGTGAAACTGTGTGGGTTAAGAGAAAACTCTCTTATCCTCAGATTTCTTTCTTTCCCCCCATTTTTTTTAAACTTTATTTTCTGGATGCCTGTCTCTGTTCCGTGGCTCTTACCACACAGAGGGGCAAAGATACTTGTGCAACTTCCAATATGCACATCCCTGTGCATCAAGACTTATACACAGAAGCCGGTTGTCATCTTCCTTAACTTTAAGGGTGACTCCAGGTTTGTCACTTTCTGCCTAGGGAAACCAAGATGAGAGATTAAGTGCTTGTGTCATTATGGTGACACACATAGATAGGGATGCTTTGCCATCTAGGCTCTGACCCAAAAGGCTTTTATATGGGAGAAAAATGTTTTGGTGTGAAATGTATTTTCTGTGAAATATGAACTTCAATACCAAAAATGCTATCTTTACTATTAGCCTCTTATTAAAAGTTAAATCAAAGTATTATTATTATTGTTATTGTTATTATTACTATTATTATTTAAAAGACTAATAGCTTACATGGAATAGCAAATATTCTCAAGCTTTTAAGGCTTATGTGGAAGCAGCATCCTGCATTTCCACCAAGGAAACAGCCATGGTGGGGCTTTATGGTGCTGTGATAGCATACATATTAAATCTGAAGGCAGATCATGACAAGTGACTATAATGTTCTTTTGTTTGGGCCACTAGTAATGCTCGGTACATAGCAAAAAGACATTTCTTACAAGGAAATTTAAAATAATTTGCCACCATCATTGTTGTGGAGTCCGCTTCAATCCAGCATAACTCAAATACCAGGTCAGTGCAGGTGGCAGACACGTATCGTAACCAAGCTGCAGCTGACCGGTCAGAGCCTCAGAACAGACTTGGGAGCTGAACTGTGACCCTGAAGGGACGTTGTGCAGCATATTTAAAGGATGAACGCCTAAAATGAAAGGGAGGGATGGGTTGCAGCTTTGTCCGATCATATTTTGACATAAGGGGGTGAGCATGGGAGTTTCCATCAGTCAGGATAGGAGGAGGTTCCTGGGCTGGTTCCCGCCAGCAAGATGGAGAAGTTGTCCTTGAGATGGCTGGGCTCAGATAACTGTCTCCTTACAAGCTGTCCCTGAGGTGGCTGGGCTCTGACAACTGTCTTCTTACATCAGAAGCTGCTCAGCTATTGGGAAGTTTCCAGCTCCCCCAGGGACCAGGACACTGAATTTAGTTTCTCCCTATGATTAAATGGAGTCTGAAAACAAAATGGTAGTACTTAGGAGAAGTTTATTTTGCTTGTTCCCAACAATTATCCGCTTCTTCTGTAATGTGATCATTCACTCACTTCCCACAAGTAGAATCTGGTACGATATCCATAGGGCAAATCAAATTACTATCCGAAAATAAAATTTTATTTGTTGAGGTGTGCGGGTTGCGGAGGACGGGATCTTGCAGACAGCACTGAGTGGCTGTGGTCATTAAAATAATCAAGCCACCACATGGCATAAGGTAGAGGACCAAGGAGGCGCCTCCGCCAGTGAAATGTATGTTGTGCAAGTTATGAACCTGAGTTACAACAGGCCAGAGATAAGGTCACTATGACTAGCTCAACAGTTTAGTTTGACTAAATAGATGAGTTCTAAGTTCAGTGAGAGACTGTCCTAAAGAATAGTGTGGAGAGCAATTAAGGGCAACTGGCACCAAACTATAACCTCTGACACACACTCATACCTACCCCTCACCCCATGCCCACTCCCCACCGCGTCCCCACCCCCTACCCCGTGCCCACCCCCTACCCCATGCCCACCCCCTACCCCATGCCCACCCCCTACCCCATGCCCACCCCCTACCCCATGCCCACCCCCTACCCCATGCCCACCCCCTACCCCATGCCCACCCCCTACCCCATGCCCACCCCCTACCCCACGCCCACCCCCTTCCCCATGCCCACCCCCTACCCCACGCCCACCCCCTACCCCATGCCCACCCCCTACCCCATCCCCACCCCCTACCCCACGCCCACCCCCTACCCCACGCCCACCCCCTTCCCCATGCCCACCCCCTACCCCACGCCTACCCCCTACCCCATGCCCACCCCCTACCCCATGCCCACCCCCTACCCCATCCCCACCCCCTACCCCATGCCCACCCCCTACCCCATGCCCACCCCCTACCCCACGCCCACCCCCTTCCCCATGCCCACCCCCTACCCCACGCCTACCCCCTACCCCACGCCCACCCCCTACCCCATGCCCACCCCCTACCCCATGCCCACCCCCTACCCCATGCCCACCCCCTACCCCATCCCCACCCCCTACCCCATGCCTACCCCCTACCCCATGCCCACCCCCTACCCCACGCCCACCCCCTTCCCCATGCCCACCCCCTACCCCATGCCCACCCCCTACCCCACGCCCACCCCCTTCCCCATGCCCACCCCCTACCCCACGCCTACCCCCTACCCCATGCCCACCCCCTTCCCCATGCCCACCCCCTACCCCACGCCTACCCCCTACCCCACGCCCACCCCCTTCCCCATGCCCACCCCCTACCCCATGCCCACCCCCTACCCCATGCCCACCCCCTACCCCATCCCCACCCCCTACCCCATGCCTACCCCCTACCCCATGCCCACCCCCTACCCCACGCCCACCCCCTTCCCCATGCCCACCCCCTACCCCATGCCCACCCCCTACCCCACGCCCACCCCCTTCCCCATGCCCACCCCCTACCCCACGCCTACCCCCTACCCCATGCCCACCCCCTTCCCCATGCCCACCCCCTACCCCACGCCCACCCCCTTCCCCATGCCCACCCCCTACCCCATGCCCACCCCCTACCCCATGCCCACCCCCTACCCCATCCCCACCCCCTACCCCATGCCCACCCCCTACCCCATCCCCACCCCCTACCCCATGCCCACCCCCTACCCCACGCCCACCCCCTTCCCCATGCCCACCCCCTACCCCATGCCCACCCCCTACCCCATGCCCACCCCCTACCCCATGCCCACCCCCTACCCCATCCCCACCCCCTACCCCATGCCCACCCCCTACCCCATGCCCACCCCCTACCCCATCCCCACCCCCTACCCCATGCCCACCCCCTACCCCACGCCCACCCCCTACCCCATGCCTACCCCCTACCCCACGCCCACCCCCTTCCCCACGCCCACCCCCTACCCCATGCCCACCCCCTACCCCATGCCCACCCCCTTCCCCGTGCCCACCCCCTACCCCATGCCTACCCCCTACCCCACGCCCACCCCCTTCCCCATGCCCACCCCCTACCCCATGCCCACCCCCTACCCCATGCCCACCCCCTTCCCCATGCCCACCCCCTACCCCATGCCTACCCCCTACCCCATGCCCACCCCCTTCCCCATGCCCACCCCCTACCCCATGCCCACCCCCTACCCCATGCCCACCCCCTTCCCCATGCCCACCCCCTACCCCATGCCCACCCCCTACCCCATGCCCACCCCCTACCCCATGCCCACCCCCTACCCCACGCCCACCCCCTTCCCCATGCCCACCCCCTACCCCATGCCCACCCCCTACCCCATGCCCACCCCCTTCCCCGTGCCCACCCCCTACCCCATGCCCACCCCCTACCCCACGCCCACCCCCTTCCCCATGCCCACCCCCTACCCCATGCCCACCCCCTACCCCATGCCCACCCCCTTCCCCATCCCCACCCCCTACCCCATGCCCACCCCCTTCCCCATGCCCACCCCCTACCCCATGCCTACCCCCTACCCCACGCCCACCCCCTTCCCCATGCCCACCCCCTTCCCCATGCCCACCCCCTACCCCATGCCCACCCCCTACCCCATGCCCACCCCCTTCCCCATGCCCACCCCCTACCCCATGCCTACCCCCTACCCCACGCCTACCCCCTACCCCATGCCCACCCCCTACCCCATGCCCACCCCCTACCCCATGCCCACCCCCTTCCCCGTGCCCACCCCCTACGCCATGCCCACCCCCTACCCCATGCCTACCCCCTACCCCACGCCCATCCCCTTCCCCATGCCCACCCCCTACCCCATGCCCACCCCCTACCCCATGCCCACCCCCTACCCCATGCCCACCCCCTTCCCCGTGCCCACCCCCTACGCCATGCCCACCCCCTTCCCCATGCCCACTCCCTACCCCATGCCCACCCCCTTCCCCATGCCCACTCCCTACCCCATGCCCACCCCCTTCCCCGTGCCCACCCCCTTCCCCGTGCCCACCCCCTACCCCATGCCCACCCCCTACCCCGTGCCCACCCCCTTACCCCATGCCCACTCCCTACCCCATGCCCACCCCCTTCCCCGTGCCCACCCCCTACCCCATGCCCACCCCCTACCCCATGCCCACCCTCACCCCATGCCCACCCCCCTCCCCACGCCCACCCCCTACCCCACGTCCACCCCTTACCCCATGCCCACCCCCTACCCCATGCCCACCCCCACCCCCCCATACTCACCTCCCACTAGATAAGGACACCTAGTGAGGGAAGTAGGCATCCAAAACAACTACAAAAGAGAAGCACTGTGTCCGCATCATCCTAGCCCTTAACCACACGTGCTCTTCCCATGCCTGCAGTCTAGGAATTACGTGATCAGATGGCTGCACTATCTGAAACAAATCATTTCTTTAAAGCTAGGCTCTCACTGTGCAGCTCAGGCCATGCTGGCCTTGAGGACACAGAGAGCCACCCACCTCCGCCTCCTGAATGCTGGCATTAAAGGTGTGAACCACCATGCCAAAGCAAATTGTGTCTCAATTTACTTTAATTTGTTTTTGGTCCCATAGCCATAACCTCATGTGCAACAGTTAATTCTAATTTTATTTTTAAAGTGGTCTTTAATATATAAATTATCATAAGCCTTACTTGTGGATAATAATTTGATGTGTCCTGCTGCTATCATATCTGATCCCACGGGTGGGAAGTGAGTGAATAGTCACAGTTCAGAAGGAGTTAATAATGATGGCGTGTTATTTTAAATTTCTTTCTAAAAAATTATCTTTTTCCTATGTACTGAGTATTGCTAATGACTAATGAAAAGTCACTTCTGAAAAATCACTATTTTTTAAATTATTTGCTAAATAAAAAGAAAAGAAAATAGAAGTTAAGTAGTCATCTTATAACATTGCCATTTATTTCCCATGCACAAAGCATGAAAATTATTTAGTACTAATCCTGGCCAACAATACTATGTAATATCTTGAACGCCCATTGAATTGGGACATGTGGGCCACTGAGGTTACAAGTTTTCTTTTCTTATTTTTTAAAATAACATTATCAGTATGGGTTATGAATATTTTGCCAAAA
Organism: Acomys minous; assembly: GCF_964271855.1. Taxonomy (NCBI): domain Eukaryota; kingdom Metazoa; phylum Chordata; class Mammalia; order Rodentia; family Muridae; genus Acomys; species Acomys minous. The sequence goes on along the minus strand of NC_140491.1, from coordinate 64,369,821 downwards.
TATGTCCTTTTAAACTTAGTTTATTATTTATTTCTTCATTCGTTTGTTTGTTTTGTTTTTTCAAGACAGTGTTTCTCTGTGTAGCCTTGGCTGTCCTGAACTCACTTTATAGACCTGGCTGGCCTTGAAGTTGCAGCGATCCACCTGCCTCTGTCTGCCGAGTGCTGTACGCCACCACGCATCCCCTGCGCCTGGCTACTTTTGGTATTATTGAGCAGTATTTATGCCCTCAGAGGAACAAAAACAGCAGTTAGGTGAGGGTGGGCCTGGCATGCCTCAGAATGAAGTGCCCAGGTAATCACTCTTCTAGGGAAAAGAGGCACAGAAAGTGGCCAACTTTAAAACAAGTTTAATGTTTTATTTTGTTTTGTTTTGAGACAGGGTTTCTCCGTGTAGCTCTGGCTGTCCTGGAACTCACCCTGTAGACTAGGATGGCCTCAAACTCAGAGACGCGCCTGCCTCTGAAAGCAACTATTTTTTTAAAAAATTGATTTCTAAGAGATTTGATCTCCTGCCAACAGGGAGAGTCACTGAGCTTTCTGATCTTAGCCCACGCCATGCTTGAGTGGGACAAAATAACACTGAGATCCCCTTCTCCTTCCCAGTTTTCCCACGTACTCCAAAAACAACAGTGCCACATATGGACACGGGGCACAGTTTCCCACTCTGTCTGCTTCTTTAGTGGGTTCCTTTCTCAATAGCAGCTTGTACCTAGAAGATGAGGGAGAGCAGGCACGAGACACAGATGACGTTGTTGGTTATCAAGCAGCTGAGGTACCTTTTAAATATACCAAAGCAGACCTGGCCTCCTGGTTCTCCCCGCATCCCTCAGTCCCTACCTGTTACAGGGCATGGCTGGCATACCATGCCCTCTACCCTGAACTTCCCAGCCCAGGGTCTGGCCTTCCTCTCCCTCAAAGGTTCTTCTCTATATATTCCGGACATTTTTGCGCTCCCCCCCCCTCTCCCTTTCTCTCCAGTCTATGCATGCTTTCTTTCTTCCTCTCCCCCCCCCCCACTGCTACGCCCAGATTTGATCCCAAAAAGAACCAGAAAATACCCGAAATCGATGTAAGAACAAGAGGAATTTTTAATTCAGCTCCGAGCTGGGTCGCACCCGATCCCCCAAATCGAAGGTCTCAGGAGCAACCCGGGGAGCCGACTTGAGGAGCTTTTTATAGTTGACATTAGAAGGGGGAAGGGACGTCTGAAGTCCAAGCGACAGAGAGGAAAGGCGCCAAGACCACTTACAGTTTAACTTAGTTTTCTTCTGTTCACCATTTGCTGGGGGGGGGGGGCGTGGGGAGGTTTGAGGGGGGCCACGCGGGTCAGTTGCCATCAGGTACGCCATCCCCAGTTGTAATTGTGAGCCTGAATCTCTTTTAAGTCCGTTGTAGAGAATTTTGTGGGCTTCAGATAAGCCATTTGTCCAATGTTAGTTCAAAAGGCTCTGTGCTTTCTTAGATGTTAATACAATTTCTTGGGCTCCGCTTCCTTTGGATGTTAATTAGCCCTTTCCCCGCACAGCGGTCCCCAGCTCCGTGTGCTTTGCACTTGCCGGCTCAGCGTCCGCGCTTCGCTTTCTTCTCTCACCACCCCACCCCACCTCGCATTCCCTACGCCTCTCTCACTTCCTCTTCTCTCTGCTTTTGAAGGAGGCCTTTCCTGCTTGCTCTAGTTCTCAGCTGGCTCCTCTCTCTAGCCATGGGCACTTGCCGTTCAGAATATGCATTACTTGCCTCTCTAACCAGAGATTCCACTAAGCCTAGATGTCTTACCGCAAACCTTTTGGCCTGGTACAGCTCGGTGGCTAAGATTTGACAGGGTACCACAACTTCTGCCACTGCACAAATCACAAAATCTCTTTTCTGAGTCTTCTCTGCTCCCTGCACTTGTCTCTGAGTATCCTGTGCTCTGCTTGCTCTAGCCCCACTCTCTGATCACTAAATTATACTCTACAGGTGTCTTTTGGGTGTGGATATTTAAATATTATCAAATGCTGTTCTACTTTATTTTTTTAAAGCTGGTGCTAGAGTTGGGTTATGGCGGCTCTCCCTCTTTAGACCCAAGTGTGCTTGTTTAAAACTTTTCTCCAAAATCTCTGTCCTGAGACGAGCCACCTGGCACTGTGACAGGAAAAAGGATGGCAAAATACACCACCAGGAAAATACACTATGTACTTTAAAACTTATATCTATAAAATGTTTACTAAAATACAAACTTTATCTAAAGATTTGTAAGACTATTGTGTAAGCTTTCTGTAGCTCAAAATTTATAAGCTCATTGGGTATGGTTTTAAAATTTTTTGTACAATCTGTAACAAAAAGTTAGTTTAAAATTTGTAACTAAAAGGGTTTATAGTTTAAAAATCTACAGCATGCTTATAAGTAACTTAAATTCACTCTTGTTTAGGAAAATAAATGCTTTTAAAAAGAAAAAAGGGCTATGCCTGATGCGCTCACCTTGGAGAAAATAGCAACCATGCATGCTGCCATCTTGGCTGATGTCCTCACCAGGACGGAAGCAGCAATGTGGCTGGCAGCCATCTTTACTAAGGTTAAAGAGAAGACATGCTGGGGCTGGAGAGATGGCTCAGCAGAGAAGAGCACTGGCTGCTCTTCCAGAGGACCCAGGTTCACTTCCCAGGACCCACATGGCAGCTCACAACTATTAAATATGAAAAATAAGATGCCAGGCAACAGATGTAATATGGAGAAGTTTATTTGTAGAAGTGTGGGAGATCGGGAAAGGGGAAGAGCACCGCAAGGGGGGAGGGAGAGAGAGACAGACAGACAGACAGACAGACAGACAGACAGACAGACAGACAAAGAGAACAAGAGAAAGGAAGAGAGCAGAAGAGGAAGAGAGGGCAACAAGGTAGGTTTGCCCTTTTTATATCCTGGGCAGCTGGCACACCTAGTGGTAGGCAGGTGATGATGTCATAGGTTGCCAGGAAGACTGGGGGCAGGTATGCTAACAACAACTGTTTGTAACCTCACTTTCAGAATATCTCAAGGCATGCCATGTGACTTCACCACCTATGAGCCAACTAAGGCAGCATCCATAGAACTTCTTAGCCTTTTTGAACCTTCTGTTTATCACTGTGTCTCCTTTTTAGACTGAGGAGGCAGCAGTAGGGTCTCAAAGCTACGTTAGATTAGAATGGGTTGGGGTTGTTGTTGTTGTTGTTGTTGTTGTTGTATGATGATTTTTGCCCTGAGAGTAAAAATAATGGATGAGGACAAAATCACATGCAAGGGTTATGGAAAGTAGGACTTAAAAACAACATATGTTTCACGAATAAGGTAATGCTTAAGGCTATAAAAGTCTTCCCAAGCGAGGGGCTGGAGAGATGGCTCAGTGGTTAAGAGCACTGGCTGATCTTCCAGAGGTTATGAGTTCAATTCCCAGCAACCACATGGTGCCTCACAACCATCTACAATGAGATCTGGTGCCCTCTTCGGGGATGCAGCACATGCAGGCATAATACTGTATACATAATAAATAAATAACTATTTTTTAAAAGAATACTTTATAAAAAAAAAAGTCTTCCCAGGCTAAAAGAAGCCACTTAAAGATGGTCCTCTAACCACTTAGGTCTTTGCTAACTGTGTTCAATACCAGGCTTCTGGAAAACTTTAGATAAGGAACAATATATGGTTAACAAGTAAGGTATGTTAGATAAGGTTTATAAATTCCTACGGTCTGTTCAGGATAGCAGAAACAGATTTAAAGATGTATGTCTAACCTCTTTGTCTTTGCTAACTCTGCTAAGCTTTAGCTATTTGAGTAAACTGAGTCCTTTTGAGCCCTCTGCTTCTGTGATATTCTGGGATGGGGCACTTTGCAAGGATGAAGACAGTAAGATTCCCAGTCTCACTGTGGACTGTGTTGAGGGATTAAAGTTCTATCTTGATGTTGAAAGATCTTCAATTCAAAATTTTAAGGCTCAAACTTAACAGGGATAAAACTGTAAAATACTGACATTAGAGATAATTAACATAAGGATAGTTGATGGTCAGTAACGTTATAAATGGTCAAATTCTCTTTAATGTGCTCAGAACTGTGCTTGTAGTCACACTATATACAAATGTAATTCATTCACAGGAACAAGCTGTATATATTGTCAAGGCTAAGCCTGTAGCAAGTAACTAAGACTAAGTAAGGTTTGTTTAAAATCTGGCATACTTAATAGGTCAGGAGATGTCTATCAAACCCCTCAGAGAGATCTGCTGACTATGGCATCTAAGGTGTTTAATTAAAAAGTCTTTCCCCGATAAACAAAAAAAAAATGCCAGCTTCTGGTGGCAGCAGCTGAGGCTGCCAAAGACAATGGAAAGCAAGGGCTCCAAACAGAGCTTACTTCAGCTGTGGTAATGCTGACTGCTGGGCGAAGAACTGCCCTATTCCTTGCCTACCACCAACGCTCTGCTCAAGTTGTGGACACTGTTGGGTTGACTATGAAGAAAAGGCCTCCATCTTGGGGTTAAAAACCCATCTTATAGTAAAGACAAACTAGGTTCCTTGCTGTGGATGATTAAACCTCTGTTTCTCAAGGATTGGGCTATGCCCCGCCTGTAACCTTAACTACAAATCGTACGGCCTGTTCCAGGAATGACAACCATGCCTTTGTTTCAACAGTTGTTTATAACCATCTTGCAATACTACCTTTGTTTCAAGAGGTTGTATGACCACCTATGGCTACCAGGCTTTGCCCACCTTGCAACCAAGTCTCTCTTTCGGGATGCTCATGTTCGACTCTGGTAACCACTGGCCACCAAATCCTCCATTCAGAAATTACCTGCCCCTGAGCTATAGAATCTTTATCATCCACACACCCAGTGCTGACCTCTTGAACCCCTGAGCTAGATCTTAGCAGCTCCCCCTGTAAGGCTACAGCTACCCGGTCAGTCCATTTCATATGTGAAATTCAGGCCCATGCATACGAATAAAAAAGCTTGCTTTAATCATCGCCATGATGACTTGGGCCAGTGGTCTTTCTCCTCCCATCACTGGGATTAACAAACACTCTGTGATTGATCAAATACTCAGAATGAGCTAACGGCGATGATGCTATCATATCTAAATGCAGGTTTATTGGAAGCAGCACAGGAGGGGGAGGGGAAAGGGGGGCTTGTGCTGGGGTTGGGGGGGAAGTGAAGGAGAGAGGGTAGGGAGGTGAGAGAAGGGCAAGGACCAGGGTGGGCAAAAGAGCAAAAAGGGCCAGGGAGACCGAAATGTCTGGTTTCTATAGTGAGTCTCTGGGGGAGGGGAAGCCCCGCCCCTAGGTTGAGGGCAGAGCATGCCAGCCACGCCCTGCAGCAGGACCTAACACTCTACTCTACCTTGCCAAGAAAAGTCAGTTTTCCCAAGTTTCTCCTCCACAGGAAAACCTCCTGGGCATTTTGGGTCTGTCGGCCAAAGGCTGATGCTGCCCTGTGTAGTCGTTGGAGACTTAGTACTGTTTCTGAGTGACTGCCATCCTCTGCCCCAACAAAACCATAGAGATTACCACATTGAACTGCCAGATTACCAGCCTGGCAGTTCAGGAAGCCGGTAAAGCTCTGTCGTTTTCATTGATCTGGGGGGGAGGGGTTCATTTGGCTTATACCACCTGCTCAAATTTATCCTTCTCTCGCAAGACTGCAGCTAAGGGACAAATCCACTCAGCTGGCCTTGGCCTTTTTTTTTTTTTTTTTTTAAAGATTTATTTATTATTATTTATACAGAGTTTTGCCTGCAAGAGCGCCTGCAGGCCAGAAGAGGGCACCAGATCTCACTATAGATGGTTGTGAGCCACCATATGGTTGCTGGTGGACCTTTGGAAGAACAGCCGGTGCTCTTAACCTCAGAGTCATCTCTCCAGATCTTCCCACCCCCCCCCCTCCTTTTTTTTAAAGAGCTACTAGGTCTCCTGTTGAGAAAGGCGGGCTCACAAGATGTCACCTTGCTGATCTGCTTCATACTGAAAAAGATAATCTCACAAAACAGGTTTCAGTGTGAAAACAAGCTCAGGCTATTCTGCTGCTATAATTAACTAAAAATTTACTCTTTACTGTTCCTTTACTTAAAATAACTTGCTTTTCAATGATTGCTCACCGTAATCAATCATCTATGTCCCATGGCAAATGACTAGATGGGGCAAAAAAGGTTTAAAGTGTATGTAAGTTGTGAGCTTCTAAGGACATGCTTTAACGATGTAAGTGCAAGTTGTAAGGGTGTGAGGGAATGACTTCAAGTATGTGAAACTGAGAATTCACGATGATATATGATGCTAAGGCTTCAAAAGTTCAGTTTTAACATATTAATCAACGGAATTCTGATAAGCTATTAATCCATCCCTGTTAAGAGACAGTTTCCTGGGGGGGCTGGAGAGATGGCTCAGTGGTTGGTCCTGAGTTCAATTCCCAGCAACCACATGGTGGCTTGAAACCATCTATAATGTGATCTGACGCCCTCCTGTGCAGATAAAGCACTCATATACAATAAATAAATAAATCTTGAGAGAGAGAGAAAGAGAGAGAGAGAGAGAGAGAGAGAGAGAGAGAGAGAGAGAGAGAGAGAGAGAGAGAGAGAGTGTGTGTTTCCTGGGTCCAGCCATCTCAGGAACATGTTCCGTCTTGCTCGCAGGGTCAAAACTGAGTTCATATTCCGTGGTCCCAGAACCAACTCCTAGCCTGCTTCTTCAGGTATTCTCTGTTTGTTTGTTAATCAGCAAAGGATGCAAAAGGGAAGTAGCCGTTATCTAAACTAAGGCACACAGGTTGTGACTGTGCTACCTGTCTTGATTTAAAGCTTGCCCACCCCTCTGTTCCCCTATCATCTTAGATTCCGGGTCAGAGTCCAAGAAAGGATGTGACTGCCAAGCTGAGCCAAAGGTCTGGAAACCAGGTGACCTGCAAAGGCCCAGTCACCTAACTAACCCTCAACTGCCTTGCTCGACCCCTTGTGTCAAAATATTATTGGTCAATGCAACATCCCACCCCTCCCCCTCACTCTGTGTCCCTATGCTTTACAAAATGTACAGTCTCCCCTCAGGGACACAGGTCAGATCCTGAACTGGCCGCCTCCCTGTCCGCACAGTAAATGAAGCTTTCATTGTTCATGTTAGGATTCTGCTTCGGCCTGCCTACCTGTGATGTCATTGCCTGCCTGCCATGGGGCGTGGCCCTGCCCAGGGCTATATAAAAGGACAGTCCTACCTCACCTCCCCCCTACCACCCTCCTTCCCTTCCTCTCCCCCTCTCTTCCTCTCTCTTCCTCTGTCTTTGCCTCTCTGTCTCTCTCTGGGGTACCCCACCTCCCTTTCCTCCTCTCCCCGTGCTCATGTAATAAACATCATATAATCTAATATCTGACATCTGTTATCATCTTCTGATCATTTTCATATTTATTAAATATAAAAGTTAAGCTTCTCTGAAGTGAGTTTTCTCAGCTTCCAGCCTGAACCCAACACTGAAGAAAAAAAAAAACAAAAAACAAACACTTCCACCATTTTGGGCCAAATTTAAAGCAAGGTTTATTAAATATTAAATACTGATCAAGAAATGGATTTTGGTTAAGACCATTCTCTGGAATGTCCCAGCTGCAATGGCCGCAGCCACGTGTGTCAGGGGTTAATAAGGACAAACCTATAGACCACAGCACTTTCCCATGAGGCTTTGTTATTTTCCAAGAACTACAACTCACAGCATTCCAGGAAGTTACCTGGTCCTTGGGCCGGTGGGGCTTACAGGTTAATTTTGGGCAATACACTAAGTACTCCTGACAGTCAACAGCTTAAGTTTTCCTACCTATTACCTGTCCTGGGGGTGGGCTCTATCCCTCCCCTGGCCTGGGGACTCCTCCCTCCACAACTGCCAAGACAGGAAGTTTCAAGAGTACACCACTGCTAAGCTCCTTAACTTTCCTTTTTCCCTTCTGTCCCAGAAGATTTCTACTTAGGTGACAGACACCATCCAGAAATCAGCTGTGGCCTGCAAACTACTCTAAAATGGCCTGCAACGTGCTTGCTTCAGTCACCTGTGGGCCACCACCCCTTGTGGGGGGGGGGTCAAATGATCCTTTGATAGGGGTCACCTAAGGCCAATGGAAATTATAGATATCTACTTTATGATTCACAACAGTAGCAAAATTATAGTTGTGAAGTAGTGAGATACCAGAAGAACTAAAATTGGATTTCGGGGTTACTGGGGCAAAGGTTAAGAAATAGGCCTACAGGAGATCATCTGGCCAGCTGCAAAGAGCAGCCCCACTAGAGATAGCGTTGCCTAGTGACTGACCCGAAGGGTCCCACCAGAGATGGAGTTGATAAGAGACCCAGTTTTATGGCCACATACCTTCCTGCCTACCAGAGATAGGGTTAATAAGAAACCAGAAACTTCCCTGGACAAGGTAGAAGACAGAACAAAGAAAGCTAAGCCATGTGTGATCTTGGAGCCTTTTTCTGTAGCCCGTCACTTTAGACATTAGACCTCTTTATGTTACTCAACCAATAGATGCTTGCCAGGTTGGAACTCCCCTGCCTTGTGGCGCTGGGAGGGATAGGAACCTGTAAATTTACCCTCAGCCCAGAGATCACGGCTCTTTCTGGGTACCACTGTGTTGGTCACTGGCCAGAGCCCGGCTCTGAGTTGATTAAAAGTCCTCATGTTTATTGCACCAGTATCGAGTCCTGGTGGTTTTGGGGGGGGGGGGTCTTGTGATCTGAGTACATCACTAGCAATGAGCATAATTTTACTTTTGGAGGTCCCTACCACATGAGGAACTGTACTGAAGGGTTGCAGTGTCAGGAATCTTGAGAGCCACTGCTATAGAGGGCCCTGCCTAATATAGGCACCCTCTTGTGGCAAGGAAAACAAGTAGCTGTCTCCCTGGCAGCAAGGAGAGCCTGAGAGGCTGATGCTAGTGCCATCTGTTAGGTCTCAAGAAATTCCTTTTCCCAAAGTCTGCCATTTAGACAAAAGCCCACACTGCTTCAGCTGGAGTCAGTCTCTTTATCTCTGGCAAAAGGGACATACGGCTCTTCCACTGAACTGTGCCTGTGATGTTCATTAGCACATCAAGGTCAATGCTGGCCTCTGGTTTCCACCCTCAGTCCCCACTCACAAGGACCTCACTGGCACCCTGGCAGGCGCACCCCTCCCCCACGCCCACCCCCACCTCAGCCTCTCCAGCCCCTGAGCTTCACTTCCTGTCCCTCAGCTTCTCTGATTCCTATATCACCTCAGCCATTTTGACCACATGGTTTCTTGGTCTCCTGGCTCTTGATCTCCTCTCTCCCCTCTTTCTCTTCATCGTTCACCCCCACCCCCACTGCTTCCCTAGTTTTAGTCTGGTCCCTTCCAGATGCCTTTGGCTTCCCTCTCCCTTATAGCTACAATCAACTTTCTCAACCACACCTTGGAGCATCATGTCCCTACTCTACTTCCAGACCTGAGGATGGCCGAGGATGCACGGCGCTGGCTGCTCTAACAGATTTTTCTGAGAGACCATGCTGTAGGATATTTGATCCCACGGTGAACCCCGAGACTGTGAACTATAAAAACTTGTCTCTTGTTTGGTGTGGCTCAGCCCTAACACACAGCTTTAATCCAAGTGTTTACTGTATACAGGATTAAATACAGTTATCTCCTAGGTCAAGAGGTAGAGCAAGCAACCAGCAAGAAGAAGGAGGGGCACTGAGTAGAAGGGCATTTAAGATGACATGGAGAGGCTTTGGGCTCTTTTCTTCTGGGACGTCTGGGACACTGGCTGGGTAGGAAGATCAGCTGGGCACTTTCTCTGTCACTCTGAGCTAGTAGGTTTTCACGGCAATATCTGGCTCCTGATATTGGCAAAAATGGAACAATTGGGATTTTTGGGATTTTTCTTTAAAACAAGACCCATGTAGTATCAGGCTTTCTTCTCTGAGATCTAGAAGCAGTTTCTTTTCTTTATATATATATTTTTTAATTAATTTATTCATATTATATATAAATTGTTATCCCATCCCTTGTATCCTCCTATACCTCCCTCCCTCCCATTTTCCCCTTACTCCCCTCCCCTATGTCTGTGACTGAGGGGGACCTCCTCCCCCTGTATATGCTCATAAGGTATCAAGTCTCTTCTTGGTAGCCTGCTATCCTTCCTCTGAGTGCCACCAGGCCTCCCCATCCAGGGGACATGGTCAAATATGGGGCACCAGAGTTCGTGTGAAAGTCAGACCCCACTTTCCACTCAATTGTGGAGAATGTCCTGTCCCTTGGCTAGATCTGTATAAGGGTAGAAGCAGTTTCTTAGAACTGTGGGTCCATGACCCTGTATGTGAACAGAAACTCCTGAAAAGAAGCCATATCTGCAGAGACCAACTGACTGGTTAGAATGTCAGTATTTGTGGAGTGACTGGATGGTTGCAGGGCTGAAGGCTTGTCTTCAGCTAGTTTTAACCTCTAACCTTGCCCACTTGTGTCAGAACTAACCTCCTGTGACTAATAGATGAGAGCCTTTTGGAATCTAATAACTTAGCTTCTACTAACGCCTTGGTTCTGAACACTCATGCATGGCACATGCCATCAAGTCAGGCAATACAAATGAGCCGTCGGGAACCCCTCAGCTCAGGCCCAAGACTAACGCAAGTAACAGACTGTGGTGTTCTTGTTGTACATACAAGTTTAATGTTCTTATAGGAACTGTTTGGTCCCAAATCCCCAACCCGCCTCCCCCAAAAAGGGCAGTGAGGTCCTCAAATGGCGGTCAGCGCTCAGCTCAGGGTTCACAGGCAGCATTCGTCAGAAACCTCAGGAGTGGAGCCCACTCCCCTGCCTCAGGCAAACAGGGCACCCATGCTAGCTGGTGCTTCCTTCTGTAATGCATATTGTGCGAGCCTGTGCTCCTCCCCTACTGTGCTAGCCTGTGCTCCTCCCCTACTGTGCTAGCCTGTGCTCCTGCCCTACTATGCTAGCCTGTGCTCCTCCCCTACTGTGCTAGCCTGTGCTCCTGCCCTACTATGCTAGCCTGTGCTCCTGCCCTACTGTGCTAGCCTGTGCTCCTCCTCTACTGTGCGAGTCTGTGCTCCTCCCCTACTGTGCTAGCCTGTGCTCCTCCCCTACTGTGCTAGCCTGTGCTCCTGCCCTACTATGCTAGCCTGTGCTCCTGCCCTACTGTGCTAGCCTGTGCTCCTGCCCTACTATTCTAACCTGTGCTCCTCCCCTACTGTGCTAACCTGTGCTCCTCCCCTACTGTGCTAACCTGTGCTCCTCCCCTACTGTGCTAACCTGTGTTCCTCCCCTACTGTGCTAACCTGTGCTCCTCCCCTACTGTGCTAACCTGTGCTCCTCCCCTACTGTGCGAGCCTGTGCTCCTCCCCTACTGTGCTAGCCTGTGCTCCTCCCCTACTGTGCTAGCCTGTGCTCCTCCCCTACTGTGCTAGCCTGTGCTCCTGCCCTACTATGCTAGCCTGTGCTCCTCCCCTACTGTGCTAGCCTGTGCTCCTGCCCATCTCTCCAATTCCTCCTGCCTTGCTGAAAATCATTAGGTTACATTCCTGAAGCTAGTCCCCACAGTCTATTCCTGTATTTGGCCACTTTCTCCTGAGGCTGACTACCAAGGTCCAACTATGAAAGAATTGAAGGCTAGCAATCAGAAGCCCCCTTTGGCTCACCTAATTAACCTGCTCAACTAAACACTTCGGATCTCAACACAGGATTTCCCCTCATGCCTTTGTAAACACCATTTTCCTAAGACCCACAGCTGTCTCCTCTCTCTGCAGAGGCAGGCCTTTGTTTCTCTGGGACAGGTGCCCCTCCCCCATCACTTGCCCCTTTTCTTCCCTCTCCTTTGCCCCCTTCTCCCTCTTCCTCTATCTCCTGTCTCTCTTATCTCTGCCCTCTGTCCCACTGGGGCAAATACATCTCCGTTGTCCTGAGAACTTGGTTTTGGGGGTCCTGAGCCAATACTTTTCCCTTCACTATTTCGCCACAAAAGCCTTTCAAAAATGTTCTTACTTTTCTTATTAGAAGAAAAAACAAAACAAAAAACTGGGCGTCGTGGCACATGCCTTTAATCCCAGCACTCAGGAGGCAGAGGCAGGCAGATCTCTGTAAGTTTGAGGCCAGCCTGGGCTACAAAGAAAGTCCAGGACAGCCAGGACTACTCAGGGAAACCTTGTCTCAAATGAAAAGAAAAAAGGAAAAAAAAGTGCTGAGGTTAGTTCAGCCTGGCCAGAGCTTCCTGAAATATATGAAGCAATGCATAAGACTACAGATAACATACATGAAGCAAATATGCAACCAAGTATCTCCACGCAAAACTATTAGGGAACATGTAGGATGTAGTGGCAGTTTTGGCTTCTTTAAAAACTCAGTTATGTAAGCATGTTTTTGTTTTAATCCCAAGTGTGGGATATGGGGCTGCCTTAGTTTATCCACAGCTGATAATTGCTTCTTGAGATTTAAAGAGGGGACATGTCTTTGCCAGTGGCAGATAGCTTAATTCTGAGGCCTCTGAGAGGATATAAATACCAGAGCCCAGGGAGAGAGAAAGGAGGCATCCAGGAGATAGCTGGAGGAAGAAGGCTGCTGGTTAGTGTGATGTTTGCTGGATTGCTGGAGATTAGTGTTGCCCCAAAGAACCAGGTGACCCTACCAGCTGAAAGAAGATGTCTATGTCCCTTCTCCCCACTAACTTTCTTTCTCTCCTACCTAGTGTTGCGGGGGGAGGGTTGGTGGAAGGGAGGTAGAGGAATAAGAAACCAAAATAGTGTAAACAATAGGTTATGAAGGTCCTCTGGCTGACATCTGTCACCTCGTGAACCATCAGAGTGGAGTCAGCTGACCTAGCTGGTTTCTCCTTCCTCCCTCACCATAACCTGTGCATCCCTCCTGAGGCTGCATGCCCGGTCAAAGAGAACAGCCTTCCCCCAACTAGAGGAGGACCTGCCTTCAGTCAAGACTGTACTAGTACCTGCGTTTCCCTGACAGAAACTTTCAAGGGACTACTTAAGTGGAACCAGTAAGGATTAAAGAACTGTCAGTACATAGCAACTCATTCCAAATGCTGCATCAAGAGATTGGGCAAAACTAATCCAGCTTTGCTTTCTGAGAGGATAAAGACTGTGTCATGGTCACAGCAACGCCCCTCTCTGTGACCTCTACTACAATGTCTGCCTGAGGAAAGCTCAGTGTTGTCAGGAAAATAAAGTTATGCTTTAGCCGACACCTAACAGGCCAAAACCTCACTCTCTTGAAGTTATTTAAGGAGTTTCCTGGGGAGACACTAAACAAACATCTTTCCACAACAAATTGGGGATCAGATAACTGGACAAAGAGAGATTCCATCAAGTCCCACTTGGAAATAAATGAGTTTATTAGGGTTACTCACAGGAGCATGGGTGACTGAGGCGATCTACCCGAGTCAACTTTCTACCTCTTATGCAACTTAGCACCATTTGGACGGGTGGAGGTAGTAAATGGAATCTTGGGTGGGGTCTACCTTCAACCTCCTCCTTATATCCAAAAGGAAAATTTCAAAGCCCTATTACTATTACCATCGACCTAATGTAGCTGAGGAAACGGTTTATTTAAAAGGCTTATGTCTCTCTTACAATTCTGAAGGGCCCCAGACCCAGACAGCAATTCCACTGAAATATAATCAAGTATAAGCCAGCATTAAGCAGGGAGAGGCCAGGTTCCAAGACTCTGCAGGAAGTTAGAGTCAAGTAAACCGAGCACTTTTGCACAGAGACCACAATGTAACTAAAAGCCAGAAAAGGCTAGCACTTCTGCTTTCATCTTATACTGCTATCATTTACTTTGGGTCATCTGGCCTACCTAGAATTGACGGTACCTAGCCTATCTCATTCAGTCAAGACAGAAAACAAGGAGAAGCTTAACCCAAAGGCATCTTCAAATCTTTAGAATCTGTTGCTCCAGACATGCCCACAAAGGGCATGTCAAAGTACCCAATCATCCTAAACCTATAGTTACCTTGGATCTCAAGTACAGTAGAGGCTTGTAAAACACTCTCCCTGGATGAAAGCAATTGTCCACCATGATGGAACTGGCTCCCAGAAAAACAGTCATCTACTGAGACCCAGTTTGTAGCCTCAAAGGACAAACTTTGGACCACTATGCAGATAGAGAACACAATAGCCAACTAGACCACACCCCTTGATGAGGACTTAACTATAAATTAAGTCTGTTCTTCCCGCCCTCCCAATTCTTTCGCTAATTAAGGCTAATATTGTGTCAGTGCCAGGAGGAACTTGGACCCTGTTAGGTGTTCTTGTACATTGATTAAATCTCCTTTGCTTCTTACCATTCCATATATAATTTTTTTCATTGTTTTTAGATGGCAGCAGCCTTAAAACTACTGTTACCCTTAGACAACGGCTACAGACACTGCTGGCCGCATCACGTGACTGGCCCACTCTTTGTCCTTTCTCACTTAGCAATGATGCCCACAGCTCCCACTCCACATTCTCTTGTTCTAGATTTAAAAGTCAGATCACCATGGCACACACAGCAGTGGTATTGTGCCCCTTTCTCTTTTGGTAAAATCTGCTCCAAGGTATCAAACAACATCCCCACTGTATTTGTCTCTTAACACTAACATTAGTGGAAAGTCAGAAGAGAAAAGAGCCAAGGAATCAACTCCAGTTTCTGCATTTGACCACTCTGACCACTGGGAGAATAGGGAGGGGTGTAAGGTCCATACACCAATGAACACATGGCACCCAAGGGCTGGTCACAGACAGACCAGAAACAGCATTGCGGACACTCTAATAAGTGTAGTCTTTGAGCTGGAAGGACTTGGCCTGGGACTGGTGCCTTTTTAGGCTCTTGACTTTTAACAAAGTAAATGACAGCATCACAGCAGCCCCTGTCAGGACCTGCAGCTCAGAAGTGAATCTCCTCCGCAGGCTCAGGAGCTGCAGAGCCTTGATTTACCCATTCACACTGGGCACTGGTGTAAGATTCTGGGTAAGTGCAATCTTTCCTGCCTACCCAGCTCTCACTGTAGTGTCTTCTAGGAACTATGGGGCACCAACACCCTCCTGCAAAGGATTCTAGGCAATATTGCTCTGCATGACCTGAACAACTCTCACCTTGGCATCTGCAGGGCCCCAAGGAATGCCCACCCCAATTGCCAAACCACACCTCACTCCTGCATTTAACCCAGTGCTCACAAGCACACTGCTGAAGTTCTCAACTCTTTTTGAGCCTTCCTGGCAGGGTACCCTCTCCAGCGACGCACCGAGACACTGTTCTCAGGTATCACCCAGCAGAACCCTGGGTTATGATTATGATTTTGTTTTTTTTGGTTGTTTTTATTTAATCCAAGGACTTTGCTTTATACAAAAAGTCATTGTAGAAACAAGAGCAGAATCCAAAGTTTGGTTTGTAAATATTATTCAGGCAGCAAACTAGTCAAAGGACTTGTTTTTTGAAGTAGATCCCATTTGTGTTGCGTGATTGGATCTCTCTCTCTCTCTCTCTCTCTCTCTCTCTCTCTCTCTCTCTCTCAACACTGTTAAATATAAAGTTTTGCAACAAACCTTCAATTTATATCAAATATAATTAAAAATTAACAAATGAATACATTGTATCAAAAAGTACGAAGATATACATTTCATGCACATACTTGTATAATGTATATATGTATATATTTTACATGCACACATAACTTGTTCAAACTACAGCCACTGCTTGACAGATTCCGGATGCAGACAGCTGGTTGTTGCATTTCAAATTTGGCAACTCACTATGAAATTTCAAGGGGGAACAGACAACGGCTTGAGAAGAGACAGTACAGAAACGCACCCAAAGTCAGGAAACAAGACTTCACATCTCCTTGCCCTGCCGGTGATTTTCATGTACACCAGTGCTTGGAAGAACAGCCAGCTACACTAATGTGGGAGAAATAGGATTCCCAACCCAGGACTTTCAGGAGCAGGTGTAGTTCCACACAGGATGTACACATTGGACACTCAAGGGAACAAGGGCTGGGGCTGGGACAGAGAGCACAACGGTATGGAAATGCACATCCTTCAATGTCGCAACATAGGTGCAGTCACATGCGCGGTCCAGGGGCCCTGTTTAACTTTACCCTACTGGAATAAAATACTCTGTTATCTTTAAAGTGTTGGGGTATTGTGCCTTCATATAAGGAGATTCTACAAAAGGTTTGGTCACAATCATGCTGAAACCCTAGACCAAGTGGTAGTCTTGTGTTTTGTTTCTAGTAATGTGTCTTTTGTTGCATAGCCCTATGGTTGACAATAGCCACTCGCTAAACACACCTACACACACACACACACACACCTGTATCTCCTTTGATGCACACCTGTGCACGCACCCACGCGTGTGCACATGCACAGACACACACACCCACATCTCCTTTGATGCACAGCTATGCATGCACTCACACACGTGCACACACACACACACACACACACACACACACACACACACACACACACACGGCTTCTGTGAGAAACATGGAGTAGAAACCAACAACCACCCAGAAGTCATCACAAGTTTCAAAACACGGAGAACACACCGAGGCGGCGCGCCTGGCTGTTTATGCGCAGCCCTTCTTTAGAGGCCCCCAGCCACCTGTGCACACTGAACGCCTTCCTGAGTATGGGTTTTCCCTTTGCAAAGAAGCCGTGAGGTCTGTGTGCCTGCCCCATCTTCAGACCTGGGCCAGGGACCTAACTAGGCTTTAGGCATCAGCCTCATTCCAAGAGCCACGCCCTCCCTGCCAGTGGGGGCGCCTTCCCCTTCCCCTAGTCCTGTCTCCTTTACCAGCACTTTTGCCCTCTTCAGCATTTGGTGAAAACTAATTTTTTTTTAACACAACAGAGATCATATCCTACTTGGCAGGCATCCCGTCCCTGAGAATCAGATTTAAAAAGACTGAAAATGCCTCATGCAAGCACACACTCTGCTCCTCTGGCTTCTTTAGAAGCCATCCCTCAGTGAGGGGAGTGCGGGCACAGCAGCTGCCTCTCTGACATGCTGCTGGACAGACAGCAGTAGCAGCGTTCCCCAGGACAGCAGCTGCAGTGCTGCTCTGAGCAGTTCTCTTCCAATCCACTCGACAGTCCCTGAGGCCTCGCCTCATACATGACGCTCAGAGCCAGAGATCAGGCACTTGGTTGAGCAGAGGAGCCAGGGTCATCGGGGATGTCCCGGGCAGGGCAGAAGCCACACAGGAACATCGCATACAAGTCACAGAAACTATGCAAAATGCAGACCTTCCTACATGTTGATTTTTTCTTAAAGTTCCTTGAACATTTCCTTCCCTGTTTTGTTCTGTTTTATTTTTTTTCTAAATCAACTATATAGAAATGACAAACAGTGAAAGTGTTGTGACTGAAAACCAGAATCAATAGCATAGACGCCCTCCAGAGTTGGTCCCTATCATGGTGACAGCACAGGTGAAAGGCGGGGCCTTGAGTGCATTTCTACACACATGTGCTGTTTGACTCCAAGACCATTAATAGACAGGAGATTAGTGATGCGGGCAGGTGCTGCCAGGCCGCAGCTAGGCTGGCGCCTTTCCTTGCTTTCAGCTGCACCCTATCCCCCAGGCCACACATTCGGACAAACAATACTCTCCATGAGACTCAGACCTCCTCAGAAAGCCCAAGGGACCCACCCTGGATGCTGGAGGCCTTGACCTAGGATTTGGATTTGCTGGGTCCATCTCAACTCAGCTACCTCCTGCTTAGGATCCAACATCTGGAATGGAACCCAGGAAGGCAGTACACAGGAGGCTAGAGAGAACCAGATCCCTCTAAGAAAGGGCTTTATTAGTCTATCCAGTGTAAAAGGGAGAGAGGGAGAAAAGCAGGAGCCTCCACCACAGAGGCCACGATGTGAGGACCCTCCTCCCGGGGCTGTGACCCCACAGCCCAGAGCGGATGATAAAACTCATCAACTGGAACCCGCACCCACGGAGCTGGTGCACGGGGTGGTCGTGGCGCAGCTAACACCAGTGGTCCTGGTCTGGGTGGTGGTAGCTGTGCCGCGCCCGGACGCCGGTGCTGAGTCCCAAAGTGCAGTGGTAGCCATTGGGCACGCGGCGGAGAGGGTGAGATTGGGAGGTGAGGGAGGACACGTAGGAAGTCCTTGAGGATCGGCCAGAGTTGGTGGCCACTGCCTCTTCAAAAGTAAGTGTATCCTCAGGCAGGGTGTGGGCAGAGGCCTCACTGTCCAGACGCTGCCCCAGGTAAGGGTCAGAGCCAATGCGAGAGCCAGCAGCTAGAGGCTGGCTCAGGGGCTCTTTCTGCAGCAGGGCGTTGTGTTCAGAAAGGCCGCGGCTGAGTCGGCCGGGGGAGAAGGCTGGGACGCCACTCTGACCCCCAGCAAAGTGGACAGGTGAGGAATTGGCGGTCTTGTAGGTGACGCTGGGACGTGGAGTCAGGGGAGTCTGGGGGAGCTGCCTCCGCCCACCTCGGCCCGGGGTGCTAGCACCAGATGTTGACATCAAGGGGCTCCCATTAACGGAACCACTGCCCTACATGAAAAAGGAAACAGCAAGTAAAAACAAAAGTCACATTAGACAACACAGCACGCAGACAGTATAGGCATCGTAGGGAAGGGATGCAGGGAGGATGCTATGGAAACGAAGGGGAAGCAGGAGCGAGGGACACACTAACTACAAGTCCGCAGTCAGAGAGGAAAATAAGAAGAGCGATTAGAAGAAAGTGCCGCTGGTTTCGGGAGTACCGACCTAAATGATCAGGTGACACAGTGGCTAGAAAGGCAGGTATGGGGTGGCAGGGGACAGAGGGCACTCAAAGATCTGCGGAAAAGCAAAGTTGGAATGCTGAACCATACTGCCCTGTTTGGGTACCTGTGGGTGGGGTCCTGGCTCTAGTGCCGCAGTTGGAGATGTGGGGTGACTACTGAGGGAGGGCTTGGGTTGCGGGGGCTCCCGGCTTCCAAAGCGGTCACAGGAATAGAAGCGCTGCTTCTCCGAAGAGGAGGACGAGGGCTGCCTCCGCTCCTGGGACCGGCCTCGCTCCTGCCTACGCTCCCGGCGGCAGCCGGTGGGCGCTTCTCCTTGAGGCATGCCAGATCCTGCAGCAGTGCTCGGCGGCGCTGGCAAAGAAGGAGAGAGGTTGGCTCAGCTGACCAGGGCAGGGCAGAAACCTCTGGCTCCCGACCTACAGACTCAACACCTGAGGTAGCCCATGGCCCTGCCTAGTCCCCAGAACTGGGACTCACACCCCTTTCTGCTGTGGGAACCTTCTGGGACCATATGGATACCAAGGACTGCTGGACCCTATCCCAAATCAGGCCATATCGATTCATAAGGCTCCCGGGATGCTGTAACACTCACCACCTTCTGTGTCAACAGACAGGCTGGGCCCCTTTTCCAGGGACCTCTGCTTTTTCTCTCTGCGCCGGTGGCAGCGGTGATGGTGGTGATGTGACGTCTGGCTAGGAGGAGGCCGGTCCAGGACGGTGTTGCAAAGCTGAGTGCCATGGGGGCGTGGAGCCAGTGTGGAGATAGAGCGCTTCATGGGGCTGGCCTCAGGGGCAGGCTGCAGGCAAAGGACAAGGGATGAGGAGGCGCTTGGCCTGAGCTGGCAGAGGATGAGAGAGCAGGGGGTACACGGCTAGGGAGAGGGGCTCAGTGAAAATAATGGTAGTGGACTTCCAAGGCGGCTTCTTCCTCATCCTCCTGACCTGAGAGACAAAAGCCTGGCAGCTTAAAACAAAGACCTTATGAGCTTTTTTCCCCCCTCTCCCACCAGCCGGCCTCCTGGCTGATAGACTAGCTCAACAGGCCAGATCAGGATCTAATTACACAACAGTTGTAGGCTGATCAACCAGCTTCAAACAGATTAACCGTAAATTAGAGAAGGAAAACTCTTCAGAGATTAAAAACAACAACAAACAAACAAAATCTTCAGCCATCAAAGAGACTGGGCTTCTCAGTCTCCCGAGCCCCACTCTGCTTTCCAGACCGTCTTTCTCTCCGTGTCTGAGACCTGTGAATGTCTCCTCGCCCCATACACTTCTCATCAGCTACAGATTCTGTCTGCTGCTGTCTGTGGTGTTTGGAGATTTCTCCACTACTGCCTGTGTGTGTGTATTAGTAAACAGGAAGTGATACAGCCACACCAAAAGGCACCCCCCAAAACATGTCACTGCTAGCCACAAGAATTCAGGTCGTCTAAGCCACGTGTGCACCTTCTGCGTGTTCATGTGCACCTCCCACACTCGAGCTAGGCCGACTTATAAAGGGAATCCCTCCCATCCCCCTGCCCTTCTCCCTCATGTGTCTCCAGAGTCGGCCTCTGTACACCTCTGTATTCCTTTCCCTATTAAAACCTCTCCTGTGGATCTGCCACATGGCGTGACTTCTATTTTTGCTGCGTACATCCTAATAGTGTCTGTGAGGTTTTTCCCCTATCTTCTAGTTCTTTTTTTCCTTTTTAAGATTTATTTATTATGTGTAGAGTGTTCCACCTGCATTGACCCCTGCACTCCAGAAGAGGGCACCAGATCTCAGTATGGATGGTTGTGAGCTACCACGTGGTTGCTAGGAATTGAACTCAGGACCTTTGGAAGAGCAGGCAGTGCTCTTAACACCTGAGCCACCTTTCCCGGCCCCTTCTAATTCTTTAATTGGCAGAGAAAATGAACCTGAAGAAGACACAGTCCAGCGAGAAGGAGCAGGTCTGTGGGTGAGGCATCCCTCCAGACAGGCTGGCTGGAAGCTGGGCTGTTAGCGTGGGTCCTGCCAGGACATGGGTTGCTTGTTTGATGAAGGAATCCTAGTGTGATTCACATCTTTTGGTCCGTCCGGAAGACTGACTCCTATGTTGTCCCATTCCCACCCCAACCATGACATACGAAATCAGGACCTACGGAAAGAAAGTGCTATGGAGCTTAGGCACAGCTACCTGAGTGTTAAACACGAGACGGAAGTACCTCAGCCTGTGACACCACAGGGTGGGGTCATAGGACGGAAGAAGAGGAAACAGCAAGGCGGAAGGAAAGAAGAAGAGGGTGGAGCGCGCTGTTGGCTACAGCCATGTAGAGACATGTGAAGGGAAGGGATGTCCCGTGGGGAGGAGAGAAGGGTAAAAATAAAGAGCGCGTGAAATATATCCATGACCTCATGAGGTCCCATTTATTAATTATTGACCTTAGAGCCTGGGCTGTTGGTGTTCTGTACAGGAAGTTATCTCCTGTGCCAATGAGTTCTAGGCTTTTCCCCACTTTTCTTCTAACAGACTTAGTGCCTCTGGTTTTTTGTAAGGCAGAAGACACCATCAACAGAACAAAGCGACAGCCTACAGACTGGGAAAAGATCTTAACCAACCCTACATCTGACAAAGAGCTAATATCCAATATGTATAAAACTCAAGAAATTAAATACCACCAAACCCAATTAAGAAATGGGGCTCAGAACTAAACAGAGAATTCTCAACAGATGAATATCGAATGGCTGAGAAACATTTAAAGAAATGCTCAGTGTCCTTAGTCATCAGAGAAATGAAAATCAAAACAACTCTGAGATTCCATCTTATACCCATCAGAATGGCTAAGATCAAAAACTCAAATGACAGCACATGCTGGCAAGGATGTGGAGAAAGGGGAACACTCCTCCATTGCTGGTGGGAGTGCAAACTAGTACAACCACTTTGGAAATCAATCTGATGCTTTCTCAGAAAACTGGGAATAGGGCTTCCTCAAGACTGAGCTATTCCACTCCTTGGAATATACCCAGAAGATGCTCCACCACACAACAAGGACATATGCTCAACCATGTTCATGGCAGCCTTGTTTGTAATAGCCAGAAACTGGTAACAGCCTAAATGTCCCTCAGTCGAAGAATGGATAAAGAAACTGGTGCATTTACACTGTGGAATACTACTCAGCTATTAAAAACAAGGAAATCCTGAAATTTGCAGACAAATGGATGGAACTAGAAATGATCATCCTGAGTGAGGTAACCCAGATCCAGGTGCCACCTGCTTCTCTCTACCCCAGCCTCCTCATCAAGCACCGGCCTCTGTCTGCACACCATCCTCTCCACAGCCCGGGCCCTTCCGAGACGATACCTGTGTTTCCGCCGCCAGGCGCGGCATAGAGGCAGCTCGGCCTTGGCTCTCCAGCCCTGGCTGGGGTTCCCCTTCAGGTCCTCTCAACGTCATGTTCTGCATCTGGACGTCCACAGCCTAGAGGACAGCGGCCTCCTAAGTTACACATCATGGAGCTACCTGGTCCCTCTGACCGCTATCTCACCCCAATCCCCGCCCCAAACCCTCCAACTCCCACAACACTCGACCCCACCCTCGGCTCATCTCCCCATCTCACACGTTCTCACCCCGACTCACACGCCCCCATCACACATGCTCCCCATCACACATGCTCCCCATCACACATGCTCCCGATATGTCTTACACTGTGTCCCTATCTCATACAATCCCTCCAGGGAGGACTCACCAGTGTTCCCTGCTGCCCCACGGGGATCTCTGCAGAATGGCCACGTTCTAGAGGTGCTCTGGCCTCATAAAGTGCATCCTGGGTCCTCTGCGTGCCCCAGGACAGCGACTCCTTGATGCCGCTTTCCTGGGTTTGTCTGGAGAAAAAGAAAATGTTCTGCAGGGTTAGAGACCTGTGGTCCGCAGCACACTACTAACGCGGGGATCTCCACCAGCCACAGATGTGGCAGTAAGGACCTGTCTCCTTCCCCCTGACCTCCCAGCCATCCAGGCACAGGAGCTCCAGCATGGCCCAAACCAAGACACATCACAGAGCATGCACTCAACATGGCTCCAAGCTAAACAGTACTCTCAGAGCTGAGGACTTGAAACACTTATTCCGAGGAAAGCCAGCCCCATCACTCACTGGTATGGGGGCAATCAGAGAGTTCTTCTATGACGCGGGCATCAAGCCTCCGCCACAAGCAGTGGTGGGAGGGGCACGGTTACAAAGTGGTGAATAGTAAACAGCCAACAGGTAAAGAAACTCCTGGACCCTTCCGGGGCCTCTCTCATCCAGAGTTTCTTGCTGGGAGCTCTTCCACCATGAAGGGCCTGCTGACTGTCCTGTCCGCTTCCTAATTATCAGACTATATATGCCCTCTGCTCACCACCTGCCCTCCCCTCACTGCCTGCTCCTCCCTTCACTGCCGGCCCCCCTCACCTCACCTCTCCTCACCTCACCACCTGCTCCTCACCTCACCACCTGCTCCTCACCTCACCTGCTCCTCACCTCACCTGCTCCTCACCTCACCTGCTCCTCACCTCACCTGCTCCTCACCTCACCACCTGCTCCTCACCTCACCTGCTCCTCACCTCACCTGCTCCTCACCTCACCTGCTCCTCACCTCACCACCTGCTCCTCACCTCACCTGCTCCTCACCTCACCACCTGCTCCTCACCTCACCTGCTCCTCACCTCACCACCTGCTCCTCACCTCACCACCTGCTCCTCACCTTACCACCTGACCCTCACCTCACCGCCTGCTCCTCACCTCACCTGCTCCTCACCTCACCACCTGCTCCTCACCTCACCTGCTCCTCACCTCACCTGCTCCTCACCTCACCTGCTCCTCACCTCACCACCTGCTCCTCACCTCACCACCTGCTCCTCACCTCACCTGCTCCTCACCTCACCATCTGCTCCTCACCTCACCTGCTCCTCACCTCACCTGCTCCTCACCTCACCATCTGCTCCTCACCTCACCTGCTCCTCACCTCACCTGCTCCTCACCTCACCTGCTCCTCACCTCACCACCTGCTCCTCACCTCACCACCTGCTCCTCACCTCACCACCTGCTCCTCACCTCACCTGCTCCTCACCTCACCTGCTCCTCACCTCACCACCTGCTCCTCACCTCACCACCTGCTCCTCACCTCACCACCTGCTCCTCACCTCACCATCTGCTCCTCACCTCACCATCTGCTCCTCACCTCACCTGCTCCTCACCTCACCATCTGCTCCTCACCTCACCTGCTCCTCACCTCACCTGCTCCTCACCTCACCTGCTCCTCACCTCACCTGCTCCTCACCTCACCTGCTCCTCACCTCACCACCTGCTCCTCACCTCACCTGCTCCTCACCTCACCACCTGCTCCTCACCTCACCTGCTCCTCACCTCACCACCTGCTCCTCACCTCACCTGCTCCTCACCTCACCTGCTCCTCACCTCACCTGCCCCTCACCTCACCACCTGCTCCTCACCTCACCACCTGCTCCTCACCGCCTGCTCCTCACCTCACCTGCTCCTCACCTCACCGCCTGCTCCTCACCTCACCTGCTCCTCACCTCACCACCTGCTCCTCACCTCACCTGCTCCTCACCTCACCACCTGCTCCTCACCTCACCACCTGCTCCTCACCTCACCTGCTCCTCACCTCACCACCTGCTCCTCACCTCACCACCTGACCCTCACCTCACCTGCTCCTCACCTCACCTGCTCCTCACCTCACCTGCTCCTCACCTCACCTGCTCCTCACCTCACCTGCTCCTCACCTCACCACCTGCTCCTCACCTCACCGCCTGCTCCTCACCTCACCACCTGCTCCTCACCTCACCTGCTCCTCACCTCACCACCTGCTCCTCACCTCACCTGCTCCTCACCTCACCACCTGCTCCTCACCTCACCGCCTGCTCCTCACCTCACCTGCTCCTCACCTCACCGCCTGCTCCTCACCTCACCTGCTCCTCACCTCACCTGCTCCTCACCTCACCTGCTCCTCACCTCACCACCTGACCCTCACCTCACCGCCTGCTCCTCACCTCACCTGCTCCTCACCTCACCACCTGCTCCTCACCTCACCTGCTCCTCATCTCACCTGCTCCTCACCTCACCTGCTCCTCACCTCACCACCTGCTCCTCACCTCACCACCTGCTCCTCACCTCACCTGCTCCTCACCTCACCATCTGCTCCTCACCTCACCTGCTCCTCACCTCACCTGCTCCTCACCTCACCATCTGCTCCTCACCTCGCCTGCTCCTCACCTCACCTGCTCCTCACCTCACCTGCCCCTCACCTCACCACCTGCTCCTCACCTCACCACCTGCTCCTCACCGCCTGCTCCTCACCTCACCTACTCCTCACCTCACCTGCCCCTCACCTCACCTGCTCCTCACCTCACCACCTGCTCCTCACCTCACCTGCTCCTCACCTCACCACCTGCTCCTCACCTCACCTGCTCCTCACCTCACCACCTGCTCCTCACCTCACCTGCTCCTCACCTCACCTGCTCCTCACCTCACCTGCTCCTCACCTCACCACCTGCTCCTCACCTCACCACCTGCTCCTCACCTCACCACCTGCTCCTCACCTCACCACCTGCTCCTCACCTCACCTGCTCCTCACCTCACCTGCTCCTCATCTCACCTGCTCCTCACCTCACCACCTGCTCCTCACCTCACCTGCTCCTCACCTCACCACCTGCTCCTCACCTCACCTGCTCCTCACCTCACCTGCTCCTCATCTCACCTGCTCCTCACCTCACCACCTGCTCCTCACCTCACCTGCTCCTCACCTCACCTGCTCCTCACCTCACCACCTGACCCTCACCTCACCTGCTCCTCACCTCACCTGCTCCTCACCTCACCTGCTCCTCACCTCACCTGCTCCTCACCTCACCTGCTCCTCACCTCACCACCTGACCCTCACCTCACCTGCTCCTCACCTCACCTGCTCCTCACCTCACCATCTGCTCCTCACCTCACCTGCTCCTCACCTCACCTGCTCCTCACCTCACCTGCTCCTCACCTCACCTGCTCCTCACCTCACCTGCTCCTCACCTCACCACCTGCTCCTCACCTCACCTGCTCCTCACCTCACCACCTGCTCCTCACCTCACCTGCTCCTCACCTCACCACCTGCTCCTCACCTCACCTGCTCCTCACCTCACCTGCTCCTCACCTCACCTGCCCCTCACCTCACCACCTGCTCCTCACCTCACCACCTGCTCCTCACCGCCTGCTCCTCACCTCACCTGCTCCTCACCTCACCACCTGCTCCTCACCTCACCTGCTCCTCACCTCACCACCTGCTCCTCACCTCACCACCTGCTCCTCACCTCACCTGCTCCTCACCTCACCATCTGCTCCTCACCTCGCCTGCTTCTCACCTCACCTGCTCCTCACCTCACCTGCCCCTCACCTCACCACCTGCTCCTCACCTCACCACCTGCTCCTCACCGCCTGCTCCTCACCTCACCTGCTCCTCACCTCACCTACTCCTCACCTCACCATCTGCTCCTCACCTCACCTGCTCCTCACCTCACCTGCTCCTCACCTCACCTGCCCCTCACCTCACCTGCTCCTCACCTCACCACCTGCTCCTCACCTCACCTGCTCCTCACCTCACCACCTGCTCCTCACCTCACCTGCTCCTCACCTCACCACCTGCTCCTCACCTCACCTGCTCCTCACCTCACCTGCTCCTCACCTCACCTGCTCCTCACCTCACCACCTGCTCCTCACCTCACCACCTGCTCCTCACCTCACCACCTGCTCCTCACCTCACCACCTGCTCCTCACCTCACCTGCTCCTCACCTCACCACCTGCTCCTCACCTCACCTGCTCCTCATCTCACCTGCTCCTCACCTCACCACCTGCTCCTCACCTCACCTGCTCCTCACCTCACCACCTGCTCCTCACCTCACCTGCTCCTCACCTCACCTGCTCCTCATCTCACCTGCTCCTCACCTCACCACCTGCTCCTCACCTCACCTGCTCCTCACCTCACCTGCTCCTCACCTCACCACCTGACCCTCACCTCACCTGCTCCTCACCTCACCTGCTCCTCACCTCACCTGCTCCTCACCTCACCACCTGACCCTCACCTCACCTGCTCCTCACCTCACCTGCTCCTCACCTCACCTGCTCCTCACCTCACCTGCTCCTCACCTCACCTGCTCCTCACCTCACCACCTGACCCTCACCTCACCTGCTCCTCACCTCACCACCTGCTCCTCACCTCACCACCTGCTCCTCACACCATGCCCGCTCCTCATGGTGCCAGAAGTATTCATGTTCAGGGTAAGACCCCCACACAGCACTGGTTCTTCCCAGGCCGACCTGCTGCAATCAGGACATTTGCACCATACAGGTTGAGCGATGTGCTGTCACAGTCAGCATGGGGCCAGACTCCTGAACACACAGCACACTTGGACAGTCAGTCAGACCTGTCCTTGCCGGGCATTTTAAACAAGACTCACCCAGTTGAAGCAAGCCCCAGGATGGGCTCTAGCTGGGGGTGGGGGGAGGGGGGGGAGGGGTGCAGCAGCCAGGCTAAACCCTGGCGCACTGCCAGTCCTGAGGTCACAGCATAGCTCAGATCCTCCATTGCTGGAACAATGGGACAGCGTGTTCTCTGACTAGTGGTTTGAAAGGAAATGGCCTCCATAAACTCATAGGGAGTGGCCTTGTTGAAGTAACTTGGAGGAAGTGTGTCAGTGTGGGTGGGCTTTGAGGTTTTAGAAGCTCAAGCCAGGCCCAGTGGCATTCTCTTTCTTCCTGCTGCCTGCCAACCCAGATGTATACATGTTAGCTAACTCTCCAGCACCCTGTCTGCCTGCACGCCGCCATGCTTCCCGCCATGATGATAATGGACTAAACCTCTGAACTGTAAGCCAGCCCCAATTTAGTGTTTTCCTTCATAAGAGTCGCTGTGGTCATGACGTCTTTTCACAGCAACAAAACCCCAACTGAGACACTGATGTTCTGTGAAACCCTTAATGGCTTTATGCAGCGGTTATAATCTTCAAAGTACCTGGATCTTTCTTCCTCCTGGAAGCCTGGATCAAATCAAAGAGACCACACATTCTATAGAACACGTCACGCGTACCCCTCTCACCTACACATCTACACACATCTCACATACGTGCACACATTCCCTCTCACAGTCTTATACATACGCTCAGAGCATGTTTAATTTTAAACGCACAAGTGGGACCCTAAGCAACTTGTGCAGGGGAAAGTGTGTAAGTGAGGGTGTTTGCAGGGCTCTGTGTGGCAGGCCTTAGGGTGGACTTCTTCAACTTGGAGCTACTTCTACCAGTGTGTGCCGACAGGGTTCCCCTCTGCACTGTTCTCCACATGCCCACATCATGAACGTGGGCCTGGCTCTGCAATGCTGATAGCGGTACCGCCTGACAGACGGAAGCAGAGGTCCAAACAAGGTCTGCACACTGGTCTCTTGCCATTTTCAGGGCCAACATGAGATGCAAGTCTCTTGGAGCCACCTGATAAGGAAAGATGGGCATGCCTGGCAGCCGGCTATCCAGAAAAGCTGAAAGAGCCTGGCCTCCAGTGTGGAATAAGCCCCTCCCAGAGTCTGTCCACAGCCTCAGGTGAGAAACGTGACCCTCAGTTTCTAACTCTTTGAACTCATATCAAGAAACACTGTCTGTGCTGGAGAAATGGCTCAGTGGTTAAGAGCACTGACTGCTCTTCCAAAGGTCCTGAGTTCAATTCCCAGCAACCGCATGGTGGCTCACAACCATCTATAATGTGATCTGATGCCCTCTTCTGGTCTGCAGGGGTACAAGCAGGCAAAGCAATGTATACATACATACATACATACATACATACATACATACATACATACATAAATCTTTTAAAAAGAAAAGAAAAGAAACACTGTCCAAAAGTAAAGTGAAACAAGAGGCCCAGGCCAATTTGTTTATGAAAGTAAATGCCTCAAAAATCAAAACCAAAATGAGAAATGGGGAGGAAAATGGTTCAGAGGAAACAGGAAGGTCAGAATCATAATTGTCTATGAATTTGAGAACTGTTTAGACATCTGAGAGCTCAGGAAGAAGCAGTGTCTTAGGAGCCCACAGAAATTAGAAGCCAGTGACAGCAGACCCTAGAAGAGAGGGGTACATGCTGTGGCTGTCACCTCAGGAGTGACACAGCCATCCACCCCCATTTCAGTGCTGTCTACTTGGTGCCATGAAGCTAACCTCAGGGCCCACCGCAGAAACCAGCAGGTAGAAAACCCTGGCAGCAGCAATGCACACCAACTTTCAAATGTCGGTGTGCACCTACGGGTGGAGGCAGACATGGAGCTGCTCCAGAGCTCAGGCCCGGAAGTGGGATGGGCCTGAGGACCTCCTATGCTCAGGTGGTGAGGTAGAGGCCAGAAGGCACTCAGAACCAGGTAGTGTGTGGTCACAGACACCAGCCCCCCACCCCCACTGCCCTTGAGCTCTCCCCACCGGCACTCACATGGCCCCGCCATTGCTGAGGGAAGCGGCACTCTTCTGCCGAAGGAACACGCGAGCTCCTCGCAGCACGGCAGGCTGTGTCTGCTCCAGGGTGGCCTTCAGAGGGTGGAACAGGGACACAGGGCCCATCTGCAAAGGACAACAGAGAAGAGCCCTGTGCCCGAGGACCTCAGCCTGTTACAGCGTGTAACAGAGCCCAGTGTCTGCTCAGAACAGTGTGGGCTGGCTCCTGCTTCCGCAGCACGGAACCTTTTGCTTTCCTGGATCTTGCCTCGCTTTCCAAGAGGACCGTGCAAACAGAACAAGGCAGGCTGGGGGACCCCTGGAGTGTCTCCTCAGTTTTCCCCCCATTTAAGTGCTCATATTACAGAATCCATCATCCACCTCCTCTTCAGTTCACAGGGACGGCCGCCTGGAATCCAACCCAGGGTCAGCTGCAGCCCCTCCACGTGGTAATCCCTGAAGACACGGAAGTGACACACCAGGAAGATGTACCTCCCGCCTCCCACATAACCACGAGCAAAGATAACCGCAACACTGGGCTATCAGCATGTATCTCTTTGGTCTGTCCCTGTGTGTGAGTCTTCCGCGGCCACGGGAGCCTTGTTCAGCTGTAGGTCTCCCGCAGCGGTACCTGGGAGAGGCCTCCAGGCGCTTGATGAGTCTGATCTCTGGTGGTTTTGTTCTGCTTGTAGAAGTCAAATATCATCAGAGCCGCATAGACTTTCCCCACTGTCATCTCATCAGCTGAGGGGAGAGGCAAAGAGAAGACACAGGAGGAAAGGTTTGGAGGGCAGACAGCATGAAGAAGCCACAGAAAATTTAGCCAGATAAGGAGGCAGCATCTTTCCCTCAGCCCTACGTGGTCTCCTGGAAACGCACTGAGCTGGATGGCTCCAGACGGGGCTCAGCTACAGGAGCGAGTCTCACTCTGCACATCTAACTAGTCCTGTGTCCTGGGGGCCCAGGAGGCCCTCAGAATTAAGCACCTCCTCTTTTTGTGCCCATACTAGGGTACCCTCTTGCATTTTTTTTAAATGTTGTGAGGCATATCCTCAAAGTGGGAGACCCCGATCAGATCTCACGACTCCTGGGCTACCCAGCACGGCTACAGGGGGATGAGGTGGGAGGGCGGGAAGCACCAAGGCAACACAGTCCCTGGCTATGCTCTCATAGCCCTTGAGGAAACAGGGAAGGTGGGCCCAGAGGGTACCCTTTCCCTCCCCCACTTACGTTTGTGGGGTGGTACCAGTAAGTCCAGCGTCTTCTGGGGCAGATTAGCCCACACAGAAGAGATCTCCTTTCTCAGCTGAGCATCACACTGGTGCTGCTTTGTCCCTGCTGGGGGCAGGACAAGAAGGAAAGGGAAGACAGATGTCAGCAGCAGCAGCAGCAGCAGCAGCAGCAGCAGCAGCAGCAGCAGCAATCCTGCAGGCTCTCATTCAGGTGGAGCGGGAGACAGTGTGTGGGGAGACACATGCCACGGAAAGACAGGCACACAGACCTGCAGGCTGCTTACAGACCTTCCTGCCGAGTAGTTCTGGAGGCAATACAACTGTGTGTGTGTGTGTGTGTGTGTGTGTGTGTGTGTGTGTGAGAGTAAGGGTGTGTGAGAGTATGTGTATGTGTGTGCACATGTGCACATGTGCATGTGTGCCTAGGATAAAAATCCAGGGTCTGTAAATGTTCTACAACAGAGCTATATATAACCCAGGCACCTTAAATATCTTGGGGAGAGTGAACGTTTTATTTTGATGAAGTTTGACTTACCAGTTTTTCCTGTATGGTTCATGCATTTATCTTATGTATGTATATACCTATGTGTGTTGTATGTGTGATTGTAGGGGTTTCCCATGGTACCAGATCCTACTTGTGAGTCTCTTCCTAGGATCCAAGCTCTGATACTCTGGCAGGGTAGTAAGCACACTTAACCAATCCACTTTGGTGCACCTTTCTACAAAGAAGTCTCTCTTTACTCAGTTGCCAACTTTTTTTTTCCTCTAGAGGTTTTTTTTTTTTCATTTTAAAACTGTATCTATGACCCATTTTGAGTTAAATTTTGTAGGAGGTTACACGGCACATATAGAAAGGCTTTCCCCCTTGCTACACAGAAGTCTTAAGAAACAACGACTGTGGAAAAGCCTAGAAGAGGGTTATCACTGAATGAATTAAAGGCTAAAAGTGCCCTTTTGAGAAGATAGCAGAAATCTCACCCACCCTCTCACCTTGTGTCCTCAACAGAAAGACAGTGAAAAACCACAGCAAGAAGAGACCTCAGAAAAAGCTCACCCTGCAGCACCTCGGTACTGGACTTGATAGTCGCCAAAACTCTGAGAAATTTATTTCCTGGGCAAGCTATCCAGTCTGCGGAATTTTGGGCCAGCTCTCTGGTGATGTTTCATCTTGACAGAATTTAGAATTGCATGTTTATGAAGGTGTCATCAAAGAAGTTTAAGTAAGGGGGAAGATGTATCCTAAACGCAGGCAGCACCAAGGTATGGCTGCAGTCCTGGGCTCAAAAGAAAGGGATGGGAACTGAAGGTCTCAGCATTCCTCTCTGCTCCCTGACTCAGGAAGAGCTGACCTCCCACAATACTTCCCCACCACAGTGGATAAATCCCCCAGATGGTCAGCTAAAATAAATTCTTCCTTTGGGCGTGGGGAGCTTTCCCAAACAGGGTTGCTCTGTGTAGCCCTTTGCACTTTGTAGACCAGGCTGGCCTCGAACTCATAGAGATCTGCCTGCCTCTGCCTCCCGAGTGCTGGGATCAAAGGCGTGCGCCACCTATAAGCCCTTCCTTTTTAATGTTGCCTTTTGTCATAGCAACAAGAAAATTAGTATGCATTCTAAACTGAATAAGTAAAAAAATTCTTGCCTTTTGCAAATAGCTGTCTGAATTTTAACATCACTGCTTCTTCGAGATAGTATCTTTTCCATATCAGTTGCCTTTGCAGCACTGCAGAAAATCAGTTGGCTGTCTGTATGTGGGTTTCTCTCAGCCACACCCATCTTGGCCAACATAACTTCATGGAAAACTACTTGGGAAGGGCCTGCTTCCTAACCTTGCTCTTTTTCTTTTTAAACTACTATTCAGGTTTGTTTGCATTCCTCCATACATTTTAGAGTTGGTTTATCTGTTGGGGTTGTCTGGACGGCACTCAGCCTGATGATTAGGGGGAGTCTAAGGCTGATGGAGCCTACGCACAGCACACTCGCAAGTGCAGGCTGCTCAGCTCTTCTTTGGTTCTTCCGATAAGCTCACAGAATCAAGCTCGGTACCCACAATAGGAAACACTGCTGTGCTTATTTCCAAGGAACGTTTGCAAGAAAACATTGCGCTTCTCTATTGTCAATTAGGAGTACAGGGAGACGCAAATGCTTCTGTATGCCAGATGGTATACCTGTCAGCTTCAACGGCACACGCCTACTGGGAGGCTGAGGCAGGCAGATCTCTGTGAGTTCGAGGCCAGCCTGGTCTACAAAGTGAGTCTAGGACAGCCAAGGCTACATGGAGAAACCCTGTCTCAAAAACAAAAAAACAAAAAAACAAAACCAACAACAACAACAACCCAGACTGGAAATTTTGCACAGACGGTATCAACTCTGAGCGCACACTTTCATTTTTTCATTTCTTGCTTTTTTATTATTTAAAGCAATTTTTAAATTTAAACATATTTTGCTTCTATTTTCCTCCTCTTCCATCACTTCTTGCTCTTGTTTCTCTCTGAGAATGGCTAGGGCCTCAGGTACATGCCTGAAAATGAGTGCTGACAGTGCACTGCCGCCGCCACCGCTGCTGCCTTAGCTCAAACGTTCCTATGCCAAGTATTAACTAGCTGCGTTTTTTCACAGACAGCCTTTATCATACATTAATTCAAGCTCCACATGGAAGGATTCTTAGCACGGGTGAGTGCTGGCGTTTGGCACACTCTTTTTCCTGTGTGGCTGTGGGGATGTCACTTGGTTTCTATCATTGCTTGACCCAGTAAGTAACACTGACTGAGCTTTACAATGCCAGGCCAGCCTTCCACTGCTGGGCTAACCCTCAACAGCGGCAGCATATATCATCCTCTTTTATGTACTGGTGGATTCGGTTTGGTAAAACTGCCCTGAAGATTTTATGTCTAGAGTCAGTTCACTGAAATTATACTGGAGAACGTTATAAAGGAAGACTGCCTTATTTCCTGTCATATCTTTGTTTCTTATATCAAAATAAAGTACATTTAAAGTAACGTGAGAAATACTCCCTCTTTTTAAATTAATTATTATTTTTTGACATTACATCCCCATTGTTATACCCTCACTCTTATCTTTCTGTTACCCCCCTCCTCTTCCATCCTCTTCCCCTCCCCTATAGCTCTAATCGGAGGGGCACCCCTCCCCTACTGCCTGATCACAGTCTACCAGGTCTCGTCAGGATAGCCTGCATCCCCTTCCTCTGTGTGCCTGCAAGACTGTCCCATCAAGAGACAGTGATCAAATATGGGGCACCAGAGTTCATGTCTCTCCCCATCCCCCCCCCCAACACATGGAGAATGGGCTGTCCATCGGCTACGTCTGAACAGGGGGTCTAGATACTCTGCATGCAGTGTCCTTGGTTGATGTATCAGTTTGTGCAGCCCCCCCCCACCCCCGTCCAGATCCACCACCTTGATGGCCTCCCCTGTGGGGCTCCTGACCCCGCTAGATCCTACCGCACCCCCACTCTTCCATACAACTCTCAGCACTCCACCCAGACTCTGGCTGTGAGTCCCAGTATCCTAACCCCCACTGGGTGGAGTCTCTCAGAGGACATCCATGGTGGGCTAATTCCCACTTATCAGTGAGTATACACCATGCATGTCTTTCTGGGTCTGGGTTACCTCACTCAGGATGATCTTTTCTAGTTCCATCCATTTGCCTGCAAATTTGAAGATTTCCTTGGTTTTGATAACTATATAGTATTCCACTGTGTAAATGCCCCACAGTTTCTTTAGTTGAGGGGCATCTAGGTTGTTTTCAGATTCTGGCTATTATGAATAAAGCTGCTATGAATATGGTTGAGCAAATGCTGGTGTTGTACGGTGGGGCATCTTTCAGGTATCTGCTCCGGAGTGGCATAGCTGGGTCTTGAGGTAGAACTATTCCCAATTTTCTGAGAAAGCACCAGATTGATTTCCAAAGTGGTCGTACAAGTTTGCACTCCCACCAGCAATGGAGGAGTGTCCCCCTTTCTCCACATCCTTGCCAGCATGTGCTGTCACTTGAGTTTTTGATCTTAGCCATTCTGATGGGTGTAAGATGGACTCTCAGAGTCATTTTGAGTGGCATTTCCCTGATGACTAGGGACACAGACCATTTCTTTAAGTGTTTCTCAGCCATTTGATATTCCTCTGTTGAGAATTCTCTGTTGAGTTCTGTAACCCATTTCTTAATTGGGTTAATTGGTTTTGGTGGTGTTTAATTTCTTGAATTCTTTATATATTTTGGATATTAGCTCTTTGTCAGATGTAGGGTTGGTGAAGATCTTTTCCCAGTCTGTAGGCTGTCATTTTGTTCTCTTGACAGTGTCTTTTGCATTACTGAAGCTTCTCAGCCTCATGAGGTCCCATTTATTAACTGTTGATCTTAGAGCCTGGGCTGTTGGTGTTCTGTACAGGAAGTTGTCTCCTGTGCCAATGAGTTCAAGGCTCTTCCTCACTTTTTCTTCTAACAGATTTAGTGTCTCTGGTTTTATATTGAGGTCCTTAATCCATTTTGGACTTTAAGTTTTGTGCAGTGTGATAAATATGGATCTATTTGCATTTTTCTACATGTAGACATCCAATTAGACCAGCACTATTTGTTAAAGATGTTATTTTTTCCATTGTATAGTTTTGGCTTTGTCAAAAATCAAATGTCCATAGGTGTTTGGATTTATTTCTGGGTCTTCGATTCGACTCCATTGATTAGTCAGCCTATGTGTATGCCAGTACCACCATGTCATTTTTATTACTGTTGCTCTATAACACAGCTTAAGATCAGGGATGAAGAGTCCTTCAGAAGGTCTTTTATTGTACAGGATTGTTTTAGATATTCTGGGGTTTTTTTTTTCATATGAAGTTGAGAATTGATCTTTCAAGGACTATAAAGGATTGTGTAGATATTTTGATAGGGACTGCACTGAATCTGTATATTTCTTTTGGTAGTAAGATGGACATTTTTACTATGTTCATCCTCCCAATCAGTGAGCATGGGAGATCTTTTCATCTTCTGATAACTTAATTAATTTCCTTCTTCAGAGACTTGAAGATTTTTTTCATATAAGTCTTGCACTTGCTTGGATAGAGTTACACCAAGATACTTTATATTTGTGGCTACTGTGAAGCGTGTAGGTTCCCTAATTTATTTCCCAGCCTGTTTGTCACCTGTATACAGGAGGGCTACTGATTTTTTTTAGTTGATTTTTTATCCAGCCACCTTGATAAAAGTGTTTATCACTTATATATACTATCATATCATCCATGAATAGTGATGCTTTGACTTCCTCCTTTCCAATGTGGATCCCCTTGATCTCCTTTAGTTGTGTTATTGCTCTAGCTAGAATCTTCAAGTACTATATTGAGGAGATATGGTAAGAATGGACAGCTTCGTCCTGTCCTTGATTTCAGTGGATTTATTTAAATTTCTCTCTGTTTAGTTTGATGTTGGCTATAGGCTTGCTGTATATTGTCTTTACTATGTTTAGGTATGTGCCTTGTATCCTTGATCTCTCCAAGGCTTTTAACATGAATGGATGTGGGATTTTGTCAAAAAAAATTTTTTTTGTTTTGTTTTGGCATCTAAGGAGATGAGCATGTGTTTTTTTTTTCCTTTCAGTTTGTTTATATGGTTGATTACACTGACGGATTTCTGTATATTGGACCGCCCCTGCATGCCTGGTCATGGCGGATGATATTTTGATGTGTTCTTGGATTCAGTTTTCAAGTATTTTATTGAGTGTTTTTGCATCAATGTTCATGAGTGAAATTGGTCTGAAATTCTCTTTCTTTGTTGGGTCTTTGTATGGCTTAGGTATCAAAGTAACTGTGGCTTCATAGAATGAGTTTGGTAGAGTTCCTTCAGTTTCTATTTTATGGAATGGTTTGAGGAGTATTAGTATTAGCTCTTCTTTGAAGGTCTGGTAGAATTCTGTGCTGAATCCATCTGGCCCTGGGCTTTTTTTGGTTGGGATGACTGCTTCCATTTCTTTAGGGGATATAGGACAGTTTGACTTGTTTATCTGATCTTGATTCAACTTTGGTTAAGTGGAATTTATCAGGAAATTTGTCCATATCATTTAGATTTTCAAATTTTATGGCATATAGGCTTTCAAAGTAAGACCTAATGATTCTTTGGATTTCCTCGGTATCTGTCTTCATGTCTCTGTTTTCATTTCTGATTTTGTTGATTTGTGTACTCTCCCTTTGGCTAACGGTTTGTCTATCTTGTTGATTTTTCTCAACTCTTGGTTTTGTTGATTCTTTTGTTTTCTTTGTTTTTAATTTATTGATTTCAGCCCTGAGTTTGATTAGTTACAGCCATCTACTATACTTGGGTGTGTCTGCTTCTTTTTGTTCCTATGGCTTTCAGGTGTTCCACTAAGTTGCTTGCATGAGATGCCTCCACTTTCTTTATGAAGGCACTTAGTGCCATAAACTTTCCACTTAGCCCTGCTTTCATTGTGTCCCATAGGTTTGGGTATGTTGTGCCTTAATTTTCATTGAATTTTAGGAAGTCTTTAATTTCTTTATTTCACCCCTGACCCAGTTGTTGAGTAAAGCATTGTTCAGTTTCCATGTGTGTGTAGACTTTTTGTTATTTTATTGTTGTTAAAGTTCAGCGTTAGTCCATGGTGGTCTGATAAAATACAAAGGATTATTTCAATTTTCTCGTATTTGTTGAGGCTTGCTTTGTGACTGACTATATGGTCAATATTAGAGAAGGTTCCATGAGGTGCTGAGAAGGTATATTCTTTTGTGCTTGGGTGAAAAGTTCGGTAGATGTCTGTTAGGTCCATTTGATTCATGACATCTGTTAAATTTCATTATTTCTCCATTTAGTTTCTGTCTCAATTATCTGTCCACTGGTGAGAGGTGGGTGTTGAAGTCTCCCACTATTAATGTGTGGGGTTTGGTGTGACTTAAGCTTTAGTAATGTTTGTTTCTTTTACAAATGTAGGTGCCCTTGTATTTGGGGCATAGATGTTCAAAATTGAGATGTTTTCTAGGTGGAATTTTCCTTTGATGAGTATGAAGTGTTCCTCTTCATCTCTTTTGACTAATTTTAGTTGAAGGTCTATTGTATTAGAATGGCTACTCCAGCTTGCTCTCAGGTCCATTTGCTTGGAAAACCTCTTTCCAGCCCTTTACTCTGAGGTAATGTCCATCTTTGTAGTTGACTGTGTTTCTTGTGTGCAACAGAATGATGGGTCCTATTTATGAATCCATTCTGTTAGTCTGTGTTTTTTATTAGAGAGTTGAGATCATTGATGTTGAGAGATATTAGTGACTAGTTACTCTTATAATCTTTAATTTTGGTGTCAATTCTGGAACTGTGTTTGTGTGCTTTGGTTTTGCTGTAGTGAAGTTATTTATATCCTGTGGCTTTTGTGGTGGTGTAGTTTACCTCCTCGGGTGGGAGATTTTCTTCTAGATTCTTCTGTAGTGCTGGGTTTGAACACAGATGTTGTTTAAATTTGGTTCTATGATGGAATATCTAATTTTCTCTGTCTATGGTGATTGAAAGTTTTGCTGGGTATAGTAGTCTGGACTGGCATCTATGGTCTATTAGGATTTACAAGATGCCTGTCCTGGTCCTTCTGGCTTTTATTGTCCCTGCTGAGAAGTTAGGTGTGATTCTGATAGGTTTGTCATTATATGTTACTTGGCCTTTTTCCTTTACAGCTTTTAGTATTTTTTCCCCTTTGTTCTACACATTTAGTGTTTTGATTATTATGTTGTGGGAGTATTTTCTTTTCTGGTATAACCTCTTTGTTGTTCTGTAAGCCTCTTGTATGTTTATAGGCATTTCTTTCTTGAGATTAGGGATATTTTCTTCTATGATTTTGGTGAAGACATTTCTGAGCCTTGGAGCTGGGACTCTTCGATTCCTATAATTCTTAGGTTTCGTCTTTTCATGGTGTCCTTGATTTCCTGGATGTTTTGTGTCAGGAATTTTTTAGCTTCAACATTTTCTTTATTGGATGCATCAATTTCTTCCATCGTATCTTCTACATTGAGATGTTTTCCTCCATCTCTTGTATTCTGTTGGCGACCCTTACCTCTGTAGTTCCTTTTTTCTTCCCTAAGTTCTCTCTCTCCAGAATTTCCTCAGCTTGTGCTTTCTTTATTATTTCCAATTCCACCTTCAGGTCTTGATCCATTTTATTGATTTCATTCATCTGTTTTTATTTTCTTCTATTTCCTTATGTGATTTGTTCAATTCCTTCACCTGCTTGTATTTTCCTGAAATTCTAACATTGATTTATGCATTCCCTCTCTAAAGGCCTCAAACTGTTTGCTTGTGTCTTTCTTGTACTTAAGAATTTTCATTATTTCTTCTATTACCATTTTCACAAGCATAGATTTAATGTCATTTTCTTGTGCTTCAGTTGTGTTAGAGGACCCAGGGCTGCTTGCCATAGTATAACTATGCTCTGAAGATCCCATATTGCTTTGGTTTTTGTTGATTGTGTTTTTATGCTGGCCTTTAGCCATCTGGTTGTCTATGGTGTTGGCTGGTAGATCCCGTTGCTCCCCGGAGTTCTCAGTGGATACAGGAAGAGCCCTGGGCAGGAAGCTGGATGTTGCTGAAGGTGTCCTCCTCAGATTGTTGGTAATGGTCTCAGATTGGCCAGTGGTTATCAGAGATTTGCCAGGGCCTCACCTCAGCTGTATGATCCTGGGGGTCAACTGGGCTTCTTCTCAGGACTCTGGGACCCTCCTTTTGCAAAGGGAGATGGCTGCCTTGCTACTGGCTTTCTTGCTCCAAGGTTGATGAGGTCCCACTGCCCAGACACTGTTCTCAGTCAATGTGCCCAGTCACTGTACTTACTGAGTTGGGGAACACGCAGTTGGATCTGCCTGCTTGGGTGTCAGAAGGTATCCATTTCTCCATGGGAAGGGTTGATGTTGTGGTACCTTGAAAATCTCCGCTGCCTGGTGGTGAGTGTGTGCAACTGTGGTAGTAGCTTTGTGTCCCCTTCCCGGAAGGTAATCATTTCACTGGAGGGTCCAAGTTTGTGGCCAAGACACAGTACCCAGAGAGTCTCCACAGCATGGTGGTGATAGTGGGCACCTGAGGTATGAGCTGTGTGTCCCTGTCCCAGAAGGTAACCTCTTCACAGGAGGGTCTGAAGTGGGGGCCTGCAAGGTGCAGTATCTGGAAAGTCTTCCCTTAGTGACAAAGGTCACCCAAGGTTGATGCTGTACCTCCTGGGTTCATAAGGCCTGAAGCTGAGGCCACATTGGAGGGGACCCTGGGAGTTTTTCCCAGTGTTTAGCTGGGTGATCTGGGGTTGGACCAGAGATTTTCCATGCTGTGGGATCTTGTTGAATCTGGGAAAGACAGCCGTTTGGGATTTTGGGGTCCACCGCATGATGTCAGTTGTTCTGTTCTCCTTGGATCTCCTCTCTCTCTCTCTCTCTCTCTCTCTCTATATATATATATATATATATATATATATATATATATATATATATATATATATATATTTTTTTTTTTTTTTTTTTTTTTTTTTTACTCTGTTAAAGTCTCAGTAGTTTGTATTCACTGACATGTTTTGTAGGCTTCATCAACAAAGCCCTTTAGGCCTGGAGTTTTCTCTTGGAAGGCTGTTTGCTATCAAATTACCTAAGAGATACAGTACTCCTAAGGTTATCTCCTATTTTCACTCATGTGTGCCTATGTGTGGGTTGCATGTATGCCTGTATGCTGTTGCTTGTGTGAGGCCAGAGGAAAAACCTTGGGCGTCATCTTCAAGAGCTGGAAGCCCACAAATTAAGCTTATCCAGAAACCCCAAGAACTCTCTGCCTGTTCCCACATCACTGGCACTGGAATTACAAGCACACACCACTATGCCTGGCATTTTTAATGTGAATTCTGGCTTTATCAAGTGAGGATTCCCTTAGCCCCGAGCTTATCTCTTGAATGTGTTTGGTAGTTGACAGTCACCTCCCCTAAGATGCTGTAGTCACTGACACAATCGATGCTTACTCTTTTACTGTCAACAGGGCCTGCAGTGACATACCTCTTCTGCTCTTTGCTTTGGGATCTGCATCTTCTTTCTTCTTGATTGGTCTAGCTGGCGGTTTGCCAATATCCCTGTTGTTGCTGTTTAACCTGGCCACTCTGGTCATGAGGCTGAAGGCAGCCTGAAGGGTTGGGCAGCTGCAGAGCAGCTGGGGACTACAGCAGCAAAGCAACGAGAGCAGAGGGCAGGCGGGGCAGAGCGGTGACTACATTCTGGGTGCATTTTGAGGTCAGCGTGGAAAGGTAAATCAGACATGAATCAGAAATGCTAGAATCAGGGCTAACTCCGAGGTTTGGGTCAAGGGAGCAAAAAGAACAAAGTTCCTACAAATAAGCCAGGTGGTGGTGGTGGCGCACGCCTTTAATCCCAGCACTGGGGAGGCAGCGGTAGGCGGATCGCTGTGAGTTCGAGGCCAGCCTGGTGTACAGAGCCAGTTCCAGGATAGCCAGGGCTACACAGAGAAACCCTGTCTTGAAAAACCAAACCAAACAAATAAAAAAAACCAAACCAAACAAAAAGAGTTCCTAATGTTGGCGCCAGGGTAGGGTTTGGAATCACCTGGCATTGAGGTCGAGACAAGCCAGTGGGGGATTCCTGCAGAGCCTCTGGGCAAAGATCAAATAACTTGTGCTATTTTTATCTGGACTGAAGACACAAGATTAGAATTCAACATATGAACAAGAAGAGATGGGTAAGATTAGAATTTAATGTGTGTACATGAACTTGGTAAGATTAGTGTTCAATATATACACAAGGAATAGGAAAAGTGGCAAAAAAAGGATGCTCTGAGGCACACCCGTAATTCAGAAGTGGGAGGGCCAGAGAAGCCAAAAACAAACAAACAATTACACAGGAAGTAGAATCTGAGGAAGGCTACAAACAGGGCAAAGACCGAAAACTGCCTAACTGAAAACTAGCAAAGAGAAATCAGCAGAGACTCGTCTCTCAAGTAGCTGGGTCCTATGAAGGAAGAAAAAGAGGAGCATCAATGGAGGGGTAAGAAACAAAACCGTTTAAAGAGAGGAATGGTGAGAGTGTGTTCACACAGGGGGCACAAGTAACCCCCAAAAGAGAAAACCAACAAAGCAAGAAGCAAGGGGTGCAACTAGGGTGAGAGAGACAGAGAGCGATGGCGTGCAGGGTCCCCCTGGTAGAGGGGAAGGGAAAGGAAGGAGAAGACGGCACATGCTGCCTGTAACATGACTGGACCAGGCTATGGTTGCTGGATGGAATGACCTAGAACAAGGGATTGCATTTCGGTGTGTTGGCTTCCTCCTTAAATATGAGGTCAGTATAGTGCTAACACAACTATCAAGGGAATACTCAGTGCCTAGCAGGTAAATCTATCCAGTTGTACCCCAGACAGAGCCCATCCCTTTAACTTCTTCTTTACATGCCTGAGTAGATTATTTGAGAGAGAGAGAGAGAGAGAGAGAGAGAGAGAGAGAGAGAGAGAGAGAGTCTTGTTTTACTCTGAAACAGGTCTTGCTAGTTACCCAAGGCTGGCAGTAAACTTGCTGAGGACTGGCTGCCAGTGCCCTCCCTTTCCCGAGGCCGCCTGACTCACCTGGGGCCAGCTTGATCTCCAGTGCCGTCCGGATGAGGGCCATTAGTGTGGATGTGAAGTGCACCGTCATATCCTCATTGGATATAGGCATGTTCATGCGAACCAGGCGCTGGGGATAAGTAGAGGCAGATCAGGGCCAAGCGTGTCACTGTCATTCCCACCCTAGAATTAGTGTTTGGGCTCTGGAGCTTGGCTTGGCTTCCTGAGAGTGGTCCCGGCAGGTTCCTGGTCCAAGAAGGCTGGGCTGGTGGGAGCTTTGCCAGCATTCTGTCCTCCCAGACCCCGCTCTCATCCGAGCTGAGATTCTCCTGGCTAGAGAAGAGTCGAAATCCCACTAAAACCTGGAGCCAAAGCCGGGCCAGGAGCCTGCATCCCGCCCTCTGGCTGTGAATGCCGCGAGGGGGTGTGATCCGTGGCTGAGGAAGAAGGATCTGAGGCAGAGTGTAACTCCGTGGGACAGCCTAGAGAACAGATGAGGACCCTGTCCTGTGACGTTGATTACCCGCCCTTCTCTATCTGCAACTGGGACATCTGGGCAAGGGACAGCAGCCGAGAGGCCTCTCTGAGGTCCCGTCCCGGTGGGGCACTTCTCAAGAGAGGTATCTTTGCTTTACCTCAGGCCTTAACCACAAAACAGGGTCCAGGAAGATGTGCTTGATGATACTTGAAGTCAGACACCCTGGTAGGTGAATGCATCAAGAAGAGCCTTTAGAGACCTTCGAGGGGCCAGAGCACAGGGCACTGCATCCAAGCCCAGGCTCACCCTGCTGCCATCTGAGTGGCCAGCTCCCTTTCCTTCCTCGGTTTTCAGAGACAAAACATCTGGAAACAGGGAGGTGTCTGAATCAACCGTCCGCGTAGACTCAGCAGCTGCAGGAACATCTGAGGCCTCAAGGAGGGTACAGGTCTCAGGTGCATCTGAGAAACACTCAGCTGGCCAAGGAACACCCCAGGAACATAATGTAACCCACTGTGTCCTCTATACAGGTACGAGTTCCTCCCTGGGGCAAGCACCCTTCTTTGGGGGGGGGCCACACAGCCCAGCCCCTAGTCCTTGCCCCCAAGTTCTGTATCTTCACTGTGATGGAGGGGGCACAGGGGTGCAGAAAACAGGAGGTAGGCTCTTGTCCTATGAATGCTGGCAAAGCCCCACTGGGCACATCCAATTACAGGACCAGGACCTCACATGTCACATGTGTCACACACCAGGAAACACCTGCTTCCCAGAGTATGGCATCCCTGCAGACCAGCACCGATGGCAGTATGAGAGGCCAAGGAATTCCTCTTCCAAGGAGGGGAGTCAGGATGGGAATGAAAGAAGAGCAAGCAGACTATTTCTAAGAGGGGGAGATCTGTCCAGGACACCAAGGGTTACCCTCACAGGCACTCCCACCGCTTTGCCCCTAGTCGTGGAGGGCAGAGAGAGATAGAACCTCGGAGAAGCAAAGTGGCAAGGCTTGGGCAAATAAGCTCCAGGAAATAAGCATCTCTTGGGCCCTCCCCACCTTGCCC
This sequence comes from Acomys minous, assembly GCF_964271855.1. Lineage (NCBI taxonomy): Eukaryota > Metazoa > Chordata > Mammalia > Rodentia > Muridae > Acomys > Acomys minous. The sequence goes on along the minus strand of NC_140491.1, from coordinate 64,326,282 downwards.
CAAGCCATCTGCAACCTACCCTGAAGGGTCCCTTGGTATGGTTATACCCTAAACCTCAGGATCCTTAGGCATGGCTAGAAAGGACAACACAGCCTTTCTGGCCAGCTGGGTGTCATAGGGACAGAGCTCGCCCTCCTGCGGATAGAGACATGCACGCATGCAGGGCTTCTGCAGTTTCCACACACATGCTAGTAGGGGGCAGAGAGAGGCAGGAAGAACCCGGAGGCATGTGTGAGTGCAAGGAGAGCTGTTTGGTTCCCACAGACTACACTGAATGAAGTGGCAGACAAAAACCTAGGATGGGGGACAGAGACAGAATATGGACAGAGCACGGTGAACCAAGGAGGGAGGAGCTGGCAGGAAGCTCCCTCAGACGGAGGCAAACACAGCTGGCAGTGTTTAACGGGGAGCAGCAGGGGCTGGGAGGGCTGAAGTAACACTGCAGGTGGAATAAGCCTGTGACCAGGCCAGGTGCCCTCGCTCACTTCCTCCCTCGTGACGCAGTCTCTCATGACCCCTGAACCCCTGAAGCTGGGACCCCCTCATCCAAGGGAATCTAAACACACATCCCTTTTCAACAAGGCGCCCTTCCCGCTGGGCAGCCTAGGAAGCCCTCGAAGACTGCAGCTGGGCATGGGTCCCTAAACGGCTGAGCTCAGTCGGAGGGCGGAAGGGTAGGGCAGGAGGTAAGCAGCAGAGCCCTGCAGGCCCCGCATGAACCCCAAGGCCAGACCTTTAAGACTTGATGACCACCCATGACAGGAGCACAGGGGGCAGGGCAGCCGGGTAGTCCCAAGCCCAGAATAAAGCACCCTCTGTCCAAAAACATTGTTTTGTCGGTCCTCTCGGTCTTGGGAAGGCAGGGGAAAGGACAGGCAGGGCGGGGTGGGGTGGAGTCGACTCTGGCCCTGTTGTCCTGAGCTTCTCAAGGATGTCATGGTAGGAAAGCCAGGTGGGGACATCAGGGGTTAGTGCAGAGACATGTCCCTCTGTTAAGGATGAGAGAAAAGGGTTTCAGGGTGGTAAAGGGAGCAGCGGTAAGGCAGCCAGGTACAGCCAGACAGCCAGACAAATCCTAAGAAAGCAGGTGAGAGCCCATGAGTGCTCTGTGGGCTGCACAGGGCCCAGGTGGGCCCAGCCAAGCACAGACAGCTCCTGGGTTGGGTGCAGGATCAGTGCAGGGTCAAGGTCTACCTTGTATGCAACTCGAGCCGGGCATTTCTTCCCCAAGCCCAGAGGTGGGGACATGTGTTTCAGCATCTCAAACATGTCATTGTAACTGATGCGCCCACTGGAAACCCGTTCCAGAGGCCAGGCATAGTGGGGTGGTCCACAGGAGAGGCGCACGGCAGGAGGGGTGGAGCAGGGAGCGGGCAGGGGAGGAAGCAGACAAGAAAACAGATTCAGTTAACCAAAGTGTCGGGTAAATGCCCCAAACCAAAACAAGTAAAATGAGGGAATCTCTGCTTGACTTGACCCTTGCTTGCCCCCACCCCCAGCCTCACCTCCTCATAGCAGCCCAATGCAGGGCAGCGGGCAGGGGTGACATCTGAGCTAATGAACATGAAGGGGTGAGGAAGGGCTGCATCGGGGCGGCTTTGGGTTATGCATTTCTGACTTTATTCTTTTAGAACCGCAGACAAGGCCGAATCAGAAAGAGCCGGTTCACCAAGCAGGAAGCACTGGCCAGGCTGTGTGGAAATGGGACTGCTGCCGCACAACAGCACAACCACAACAGCAGCATCTCTCCTGCCTCAGTGAGCAGATCAGATTTGCTTCCAAATAAGGCCAGAGGCTACAGTGGAGAAAAATCTACAACAGACTAGGAAAGTAGAGGAGTCCCAAAGCTCTTAGAAGACTAAAGTTAACGACAGGGCAAGTCAGCTCCAAGCCCAGAGACGCCCGAGGCCAGCCCAGGGCAGGGCCGCTGCTGAGGTCAGGGCTGGATAGGAAGGAGACTGCGGGAAGGGAGGAGCTGAGTAAGCTGTGGCCTGGTGCCACTGGTGCCTCTGACAGCACAGGTTGGGACCAATAGGCCGGATGTGCCCCTTGCGGGAAGGGGGGGGGCCTAGAACCCAAGGACTCGCTCGGGGCAGCATCTTGGGGCTGATGTAGCATCTTCCCAAGTCAAGAGGCTGGGGCCTCCCTCTATTCCAGAACACCTGCCTGTGGGCTTGGGGTCTCAGAGACACAGCAGAGTCCAGCCTTTCTCCAGAGGGCACATCTGCCCGGACCCTGCCCTCCGCTCACAGTTTCAGGCCAGGGGTTTTCTCCCTGAACTGAGCACATCAGTCCTGAAGCGACGCAGGCGGGCTCCCCTTTCTTGTTCCTGCTCTTCCCTCCCCCAGGGGACCTGAGAGCGTCTTCTGACCCACAGGGACAACTGCTACTTGTTTATTTGCGCCACATACATACTTTTCCTCTGGGCTCTCAGCCTCTGGCCTGTCTGACCATCAGCCCATTTGTAAGAGCCTATGGAAATGCTGGGTGTGGTGGCTGCTTCCTTGGTAAAGGCAGGGCCTGTCTCACCCACATCCCCGACCCCCACAACCTCACCCCTCCCCCCCACGCCCAGCCAGCTGGTCCTGGCTGACCCGGCCTAGCCAGGCCGGAAAACTCCTTGGGCACTGTCTTGAAGGCTGCCTGCCTCCAGCTAGCTGGAAGGGCTTGGGGAGATAAGACAGGGAACCAAAGCATCCAGGATGCTGGAATGCAGGGCAGGGCAGGACAGAGGAAAGAGAAGGTGAGGTGTTGTCATTCCCAAGTCAGGCAGGGAGTGTGTGCAGTGTTTGCGATTCGGGCAGGGAGGTATGCCAGATGGAGGCTCTGAAGTTGCAAACCTTGTAGGCCAACCTACGAGGGCAGTTCTTTCCTAAGCCAACGGGTGGCGCAATACAACGCAACAAACTGTACATATCCTTATAATGAATCCGGCAACTGGAAAGAAAATGTCACAGGTTATGGCAACAAGGCATGATGGAGTCTGGCCCGCCCGCCCACCCAGTCTGCAATGGAAGATGAGCTGTGAGGTGGAGGTGAGGGGCACAGCTAAACACGCTACTTCCTATTGGGACCTGGAGTCTAATGCTCCCCAGAAAGTGACAGCCCGAGATAATCCCTACAGGAGGTGAAGGCAGGCAGGAAACAATCAGAGCAATGTCTGTCAGGAGAAACATCAGCACCCACAGTCCCACCACAAGCCCCGTCACTGGCCGGTCTCAACCGAACTGGGCCCCTGCTCTTGCTCTCTGTGCCTTTTCCACAGGTCTCCCTGGAACCCTGGCTCTCACTCACTACCATGATACACCTCACCCACCCTACTCAGAAGCACACGTCTACGGGCCTCGCAGTAGCTCCCTGGACACACTGCCGGTCCCTGGAATTTGATGGTCCAGCCAAAGGCCCCCTCGCAGCCATGGCCCCCTCTGGCCACCGCTGACGCTTCTTTCTCCTGTGCTGCTCCCCCCTCAGTCCCATGAGTTTCACGTCACGCCCAGTTTTCTTCTAGAAAAGAGGGAGTTCTAGTTGGGCCTCGTGCACACTTGTTAATCTTGCTGGGCCCCAGGGAGAATTACAAGGGGGAAAAGTGTGGGCACGATACTGCTAACCCTGTTATTTCTGGAATATATTTTCAGAATACATATTTACCCAAAATAGTCAAAAGCTTTCCCACTGTCTGCCAAGTAAAAAAAAATGAAAAACCAAAGTTACCTGTTTAATTCAATTTCAAGGTCTCTCAGTCTCCCAGTTTTTAACATACTCACTCGAGCCTAACACAACCTAGGGAGCTCTCCCTCACCTCTGGACCTGCCTCAGAGGTGTCTACCACTCAGCTCATCTTGCCTACTTTCGTAGAGCTCAGAAGCATGTGATCTTTCCCTCCTCAAAAATGTCCTGGCCTCAAGCTATGGCCGTGCAACTGTCCTATCGCGATGCCTTGTTTATTTATGGTCTCACCTTCGGGGCCCCAGACCCCAGACATAGCAGATGCTCAGGAAATGCTTACTGAACACATGGACGAATAGGAGTGATTCTCGTTTTCAGTCTCCACTGCTTTGAACACACTGGGTTGAAGCAACAAAAGGGAGGCTCGGGGAAAGGCAGCCGCAGCCACCAGGAGCTCCATGCCTTTCTGCTATCCCACAGCAAGGCACACGCTTACACAATGTGAAAATGACACTTCAACACCCTAACATGTGCATACATACATGTAATGACTCACATATGCACACAACATACATGTACACTTACCATACATATGTACAGATGGGTACACATAAACATACACACAGATAAATTGACATGGATACACAAAACATATGCATGTGCCTACGTGTACATAGACATACATACACTCATACATACATACATATATTGCATGTGCACCCGCATTGGACACACAGGGTCATGCATATATATGTACATATGCTAATACACATCTGTACTTGTACATACACAAATGTTAGAAAAATGGACACTTTGTGTATGATTTCAAAGTTTTTTCCCAAATGATGAGAAAATCATGTGCTCACATGGAAATAAAGACAAGCATCTGGCAGATTTGCAGTGACCCTGTCCAAATGTGGGACCCAGCTTGAACCTGTCTGGACACACTGTCAAGTCATCCAGCTGCAGGAGTCTAGAGGGGACCAGCACCAGCCGAAAGGCCCGCAGGTGCACTTGTGCTTTGGGCTGCTGGATCGTGACGTCTTCTGGCCATGCGTCACCTCTGCCACAAGGCTCATGTTTGGCCACCTCTTCAGCTCACCTGTGACATCCAGGGCCCCTAGCTCTCCAGCTCTCGAATGAGAAAACAGCCTGAACTCTCACCTGCACCATGGCAAAGCTGTACTCAGGCCGACTCCACTCACTAAGCATGACAGTGGACGCTGCCGTCTCTCGGGGTTACAAGTGACGGTAGGAACTGGCTGTGCAAGTCACACAGACTAAGGGGACGCTGCTCCTCCACAGCTAGCCTTCAGTGCAATGCACTCTAAGTTTTCTGTAGCTCATATCCCCCTTGGGAAAATATTCCAGAAATAGCAGCGACTCTTCACGTCATAGCCAGGAATAATGGGGGGAGCGCTAATGTGTCCTTTGGCAGTTGGAGTCCCCCCTGCCCTTTTTATGACAAAGTTCAGTCTCCCCACTGCGTCCCACCTCAGTGGCATAGCTGACCACAGAGCCAATGCAATATCCCTGGGCCTATGCATCTCAGTAAGAGTCCTGGCCATGGTAGGGAAACCTTACGGATATGAGAGGCCTCTACAAAGTCAGCGATGGTCAAGTACAGATGCAGTAACAACAAGAAATGGCTCTGCTGCTAATGGACTGTAAAAACTGAAGAGTTCTCATATAAATGGAAAATGTACATGGAGATGACACTAGTCTCAGCAGACCCAACAGAAGAGGCCTGTGTCCTGGGGCTTAAAGTCTCAGCAGCCCCAACAGAAGAGGCCTGTGTCCTGGGGCTTAAAGCAAGACGGTGGCACTTCCTAGGACTGCAACTTCATGCAGCACTTCGAAATGCACACTGTGAGAGGCCGACAGGGCTTGTCCATCCCCAGGGGCCCAGGAGGGGCAATGGGAATCTAGCCCAGCAGAAGAAAGTCAACTATCCCCCAAGCCCTGCTGGGTTTACTGAGCACTCTGGTGTTGAGCATCAAGTTAAGAGAAGAAAGCAGAAGCCAAGGAGCTCCTTGGGAAGCCTGGGTAGCCACCGGTCTGATCATGCCCTCTGGGTCTCCACTGGAAACCTAAACACGCCCGTCCTGAGCACGCCAGCCTAGCCACACCCTCTGGCTCTCCATCAGAAGCCTGACTTCACTCTCCTGACTGCCCCATAGCAAAACGCTGACACAGACATGTGAAGAGGGCAGCTGAGGAGCTGCAGACAGCTGCAGTTTCTTGTTCACCCCTCAGGCATAGGAAGGGAACACTCATCCGTTCAAGGAGAACTGTTCATTCGCACGCGCGGTTCCTGAACAACTGTGGTAAAGGAGACCAGAGGCCCTGTGCTCCCCAGCAGCCAGTGCTCTTCGCCCCTGCCTCTCCTACATCCTACCTGACAGGGAAGAGCGCTCAGCAACTACGGCTTGTGACTAAACAAGCCAATAAATGAACGGGCAGCTAAGTGAAACGTAAGTGAGCGAGTGACTGTGTGGGTGTGACAGCTAAACGCTAGCTGTCAGTGGGACGGGATGGAGAGTCCCCAGAGGGCAGCCTCTGAGAGAGAGCACCTTCCCTGGGGGCGTGGGAAGCCCCACGCTAAATGCAGCTGCCATCATTCGAAGGGCTGAGGTCCCCAGGCTGAAGAACAGGACAAACACAAGATGCACATCAGCATTCATCGCTCATGACTGGCAGCCGCCTCCCAAGCACGCCGCCACGCCTTCCCTCCATGCTGGGCTCTATCTCTGCTTAAGCTGTTAAGCCAAAATAAACTCTCCCCCTTAAGAATCGGAAAAGTAATAATTAACACAATGAATGAGTGAACAGGTAAATGAGTGGAAGAGGAAGAGGAAGAAGAGGAAGAAGAAGAAGAAGAAGGAGGAGGAGGAGGAGGAGGAGAAGAAGAAGAAGGAGTGTGACATGAGGGAAGGAATGTGACATGAGTGGTCACCATATCAGTTTAGTGACCAAGCAGGTGCAGGCGTGAGCAGCACACAGGCCAGAGCCCCTGACGCCCTCCTTGCCGGCCTCCCCGAGTGTGGTCTCTGGCACAGGGACTTGTACTACAGGACTGTGAGGGCTCCCTATGGAAAACGGCTCCAGGCAACTTTGACATCTGAACCCAAACCATTCCCACACAGTAAAGCCTTCCCCGACTCCTCTGCTTTAAATGAAACCACACCCAGGGCCCACCACATGCAATTAGGGCTGGGAACAGACATACACATTGGCTCCTGTCCCCTGAAAGAACTAGCAGAGAGGGAAACCTGAGTCCATCTAGGGGAATGTTAAGCCCACATTATGGCAGGTGGTATAGCTCAGTTGGTGCAGTGCCTGCGTAACCTGCGCATGTCCCTGGGTTCAGTCGCTAGTGCATCAAACAGTGGCAGCGGCGGCAGCAGCAGCAACAGACTCCACACATTAATGTGCTCTGAGAGCCCTCTGAGCACTACACAGCTGTATCTCCGCACTGGCTCTTCGCCCTCCCCCACTGGGCCTCCACGTTCTGTCACAAGGGAGAAGGCAGGACACTTCTGCGCAAAGAGCCCTGAAAATTTCCCTTGACCCCCCAGGCATAGGCACTCTCCTGAGGACCGTACTGAGGGGCTCAAAGACTGTGTGTCTCTGTCACGAAATTGCACCAAGCATGGAGTCAGAAAGGGAGCATGCTACTGAAAGAGGGACCAGTGCTACCGTACACGGAACTGGGCAAGTCCCTGGCCCTCAGACCAACACCTGAGGGGGACGTGCACACAGAACTGTCTGAATCCACCCTGGCCCTGCCTTGAGAACCACAGGAAATGACGACCTCAAGGACCATGGAGCACTGGAGCTTACTCACCACGCAGCCGGGTCGTACTCAGCCCACACTCGAATGAATTCATCAAGGTGGTGAGGCCCTAGGATGGAAGAGTCCCGCGTGAGGTACTCAAAATTGTCCATGATCACAGCAACAAAGAGGTTCAACATCTGCAGGACAAGGAGAAAAAGAGGTGACATATACCCCAGTGTGTCTGCGTGCCTGCCCCCCAAGCTCTGCCTGCGGTCTGCACGGGGGGCTAGCAGGACAGTAGAGGGGACTGTCCTGAGAGGATTTACTAATGTCTCCTCACTCTCAAGGATTCTTAATCCCACAAATCCCAATTTTTACTCCTAAAAAAGACAGAGAGACTAAAGTACAGAAAGTTATTTCCCTACAAGAGCATCTGTCAAAAACGAACTGGCCAGACTAAAAGCAGCACTTTCATACTGTCTGACCCCTGCCCCCCGGAAGTATACTCAATAAACCTATTTTATTCAGCTGAGGCAATAACTAAGCATAAAACCCAATTGACCCTAGTGTCTTAGACTATTTCTAGTCTTGACTTGCTTTGGCTGGCTTATAACCTATCCTTATGTCAACAGTACTATTTTGATTACTATTGCTTTGTTTTGTTTGAGGTCCAGGCTGGCCTAGAACTTGCTAGATAGCAGAAGATGGCCTTCAGTTTCTGGTCCTACACCTCCTGAGTGCTGGGATTATAGGTGTGTGCCCACTGCACCCAGTTTATGTCACGCTGGAAATCAAACCCAGTGTTTTGTGACTTCTAGGCAAGCACTTGGCCACTATAAGGTTTTGAAGTAAGTTTTTAAATTGAGGAAGATAAATCCTTCAACTTTTTTTTTTTTTTATCATTCTACTTTGTATTTCAAGACTGTTTTTGGCTACTTCCTGGCAATTGAGCATGGATTTGAGGATCTGCTTTCCTATGTGTGCCCCTGGGCTATTATTATGGGCTGTAGTTATTGTATAAATCACTTGCGTTAGTACTGCCATTGTGATAATGCTAAGCTCCAATTCATGGACACGTGATGTCTTTTTCCATTTAATTACGTTTCCTTTTATTTCTTTTCACTAATGTCAGCAGTTTTCACTTGCTCCTCAGAGTTTCACATTTACAGAGGGACACAGCTGGAGAGATGATTCAGTTGGTAACGTGCCTACTGCAAGAAAACGGGCTCATTCCCAGCACCCCCACAAAAGGCAGGCACAGAGGCCCACAGCTGCCACCCCACACTAGTGCAGCTCCCGGACCGTCCAGCCTAGCCACAGTGATGAGCTCTAAGGCCAGTAGAAGACCCTGTTTCAAAAAACAACTAAGATAGAGAGAAAGTGAGGAAGATATACTGACATATACCTCTGGCTTCCATGTGCATATGCACCCACACTCACACATGCACACAACCCCCCCCCACACACACACATAAACACGCACACCCCCATACACATGCACATACACATGCACACACTCATACACACACACACACATAAACACGCACACCCCCATACACATGCACATACACATGCACACACCCATACACACACATAAACATACACACACACCCATACACATGTACCCCACACACATATGCACACACACATGTACACACTCATACACACACATAAACACACACACCTATACACATGCACCCACACATACACATGCACACACCCATACACATGTACCCCACACACATATGCACACACACATGTACACACTCATACACACACATAAACACACACACCTATACACATGCACCCACACATACACATGCACACACCCATACACATGTACCCCACACACATATGCACACACACATGTACACACTCATACACACACATAAACACACACACCTATACACATGCACCCACACATACACATGCACACACCCATACACATACACACACATGCACACACCCATACACATAAACACACACACATACACATGCACCCAAACATACACACATACACATACACACACATGCACACACCCATACACACACACACCCATAAACACACACACACCCATACACATGCACACACACACATGCACACACCCATACACACACACCCATGTACACACCCATAAACACACACACACACACACACAGGGAAGGTGTTGTAGAAATGGCTCAGTAGTTGAGAGCACCTGTGGCTCTTTCAGAGAACTGAAGTTGGGTTCACAGCATCCATGTAGGTGGCTCACAACTGCCTGTGACTCTAGCTCCAGGGAATGTAGTGGCTTCTTCTAGCATTTTTGGTCACACTTATACACACTTTGAGACATGCTTACACCTAAGTAAAAATAAGTAAATCTTTTATTTATAAGGAAAAACCCTCAGGTTTCTGGGTCCTTTTCCCATGGGTACAGTAAGTCTGAGACAGGGCTCAGTACATTGCTTCCTCTTTGTGTATATATGTATATTGTGTGTGCTTGCTCTTGTTTTCACATGGAGGCACTGGGCACATACATGCCTATGCTCTGTGTACTTACTGTGTTCTCCCATGTGGGCATGAGCACTGTGTGTGGATATGTGTACATACAGGTCTGTATGTTATTGTATAAATCACTTGCGTTAGTACTGTGCCTTTCTTAATTACTTATCCACCTTATTTTTTTTCCTTAAAGATTTGTTTATTTGTTATTTATACAGTGCTCTGCCTACATGTACACCTGCAGGCCAGAAGAGGGCACCAGACCTCATTATAGATGGTTGTGAGCCAGCATGTGGTTGCTGGGAATTGAACTCAGAACCTTTGGAAGAACTGCCAGTGCTCTTACCCTCTGAGCCATCTCTCCACCCCCACCTTATTTTCTGAACCAGGGTCTCTCACTGAACCTGGAGCTCACTGATTCTACTACACTGAAAGGGCAAAGAGCTTCAGGGATCCAATCAGCTCTGTACCCTGTCTCCCCTCAGAACTGGGGTTACACACATGTGTCAGCTTCCACGCAGGAGCGAGGAACTCGGGTTGGGGCAGGCACTTGACCGACTGAGCGACTGCACTCATGTGATCCATGCTGCTTCCGCCCCACACACCAGTTGCTGGGCTGTGCGCCGTGGACACAGAAGACACATCCAGGTACACACACTTTAGCACAAGGACCGCTCCCTCACATCTCCACCCCTGATGCCTGTGCAGGGTTCCTATTCCCCCCTCAACCCCATGCCTGCAGAGCTTCACGTGTCCAGCAGAGGACGCACACTGTGGCTTAGGAAAGTCCAGAGTGTGGCTTTCTTTTCTGTCTTTAATCAGCTCTATCTAGAAGCTGTAGAACAGAACCTCCCAATTCTCTCGAGCTCTGGGCCAGCATCTCCCACAACTGCCTCCCTGCTCGCGTCCAAACAGAAGGCCAGAGCCAAGCTATAACGTACCACTTCGTGCTCCTGCTCCAAGGTTCCCAGGATTACACATGCCTAGGACCAGCCCACCGACGTTTCCTACCTAACCCTGATGTCACTTACTCATCACCCCAAGCACATTGCTTCCCTGGACTCCATTATCACAGTGGACAAAACTTTTAACCATGGGACTGACATAATGTGGGCTGGGTTAAAAGCAGAAAACAACAGAAGATGGCCGTGGACAGGCAGACATGGCGGGGGGTGGGGGGGGGGGGGGTTTAAAGAGACTTACCAGAAAGGAACATAGGAAGATGAAGGAGACAAAATAGAAATAGGCGAAGTCGCTCCCACATTCACTGGCGTTGGCATTTGGGTCGCAGGCCCGGTTGCCCAGACAAGCCAGCATGATCTCATGCCAGGCCTCCCCAGTGGCACTCCTGGAAAGGACAGGGCTGTGAGCACGCGGAGGCAAGCCCGGAGGGGGCTGTCCAGTAAGCCTCGGCCTGGCTAGCAGAGCCCTTGCAGGAGCTGGGTAGAGGGATCCTCCTCTTCCGGGGTTCTGTACATGTGTGTGTGTGCGCAGAACCTGGAGGGCAGATTTCTAAACTGACCGCTGACTACAAATGCAGTGGACGTGATATATTGCCCTGGGAGCCTGCCTATTGAGGGCAGGCACTCCTATGTGGACACGGCATGTTCCCAGCACTCCCAGGCCCCCTTCAGGACTCAAGTCTTCCTCATCCTCTTTAGGTGAAGCAGTGACTCTAACTCTGTGGTCCACCCAGCAGCCTGCCATCAGAAAGCACCACTGTTTCCCTTTGTCCTCGCTGAGCTGCCCCGACAGTGCCGAAGTGATCTCCGCTCTGTTTCATAGCCTCCCACCAGGTCCTGGGTGTAGCCGGCCCGCTCGCTCCTCTCACCTTCTCCACAACTCTTCCCGTTCGTTGCAGAAGCCCAAACTCGCACACCTTTCCTGAAAGCTGGGAGCTCTTTTCCTCGCCTCCTCTCAGCTCAGCCTACTTTCACACTGTCCACTGCTTCTCAAAAGCACCCCAAAGGGGGATTCTTGGGAACTTTTCTTTACAGACATGTGGCCAGCAAAGACAGTAGGGGTGTGTGTGTGTGTGTGTGTGTGTGTGTGTGTGTGTGTGTGTGTGTGTGCGCGCGCGCGTGTAGCTGCCCCCGTTGATGATCAAATATAATTACTCTTATCAGCTGAAGCCCAGAGAAACCTGACTTGGGAAAGCGTGAGCCGGAAGGTGCCTGTTGAAGCAGCTCAGTGAGTGAGGACTGGGTTGTGTTCACTCTTCTCCATGAGCCCAGGCACGGTGGATGGACAAGCTGGGCAGGGGTGCCACGGGACTGGGTGACACATTTGCACACAGAAACAGTATGGCGAAACCTCAGAAAGAGACTCCCGAGGCAGGGTCTGAGGCCAACACATCTTACTCTCACCTCCTACCGAGAGCCCGTGTCTTCTGTCGATAAGTACACCGTGCCTCCGTCCTGCCTCACACTCACTCTTGGACAACAACATGGACGGCTAGTCTCTGCAGCAGCTTTGGAGGCAGGACAGTGTGATCTACAGTCCTACAACTTGTGCAGATGGGCCTCTTGCTCTGGACCTTGAGTGTCTTTCACCCGCTACTTTTCTGAAGGCACCCAGGAGCTTAGGGCACTATAGTTCCCGTGAGGGTGATGAAGGAAGGGCAGAGAGTGGAGGAGTTGTTTAGACCACCGGTTTGGGGGAGTTTGATTCCTCTGCCCACTGAGTCGCTGAAAACTCCCCAAGTGCCCTGTCTCTCTTTCATCCGTTGGTACAGGTGACCAGTATGGTGAGTGGGTGGACAGTATGACCTCGCCAAGGACCTGCTGTCATAGACTGTACCAGCTCTGGACACCTTTTGGCTCTCACTGGGGAGCAGCAACAACGTGGCAGAAGCTGGCTTGGCACAAGGGCCACACGTCCCTCTCCTAGGACTTCTTCCCTCTCTCTGGAAGCCAAGGCAGACAAGAGCCCTTTAGAAAGAATGGGTAGAAAGCAAAAGAACTGGGAAGGCCTACTTGACAGCAACAGCCCTGATTTCGGTGTTGGAAGGGGAGTGGTCCATGAGTGGGATTGACCCTATACCACAAGTGAAGAGCAGACGTGTTCTTTAGGCTAAAAGCCAAGGCACCTGAACAACAGCATTAAGGCTTGTAGAAATGTCCGGAAGTTGTTGTGTCGGTTGATACTGGTGTCGTCGTCAAGGGCAATGTTTCCGAACACCTGAGGTGGGGAAAAATAACAGAGTGCGAAGGGTTGAGTTTTGGGAGCTGTGATCGCTAGACTAGGCAAGAGAAAGTGTGCGTGCAAGACCAAGGACAACAGAAGGGACAGGGGTTGCCTGGGGACAGCATGGTGCCCAGCACAGGCACCTTTCAGCACAACACACTCTTGTTCCACAGTTTAATGCTGCATCTGGGGCCGTGAGCCACCCACGGTCGCACGCCTGAGCAGCCAGGAGGAATGGTGCTTGGGCTTGGCTTTGGGTAGGAAGGAAGCTTTCAGGTCACTCTCTAATCTGAAAACTGTAAGCAGGTTAGTCACCGCTCAGGAAAGGGTCTTTGGAATCTCCTGTGCACGCAGCACAACAGGCTTTTAGGCAGGCTGACAGGCTGTGAGATCGGCGTAAGAAACGCAGACGAGCCAAGAGCCATGCTGGGCTCAATACTCAGACTGTAATGGAAAGTCTGAGAACTACCATGCTTGGCAGAGGTCAGGGACATACATACTACTGAGTATCCACAGACAAAAGCAACATAAAATGTGGCGTTTAAGTGGCACCAAATCTCAGCAAACTTCGATCCTGAAAAAGGACTTTTAGAAGTCAGCTAAAGATGTAAAGTCATTTACACTGCTAGGAAGTGGCCATGATTTACAGCTAAGATGCTGATCTCCACCTACTGGATGTTCTTTTCCCTGAAGAATTACGTACACTGGTCTTTGACAAAATAAAGAAAAGCTAAATTATTGTCAGGTTCAGTGATCTGGTGGGACCCTACTTACACTCTGCAAAGGGGTTCATCGGGAATGTCTGAGCTGAAAAGGAGCCCTTAACTGGCGGCCAGACAGTGCATCAGCCATCAGCCAGACACCTGCCTGAGGTGCCTCAGCATCCTTCCAAAAATGACAGAAGTATAGCTCGCCTGAGAAATGGGGGTGAGCACAGCAGGTTGCTGTGAGCCCACTTGTGCTGCCTTGGTCTCCACTGCCACAAAGCAGTGCTGCTGGGGGTTCAGTTCACTCAATGTTTATACCAGCATCCGGTTCACAGCAAGCAATCGCGCCACCGTGGCGACAGTGACTCGCATCCCTCTCCCTCAGCAGTCAGGAGTCCGGGCAGGTGGCACCCACCTGCATGCCGATGATGGCGTAGATGAAGAACAACATAGCGATGAGGAGGCACACGTAGGGCAGCGCCTGGAGAAACACGAGCACATGAGCTCCGGGGCATCCCTCAGCCCGGCCCAACTCCACCCCGCCGACCACGGGGCCCTTCCCACAGCAAGAGGCCTCGTCTGTTTATCTAACTTGGGAGCATAAGTCGATCTCAGTGTTGTAGGGACATTAGCAGAATAAGCTACGACTCTACTTGCTCAAAATGCCTTTAGAGAACTGCATTAGGATAATAACGTGCCAAAGAGGCACGCAGGACCTGCCCTGACTCTGCCCCCGGAGGACGGTCCACTCTGAGTGGAAGAAAGGATGCCCCATGGCAAAGGAAAGAGGAACACAAAATGCCCAACGGAAGCTGCCCAGGCCCCACAGGAGCCCCGCTCCACCTTAAAGGACTGGACGAAGGTCCACAGCAGGATGCGGATGGTGTAGCCCTGGCGGAGCAGCTTGATCAGCCGCGCTGCTCGGAAGAGGCGGAGGAAGCTCAAGTTGATGAAGTTGTTCTGCAAAGAGGAAGCACCCGTCTCCAAATCTTCGGAATCGCCCGGATGTGCAGACAAGCTGCTCCCACCCTACAGCCTCTCCCCTCAAGTCCTTGTGGCCCAGAACAAATAAGGCCACAAGGCCTTAGAAGAAATAAGGCCATTGCTTTTGTCTAAGCACCAACTGGCTGCCAAAAAAGCCTTCCAAAAGAAGGGTGTGTCACGTGAAGTCACTTCTCATGCAGCAAGTCAGAAAAAACTCCCTTCACACTAGGGCCACTCCCCAACAGTCAGGGACGTAATGAAAAAAAAAAATGTCCCAAAGCCCCTCTCCTCTGCCAGGTAGTGCTGGGAGATCACCTATGAGCCTCCGATGCTGGTAACCTCCCTACAACCCTGCCAAGCTGTTCAGATACTCCCCAGGAGGCATTCCTCACTGACCCTGAGCTTGGCAGCCAATCTCCCTTCTGAGCTCAATCAGTAAAGGCCTCGCTGTCTGAGACGCTGGCTGCCTTCTCTGGACTGGTCCAGGGCTGACAAACATTCTGATAGGGGATAGGCATGGTCACTGCTGCTCTCGCCACAGAAGCTGTCTGTGCGACCCATACCCCACAGGCCTCCGCTCTAGAGAACCCAGGGCATCCGGCACTGCTCCCTCAATCAGGGGTTCAAAACCAAGCACACAAAAATAACAAACCGTTATTAAAAGACACCTGACCCTGGGCACCTTGACTTATTGGCAGGCCTCTTCAGGGTTCTGGATCTGGGGAGGCAGCCACGCACCAGGTATGCTATGCGCACCTGCGGAGCCAGGTGTTTTCTGCCTGTTTAAGACACCAGGTGCCTGTACTATCTCCTGAGAGCAACTTTCGGCCATTTGGCTTTTTTTTTTTTTCCAATATGCAAGCAGCTCAGGCTCATACACATCTGTGTTGTCAAGATTCGGTGACAGACAAAAGGAAAGAGAACACACACACTGAATGAAACAGTAGAGCATGCAGCGCATGCAGACACAGACGCAGGGGCAGCCGGGGGAGATGCTCCGGGCGGCCCATCTTGGCTGATCATACGTTCAGGGAGGGGACGGCCTCCACGCCGACTTCCAGTGCACACTCCTGCCTTGTCTGTTGCGTCCGCTCTTGGGACAGACTTGTGTGACTCTCGACCGGAGTTAACAGTGGTTCTGCCATTTATGCAGGAAGTGGGTGTACAGCCAGGATTGCTGAAGACCTAGAACCAGGGCTGATTTCAAACAACACCCAGAAGGGTCTGTGGACACAAAGGGGCCCCAAACTATGTCCAAATCCACAAGGGGAAATAGCACCTCAGGGCGTGACCCTCAAAGATGACACAGCCCGGCAGAGTCCTAGCTTGAAATGAGGAAAGAACCTCACTAACTGACATGGTGGTCAAGAGCCACTGTCTACTAACACTAAGGAGCCTTTGACAAGATGCAGAGGCAGGGAGGCTAGTACCTGGCCCTCTCCGGGATGCGACTTTGAAACTATCTGTTCAGCTTGTTTTGAGGGACAGGGATTCTAACAACACAGTGCTTGGCCAACTCAAAGCAGCCTGTACTGAGGTACCATCAGAGAGAAGACTTCCTGAAGATTTGAGGGAAAGGAAGGCTCCCTGTGGTGGAGGCAGGACCAAGGGCAGCAGGGATAGCGAGGAGGCATTGTAAACCACAGCCTATTGAGATGGCCTGGGGTATCTGCCCAAGACTGAACCTTGGAAACCTCTACTTTGTTAATGAAGGTCCACACCCTCTCCCAGGCTTTTCTCTTGTGAGCCCTCCGAGCTCCCCGTAAGTGCTCAGCATTAGATGGGACAGCAATTGATAGGCAGCCTTAGAGTACCGTGGGGCTAGTGGTGATAACTGCCCAGTGCCCCAAGCACAGAGCGATGGGCTAGGCAGCAGCATGCCAGTCACATGCAGGATGGCAAGGGTCTACAAGCAAACAGCTGTGCATCACTACTGTCACCTCTGGCTTGGCCACCTCACTGGTGGTGAGTGTGCCTGTCCTGTCCTCCCAAGACCCACGGTTTCTGCTGCACAGGAGGTGGCATCACTAAGTCACGGGTGATCTCATTGTAAGGATCATAGGCCCGGAAGGGACACCAGTTCCTAACACTTTAGCCTCTGCCTTCTGGCTTACAACCTGGAGACACCAGAGGTATCCATACTTAGGTGGCGAGAGACAATTGGGGCATTGGGATTGAAAATACACTAAACATTGTAAGGCATCCCAACAAGGATGGCTGGACTGACTAAGGCCTGCCATCCAACCCCACTGTGGCCTCTAGTTAGTCATAGGACAAGGAGAACTTATTTCTAGATATCATTTAAGGCAAAGTCCAGACCTATGGACACCATACCAGAAAAGAGTCCTGCAGCTCCAAAGCAGCTACTCTTTTTCCTTCACTCTAAATTAATTAATTAATTAATTAATTGTGTATGAGCACTCTATCTGCATGTACACCTGCAGACCAGCAGAGGGCACCAGATCTCATTATAGACAGTTGTGAGCCAGCATGTGGTTGTCTGGAGTTGAACTTAGAACCTCTGGAAGAGCAGATAGTGCTCTTAAATGCTGAGCCATCTCTCCAGCCCCTTTCCTGCATCCTATATGATACAGGTTGTGGGGGACGGGGGTGGAGAGAGAAAGAGACAGACAGACTTTAGGTGGTTATATGTGTTATAAAGAGGGAGATAAGGGGCTTAGGGGTGAGGTGCCTGGCCTGGCTGGAGGCCACCAGGCACGCCATGAGCATTTCTCCAGTGTCATGGTACCTCCTCAAAACTCAAGCTTTTAGAACTAATTATAAAACCCTACATGAAGCATTTGGCCTCCGTAACAGGAATGTAAAGTATCTGCCTGTGAGGATGAGCTGTTACCAAACTCCCTTGCTCTCTTCTTAAAATCCTTAAGGACCTGGAAGAAGTCTAGCAGTGCTTGAAGTCCACAGGGGCTCACATATCTATGATATGTAAACAGACACAGATGGGGATCCATGTATCCTAATACACCGGGGCAGAGCCCCCTCCTATTCAGGCCCTACACAGACTGTTCTGGTCATGGTATACTGGTCTCCAATCCCTCCCCTAAACCTTATGCCTGACAATCTAAGAGAGCCTGTCTACAGAGCTCTCCTGGGTGTGGTGGCCTGAAGATCTGAAAGTCTCGGGACATTTGAATTCTTTTTTTTTTTTTTAATATTTTATTTAATTTTAATTTATGTGCATCAGTGTATGTGTCAGATCTTGGAGTTACGGACAGTTGTGAGCTGCCATGTGGGTGCTGGGAATTGAACCCAGGTCCTTTGGAAGAGCAGGCAGTGCTCTTAACCACTGAGCCATCTCTCCAGCCCCATGGGACATTTGAATTCTTGAACAGCCAGCAGTTGGGGCTGTTTGGGGAGGATCAGGAGGCGTGGCCTTGCTAGACAAAGTGTGTCACTAGGGGGCAACCTTTGAGGTTTCAAAGAAGATTGCATCTCTTTGCCTTCTGTTTGTGGTTTGAGGTGTGAACCTGCCCCCCCCCCCATACTCCCTGCCGATATGGTCATAGACCCTTACCAGTGTGCAATGCTAAGCCCTAAATAAAACTTTTCCATCTATTAGTTGTCTTCATCACTTTGTTTCATCACAGAAATAGAAGCATGGTGCCTTCTCCTTGGCAAGGCTCAGTGTTCTCTTTGTGTTGGCAAGACAGGGGCATGAGAGGTAAGTGTGCAACAGAAACCATGGATTTACAGGGATGAGGACCAAACACAGCCTACAAGAACTCATAAATTCCACTGCCCACCACCTCCACCTCCCAAAACCCCACTTCCATTCCTCGGACAGAGTGAAAGCATGTTAAAGGTCTTCAGAAACCCTTGCTGCTTTAAAAAATGCACCAGGGAAGGCCAGAGGTGAGTATGCACTGGGAAACCGTGTTCATGCCTCGGAAGGCAACGGGGCAGAGGCCCCGAGACAGGAGGAGCGGAACACGCAGCGGGAGGAAGCGTAAGAACTGTTGAAAGTCATGAAACCAACCGTTTCCTATGTGTGATGTTTTCATGGATGGGTATTTGCATGTTATTGACAAATTGGATGGTTTGAGCAGCAGGTGGGCAACATACAGACGGAGACATGGGTTTTCGCATTGTATGTTGGTTGGATGACGTGAGTCAGCAGGTAGGTGAAGGTAAGTCAAGAACAAAAACAGGAAACAAAAGAGAAAATGAGTCATCAACACAAGCAAAAACTCAAACTCTGAATACTTAACTAGAGAATGTAGGATTTTGTTAAACCACACAAGTTTCTGAAAGTTAATCCATTCAAAGCATGTTATTAAAATCTATAGGTTATGCAGACAATGGGATCCATTTGCATTTTTGTTTGTAATGCAAATCCAAAGATGAATCACAGACATTTATTTTATTTTATTTTATTTTTATTTCCAGGCAAAGAAATCAATGTCAGTTTTATGAACGCTTAGAGTGTTCTTCTAAGCATCCTTGAGATATATACTGGTTTTTAAGTTGGGGATAGAAACTGACACTCAAATTTTTGCCTAAGGAAAAAGAGGGCATTTGCAAAGAAAATGTATAAAATGGCTTCAGATGAAAAACACACAAACGGAATACTGGTCAAGTGACATGACAGCTTTCCTTTCTTCTCCTCTCCCCCAGGCACAGTGAGAGCCTGAGCTCCAAGAACAAGTAGTCGCAACGCAGCTGAGCTTTCAGGATACATGGCCTCTGGTCTCCCGCCAGCCCTGCTGGGCACTGAGGCTCATTAAGGCCCAGCAGAGAAGCTACGCATTACAAACAGCAGCACCTCATCATCTCAGGGCCAGAACCCAATACTGTATTCACTTCTTCCCTGGGGGGTTTCCTAGAAACTGCCAGATGTTGGATGTTCCCTGGCTGTTCCCCTGGGAGCCGTTAGCAACCAGCAATGGTTAATAAAGACCCCCTCAACTTCCTGTCCCTTGACAGAACGGCAGGTATGTTTCACAGTCACTCAGAACTCCCTATAGAGGCGTGTCTTAATAACCAGATTATATTATCCCTCTGTACAAGACCCTTTATTTGAGGCAGATGCTCAAGTTACGTCTTGATCCAAGGCTGTGTGTTTCCAGCTCCTGATAGGACCACCTCCTGCCCTGGACACCACAGTGAATGAAGTGGTACCTGAGGCCTCCTTCCAGATATGGCTGCTTTTCTTACATTTTGCTTATCAAATAATTCTTGTCACAAGGAGGGGAGGGGAGGGAGGGATAGGGAGGGAGAGGGTGGTGATGGAGGTGAACTGATGCTGCTGACTTCCGGCTAACACATCAGTTTCTCAGCGGCCCAGATGGTCCCACGAACACGGTCGGGTACATATCAGTGCCTGTGTCTCTACAGAAGACACTGCCGCCCCGAGGCGCCTCATTCTTTCCATTGATTATCACGCTAATCCTGCTCTAATCAATTCGCATCAGTCCTCATTACTGATAGGGACGCATCACGCCAGGCCACACAGCCACACTGTCCGCCTTCTTAAGTGTCCCCGTCCTTAGGGGGCACTGCGCTTTCGTATACATTTTTAAAACAGCGTGAAAGGGTTTGAAACAAATATACATTTAAAAAAACTGTTATTGTGCTTGGACTAACCCTGCTTATTAGTTTGGGGGGAAATCAGTAACTATGAAACCAACAACAAGTAACACCATATATGGCTCCATTTATGGAAGTGTTCTCTATTCCTTTCAATATAACTCAGTGATTTTACTCATGAAGATTATGCACTCATATTTTGTTAGGGTTATGGCCAAGATGGCTGGCCCTTAATAAAACATGACGGACATGCTGGAGTAACTGTACATTCAGCAATCCTGCTAAACAATCTCATTAGATTATCCTAGCATTTGTCCATAAATAGCAGTATCATCTGTGTATGATAGCAGGTTTGCTTATTCATTTCTAATCCTTACATGTGTTATGCTGTTTCTCATCTTTCTCTTCACACTGAACACCCACTGGATGTCTAGCAAGTGTTAGCACTACTCTAAACACTAGAAAGACTGCAGGCTACATCCTCACAAGCTGACATTACAGCCATGGAGGGGACTAAAACTGAAGCTGGGCGCTGGAAAGAAACGTGCAAGCACTGCCTCTTTCTAATCCTGAAGAGCATTCCTCCTGTGTCGCCATGTGTTAGCTGTGCACAGATGTCCTCTTCTAGGTTTGGCTTGGTTTTTTCGAGACAGGGTTTCTCTGTGCAGTCCTGGCTGTCCTGGACTCACTATGTAGACCAGGCTGGCCTCGAACTCACAGAGATCCACCTGCCTCTGCCTCCCGAGTGCTGGGATTAAAGGCGTGCACCACTGCGTCCAGCTCCCCTCTAGTTCTGTTTTTATTTTTCATTTAACAGTTTACCAACTCAGAATAGCACTTTTTGCCCTGTTTTATTTTCTTTTCTTTTTTCTAGTTTAGTTTAGCCTGTAAGAGGCCATCAAATGATCTGTGCCTTAACGTGGCTCTAAAGATACAGAGGCTGGCCCACATACTTTCTGACGGTGTCATATAAGAGCACCCACGGCCCTTCTAATGTGTTCAAATGCATGTCTCTTAACATGAAGCTTCTGTGTGATATCTTGATGTATGAATAGGTAATTTTCTCTAAAGACATTTTTCTTTATTATTTATTCCTTGACAGTGTAATACAGATAGATAATGAATTTTGGTCATTTTTTACCCCATTTCTCTCTCCTCCCCTATCCATAGTCTCCCTCCTACTTTCATGTCCTGTGTGTATGACCCTGCTGAGTTTGATTTGGGTATTGGGTAGCCACAGATAAAAGGTGATTTCCCAGAACATGGGTTACTTTGCAGGGGCTACACTACTAAAGAAAGCGGCACCCCTTCCCCAGCAACAGTTAACCACCTCAGAGACGGTACGGCCGCATGAATCCCAATCTCTGACAGAAGGGTTAACGGCTCAATCTTGTGCACATGGGTGACATACTGCACTTCTTGCTCATCTTCTCCTCAACTTTGGGATCATGTGATTGGGTTTGCAGGTGTGTATTTGTATATGCATGTGGAGGCCAAAGGTCAACCTTCAGGTGTCATCCTCCTTAGTTTTATTTTGTTGTTTGCTTTTTTTCAGACAGGTCATCATCAGACTGAGCAGCACAGAATCCACAGAACATCAACTAAGGGCAAGCAAAGGAGGCACACAGAAGTCGGTGGCCATACGATGCTCTACTCGGGTACCAAGTACATCATCCAGAGGAAAGAAAAGAAACACAAATCAAGATAATGAAACAGAAACACCTTTAAACCCAGCACTCGGGAGGCAGAGGCAGGTGGATCACTGTGAGTTCGAGGCCAGCCTGGTCTACAAAGCAAGTCTAGGACAGCCAAGGCTACCCAGAGAAACCCTGTCTCAAAACACCAAAGAAAAAAAAAGAAAAGAAAGAAAGAAAGAAAAAGAAAGATAACGAAACAGTAGCCACAGCACTGGACATGTGCTTTATGGAGACAGAATGCTAAACATCAGGTTGGCCAGCGCCCCATGGAGGCCTGGAGCACTCGCCAGCCTTCCAGGGACCCAGGGTGACTCTGTGCTCATCTTCTCCTCAACTTTGGGATCAATATACGTCCTGTTTCAAAGGCCAGGGGAATCCTGCAAAGAACACTCAAAGCTGCGGCAGCCGCGTGATTGAAGGGGGACTTCCTCATGCTGGAAAACCAGCATTGCCAGGCAAAGAGCTTCCCTATTGGCCAGTGACCTGCCCGCGATTACTGTGAAGGGCAGAGCTGCTGCTAGTCCCCCGAGGCCAGTCTCATCCTGTGACTGGACTATCAGACTAACCGGACATAGACAGGTGAACGGTAACCAAAGCAGCGCAGGGTAAGGATACAGAGGGCCTCATCAGGCCAGAAACCAGAGCAGTAGAGGTTTGGCCACCTGCCTGGGAGTCTAGAAGTGAGTGAGGAGACCCAAGGATGACATCAGGTCAGCTTGGACAGCCTCGAACACAAAGGGCTGCAGTCAACAGCACCTTCCTGTGACAGTGGCGCCAGTGCAGCCAGACCCCACTTCACCTCCATCCATGGACTCGGGGGCCGTCGGGCTGCGCGCTGACCTCTGGTGCATACAGCCCTTTGCCCCGTACAGCTTGGAGGTCAGCTCTAGCCCTTTCTGTTCCCTCACAGACCTCCCTGAAGGTCCCGTCTCAAAGGCCCCTTCATACTTGACTCACAGTAAATTTCTTTTCCTTCTCCTCCCACAGCTGCTTCCTAGACCTCACCTACTTTTTCTTTTTAAGAAGTAACTTTTACATGAACATCCATTCCAGCAGCTGCTCCTAGAGACAAGATTTTCAGTTTCCAACTTAATGTGCCACATGGAAAAAATAGAGCTTTATGATTCCAACTCTGAAATCTTTTGAGTTTACGCCCCCGACACTGGACAATTTTGGTATATTATCCATATGTTTACTAAGAGTATCTCTAAATAGAGAGGTGGAGACTTAAAAATACAAATTCTTGCCAAGTTACAAATTCTTACTGGGTTTGGCTTTGCGTTCTTGATACAAAGCTGTTAAGTACATCCAACATGTGCACATGCGCACACAGAGATCTCAGCAGCCCTGTGTTCTTGGCTAGCTGCTACCCTGTGTACCGCATGCAGGCCTGGTGTCCAAGGAAGAAGAGGACGTCGGATCCCCCTGCTCCTGCACTTACAGATGGTTGTGAGCCTCCATGTGGGTGCTGGGAATTGAACCCAGGTCCTTTCCAAGAGCAGACAGTGCTCTTAACTGCTGATCCGTCTCTCCAACCCCAGAACTACATTCTTATCCAAGAAGAGCAAGTGCTGACACAGTGCCCAGCCATCCAGCTCCATCCTGGGAGAAAGCAGGACAGTGGGACCTGGGACACACCCAAGGGAGAGCCCTCTAGAAAGAAGCCGCTTTGGAGCCTGGATGGGGGTCAAGAAATGCTACTTACCGCAATCTCTGTTACTAAAATATCAGTAATACTTCCCAACACGGTGACAAAGTCAAAGACATTCCAGGCGTCTCTGAAGTAGTTCTGGAGAAAAAAAGAAGGCAGTCGGTACTGGTGGTAAAGGGTTACCCGGGCAATAACTGTGGGCAGGCACTGATCAATAAAGGGTCAAGGGTGACAGGTGCCTAACATAAGGCCAACGGCAAGCAGCTGCCACAGCGAGCATGGAATACTTCCGGCCTGGTGAACGCATAACCGAGAGCTAGAGGTCCAGAAAGGAGACTCTCCAACTTGCAAGCCACCCAGCCCAGGGCAGGGCAAGACTCAAGCGAAGTGAGTGCAAAGCAACTCTTCTTGGTGCCTCCCCGCCGCGCGGTGTCATGTGTGCTGCAAAGACCACTCGCAAAATGCTAGGAAGCAGCTCATCAAAAAAAAAAAAAAAAAAAAAAAAGCAAAGGAGACGCTGAGGCACATACCAGGACCCCAAAGGCGATGATCTTCAGGATGCACTCCATAGAGAACATGGATGTGAAGACGATGTTCAGGCACTTGAGCATCAGCTCGTACTCATAAGGTGCATCATAAAACTGCCCGGAGAGAAGGAGGGCCGATGGGGTAGGATGCACTAGCCCCAGGACCCCAACTAGAGGCAACAACGTCCTGCCTCACACCTGCCCATTCCTGGACCACCCCCTCCTTGCTCTTTCCAGTTTTCCCAGAACCTTTTCCACCGCCTCGCCTACAAATAAGAGAGACCGGGATCCCATAGGCACCATGCGTGGGCCGGGACACGAGGGCCACTCAGTTCCAGCACGTGGCAGCAAGAAGGGGGCCTACTGCTGTGCCTCAAAGAAAGGCCCACAGCCGCGTCTTAGAGCAGATTCCTCCTAACTTAAACCTCCCCTCTAGACCGACTCCCCATGTCTGGGTTAGCTGAACTTGGCAAGATCATCCATGGAGTCCCTCCCCAGGGCCGTAGACGCAGCAATCAACGGCTTGGGGAGGGGACCAGTCAGACGCAGAGAGGAGACTCTCAGACGCGTGAGCTGCCTGCAAGTTATGCAGAGAGCCCTTCAGTCAGAGCTTTTGTGAGAGCTTGGTGACGCAGCGACATTTGCTGTTCCTGCTTCTTCATCCCTCACTCATAATCCCTCCCTCCACCCCCGCCCCCGCCCCCGCGCTCACCAGTTTACCTAGCTGGACTTTGGTAGGATTGTTACTTGTTTTGAGTTCCCTATCTGGGGTGAATGGGGTGGGGAGAGACAGAGACACACAGAGAGAGAGACAGAGACAGAGACGAGTGTCCTTGCTGTCCCCTCAGAAAGCCTCACACACACAACAGCCCCTATCAAGCACAGGGTGGGCCGTACCCACCTTCATCATCAGCACCACTGTGTTGAGGGCGATCATGGCCATAATGAAGTACTCAAAGGGAGGAGAGACCACGAAGGTCCACGTCTTGTACTGGAACGACTGCTTGTTTTGGGGCATGTACCGTGTCAGGGGTTTGGCGCTGATGGCGAAGTCAATGCAAGCCCTCTGCAGAAGACACGCGGGGGAGGGGCTATGAACACAGAGCACTGCCCACCACAACTGGAACTTTCCCTCACCACGCCCTCTCGGGGAGCCCACATAAGAGAAGGCAGCAGAGGCAGCTAAGATTCCTCCAGGTGGGCCCAACGGACACGCACGGTCTCTATTTGCAGAAAGAAAGAGGCCCTGCCTACACCAGCCACGAGCTCTGCCCGCCCGTGCAGAAGGCAGGCTGGCAGTCTTGCCTGGTGTACCCAAGTCCCAGGATCCACACGGCATCTACCCACCTCGTTCTTTTCCAGGCTGCATTCGGACATCACCTTGTCACCCTGCTCCTGGAAGGTGATAATGATCAAGGCCACGAAGATGTTGACAAAGAAAAAAGGGAAGACCACAAAGTAGACCACGTAGAAGATGGAAAGCTCCATCCGAAAGCCAGGGCTCGGCCCCTGCTCCTCATAGGTGGCATCCACAGAGTGTTTCAGCACCCTAGGGAAGGGAAAGCAAACTTCAGGAGAGCTCCCCAAGGAGCAGGGGTCTGTACCTCAGGGATGGGGCTCACTTCAGGGACAGGGCACAAGACTAGACTACGTACAAAGGGCCTGAGTCATATCCCAGGAGCGCGGCCCCTATTTGTATCTTAGGGATGAAGGTCGGTTGGGCCCTAGAGGGGCAGGGCTCTTATCTACACCACACCCGACCTCATTATGGGGTTGGAAGTAGGGAAACCAAAGCAGACTGTGCCTCAGTCTACCCACTTGGCCTAACTAGCTACAGTCCTCAGTTCGGCACTCACATGGGCCATCCCTCTCCGGTGGACACCGTGAACAGTGTCAACAGGGCCCAGAGCACGTTGTCATAGTGGAAGTCATACTTCTTCCATTGCCTTGGCTGTGCTTCCACTTCCTCCTTCTCATAATCCAAATACTGACCCCTGGGAAGAGGAAGCAGTCAACAAAGGCAGTTAAAGGCCGGCAGTTCACATACCCAGGGATCTGCAGGCAAATGGCTACAAAAACCAACCAAGATCATCCCATGTGGAAAGAGAAGGTTCCTCAATGACTGTGGCAAGATAAATGCATGTCCAGCCATTCTAAGATGCCAGCCCACTACCTATTCACCACCTGTATGTATTTATAAAATTGGACCACTCTTGACAACCTAAAAATTTATCATCGAGAGGTACAGACTTTGGAACTAGTTGGTTTCATTGTACCGGGTTTTTTTTATAATAAAGTTTTATTAAAAGTGAAAAAAAAATACTGGATCCAATATGTAAATGTAGGTATCAAATCTCTAAAATTCTTTGAAGGAATTGCATGGCAAGTCTTTTTGACCTTGGGTTTGGGAATGGATTCCTAGCTAGATACCAAAGTCATGAACAACAACAGATGGAGAAAGAAGGTAAAATGCACTTCAGCAAAATTATAAACTTTTGTGTCTTAAAAAACACCATAAAAACGTAAGAGAGGGCTGGTGAGGTGGCTCAACCCCTGAGACGCACGTGATGAAAAGAGAACAGACTCCTCAGGCCGTCCTCTGACCCCACACAGACATGTTGGCATGCGCCACCATCCCAAAATAAATACAAGCCAGTTTTTAAAAGTAAGAGTTCTCTTGGTGTGGTGGCTGGTGCTTTCAATTCCAGCATTCAGAAATCCAAGGCAGGAAAGGGAGGAGTTCTATCTCAGATCTTGTCTCAAGAGAAAGAGAGAAAAAAAAACTGAAAAGATGATCCAAATAATCAGAGAAATCATTGTTGATCTTTGATCAATCAGAAAATTTGTATTTAGAACATGGAAAATGTGGGGGGAAAAAAGACACAAAAAAAGACAACCTAATTTTAAAATGGATCAAATATGTGAATAGACATTTCTTTCAATGAAGCCATACAAAAGACCAACTATTAGATGAAAAACGCTCAATATCATCAATTATCAGAAAAAAAAAAACAAACAAACCCAAAGCACATTGAAGCATCACTTTAGGATATTAGGATAAATGTAACTAAATAAAAGCAAGCAGGGCAGCTGAGGAGGCTCAGTGGATACCTAACGGGTCTTGCTGCATCACCTTACCACATCAGTTCAATCCCAGGGACCTAAACGGTGGTTGTGCCCTGTGACCGCACACACTGTGCTGTGTAAGCACTGCCAACACCTTACACGCACACACAAGCAAACACAAGAAACTAAAATAAATAAAAGCAACGAAAACAGCAAGTATTGGTAAGGACGTAGAAAAAGTACAACTCTTAGTAGAAATACAGACTAGCTCAGCCACTTTGAATACCACCCGGCATCTCTTCAAATAGAAAAGCGGTTACCATGTTTCCCGCGAGTTCTGCCTCTACATATACATCCACGAGAAATTAAAACACACAACAACATAGACAAAACAACGACACATACAAAAAGGCTGATGGCGGCATTATCTGCAATGACCAAAGCGTAGAGCCCTCCCCACACCCCAGAAGTGACAGCGAGCCATGAAAGGCGCCAAGGCTCTCACGCTCTTGCTGACGTTCCCGTGAGTTAAGCCTCAGTTTACCTGCAGTCCCTCTCCAGCTCCTTGGACTCGTCCGTGCAGTAGAAGAACTTCCCTTTGAAGAGCTGCACCGCGATGACGGCGAAGATGAACATGAACAGCATGTAGACAATCAGGATGTTGAGGACGTTCTTCAGGGAGTTCACCACACAGTCGAACACAGCCTGGAGGAGGGGAGAGCAGAGGCACGCGAGAGGAGTGAAGGCCCATGGGAGAGAGAGGCCATGGTGGAGTGCAGCTAGGCCACTGAGGGAGCTGAAGGAGACGGGAGCTAGGAAAGGACATGAAGGGCACAGGACAGTCACAGGCTCAGAGCCTCAGGAGCACCGAGCTCCAGGGTCCCAGAGGCATCCCAGGAGCACTCACGGCCCTCTGAGCTAAGACCTCAAGCCACCTTAACTGCTGTCTTTCTTGCAGGACGCAGGACGGGAGTGTCATCCTGGATTTTACCAGTGGCTGGGTGCGCAAGAAAACTGGCCTTGCAGTAGGCTGGAGGCAGCTCATTGGGAGGAGCCAGAAAGGACCAGGCCAGCACAAAGGAAACTATGGGCCTCATGCAGTGTCCCTGCTTTGTTCTGGACCAGCAATAGCACTGATATGGGGGGAGGCCAGAGCTGTAGCCAAGGGACTGTCCCTGAGGACTCTGGGAATGTGTTCCGGGATGTGACTCAGGGTCCTCCCCCTGGTCCCACAGCTGATCTACCTCACAGGCTCCCCTGAAGACCACAGCAACTGCCCCGCTCCAAATGCTGCCGCCTGCCGCCTGGGCCAAGGAAGCCACAGGCCCGGCCATGCTATGCATTTTTTCTGCTGCCTCAAGTCTAAGTTTTGCTTGGCCCAGAGACTCCCCGACGCCTTCCCAGTTCACTTCCTCACGCACTACTTCACACGCAAGGACTAACCCAACTTCTCCTTTAACTTACACTTTGCTAGTGCCCCTGAGGTTTAAATGTCCAAGCTATTGAAAATCTACTGCCTATGTTTTGAAAAACTAACGGAGTAAAAGCACAGAAAGTATTTTGTTCTTGACCCGGGCTCACTAATTATTAGATTAGGTTTACACTGCACTTCCTTCATCTGGAAACTCAGCAGAACCCACCCTCTCTTCCTGAGCCCAGCAGCTACCTTCTGGAATCCCCGAGTCCTGGCATCTGCCCCTGCACCCTTTGTCCTCTGTTGTCCCCTGTCCCGCCATGGTGTCCCAGCTGGTGCCGGAAGCTAAGGGAGAGGGGGTCGTCTGCTGGGAACAGACCTCCTTGGAGAAGGGCCTTTGAGTTAAGCAGGATTTGTCCCCTCTTACAGGTGAGCCGTTTGTGAAGACACACGCACCCACCCACACACCAGTGCACACCCCTTCAACCCCAACTCCAGACTCCAACCTTGAGCTTGGGCAGCCGCTTGATGGTCTTGAGGGGCCTCAGGACGCGCAGGACTCTCAGAGACTTGATGGTATTGATGTCTTTCCCTTTGGATCCTCTAGAAGGGAGAAGTGGCTGATGCTGGCAGGCGGGTGCTGGCTTGAGTCTATCTCCTAGCCGGCCCACCGGGTCTGTCTAATAAGGCCCTGTGCATCTCAGCCTCCAGGTAGAGGACTGAGTGAGGGACGGCTTCCCATGGCTGCCTGAGGACGGGGCTGAGCTAGGGCCAGTACCAAGCCAGAGCAACACAGCCAGTGAGCAGGGAAAGCTGATTCCTCAAGTGGAAAGAGCCTATGCACTTGTCTGTAATGACCACTCCTACCTGCCCAGGGGTCCTGAGAGAACCCTCCAAACCAGCGGAGTAGAGGCCTGTGACTGTCTATTACACTAGAGCTCTACCGTGCACTAGACAAGTCACCGACCTGCTTGCCGCTGTGGGGAATTTACTGGCTTCTGCCCTACAGGCCACCTGACTGTCATCAGCTGCAGAACACCCACCTCTAGTGGCCAAAAAGGCCACAGTAAGAAAGAGACATACAAATACAGAAGCAATGGCAGAGAGGGACAGACAGAGAGGAGGGGAGAGAAAGAGGAGAGGGGTCAGAGGGGAAGGAGATGGAAAAGGGGAGGAGTCAGGGAGGGGAACAAGGGAGGGAGCAGGAAGAAGGAAGACAGACCCAGGGAAGTAGCCAGACACCAGGATGATTGAGAAAGTAGCAGGCTCGGAAACTCAGGTGCAGGAGACAGAGAGGCAAAACTCCAGGGACCAGCAGCAAGCTCACAAGTCTAGGATTGGAAGACGAGAGCAAGAGCCCTCCTGGAAACCAGGGCAGACACAAGTGCTGTCTCTGTCTGCTGGAGGGTGCGGATGGCAAGAATTAGAGGTCACGGGCCAGGCCTGCAAGCCTGGGGAGAGCCCTGTCCTCGCCAGCTCAGACATCACTTCCCACTGAGAGCCCTGAGCAAGTATGGCTGAGTCTGCCCCAAATGGCTTCCCTTAGGCTCCAGCAAAAGTCCAGGGTTGATAGAAAGCAGCTGTGTAGGCCAGGTCTTCTTCACAGGAAAGAAGAGGTACAGCCCCCACACACACCTCAGAATCAGAACGAACTGTCCTTAATATAGCCTAAATATGGTACAAGGTTATTTGGGGCCGGCTTGGTTATAAAACAAAACTAAAAACAAAACCTGCCTCTTTTTCCCTCAACACCTCCAATATCCACCTTTACCCATCTCCCTTTGCAGTATGAGGACACAGAGCAGCCAGGGTGGGTGGCAGAGGAACAGGGAGACTTCCGAGAAGAACTGCCCACTGGACTGCCATCCTGCAGCCTCTCTGACACTCTGCCTGGAGTCCTCCAGGGCCCTTGCTGAAATTCTAGAAACATTTTCATTTCCTTTGTCCGAAACAGAGGATCCATTAAGACACTCAGAGGACACACTGGGAGGCACTGGCAAGGGGGCTGTACTGAGGGAAGAAAAAAGAGAAAGCTGCATCTATCCCCAGAGAGCAGCCACTTGGGAAAGCACTTCATCATAGACTGCAGTCAGGACCGACTGCTCCTACCCAGACCCCTCGCTGCTCCCTAGGCTGCTGTTCCAGCTTCTAAGACTTACTCAGATGCCTCGCTCACTGAGGGCCTCCCTAGCAAGGGCTGACCACGCCCAGCCCAGCCCAGCCCCTAACCAGTCCCCCGATGCATGGCAGGAATGGTGGCCTGAATGGGGCAGGAATGGCCCCTGGGAGGTAGCATGCAGCCTGAACGGGTGGAAGTGGGTGAGCAGGAGTTGAGGCCATGATGGATGGGCCAGAGGCGTGCCATGACATCAGGCAACACGAAGGGAAGGGGAGGCATTACCCCATGAAGCTTCTACCAGAGTCCAGCAAGAAGAGACAGAGAAAACAGCGTCAGTGTTGTGGGAGGCAGAACGCGAGCCTCCAGGGGCCCACCCAAGGCCAGAGAAATGCAGACTCTCCCCATGGGGTCCTTCTAGTCTGTAAAGTTCATCCCCAAACCAGCCACCCCCTATGCCTAGCCCAATCTCGACTCCCCATCGAGGGTCTAGTCCCAACTATCACCAAGCTAAGGGCCACCAAGACTGGAACTGGAGAGCATGGTCTGGCACCCCGAAAAACAATGATTTGTACCAGAAGGGGCAAAACCACACAATCCCTCAATCTGGTGCTCACCTCAGAGCAGGCAAGCAGACTGGCACCCCAAATCCAGAGGTTGTCCAGCCAGCTCCCAGACCACAGGGAGTGTCAGGAACAGAAGGCCTCAGTCGTCAACCCCACGTGCCAGCCCCAAGAAGAAAGGACAGGCCCTGCTTGCACAGTCAGAGCTTCCGACTAGACATGAGCTGGTTCTTTCTCTTTCCTCACCCTCACACCCCTCCGCAGTTCTGACCACGCCCACTGGACCCAGCATACTTAAGGTTTACTTACGAGAAAGCAAATGCCACCAGGGCTCCACTGACAACAATGAAGTCCAGAATATTCCACAGGTCCCGGAAGTAGGCTCCAGGGTGCAGCAGCAGTCCCAAGTCTATCATCTTAAGGAGATAAGCTAACATTAGATTATATAGTACATAAGGAAAAGCGAGGCTGAGGCAGGCCCCAGCCAGGGGGACATGGCTCTGAGTGTCTACACAGCACAAGGCTCACTGCTCAGGCCACACTACATTCTGAGCACACTGTGACCTCAGTGCATCTCAGACACACTCCACACACTGTCTCAGGGAGGGTGTCACAGGTCATACTCCCTAAGTGGCCTCAGCAGAGCCTTGGCCTCAATGTCCCTGCAGCCTGAGTCCTGCCTAGGTGTAACCCTGGTGGAATCCCTGCTTGGTAAGAGGCTCCCTATCTCTCTAGCAACAGACACGTTCTCTTAGAGAACTCACATGGCCCTGGCCTGAACGCTCAGCTCAGGAGAGACGGACAAGGCGCTCGGACCTCCATGCTCTGACTCTGCCATTTCTGCTACAGCAGGTTTTGGCAAATACCACAGTTTTTTATCCTCAACATCCTCATCTGCCAAGTGAGCATGGTGGCCCTTCCTCACAGACACACGTATATGAGCAGCAGAAGTGTTATGTTAGCTATCACGTAAGTGTTCTGTGGACGGTCTCTCTGAGCTGACGGCAAGCAGAGAGGTCCACGGGTGGCCTTCGGCTGCACTGACGTGTGCACGTGTGGCTCACTGCACCTAATGCACATCGGTGTATGCCCAACACGGACAAAGGGCACCTTGCAAAGAAAGTAGAAGTGACAATGACATGGCGGCTCTCAGCCTATCAGCAAACCCCCAGCTCCTATGGAATTGTGATCTTTAGCATCTAACACTGCTCCAGCCATCTCTCCCTAAGGGGCCTTTATTCTGGGTCTTCTCATACGGCTCCTTCTTTGTGGCTATGAGGCAGCCTTGGAGGGGAAGCTGAGTACGTACTTACTCACGCATGCGCGCGCACGCACACACACACACACATGTGCATGCACATAAATAAAGCCAAAGTCCCCATGCTTGGGAGGAAAGTACAGCTGGACCAAGCACTCCAGCAGCACCCCATGGGACAACATGACCCCGGGCACCCTTTGTGGCCGGGAAGGCTTTTAGCCATCAAAATACTTCATGCACACACAGCCCATGCACACATGCACGTCTGCTGACTGAGCACATGCCTGTGCACACATTACATGCTTCCACGGGAGCTGCAGGAGTCGCCCATCTCACCTTTATGACCATTTCAAAGGTGAAGACTCCTGTAAAGATGTAATCCATGTACTTTAAAGCCTAGAACCGAAAGTGGGATTAGTTTAGGCAGGCCCGACTCTAGAGCCAAGCATACAGCATTGGCTCATGGTGGCCTCCTCCCCCGGGGCTTTGAGCAGAATCAGCTGGCCATGGTGTCGGGGTGACACTATGTGAAAGATCCATTGCTGCTCGCCCTGCTAACAGAGATAGGCTTTTCCAGACCTTTGGTTCTCACACCCGAGAGGAAAGAAGGATGTCTGATGGAAAGCAGAATACAGTGCCACCCATGCTGTGGACCCTGGGGACGCCCCCAGTGGCACCCCTGTCCCTAGCAGTAGGCCAGTAGTTATGACACTCACGTTGTTCCGGGATGAATCGGTCCGCACGGGATCCTCGGCAGCCAGGGCAATGCTGCTCAAGGCAATGACCACGAGAATTACCATCTCAAAGTACCGCATGGTCACGATGTAATGGCAGAAGCGACGGAGCCTGTGAGGACAAAGCTCGAGTCACCACAGGCCAGCACCTGAGTGTGTCAACGTCTCCCACAAGACAAGCTCATTGGTTATCACGGGAAAGCACAGAGTCAGCATCAGAATGGAGCTTTGTCACTTATTTCTGTGGTAAAAGAAATAGTCGGCAGCCGGGTGACTGAGTCTCCACAAGGGCATTCCAGGCCAGGGTCCAGCAAACTACCGGTCAAGGCCTCTTGGTTGTACACTGTCTGCAGCCCCCGAGCAGACGAGAGCAGCCATCCAGCCCTGCACTCATCATGAAAAGCATGAGGAAACTGCTTCAGCCACCCGCCTGGCAGAACGCAGGCCGCTCTTGCCCTAGAGTGTCTGGGGCTGTGATGGGGGGCTAGTTTGTGTCTCAGCAACCTGGGCTCCACGTGAACAAACCACCACGTACTTCCTCCCACATCCGTTGAGCGGGACCTTAGTTTGGCTCACAAATTACTGTGCATCAAACGAGAAAGCCAAGTCCCCGGTTACGCGAGGCTCCACTCCAGTGAGCACTCACCACTGAGCGGTTTCAGAGGCTTTCAGCTGCCGCATACTGAAGCGGCCACGTGGCCAAGTCAGAGGGCTGAAGCCAAGAGGCAGACAAGAAAGAACAGCCATAGAGCCAGCAAGTGGAACAGACATCTCTCCTATTGTCACCAGTGTCTCAACAGGCCTCACAAGCCTACCTCTGCCACCAACCCCTCCGGACACCTCCCCAACTCCACACCCCCAGGGATGTCTACTGTTGAAAGCTTGCAAATTCCCAGCCACCACACACCTACTTCTCTGGCCTTCCTCTGCAAGCCTTTGCTGATCCCACAGAGCTGCTCTTCCCGGGTCCCAGGCTGCAGTATGTCCGCCCCCTTCTAACTCAGCTGTCTAGCCTGTGGCTACGTTCCCACTGTTCCACTGTGCTCCCAGCTCACCTGGCCGTGAGGTGCCCCCAGGCGTCCTCCTTCTGCACCGTCTGGCAGCTAATTAAGACGCCCAGGGCTCAGCCAGACTCCCAAGAGCCCTTCCGGTCTCACGGACTGCCCTGGCTCTTGTCAGCAAACAGAACTCGCATGTCTCTGGCCGCTCCCTTCCATCCATTTCTAAGTCACCATCATATTCCGCATCTGAAAATTTCCCCAGCCCTTCCCTTCGGCGCCTCCTGCTCTCACTACCAAAGTCAGATCTCACTCAAGACGCCTTCCGTGTCCATCTCCGAATCAGTCTTCCTCGACGGGAAGCACCGAGCTGTGCTCAGCCAGGGCCCCACTGCGCTCAGTCCTCCGAGTGGGAGCATCACCTCTGTTCTTCTACCTAGCTTGCCTGTTACTTCTGGAGCACCAGACGTGGCCTCTCCACCTCATCCTAACTCACTCATCCTTCACGTTTCAACTGAGACATCGCGCCTTCTCCTGCCCGCTCCAGACCTCCAGAACCTCTCGCCCCTACATCTCTCTCCTGTGATTAACACTTAGCTGTCTGCCTCACCACACAGTCACACCAAGGAAGGCGCAGGGACAAGGTATGTCTCTGTGACCACTTATTCCTAACTGTGGAGGAATGCTAAGTCAATGTATCAACCATCAATAAAGCGCTGTTTAGCCAGTCAGCTGGGCAGAAGGACAGGAAGTGGAAGGCGGGACTTCCGGGAGGAGAGAGGAGGAGAAGTTTGACGCTTGGAGAGAGAGGGGATGTTTTTGAATGGTTGGAGGAGGACGGTGGGAACTGGACGCGGACCAGCCCAGGGGTCATAGTGGCAAGTGTTTGTAATATATGTATAAAATTTTGAGTAGTTTGTTCAGTTTACAAGTAGATTATAATCAGTTCAGACTCTGCCTGGCGAAGTACGTTTTAGTTTCTCTGTGTCAGTTATTTGTTTTGTAGGCCAAATGGATACAAAATACTGTAACACCTAACCTCTAGCCTAGCAGGGTGAGCTCCCGGTAAATAGGTGCTGAAAGACAAAGTCAAGGGTGGGAAAAGAAAGAGGAAATCCTTGTGTGGAGACTCTTGGGAAACTGAGGGCAAAGGGTACCAGACCAGCACAGTCAATCTTCTCACATTGCTACCCACCCGGCCCCCTCGGGCCAGCTGGCCTGCGTAGGGCGTTAACCTCTCCCTTCTACCCAGTCTTCCCCCTGAGGCCCTGGCCCCATCCTTCCACTGATTTGAACAGTACCAGAGGCTGCATCCCCACCTCCACTCGTTTCTAGTGCTCATCACTGGCTGCCATCTTACATCCCGCTAAGCGGCCAGCTTGTCTGCCTCGCCCACCAGACCACGCGCTTCTCCTGCCTCAGCCATCGCTGCATGTCAGCACATACAGTGCAGGTTGCGTGTGAATGTTGTTTGAAATCATGTAGTACCGAAGTGATGTGTGGATGCTAAATAACACTGACACGGGCAGGAGCATGCAGTGGCAACAGTGGGAGGGGAAATGTAGTAAGCTATGCGTGTCACATAAAAAGGGTCCTGTGTGCAGCAGTGAAGGCAACAGTGGAGGAGGAGACTGATGCCCAGGCTCTGGAAGCAACTGCTGGCACCTGAGCCAGCCGCTGCCACCACCAAGAGTACCGGCTGTGTGTCTACAGAGGGCACAAAACTTGGTGCTTCTGGGTCTTCGTCTACAAACTCAGGTGACAAATGTGTCTCACAGGATTGCTAAGACAGTCAATAAATGCATAGAATTAGTCTTTACGAGGCGCATAACCTGTATATTAGTCTGCTCAGACACTAATGGTGAAGACACAGGCAGGACAAACCCAGGCCGTGAGCACTGAAGAGACTCACAGGTTGGTGGGGCTGAGGCAGAACATGGAGCTGTACGGAACAATGGGCCGGGGGCCTCTTCGCAGCACGTCATCGGCCTCTGCCTCCTTCTTGCCCTCTGCTTGGCCTTCCAGGTCCGTGTTACCACCTACAAGGACACAGGGCCTTAAAATCAGGGCATGTACACACATAATACCGTACCACATGAGTCTTTCCCAGCCCCACACCTCAGACAAGTGAGGCAGACTACCATATTCCCAGCCAAGGAAGGATGTGGGCTAAGAACACAGCTCTAGTGAGCAGAACATGCTCAAGGCAGTGGGGACAACACCACTGCCAGACCTAGAGACAGACGATGATCGGACACAGAAATCCTAGCAGACCCTGCTTGCCTCCTACACTGAGCCGTGAGAGCCACCGTGGTGGGACCACTCCCTTGATATAGACACCGAGGCCTCCAGAGCTTCACGAGTCCTTCCCTCTGCCTGGTAGATCTCTGGGCAGCAAGACGGGGTAAAGAAGGGGCGTCCTGGAACCCATAAACCCATGGTACTTCCTGAACCCCATCCTCCACGTCTCCTGCTCATCACTGCCTCTCCCATGTTCCTGCCTCTTCTCTCTCTGCAGCCTCATCACTGTGCCCACAAACTCAGCTCCCCAGGTTATAAGAGCCACGAGTGACGTCCTTTTTACGTAAGCTGTATATTTCTCTCACTTCTTTGTTTTTACCTGTAGGGATGCGTTATTTCAACTCCTGTGTATAACAGGGCTACTAACGCCTCAGGCACATCAAAGAAGACAGTGCAGTGTTTTGAACCACATTTCGCTGCCAAAGTCTCTTTACTCCCTTTAAAGAATACATAAAACTGAAGACTACGGAGCAACAAAAATGGAGTCGCTCATGCCAAAGCCCACTGTGGAGACTAAAGAACGCGGCTTCTCCTGGATCACTGGGCAGCGAGCAGCTAGAGTGACGCAGTAGGCTCGGGGCTGCATCTCCCACCTGCACGTACTTCAAAGCAAACATTTTTAAAGTAAACACCATCAAATGGCCCTGCTGAAGATGTAAGTTCCACAGTCTTCTGAGAAAATAACTGGTAATACTTACCAACCCCCTCCCCCTCAACATTCTATTAATTCATAAGATATTATCTCTGGAGGCAGAGAAAATCTTTTAAGTTCTTTAATAGTAAAAAATTGTGACACATGCAACCACAACTAATATACAAAACACTCAATCCTCCCAGGAAGGACACTGGAAACACCTAGGAGTTTATGGGACACAAGAGGTACATGAAATCATAGGCTAACAGAGGGGAGCCCTGAACACCATGACTTGGGGAGCCCAGTCACGGCAGAGCCGCCGCACAGTGTGACAAGGCCCACGGAGGCTGATGTGAGCAGCTTTCTGGCAACGACACTATTCTCACTTTTAACATTTAGGAAAGGTTCCCATGGCAAGCAACACTACTTTTAAAGCAAGAAATATTATTTTAAAGCGGTGCCTTTTGAACTCCGCCCCCCACCACCCCCAATAAACAAAGAGAAGCAAAGAACAAGTAAACTAGGAAAAGGGATAATTTGGGGTTGAGGGACTAAATTATACAAAAGAAATGAAATAAAGACACCAGTGCCTGGATGAAACTATTACTGAGGAAGATTTGCCATAGGAAAATTATATCCATATACACATGCACATACATGCACAATAACAATTAGTGAAAAATTGAAGACGCCATGAATTTAAAAGAGAACAAGGAGAGAGGGCCCATGAGGCTCTGGAGGACGCACAAGAGAAGGGGTCAGGATGAAAGCTACCACAGGCGACACAGATCCACTGCTGAAAACAGGCTATCTAAAATAAGACGTCTTTTTTCTTTTTCTCTTTTCAAGACAGGGTTTCTCTGTGTAGCTCTGGCTGTCCTGGAACTCCCCTCTGTAGATCAGGCTGGCCAGGAGCTCACAGAGATCTCCTCTGCCTCGTGAGTGCCAGGATTAAAGTATGTGTGTGGGAAAGATTAAGCTTTCACAGGTGGAAGCAATCTTGGCGGGCTTTACCCTTGGGGCACACCATGAATACCTTGTGACAGACTGTTTGGAGCCTTCTTGGGCTTGGAATTCAGGAAGCCTACCTGGGAACCCCATTGTTTTCCTAATTGACCCTGGAAGGGAGAAGGAGACCGCCCTTTGCATGTGACTGGGAGGTGGGGGGAAGACAAAACAACAGGCAGAGGCGGAGAGAGCGCGAGGAGAGAGCTACTGGACCGGACCAGCTCGTGGGACAGAGAGACACCTAAAGACCCGTCCCGTGGAACAGATACCGGAAGGTTCACTCTTCTGTCCCTTTAACCTTTTTTTTCCTTCTTGTGTAAGCTAGTTGGGTTGTATAACAAAGTTTAATTGTTAATAAACAGAGCCAACATATGTGTGCCATCACCAGCCTGCACGAGACATCTTAATAACAGAGCAGGGCAGGAGGAAGACCAGGGCTCAGACCTGTGTGCCAGCCACTGGGCTCAGACCTGTGCGCCGGCCACTGCTGGCATGTCTTTTCTTTCCTCCAGCTCAATCTAGACTGGTCCAAGGAATCGCTGTGTGGGAAAGTGACCACCAGTGCGGACTGGGATCTCCAAGCCTGTCAGTCATTGAAAGATGGAACAGAAACGGCCTCCTCTATCAAGCCACAGTCCAGAAGTGGTTACCCTGAGCAAGACTGTGCTGCTGAAGAGACGCCATGTAAGACGTCCCTACAAAACCTACCACCTTTGGACCACAGAAAGCTCTACGGAAGTTTAAAATAATTTAAGCCCATTTTCCTATCCATCTGGCATGGCACTGTTAGGGCTGACCGTGGAAAGATGAGCAGTCAGCCTTCTGTACTGGGTAATGATCTCACACTGCCAGGTAAGCAAGGGAAGGGAGAAAAAGAAAGAAAGAAAGAAAGAAAGAAAGGAAGGAAGGAAGGAAGGAAGAAAATGCCAACAACACACAAGGAAGCAAGGCCACCACAATGCAAAAGGCAGAAGTGACAGGTTATCAACTGGCACCACTACTGACTTCAAATTTAGAATATTTTTAGATGACAAATATAAAATGTGAAAAATAAAAAGTTAATCTTTTCAAATGTTCCAAGCAATAAAACTCTGAACTGGTTCAGTGCCATCTCTAGTCTCTGTGACAGTTAAAAAAACACAGGTGTAGCCTGTCCGAAGACGCTGAGATGGGTGACAGAAGGAACGCAGGAGCAAATTTCCTTGGGAGGAAGAATCAAGAATCCCACATATCCACCCATATGCACCCTGAGACCATTTCCCATGTCATACTCAGGAACAAGAGCCAAGCAGAAAGCACCTGTTTCGTGGAGACAAGAACAAAAAGACTGGAGTGTTTTGGTTTGAAGACAATGGTGCCTGAGTCCTGGAAAGAATGCAAAGAAAAGAACAAAGGCACATGTAAGCATCTCTGCTGGTACCCGGACCAGTGTCCCTGGGTGCAGATGTAAGCATCTCTGCTGGTACCTGGACCAGTGTCCCTGGGTGAGGATGTAAGCATCTCTGCTGGTACCCGGACCAGTGTCCCTGTGTGAGGATGTAAGCATCTCTGTTGGTACCGGACCAGGGTCCCTGGATGCAGATGTAAGCATCTCTGCTGGTACCCGGACCGCCCCTGGGTGCAGATGTAAGCATCTCTGGGTGTCCCTGGGTGCAGAAGACACCAGGCTCCCAGGGCAGCAAATGCCCTCCCAGCACTGTAGCCTACAGACTGTGAAAGACTAACTGGTCTCCAGGCTGGGTGCAAGCGCTATGGAGAAAGAATCTGCTGAGCTCTGTGGAGACCACCCTTGTTTCCCTCATGCTCTGCTTGCAGTCCTATGGCGCCCTTCTCAATGAGCTTGCTACTTTTTCAGAAACACATAAATCATGTCACAGCAAGAAAACTAAAATGACAATAAGCTGAAAAGTCTAAATAAACATTGTCTTTATAGATTATGCTAATTTCTAATTTTAGGGACTCTGAAAAAGGACTAAAACACTGACCAGCAATGACAAGGAAGGTGACAAAAACACAGCACACACCACTGTCTGAGGCTAAAATACTCACAAAAGCATAGCTTAAGATATACCACAACCTTAGCTTTAGGAGAACGAATTATCAACAAGTCTCAAGGGAAATCATCACAGGTCAATATCCTAATCACAGCACAAGCAAATTTGAAATCGTAGCAACAATCAAAAAAGAGAAAGGTAAAAATTTCACATTTGGCAACTAAGACATGGATTTTAAAGATTCCATCAATAAAACTGAGCCATTGGCTGGGCGTGGTGGCGTGTGTCTGTGATCACAGAACTCGGAAGGCTTGGGTAGGCTTATGCATGTTAGGCAAGCTCTTACCATCTTAGCTGGACCACAGCCACACTGCAGGGAGAATTAGAGACCAGACTGGTGAGATTCTACCTCAAAAAGTGTGTGTGTGAGTGTGTGTGTGTGTGTGTGTGTGTGTGTGTGTGTCTGTGTGTGTGCATACATGAACTTGTGTTCACAAACTGTGCCCAAACAAACACTTCTAGTGAGAACAACAAGAGCATTTATTTGCAATTTTGTGGCTTAACAGGGTCAATAGATTGAAACTCCCTGTATTTTTTATAAGGAAACAAATGATTAGCAAAGAGAATTTTTAACTTTTTTCTTTTATTTTGGAGATTATGATTATATCACTTCAGCCTTCCATAAGACCCTTCATTGCCCTCTTTCAAGTATATTGCCTCTTTTTTCATTAATTGCTACAATAGCACATATGTATGAGTATATACATCCATATTCTAACCTGCTCACTCTATCATGTCACTTGTATTTTGTTTTCAGGGATGACCATTTGGTGTTGGATAATCAATTGCTGTGCTTTTCCTTGGAGAAGACTATTTTTCCCAGCTTTTTGTTTGTTTTAGTTTTCCGAGACAGGGTCTTTCTGTGTAACTTTGGCTGTGTGGAATTCTCTTTATAGACTAGGCTGGCCTCTTCCTCACAGAGATCCACCTGCCTCTGCTTCCCAGCTGCTGGGATTAAAGGCATGCGCCACCACTGTCAGGCTGAATACCACTATTCTTGAGCTTGGCATTCTCAATAATAGGACCCAGCTTAGGCTCCTAGCACCCACAACAGATGGCTCACAATTGCCTGTAACTCTAGTCCAGGAATATATAACGTCCTCTTCTGGACTCCGAGGACACTGGCACTGAGGTGCACACATACACGTAATTCAAACAAACAAACACCATTGGGGGGGGGAGAATAAACAAAGTAAAACATTTTTCAGGATAAAGAAAAGAAAGACAACAGACACACATCCTAAAATATATTTGAATTATAAATGTGGCACTCCTGTGACATGTTTCTCAAAATACAAAACAAAAGCAAACAACAACAAAACACTAAAGCCTAAAAGCTATGAAAAAACCCAGCAGCAGGTTTAGGGTACAACCGAGAGGCAAAGAGTTTGCCTAACATGAGTGAGGCCGTGGGTTTCACCCAAACACCACGAAATGAGCCAAGGAAGAGACCAAGATGGGCTAACTCAATAGCAATGACTGCAGGCCATGATTTGCCATGGCATCCGCGTCAGGCTCCAGAGGAGCACGCAGCAAGCCAGTCAGATGCACGGAAGCAACCAGAAGGAAATGAAAATGGGCTGTCGAGAGACCAAGCAGGGGTAAAATTTCAGAAGAGTCTAGGAAAGCTGGGCTCTCACGTAACCATAAAGGCCATCCTGACCTGTGGCCACAGGGCTACCCTAGGGAACTGAGCCTCCACACATTCTCACGGTTCTCAGCAGCCTTAAGGAGCTTAAGGGGCTCCCTGAAGGCCAGGCTCTCCCGCAGGAGGGAGAGGGGAACTAGGACATAATGGCAGTGTCCAATACACAATCTTCCAGAAGAGCCATACAAAATGGTCCTTGGAATATGCTAGAAAGGAGAACAAGGACTCTGTAAAATTGTCTACAGTCTGTGAGAAGGACAAACAACCAACCTAAAGGGACTCCCTGGGCCAAAATGGGAAAACTTGAAGCAGCAACAGAAACAGTAATTTCAAAAATAAAAATAAATAAAAAATAAAAATACATCAAACACATTAAAATCCAAAATTTCAAAGTAATAATATATTTGGCTTAGTTGCTATGATACCGATTTGTTACTTTGAAAATTCATAAATAAATGGACAAAAATAAGTATTGTCCTTTCTTAATACAAACACAGAATATATTTCAAGGTAACCAAGTATTTCAAAAGCAATGCTCTTCTTCACATAAAGATGGCGGTGCTAAATAC
This sequence comes from Acomys minous, assembly GCF_964271855.1. Classification (NCBI taxonomy): domain Eukaryota; kingdom Metazoa; phylum Chordata; class Mammalia; order Rodentia; family Muridae; genus Acomys; species Acomys minous. The sequence continues at coordinate 64,283,691 of NC_140491.1, read as the reverse complement.
AGAAGTAATCATGGAAACCTGTGGCCTTACTGAAACCACACATCTGGTAAGTCACGAGCAACGGTTCATCTTAAACCACCATCCCATCCTTACATCACCTGGAGACAGCAAGTGTGATGCAACCCCCTGGGGCCAAGTTACTGTCAACAGAGCCTATCTTACTAACCAAGGCTCCAGACACACAGGTACCCGTTGCTAAAGGCATCCTCTGATTCTCACAAAAATGGCAAAGACATCTACTGGGAGGAGCCAAGGAGGCTGGTAAACTCCTAAAACACAACGTAGTTGCCACAACGCAATTTCAGTCAGCGCAGCGCAGGTAGAGAACAGTGCTTGCCGGCACCTGATGCACTCAACCGGCTCTCACATACGGGAGTTCTACCCAGCAGACAAACAACCAGGATAAACAAGGACAGATGCTGACCAGAGTGGGCAGTCAGACATGCTCACACACACACACACACAAAAAAAAAAAGTCAAATGAACGAACCTCGTCTGGATAATAACTCAAAGCAGCCATAAAAAGTTATTTCTGAGACAATTTTATGATTTGAACTTGGAATTTATGATGGGCAAGATAAAGGACTTAGTATCAGCATTCAGTACGATGAAGCTACTATGGTTATTTTAAACCCCTAATTGGGATGCCCACTGGCGTGAGGAATAAGGAGGAGACTGGCTCGTGAGGGCAGTCTAAGGGGTGAGGAGCAGAACGCGGGGCTCATTACGCCTGTCTCTGCTTCTCATAGATCCCAATTTTCCAAAATAAAAAGGGTCTTATTTTAGCAACCACGGGCAGATGACAGAGCTGTACAAAGGAACAATAATTTGAATTAACAACCGGCTTCTGCGCAGAGCAGGAGGGAGAGAACAACGGGACAACAGCGCCAGCGGGAGAGAGAGGAGCCAGCGGCTGTGATTCCACACAAAGGAAAACCACTTCCACAACAACGCCAGGACACAGGTTACCAGAGAACTCACCACTGTCGAACTTCATTAAAAAATTTTTTTAAAAAAGGAGACGTGTTCTTCAAGCAGAAGGAGGGAAGACGCAAAACAAACGAACAAATATGGAATAAAGAAGTAACGAAAACTAACTAGGAAGGAATAATGAAATCAACAGAAGACAGATGAAAAATACCACGTAGAGCCAGTCAGGGCTACCTGACCCTTTGATGCTGCAACACACTCACCTACAGAGTTCACAGTCAAGAACCGTGCAGCGGGTTCCCCTCACCCCAAGAAAGCCTCACACTGGCCTAAGTAAAGTTTACAATGTTTTGTTGGGCCAACTTCATTAATGTCTTGAGCAACTGCCACAAGTTGAAGACTCCTGAGAAAAAGCTCAGTTATATGGAAATTCAAAGCATACTGATCAATTAGATAAGAAACAAACAAAACAAAAAACTTGGAAAGACTTAAAAACAAAAACAAGCTTCAAAAACTCACGCACAAAGTAACCCTTAAGAGTGCGATCTAAAGCTTAACATGCATAAAGCTTTAAACAGCCCAAATGTCACGGGCTGAGAGCATCAAAGAAACTAACACACAGGAGAAAGAACACTGCAATACAGATAAGAAAAAGAAGCTAGAAAAAGGAAATGATGCAACCAGGCTTGATGGAGCACACCTTTAATCCCAGCACTTGGGGAGACAGAGGCAGGCAGATCTCTGTGAGTTCGAGGCCAGCTTGGTCTACAGAGCAAGTCCAGGACAGCTGGGACTATGGGACTACACAGTGAAACCCTGCCTCAAAAAAAACCAGAAGGAAGAAAGAAAGAAAGAAAGGAAGGAAGGAAGGAAGGAAGGAAGGAAGGAAGGAACCAATAAGAGCAGCAATTAGCAAGCACAGAACAAAGAGGTGGAAAAGACCACAGCTGCCGCTGATAACGATGTGAAGAGTGGACTTTAGAGAAAAGGGCTCAGGAGGAGGAGGACAGAAGGAGGGAAGGACATCAGAACAGACAGGACTCCTGCTGGCCTGAAAGCATGGCTGTCAGGAGACTGAAAAAGGAAAATTCCAAATTCGAGAATGGCCAGGACTACACAGTAAGTTCAGTACCAGCCTCGACCACTCAGCAAGACCTTGGACCCGATCTCAAAACAAAAGGTAAAAAGAACTGTAGAGATGTAGGTCAGTGGTGGAACGCTTGTTAAAAATATAAAATAAACCTGCTGGACAGAGCAAGAGACCACTTCACATAGACGTGCCGGCCTTTTACACTTGTGTTTCTCCCTGTTTGTACCCTCCATAGGCGTTAAGGTCAATAAGGAAAGGGAATGAAGCCATGCCTAGCCGACATACAGGAGATTAAGATAGAAAAGTAATATTATAATCTACTCTCACGTATAGGAGATTTAAAAAAAAAAACCCTATGATCTAGGATACAGAAGTGAACAGTCTTGGTTTTGAGCAACTGAGGCAGACTGGCATTCTGAGTAAGATTCATTTAAACATTATTAATGTCATGGACACACGGACAGCAGCAAGGTGGGGCTCTGAGGAGACTCCAGCCTCCTGAGGCAGAGTTGGGGTTCTTTCCTGTAAGTCTCAATGGAAGGGGGAGACATCATGTGGTCAGGCTGTCTACAAGTTCATGGGTAGCGCAGTCACATGGAAGCAGGGGAGAGCTGCTGGGGACCTAGGACACACACCCTAGGCCGGCAATGATGAGACGGTCTCTTCCATTGATGCCCACGGCAGCCAAGTCAGAATCTGTTTTCCCACCTTGCCTGGCACTAACAAGGCAGTTATCCATTCTCCTCCTTGTATGTTACAGCAGACCCAGAGGCTCACGGTATATAATTCCAAAGTAGTTTCACTTTTAAAAAGTTACTTATCACATCAAGAACCAGGATATCAACTTCAACAAGAAAAACAATCAGTAAGCACCAAGAAAACAGATGTTAAACCTATCTGACAAAGACTTTAAAATAGCATCCTTAGAAATGTTTGACAGATGGAAAAAAAACAAAACAAAACAAAACAAACAAAACATAGGAAAATCTTGGCAGAGAAATAGGAGATCTGAAGAACTAAGCAAGGACTTTAGAATTGAAAAACATAGTAACTAAAATTAAAAACTTAACAGACAGGTGGGCTCAACTACAGAATGGAGGACAAGGGGAAAAAATCCATGAACTAGAAGATAGGAAAATGGAAACTACCCAATCTGATCAGCAGAGAGAAAATATACTGAAAAAACAATCAACAGAGCTCAAGAGCCTTTAGGAGTACAACAAAAGATTAATCATTTATACCACCAGAGTCTAAGAATGAAAAAAGGGAAACCGCAGAACTAAGAAAGGACTCAAAGACGTAAAAGATGAAGTATTCCCAAATTTTGCCAAAGATTAAAGAAGTTGAGCAAACCCAAACAGAATAAATTTGAAGAAGTCCATATCAAAATACATTGTACCCAAACTTCTGAAATATTAAAAAAAAAAATCCAAAAACAAAACAAAACAAAAAAACCTTGAAAGCATCGAGAGAGAAACAACATCTTACCTATAGGAAGAAAACAATTCGAGTGACAGTAGATTTCTCATCAGAAACCATGGATTCAGAAGAGGCACACGTTTTTTTCAAGTGCTGAAAAAAAAAGAACTGTCAACCCAGAATTCTAGACCCAATAAAAATATCCTTCAGGAATGAAGGGAACACCAAGACATTCTTGGATGAAGGAAATTAAAGAGAATCTGTCACCTGAAGATCTATCCCAAAAGAGTAGCTAGAGAAAGCCTTCCACACCAAGACAATTTATGAAAGAATACAGAATACCAAAAAGGAAGAAAGAATAATAAGAGAAAAATGAATAAATAAAATACAGTTTCCTTCTCTCCGGTCTTCTGGGTTATGTTTAATAGCTGAAATAAAAATTCAAACACACTCTTTTGAGATCTAAACTTATACAGGGGAAAATTTTTAAGAATACTATATTATGAAAAAAAAAAGAGGCATATGGAGAGAAATCTTATATTGTACTCAAACTGACAGAATGAGTAGACTGGGCTAAGTTATATAATAAAATACCTAAAACAATTATATACAATAGACACACTGGAGAATACTATAGATAAATCGAATTGGACTTATAAATACATCCAAATAACCTCCAAGAAAGGCAGGAAAAATGAACTAGAGAAATAAGAAGCAAGAGAGAGCAAACAGAAAACAAAAATTAGGAGAACAAACTTCAGCTCAAATCTTGCCAACAATTACATTAAATGTAAATGCTATAATAATGTCAAATAAAAGAATTTGCAGTGCGTTAAACCATGACCCAATCATATGCTGTCTGTGAGAAACGCACTTCAAATACAACTGTACAACTAGCTTGAAAATGAAAGGTAAAAAGATCTACTGTGCAAATATTAATTTAAAAAATAGTGAACTGTGTTAGCCAAGGTAAGATAAACTTCAAACCAAGGGTTCAGAGAAAGGCATAACACAGTGGTAAAAAGGCTGTTTCACCAAAAGGACAAATCATAAACGTGTCCGTACCTAACAGCAATTCACAAATGTGAAAGTAACAACTGAGAGTTTGAAAGGAACGGTACATTAGATCCAACGTTATATTTAGAGAGTTGAACATCCTTTTCTCAGCAACTGACAGATCTAGACGCAAAATAACACCCACACAGAAAGGCCAACCAACAGGATAAAACTGGCCCTTACACAACGTTCCACCCAGAAACAGTAGAGCACATGTCCTTTTCCAACACCCATCAAATGTCTATCATGACTCATATCCTGGGCCGTGGAACAAAACCTCAAAAACCTCAAAACTTAAAAGGAAAGTAACACAGAATGTGGTTACTGACCACAAAGTAATAAAAGTTGGAGTGGACAACAGAAAGACAAAGGGAAAGCTGCAAACACTTGGAAACTATCCCCACATCACCTCAATAATCCATGAGCCAAAGAATAAATCCCTAAGGAGCTGTTGAAGTAAAACATAACAAAAGTTAAAAACTGCATCCATGAAAAACCTACGGCAGAAACACAGGCAGTGCAAAGAGAGAAACTTCCAGCACTAAATGTTTGTATTAGAAAAGAAAGTGGTCGGACAGACGGCTCAGGGCTGTAAAGCCTCACTACGCCTCACTACTCATGCAGGGGACCCACGTTCAGTTCCCAGCACCCACATGGAAGCTACAACCGTCTGTAACTTGAGGGATCTGACGCTCTCTTCTCTCATGGCACTAGGCATGCACACAGTGTGCATACATACACACAGGCAAAAGCATTCATTAACATAATTCTTTAAAGAAAAGCAGGAAACTGGACTCAATAATATATACATTCCTACCACAGGAAAATTAAAAAACATAAAAGTAGGGCCAGCAAGGTGTTTTAGCGGGTCAAGGTACTTGCTGGCCAGGTCTGATGATCTGAATTCAATTCCTAGAACCCAGGTGAAAGTAGAAAGAATAAACTACCCCCCACAGAGCTGTTCTTCTCCACCCTCTGTATGTGCGTGTACACACAAACACACAGATCAATTTTAAAATAAAAATCATGAAAACAGAAAAACAAAACAATGAAACAACCCGACCTTTTCAAAAAGTCCAATAAATTTAACAAATATAGCAGGACTGAGACAAATGAGAGAGAACAGTACATCCCAGCGGAAGGGATGCGTTGAGGGCCTGAAAGCATCCAAGTGTAGCCAGGGGCTAACTGTGGCTAACTGTACACACACATGATGAAATGGAAATGCCCTAAAAAATAGAAAGTCATCCAAAACGTATCTGATAACATAATTCTGCAGGTACTAATTTAAAAGCCTCAGACACAAGAAATGCTTGTTTGGCAATTTCTACAAAATACTTAAAGAAAAACTAGTGCCAAGCTCAACATAATTTACTCTGAAAAATAGCAGAGGGAACAGTTCCATTAGACCCAAAACATTTTACGGATCCATTCTTACTTTGATACCCAAACCAGACAAGGAAACTATGAAAAAGAAAACTAAAACAGAGCAGCACAGATCTACGGTCCCAGCACTGGTAGGCTAAAGTAGGAGAATTGTGAGCCTGAGAAATTGTGGCACTGAATATCACAACCAGGACATGGAAAAAAAGAAGAAACAAAAGTGAAAAAATTAAAGTAGTCATTAGTGATTCTCATGTAGAGACTTTGGAAGGACTCTACAAATACATGATTGAAGTAAAATACATCAAAATTATGTCATTTAAGAATTTAGGAAAGGAACAACTACAAAATAAGACAAAAAGAGGAAAAATAATAAAGACAAAATAAAAACTAATGATTTTTTTTTACAATAAATCATAGTATAAATAACAAACTAAAATATTTGTTTCCAGGTAGGGCATGGTGGCACATGCCTTTAATCCCAGCACTAGGGAGGCAGAGGTAAGCAGAATGCTATGAGTTCAAGGCCAGCCTGGTCTATAAAGTGAGTCTAGGACAGCCCAAGACTACACAGAGAAACGCTGTCTTGAAAAACCAAAAGACAAACAAACAAACAAAAAATTAGTTTCTACTTTATAAGGATTATAAAATATATAAACCACCAACTAATCTAATCAAGAAAAAGGAAGAAATCACAGAAATGCTCAGAATTCTAAAAGTAACAAGGAAACAAAACCCAAAACACTGAAGAAAAAAGAAATTAAAGAAAAAGACCTTAAGGCCAAGTGGTGGTGGCACACAGGTGGCAGAGGCAGGTATTTGAGGCCAGCCTGGTCTACAGGGCAAGTTCCAGGACAGCCAGGGTTAAACAGTGAAACCCTATTGCAAAAAGAAAAAAGAAAAGAAAGGAAAAAGAAAGAAAAAGAATTTAAGCCAATACTTTGTGTAAGTTTACGTAAGTTAAAAACCCTAGATTTAAAATATTGTTTGTTGTGTACACATGCATAAATCCATAAGATAATCTCACAAAATTCTACCAAACACTTAAAAGATTGTACCACAGCAAGAAACAACTGCAGTTCTTTTTATGAACTGATAAATACATTCTACAGGCTGGCTCCTCATTTGAGGAAAATTCCCCAGTTCAAAAATCTCTTCTTTTTTAGTGCCCAACTCTCCAGAAGAATATGTCACTACAATGTGATTAGCTTTATTGCCAGATGTTTGTTGTATACAACATATGTGGTGTTTTTAACAGAGTAATGCAAAGAATGCTCGGGGGGGGGGGGGGGGGGGGGGTTCGAATTCCAATGACAGATTATCCAAATCGTGTATGGGTGTCTTTGAAAAGTGCCTTGCATTTATTTCAAGAAAGGATGTATCCAAACCAGCTCCTTATGAACAGCTATTTTAACTAGTGATCAGCAAAAATCATGTTAAACATTTTATGCCCTAACATGATCTTTGTGACTCGTCGGTGCTTAATGGCTTTTTCATTGTATTTTATGAACCTGTGCAGTTAAGTTAGCATGTGGTATTTTTTTTACTATGTTAATGGAGAAAGGCACTTGCTTCCTTGTCCGATATGTAAAAGGTCTTAGGTGTGATCCCCAATATGAAGAGGATAAAATATGATTTAAAAAATAATGGCCATAATTGGAACATCTGATTTTCAGGAATGGAGTATTAAGGTTGAGTATGATGTGACTATATGGCATCAATATCCTGACTGTATTATGTTTAAACACAGTGTGATGAAGCCACAGTACACACCTCACCTTAAAGTACCGAGCCAAAATTGTACATGAAGATCATTTAATAGAATCTGACAGCACAGCTCAAAATAAGTAGAACTGTGTTACTTAATCTGCATAATTACACTGGGTTTTACCCGTGTGACTTTCACACTTGGTGAGGGAGGAAAGAGTTCCTCGGGGACCCTGAGGTGGCTCCACAGGCAGCAGCAGCCACGTCTCACAACTCTCCCCACAAGCTCTTGGCACTCCTGGGGATTAGAGCGGTCATGTTGGTCGCGGTGGTAAATGTTCTAAGAAAGTAGCCACCATCCTTTGAGGGGCCAAAGCACCACCACCCCTGGGTGGAGAGGCTATTATGGGAACAAGATTAGCTATCCCAGGCAAGGGGACGGGCCACTCTGCTGCCGTGCTTCGTCTCTCCCCGAAGACACACTGGCACTGTCTCTGCTCCTCTGTCCAAGCAGCTACTGCTGCTGCTGCTGCTGCTGCTGCTGCCACTGGTGACAGAAACTGACAACTGCTACAGACGAGCTAGGGCAGTGCTCTCAGCCTTCCTAACACTGTGGCCCTTTAATACAGCTCCCCGTGTTGTGCCGACCCTCAGCCACGCAATCATCCCGTTGCTTGGTCCTAACTGTAATTTTGCGACTGCTAGGAAACGCAATGTAAATATCTTCTATGTGACGTCCCCCCCCTCAAAGAGTCACAACCGTAGGTTGACAACCACTAGGCTAGGAAATACACTGCCACTTTGGCAGCTCCTCCAAGGCCACTTCTGATGCCAACTCCAAGACCTACAGCTACTGGATCCCGGCCTCTGGAAACAGACAACATTCATTGAGTCTCCCTATGGGAAGTCACTGGCCATCTTGAGAAAAACCACAGAAGTCTCCATTCTGAGGACACGGGCTCCAGCAGCGCCTACCATATAGGGTTTTCATACCAGAAAAATAAAATGAATTAAGTCCGCAAATAAATAACAACTAATTGAAGTGTATTCTAACATTGCATACGGTTCCAGATAGGAAATTTACTGCTATGTATCTTTACATCTAAGAGAACATACGACCTCTATGGATTCTAAAAAGACTTAACAAGATTTAACTCTTCTGACAGGCAAAAAAAATTTACTAAAATAGGAATCAAAGTTCACCATAAACGTAAGTTTACACATAGGTATCAAGCCAGAACTTTCACCTTAGTGTTGGAAAAACAAGGCAGGAGGACCCAACAGCCTGGATGTTACCCACCAATGCAACCAGACAGATTAAGAGACCTAAAACTTGGAAGAGAGACACGCGCTCTCAGAAGTTATCAAAACTAGGCAAAACAAAACAAATAGAATCAACATTAAAACTAACACCTGATTTGACAATTCAGAAAAATAGGATATGTAATAAACATATAAAAAAAATTTTAAATCAATAGTTTAGGTTTCTTCTTCTAGCAGAGGTATAACAGGTCTCAGAGTAACACCCCTCACAAGACAGACTCGGGGAGACAGGCAGAGCGCACACCTGCTAGTGAACACTTGTGGCCTGCAACAGGTCTCGTATTAACAACCCTCACAAGACAGACTCGGGGAGACAGGCAGAGCGCACACCTGCTAGTGAACGCTTGTGGCCTGCAACAGGTCTCGTATTAACAACCCTCACAAGACAGACTCAGGGAGATGTAGGAAGCAGGCCCGACTGGGCTGCCTGCCTGTCTTGCTGTTTCATGTCCTGTTTCTAGCAGCTTCCATGTCTGTGTTTATCCTGGTTAGCTAGTCATGTTTACTGCTCTGAGAACGCACCCCTCCCTTCCTCGAGACTTTTCCTCCTGTGTGCAATCACCTCTTGAGGGATTTCACCTGGGAGGAGGATTCCTGTTTTGCTGCCTATAAGAAGGCTCTTTGGAACTCTGAACGGAGGAGAAGAATAAACCGCTGCCGCAGCTGTTGCTGTGGCTGCTGCTCTCTTAGCACGAAGGACCCGCTGTGTTAATGTGTGTGTGTGTGCATGAGTTAAATCTGTAGTCCCTCGCCCTCGACTCGGTACTGTGGTGGCGCAGGCGCCACAGGGAGACAGGCAGAGTGCACATCTGCTAGTGAACGCTTGTGGCCTTCGCACTTGGAGACCAACATCAGAGCCACATGGGAGACACTGTCTCAGGAAGAAAGGAAAGAAATATACCAGCCACTCAGAGACCAAGCCAAGCCAGAGACTAGGAGAAGATACTTATAAAGTACATTTGTAAAAGACCTCTGTGAAAAATATAAAAAGAGGGGCTGGAGAGATAGTTCAGAGGTTAAGAGCACATCCTGCTCTTCCCGCAGAGGGCGTGAGTTCAGTAACCAGCACCCCCATGGCAGCACAAGACCATCTGTAGTTTCTCCAGTACAGGGGACCTGAAGCCCTTTCTCTTCTGATTCTACCAGTAGCAGGCATGCACACGGGGCAAAAACCACCATGCAGGTAAAACACGCACACACCAGATTAAAAGAAGATAGACATACACGAATATATTTTGAAAGTTAATAATTATTTAACAAACCAATTAAAAAAAAATAGGCAAAAGACCTGAATAAAAACCTCACCAGAGATGCACAGACGTCAAGTAAACATAACTAAGAAGTATTCAAAAATCATGTATCATTAGGAAGTTGCGAAGTTAAACAAGCTCTACTGATTTCATTAGAACAGATGAAGTCCAAAGCACTGGTGAGACAAACTCTAGTAAGACTTGTGAAGCAATGAGAGAACAAACCAGCAAAGCCACCCTGAAGACGGTTTGGCAGTTTTCCTTACAAAACTACACATAGTCTTACCACACCCAAGTTCACAGTCGTGCTTAGGTGTGCCCTCACAGCGGCACACAGACACAAGCCCGACCGCGTGTGTCTGCTTATAACTATCAAGCCTAGAAGTAACTGAAACACCTTCACTTCAGTAGGTGGACGGGCAAAGTTAGACAGACAGTTGTTGCCTAATGACATAAGACATGAACCACCAAGCCACAAAATGCCTTAAGTGCATAATGGTAGCTTGTTTGTTTGAGGTTTCCTGTTATTTGTTTGTTTGTCTTTCTTTCTTTCATCTATCTGTCTATCTATTTATTTTTGAGCCAACTTGAAAATCTGTGTGCTGTATGATTCCAAGTGTGTGGCATTCTGGTGGCAGGTCTGTGGCTGCCAGGATGGATAAAATCCCCCAGTGTGTGTCCCGGAGCCAGTTTCAGGCTACTCTAAAGAGAAACAAAGGGAGAGTTTGGGAAGACAGAGTGTGTGTGTGTGTGTGTGTGTGTGTGTGTGTGTGTGTGTGTGTGTATACACTGAAACAAGATTGGGCCAAGATCAAGTTTTCCTCAGAGGAAGAAGCTCAGTGAAATGGGTGTCCAAGCAGCTAAAAGTCATCACCTTGCACTGCTCTATCTTTCAAAGCGTGTGCCTGACTGCAAATGTGCACAGGGCCTATGTCTCACGCGGCCTACTTGGGAGCTCAGCACTTCCCTGGCCTTCCACAGACCCTGCCTCTCTCCCTGGCATGCTTTGATTTTGTTTTGTTTCCATTCTAACGTCTGCCCTTGTGGGAGGCACATCTGTTACTGCCTGGCTTATTCAGTGTTGCTCTCACCGCATGGAGCGCACAGAGGCAAGAAAGAGAGCACGTCGGATGGGGCAGGTGCTTAGGGCAGGTAGATGACAGCTCTGCCACCCACCCCAGCACCAGCCCTTACTCCTTCTGTCGAGCAACAAAAGATGAAGGCTTTGCGGACTTTCCGGATGATCTACCACCCTCCACTGTGCTCCTAGCACTCTGACACTGAGCCTGGTGAAGACTGCAATGTGAAAACATGTTTTAGGGGGAGGGAACAAAGGTATTCAGCACTGACCTGCCTCTGGGGGCAACGGAAAGCCAAGAGATATCAAAAGGACAGACACTGGGAGCAAAGACATTTCTCTCTCTCCCACCTGGGAGAGAATTCAGAGAAGCAAGCTGGATCTCCCCAGCCACTGATCTAGAGCAGCAGGGCCCTGGGGTAGCTGGGCCTGCCATTGGTTACAGGGAGATACTCACTGGGCGCTACAGTGGTCTCCCCGGGAGGGCCTGTCAGCGTCACGGGGACATGCACAGTGGTGCTGGGGTCAGCGGGCTGACTGCCCATCCGGGTGACATTACGCTGGTTGTCTGCATCCTCTGGCTGTTCATCCACTTTCTGGAGACAGGTGCTGGGCAGCATGTGTCCAGGGCCCACACCTGGGACTGTAATGGCCTCCAGGTCACAGTGAAGGTCCCTGAAAGCAGAATGCTCATCAGTCTGGTGCAGCGTGTGAAGCCTGGTTCCCTTCTGGCCGTCCCTTTACACAGGCAAGGAAAGCCCAGGCTGCTTGAGTGGTTTGTCACCCTACACGCTTACATTGCCTTTAGGTCTAAAAGGAAGGTACGGAGCTGACCCATCTGCTTTTATCAGAGCCGGTGTTATACCAACCACAGTGTTGGTATTATAGTCTGAATGTGGATTAAAACCCCTTGGAAAACAAAGCAATCCAAAGCAGGCTGTTTCCTGCAGGGACCCCACTCCTCGACCCATCCCAAGGAAGGCCCAGCACAGAATCCTATACACAGAGACACCGCTAAGCTAGACTGAACCCTAATAATGGCTTCCGGCTGTGCGTAACCTGATTTCTGGGAGCCAGTGGTCAGGCACAAAGATGGTGGCTTCAGTCTCTTGAAGAGTCGGAGCCAAAAAGCCGGCCAGCACCCTGCTTCTTCTTGGTCAACTCAGCTAGCACTCTTGCTTGTTTTTCCCTTCCCAGCATCCTCCCCTTCATTACAATACTCCATGGTTTTCTATTCTCCTGGGTTCTCTGTTCTTCCCAGGTCAGGGGATTCCTAACATCTTCAGTCAGTCTGGGTGTCACCGAGTACACAGTGGTTGCCAGAAGGAATTTATGAAGGAGAGAACTGAGGGTATGTGTAAGGAAGGGTGGTAGTGGTGACAAAAGGAGCAGCCTGGCAGAGGTACCCTGTATCTTCCCCTATTTGCGAAAGAGCTCCTAACAGCCCACCCCGCCCCTCCCCGCATACCCTGCCTCTTACATACTTGGGCTGGTGGTTTCTGGTTTCCTTATCCGCTTCCACCACATTGCTCTCCTTTTCTGCAGCCTCCCTCTCGGGGGCCTCAGGTGTCGGTGGCACCTTATGCCTTACACGGTGCCGGCGTGTGGGCTCCTCGCTGTTTTCTGCCTCACGGGGGCCGGTGCGCGGGCCTCGGTGTCGTGGGCGTCGCTCGCCCTTGGGTACAAGCACTGGCGCAGTGCCCTCCTTGCCTGGGTCCTGTGCATGCCGGTGGGCACGGTGGCGCCGGGGCTCACGGTCAGTGGCCTCCTCCGGGGAGCCGCGCCGATGGTGACGCCTGCTGCGCTCACAGCGCACTTGCACGTCAGCCCCTGCAGCCTCCTTGCTGCGACTTCGACGAGGGCGCGCACGTTCCTCCCGGGGTCCCGTCTCTGCGCTTTCAGCCTTTGGACAGTCCGTCCTGTCCTGTTCGCCTCCAGCAGGGGCCGTGGCTGAGGTCTTGTCCCTCTCACGGTGCCGGTGGTGCCTGCGTGGCGGGTCCGCGTTGTCAGTGGCCTCCGTGCCCTCAGGCTTTGACTTGTTCCCTACGGGTGCCCGCAATCCATCCCGACCAGGCTCCACCACTAGGGGCCGGTCCATGTGCGTCTTCATGTCTGGCCTCACATGGCGCGTGCTGGCATAACGCAGGCGCTCCTCTGGGTCCATCTCGCTGTACAGGGCCTCACAGCTGGCTCGCAGGTTCTGTAGCCTTAGCTGACTGGCCCGCTGCTCCCACACTGAGCGCGCCTTGGCCGAGTTCTGCTGCCTGCTGTGGGGAGACTGTCATGAGTGTCACCGACACTTATCTCTGCCTCTCAGGGAAGCCGCAGATGACCACAAGCGATGGAGGGATGTGGGGGACAGGGGAGAAATACCCAGGGGATAGGGCAGAGTTCAGCTCCTCCTGTCAGCACCCTTCTGGAGAGGCTGGGAACCGGCTCCAGCTGCCACTCTAGCGGAAGGACAATGGCCCAGAGTCTGAAGGATACAAGGCTGTGGGGATGCCAGGCGCCAGCATGAGTGGGAAAACACAATTTCGAGGTAGATAGATGGGCAGCTAGCCAGGAAGGCAAAACAGGAAGGGAAGACTATCTTGTAAGTGGAGGACTGAGGAGGGGGGAACCCCTGCAGTCTACCCTGGGAGCTGGCCCGGGAGGGGCCAAATGGATACTTCTCTAGAGACACTTACCCATGGTACCTCCCAAGGGAGCATGTGGCCCTACTGTGAGCAAACAGAACCTCTGCTGTGCTTTTGAAGCATCCAGGCAGCCCTTAGTAAAGAGGCGTTATCTGTCTCACCCAGACGGCAGGTCTGGAGCCACCAACGCCCTCTCCTGGCTCTGTGGGGAGCCTCTCACTCCACTGAAGAAAGAGCCAGACACAACCCTGAACTCCTCCAGCACCAGGGCCATACTCTAGCTCAGTCCTCACTGGGCAATTAAGGGCCTTCTTTTCATCCAAACTTCACTGCCCCAGACATCTGTTCCCACATCTAAACCAGGGAGCCATTTTCATTCCGGGTTCTTTACTGAATAAAACCTCAAAAACAAAAACAAAACAAAAGAAAAAAACAAAACAAAACAAAAAAGTGGCTCTAGCCCCACCTCTGCGAAGTAGAACCCTCACCTGAGGCCACAGCCTCACCCTTCAGTCTCCGGAGGCTTCTGGATAGCCTTGGCAATGTCTGTGGGACCACTCACAATGACCACCACACCCGCCTCACACAGCCTTCGTAGCCACCTTAAGGACAGGTGCTTCTCCTGCGCCCATTTCCTAAGGATGGGCACTGAGCCTAAAAAGAGGACAAGACCTACTCGGGGTCCACAGCTGGTCACTGGTGGCATTTCATGCATTCAGGGCACAAGGGCCTAAAGGATGCACAATCTCTCTGACAGACCCAAGGGAGCAGCCCAGCCACTGGAGAAGAGCTGTCCACAGTGGAGGACAGCAAACTTCTCCTTCCTCTAATGTGAAAGCTAAACAGCATCTGCGCCTCCTCCCCGCAGAGCTCGGTGAGGCTGATGGGGCAGCAAGAAGCCATCAGCTATTTCTCGTCCTCGATGAGGCATCAAAGCCATGCTATCTGTACCCCAAGAAGGCCCTGAGGACCCACAGAGCCTCCATGGCCCTGGGAGGGTTCATCTTTGTACAACACAGCAAGAAAGGGAAGAGGGCCTAAAGATGTGCCCCCTTCTTCAAGAATCCTGCTCGCTACCTTGGGTCTCTCAATCAGTCCAATACACCAAGATGGGCCTGGATTCCGAGTCCTTTGATCAGCAGAGAGCTGGCCAGCTCAAATGAGCCTTTGGGCTACAGCCAGCATCACTGTTCTCTGCTGGGAAGGATGGGCAGTGACTTAATGAGAGTGTGCAACAGCCTGCAGCTCCAGCTCCGTGGTACAGGCAGGAATGGGCCCCCTCAGCCCCAGCCCTGTCCCAGGTATGACCCTCTCTCAGGAACCACCTCAAGGACAGAAAGAGGCCAGGTTGTCATGGGAATGCAGGGCATCCCTGGACTTGCAGGGGCCTCTCAAAACATAGGACAAAATACAAACTAGCTGGGCCAGGGCCAGCAATTCACGTCCTCGGACTGCTACAGCCCCGAGCCCATTGCTCTGGGACCTTTATCACCAGACTGCTTTCATCAGCCCACAAGCCCATAGAGACCACTGGGCTCCTCCCAGGACAGATCCCTGAGTCACTCTCTAAAGCTCGCTTTCTTTTTCTTCTTTATTTTTTTTTTTAATCTCTGCCCATTGCAGCTAGCACAGACATCTCACTCCATTCCTCTTTACCAACTTCATAAGCAATTCAGGATCCTCTCTTGAGAGGCACACTGCTATGTGGCTGGCGACACTACTCAGCCAGAACCCACTTGTGACAGGGCTCTTGAAGGAGCCAATGGGGAAGAACTGCCTCACGATGTCTTGGTCCGAGCTTAGAGATGCTACCCAGCCACACCCGGAAGGAGAGAGGCTCCCAGCTAAGGCACTGTGGACTACTCAAGGCTCGACAATGAATCTTAAGGGTAATGTGGTGCTGCTGTGAGGTCTCCAGGCAGAGCTGCCTGTCACTTGCTGTTCCTGGAAGGAGGAGGCATCCCCACTGTGTGATACAGATGTCTCACTTCCACAATATGGACCTCTGAGGACCCCTATCAGGCACCAAGGTCCAACATCCAGCAGCATCTCACACTTGAAAGGAGACAGATTGCCCTGTGCTACTGTCAAGGAGGCACACAAAGTAGGCACACACAAGGCACAGAGTGTCCCTGGCTAACCCACGCAGAGGGTCCAGCTGCAAACATTCCTTCTTGACCACGAGGAGCCACTGGCAGAAGACATTAGCAGCAACCCCACAGGGAGTGTGAGTGGAGCCAGGAGGGAAACAGGGGGCCCTCGCTCACAGGTGTTGGCCTTATCCTTGAGGGATGAGCCAAGAGCACATCTCCCAGGAGGAGCTCCTAAGGCCAACTCGCCAGGTCAGTGTCACTGACTGCCAGGAAGGCCAGCGTGTTCTGCTACCTGCCTTACTCTCTTCCCTGTGAGCATCCAGTGCCCACTCTGCTTCCAGGCCCTTAGTTCCCACGCTGGGGTTTTTAGTGTTCTCCTGACCTATGCACTATAAGCTCCATAGCAGCTTTGTTCATGCTAACCCAAGGGCTGCCCCAGAATAACTGACATTCTCCCCAAAGTAAGGAGGGACTGGAGGAGCCAAGGAATGTCCCCCAAGAACCCTTTCTGTCATCCCTGTGCACAGGGCTTCATGTGAACCACAGAAGACCTGCGTCCACAGAGATCCACCCTATCCAAGAAACAGACCTATATGAGGCACTGGAGTGACTTCACACAGACACACAGCAGACAAAAGGACAGAGACCAGAAGGGAGAGGAGGGCCAAGCTCAGAAAGATCTGGGCCTGTGAGTAGGACTTGGGGACAACAGGGAACATGGCCACCATTCCCACAGAAGGCTGGGCTGGAACTGCCCACGAAGCAAATGACTTTAGGGCAAAGCAGCCAGGAGTGGAGGGAGGGTGTGTGCAACAGAGCTATCATGGAGCCACAGATGGAGAATCATAGCAGAACCACTCACGGTGAGTTTACGCTGGAGACAGATGAGCTGCGAGTTACAGTACCTCGAGTTTGCTTTACAAAACTGCACATGCAAGAAACAAAACACAAACAGGAGTGAGAAAACCAGAGAGAACGTTCTGAAGCACAAGTGACACTTGGGTACCACATCAGTGCAGTTGCAGGCCACAGTGCACATCTGGCAGAAGGCTGGAGAGGCATCCGCCAGACAGGCACCGGCCAAGACCAGCGCTAAAGAGAGGTTGGGAACGAATTCCTTACGTGCAGAAAAGGCAGGCTAAAGTGAACCAGCAAATCTTACACGGCTGGACGACAAGACAGCTCTCTCAGAGGCCATCGACCACCACAGCTTGGCCCACACTGCCCTAAGAAGGAATGCTCTGGAAAGTTACAGCCACCTTTATAGCAATTCCAGCAGTCCTCCCATACCCCGACATCCAGGCAGACAGACCTGAAGCTGATGGCCTTGGATGAGCTCACGGCAAACACAGGACGGAAGGGTACCCCAACCTGTGTGGCTCTCCAGGTCCTGCCTCCTACCCCACCCGCCTCCCCTGTAACTACCTGGTCTCTGCTCCCAGACCCTCAGTTCCTAGATTTAAATCCCATGGCTTCCAGAAAAGAATCGGGCTATGTCGCCAACCCACCTTCCATATGGCTACTGTAGCCATTTCCAAGTGACAGGTAGAAGTTTTTCCAAAAACAGAGAAAGCAACAATCTCTTTACAGGCCTCGCCTTTCCCACGGGCTTCACCGGGATGGCCGGGAAGGTTTCCAGGGCCCCTTTCTAAAGGCCAAGGCCTTTGCACACTGTAAACTGAAGTCAGCTCACCTTCGCACAGCCCCAGGGTAGGCAGGCAGGCAAGCATATCACAGTGCTGCTGAGAGTGGCTGGGAGTATGATTCTGTGAGGTCATGAGTGTGAGCATTGGGACTTGTGAGTGGGAGATTATAAGCATATGTGTGAATGTTTGTAAGAACATGTATGTGAGACTGTGTGTGTGAGAGAGAGAGAGACCTGGAAGACTGGGCAAGAATGAGGTGCCAAAGCAGAGAGAAGCAGGAGGGTACCCCATGTTTAGTGCCCTGCTCCTTCCAGGGATCTGAGGAGCTTCCATGGGGGCTACAGAGGACTGCACCCCATCCCAGCAGTTCTGGACTCGTCTGTCATGCTACAGAGTGCAGAAGGCCTCAATCACCATGCCTACTGCAGGTCCCTCAGCGCCCCCACCCCATGCTAATACAAGACACAGCTGTGGGGGGAACTGCCAAGGCAAGAGGTTCTTGACAACCCCTTACTCCCCAGTCTGGCAGCAAACCACGGGGGAGAGCTCACGTACAGCCCCTGAGCCCTCAGAGGTATCAGCATGAGTGGCAGGAAGTACCAGGAGCAGCCCTCACGCTCAGCACCTTGCTCACAGGAAAGGCATCCCCCGTGTGGCTGACTCCCCACAATCTCTACTCAAGCCAGAGTGGTTAACATATACTATTGTACATATTCCATTATTGGAGCGATACCCCTGGCAAGTGTCTCCAAACGGGCAGTGAGGGGAGGGGTGCTTGGGCGGTTTTTTTCTGGGCTGTGCTGAGGACCTTAGGCAGGACAGGAACACGTCGGGGAGTAGAAGCCCCAGAGGCAGCAGGAGCTGCTTACATCCAGGAACAGCAGAGAAGGAGAGTGTTAAAAAGAACATCGCTTAGAACCACAGTCTACACAAAGCCGGGAGCTGATCATGCCAGATGCTTACCTGCCGTCCTCTCACAGAGGACCTCACAGAGCTCATATAAAGGAAGGAGGAAGGACCCCTGTCAGGTCTTAGCAACCTCAGGAGCAGGTTATTGATTAAAACTGGCCAACTAATCAACAACTGAGCTGGCCAGACAGGGAAACAAGCAGAGAGAGCCCTGGGCTGCACAAGTCACCTAAACAACAAACGCCATGCCCTGAGCCTGCCTGGCTCCTACCGTCGGTCATATGGGCTGTAGCCATTCTGGCTGATGATTCCTAGAACCAAATGCTTTCCTGCTAGGCTTAGAGACGTCTGGTGACCTCTGGGAAGGAACAGAGCCACTTTGGGTACACACATATAAACACACATATGTTTCTCAATCACTGTATCGGCATCTACAGCCAACCAATCCCAACACATAATTCAGCAGTGCGGGCATAAGTCACCACAGAGGACTGAGTCAAAGCCATGTCCCTGGCCTATGAAAAGCATGTGGCAGGGTGAGTGCAGCTTTGAAGCCAGCATGGTTTATTTCCCCCAAGATTCACCTATGGCCAGGCCATGTGCCCAACTCTCCTGACTCCTAAACATTGACTCCTCGCAAAGCCCCTCACCCTCTATAAACTCCACCGCACGTGAGACACAGCCGGACGGCAAGGACACTGGGTCTTCCCACAAAGCACGCCTGCCCTTTCGCCTCCCAGATTCCTCCTTACCAAGCAGAGACATTTTTGGAAATAGCTGGGCTGCCGCTAGAACCTTTTGTCTCACAAAGTACGCGTCTGAAAACCATGTTTAAGCTCCACATGCTGACCCCTCGCTCCCCTGACCCCAGCTAGGGCTTTGCCAAGACAGGAGCGCTGGCGCCACCCAGACACCATCCGGCCAATCAGAAGCCCAGCTAACCCCACCCAGCACGAAGGCCACGCCCTCACACTCTGTCCTCTTTCAGGCTGGGAGAGCCACAGAGTGTGTTCATCTGAGGCCTCTGCTCAGGCTCTTTTCAATACGACCAGAGAGGACGCTGTGTCTTCAGAGCAAGAGGTTCTGAGGAGGAGGACAGGGCTGTGCTGCTGCTGCCGCCCGAAGCCACCCGCAACCCGCAAACCATTCCTTCCCAGAAGCCTTACGCGGCGATGGAGATGTTGGCAGCGGACATGGGGCTGACTTCAGCCACTTCCTTGGCCTTCTGTAGAGCGAGCTTCTGATTGGCTGCCTCTTCCATCTCCTCTTCATCCTGTTTGAACAACAAAACTGTCTTTTCAAGTCAAAAACTGGCTGCCTGCCACTCTGAGGTGACAGGTTCTTCCTAACACCTTTGCCCTCCTCTGCCCTCCACCCTGGCTGGACAGAGCCCCTTGTGACGTAGGATGCGTTCTCCTTAGTAGTCTTGAAGGCCTCCCCTCCTGAGCCTGTGGCTAGAAACATCAGTACCCGGGATCCCTGCATCAGTGTTGTCTAGCTTGTTCGTGAGCTGATGACCCTGAATCTGCGCCTGTACCCAGACCTTACCCTGATCATCCTCAGACAAGTAAGAAGCCACTACCAGATTTTTTTTTCCTACCTCAGGCTTCATCACAGCAAATCTATCGCTTTCCCCATCCCTCATCCTTCTAGGAGCTCATGAAGCACTTGAACAACGCTGGCCTCCTCTTCCCCTCTCCCCACCACCCCCCTTCCGACAGCGCGCCCTGGAGGCTGGGGAGAAGGTGAGGGTACCAAGCTCCTCCTGTTCCCACAAGGACCCTATGGCCACCTTAGAGCTTCTCTGCCTGAACCAATCAGATCCCATGAGCCACACATGGCTACTGCCACAGGACCTGCACATGTGCAGTTACCTATCCAGGAAGAGAAATGGACAGCTGACGGATCCCCGGGGCACTGACACTGTGTCACTAAGAAAAACCAACAAACTCTGCTCCAAGACTCTGAATCAATATTTGGGTCCACGACCCAAGAACAGAGACTCCATGCTGTGCATCTGATGAACTACTGGGCATCCCCCATGACTTCTTAAACGCGCCACCCCCCCACCCCACCCCCCGCCGCAAGCCTACACCTACCTAGGCTAACTCCCCTGAAAGCTAACACTGCTCAAAATGTACCTGACTCTTGTGGAGCACAAAAATGGCAAACCCACAAACTGCCAGTCACCGCCCAGATACTCTCAATACAGAGCTACCAATAAGACAGCAACTGTGACTCGCCACAACGTCCTGGCCCGATGCTGGCTTTGCCACAGGCCTAGGGACAACAGAGTCAGCAACAGTGGGTGATAATCTCTGGGATCATAAGGCAAAATAAAAATTTCTGCCTATTTATCCTGCTCTAGCTTTTTTTTTTTTATCCCAGCAATGAGAAGCTAATTAGCACAGGATGGATGGGGTCCTCCCTTCTAGAACTCCTGCCTAACTCGGGCAGTGTCGTGTGGCCAGACAGATAGGCCTCCACGGTCCTAACTCCCAAGGCAGGAGGATTCCTGCATAGGATCCACCACAGAGAGAGAGCTCTGTATCCAGGTCGGAGAGACAGCAGGACTCGAGCGTACCCCTGCACAGGAATTAGTATTGATGGTATCCCAAATTCACGTGGTCCCAGAAACACTAACACCAAGGACAACCCTGGAAATCCATGGGCTTCCCCCAGCCCACGCCTCCCAGCCAGGAGTCTGACCACACCTGGATGGCGATACTCAGCCACGCTGGTAACAACAACAAGCCAGCTGGTGGCATTCCCAAGTCCTCAGGAGCCAGAGACCAGAGCCAAAGAGGCACCCAGGCCCTAAGGCACAGCCCTGGGCTACACGCAGGAAGAGAAATGCTGAGGGGAAGCCAAAGGAGATTCATGGCTACCACACTGCATAAGCTACGCCCCTGCCCATGGCATCTGAACCTCTCCTCCTTGTTCCCAGAGTGAGGCCAACACTGGACCGCTAAGCTCAGACTTGGGAGATGTGCACAGGTGCCAATCTGAGCATCAGTGCAGACACAGCATGCCGCCCCTTACATGGCACATGCATGCACACAAAATATCTGTGATGCACGTGGAGGCAGCCTTCATACTGAAGCAGACCTTGAATCAGAATGCAGGCCGAAGGCCGACAGCAGGCAGCCTAGCTACCTAGCAGGTAGCAGGACACAGGGCTGAGGGGTTGCCAGATAGGGGGTTGTGTCATCCAGAGGGAAACCAGAGAGAGATGCGTGTATAATCGTGTCCCCCGCTGGGCTTGGACATAAGAAATGAATATTGAATGGTCCCTGCTGGGCACTGCCTAGAGCAGACGCTGCCCTGCTGGGACACAGATGCGCACAGATAGCATCACCACTGCTATCCCAGGTTCCAGCCAGGCCGAACATCTGAGGGCAGCACTGCGGGTGTCCTCTTGCTGCCCTTTCCCTGGGGCTCACTCGCACATTTTCTCCCCTGGGAACACTTCTGGCTCTCATCGCACAGCTACCGGCATGCATGTGTCAGGAGCCTGCACTCCCATGACATGGGTGCCCTATCAGTATGTACCCCACCCCCACCCCGTGCTCCCACACTCTACCCTGCTAGCCCCTCTCTCTTTCACGGCCACAGCTTCTCCGAGAGCCTGTCCACACATGGACCTACCTGCTTGCTTCTGTGGCAATCCTAGGTACCCAGAGCCCAGATTAATGTCTCTGGTCATGACTGAGGAGTTTCCCCTGGAGAAAAATCACGCGAACCCTGACCCGACCCAGCAGCTGGCCTTCCTCATGGCTTGATAACTTCATCCAGTGAATGTTCTGCGTCCCAGACCTACTAGCGCCTCCTAGGGCGCAGGTGGTGTTTTACATACCTTGGTCAGCTCCTGGGCATTGGCGAGGTTGTCCACAGCAATGGCTAGGAAAACGTTCAGCAGGGTATCTGGTTGGCTCCAGCTAAGGAAGGGAGCCTCTACCCCACACACTGCCCCTTCTCATGCCACCATGGCTGCCCAGGAACCCATGAAAGACAGACACGCCCATCTACCAAGTCTCAGCCTCTCTGGCCCGAAACCATCAGCCTGCTCTGACACAAAAGGCCCCTTCCCCCACGGCCTCTGTTTGCAACTGCGGAATTGTATCTCTACAGTTTCACACAGCTCAACACACACACACACACACACACGGTGTGGCGGGAGGGGAAGATGGCTCTTTTCTCACCTCCCTGGGGATGAGCTGTAGACCCAAAGATTAAATGTCATGTTTAATGAATTTGCTTTGCCCCCGCTTTGGAGGACACCGTCTACCTTCCTGAGCTCCCCAGTTCTTCTCTGACCCCATCTGCATGAGAAGTCTTGAAACAAGCACGCCTGCCTTCATAGGCTCAGGGATGGCTCCACCCCTACAGCCCAACATACAAATCCAACCGTGACCAGAACTTTCCAGGCCCCAGTTCCTAAGGTAGGTGGCAAAACCTCCCTGTCTTGCAAGTTCCCTTCTTCTGTGAATTCCTGGGCACCCTCCCTCAACATGATCCCCTGAATAAAGCTTGAAATGATAGGAGGGTGGTTACACCCAGTAGGCTGAGTGCCCAACACTGCGCCCCACCCTGAACTGACCCCATGCTGCTGCAAAGTGAGGTGCTGTCACCACCTTTAGGAGCGAGGAAGCCACAGTTACGCTGTGTGTGTGTGTGTGTGTGTGTGTGTGTGTGTGTGTGTGTGTGTGTGTGTGTGTGTTGGGTTGACTGAGAATGGCCCCCACAGCCTCACAGATTTGAATCCTTGGTCACCAGGGAGTGGCACCATTTGAAAGGATTAGGAGGCGTGGCCCTGTTAGAGTCACTGGGGATGCGCTTGGAGGTGTCAGAAGCCTCTCTCTTCCTGACGCCTTCCACCTTCTGACCAGATGTAGAGCCCTCAGATGCCTGCATGTCACCACATTCCACGCCATGGTGACAAAGGACTAACCCTCTGAAATTGTAAGCCAGCCCCAATTAGATGCTTTCTTTCACAGGAGCTGCCGTGGTCATGGTGGTGTCTCCACAGGATAGAACTAAGACAGGATGCAATACCTGAAGCTGGTCCCTGGAGCTCCGCAGGACCTGGTTATTGTCACCGCCTTTCCCATAAGCCTCTTCCCACAAGGGTATGGCAAGCATTGCACTGTTCACCTCCCGGGTAGGTTCACCCTTCTGAGTTATCTCAAAATTTGGAGATAACCCAGGTACGGCTGGCAAACTGGCCAGGGCAATCCTGGCCATTAATCATGATGTCCTTCATAATGACAACTCAAAATGTTGCAGATCTTACTTGACGTCCCCTGGGTGATGGCTGCCCACGGGCCCAGTGCCCACAGGGCTTAGGCCTCTTTCACCCTAGGTCTGGGGACTCACCCTTGCTAGGCAGTGCCATTCTTCCGATTGCCCTGGCCTGTACCAGGCAAGTAACAACTAGACAGCCACAACCAGGCCTGCCAGCTGGGGGTCCATGGCCCAGGGCATTGGCAAAGGTAAGTCGGCTCGGGGCTGCAGCGATCCCTCTAAGCACTACATACCTCATGGACTAACCCTACCACACATACCTAGAGGCTTTCCCATGCCCAGAGCAGAGCTGAAGGCTGCAGTCCTGGGAGTATCCAGCCAGAGGGAGATACAAGCCCACCAAAAACTAACTGAACTAAACAGGAGAGAGACACTCGGTGGCTGATATGCCTGGCCGAAGTGTCAGATGGCAATTCTGAGTTGTCACCTTAACTACTTAACTACATCTGGAATCAACTAAAACCCAAACACAGAGGGCACACCTGTGAGGGATTTTTGCCTCTGAGGTAAGAAGATACGCCTTTAATCCAGATCATTTGAGTTAGGAGAACCAGCCTCTAGTCTGGGCCACACCTTCTGCTGGGAGCACGCGCGAGGACGTGGACGAAGTAAGCTTCCGCCTTGCGCCTCCTAGCTCTTCCCTTGTTAGCAAATCCATTCCTTTGCTGGCATGGGACCCGCTGAGACATCCCGCCTGTGGACTGACCAAGTACTGGGTCCTTGGACTTCCTGTTCATAGCAGCGTCGCTGGCCCAGCTGCACGGCAGCCTGTGTGCCGTCCTAATAAAGCCCCTAGGCACACACATGCTCATCCTCTAAGTTCCCTCACATGAGAGAACCCTAACCACCACAGCTAGCGGCTGTGACCCAGCACGAGGCTAGCACTGCAGCTCCCTTCCCTCTCTGAAACCAGGCCTGTACAAGAGCCACGTTTTCGCAGGCAGCTGCGCAACAGCCCGCAGATGTTTGGCTCTGGCTTACAGCACCATGCCACCGCTTTCTCAAAATGGGGTTCCTAGACCGACAGATTAGGCCCTGCTCGTGAAGCTGATAAAAATACATGTTCTCAAACCAGACCTATCAGCTAAGGCTGGGACCCCAGCTGTTCAATCTCAAAGGTCAGATACCCAGATGCATTCCATGAAAAAACCTTAACCCTAACCCTAACCCTCCTGAGGCTGCATTTCCTGCCTCAAGTGCATTCGAACCACACTCACACTTGCTTCTTCCACCTCTCAGTCAGGCGTAAGTCATGTGATTCCTCTGCCTCCCCCCCCCCTCCCCCACTCCCCCTCCTCCGTTTTTTCCCCACGCTGTCCCTGGGCTGCTGCTGCTGCTGGGTCTGCACTGGCCCCGAGGGTGGATCGCCCCACTCTCCCCTGCCTTCCAGGCCCATCTCTGGCCTGAAGCGAAGGTCAGAGTCAAGCTCTGCGATTTTCTATTTCCAGCACGGGAAGGTTTTCTTAAAGTCCTTAGTTGGGAAGAGAGGCTCCTTACACACTCAGGTCTTCTCGCAGGGGCTCCAAGGTTATTCAGAGTGTTTCCTGGTAATCACATGGCTCACCCCAACCTCTATACACCCCTTCCCCGACAAGGCGCTCTGGCATCCTGGGGACGCACACCACCCACATTCTGCAAAGGAACTGCTGGCATGCCCCGGCCCTCCTGGTGTACCCTACCCGGTAGCCTCTTCTCTTTACATATGTCAGGCCACGATGAGGTGGCCACAGGAAAGAATACTGAATATGAGCCACTTAGGCTTAGCCCCAGGAAGGATACAGTTTCCAAACAACGTCAGGACGATGAAGTAAAAGGAAGAGAACATGCCTTTGCTGACTCCGCCCTGTGACTCAATCCCATGATACATCACGGCGTTCCAGTCCTCTCCCGTCAAGATCTGAAGGAGGAACAATACAGAAAGCATCAGCATCACACCCAAGGGCACACAGCACCCATGTTCAGATGTGCATCTACACACCAGCACAGACTAGAATCACGGCACACACACATGTATCAGTGCGCAGTGTGCCCGTACACACGTTTTAGATGACAGGAATGCCAACGGCCCAGGCACGGGAAGGTGAAGCCATCTGGGGCCACCCTGACCACACTATCTCCAACAGCAAGAGTCAGTGAAGGAAACAGGCTGCCCAAAGCCACAAGATGGAAGCTGGGTCTCTCCAGGTTCCAGCCACCTTTGGCCACATAGGTTCACACTCACAGATGAAATGCAATTTTTGCCCCATCAGCAAACCATTATCTCTACTTTTCTCTTTTGAAATGTACAGTAGCACTGACAGTCCCAGCCTAGGAGCCTGGACAGCTCACTTGTCCCAAGGGTCATGAGCTCTCTCCCTGCCTCGCTCTCCTTCGTATCCTTTATTCTGCTCGGATATTTTATTTGATCATTTTACAGCGTGCTTTTCCACACACGTTTCTAACCCATCTGGAGCCCTGTGTAGTATGGTATGGCTATCCTGTTTTCTCTTACGGGAGTCCATTTTTCCAGGCACGTGTACTGAATACCCCAGCCTTCCCCGTTGAGCTTAACGTCCTGTTTCTCTTTCAGGTAATTCTCTACCCACGGCCAGCACGTCACGGAGCAGCATACTCTACTCTTCTGTGTTTTCTCTTTCTGTGTGTCAGGCCACCAGCAGAACAGGTGACTTCCCTCCGAGTCTTGGTTTCTCTTCGATCTTTTCCATCCACATTGGCAGCTGAGAGGAGTCGAGGCCCCCAAGAGTCACCCCACCCCCACCTTAGGGCTTACTTTCTGATCTGTATGCCACTTGGTTTGCATTGTTCCTGTGACTATGGTGTCAAAATACATTGATGTTGTAGAAAACCTCCTTCCCCTCCCCCCCCTCCCGGAATGCCTTGCTTCTGTTAACTATCCCTTGTTCCTTGAAGGCTATATGACACTCAACTTACAGCTAATGGGCTCAAGGCTGGAAGCCGAAAGACAGTGTCCAGCTCTTTCTTTGTCTTCTTAAGCCAAGTTAAACAAATACTGTTTATTTGTTTTTTTAAATGCATGTAGATTTTAATCATCTAAGTTTTCAAATCTATTTGCTAACGCTGCCATAAAATATGGGGATTTCAAAGAAAAAAATACTTTTTAAAAATTATTAATCCCGTTATGTATATAACGTTTTACTTTTGATCCTTGTATTTAACATTATAAATTTCGTACTGGAGAGATAGCTCAGCAGCTTAGAATACTTGTTGCACTCTCTTCTCTTCCCCCACCTCCATCTCATTTTTTTTTTTTCGAGACAAGGTTTCTCAGTGTAGCCCTGGCTGTTCTGGACTCACTCTATAGACCAGGCTGGCCTCGAATTCAGAGATCCTCCTGAGTGCTAGGATTAAAGGTGTGGGTGGCCACTCCCGGCACCTGTTGCTGTTGTAGAGGGTCCAAGTTCAATTCCTAGCACCCTCAGGGCAGTTCACAGCCATCTACCAGACCCCCTGGGATTCTTAAGCCACCTTCCTAACTCCTGACTATGTAACACTTTAGACAGAAAACCACTCGTAATACCCATATCCCTATGGAGCAGATGAAGGAATTAAACACCCGTTAGAGAGATGGCCCCCGCTGCTCTCGGAGAGGGCCGGAGTTCGGTTCCCAGCATCCGCATCAGCATCCACAACAGCCTACAGCTCCAGTTCCAGGAGACCCTGCCCTTCCTCTGTCTTTGTGGGCTTTCACACTCACACATGCCCAACATACAAATAACTTGAAATAATTTTCAATTTTTAAAATAAAGCATCCAAATCAGGCTGAAGTGTCTTCACAGGACTCTCCGGCTCTGTCCCAACCCCCGGCTCCCACCAGTTACACCATTTCCCGGATTCGGGTTGCATCATTTCATGCAAGCCTTCACACAGCATACAGGATTATATAACAGATACCAAGTTCCCCTGAAACTTGCTTGTGCTGACACACTTAGTTCTAGGTTAGTTGTTTTCCTTGGTTCCGAACAACACTCCTTACACACTCCCTAGATGAGGACGCTGCTGCCCAGTCTTGTCTTACAGCAGTTGCTGAGCCGTCTCCCACACATCTGCACACCTGAGCTGTGCACATCCAGCACAGGACTTGCTGATACACAGGCTCATAGGATGCTGGGAAACCACTGTCCAGCATGATTTTTAAGCACCCACTGCCAGCACATGGGGAAGAGTAGCCGCAGCCTCTCTAAGCACTGATGTAAGAGTTCTTACTCTGGAATGCAATGAGAGGCAGGGAGGACACTCACTGCAGGTGTAACGTGCATCCCCCTGGATGACAAAGTCAGGATGTAGTCAGCAGGATGGATGACTATGGTTCTCATGCTGTGTCCACCAGCCTTTGTTTGCTACTACTCTGTATCTTAGCCTTTTCCCACTACAGCATCTTTTCTTCTTGATCTGTAAGTGCTTTCAGTACATTCTAGACATGACACTTTTGTTATTTGCTGACACTAGAAAGATCTCCCAGGCTCTGGACGTTTAAAAGGACATCTTCCAATGAACCATGATGGTTGATCATTGCTTTGTGCTATACGTTTGTACTGTATGTGTACTCTAGTGGATGGTGTAGTCAGTGTGCTTTTTTTTTTTTTTTTTTTTTTTTTTACTGAAAATAAAAATACTTCCTTTAATGGCTTCCCTACCTTTAGTCTAAAATTTTGGGTTTGCTTTTTCTCATACCAGGTACAACATAGAAATCCTGCTTATCTTTTTTTTTTTTTTCAATTTTTAAATTTGCTAGTGTTTGAGAGAGCAGGAGAGGAAGTAGGCATGTGGATGCTGTGGTAAGCATGGAAGGCAAAGATGCTGCGGTGTGTGCACAGAGGGCAAGGATACTGAGGTGTGTGCACGGAGGGCACAGATACTGCGGTGTGTGCACGGAGGGCACGGGTGCTGCGGTGTGTGCACGGAGGGCAAGGATGCTGAGGTGTGTGCACGGAGGGCAAGGATGCTGCAGTATGTGCACGGAGGGCATGGATGCTGCGGTGTGTGCACGGAGGGCATGGATGCTGAGGTGTGTGCACGGAGGGCAAGGATGCTGAGGTGTGTGCACGGAGGGCAAGGATGCTGAGGTGTGTGCACGGAGGGCAAGGATGCTGAGGTGTGTGCACGGAGGGCACGGATGCTGTGGTGTGTGCACAGAGGGCACGGATGCTGAGGTGTGAGCACGGAGGGCATGGATGCTGCAGTGTGTCTACAGCAGGCAGTGGACAGACTTGCTCAGTTAATTCTTTCCTTCTAACTTCATGTGAGTTCCAGGAGTTTGATGTAGGTTGTCAGGGCTACACGGCAAGTGCTCTTTCTCTATAAGCCACCTCCTCAGCCCAGTGTCATGTTCTTCTATATAATCAGCCAGGTTGTCCTATGGGCACATATATTTTATTTTTAATGAGTATTTTCCTTTCTTATCAATTCTTTTTTTTTTTTTTTTTTTTTTTTTTTTGGTTTTTCAAGACAGGGTCTCTTTGTAGTCCAGGCTGGCCTCGAACTCACGGCGATCCACCTGCCACATGTGCTTTGTCTCCTGTCCTATGCTTGTTAACATTATGAGTGTGTGAAGGGCTTCCTGACATTAAGTTGTCTTGAAGTCTAAGAAGATTTTGAGGAATTTATAAAAACAATTCTTTCTTTTGTTTCTTATTATTTTATGGTTCTACTTTACATTTGGAGGGGGCTTCTTGCTATACAGCCCAGGCTTGCCTCAAAGCCACACCCTCATGCCACACCCTCCCAAGGGCTAGAATTAGACATATGCGCAACCACACGGAATCTATGAAGACCTCTCAAGTTTTTTCTTCTGGATGTTTTTGCCTGAATTTGTCATCATGACATTTTTCTTTTCTCGCATTATCCTCATTTGGTATTTCATATCAATGATATTTTAACCTCATAAAATGAGTGAGGAACTTACATATGCTCTATAGTCCGCAAAGCATTGAAATAACCTCTACATACTCAGGAGAAATCATTACTAAAGCTGTCTTAACTTGATGCCCTGGGTCTGATGTGGCCCAGGCCACCTATTTCTTCGTCAGAGAGTGTTTTCTCCTTAGTGGCCTCCTGACAAGCTTCCAAAAGTCCCTGGGCATGGTCACAAGCATGCTCTGGTCACAGTTCTAACACTCAGGGCTCTAGGCTCTGAGACTGCACCCCAATATTCCAAAGCTACTTTCCATGACCTTCTGGTATCTGTCAGTCATGACGTCAGCCATAGGAAGAGCTCTGTTTGCATGAAATGACGCAGGGTAGCCCCCTAGGGAGTACTCTTCTGCACTGTGGTGTGTGCCTCAGTCTACACGTACTCTTCCCTCAGCTCAGCCTCTGTGGGCACAAGCTCTCCAAGCCTGCCTAGAACTCACCGCTCGCTCCTCCATGTCTTCACTCATTTCCTTTTGTGTTTTCTGGAACTGAACTCAGGCTCAGTGCATGCTAAGCAAAATCTCTACCACGCAGCTGCACTGCCAGCCACAGCCCCTCTAAGCTCCAAGTCCAGCACATCCACAGCACGAGTCCACTTGTTCCCATGCATTACAGTCAGTGGGCACCTCGCTCTTTCCAGGCTGCCTGCCCACTGTGCCTTGGATGGTGTCCAGAGAGCAGCCTGCCTATATTTTTAACTTGAATTGCTATAACTTTAATTCCTAGGATTTCTGATCAGTTATTATTCTTTGACTTAGATGCTTTCCCTCAACTTGGGTTCTTTTTTTTTTCCCCTGAGGGTTCTTCCTTTGTCCCTTAACTCAGCTCAGAGCCAGGTGCACTTGCTCTGTTATTCTCTTGTCTTTGAAAGTAGTCTCACCTTCCAGCTGTGGATGCTGGTTCCCTTCTAGGGCATCAATGCTTCACACAGTATTTAATCTGCAGGCCCTTCCATGGGGGAAATTAGGGGGTTTTTTTTCTTCCTTCTTTGTACCCACCCTCCCACCCATGCTGTCCAGTCCAAAGGCATGCCGATAACGAGAGGGCAGGCTGTCCACACTGCTGGCCTCCTCTAGGATTCACAGTGCCTAGCGACACCTGCACACTACTGATACAACGGCTCTCAAAACACTGCTGTGTCCTGTTGCTCTGCTCAGAGCAGAAGATG
The DNA here is from genome assembly GCF_964271855.1 of Acomys minous. NCBI lineage: Eukaryota > Metazoa > Chordata > Mammalia > Rodentia > Muridae > Acomys > Acomys minous. Next base: position 64,252,768 of record NC_140491.1, on the reverse strand, counting down.
TGTGAGGTTGTGATGCCATTTTTTTTTTGTCCCCTTGAACCTCAAGGAAATGTATTCATCAGATTGGTCTAACTGCTGATTGGTGCGGGAGGTCCCACCCATTGTGGGCGGGGCCACCTCTGCGAAGGCGATCCTGAGAGTCAGAAGGAAGGCTATGACACTGAAAGCAAGGCAATAAGCAGGTTTCCTCCATGGCTCCTACCTATGCCCCTGTTTTAGCTCCTACTCTGACGTCCCTCGATGACGGAGTGTGACATGCAAGTGTAAGCCGAACAAATCCTCTCCAGCTTGCTTTTGGTGACAGTGTTTATCACAGCACTTAAGCGAACTAAAAATGGAGGTCTGGTCAGAACCCTTTTGCAAAAAAAAAAAAAAAAAAAAAAAAAAACCAGTGCCCCTCCTGCACTTAGATCCAACAAACACAAAGCGGAGGCACAGTAAGCTTGTCACCCTCCAACGTCTGTCACCCTATCAGGGCTCCCACTAGGTAGAACCTACCAAACCTGTTTGCTTATAGGGTCCTCTAACCTGGCCTCCCAACCCTTGGGCCTTGGGTCAACATGCTCACTGCAGACCTTGGGATGTGGTTCTCCTCACTTCCCTTCCTTGGTACCTGAGCACCCTAGCCCCATGGGCCACAGTAAAAAACACTCCTCCCTATCATGAGCATCCCCAAGCAGACACATACAACTCTGCAGAGGCCCAGATAGAATGACAGTGCCCTGTCTCCAGAGGCTGAGAGACCCCACCCCACACCAGAGACTCAATCTTGGAAACCACTGACCTGTTAGCAAGCTAAAGTGTCTGTGAGATAAAGGGTGTCCATGGAATAAGAAAAGGAACACTCCGGGAACCCAAGGACGGGGCATGGATGTAAATCCTAGGACCAAACTATTCCCTTGGCTAGTCAATAGATCAGTGGCTCCCTTGGAGAGAGGGAACAAAGGCTCCTCCACACAAGTGGGCTCAGCCTTGCCTCTTCAGAGCTAATCCCCGTCCAGCCTGTCAGTCTACAACGGTTACCATGACAGGTCACCAGCTCATCCTGGCCTGTCCACTCTCAGACAATGTATCCAAGCAAGAACCCTGAAACAGATACATCAGCTACATGACCAGGGAAGAAGGCTCTCTCCAAGGAGAAAGTATCCAGCCAAGAGCACCCAAAACGACACTGCCCAAGAGAGGAGGTGACCACTTGAGCCAATAAGGCCCCATCACACAGACAATGGGCCCAGAGCTGCAGCTTCCCACGAGGCACTGGTGAGCACTGACAGCGTAAGGAAAAGGAGAACAGGGGCCACTGGGCCCGAGACCCTCAGGAGAAGTTCACGAAGAGCTCTGGGGTCTTTCTGAGGGTAGAAGACAAGTGGTTTCAGGCCTTAGAGCTAATAAATTGATGAAATGAACCCAGACAACCCAAGGGAACTTCACCTGCCACCCCTCCTGCACCCCCAGAGTGGCGACCCACTTTCCCTTGGACCTGCCAAAGCTGATCTTTTGCTGCTTGGTTCTGTCTGAACGTAGGGCCTCTAAGTTTGCCGACTCTTTCCTCGACCATGGGGGACATGAAAACCAAAGACAGCGCAGGAGCCCTCACCTGAAAGACAGTGAGGATGGCGGCTGGGAAGGTATCAAAGTTGGTGGTCGGAGTCTCATCCTGGAAGTTGAACCTGAGGAGAAAGAGAAGCCTTGAGTAGAGCAAGTCCCATCAGGAGCCCGGGGACCAGTCCCTTAACGTCGTCGTCCGGCTCATTCCTGGTGTCCTCAGCATCCTCAGCCTCTCTGGAGTACCTTCAGGAAGGAGGCAGGCAGACAAGGTCTGTGGTGGCAGTGTCTGCTCTGAGCTCCGCCTTGCCAGGGGCCCTGGCCCACCCCCACCTCCCCACCCCACCACCCCCGATCCTGGGCTACTTACTGTCCCCCAAACAGCTGCATCCCCAACAGAGCGAAGACCACGATGAAGAGGAAAAGTAGGAAGAGAAGGCTGATGATGGATTTCATGGAGTTGAGGAGGGAAACCACCAGGTTCCTCAGGGAGTTCCAGTACCTGTGAGGCAGGAAGGAGGGCTGACGCCTAGCCGGGCCACCCCAACGCTGCTTCACCGTGGCCCAAAGCTGCTTCACAGGCATCCAGGATCCCTGTGCGCTCCCTGAGCTCCGGCCTCCACATGAGGCGTGCATCTCCCCAGGATCAAAAGCCACAGTCCTTTTACTCTCAATCCAGCTGTGAGACAGCAACAGCAGGCGCATGGCTGCAGTGCTGGCCTCACCTTCTCCCCCCAAACTGCACTGTTGTTAACAGAAAGGAGCCACTGCCCATCAGGCAGCCAGGTCCAAACCCAGACTTTGCACTCTCCAAGCCTCCAGCTCACAGTGGTGCTTACGCTTCCAAGGCTGCAACCTTACAATATGGCTCCTCGTGTTGTGGAGACCCTAACCATAAAGTCATTTCACGGCTACTTCATAACTGTAATTTTGCTACAGTTGTGAATCACAATGTAAGTATATGATATGCAGGGTACCAGATATATGACTGAGAGGAAGGGGTCATGACCCACAGGTTGACAACCGCTGCCCTAACTCCTTTACACCCAATGTTCAATTGGCCAGCCAAGATATGGCTGACCTGGCATTTCTTAAGGTCCCTTTCACCGTACCCCTCAAAGAGAAAGTAGGACCCACTCATTTACAATCAGTCTTTGTGGCATAGAGTTTGCTAAGTGATACCCACTTGCCATCCCAGCCTCTAGAATGTGTCTCCCAGAAGCCTTCAGCCTCCCCCCCAGGAGGTATGCCACCTGCCTCTGCACCTTTAACCTGCTACTCTGTCACCCTGACACAAGGGATGAGGCACGGCAGAACAGATGCCAGCCTCCCTGTGCTCACCCGTTAGGGTCTCCCAGGAGCCCTACTGTGTTCTCCTCCTCCCAGGACCCCTTGCTAGTGACCCAGCCATCCTCCACAGCCTCTCTCAGGAGAAACATGAGTAGACTCTGGAGAATTAGAAAGCTCTTGAAGCGTCCAGCCTTCCGGCTTGGGAAGAGCCAACCTGCCTTAGGGTCACTGACCTCCTTGGGGGGATCTGAAGGCCAAGGCTTGGGTAAAGATGTATTTCTGGGGCCTCTCTTACAGAACACTACAGGTGCTCATGGGAGAGTCGGGACAGCTCGAAGGACATTGCTTAGCAGGTTGTGACCCTAGCTGGACAAAATCCCTGCGTAAACCTCTCCTTCGTTGACGAATCTCTGTCCTCAGACATTTTGGAGTTGAAAATAGTTGGGAAGCACCCGCAAAACTTCAGTCTACCTGGGAAGTAAGTGCAGCTCCATGCTCTGCATGGGCTCAGTGTCAACACTTTCGGTACCACAGTTACCGCACAAAGCACAGGGCCCTCTGAAACAGGGCACGCTCAGCCCACACCAGCTTGTACTGCTGATAGGACCATCCTGGAGAGGGCGCTTCTTCCTCCCGCTCTCCCACCTGCGTCTTTGATGGTAAGCAGGGGTAATGGCCGACTCAGGCTCACACAAGTCACATCACCTCCCTGGGCTTCCGTCTCCTCATGGGCAAATGAAGAGACTTTCTTCCAGAGTTAAGACTTATGTGAAATGGAACTAAAGACACAGCCTCGTTACTATGGTAACTACCAAAGCTGGGACTGGGAAGGTGGAGAAATCAGGGTGGGGGAGGAGCCATGTAGGCACTAGGCTGGCTGCCCTGAGGAAGGGCCACCAGGCCTCCCACCCTCTGCACAGTGGGTGGACAAACCTGGGACAGACAGGACAATGGGAAAACTTCTGCTTTCTTTTTTTGTTTGTTTGTTGGTTGGTTGGTTGGTTGGTTTTGGGGTTGTTTTTTTGCTTTCTTTATTTTTATTAGCACATATTCATAAAGACATTTCTTTCAGATATATCTTTTTTTTTTAACCGTATCCACCCCTCACTCTCTCCAGCTTGTGCCTTTCCTGCCTTCAGACAACCCTATCTCTGTTTTGATGTTGTGTGTGTGTAGAATCCAGAAATGGGAAGAAACAATGCAGTAAGTGTCTTTCTGAATCGGGCTTATCCTGCTTACTTAATACAATGACCACTAGTTGTATGTTTGACAAACAAATTTTTGGTTTCTCTATTCACCATAAAGTCACCTTTGAAGGCCTGGAAGATAAAAGGGATAGTGGTATAAAACTGCAGGTGAGGCAAACTATAAAGAAAGCCAGGGAGTTGACAACCCTAAGGCCACCGTAAGGCCCAAAGGCTGTTGCCATGGTGTCCCTACATGTGCTGTGTCACAACCAATATTGTCTTTAAACCAGTGAGCCACATAGTAAGGCTGCAGACACCAGCCGTCCCATGCAGTCTGGCCTTACACACACTGCCTCCGTCCATTCCCCCAGCCAGGGCCACGGAGATGACATACTTTGTGACTTTGAAAATCCTCAGCAGTCGGAGAGCCCGCAGCACACTGATTCCAAAGGAGGTTCCTGGCTTGATGGCAGCCCAGACTACTTCAAAAATACTCCCCACGATCACCTGAAACACACAGCACCAACAAGGGCACATCTCTACCTGGACACACACACGCATACACGGGTGAACCTGACAAGCGTGTGCACACGTCCTCGCATGTGCACTGGTATGGCTGCTGCAGCTCTTAAATACCCACCCTTTCTTTCTCCTGTGCACGAGCATGTGTCTTACAAGGGCTTGGTAACCCCAGACAAAGCTGCACAAGCTGCAGGCACTGTGCTGCCTACCTTGGTGCTCTGTACCCCACTTCCTGTGACACCTGATACACTGCTGCAGTGACACTCTAGTAGCCTGTGCAGAGGCTTGCTCAGGTGACCAGGAACATAGCTTGTAGCACGCCAGGCAGTGGGCCTCGAGTGAATTCCCTATGCCCAGATGAACATGGAATTACTAGGCCCTCATCAGAGACTGAGGCAGAGGCGTCGGGTGGGTTACATTAGAAGTCTTCACCCACAGACACGGAGAGGCACGATGTGTTTACTACTTTAGGCCACTTGCCATTGAGAGCATTGCTTTCCAAGTGGGAGAACTGAGCATGGGTTTTAGCAACACAGAACATAAAACTACCGTAATAAAAAAAAAAAAATAGTCTCCCTGGATGGGGAGGCCTGGTGGCACTCAGAGGAAGGATAGCAGGCTACCAAGAAGAGACTTGATACGCTATGAGCATATACGGGGAGAGGAGGTCCCCCTAAGTCACAGTCATAGGGGAAGGGAGTAAGGGGGAAATGGGAGGGAGGGAGGAATGGGAGGATACAAGGGATGGGATAACCATTGAGATGTAATATGAATAAATTAATAAAATATATTTTATTAATATTTTTTTTAAAAAAGCAGTTTAGGAGCCAGAGAACAAGGCCTGTCAGTGGAGGTGTAAAGTACCCTGGACACTGAGAAAACTGCCCATCAGGACCTATACAAACACAAGGAAACCCTTGCTGGTCAGCGGAGGAGGTGTGTGCAGTGGCATCCGGGCAAGACGTTGGCCACGGTTGCTGTAGAGGGAGGAAGAGTAGAAAATAAGCTCGGAAACCCATGAGGTACGCTCTGCAAGTTTCCAGGCCGAGTGCAGGGGACCTCCATGGACTCTGCCTCTGCTTGGGTCAAACGTAAAAGGCAAGAACAACCTAGCAGAAGGGAGCCAGGATTGGCTGCTTCAGAACGTGTCCCGCCTTCACAGATACCAAGTGGTGCCAACGCTGAGGAAGGCCACAGTCTGCAGGTGATGGCGAAAATAACATCCTGACTTCAATCTGAACCTGAAAACAGCTAAAGGCAAGTCTAAAGGAAATCAAAGTGTGACTCCCCAGCTCGGCCCTGGTTGGTGTGTGCCTCACATGCCAGTCGTAAGGAGTTGTGGTGTACTCTTCACCTAGGCGGAGCTGGACAGGCCTCCCTCTCCCACTGCTGTTGCTTCCCAGGCTCTAGGCAGCCTACCTGACCCCCACAGGGTCACGGAGCCCAGCCACTCTGAGTGAACACAGGGAGGGGCTATGCACAGCTCGGACTCACCCATCAGAAGGGGCCCTTTTGAAGAGTCTTACCCCAAAGTCAAAGCAGTTGAAGGAAGACCGGAAGTAGCTTCTGGGCCCCAGGCCATACATCTTCAGGGACATCTCTGTGAGGAAGAGACCCAGGAAAACAAACTCTGCAAAGTCTAGAGAAGTCAGAGAAGAGAAGGTTTAACTCGGGCTCCTCTCACCCGAGCCTCTCACCCCAGCCTGGCAGGACCACACCTCTGAGGGTTGTGGGCGTGGTCTGCGTCCTATGCCCTGGCCACAGTTCAGGAAAGGGATAAAGAACTGAAAGGTCCTGAGTCACATCAGTCCCTGTCTGTATGGCAGCAAGTGCTCAAACATCTGTAAGGTCATCTATAGGATCAACTCAGGAGTCAGCTGGAATACTTCAGAGGAGGCAGGGACAGTAAGGCCCGACAGAGCCCAACGGCCCTTCTACCTCAGCTCTGCACTCCAGTCTCCACTAAGGATCTCAGCCTCCTGATATGGTGGAGCACGCCTATAATCCCAGCGCTCTGAGAGGTGGAGGCAGGCAAATCTCTGCGAGTTCAAGGCCAGCCTGGTCTACAAAGTGAGTCCAGGACAGCCAAGGCTACACAGAGAGACCCTGTCTTGAAAAACAAAACAAACCATCCGACTTCCCGACAGGTTTTTCTTAGGAACCAAAGCGAGCCACACTTGACTTTAACTTTACTCGTGCGTTCGCGTCACCGACCAAAGGGGAAGCCTTCCCACAATGCATGCAGCTTCAGCTTCCAAAGGTAGCATAGCTTTCGTAACTTCTGATCAGGGCAGTAACTCGGACCACAAAGTCATGACAAAGAAGGAAAGGCAAGCTTCCAAGATCCCTGTCACCGGAAAGCCACTAGCCTAACCATCCCAGGGCCCATGTCAAACATATACGGCTCCCAATAAATGCCAATGTGCCCCGAGATTCGCCCGCACCCCTCTGTCTCCAAACGCTTAAGCTGAGGGCAACTCTGCAGCAGCTGAGCAGCCAGCTCCATCGCATCACACTAACACACAGCGGGATCCATTTCACACCCCAAGAGCAACGAAGTGCCTGAAACATGCTCTCTGGAGCCAGCGTGAAAACTGTCAGACACCTGCATCTAGCACGGGAGGCTAAGAACTAGGTGGGAGACAGGTCCCTCCCACGTCAGGCTTGACACTGCCCAAGTGACCAACACCTGGCCTCAACGCGCTAGTAGTCAACAGGTATGAAGTACAGGGGGAAAGCTACAGTTACACACGCCAGCCTAGAACAGCTCAGTAGGCAAAGGAGACACAGTACAGAATAGAGGAGCCCAACACTCCTATCTGAAGCCCAAAGTATCTCTACACTCAAAAGAGCAACTCCTGTGCCACCGAGCTCCCCGCAGAAGTGGGCACCCCTGGCACCCATACACTAAAGTGAGGCTGCCCATGCACTGATCTTGCCTTTCAGGAAAATAAGGGAAAGAGGGTTTTGACAAGAATTGCCAGGTGTTAAACTTTCAGAGAAAGACGTCAGAAATGCCCCTACAGTCTATGAAGACAGCCACAGTGTTGTAGACACAACCTCTCTCTCTCTCTCTCTTTCTCTCTCTCTCTCTCTCTCTGGGGCAAGAAAAGGGTTGCTTCCTTCATTCCTGCATTGTTCACTCGGCCGGCAGGCACCAGGGCTGCTGGGAGCCGGCATGGCGGCATGGGAAGCGATGCCCATCGCTCTCTCTAGGACTTACAAGCTGAAGGGAAGAAGAGAGAGGTGGCCACACGCGCCTTCTAAGGTCCGTGCAATGGCTCAGTGGTGAAGGCACTTGTCATCAGGCCTGACAGCCCAAATTTGTTCCCTAGGACCCACACAGTGCAAGAAGAGAATTAGCTAGCTCCCACAGAAAAATGTCTTGTGTTTGTTTGTTTGTTTGTTTGTTTGTTTCTTATAGTAAGAGGTCAGTATGCCACAGGAACAGAGGGGACCAAAGGGCTCCCGGGAGTGTAAGACTCAGCAGAGTGTAAGACTCAGTGTAAGAGCCCATCTGTAGTGTGGGTCTCCACAGCCTCTGGCAAGCCTGCCTCACCTCAGTGGGTCAGTCTAGCCACCAAGGACAACGCCTCAGACACTAAGGAGTAACAACACTCAAACCCTGCAAATGCCCACCCTCCTTCAGCAATTTTCCCTCTGTGAGGCCAAGAGGGTCAGGACTTCCAGCAAACTACTGAGAAGAGAAAGCATCGAAAGACCAAGGGGCCCATCTCCTGGCAGGCCGATCTGCGGCCTAGCCCAACTCTGGGGCACATTTAGCCTTGTGCCCCTATACCTCAGACAGGCAAGCAGATGATACCCCAGCATACAGACATAACCTACTTAGACAGCAGACACCCAGGAGTAGCTAAAAGTCTGCTCAGCTAGCACTGTGCCCATTGGAGAAGCGCAGACACCCAGGAGTAGCTAAAAGTCTGCTCAGCTAGCTCTGCGCCCATGGGAGAAGCGCAGACACCCAGGAGTAGCTGAAAGTCTGCTCAGCTAGCACTGTGCCCATGGGAGAAGCGCAGACACCCAGGAGTAGCTGAAAGTCTGCTCAGCTAGCACTGCACCCTTGGGAGAAGCACAACCCTGAACGACTGAGAGAATAGGAATCAGATGCTTTGGTTCCCACCCAACCCCAATGGGGGCCCTCGAGAACCAACGGAAAAAATCCAAATCCTGAGATACCAAACCACCCCGCCAGGCCCTGCTGGCGCAGGACGCACACTATGCCTGACCTTCACCCCACCCTGGGAGCACTAGTCAGGCTGGCAGCTGATGCCATCACCATTCCCTCAGCCTCTGCTGCCTCTACACCTTCTCCTTATGAGGTATGGAAGTTTAGGAAGCTATAGCCTAGAATCCCACTCCCCCCACAACAATATGCGTATGCACGCATGCAACTGGCTACCAGGGGGCTGTGAGTGCCTGCACCTCACGGGAGCCCTTCAGGGAATGGGCAGGCTCAGTGATCCGCAGAGCAGGGAGTATGGCAGAATACTCAGCATGCGGGGGCCAGAATGGAGGCCCACTAGGTCAGAAAGGGCCCTCCTGAGTGACTTGGGAAACCTGTGGCACACAGAGAGAGCCCCTCTGGAGAAAGGGGACATAAACCAGGGCCTGTTCCTCCACACCCATGCAGACAACAAGAATAGAAAGTGCAGCTGAGCCCCGAGGAAAAGGAAAACAACACACTGACAGCCGAGCAATGCATGAGCTTAGTAGATCATTTAACACTTGAGTGAGGCCTGGCGCTGTGTGACTTGGAGGGTCAGTCTCTGAGGAGGAGCTCTGATGCTTGACACGCATAGAAGTCTCAAACCTCCAGGGCCTGCCTCTCTGAACTGTAACAGGGACTAGCTGAACGTGACTTGGATCCCAGTGACTGGTGAGGGGCTCATGGACTTGAGATAACAGGTTGGCCCTGTCGGGGACATGGAAACTGCCCCACCCCCACCCCCAGTGCAGCCTGGTAAAGAGACAGAATGATCAGGAGATCCCTAGGAGAATGCAGAAGCCCAGCTCTGCCTCCCCGGCAGCCAGGATGGCGACAGCAGCCTCAGGCGGAGAGGCAAGATGGCTGAGTCTACTAGTCTGGTTTGCCCCTGGCTGTGCCATGAACCACTCCTATAAAATAACTCCTCGTTTCATAGCATGACACAATCATGGCGGGCATCTAGCCATGTCAGCTAAGGCCCGGCACACAGGCTAGGCCCACAGCTGTGCAGCAGAGACGGGGTATCACTCAGATCATCCAGTGCCAGGGTTTCCAGCTACAGATGAGTGGCTGGGAAGGGCCCCAGAGGAGGGACCAGAGTACGTACACAGGGCGGTGGTAAGCCGCTGAGGTTGATTATAGTGCACCATGGCCACACACAATGTGTTCAGGGCCACCACGCACAGCACCACCCAGTAGAAGCTCTGCGCTTTCACCATACGCCGGATGAAGAACCGGAACATCTTCTCCTTCCTCCTGAAGTACGAGGAGCTCTCCGTCTTCCCGCTCTTGAGGCTGGCACGAGCAAAGGGAGAGCCTGCAGGGACAAGGCTCGATGAGGGATCGGAGAACAGTGGGCTAACCAGGACAAGCAACCACCCACCCATAGGATCCCCTGCCGGCACACGCCCCCTCTCAAGCATTCTGAGGACATCTCCCTGACTACAGGCCACCGAGCAGCTTACCTCCGCAGCTCCTGAATAGATTCCAGCCCTTTTGCCTACCACAGACTAGGGAGTCCAGGGCCACTGGGTATCAGACCAGATAGGTGACCAACAATCAGTGTCTCTGGTCCCCAGAGCCCTGGCCAAGTTTCAAAAGGACAGCTCTGACACGGGTACCCTGTGCAAGTACTATGAGATTTTACCCCACCATTAATACCATCTTTGAATGGTGGCCGGAGGGCTCTGCAGCTTCTGACCTTCCTGCATCAGCAGCCACTGGCCTCCTGTTTCTCAGGCGGTCCTCTGGAATGCAGCTATTTGTGCTTGTGTGTAGCGGCAGCCTCGGTCCTGTCCAGAGCCCCCTCGTATGCTGATTCCTCTCTTACACGCAAACTGTCTTTCACCTCCAGTCACTACTCCTGCTCCACCTTGGCCCTTTCCAGCTCTCCTTGTTGGCTTGTGAGTTTGGGTTTTGGCTTCGATGATTTTTTTCACAGCACCGTTTTCTGACACTTCATCTAAAATATGGTCCTCAACCCGCTCCCAGCAGTAACTATAACCTTATCACCAACGATCACTGTGTTTGCCACTGAGCCCTGTTCAGAGGTGGTTCCAATAAATGCCGTCATATGGGTGAAACCGGGAAAGCATCTCCTCGGCCTACAGACAAGCGCCCACAGGTACCTGAAGGTTCTGGATGGGTGGGCGGAGTAACGGGAATAGCCGTGTCTAGATATCGCTGTGCTTTCTTCATGTCTGCACTACAGCCCTGGTGTCTGCACTGACGGCCTGGATATCAACTGCTCCTATGCATGCCTCCGAGAACACACACTGTACGCCTGCTAAGAACATCTGGGCTTGTGAGTGGATGCAGAGAAGATGATTTACCACATGCAAGTGTGTACATGCCCAGGCTTTCAGTCACACACTGAAAGCATCCTCAGCCTGGGGAAATGGAGCCAAGTGCCCGAGGCTCGGGAGGACCATCTCCAGCTCAGAGGAAGCCTATCAGCCAGAGACACCTCCTTAATGGAGAAGGCCTGGTTCTGAATGCCACCCCAACAAGTACCCACAGAAGACTGTGCTCCCCTACAGCTCCCCACTACTGAATCAGCCTCAGCCTCACACCTGCACCATGTGTGTGGCTACGTCCACAAACCAGGGCTGAATCATACAAAGAAACCTCTAGGCCGGGGCTGGTGAGGGTTGTAAGTGAGGCACTGCTCTTCTCCCGGGCACTGGGGATCGAGGAAGACACAGCATGCTGTGCAGACGAACAAAGACCTACCAGGCAGAACAGCAGACATGTAGACCAAGGCACTGCCTGAGACCCCACATACCTACATACGCACATGGTCACCCAGAAACCTGAGTCATACACACACATTCAGCATCCATCTAGGCCCTGGCCAGGCTCACTCTGGTTGAAGACCCAACCAGTTGCTCATATATTCAACAGGCACACGGCAGGAACATGTGTACATGCACAGGGCCACTCACAGTACGGGGGACATGCAAACCACTGTGCGTGAGTCACTCAACATGTCCTCAGGGGAGACATCCAAACCCAGCTCACCGTACCATCCAAGAAAGGGACCACGGGACTCACGTCTGAGGGCCCAGCCACACACCACACACAATCACCTGTGACAAAGCCACAATCTTCTCCCTCCAATGCCCTTGAAGTTCCCTAGCACCTCACTCCAAACACAGAACTCAAAAGACTGAAAGGGCCCTCGGTGTGCAATCTGAAGGCTCTTCTGCTCCTCAGCACCAAAAACCAGACATGCCAGCTGCAGATGTGCTGAGGCCTGGTGCCCTTCGACAGGAAGCATAGGCAACAAGGCCGCTGTCCCTCTACCACTCTGTGAACCCAGATCTCTGGGCCGAATTTCTCAGCAAGCAGCCAACGCGTGTTCACATCTGCCCTGGGTAACGGCTCTGGTGAGATCTCTGGCAAACACACGACTCACACTGTAGGTTATCACTGGGACCCTTTTTCACCTTTGCGTGCTTTCCAGGTGTAGCTTAGTGTCAGCGTGTATTACCCATAGTGAAAGCATGTGTCTTAAGAAAAGCAAGATCTGACACCTTCAAGCTAGATGCACTGGAGAGTTCAAGTAAGTCACGGATGACAGCAGGGCCCAGTGAGCCAGCGGCAACAGACTCCCTGCACTCAACAAAGAGGGATGTCCTGAACACAGGGTCCTCACTGCCCTCATCGGGACTTGTTCAACAGCGCGTGTACACAGGGGCATGCATCGGCTAAGGAAGGTACAGGAAGCAAAGAGTAGCCGAGATTCACACTGCCATTACTGTCCATGACCTCTAAGAAAAAGAGAAGGTTCCAAGCGTCCTTCCAGCCCAGCTGGCTTATCCGAGTGTGTGGCATTGAAAGTTACATGGCCCTGGCTGGTGAGATGGCTCAGAGGTTAAGAGCACTGTCTGCTCTTCCAAAGGTTTTGAGTTCAATTCCCAGCAACCACATAGTAGCTCACATCCATTTATAATGAGATCTGATGCCCTCTTTTGACAGGCAGGTATACATGTAGGCACGGCACTGTATACATAATAAATAAATAAATCTAAAGAAAGAAAGAAAGAAAGTTACATGGCCAAGCAACATGCCAACACCCTTGGGTCTGTGGGGATGGAAAGTAAGCTGAGAGTTTGTGTTTATTTGTTTGTTTGTTTGTTTGAGTAACCTCAGTTTTTATGGATTTAAGGGCAGTACAAGATAACTGTAACAAAACAAATCTCAGAGAGAGAAAGAACCTGAATAAAAATAGCCCCCACAGGCTCATATATTTGAATGTTTGGCGCCCAGAATGTTTATAAGGATTGAGGAGGTGTGGCCCTGTTGGAAGCGGTGCATCATGGACTGACCCTCTGAAATAGTAGGGTAGGCCCCAAGTAAATGCTTTCTCTTTAAGTTGCCTTGGTCCTGGTGTCTCATCTCTGAAATACAACAGTCAACAAGGATGGGCTTTTAATAATAATAATAATAATAATAATAATAATAATAATAATAATAGCATTTCTCTGCCATTCAGCAGACGAAAAAGAGATGAAATAGTCATGTGGACAGCGTTTCCACTGACAGCAAGCCTGGACCTGGCACTGAGGGAGAGATGATGCCAATAGTGTCCAGTGCCTATGATGAAGCTACAGCACCAGAGCCACAGAGGGACTGTGCGCACCAGCAGTCCAGGAATCACCGGGTGATGGTCAAGGGACTGCACCCCAACACTGGCACTACAGAGGGAGAAGCACTGAAGAGGCTTAGTGGAGAAGTGACAGGCAGGGAGTCCTCAGGAGGCTCACTGCAGGAGTGCCAAGCGAGCAAAGGACCAGCAGTGTGCAGGAGCTCTGCAAAGGTCATCCGCGCTAAATTAGGCACGGGGCAGCATAGATGGAAACAATTTAGTGACTGACATAATGCATCTCAGTGGGAAAGAAGGAAAATGGATACAGGAGAATATCCATTTGGGGGATGGAGCTGAGACGCAGACATCGGAAAAGGAGCAGGGAACGTGATCTAGGCAGCAAAACAGAGATGACAACCAGAAACCACAGACATGCCATACAAATATTAAATATGAAGCAAGAAGAAAGAAATCACATCAGACCACAAGGCTAGGACTTAAGGGGGTAAGCTACAGCCACTTAAGTGCATCTTGTAAAGAAACTTAATACGTATGCCAACTAGTTTTACATCCATTTGACACAAGCCAGAGTCAACGGAGAAAGAGCCTCCATAAGATCCAGCCTCAGCCGGGCGTGGTGGTGCACACCTGGAATCCCAGCACTCGGGAGGCAGAGGCAGGTGGATCGCTGTGAGTTTGAGGCCAGCCTGGTCTACAAAGTGAGTCCAGGACAGCCAAGGCTGCACAGAGAGACCCTGTCTCAAGAAAACAAACAAAAGACCCAGCCTTAGGCACTTCTTTGGTTAGTGCCTGATGTGGGTGGTGCCATTCCTGGGCTGGCAGTCCTGGGTTCTATTTGGAAGCAGGCTGAGCAAGCTACGAGGAGCACCCGCCAGGCTCCTGCCTTGTTTTAAGTTCCCTGTCCCTACTTTCTTCAGTGATGGACTATGATGTGGAAGCCACATAAACCCTCTCTTCCCAACTTGCCTTTGGCCATGGGGCTGCATTGCAGCAGTAGAACTCTAACACAATATTCTAAAGAGGAACAAAGAATAAAATAGGAGCTGGGCATGATAGCGCACGCCTTTAATCCCAGCACTCGGGAGGCAGAGGCAGGCAGATAGCTGTAAGTTTGAGGCCAGCCTGGCCTACAAAGCTAGTCCAGGACAGCCAGGGCTACACAGAGAAACCCTGTCTGGAAAAACAAAAAAAAAATTAATAATGATGATGATGATGATAATAAATAATAATAGTAAATAATAATAAATATGGTATATTATATTACATTATATGTTGTTGTTGTTGTTGTTGTTGTTATTATTATTATTATTATTATTATTATTGGAAAAGTACCAAGAAATGCAATCTACAAAAGAACAGATAGCAACAACAAAAGAACAGAACAGTAGCAAGATGTCAAACAAAATCTCAGCACTTAATCGGTAGGAGCTGACGCAGGAGGATCACCATTAGTTCAGTGCCAGCCTGGGCTCCAGACCAGCATCAGCTATGGAGTAAGAGCCTGTTTAAAAAAAAAAAATAGCTGAGCGCTCAGTGGAGTAAGAACAGACCCTGTGCGATCACACAAAGAGCGGAGGAAGCACAGCAACCACAGCCTCACTAACAACTCTAAAATGCAAAGTAACTTGCTTAGAAAAGCATGCGATGGTAACGCCAGTGGCGGCCCTCCCAAGTGACAGTTCTATAAGACCGAAACCAAAGAACCAGGAATTTCAATGAACAAACATGGCCGCTCTCGGCTACAGAACATACACTTCTTGTTTATGCCAATGAGACATTAGGATTAGTTACAAACGTTGATTTGAAAATGTATAAACTTAAGGAGATTTATAGGCCACATTGCCCCATAATTATCTAACAAAATGAGATTAAAGATCATCCAAAGATCATTGCCCCTACTTATCAATTAAGAAGCAGACTCCTAGACAACCGTTGGCTTAAAGAGGAAAGTAAAGAACATGGCGTGGATGTCAACAGAAAGGACTGTGTCATAGCTAACCTTCACAGAGAGGCAAGCACGGGGCCCAGGGTGGCGCACGCCTGTAATCCCAGCACTCAGGAGGCAAGAGGCAGGCGGATCGCTGTGAGTTCGAGGCCAGCCTGGTCTACAAAGCTAGTCCAGGACAGCCAAGGCTACACAGAGAAACCCTGTCTCGAAGACCATAGATAGATAGATAGATAGATAGATAGATAGACAGACACAGACAGACAGACAGACAGATGGATGAAAGAAATTAGGAAGGTGCTAGAGAGATGGCTCAGTAGTTCTTGCTGCTCTTGCAGACCAAGGTTAAGCGTCCAGCAGCCACATGGAGACTCATACTCATCTATAGGCACCTACAAGGTACATATACATATATGCAGGCAAAACATTCATGCATATAAAATTAAGGTTTTTTTTTCAACAAAAAGAAATTAGAAAACTAGGACTGGAGAGAAAGCTCAGTGGTTAGGAATGCTTACTCTCCATGCAGAGGTCCCAGATTCAGTTCCCAGCACCCACATCAGGCGGCGCACTGCCTCCTGTTACTCTATTTCCAAGAGATCCCATGCCCTCTGCCCTCTGCCCTCTGCCCTCTGCCCTCTGCCCTCTGCAGGCACCTGCACCCACATGTTACACATAAGCTCACACAGACACATACACATAAGCATAAGTGAATGCAAATGTTTTTAAATAAATTAGAAAATAATAATCCAAAACAATATAAAAATAATAACGATACATGGTAAATGAGAAAAACAATAAAATTAAAAATACGGTCAAAGAAATCTAAGACGAGGGTGTTTAACATTCATCAATATACACATGTTAATTCTGAATGACCCTAATAAGGAAAGAAAAGAAACCTGAAGATACACTGGGGACCAAACGAGCAAAGCTGTGCTGACGGGGTCTGTGTCGGCCTCAGAGCCATGAGCAGCTTGAACACACAACTCGCACATGTCTGTGGGGCTGCGCCCAGCCTCCAACAAACATCAACACCCTGCGTCCTCAAGCAGCCAATACCTTGTGCTCTGACTCAGGCCACAGCCCCAACTCCTAGTGAGAGCTCCTCTATCTCTGCTGTGAAAGCCAGAGCTTCCTTGATAGCGCTCTTACTCAGACACACCTGCCTGGACTGTCTTCAAATAGACCTGAAGGCCAAGCATTTACCACCTCCAAAGCCAGACACGGGGTCCCACCTGTTTGATTGGTACACTGGCCTTCACGAAGTGGCTTCCCTGCTTGTGCCTTTTCCCTGTTCCACTTTATCGTCAGCATCCCGAGAAGAGGCAGCTGCTGCTACAGTGAAAGCCAGACCTTTAGACCAATGGTGGCTACCTGGAGTCCTTGCTAGGCCCTCGCCTACCTTTAAGCTTTGACATTCTTCATCAATGTTAGCCACATTCCTGTCTCAGGGTCGTAATATCTGTTTCCAGAAGGTTCTTTCTCATAACATTCTTTTCCAGCTCCTTATTCAAATGATATCCTCCTCAGTCACAGTCATAGGAAGGGGAATGGGGTGAAAGCGGGAGGGAGGGAGGAATGGGAGGATGCATGGGATGGGATAGCAAATGAGATGTAATGTGAATTATTTTATTTTTTAATAAAAAAGTAAATAAAAATAATAAATAAATAACAACAACAAATGATATCCTTCATCCTGAGACCACCTATGGCCTTTCTGCTTGAAACCAAACACTTACAGACCTTTCAGACCCTGTCATTCCCGAGTTTTTCTTCCTTCAAACACAGCTCCAACTGATGGGCTACATGCTTTACTACCATCCGCCTCATCCCCAAAGCCCCAAAGCCGAGGGCCCTGACCATCTGCTCAACACAACAACTCAAACATGCCTCAAGCGGCTCCTAGAATATTACAGGTATTTACTAAATATTTGTTGACTGAATAAACACACAAATGACTAAACACAAAAGGGCCTGAATTATTAAGAGACTGCTACATGCCACTCTATAGAATCAAAAAACAAGATTTCTTCATGAGGTGCCAGCTACAAAACTGGCCCAAGTCCGTTCCCAATCTCCTCTGTTTCTCGGGGACCACACGGGTCGTCAGTTTATCTCACCTATAAACAACTCTAGTGTTCTCCACAGTATAGTGGTTTTCAGAATTCTTTTGAGAGTGTCTAACACTGTATCTTGATCATAGTCCCTTCCTGCTTCTCCCTCAGATCCCCCTCTTACTTCCCCACATCCTTCAAACTTCATGTCCTCTTTCCCTTTATTTTTTAACAACCCAAAAATTCACTTTGTGCTACATATATATTCATGGGTGTGGTCAGCCAAGCAGGGGCCACACAATTCTAACAGTCTTTAAATGTATATACAGCACAGTAAAAAAAATTTTTTCAAAAATTCTAATTCATTTTACAAAATCAGAATGTAGGTAAAACGATAAAGAAAAGTATCTAAATCTTACAATATTTTTTAAAATTAGATTTAGCTCTGTAATACACATTGGCCTGTCATTACTGTAAAATGAACACAAACAATTCAATCGAAAAGTAAATAGCGTATCCACTAATTCAAGGTAACAAAAGGGTCAAAGTTATCAGCAGTTAGTAAAACAAGAATTTCAGTCTCTGTCAAATACTTCATTGTGCTCATCCAACTGGACTCAAATGGCCAAGCACGATGGTGCACGCCTTTAGTCCCAGGACTTGAGAGGCAGAAGCAGAGGCAGGTGGATCTCTGAGTTCAGGGCCAGCCTGGTCTATGTAATGAGTTCTACACATCCAGAGCTAACAGAGAGACCCTGTCTCAAACAAAACAAAGCACCCTGGCACTGAGGTGAAGGGCAAACATCTCTTTCGAACGGTTAATGAAAGACAGTAACGTTGGAATTCTCAAAAACGCAGAATGCCTCCTACCCTCGGCAAGCCTATCTGTAGAGACAAAGACACTGGTAAGACATGATTATGAGAATTTAGGGCAACATTTCTCATGAGGGGAAAAAAAAGGAGGAAAGAACATGGCATGGCTGCATGGGAAGCCAGAAGAGGGAGTGAGGCACAGACACCAACAAGCAGGGACCAGAATCCAACGGTGACCTTGGTCTGAGGCACTCGGACTTCGTGAGAACTAGGGCGCCAGGTGAGTGTGCCGTGTGGCCCCAGCACCGCTAGGGTCTGCGCTTCTCCTACAGAGCTGCAGGAGACCCTGGTTCATCCTGGCAGAACGAAGCATTACTAAGGTTTCCAACAGGGAAATGCCGGGGCGGGGTTGGCACTAAAAGAGCTAAAATTCCTAGCTCCACAGGAAAAATTAACCAGTCTCTTTTCACTATCTAAGACAGAGGACACAGAGCCAAGGTGCCATGGGCCCATGCCAAGGAACAGGAGGATCATGGGAAGACAAGCAGAAACCTTCTGTCCTTCCGTCCCGGGTTCTCTGACCACGGGGTATAACCAAAAGCAGCGGTGATGGGGCAGCATAGAGGAAGAGGCCCAGGAGCAGCACTGGAAGGTTCTACTGTAGGACATAGCTGAACTCTGCGTCCAGTCAGGGGGGGGCGCGTCATGGTGTCAGGAGGTGATTTCAGAGACTCACCCACAGCACAGAGGTCTACAAAGCGGTCCTCCCCCTCCTCGGCATGGATCAGGTCATTTCGGCTCTTCTTGGTGGCAGCTCTCTTCAACACTGCTTTAAACAACAGGCAGTGGGGACCAGTGTGAGCTGTAGCATCAGGCAGCCCACCTCAAGGTGTATTTCAGCTGTGCGGTGGTGTGATCTCTCCTGAGAAGGGTCCACTTTAGCCCAGCTCCTGGCCTCACGGTGAGGCACAGCAATCCCCTGACCCTGGCACGTGAGCTCTTCTCCTTCCTCACACAGAAGGGGCAGCCTTCTTTCCCTTCCCTCCAAGACAAGGACACAAGGAAGGCATGGACACCAAGAAGACTAGGCATATCCATCTGGGGCAAGGCCAGAGATGCAGAGGGGCTGGCACAGATCTGCTCAGAGTGGCTTGACCTGCAGAGGTAACAGCGCCTCATGCTGTCTGGCCCCATGCTGAGCCTTCCTGTCGCTGGGACTGTGCAGGCAACTGCAGGTGCCCACAGCAGTGGACGACCCCAACTGCTAAGGGCCCCAACTGCTAAGTGCTCTCTGGCCTGAGGGTTAACCCTAAGTCTAGAGACAGACAGCTTGCCTCACACCCTGAAGGCATGAAGCTTCTAGAAGCAACACAGTCCAGCATAATTTCCAACGTGACAGAAGCAGGCTGCTCAGATCCTACGGCTCGTGTGTTACCATCACAGATGCAAGGGCATCGAACACAGCACGGTGTCCTACGAGAACAGGTATCCGAGCTCCCGCTACACTGGGGTGGGGGGGTGGGGGGGCCCTACGGAGACCACTTACCATCCAAAGGGGATTTCTCTTCTGCATTCTTATCCTCTTCTGCCAACATGACTTCCTCTGTGAGGGGCAAAGCTCAAGTCAAGGCCTTTCTACCTGGAGAAGCACCTGCCTGCTCAATTCTACACATCAGCAGGCCATGGTTGCATGCCTTCTACCAATGCCCAACCCAAGCAGAGGCCCAGCCACCTGGCGTCCATCCCACGTCCAGCCTACAAACGGCCCTCCTAGGCAGACGCTGACACTGAATTTACCACTGAGGAAGCGTTTGTAAGAGTTCAGGTAGGAAAGCAGCCCGCCCAGAGGGGAGGCAACCCCACATGTGGGAACAGCCCTAAAGAGGAGAAACTGCCCACACAGACAGGAGCAGAGGGCATGGAGAGGGGTCCCCCCTATGGAGGAAGTTTCCCAAACGGAGGGAAACAGTCTATAGAGAGGGGAGCGACTCTACCCGGGGCTGGGGTAGGTAGGTTAGAGTTTAGGTCCGCTGTGCCAAGAGCAAGGGTGGATAGCAGGGTACTCGGGTCCAGGGTGGTGTGATCCCTCCATGCAGAGGGTTTGTGACTATCAAGGCAGGGATCCTGGACGGCAGCAGGGCAGGCGGGCCGAGTCCAAAGCCGACCTGCAGCTGCCGGCTCCCACACAGCCTCACCCGCCTTGAAGATCCACTCCAGGTACCCGTTCAGCTCCCGCTCAATCTGCTGCTGCCTGCGGAGCTTCAGGAAGGCTCGGCGGTTCTCTACTCTCTCCCGCTCCTTTGCGAACTCTCTGTACCAAGGAGAGAAAAGCCAGCAGCTCCAGTGAGCACAGGCGTGCAGGACAGTGCTGCTTCTAGAAGCTTCATGCCTGGAGGCAGGCTCCTGCCAGCTCCTGCACCCTCACCTCACGGCATGCTCTGGCTCCAGCTCACCCGTGCCTTACCCCTCAGCACCCCTGAGCCAGCAGCCCTCTGCTCTCTGCATAACTAGCCCTCTACCTGGCTCATTTCTAACCTTCTCTTTGGATCTCAGTTGAGATGCCCCGTCCTCAGATGCCTTCTCAGCCTTAAGCCTCTCAGACTGGTTTCTACTCTGCTCCAGTGGTGGTTTGAACAAGGCGCATATATTTGAATGTCATTAGAGAGTGGCACCCTTTGAGAGGGATTAGGAGGTGTGGCTTTGTTGGAGGACTTGTTTCACTCACTGGGGGTGGGGCTTTGAGGTTCCAAAAGCCCACACCAGGCTTGCTCAGGCATGCCCCAGCCCACGGCACTTACCCTGAAAGCACACCCAGCACCAGGTTGAGCATGAAGAAGGAGCCAATGATGATGAGAGGGATAAAGTACAGCCAGTTCCAGGTGTTTCCGGCTGCATCATTTGTCTGGAAAAAAAAAAAAAAGGAGGAGATGAAACAAGTAAGCAAACAGCTGTGCCCTCAGCCCCTAGGAGGCCCCCTCAGAGAGGTTCGGGCAAGGAGTTCAGCGTGGTCAGACCTGTTCTTGCCCCACAAAGCCTTCTGTTGCAGGATATTTGATCCCATTGTGAACCCCAAGATTGTTAACTGTAAAAACCTGTTTCTAGTTGTTGAGTGACTCACCCCTAGCACACACCTTTAATCCAAGAGCTAAATAAAGTCAACCCTAGGTCAAGAGGTGGAGCAAGAAACCAACTGATAGGGATTAAACAGGAAATAGGGCACTGAGAGAAGGAAATTTGGGACAGTGTGGAGAAGGGGCTCTTGCATAAGGAGGTTCTTTGATGCTCATCATCTTCAAATTTGGCAAACCAGCCAGTGGGCAAAAGGTCCTCATTTTGGCCCCAGACAGAATTCTGCCTAAAAATGGCCAAGCTTGGATGCAGGTAAAGTCGACAGCCAAACTCTGCCAAGGCAGGGTAAGCAAGTCCTCAACAGTTCCTGCCTCACAAATATGTCTGTCAGGTACACTGTGCCAGAAGGCTGAAGATGATGCTCCAACATTATAGAGAGCTTTGGGTGGCTGTTCAGGCAGCAAACTGTCTCTGTCTCTCTTTTTTTTTTTTCCCATTTTGGAAGTTGCTAACCTGCACTTCCTGTTTACTCAGATAACTAATTTTTACTTCTTCTCAAGTCCTTGAAAGAATTGAAGACCAGATAGTTTAGTTTTATAATTAGGCTTAGTTGTTTAGGGGATAAGATGTTTTTAGGTCTAGATAGATGTTTTAAGTTGATAGAGATGAGATATGATAGATATTGATTTACATTCAGAAGATGCACCAAGATAGGAAAGATGTTTTCTTCAAGGCTGTCAAATACAAATAGCCAAAACACTATGAATGTAACATTTATATAATTCCCAGTTGTTTCATAGCAGTTTATTTTATATGTGTGTAATAATATAAATGTATATGTAAAAAATAAAAAAAAATTTTAAAAGAAGAGGCTTTTTCCTTCTGGAATATGAGCTGAGTAGGAAGATCAGCTGGGTGTTTTCTCTGCCTCTCTGAGCTAGCAGGATTCCACCTCAATATTTGGCTCCTGCATTTTTATTGGTAAAAATCAAACATGTGGGATTTTCTTGCTTTTATAACGACAGTCTTCCCTGGGTGGAGGCTCCCAGAAGACCAGAGAAACTGCATATTCCCAGACACTGCCCAGCAATGCTAAAAAGCCAGGAACAAGGCCAGAGAGCCAAAGGCTGCTCAGGACACCCTGAGGACTACATGCCTGGCCTCAGTCTGGTAGGATAGCTCCTTGACAGGATCCTCATGGCTTCCCTGAGCAGCTCCAAAGATGCTTCCTCCTAGGTAAGTTCCCATGAGCTCCAAGTTTAGGGTTAGCCCTGTCTGATCAGGTCCCCAGTTCAGTCTACATGTGCCTCCACCCTGCACCCTCCACAAGCCCCTAGGATCTATCTGTCACCCTATGCCTTGGCCCCGGATGTCTCAGCTCCCAGACATGATCATAATAGCTGAAGACATTAAGGCATTGTCTTTGCTTATTATAACAAAGCCGACAGAAGAGAAGCCCCACCGAAGCCAACTTAATGTCACTGTTCTCCTGTTTATGAAGTCCAGTGGGCTTGGCTAAAAGGAGTAAGGAATCTCTTTCTCCATATGGAGCTGCTGCTAGAAGCAAACCAAGAATGAGGCAGCTGCTGAGGACAGGCGCCTCCCTCTACACAGCAGGACACAGGCAGTGGGACACTTGAGCCCTGTCCTAAAGCGAGACTCATCACCAAGGCCCTTGCCAGGATGTCTGCCCTCCAGCCTGACAGACTTGCAGCTCTGGTCTTCGACATCCCTGGGCAGCTGGGCCGACTGCAGCTTGTAACTTCCGAGCCCTGGGCTGCAGGCTGCCTCCAAAACACCTGTGCCCTGCACAGAACTAGCATTGAGAATCCCGGCTCCGGGGTGTGCCTGCTATTTCCACCTCTGCACAAACATGGCACCTCTGACCTGTGGGCAGACAGCCCCCGAGGCCCCCGAGGCCGGCAACCTCCCTGCAAGTCCACACTCAAAAAATCCTCCCGGAAAAAGGAGAGGGCACTGCTGCGACCCTCCCCCTCCCCCACCAGAGACTTACACTGCTCCCCACAATGTGGGTAGCTCATTCCCCCCACAAGCCAAGTCACTGTATTTTCTCCCGCCTTAAAACCAAAGCAAGTCAGGACTTCCACTTCTGGGAAGCTAAGGAGTCACATTCTCTTCCTTGCTTCTACTAAACATGATTAATGCTTTCAGACATTACATACAAAAGAGAGCCCAGGAAAATTCCAAAAGCAGGTGGACCAGCTCGGACACCAAGACCTAAGGGGAGCTCCCCGTTTTATGTTTATAATAATATGATGATACGGTAATGAGATAATAAGGTACAAAGCAGGGCTGCAGATATCAGATTATATGAGGTTTATTAAATGAGTATGGGGGGGGGAAGGAAAGGGGGAGGGGCACCCCAGAGAGAGAGGAAGAGAGAAAGGGGGCAAGGGGTAAGAAGAAAGAAACTTGAGAGAGGGAGTCTGTCCTTGTACACACTGGGCAGGGCCACGCCCTGTGGCAGGTAAGCAATGACATCACAGGGAGTCTGTCCTTGTACACACTGGGCAGGGCCACGCCCCATGGCAGGTAAGCAATGACATCACAGGGAGTCTGTCCTTGTACACACTGGGCAGGGCCACGCCCCATGGCAGGTAAGCAATGACATCACAGGGAGTCTGTCCTTGTACACACTGGGCAGGACCACGCCCCGTGGCAGGTAAGTAATGACATCACAGGGAGTCTGTCCTTGTACACACTGGGCAGGGCCACGCCCCATGGCAGGTAAGCAATGACATCACAGGGAGTCTGTCCTTGTACACACTGGGCAGGACCACGCCCCGTGGCAGGTAAGTAATGACATCACAGGGAGTCTGTCCTTGTACATACTGGGCAGGGCCACGCCCCATGGCAGGTAAGCAATGACATCACAGGGAGTCTGTCCTTGTACACACTGGGCAGGACCACGCCCCGTGGCAGGTAAGTAATGACATCACAGGGAGTCTGTCCTTGTACACACTGGGCAGGGCCACGCCCCATGGCAGGTAAGCAATGACATCACAGGGAGTCTATCCTTGTACACACTGGGCAGGACCACGCCCCGTGGCAGGTAAGTAATGACATCACAGGGAGTCTGTCCTTGTACATACTGGGCAGGGCCACGCCCCATGGCAGGTAAGCAATGACATCACAGGGAGTCTGTCCTTGTACATACTGGGCAGGGCCATGCCCCATGGCAGGTAAGCAATGACATCACAGGGAGTCTGTCCTTGTACATACTGGGCAGGACCACGCCCCGTGGCAGGTAAGTAATGACATCACAGGGAGTCTGTCCTTGTACACACTGGGCAGGACCACGCCCCGTGGCAGGTAAGTAATGACATCACAGGGAGTCTGTCCTTGTACACACTGGGCAGGACCACGCCCCGTGGCAGGTAAGCAATGACGTCACAGGTCGGCAGGCTGAAGCAGAATCCTAACACCCTAGATTTTGCTCTTACCTCATATACACCAGACTTCAAGCCAAAGAATTCTGTACCTCCAGCCCTCTTTTCAGTTTTTGGCCAGAGCTCAGAGACCTCCTAAGCATAGAGTCTATTGCTGTTGCCCTTGGCTATGCACTCTATGCATGGAAGGTTAAGTCCATGCTGCTGAAAAAAATCATGACTTCAGAGGCAGATCCCAGAGACCCTGAGCTAGAATTGACCTCAATGCCCCTTCCTGAGAACTAGCATTCATGGAACCAGAAGGTGCCATGCAAGCTTCCAAAGGAGGTGGCAGCCCACAGTCCTGCCCAGATAGGATGGCTATGAACCACATCAACAGTCAGTGAGGCAGGATAACCCTGAGGGTGCAGTAGTGGCACACATACCTTGGCAGTAACCAACAGCTCTCTGATTAGTCTTAAGTCCTGCCCAACAAGGCAGACAGCTAACGACTCAGTGCTAATGAAATCATGGTTACTGGAGGAGAATCTAGACCTACGAATTTACCAAATCAGCATAATTCCTAACCAAAAAAAATCTATAAACGTTCATCCTTATACCCACAGATAAGAGTAGTCTTCAATCCCCTCTCAAAAAAAAAAAGAAAAGAAAAGAAAAGAAAAGAAACTTCTCTTTGTAACAGATGGATGCCACTAGAGAAAACCACAACCAATCGCAATGCAAAGTATGCGGCCCATGCAGCTATACTCTCCCATACTTAAGGCTAAGAGAGAGGCTAAGGCTCCATTGCAGAGAGCGGGAGGGAAGACAGCAAAGGGCCAGAGGATCCAGAAGTTTGCTGTGAGATTGTGCCTCTGAGTAACACCAAAAGCCGTACCCGTAATGTCACCAGCATGATCGCCTAAAAATGAACTGAGCAAGAACACTACCAAAAAACATGCCGAGCTGGACAGGGAAAGGGCTGGAGGCGTCAACCCTCCACACAAAGAACCACAGGTAACTGAGTAAAGCTGAGAGTGAGAACAGTGCTCCTCCTCCTCCTCCTCCTCCTCCTCCTCTTCCTCTTCCTCCTCCTCCTCTTCCTCCTCCTTCTCCCCAGGGAAAAGCACACTAACTGGCCATCCAGTGAGTGCTAAACAGTCAGCCCTGGAAACATACAAAAGTAGCATTGTGTGGACTCAAAAGGTTATGTTTAGGAGTGTGTGTGTGTGTGTGTGTGTGTGTGTGTGTGTGTGTGTGTGTGTGTGTGTGATAGCTAGACTTGGTTGTCAACTTGACTATATCCAAAATTAACTAGAACCCAAAAGTGGAGGGCACACCTGTGAGAGGTTTTTGCTTACTTTGAAGTAGGAAGATCCACTTGTAGTTTGGATCTTTGAGGTAGGAAGACCTCAATCCAGACCTTCTGAGCTGGGAGAAGATGCACTTCTAATCCAGGTCTAAGCTGAGCCACACTTCTGCTGGAAGCCTGTGTGTCCCACAAGGACACGGAAGAAGAAAAGCCCTGCTCTTGGCCGGCTGTCCCTGGCACATCCTTCACAGGCCCACTTCTTCAGGATTCCAGCGCACGCTGGAGACCAGCTGAGACATGCAGCCTTGGGGCCTGAGCAACTGCTGGATTCTTGGACTCTCCATTCACAGCCTGCCATTGTTGGAGAGGCTGGACCTGTAAGTCACTCTAATAAATCCCCTTTCTATATGGAGAGATTCATTCTATAAGTTGTTACTCCAGAGAACCCTAGCTAATACACCCTCTAAAACTATAAGCAAACCCCCAGGTGAATGCTTTCTTTTATAAGAGTTGCCTTGGTCATGGTGTCTCTGCACAGCAACAGAATAATAACTAAGATAATGTTTGCTGCTCTTCTGAAGTGTCCCATGTTCAATTCCCAGCAGCCACATGGCAGCTCATACCATCTGTAACTCCAGTTCCAGGGGATCCAACGCTGGTACAATGCAGGCATGCGGTGCACATATATACATGCAAGTAAAATACCCATATACATAAAATAATAAAAACAGTTAAAAATAATAATAATAATGTACCCTAAAAATCCCACTCTGTCTCTCTGGCTAAAGGGTTAGGAAAGGCACAACTTAACCAGACAGAAAGCTTTCCGCGTCTGAAACGTTAGAGTGCCCTTCCTCAGCCAAGTATCACAGAGCAGTCTGTGGTGCCATCCCTGAGCCCCGAATACTCCTAGACTCCCACTTTGAGAGTAACCACCCACCATCAAGGGTATTGTCAGCAAAGGCCACATAGGGGAGGAGGCCTCAAAGGAAATCTAAAAATGCACTGACCTGGCAGCGCTGCTCTCGACCAGGATCCCACAGCTCCAAGCCTGGGACTCAGGAAAGGGACCTTAATCCTCCTCCTCGTCATCCATTCCACCTGTCCAGACTTACCCTTAGTCCTGCTGTAGCACCCACAGGACCCCCTTCTCCCAGCCCACCTCCATCCCCCAGTAACGCAGCCTCTGGTGAAGAGTCGGGGCACCCCCTGTTCTTCCCGGCAACCCCTCTCAGCCTTTTCTTCAAGCCCATATCTCCTCCTTTGTGACTCCCCACCAACCTGAAGAACAGTTCTCTATCAGCGACCCTACTCCAACCACAGCTGGCTAGAACCCAGAACCACTCTGTACAAGGAACCCCGCAGCCACCACACTGGTTTGGGACTGGGGGACCCCACAGAACAACCAAAGAATGGAGCCCCCACTCAAAAAAGATGAAACCAGGTCTCTACACCAGGAAACAGTTCACACACCTTAACCCCATATGCACACAAACATCAACACCCAAGGCAATTATGTCTCCCCCAGAAGTGAGCAACCCTGTTATTATATTAGGCCCCGAGAAAAGCAATTTAGCAGAAGCACAAGATAAGGGCTTCAAAATAGGAATTATGATTATGGCCAAGGACTTTAACGAGGATGTGGATAAATGCCTTAAGGAGGACTATGAGAAAGTCAAACCGCTAAAGCAAGTAATGAAAACAGTTCAAGACATAAAAGTAGAATTTAACAAAGAAATAGAATCACTAAAGAAAGCCAGAGAGTAACAGCTGACACCAAAGGGTTACATATAGATTTGCCTCCTACCTGTAGCATTACGGAAATCAGAAAATAACACAGATGGCAAACAAACTCCTGGTTGTCAGAGATCAAGACGGGGAGAGGGTAACGGACAAGGAAGGGTGGCTATGGAGGGCAGGCTACCACCCCCCCCCAGGGGCTGAGTTACTCTGCATCCCATCTGTGTTAGGATCAAAGCCCAGCTGTGGCTTTGGTCTTTGGGATGGTTAATATTGGCTGCCATCTTGACCAGATCTGAAATCAACTAAAAGGCAAGCTGCTCCGGCACTCCTCTGAGGATGTTCCTGGTCAGATGACTTGTAGTGGGAGGAATCATCTTAAGTGTGGGCAGCACCCCCAGATAAAAGGAGATGGTAGTGGAAAAAACTTTGCCTTCACTCTGCTGTACATTCATCTCTCCTGCCGCTGACGCTGCTGCTGCTGCTGCCACCACCGCTACATGCCTTCACTGACATTAAAACCAAATTCCTCAAACATCTGGAGTAGACTGAAGACCAGAAGCTCTCCAAGAAACTTCCAGGACTTGAGCACCAGGTTGGAACTGTTGAGACCTCCTACTCTGTGGACTAAGCAACTACCAGACTCTTGGCCTTTTCACTGTTGGGACAACTCAGGCCAAATCAAGTAAGCCAATCCAGTAAGTTATCTTTTATCACCAACAGCTCAGGCACTAAGGTCAACAATTAATAAATGGGACCTCATGAAACTGAAAAGCTTCTGTAAGGTAAAGGACACTGTCAACAGAACAAAGCGACAGCCTACAGACTGGGAAAAGATCTTCACCAACCCTACATCTGACACAGGGCTAATATCCAAAATGTAGAAAGAACTCAAGAAATTAAACGCCACCAAGCCAAACAACCCAATTAAAAAAATGGGGTTCAGAGCTAAACAGAATTCTCAATAGAGGAATATCGAATGGCTGAGAAACAATTGAAGATATGCTCAACATCCTTAGTCATCAGAGAAATGCAAATCAAAACGACTCTGAGACTCCATCTTACACCCATCAGAATGGCTAAGATAAAAACTCAAGGGACAGCACATGCTGGCAAGGAGGTGGAGAAAGGGGAAACACACCTTCATTGCTGGTGGGAGTGCAAACTTGTACAACCACTTTGGAAATCAATCTGGTGCTTTCTCAGAAAACTGGGAATAGGGCTACCTCAAGACCCAGCTACTCCACTCCTTGGAATATACCCAGAAGATGCTCCAACACACAGCAAGGACATTTGCTCAGCCATGTTCATAGCAACCTTATTTGTAATAGCCAGGACCTGGAAACAGCCTACATGTCCCTCAGTTAGCCCTCTGCCTCTTGCTTGTGATTCAGAAGGTGAGCCTGCCTGCCGCCATGCTCCTCACCATGATGGCCATGGATGCAGGCTCTGAAACTGTAAGCGAGCCCCAATTAAGAGCCTTCATTTATAAGTTGCTTTGGCTACGGTCTTTTGTCACAGCAATAGAAAAGCAACTAAGACAGAAGTTGGCACCAGGGCCTGGGACATTGCTGTGACAGGCCTGACCATGCTGTTTATTGGGGAACTGCGGGGGGGGGGGGGGCTTTGGGGTCCTTGCTCCAGGAAAGTGATTAAACAGCATAACCAAGGATTAATGAGCCATCCACACAGGAGGTTGGAAGACAATGGTGCCCATAGCTATGTGTACCGTGGAAGTCCAGCTCAAGAGCTGTGAGAGGAGAACAATATTAGCAACTGGCTAGAGACCATTCTTGTGATATTTTGACAAAGAATGTGATTGGGTTTTGACCCTGTCCTGAGAATATGCCCAAGGCTACATTGAAGAGTTCTGGAAATTTCCTAGACAGAGGCACATAGCTATTAGCAACCACTCTTTTGGGGGGCGGGGCGGAGATTGTTAAAGATTTATTTATTTTGTGTATATGCGTGTTCTATTTGTATGTGCACCTGCAGGCCAGAAGAGGGTATCAGACCACGTTATAGATGGGCATGAGCCATCTATAGCATTGGCCACATGGTTCTGGCTTTGCAGTCAGGGATGGATACAGGCATAAAGGGGTTGTGGAATCTTCCTCCGCTGTTAAGGAAAGCTGCTGAGGTCAGGTGCGTGGCAGGGGAGACCCTGCATGAAGCCCCAAAAAGGCCACTAAGCAAAGCTATGAAAGTGGAGCCTGGATTGTGTTGGAGACACCAGAGCCATGCGATGTCTCCCAGGGAGAGCTGCATACTGGAGTGGAACTATGTGGCACTCAGCAAGGCTGGGAGGATGGAGCCAGTGCAACCTCTAATGTAACACATGGAGTTGACCCTGCAAAAGGTTTTCAGTCTTGCTTTGGTGCAGTATTTCTTCACTATGCCCCTTTTCCTCTCTTTTGGAATGGCAATCTATATTCATTGCCATTGTATATTGGAAGTGTGTCGTTTGCCTTTGCTTTTGATTTTATAGGAGGGTACAGTTAAGAATTTGCCTTGAAACAATTTAGATGTAATATGAATAAATTAATAAAATATATTTTAAAAAAAAGAATTTGCCTTGAGTCCCAGAAGAGACTCAGGACTTTCAAACTGTTGAGACTGTGAAATACTACAGGGACTTTAGAAGTTGGGTTAAGAGTACTTTTTTTTTGGCCGGGAGTGGTGGTGCACACCTTTAATCCCAGCACTCGGGAGGCAGAAGCAGGAGGATCGCTGTGAGTTCAAGGCCAGCCTGGTCTACAAAGTGAGTCCAGGACAGTCAAGGCTACACAGAGAAAGCCTGTCTCGAAAAACCATTATGATATGGTCACAAGCCTACAGGGGCCAGGGAATAGAATGTGGCCCCCATAGGTTGCCCTATCTGAATGTTTGGTCCCTAATTTGTGGATGGGAAGACTGGATGTGTGGCCTTGTTGGAGGAGGTATGTCACCGAGGGTGAGCTTTGATGTTTCCCAGTCAGCATGCTTTTCCCCTCCCCTCCCCACTTATGCTTATGGACCAGACATAAACTCTCAGCTGCTTCCCTGGCCATGGTGTCTTGCCATGGTAACAGAAAAGTAAGACGACTCCCATGGTGCCCCTTCAAGTTAAAAACAAAGCTTTGATTTGGGAATCAGACATGACCAGTGACCAGTACCAACCGTTAGCAGTTGTTGCTGCTCTTCTGAGCTAGTAGCCACAGCTGGCACGTTCAAGGGGAGGGGCAGACAGGGCCCCTTGTCGCAGGGTCTTTGATCCCATTGTGATCCCTGAGACTGAACTGTCAATCCCTGTTTCTTGTGGTTGAGCCCTAACACACTTTTAATCCAAGAGCTTTCTGTTTATTGTAAACAGGTGATTAAGGAATGGTTCAGCCAGCCTTACGCACACCTCCAAGAGCCATCTGTATACAGATTTAATAAAGTTAACCCTAGGTCAAAAAAGTGGAGCAAGAAACCAGCTGACAGGGTTTAAAGAGTAGGAGGGACTTTGAGTTGAAGGGCATTTAAGGTAGCATGGAGAAGTAGAATGGTTTTTAGCACTTTTAGCTCTTGGGCTTTACTCTTGGGCTTTTAGCTTTAGCTCTTTAGCTTTTAGCTCTTTGGCTCTTAGCTCTCGAGCTCTTGAGCTCCTCCGCCTCTGGCTTTTGGGGCCGTGAACTAGCAAGCCTTTGGCCTTGGGTTTTTTGACCTTTTCCTCCTGGGCTGCAGCTGAGCTAGTGACACTTCTGAGCCTTCTCTATCAGAACGTGAGCTGAGTAGGAAGGTCAGCTGGGTGCTTCCTCTGATCTGGCAGGTCTTCACCACAACATCTGGCTCCTAAGTCTTTATTGGTAGAATAGACTGATCTGGGATTTTCAATTAAAACAACAGCCCCTGAGTGTTCCTCTATGCCAGCGCTGTTCCTCCTACCCAATGCTGTAAAGGCAGGAAAAGGAGAGGGGAGGGGACATCTTGTCCTGGGTGCTGATGACAACCCCTCACAAGCCACATCTGTAAACCCTTCCGTAGCCCCATCTGAGGCCACACACTTACCACAGCAAAGGCGAATAGTCTCCCCCACAGGCTGGATGGTCTCCCTCCTCATCTATCACCACCAGTCAGTTAGTAACGCGCTCCCGGCTAACAACAGTGTGCTGTGCTGGTCAAAGGCACACAGGCTCCCCTGCTCCCACACTGAGTGAACTGTCCACCTGTCTCAGCTTGTGCCCACACAGAACCCAGACTCACCACTCAAAAGAGCTTTTGTCTTAGGTTCCCTCCCAAAAGTCCCATGAAATATATTACCTAACCTCCAAGAACCAGTCTGTGTGGAGTGGCGGGGGAGTGGGGAATCCACATCCTAGTACTGCGGCATTGTGTGTTTTGCTTCTGGACTTTAAAAGGTTCAAGCAATCTTTTGGTTTTTGTTTGTTTTTGTGGGTTTTTTTTTTTTTTTGAGACAGGGTTTCTCTGTGTAGCCTTAGCTATCCTGTACTCACTTTGTAGACCAGGCTGGCCTCAAACTTACTGTGAGCCACCTGCCTTTGCCTCCCAAAGGCAATCCCAAATAGGATTGCAGGCATGCGTCACCACACCCAGCTGGTTCAAGCAATCTTTAACTAGGCATTCTGTGTTCCTCAACCTTTGTGTGCTTAATGGCATGCCCTATCACCAGGTCCTCATGCCTGAGCTTTACCATAAGAGTGTCCGATGCCAGTGGGTCCAACTGCAACCTCTATGGCCTCTCTGTGACAATCCCTTCCTGGATACACACAGGAGCATCTGTATCCCTGTGGCCACCTGGCTTTGAGGGCTGTAGATACCTGGTCAAATGACACTTCATTTTGGTGAACCTGGCAGGAATGTGGCCTGTTGCAGGATATTTGATCCCATTATGAACCCAGAGGTTGTAAACTGTAAAAGCCTGTTTCTTGTTTGGTGTGGTTCAGCCCTAACATTGCACACCCTTAATACAAGAACTTTGTCTATTGTTACAGGTGATTCTGGTGTGGCTCAGCCCCAGCACACACCTTTAATCCAAGAGCTCTACGTACAAAGGATGTAATAAAGTTAACCTAGGTCAAGAGGCGGAGCAAGAAACCAGCTGACAGGGATGAAGGAGAAAGGAGGGACCTGGAGAGAAGAGTATTTAAGACAGGAGGAGAGGGGGGCTCTTTGGCTTTTAGCTTTTGAATTTTTAGCTTTTCGCTTTTAGCTTTTGGCTTTTCCTCCTGGGCTGTTGGGTGAGCTAGCAAGCTTTCAGCCTTTGGCTTTCGGTTTTTTGTTTTGTTTTTTGTTTTGTTTTGTTTTTGTTTTTGTTTTTGCTTTTTCCTTTGGGATGTGAGCCAAGTAGGAAGTTCAT
The DNA here is from genome assembly GCF_964271855.1 of Acomys minous. Classification (NCBI taxonomy): domain Eukaryota; kingdom Metazoa; phylum Chordata; class Mammalia; order Rodentia; family Muridae; genus Acomys; species Acomys minous. Next base: position 64,219,724 of record NC_140491.1, on the reverse strand, counting down.
CTGGTTGCTTTCTCTGCCACTCTGAGCTAAGCAGGTTTTCACCCCAGCATCTGGCTCCTGAGTCTTCATTGGTAAAAGTGAACAGTTGGGATTTTTATTTTTTAAACAATGCGTTGGCCCTCCAAGGAGTGGCACAACCTCATAGACAGAGCTCCAGCTGCGGACAAACTGAGCCACCCTTAGATTTGGGAAGTCATCTGGGAAGTCCTCAGGGAGAGTCAAGGATGGAAGTGCCATAGGAGAAGGCTTTAGGACCCTGTACAGTGCTGCGCTAGACAGCTTGGAAAAAAGAAGCAGAAAATGAGAAGGGAAACGGCTTAGCTGAACTTGCCTCAGTACCAATTATGATTGTTATCACTCTTGTATTTTATGCTCTATTCTTAAAAGCCACAGTGGCTCTCTGTGGCCACCTGGACTGATGATGAAAGAAAAAGTGGATTGATAAACTACAAGCCTTAGATGAAAAATTACAGAGACTTATAAATGAGAATAAGAAAAAAAAAAACTCAAGACACAGATGGAGGAAATTAGACAAGCCTTTGAAATTTCTATAAAGGAGAGTAAAAAAAAAAATACTCAGACACAGACAGAGGAATTTAGACAAGCCTTGGAAATACCTTTAAATGGGAATAAAGAAAATTCTCAGACACAAACAGTATTTTAGACAAGAGCCTACCACACCACTGCATAATGAAACTGAAAGGAGGCAGCCCAAGATTGTTACAAAACCAACCTTAGTTTCTCCAGTTACTATACACGGCATACCAGGAAATGACATGCACTCCCCTGGATCATAGTGAAAGGAATCCTAAAGACATGTGTGAATTGAGAAGATTTAAGATAAGAAAGTGGTTGTCTCCTATGGTATCCCTTCAGCCTATGTGAAGCAAGCTCTAAATTCATGGGCAACGCAGAACAGGATTGTTCCCGAGACTGGAAAGATTTGGCAACAGCAATATTGGAACCCGGTCCTCAGTTACAATGGCAATCTTGGTGGAAAGATGAAGGGAAGGCCACAGAACAACAAAATCAGACCAGAGGTGTTGCTGTTTCCTAGGATCAGATGCTAGGTGAAGGTCAATATGCTAATTTATAAAGGCTTTGAATTGGATGATCAGGAAAGAGGGCTGAGTCATTTACTAAAATTATACAAGGCCCAAAAGAAGCCTTTACTGATTTTTGGGGGGGAGGGGCCAAATATTGACTTCAGCTGTAAATAGAATAGTAATAGATTCAAAAGTCAGTAAAGTACTAATTGAATCTTTGGCTTTTGAAAATGCTAATTCAGAATGCCAAAGAGTAATTAGACCTTAAAGGCAAGATCAGCACCAGGAGAGGAATGGATTAGAGAAACAAACGGCTGATATTGGAGCTCGTGTCTATGATGCTAATCTGATAGAAGTAATTCCTACAAGTCTTAGGAAAAAGAACCCAGTGTGGTGGCGCATGCTTTTAATCCCAGCACTCTGGAGGCAGAGGCAGGCAGATCTCTGAGTTCAAGGTCAGCATGGACTACAAAGCAAGTCCAGGACAACCAGGGCTACACAGAGAAACCCTGTCTTAAAAACAAAACAAACAAAATTCTTTGGAAAAATTAAAATGGCAAATATTTTAATTATGGTAAGCAAAATGGCCAGGTGTGGCGGTGGTGCACGCACACCTTTAATCCCAGCACTGGGAAGCAAAGGCAGGCGGATCTCTGTGAGTTTGAGGCTAGCCTGGTCTACAAAGTCCAGGACAGCCAAGGCTACACAGGCAAACCCTGTCTCCAAAAAACAAAAAAAGAAAGAAAAGCCATTTGAAAAGGGATCATAAACAATAGTTTTTCTAGAGATAATCCAAAAAGAAGGTCCCAGACTTCTGGAGTATGCAGAAGGTGTGACAGAGGCTGGCATTTTATTAATGAATACAGATCAACAAGAGATAGGCAAGATAACCCTTTGCCATCAGGAAATGCCCCAGGGAACCTCCTGCAGGCCCTGACAGCAAATCCAATTGTTCCCTGTCAGCATAGGAAAAACCCTTCCATGGGGCAATTAAAAAATGTAATGCCTGTTGTTAAAAACAACAGGGCTCTGGATGTAATAAAGGGCAGAACAGCTTCAATAAGTAATACAAAAAATTCAAGAGAGATGACAAAACAAATATACTGGCAAACAGCTATAAAAGATCAGAGACCTAAGCTAAAAATAAAAAATAAATGGCATTGGAACTGAAGGTTTAGTAGACATAGGATCAGAAGTAACATAATTTCACCAAAACCTTGGTATACAGATCGGCCTCTTCAGGAAGTAAAAATCCAACTTCTAGGGATTGGAATCGGGTAAAACAAAGTGCAAGATGGGTCATGTGTGCAGGTCCAGAATGACAAATAGGAAAATTAAAGCCAACTGTGGCTAATATAGCCATGAATTTATGTGGGTATGATTTGTTACAGCAATGTAAAACACAGATTAACATTCCTCTAATCTCTGAAACAAACTATAAAATAAAGAATGCTTCTGAGGCTGGGCGGTGGTAGCCTTTAATCCCAGCACTTAGGAGGCAGAGGCAGGTGGATCGTTGTGAATTCGAGGCCAGCCTGGTCTACAAAGTGAGTCCAAGACAGTCAAGGCTACACAGAGAAACCCTATCTCAAAAAATAACAACAAAAAAAACAACAACAACAACAAAGAATGCTTCTGAGAAAAATATTAAAAGGTATTATTGAGAACACTCACAGGCTGTTCAGGTTGTCCATAAGTAGGACATGACATGAGTTGTTCTTTCAAAGGTACCAACAACCCTACCTTTAAAATGGCTGACTGACAAGCTTGTATGGGTGGATCAATGCCTATGACTAAAGAAAAATTATAGCTGCAGCTAAGTGCTCAACACACTGAGGAATCTACCAGCCCATGGAATCCACCCTGTGTTTGTTATAAAAAAAAAAAATCAGGAAAATGGAGGATGTTAACAGATTTAAGAGCTGTAAATATGGTGACTCAGCCAATCCTATTGCCTTCTTTATTACATATATCATGGCCTTTGATCATAACTGATTTAAAAGATTGTTTTTCACCATCTTTTTATATGAGCATGATAGGAAAAGGTTTGCTTTCTCAGTGCCAACTTATACTTGTCCAATAAAGAGATATTATTGGAAGGTCTTACCACAATAAATGTTAAATAGTCCTACCTTATGCCAATATTTTATACAGCAGCTATTAGAAATAATTCATAAATAGTTTCCTCAATCTAAAATTTAGCATTATATGGATATCTTACTGGCTGATTCAGATACAGATACCTTAGAAAAAATAGTTGATGAAGTAAAGAGAATTTTGCCTTGCTGGGGATTATAAATTGCTCCTGAAAAAATACAAAGAGGAGATACTATCAATTATCTAGGATATAAGATAGGTTTACAGAAAATTTGACCACAGAAAGTACAGATCAGGAGAGATTGATTACAAACTCTTAATGATTTTCAAAAATTGCTGGGAGGTATTAACTGGCTACATCCCATAATCGGATTAATTACTCAAGAGCTAGTAATTTATTTCATACCTTACAAGGAGATAAAGACTTAAATAGTCCAAGAAAATTATTAGCTCAGGCTAAGAGAGAATTGGCTCTTGTAGAAAAGAAATTACAAGACCCACATGTAGATGCTTGGATCCAAAGTTCAATTGTACTTTGGTTATTTTGCCTTCTACTCATTCTCCCACAGGAATTCTTATGCAGAGAGAATGGATCCTAGAATGGATATTTTTAGCACACAAACAGAATTTTAAAAAAATTAAAGACCTATGTAGAAAAGATTTCTGAACTGATTACAAAAGGGAAAGTGAGACTTCCTCAAGTGGAAGGAATAGACACAGCAGAAATTGTAGTATCCTTTAGTAATGCTGAAATTGCCTCACTATGAGCAGACAATGAACACTGGCAAAGCGTTTGCACTAATTTGGGGGTGGGGAGGGCAGATTAACAACAAATATCCCCAAACAATGAGACTTCCACATATAAAAAGAATTAATTGGATTCTCCCTCATATAGTAAAAGAGACACCAGTTTCTGGAGCACCCATACTCTATACTGATGCAAATAAATCAAGAAAGGCAGATAATAAGTCAAGAAAAATAAGTAAAGTGGCTCAGAGCCCTTATGATTCAGTTCAAAAATCAGAGTTGTGTGCCATTCTTATGGTATTAAGTGATTTTAATGAATCTCTTAATATAGTTACTGGCTCACGATATACACAAAGAGTTGTTTTACACAGTGAAACTGCTGAATTTATCCTGGATGATTCAGAATTAACTTCACAATTCATTCAACCACAACAAGTAATTATGGAGTATATAGCACATGTCAGACCCCATACGAGTCTACCAGGCCCCCTAGCACACCTTAATGATGAAGTTGATCAGCTGTTAATAGGAAATGTGCTAGAAGCCTCAGAATTTCCTAAGAAACACCATGGTAACAGCAAAGGCTTGGAAAAAGAGTTTTCTTTCACTTCACAGCAAGCCGAGAAAGTTATAAGGCAATGTTCTACTTGCTCTTTGTTTAACCGAACTCCGTCACCTACAGGAAGTAACCCAAAAGGTACCCAAAGAAATGAAATTTGGCAAAGAATGTGCTCATTCTGCAGAGCTTGGAAAACTAATATATGTGTACATACCATAGATACCTATTCAAGACTTCAGTGGGCAACGGCTTTAAGTTCTGAAAAGGCTGATTCTGTAATTACACATTTATTAGAGGTTGTGGCTATTGTGAGGATACCTGTACAAATTAAAACTGGCAATGTTCCAGCACATGTCTCCAGTAAAATGAAGTGGTATCCTTTTTGCATATTACAACATAAAGCGTATTACAGGTATACCACACAATCCTACAGGACAAGCAATTATAGAAAGATATGACTGCACTTTGAAAGATATGGTTAATAAACAGAAATGGGTAATAAAGACCCCCCACAAATAGATTACACAGTGCTTTATTAACTTTTATTTTTTTAATGCTTGTGCGAAAGGAGCAACAGCTGAAGAGAGACAGTAGAAATAGAAAAAAAAAACTGCTGAAGTAAATCAGCCTGTATATCTTAAACATGTGTTAACCTCAGAATGGAAACCAGGATGCGTGTTACACTGGGGAAGAGGCTTTGCCTTTGTTTCCACAGGAGAAGAAAAGCTGCTGTGGATACCGTCAAAATTGATAAAGATTAGAATTGAACAGGAGAGCGCTGCTGAACAAAGAGAGATGATAGTTCATCAGACAGCTTGGTCATTCAGCTCAAACTAACATATAAAATTAAAGTTTTCTTCTTAAATAAAAAGGATAGTTTTATCGTTTGGTATTAAAACCACAGTTAAGAGATTTAAGATGGTTTAAGCAACTTCCAAGGGTTACTACATTTCCATCTCATTTTCTAAATCTCTAAGAGGTGGAATAATTTGGAGCTAAGATAACATGTAAGCAGGGTGGTGGTAGCCCACACTGTTAGTCCTAGCAGAGACGGGCCAATCTCTTTAAGTTAGGTGTTTTCTAAATTCTAGGGTTACAATGATTGGGACTGGTGAGAGTTCTCACCGTTAACCCGACACTTGAGACTGAGAGGCAGGTACCTAAGAATTATAATGAGTAACCTTAAAAGATACTTGCAAAAGGCAGGCTGAAATTCAAAGTTCTTTGTGACCTAAGAATGAATAATTTAAAGTTATATTTATTTTCAAATTTTCAAAAACAACTTTTTAAAAATGCTCAATTGAGAGCTACTTTTTCTATTGCCAGTAAACAGTTTGCCCCAAGAAAGATATATCCCACCAAAAAAGGAACCTCCAGAGTTAGGGTTGGAGCAGGGTTTTGTTTTTATCTTTCCAGGAAAATAAAAACACCATCAAAGGAATCCAGAGACCACTAGACAAATGAAACATCTGAAGAAGAAGAACAAATCATCAAGAGAAAATGTCACAAGAAAAGGAGTAAGCCGGGCTGTGGAGGTGCACACCTTTAATCCCAGCTCTGGGGAGGCAGAGGCAGGTGGATCTCTGTGAGTTCAAGGCCAGCCTGGTCTACAAAGCAAGTCCAGGACAGCCAAGGTTACACAGAGAAACCCTGTCTCAAAAAACCAAATAAATAAATAAAAGAAAGAAAAAAGTAAATTGGCCCAGTGGTATTGCCCACCTCTCTCTTGTCTCTTCTGCCCTCTACAGCCTATGTGGCAAATAACCTTTATGTGGCCCCAACTCAATTAAAAATTAAAACTGGCTTTGAGATTGGAGCATGGCTCTCTCCTTCTCTAAACCATGCATGCTTGTTAAAGGGAAATCCAAAATCTCGTCTCATATCAGAAGAGCCACCTGGTATGGGACAGAGGAAAACAAAAAATAAGGGACTACTGCCACTGATCTCACAACCTTTTGGTTTTCATTTGACTCTAAAACTTTTCTTAAGGTATAAATATTATCTCAAAATCTCTGATTACTATGTATATATAAACTTCCTGTCATGATACTAGTAGTCAGAGTACTAACTAACTCTAGAAGTAAGCTTCAGCTAGCTTCCTGTATGTGTTTCCTGGTTTGAGTCTCATGCACGTAACTAGGGACAACGTTTATGTACTTTGGATGTACTTGGTAGATTTTGGTCCTCAAACCTTTCTGACATCTGCTGAATAGAGCATTTTAAATGTTTAGGTTTTCTACCACTCTTAGCAGTAACCTTTAGGTTTCCAAGATGATGGGGCCCCCAGTGGTGCATACATCTGGACTGTGTAACACCAACCACTGGAAAACACTGCTCTGTGCTTCTGCTGCCTGGTTCTGTGCACAGAGTGGACACCTTTGCGTTAACTGTTAGGTTCTACCTGGCCAGGACTGCCACTGAGCTGACAAATGCCACCCAAAGGTCAGCTGCCGACTACAGACTGCTTAGGACATTCAAATTGCTGAGCTATTATGACATTAAAGCAAACATTTTACAGAACTTTAAAATCAAAATACTTAATCCTAAAACTGCTAAATACAACCAAGCTGGACACTGTGGAAAGGTTAGCAAAAATTAATTCATTTTTATAAATACTGTATTAAAGTTTAAAATCTTTCCTTTTTTATTTAGACAAAAAGGGGTGATATAGGGACAATATGGGAACAACAGGAAAAAGGGGTTGATTATTGAGTCTACTCTTATAGATCTTTGTATATTGATGAAATATTAAAGTTATAATTGGTTACTCTGATATAAATCTTTTGTATATTGATACAAAATTAAGTATATTTTAGTTACAACATACTATGTATCAACTCTTGTTAAGGTATTGTACCTATGTAATTCTTAAAAATGCAATGTGATGTTCTAATATTTTTGAAAGCTACTGTCCAAACTAGTTTGGATAATTAATAAATGTAAATTAATAGTCGAACTTGTGGTTTTGTTAAGTACTAGTCTAGTTAATCACAGGTATTTTCTAAGTCAATCAGTCTATATATAGCTAGAAACAGGCAATTCAGACATTCCAGAGATAGTTAGATGGTCTTCAAAAACCTCAGAGATCTATAGGATATGACAGGTAAAGATGTTTTACTAATTTGAGAATTTTTTGACAATGAGGCATGTCAGCACCTGGCAGCACCCCCTTTCAGCTTCAAAGATGATGAGCACCAAAAAATAAATTCTCCTTTTGGAGATGGCTTCATATATGGCAAGCTAGCCACTGGGCAGGAAAATGTCCTTGCTTCCACTGTAAATAGAATACTAGACAAACTAGATGCAGAGAAGTCGACTGCCCAACTTGGCAAGAACAAGGTAGGCAGGTCCTTCATAATGCCTACTTCACAGAAAAGTCTCTCAGATCTTCTGAGCCAGAAGGCTGAAGATGATGCTCCAACTTTATAGAGAATTTTTGGGTGCCTGTGCAGGCAGCCAGCAGTCTCTGTCATTTCTACAGTTTTGGAAGCTGTTTGTGATTCCTGTTTATTCAGGTAATATTTATCCCTCTCAGGTCTCTGATGGGGTTGAAGACTAAATAGTTATAGACTTACAATCAAGCTTAAGTTGTTTATGATTTAATAAGATGTTTTAAGTCTAAGAATATGTTTTGTTCTGTTTGATTGGTAATGCAAGTTTAGACACAAAGTGGTTCAGGTACAGAACTTTATTTAGACAAAAAGGAGGAAATATTGCAGGATATGTGACCCCATTGTGAACCGGAGATTGTGAACTGTAAAAACCTTTCTCTTGTTTGGTGTGGTTCAGCCCTAACATTGCACACCCTTAATACAAGAACTTTGTTTACTGTTACAGGTGATTCTGGTGTGGCTCAGCCCCAGCACACAGCTTTAACCCAAGAGCTTTAGGTACAAAGGATGTAATAAACTAGGTCAAGAGGCGGAGCAAGAAGCCAGCTGACAGGGATGAAGGAGAAAGGAGGGACCTGGAGAGAAGAGCATTTAAGACAGCGTCAAGGAGGAGAAGGGGGCTCTTTGGCTTTTGAATTTGTAGCTTTTGTTTTTTTAGCTTTTGGCTTTTTCCTCCTGGGATGTTGGGTGAGCTGGCAAGCTTTTGGCTTTGGGCTTTTAGTTTTTGGCTTTTTCCTCTGGGGTGTGAGCTAAGTGCTTTCTCTTCCTCTGTAGCTAGCTGCTGAGTCTTCATTGGTAAAATTGAACGGTTGGGATTTTCTTTCAGAAAAATAACAGTGGCCAGTATAGAGATGCTTTTAGGATCTGTCTTTGTGGAAATTGCTCTATGGTTGGTTAAAAAAAAAGAAAAAGAAAAGAAAAGAAAAAGTTCACATCCCCACATCTGTCCCTGTATTCACTCTCTGCATCAGTCTACCAGATGATATCGGTTCTCCAAGTTGCAGTTCTGTTTAGACTCTCAGCTGGTTTTCCTTTAACTCTTTACTTTCTTGCTGAAGTGTGACAGTCCAGCAAGCCTTTACTAAGTGCCTACTGAATGCCTGGTCCTGAGATCACCTGGGTTTCTGTGAACCCACAGGGCAGGCTCGGACACAGCAGCTAGAACGTGTAGAAGGCGAAACAGGGCTCCGGGGCCATGCGGATGCATCACCCTCAAGTGCAAATGACAGCAGCTCATGCCCCACTCTCCAAATCCCTACTCTATCCAAAACCGAGGGCCCACCAGTCTCAGCTCCCAGACTCCCAGATGCACCTTCATCTTCATCCTCTACTTCCAAAGCTCACGGCTCGCTCTTCCTTGTCCCTGCCTCCTAGCTGATGGCTCACAAGACTCTGGGGCAGGGTGGGGAGGTACCAGGGTGGTCTTCCCACAAGAAGACTGAGATTTGCTAGGGTCGGTTGTAGAACCACCAAAAAAAAAAAAAACCTTGGGTATACAAGGAGACAGTAATTAAATGGGTCACCAGCACCCCGAGGCCTTATCCTGGACTCTCCCATCATGGTTTGGATGAGAATGGCCCGCACAGCTTCACAGATTTGGTCACCCAGGAGCGCCACCATTCGAAAAGATTAGGAGATGCGGCCTTGTTGGAGGAAGTGTGTCACTGGGAGTGGGCTTTGAGGGTTCAAAGGCCCGTGCCAATCCTGGGGTATCTTTCTCTGCCTAGAGCAGGGCCTCGCTCTCAGCTACTGCTCCATCCAGGAGCTGCCTGCCTGCTGCCATGCTAAATGACCAAGCCTCTGAAACTGTAAGCAAGCCCCCAGGTAAATACTTTCCCTTATGGTAGCTGCCTTGGTCATGGTCAAGTCAACAGAGGTGTGGCATGATATGTCCTGATAGGCTGAACATGTAGCAGGCTCACAGCATCAGTTGCTGTCACCAAGAGCAACAGCAGCACCTTCTATGCATCACCACTTCCGATCTATGTAACAGCCTCTTCATAATAGACTGCAGGAGGAGTGTGTGCTGAAACTGACCCAGGATCTGGACGAAACACCTGGGTAAGGGTCTGGGCAAGCACTGCCAGTCTGAAGTGTCCCTAAGAGGCACACACCCCCACCCCACCCCACCCCACCCAGCACGCCATCCTGAGAGCTCCAGACCTGGCCACCAGGGCTAGGACCAAGACGCAACTCACATTGTAGAGGATATCGGTCCAGCCCTCCATGGTGATACACTGGAACACCGTCAAGATGGCAAACAGGATGTTGTCGAAGTTGGTGATGCCAAAGTTGGGTCCTGGCCAGTACTCCCGGCATTCAGTGTCACCCTCACACTGCCGGGCTGGGGGCTCCTTGCCACAGGGAAAGTCGCCCACAGGCTCTGTATCTGTGGGGAGGAGAGCAAAGCAAACCTGAAGCCTCTGCTGCCTCTGTCTCCGTCACCACCCCGCCCTTTATCACACCTGCGCCTGCTGGCTTCTCACTAACCTTACAACTGCCTCCATCTGAGCCAGTGAGCTCCCCACCTCTCCCTTCCCGCAGCCTGCCCACAACCATGCGCTTGTGCTCACAATCCCTTCATCTGGAAAGCAACACCTCTAAGTGTTTCCCTCCCTCCCTCCCCCGACTCCTCTGCTTTCTCCCAGCCTGGGGAAGAGGGAGAAAGCTGATAAATGATAAACTTGACAGATGATTATTCGGTTTATTTCTCCCTCTCCAAATTGCTTGATTAAGGCCTTCAAATAAACTATCATTTGAGTGTTTATGGCCAGTTGCCTTCGCTGTGCACAGTGACAGTTCTGTTTCCTCCTTTGTAATTCTTGACAAAAGTTTTCATTTCCTTCTCTCGGGCCGCTGCAGTAACTACCAATTCAATATAGACTAGAAGCGACTGTCTGTGACTTTTGTTTTCTTCTTTGAAGGGAAAGCTCTGAATTTACCATGATGTTTAATATTTGCAGGGATTTTTAGAGAATTTGACAAAATAACTTATTTCCAGTTTAATAAAAGTTTTTTCTAATGATGAATGATTTAAATTTTAGCAGGAGCTTTTTCTACACCTAACACATCTAAAAGAAGTGATTCTCTGCTTTTATTTAATTATGCTTCATCCCTCAAAACATTCTGTGGCCTCCCCTGTAGCAATACACCCAAAATAAGCACGTGACCCACTCCAGCCACGCTCTCTGACCATCCACAGCTGGCTGCCATCATCTCTCCCGGACTACGATCTCCTCCCGCAGAAGTTTGCCTCTGCTTCTGCCTCCCTGCTGCGCCAGGAGGGCCAGAAGATGCCACACCTCATCCAGAGCCCTCCAGCCTTCCTACTTCCCTTACGAGGCTCAAGTCCCTGACCATGGCCCTGAAACCAAACAATTTCCTCTACTTCAGTTTCCTTCCACTCTGCACGAGTGCACTTACTGTCCCTGGAACCCTAGTGCTCTGTCTGTCTGGTAAGACAGCTGTCCTCACTCTGCTCAGATCTCCGTTCAATCTGTCAACTTTAGCCAGAAGTCCGCCCCTGGGATCTTCTGCAGAGCACGCCCCAAGCTATCCTGTATTAAATGCTTTTGTTCCCTTCACAGACAGAGGTCTTTCTAGTGTTATAAGTAAATATCTAGTGATGTTTACTTATCACTATTTATCAAGCTACTATAAGTTCCACCTCCCGGGTCTGGAGGCTAAGAAGCCCCTCTGACGCTGGAACAAGTGCCTGTCTCTCGGGCAGGTAAACATACCTGGGGTCCCCCTTTGGGCACGAAGAGACTCACCGGTGCTGTTGGGGAAACAGGCCTTATGGAATTTTCCCATATAGAACTCGAGGCCGATGATGGCAAACATGAGGATGGCAAAGAAGAGCAGCAGCCCGATCTGCAGCAGGGGCACCATGGCCTTCATGATGGACTTGAGCACCACCTGCAGGCCTGCGAGCAGAGGACGGCAGGCGGGGTCAGAGGGCAGAGAGAACGCGCAGCGGATGCCTGTGCGGGCAAAACAGTCCTTCCTCCCCGGCAGAGGACGGGGGTCTCAGGGGAAAAGTGGGTGAACGGCATCTGAAGGTGGGGGCAGACAGAAGACACGGGACTGACTCTAGGAGATGAGGCCAGGGTGGGGAATTGGGCACAGGCGAGAAAGACAAAGGAGAATTCAGAGTCTGAAAAGAGCAGAAAACCCTAAGGGAATGAAATACAGAGAGGAAAAAGAAGCTCCCTAAGAGGGAAAGACCAGGGAGTCCTGGGAATAAGGAGCAAGAGATCCTGGGGAAATAAGTACAGAGATTCCGGGGCCCTAGAGATGGCTCAGAGGTTAAGAGCACTGACTGTTCTTCCAGCGGTCCTGAGTTCAATTCCCAGCAACCACACAGTAGCTCACAACCATCTGTAATGTGATCTGGTGCCCTCTTCTGGCCTGCAGGTGTACATGCAGGCAGAGCACTGTATACATAATAAGTAAGTATAGAGATTCCTAGTAGGTCCATCTCAGGAAAACAAGGGAATCCTCCAGAACCAGAAAGGTTTGTCACTGGCCTAGGGCAGAGAAACTAGACAAGGAGGTTATAGCCTTAATCCATCACCCTTGCCTCTTGGCCTCTTAGACACAGAACTCACCCCTTGACTGCTCTGAACAGAACAGGAGGTCACTCGATGGTTTTCTTGGAGTGGTCTCAGGACAACACAACACTGCCCGACCAGGCCCGTGGTAAGCCGAAAGCCAAATCTCTACTGGACTGGACTAAGGGACTAGCCATAAGGAACGGCCTGTGTCCCTCAGGCTCACTAAGGCCCCTGACTATCCTCTTGCCCATATTTGTCTCCCTAAGTGACAACCCAGAAATATACCGTGGTCACCATCTCAGTACCAGTCTCTCTGGGGCCAAGACAAGTTTGCCCTCTGCAGCCTTGGACATTCCCGGATTCTACCACCTTGCTTGGTCTCTAACCTGTTCTTTAATCCCAGAAAATGAAGTCAAGAGGAAGAAACGGGAGTCAGGAAAAATAACGGGGCCACCCTGCGGGGTGTGCGAAGACTGCGCTGAACAGAGCCCTGCAGCGCTCTGACCAGAAACGCTCCCCATGGGCGCAGGCATTTGAATCCGTGGCCCCCAGCTTCTGTGGCCCTGTTTGGTAAGGTCGTGGAACTTTAGGACACAAAGCCTTCCTGGAGGAAGTACATCACTGAGGACGGGGACAAACTGTATACTCCTGGCCCCACTTCCGGTTTTCTCCCTCTGCTTCCTATGTCACGGAGAGGCGATCTTTTGACTTCCTGGCCCTACCTCTTGCTGCTATGGCCCCCCCCCCTTCGCCATGATGGACTCTAACCCTCTGGTACCATAAATGAAAAATAGACTCTTTTTTTTGGAGTGGAGGGAGCGGGGAGAGAGGAGTTTCTCTGTATAATCCTGGCTACCCTGGGTTCGCTTGGAAGGCCAGGCTGGCCTCGAACTCACAGAAATTCACTTGCCTCTGCCTCCAAAGTGCTGGGATTAAAGGCATGTGCCACCCTGCCCTGCTGAAGATAAAACTCTTCTGTAAGCTGCTTTTTTGGGCGTGGTATTTATCACAGCAGCAAAAGTTAACTGATACATGCCTGTTCCTCTTTTCCTGATGTCAAAAGCAGAAAGCTCAGGCAGGGTAAGGGTGCGTGCAGTTCAGTGGGAGAGTATATGTTTAGTACGCACAAAGCACTGGGTTCGCAAGCCAACACCGCCCTCCCCCGAGGCGTTCAAAACACCCCAATACTTGGTAGCCACGGCTTTGATAAGGGTGGGAGAATTATGTTGGGCCTGATGATTGTCTTAGGCTTACTTACTTGGAATCCCAGACACCAGCTTCAGGGGTCTCAGCACACGCACAGCCCTCAGGGTGCGCAGGTCGAAGTCGGTTCCAGCTGTGGCGAGAATCCTAGCAAGAAGACGGAGGGAGGAGGTAAGAGTTTCCAGGCTGAGTGTATGCAGAAGCAGCACTCACTCCAGCAGCACATTCCTTCCTGTGCCCCCTACCATCTGACCACAGGCCAGGGCAGCCCAGGGCCAGGCAAGAGGAACAGAACTGGGTCCTGAAGGAATGCTGACCAGGAGTTTATCTGTGTGCTAGCCCTCTAGCTCAAAGACGCCATCTGAGTGGGCTCTTAGCCACCATGCTGGTAGCGACTCTTACTCCAGCTGAGCCCAGGCCTGAACCACATATTCCCACATCAACCCTCACTGCACTTCCTCCTCCCTCAGAACAGATGGCAGTGTGGTGGCGGTGGGCGGGGTCCTGAAGGATGCCTGAGCCACGCCTGAGCCACGCCTGAGCCACGCCTGAGCCACGCCTGAGCCACGCCTCCAACCGCCCTTCTTCATACTTTTCTAGAACAGGGAGAGGAAGGTGGATTCAGAAGACTCAGGAGAACATCATCATGGGGTGACGTCAGCAAGGAGGCTGGAACATAAGCCGAATTCACTCTTCCGTCAGATGTTTTGGCCGTGGTTTTTCATCACAACAACAAAAGGTAAATAAAACATAATGACGCGTGTCTGTTCCTCTCTTCCTGCCGCCTGGATCCCAGGGGTCACCAGGGGTCAACAGTAGAAAGCTCAGGGAAAACTGTCCTTCTGACTAGAGTGACTGACCAGCTATAAGCTCATAACGTTTTATGATCGTGAAGACAGATATTTTATTATTATTAACTAAGCCTAAAAACCCATGGCATACCATCAAGAGGAAAGTAATGCACTCTGCCCTGATCTTCCCCATCCAAACCAACTTGTTCTGTGGCAAGTGACTGCACGGAAGACTCCTGCAGCCCCAAACACCGAGCTCATATGTTCCTATTGCTTGAGTAGGCCAGCCACACTGTACAAATTCCACGTCACCCAGGGACTTAAGGTGACGTAGCTCCTCATCAGCTTGAAGCCAGGCCCACTCACTGCTTGACTACATCTGACCCTGGCACAGTTGCCATGGTGATCTTCACTCCTGAGACGCTACCTTCATGGCGGGGGTGGGGGTGGGGGGGTGGGGGGGTGGGGGGGGTCGGTCTAACGAAATGTAATCTGATGCTAATTACCGGCACCTGAGATCTAATTGCTGCCCCGATGAGCACATGTCTATGTACCCCAAATATTGCTGTGTAAACTTGCCTAAAAACATATTCCTGTCTGACCAATAAAAAGCTGACATACCTGGGCAGGCAAATGAGATAGGTGTGGCTAAGGTCTGAGAGCTTTGAAGACAGAGAGGATCTTGGGAGGAAAGACCAGGAGAGGAAGATGGAGAATCGCCATGAGATAGGAAAAAAGCCATGTGGGCCCAGAGGAGGAATTTTGAAGTTCCTCATGGAACGAAAGATGGCCAAGCCTTAGCAAGTATTTTGGGATTGTGGATGGGAGGCAGCCCAGGTAGAAACTACTGGAAGCAGATGGAATGGGACTGAGACAGGGAGTCACTGGAGGACAGTGTAAGAGGTAATATCTGCCTCGCCCCAGGTAAAGGCGAATTCTAAAATACAGCAGGTGTCTGTGTCGTTATTGATTGTAAAAGCAGGTTGATCGTATCACCATCATAACTATAGCTTAACAATAGAGATTCATCAGCCCATACTTTTTATTTAAGCACAAAAGAAGAGCTGCTCAAAGCACTGACTCAGAAGAAAGACAGAGACTTGGCATCTAAACTCATGTAACCCCCGACTCTCAGAGTCAGGCCACCAGGCACAGAAAGGGCGGGCGCACCGTAGGGCAGGATAGCCACACACGCTGACCTGAGCTGACTAGCAGCCAGGCAGTAGCCGGCTCCTCCCTCTGACAAGAGCAACATGCAGCTCTGTGGCCCAGCTAGCCCCACAGCCAGACAGACGGCAACCCTACCACACATCCTGCTCTAGCCAGCCGCCCAGAAGCAATGCCCAGTACCCAAGCCCAGCTCAGGACCAGCCATGTGGTGGTCCTGCCCTTGATTGGCCACCACAGAGACACTGGCTTCCAGCACTTTCAGGAAGCCACGCCCAGTCCAACAGGCACTAGATTAGATAGAAGTTAAACGGCCTGACCTTGAAGACAGGTATTTTTGGCTAACTGGATCAGAAAGAAGTGACCAAAGTTCATGGGGCCTAGAGATCACGACTAAGCAAACAAAATGTGCGTGTGGGAGTTTCAGGGAGTGAGGTACAAAAAGCACAAAAAGTGTATTTAACGAAATAAATAGATGAAACTTTTCCTACTTGGGAGAGACAGGACATCTGGGTTGACGAAGCTATTGGCCTAATGAAACTCAATCCAAAAATACTCTCTCCAAGGCACAAAGGTTAAAGACCCTAAGGGAGTCCTACAGTCACACTTAGTGAGGTCCCGTATAAAGAACTCCATTATAGCAGATTTCTCAGGGCAAACCTTGGAGGCAGAGAGATGACAGGACACATTCAGAGTGCTAAAAAGGAAAATATGAGCTACAGATACAGTACCCAGCAGAGCCTGCCTCCAGAAGTGAAGAGATAAAGTCTGTCTCAAACAAGCCCACCCCTGTGATAAAGCACTAAGGTATCCTTTATCTAGAAGTGAAAACAGACATCATGAAACACAGAAGTATCGAGAAGATATACAGACAAGACAGGAAGAGAACGTTAGCACGATGGAACCCACCAATATGACAGGAATCACGCAATAGTCTTTAAGTCAACCCCTGCATAGACTCGTTAAATGAATCTGAAAAGGAGGCTCAACTAGCCAGGTGTGGTACTGCACACCTTTAATCCCAGCATTTGGGAGGCAGAGGCAGGTGGATCTTTCTGAGTTTGAGGGCAGCCTGGTCTACAAAGTGAGTCCAGGACACCCAAGGCTACACAGAGAAACCCTGTCTCAAAAAAACAAAACAAAAAAACAAAAAAAAGAAGGCCCAACTATATGTTGACTTCAAGAAACTCACTTCATTAAATTAAAAAAAAAAAGAGTAATTGCCTGCAAGTAACTTCATACAGAGGAGAAAGAGACAAAGACGGTGATTGTACAGTGATGAAAGGACAAACAGCAACAGAGTACAACAGCTGCAGACATATACGAAGCCAGCACTCAACCAAGCAAGCATTTGAGAGAGATAGGCTCCACTCTAACACAGCTGAAGGTCTCAAAAATCCCACCTTACCCACAGGCAGATCATCCATACAGAAAACCAGCAAAGAAACATCAATTAAAGAAAGTTTAGAACAAGTGGACATACCATGTTACAGGACATTTTACACCACAGCTTCACAACAGACATTTTTCTCATTACATAGAACATCTAGGAGAGACCATACTTTTAGCCATCAAAATCACAGCATGTGTATTTTCAAACCACGGTGGAAGAAAATTAGACTCATCAACTATGAAAACCATAAAAAAAAAACACATCAAAATTAAACAACATGCTCCTGAATATTCAATGATTCATGAAGAAATTACAGAGAAAGACTCAAAGTATTGTATGACAAATGACAAAAAGAAACTGGCCACACCAGCTGGGCAGTGGTGGCGCACGCCTTTAATCCCAGCACTCGGGAGGCAGAGGCCGGAGGATCACTTGAGTTCGAGGCCAGCCTGGTGTACAAAGCGAGTTCCAGGACAGTCAAGGGCTACACAAAGAGACCACGTCTTGGAAAACCACAAAAAAAAAAAAAAAAGGAAAGAAAAAGAAATAAAGAAAAATAGAAAAAAAGAAAAGAACCAGCACACCAGAGTATATGGATACAGGAAAGTCATCCTATTGTCCTAGGAGTAACCTAATGCAGGCTTAGCTGTTTGTGAAGAAAGCATCCCACACAAACCAGTTTCCTAAGTATGCAGCAAGCAAAGGTAGAAGAGCACGCAGCACACAGGTGAGGTCAGCAAATAGGCTGCGCAGAACATCCAGCCGAAACAAACCGCTAACACCGCCAGAGTTTTCACCTTAGCGTTCTGGACAGAGGTCTCCACAGACAAGCTTCCAGCTTCCCAGTGCCACCTTAGCCGGCATCCGTACACCATGGGATAAGCAATGCTAACCTCTGTTGGAACTGGCTTAGCTCCTAGCTGTTCTCAAAGGCGCAATGTTTTTAATCCCCTTAGGCTGTTTGCTGGTCTCATTTTTCCCCTTGCCACCCTGCCAGGGGACCAGGCTGTCCCAGGACTGGAGTCTTGGGAGACACGTGAGAACAGCTGGGGACAAAGAGATGGCTCCGTCATTAAAGGCACTTACTACTCTTGTAGAGATCCAGGTTTTATTCCCAGCATCCATCTATTGGTGGCTCATTATGATATGCAAATGTCACATATTGGAGGGGATCCAGCCCCTTCCTCTGGCCACTTTGAGATAGGGCACACACATGGTACATGTATACATGAAGAAACACACACACACACACAATAAATAAATAAATCTTTTTAAAAAGAAAGAATAGAACGGAGTAGAGCAAATGGCTGAGGAGCACTGCTGCAGCAGCAGGGGGCCTGGCTTGAGTCCCAGCATCCACATGGCCGCACACTACCACCCCTGACTCTAGACCCAAGGCATCTGCTGACCTCTTCTGGCCTCTACAGGCACCGTGTGTGTCTGCGCCTGCGGCACACAGACATAGAAGCAAGCAAGATATCCATATACAGGAAAATGTAAAACACCTGGCATTAGACCCTGAAGCCTGTCAATGAACACAAAAATCACAAACTACAAAATAATAATTGAAAAGTCTTACTACAATACCACAAAGAATACTATCAAGAAAATGAAAAATATAGCCGGGCAGTGGTGGCGCACGCCTTTAATCCCAGCACTCTGGGAGGCAGAGGCAGGCGGATCTTCATGAGTTCGAGTCCAGCCTGGTGTACAAGGTGAGTCCAGGACAACCAAGGCTACACAGAGAAACCCTGTCTCGAAGTAGGGGGAAAAAAAAGAAAATGAAAAATATATTTTTCCCTTCACCTAAATACACAGACCTGTAGCCTCCGCTATTTGGACAGCCGAGGCATGAAGAGCCGAAGTTCTAGGCCATCCTGGCCTACAGAGTGAGTTCGAGGGGAGCATGCATAGCTTCATGAGACCCTGTCACAAAATTAAAAGTGAGAAGGGGGTGCGGGGTGTAGCTTTGTGGCAGGGTACTTGCCTAGCATGTGCAGGACCTAAGGTCAACCACCAACCTGACAAAGAGGGGGCGAGGAAGCACTTCCAGTGCATGTAGCAGAAAACAGTTAAAACAGTGAGGAAAAATAAATTCCTGCAAATTCACGCGAAAAATTACAAAATGCATCCAGAGAAATTAAAAAAAAAAAAACACAAGAAGAAAAAAAGCTATTCGGAGGCATTGGCAGGCAGGGAAGTTCACACCCAAGCTGAGCAGGCTATGTTAAGCCGGGCGCTGTGTCTCCCAACAGCTCTGCTGGAGGAAGGAAAACCTGCAGAGTCATTTCAGAGAGCGCCTGGCTAGTTCCAGGAAATGTTCAAATGAGCAGCTCCGTGACGCAGGAAGCCACTTCTAGCTACACAGACAACCTATGCAGGCACGTCCTGCAGCTCTTCCTAAGTCAGAAGCAGAAACGGCCTACTGCCTTTCACAAAGGGGGAAACAGTGAGGAATGCGCACACTATGGTTAAACTGGACAAGTGTGCAAAATTAAGTAGGCCCACATACACTAACATAGAAAGTGTTTAAAAGACGGCAGAGACGCACCTCAACTGGCAGAGTCCTTGCATAGTACGCATGCAGCCCTGGGTTTGGTCAGCACCCAAATACCATAAGCAGTCCTGTGGATGAATCACAGCCTTTCTTAGGCTCCGAGACCCCAGGGTCTAATCTAAGCAGGAACCCCTCCCCAGCCCACTGTGCCTGGCGCCCAGGGCTACACCAAAACCCACAAATGGTGACTCTTCGACTCCATCTGTTGTATGGAGACAGTTTCCATAGCGGACTTAGCACTCTAAAACCCCAGAAAGACTTAGAACTACACACGCGTCTTCTATTCTTAGTCACTTGACTCCATCAGGAATTACTAGAGCGGCTAGGTACACCTATGGGGGATTTGTGCTTAACTGCAGCGTTCGATGTGGGAAGATCCACTTCTAAGCCGCATCTTTTGAGGTGGCAAGATCCACCTTGAATCTGGGCCACACCTTCTGCTTGCAGCCTAAACAAGGACACAAAAAAAGGACGCTTGCTTGCTCTCTTTTGCTGCTGGTGCTCGCTCTCGCTCTCCCTCTCATTGACAAGTCTGTTCCCTCACCGGCGCTGGGGCAGGATTCCAGCGTGCCCTGCAGACCAGACCCGCTGAGGCACCGAGCCTCGTGGACTGAACAACTACAGGACAGCTGGGCCTTCTGTTACTAGCCAGTCATTGCTGGCCTGGCTGGATCACAGCATGTAAGCCAATGTAATAAATCCCCTTTCTCTAGACACATAGACTCAGCCTATCAGGTCTGTTCCTCTGGAACAGTGGTTCTCAACCTGTGGGTCATGACCCCCACAGGAGTCACGCAGCAAATGTCCTACATACAAGTACTATTAACATTATGATTCATAACAGTAGCAAAGTTACAGTTTTCAAGTAGCAATATAATAACTTTATGGTTGGGGGTCATCACAACATGAGGAGCTGTATTAAAGGGGCACAGAATTAGGAAAGTTGAGAACCCCTGCTCTAGAGAACCCTAATATATACACTTAGACACACTTACACACTTATACAATATACTCACACACACATACATACACATCACATATACTTACATACACATCAAATACACACTTACATATGCATACACTCACACACATACACACTCACACACACACAATACACTCACACACATCACACTCACACACACACAATACACTCACACACATCACACTCACACACACACAATACACTCACACACATACACACTCACACACACACATATCACATATATACTTACACATATACTCACACATAGACACACATAAACACATACATATATACCCACACAAAAAGAGAAACAGAGAGAGAGACAGACACACACAAAGAAAGAGACAGACAGACAGACAGACAGAGACACAGAAAGAAACATAATAAAGACAAGTAAAGGCTTGTGAACTTTTTTTTTTTCCAAGACAGGGTCTCTCTGTTAGCCTTGGCTGTCCCGGACTCACTTTGTAGATCAGTCTGGCCTCAAACTCACTCTGCCTCCCGAGTGCTGGGATTAATGGTGTGTGCCACCTCCACCCGGCAAGGCCTCTGAACTTTTGATCCTCCTGCCTCCACTGCCCCCACTTCCCCAGGTACTAGCTCACAGGCTTGTGTCCCCTCCATACTCCTTGTAATGAGAATTCTAATGTGGTTGTTTTTGTTTTTATTTACTATCTTATTTATACAAAGAAGAAAAACATTATTCTTCCTATGGAGAGGATTCTTCACATTCAACAGCATGACGTGGCTGTTGCTACCTTAAAATCAGAGCAGCTGGAATCGGCCACAGCAGAGTCTTATAAAAACAGAAACTGGCAGGGCGCGGTGGTACACTCCCCTTAATCCCAGCACTCAGGAGGCAGAGTGAGTTCGAGGCCAGCCTGGTCTACAAAGCGAGTCCAGGACAGCCAAGGCTACACAGAGAAATCCTGTTTCGAAAAAACCAAAACCAAAACAAACAAACAAAACCCAGAAATTGCTAAGAATCCCTCATGGGGGAGGGAGCTTATGAAGCTCCCAGACACAATCGCAGTGGGGAACGGCACCTCTTCAGGCACGGGTGAGCTGCCATCAAGTTACCCGGACTTGTAAGTGACCCACTTAGCCTCACCACCTCACCGAGCTGGACTGGGGCAGAATCATTTCTGTGGTCTATCGCTGCCCTTGCCATCCGAAATGAAAAGAACCAGACTATCCTTTAAAAGTCGCAGATAAAGTCCCACCAAAACAGAAACAAAAAACCCCACACATTTTCAAGGTGTTTGTCTAACTAACCACTTATAGCAACAATGACAAAGAAGAAAGCTCCGTGCCCTGAGTGGTGGCACACACCTTTACTCCCAGCACTTGGGGGCAAACGCCACTCTGTTGAGTTCAAGACCAGCCAGGTCTAACACACATTCTGCAGTCAACAAGTGTTTCTTGAGTGCTTTCCACATTGTAAGTCCTCAGACTTGAGACCCGTGGCCAGCCTGCTGGATGCTCACAGTCAGCTGCCTCCCCTCTTCCCTCACCAGTCTCAGCACGAGTCCTGGGCAATAATACGTGTTCCATAGATTCCGGTGAAAAGGCCCAGAAATTTCTAAACCTAATGGCAAAAGACTCACAGTAAACTAATAAAAGGGAGCACAGTTCAGTGATGTGTACATAATGGAAGACGAAAACTAAAGAGTAATGGGGTACAGACGCGCAAAGAATGAATTAAGGAGCTTTCAAAACAGAAGGCCAAGTGGCAGCTAACTAGACATTAAAATACGTAACAGGACTGGAGGGCGCATAAACCGACGCAGGCCATTTGGAAACAGCCTAGCACAATGCTGGTGCTGTAATCTTTACACCCTTGTTTACACGCTTCGGGAACCTGGCCCGTGCAAACAACGTGGAGTCATGAAGTAGTGGTGCCAAAGCTGGTCGTCACAGACTCGCCGATGACCTCAACTCAGAACACAGAGCGGTCATTACGGACGACAGCAATGTGTGGACGTATGCATGGGACACAGTGTTGAAGGCTGATACAGGTACACGACAGATAGGCCTCCCACCTCCCTGAAAGACAGTCATAACACACAGGGGTCGCGTCCTGTGATTCTTTCACAGAAATAACAAAAAAACGACAAACATGCACTTGCTGGCAGTGGCACCAAGTGGGGTGGGGCATGTAAGACTCAATGGTGGACACAGAACTTCTTTAGAGAGTGAGGTAAATGTTCTACAATTAGACCAAAGTGTACAGCTCCAGGAGTATATGAGCACCGGTGATTATACACTACAAAAGATGAAGGTGACAGTACACATGACATGTATACTATAAGCCTCAAAAAAAAAAAAAGGTTAAGTGCAAACTTTTGCCTCATTTATAAAATGTACAGGGACTCAAAATGAAACCCCAGTGCACACATCCACACAGCTTGCAACTGTGGGCAGTCATTTCATACCATGACCCCTCTGTACATGCAGCTACAGCAAAACAAGAGGCATGCTAAGGACATGGAAACACAGAAACACACCCAGATGAGCCAGCTGGACACAATCCAGTCAAAGGGTGCACTCATGGACACAGGGACACACAAGGCTGACATCCGGACACGGGGAGAGACATGTGGATACATGTGCAGGCACAGGGGCTCACACAGACACAGCCTCGTCCCCCTGGTGAACTACGGCACCCACACTGAGAAGCCCCGCCTCCAGGAACAAAGGCACCCTGAAACTAGCCCCACAGTACTCAAACCCCGAGTCCCAACTGGGTGTCCATGGCCACAAACCTACAAATCGTGAGTTGGCAAAGCAGCTGGCTGACTCGATACCACCAGCAGCAGCATCTGGGGCCTCGCCGAGGGCTGCTCTCAAGATCTGCAGCTGTCATCCTGTGAGCCCAGCCACAGCAGCAGGAACACCAGGAGTGACGGAAAACTGACGTCCTCATGCCCCACACACCTGGGGCTACCTTGCCCTGCCCCATGCATACCCTTTCTGTTTCTCTCTGGCCCATCCACCTGGGCTGCCTCCTCAGGGCACCTGTACCAAGCGTGGGGGTGACGGCAAAGCTCAAGGCGCCCAGCAATCCCAAGCCTATGTGTGTATATTCCTGGAGCTATCTGGGGACAGTCATCACAAACCATGGGGACAGTCCTGAGTCTGCAATAGTCTCTGCCAAGTAAGCACATACAAGGCTCGCTGAGTTCCCGTACTATCTCTCAGAACATGAGCCACTGCCTTCTCTACATTGAGGGCTGAGGGTCCTCTGAGCAGAGCTAGCAGCTCGATCGTGAAGCTCCCATTACATAAAGATCCTGCAAGGTAGCAACATAGGACAAGACAGCAAGACTAGGCCATCCCAGCAGTGCTACAGACAGCCCTCTGACACTTCCAAACATCTAAGTTTGGTCAATAAGGCAGTGGGGAAAAGTCTAGAGGAAAAGGAACTCCATCTCTCAGGGGCTGCCACTCCTCCTAAAAGCTGAGACCGAGGCAGCTGTTCATCCACTAGGCCAGACAGCTAACGGTACCTCTCCACGCTTGCCAAACCCACGCTCTGGGCTCAGCAAGTTATGCCTGGAGGAACTTAAAGTCGTAGGCTCCTGTGACCAAGCATTAGAGGTTTAAGTAACAGCAATTTAAGTCATTTTGGCCTATCTGCTTGCCCAGACTATCTGCATAGCTAGTCCTTTATCCGTGACTAGGTCATAGGTCATAGGTCATGGAGAAGGGTCATGCCTGTGGTGAGACTCCCATGACACACAGCTCAGGGTGCCCAGCTGTATCGGTACCTAGTGGCAGGATCAGACACCGTGTCCTTGTGACCAGCTACCACAGTCAGACAAGACACAAGGAGGTCTCTGGGGTCCACAGCTCAGGATGTGCCACTTGGAAAAGCCTTCTGCATTGCGTGCCTTGGCTCTGGCCCATTGGGGCAAAGGGAGCTTCTCTAGGCCAGGGCGGGTCCTGGGAGGCAGGCTGCTCAGCAGCAGACACAGCAGCGGAGGCAGCATTACCTAGGAACTGCTTTGTCACTCGCTTTCCAGGTGCTGGTGGTTTCCATGGAGACAGACTTTCTGAGTCTCATCCAAAGATGCTTTGGCTTTATCCCAGCCTCCAGGCCCCATGCCCACCGCAAGAGGACAAGAGCAGACCCAGGGTTCCCTGTCTTTCCTGCAGTACAAGCCCCTGCTCCCCTCGAAGCCCAGGAGACCCCTGGTAGGAGCCAACAGCAGGCTAACTGTGGGCTGCCCACACTGCTGTTTCTGCTAATTACCGCGGTTCTTGCATGACCAAGCCTTGACTAGCTAAGTCCTGCCTGGGTACCATCAAGCTGATGGTTGTCACATCCCAGTGTAAACAGGTGCCCATCACAGAGGCAAGGATTTGACTCAGGATACAACTCAAGGTGGGAACGTGAGGGCCAAAGCTACATTGTAAGTTTTAATTACTGTGCCTATGAGAGCCGTGGAATACATATGCCTCTAACCTGTGAGCCCCTTGTCCCAGGGCGGAAACTTGCTGAGATGCTGGAGGTTGCTGTTTATGGGCGATAACAGGCCACATGGTTTCACTCCCCTGAACAAAAGTCCGTTTCACCCAAATACACTGACGTGCTGGATCACATGTAGGTGGGATGCATGTAAGCAGAAAATGCATCAGGATGCATGCTTGCCCATGATTGGGCCTGATGGGAAATACAGTGGCCCCAAGGTTTTGCCTCTTTATGCCTCTGCAAAACATGACTTGTCCCTATATCCTGGGAGCCACAGAGCGGTCCTGGTCAGAGCCCATCGTCCTGGCCAGTATTTAATTAAAGCTTGTTTCAAAACTGCCTCAAAAAACGTGGAGCTTCACAACCCTTAGGCTTAGCAGGCTGAAACTACTCACCGGTGTAATGTCTGAACACCAGGAAAGACACGTAGACCAGCAGACTCAAGACGCTGCCTAAACTCTGAACAGGACCAACTCACAGATATTCCAAACAAAACACAACATGGTAGCCCTCCTTCTGGGGGGGGACTCAAGACAAAAAGCCCTAAGAGTAGACAGAAAAACACACCTTGATGGTAATGGGTAGCAATTCATGACCTTCACATCGCAAACCACGCAGGACAGAAGGAAATGGCACATGTTAGAGGCCGAAAGAAAAGAACTGTGGGGGCTGGAGAGATGGCTCAGAGGTTAAGAGCACTGACTGTTCTTCCAGAGGTCCTGAGTTCAATCCCCAGCAACCACATGGTGGCTCACAACCATCCAGAATGAGATCTGGTGCCCTCTTCTGGCCTGCATGTGTACATACAGGCAGAGCACTGTATACACAATAAATAAATACATATTTAAAAAGAAAGAAAAGAACTGTCAGTGGCAAAAACCATTGTTCAGGAATGAAGGAGAAATCAGGGCACCATCAAATGAGTGAAGAGTAAATACAATTCCCTTCTCCCTTTGAGGTCTGTGAAATATTATTTGATGGCTGGAGCAAAAGTCAGCT
Source organism: Acomys minous (assembly GCF_964271855.1). NCBI lineage: Eukaryota > Metazoa > Chordata > Mammalia > Rodentia > Muridae > Acomys > Acomys minous. The sequence continues at coordinate 64,193,761 of NC_140491.1, read as the reverse complement.
TCCTTGATGTAGCTCTAAATACATACAGAAGAAGTGCGGCAATTACAAGCAGACTACGGCGGGGTTTCTCCTCCTGTAAACTCGTAAAATATCCTCAGGAGCCCAGAGCAAGTTTTGCATCCATAATGTACCACGTTGAGAAACCACTACAAAGCCGGACGTGGTGGCGCACACCTTTAATCCCAGCACTCGGGAGGCAGAGGCAGGTGGATCGCTGTGAGTTTGAGGCCAACCTGGTCTACAAAGTGACTCCAGGACAGCCAAGGCTAACACAAAGAAACCCTGTCTTGAAAAAAAAAAAAAAAAGAAAGAAAGAAAGAAAGAAACCACTACAAAACTATATAAGAAACACACTAAAAAATACCGCAGTAACCAGACGGTGGTGGCTCACCTTTAATCCCAGCACTTGGGAGGCAGAGACAGGCAGATCTCTTGAGTTCGAGGCCAGCCTGGTCTACAGAGGGAGTTCCAGGATAGCCAGGGCTGCTACACTGAAACTCCCTGGGGGCGCGGCGTCTGGGGTATGTGGGAGGGCGGCTGGTGAGAGTCAGTGGCTAAGAGCACTGGCTGCTCTTCCAGGGGACACGGGTTTGACTCCTAGCGCCCCGCGGCAGCTCGCGGCGGTCTGTGATTCTAGCTCTGGGGATCTGATGCCTCCTTCTAGATTCTGCAGGCACTGCAAGAACACACTACACAGACATGCGTGCAGGCACAACACCCATACACATAAAAAAGTAAATAAATAAGTAATTAAAAAACACTGTAGATAAATCAAAATGAAACCTTAAAATATGTCTAGGTAACACATATAAAGGCAGAAAATAGAATTTAGTCAAACAACAACAAAAAAAGTCCAATAGCTGATTTAAGTCCTAACATACCAATATTAGATCAAGTAGATATGGTCCAAATAAAACAAATGAAACAACTGGTATAAGAGGTTAACAACAGTGGCCAAAATGTATACTGTCCACAAATAAAAAGTAAATAAAGTATTGGAGGGGGTGAAGGAATGCCCAGCAGTTATGAGCACTAGCTGTTCTCCTAGAGAGCTGGAGCACCCACACCACGTGGCTCACAGCTGCCTGAAGCTCACAGCTGCCTGCAGCTCACAGCTGCCTGTAGCTCTGCTCCAGGAAATCCAGTGATCCCCTCTGGCCTCCTTGGGCACCTGAACACTGGGAGCATATAACGTACAGGCACACATAAATAAATAAATAAATAAATAAATAAATAAAACTGGCAGTTCCAGAACAAAAAGGAAGATATTGCTGAGATCTATATTGGTGATTCTAAACATAAAGGCCCTTGCTGTTGAGCCTCAAACCCTGGAACAAATGGCTGAGGTGCCAGGTTCTCCCAGCACCCCTCAGTCCCTGTCTGCTACAGCGTGTGGCTGGCCTACACCCTCACCCTCAAACCACCACCCAGGAACTCTGCAGCCCAGGGGCCGGGCTGCCCTTACCCCTGACGCTCTTCCCTATGCGATCCAGCTACTCACTCCGTTACCTGCCACCTTTGTCCCTTTTGCCCTCTTAGTGGCTGCACGTGCGTCCCCTCCCTTCCCCCCTCCTCACACGGCTCAGGGTCTCGTTCTCTCTGGACTAGCCCAGCCGTCTCCACCTCTAACTATAGTCTCCCTTTTATCTATGACCGTCTCCTCCACCATGTCTAGGAACAGTCTCTTCCTTTTTTTATTTTAATATTTTATTAATTTATTCACATTACATCTCAATGGTTATCCCATCCCTTGTATCCTCCCATTCCTCCCTCCCTCCCATTCTCCCCTTACTCCCCTCCCCTATGACAGTGACTGAGGGGGACCTCCTCCCCCTGTATATGCTCATAGGGTGTCAGGTCTCTTCTTGGTAGCCTGCTGTCCTTCCTCTGAGTGCCACCAGGCCTCCCCATCCAGGGGACGTGGTCAAATGTGTGGCACCAGAGCTCGTGTGAAAGTCAGACCCCACTCTCCACTTTCTTTTTATTTCTTCATTTCCATTCACTTGCCATTTGTGCTACTGTAATGAAGCGCCGGAGACCAACATTTGCAAACCTATAAAGGATGGAGGGTGGTATTTCTAACAGTTGTGAATGTGAGGAAGTCTAAGATGGAAGAAGAAGAAGAACTGCAAGTCTGCCGGGCCAGCTTCTGTCTCCAGGACCGCACCCGTTGCTGCGCCCCACAGCCAAACCCTGAGAGGGCCTTTCAGGGAGCCCTAATCAAAGGGTGAGGGAAGCAACGTAGGGAAGCAAAATAGGATTCCAAAAATTACAAGAAAAAGTCAGAGTGGACTCTTAGGAAAGATTAATCAAATTGATGAACCTTTAGCAACAGTGACAAAACAAAAACAAACGGGAAGATGCCAGCTGCCAATCTGTGGAAGACCTGCAGGTGAGAGAGCCTCTGTGGAGCTGCCACTCATGCGACTTCAGACTAAATGGGCTTCCTCTGGAAAACCAGGAGCTATTACAACCCACCCAATATGAAACAGGTAGTTTGAATATCCCCCATGACAATGAAAGAAACTGAATCTTCAATTTTTTTAAACTCCCCCCAGAAATAAATCTCCAGTATTAGAGATGGATTTGCTCCAGAATTCTGCCAAACATTTCAAGAACTGTCGTCTTGACGTAGTGACTTCCGGAAAAGAGAACGTTTCCAGATTTAATTGATGAGGCTCGTATCTATGAGCAAAACCCACAGTACAAAATCTTTTTCGTAATTTAATTTTTTTTGTAATTTAATTTTTAAAAGACAGAGTGCCAACAAGATGGCTCAGTGGGCAAAATCCCTTGCTTTCCAACCTGGTGACAGGTTCAGTCCCCAGGACTCACATGGTAGGAGTGAACCAATGCCTACAAGCTGTCTGCTGGCTTCCACACACACTGTGACATGCACACGCATACATACATACATACATACATACATACATACATACATACAGTATTTAAAGTTTTTTGGGTTTTGTTTTTGTTTGTTTGTTTTTCGAGGCAGGGTTTCTCTGTGTAATAGCTCTGGCTGTCCAGGAACTCGCTCTGTAGTCCAGGCTGGCCTCAAAGTCATGGAGATCCACCTGCCTCTGCCTCCTGAGTACTGGGGTTAAAGGCGTCTGTAATTCCAATTCCAAGGGAGCTTACACCCTTATATCAATGTACGTAAAAAAAAAAATTTTTTTTTAATTCTACTGTTTCATCACCTGCTACGTCCTAGGCTATGAACTGTGTCTCTGTATATTCTGATGATTTGTGTCTGTTTTATTATTTATATGAGCATTGCACTCAGGGTCTCAGGCATGACAGCCACATACTCTATACTGAGCTACAGCGTCTGCCCAGTCCCAGCTGGAGGCTTGATACTAGATGTCTGCTATCACTCGTCATCAGGAAACACAAATCAAACACAAACACAAACAGTGATCTCAATACATCATAGGAAATCCACTGCCGGCTAGGACAGGTAAATAAAAGTAATAACAACCCCAGATGCCAGCAAAGACGGATTTCTGCACACGGCCAGTGGATTAGAGTTTAGCAAAGAAGCACCAGCTGTGGAACTATCATATAGGCTGATGGCTGTCCTTCACACACACAAGCCAGCACCATCTCCACTTGGCTGTACTATGCTTCAGACACTGTGTTGTTGGGGCTTGGCCTGGCGCTATGTATGCTAATGCTAATGACCGGCCCCCAAGATCTGGGTGCCGCACAGAGGAGCACTTGTGTGTAAACCTTGTTCTACCTAATTTAAAGTTGATTGGTTGATAAAAAGAAATGCTGAAGCCGAGGATGTGGCCAAAGAGAAGGAGACAGAACTGGGGTTCCCAGGCTTGGAGGTTGAAGAGGCCCACGAGGCCAGGGAAGGAGCAGAGGCTGGAGAAAGAGAACATGGCCTGATGGAGAAGACTCAGCCCAGAAAGGACGGCTTGATGCCAAGTAATATGGGCCGTGGAGCCGAGACATAGCCAACTAGCTTAGAGGGGTGACGTCTGCCCAGCTCCACTGCTTTAAGCTTATAAAGTAAATCATGATCTCTCTGTGTCAATTATTTGGAAGCTGGTGGAGTTAAAGAAAACTGTTGCTTTACTAATTTAGTATCTTACACCATGTTTTTATAACCCTACCCATCAAGTGTCCTGAGCCACTTCTCCAATAACATTTTCTTGCTTTTGTCTTTTGCCACAACTTAGTGCAGGGTTCCAAACATTCTTACTAATCTGCTGTGGTGAACTCTGTCCACATGCCTTTCCATTTTTAATAATGATATACAAAAACATGTATCCACCCCAGCGAGGGCACCGACAAACCACAGTGAGCTTACTGGGGTTACCTACAGGAGTGTGGGCAACTCAGAGGTGCTCTTGGTGACTTATGGGCAGCTCCCACCATGAACAGCGGATGGGAGGAAAGGGTCCTATACACCGCCCTCCCACCTGCACATACCTCACCCATGAGGGCCTCATGTCAGTCACCACAGATGCTTCCACAGGACTTCCCAGCCCAAAGGACACAGTCCCACATTTCTGAGCTGACCTCTGACACTTTTAATGTGCTTGTTTGGGACATGTAAGATGCACATAATTACAAACATAAGGCAAGGGACTTAAGAAACGTCCTGATGTGACTCACTAATCAGCAAATTCCCCATCTTTCCTCTTGCCTTGGGCATCTCTAATCCAAGACAAGAATATTCAAATTAACAGTAACCCTACAGAGCTGGAGAGATGGCTCAGAGGTTAAGAGCACTGCCTGCTCTTCCAAAGGTCCTGAGTTCAATTCCCAGCAACCACATGGTAGCTCATAACCATATATAATGAGATCCGATGCCCTCTTCTGGCCTGCAGGTGTACATGAAGGTAGAACACTATATATAATAAATTTATCTTTAAAAAAAAAGATGAGGCCAGGCGTGGTGGCACTTGCCTTTAATCCCAGCACTAGGGAGGCAGAGGCAGATGGATCACTGTGGTCTACAAAGCAAGTCCATGACAACCAAGGCTACATAGAGAAACCCTGTCTCTGGGAGAAAAAAAGATGGCCTCAGAGTGTCTAAGGAAAAAGAAGAATTGTGTCTCTTACCTTAAATTAGAAGTTATGAATGATACGGCTTAGTGACAAAGGAAGGTCAGAAGCTGAGATGGGCTAAATGGCCTCTCACACCAAACAGCCAAGTAGTAAATCAAAAGAAACATTTCCGGAACACTAATGAGCATCCGTATAAGGAAAAGCTGTTGGCCTACTGCTGACACGGAGGAAGTGCTGGAGGTCTGTGGAAATCAATGAGCCACCGCAGCCACTTCAGCCCATGCCTAACATAGAATCCAACCTCTTTCAAGGCCAAGACTGGAGCATCAGTGCCAAGTGAGACAGCCGGTGTCAAGGCAAGAAGTCCAGAATGTCCGGCTGAGGTACCCGATGGGGCAGGCTTCTTTAAAACCAAGCTGCAGTATAGGAACAGTAGCTTCCCAGGCAGAAGAAGCCACTGAGAACTGCCACGGGGATAAAGCTGGGGCAGGCTGATTCCACTGGGAACTGGGAGCTGAAGCCACTGCTCATTTGCCATTCTGGAATCCTCCTCAAGCCTTAAAATTTAAACCAGGTCTCCTCTGCTCTAGATGAACCGGGGTGCGGATGACCACACACCTGTTCACGGAAGAGCTGTGACGTGGTCCTTCCAGGATGTGGGTGTCGTTTTGAAGCCTGCTAACACAACAGCCATTCTGTACCTCACAAACGAGCAAAGAATTCCAATGCATACGCTCTTCTGATAAACCTGGGCAAACGAACATCAACACTTCTGAGGACTTCCTGTGCTGAGTGGTACCCACCCAAGGTGGCTCGATGAAAACATCAATAGACGCAGGATGCAAAATGCTACCCTTCACAGGGAACTCTGGGGTCTAAAGGCTCTAGCAGAGAAGCCGCCTGCAGCTGTGGAGCAACAGCAAGAGAGCTGGAGGTAGAAACAGGGCCCGGCCTGAGGAACGATCTAAGTCACTGTCACCTCACAATCAAACCTGAGCAGATCCCAAGCTGCTTCTTACAGACGGATGCACAAAATAGTTTCCAGAGGTGGATTCACTCCTGGCTGAAGCGGCTGTGGACGCTGGTGACAAGTGATTCACACGTCACAGCATCACAGTTAGTTGGTAGAGCAGTGGCCACTTAAGAGGACCCACCTCAATTGTGAAGGAGTTCCCACTGTGACTAGCAGGCTATCACACCGCACTGCAGACTGAAGACAAGTATGGGACAAGAAGAGTTTCTCGTGAGGCCAACTTCACCCTTGTCTGAGAAAATTGCCAGGCACCACTTTCTTCAGCAGCTGCCACCAACAGAAGATCTCAACAAAAAGGCTCAGCAGCAGTTAGCACTGCCAGTAATAAAGCACTTTTTAAGTGAGGAGTGCACATGCTGTAGACACAATGTTGCTGCGCTTAATATAGTAGATACAATGTATACTTTTACATGCATTACGGCAACAAGAAGTCCTGACTTGCTTTATTGCAAAACTTACTTCACTGTAGCAGCTTTTAGTGCCAAACCACATCTCTGAGGTGTGCCTGACGTTAGCAATAAAAGAAGTCAACTGTCATTGCCACACCATCTGCAGAGGACTGTGCTCAGTGGGGGAGACCCAAAGGTACACATTACTCAGGTGATATTCTTTTTATTTTTGTTTTGTTTTGTTTTTTGGAGAGAGGGTTGCTCTGTGTAGCCTTGGCTGTCCTGGATTCGCTTTATACCAGGCTGGCCCCGAACTCAGAGACCCACCTCCCTCTCCCTCCTAAGTACTAGATCAAAGGTGTGCCCCACCGCGCCTGGCTTCATGTGATATTCTTGAAACAATAAAATCACGGAAATGCGGAAAGGATTTGTGGTTGTCAGGGGCGGCAGCGGGGTGAGGATGTGGTAAGTCTGTAGGGCTACAGAAGGGCACCAGGAGGATTCCTCCTGGGAATGCAAAGCTCAGCATCCTAGCTGTGGTGTTGCATTGTGTTGGTGAGGGGTTGTCACTAGGGAAACCTGGATAGGGGTGCAATACTCATATTGCACACACACATACTCATACACACACACACACACACACACACACGCGCGCGCGCGCGCGCACAATTAGCTCAAAATTCAAACTTTACCTTTTTTTTTTTTAAAGATGATGCTAACGTTCAGAGCTCACAGCGCCCAGCCCATTGGTCTCACCTGGCCTACAGACCCAGATCCTTTGTACTTCCGGCCCTGATCCTTCCTACACCAGTGTAAGTCTGGTGAGTCTGTGGAAACCCACATGTCAACCATTGCCAGTTAAAGCCTCTGGCCGCTCCTCTCGGCCCATCTGTGGGCAGGAGCCAACCACCTCCCTCTACCGATCAGGGCTGCAGCCAGCTCTGGTCCCACCTGGTACACCTGGTGCTGAGCTAGGATCTGAGAAACACTGGCGCCACGGTCTCCACCTCAGACCACACTCCCCATCCTCAGCCTCTTCAGTGCTTAGCAGACGTCACTCTTACCTCGGTGTGAACCACAGCTCTGGGATGCTGAGGAGAAAGGAGCGAAGCCTGTGAGCTCATTAGCCTTTGCTCCCAAGTGCCATTCTCACCACATATGAAGCCACCTGTGGGGGTACAGCCACAGGACGCAGCACCAGCTGTCCCAGGTTATCACATCACTGGCCTGAACGCAGTGCACATCAGAGCACTATGCCCAAGCCTACCAAGGAGATGCCAACCAGGACAGAGTAACAGTAGTAAGCCAGAAAGTAGAGACCACCAGGTAGAATTGGGAGTCTATTCAAGATGGAAACTTGGGGATTTACAAGGCCCCTCCCTCTTAAATGGTGACAACTAATTTAGAGACCATCTCAAAATCCTGACCAGGCCTACAGCTGACCAGTGTGGGAAACACATACTCCAGAGTGAGGTACATGTTGCTCCAGACCCTGACGCCTGTGTCTGACACCTGCTGACCTTGTCTATGTCAACGGGTGCTATAGGACCAGTGTCCTGGCCCTGGATTGCTGTCTATCACTAACAGTGGCCTTCCCAGAACCCTGAGTCCACTCTGTGCCCCCGAGCTCTCTACTCTTTGACAGACCGGGTTGTGTCCCAGAGGAACTTTGTAGAAAGACTTCACTTCCTGATCCCTGGGCTGTAAGGGTCAGGTGTGGAGGGTAGGTGACAACAGGCAAGTTTCCTGGCTAACCGCCCTGGGTGCTGGCTGCCTAGAGACTTCTGGGTCCAATTTTGAATAATCTGAGAAGCCCTGAAGGCTGGATTTCAGAGTGTCTCAGCCCAAAATTTACCCAAATCTAAGGGCACAGGTTGTGGAAGGTATGAGAGCCAGGTGGGCATGTGTCCTAGGACCTAGAATTATTATTTTCTTTTTCTTCTTTTTCTTTCGTTTTCTCCTTTTTCTTTTTCGTCTTTTCTTTTCTTCTTCTTCTTCCTCCTCCTCCTCCTCTTCCTCCTCCTCTTCTTCCTATTTTTCTGAGACAGGGTTTCTCTGTGTAGCCTTGGCTCTCCTGGACTCACCTTGTAGACCAGGCTGTCCTCGAACTCACAGAGATGGGCCTGCCTCTACCTCTCTGAGTACAGGGCCTAGGAATTTTCCTAGGAGTTTTTATTGGAAGGTGGTGGCAGCTGTGAGCATATCCCATTCCTACACCCTGTAGTCAGCCCAAGGTCTGGGCTACTGGGGATTGTGGAAGCTCTCCACCTTGAGGCAGTGATTAGCGGATTTCAGGAGTGCCTCCCACCCTCAGCCAGGGTCCAGCTCGGAGGCGGGTGGGCCTGTGCACAGCCTCAAGGGCACACAGCACTCCTCCAGAAGGCCAGCTTTGCTTTCATAGAAGGTAGGTTTGGGGTTTGTTTGCTCAGGGGCTATCCTGAATCTGGAACCACACAAGGACTTTTAAACTCTGGAAATAACTGACAAGACCAGAGCTTAAAGCCACTTCAGCTAGGCAACTGTGGATCTCCAGCTAGCCGGGGTCAGGGAAGAGCCTGAACCCCTGAACACAAGTCAGTGAGGAGCACCCCTGAGAGGGACCTGATTCTGCCCCATAACCCAGAAGTGTAGAGTCCTGGAGCAAAGGAAAAAGTAGAAGGAGGAAGGAAAAGAGCAGAGAGTGAGCTAGGTCCTCTATAAATACCCACTTGCAGGGGTGTATGTGGCAAGGAGGGAGGCTGGGCACCACTCATCAAGCAGGGTGTCCCTGGGGCTTTATGTAAGCTGCACAGGGCTCTGGGGCTGGCCCCAGGGACAGGAGGCCATCTGAGTTGGGAATACCGGTGCTGAACCCAGTGTCACCAGCACTCACCCAATGCCACTTTCACATGGCAGCATTCGTGGGACTGCTCAGGAGCAGGAGCCCCGTTGTACAAGCGGGGGTCGGGGGGGTTCCCTATGTCCTGGGTCTGGCAAGTCCTTGGATGCCACAGGACCAGGAGAGGTTGCAATGCCCCCTGGGTATCCAATAAAGTTGTGTGGATAGTACCGGGAGGGCCTTAAAACTGGTCTCAAAAAGACAGGGATCAAAGGGTTTCCCCCAAGGGGCTACAGAGGCCGCCTCTCAGAACTGGACTCCTCAACCCAGTTGCTACAGCTACATGTAGGGACAGCAGATCATCGGAGCCCTGAGCGTCGGGAGAGGAAGGGAGCCCGGGAAACCCCAGCTTGATGAGCACCGTCATCCACCCCCCACCCACACTGCGTGGAGCTGCTATAACCACTGCTAGGCATGCTCTGGGGTCACCCTCCCCTCAGACACACACACCCTCTCTCCATGTCTCTTGGGTCCCTTGATGGCAGGCACACACAGTATCCCCAAGCACTGTCTCCTTGCCCTGCGGCAGATGTCCACGACGCCCGTCTGTTTGCGCCTCCCCAGCCCTGAAGGAGTCCCCCTCCCAAGTCAGGCTACGCCCTTGTGTCCTGGAGGCCCCTTCGACACCCGTGGCTTAGCACGGAGCTCAGAGTCTGACTCTAAACCCACTGTCCACCTCCCTCCCAGTGAGGCGGCCCACGCTCCTCCTCTTCCCACAGGAGATGAGTCCGGAGAGAGGAGCCTGAGCTCTAATTACATGTCCTGGAAAAGAATCTCAGTTTAATTTGAAGTAAAACAAGAAGCTGTGGTTGACAGTGCGTCCCCGGGGGACCACCTGCCGGAGCCAAGGCACGCTTCCCCTGTGCCTCCGTCGGCTAGGCCGCAGCAGAGGCGCCCCCGTTACTGTGGACCTAAGTCCTCTAGGCCAAAGGCTATACAGCAGGGTTTTCTGGGGATCCTGGAAGGGAGGAGGCAGTGACAAGGTGGGGTGGGGACAAGAGAAGTAGGGTGGCCACCGCAGCCTGGAAACCTGAGTGTCAGGTTTGAAAGTCAGAGGGTGCTACAGACTCTACCTTCTCAGAACACCTCTTGAATGCTGGAGGCCTCGCCCTGTGGCCTCACCTGGCCCTGTGGCCTCACCTGGCCCTGTGGCCTCACCTGGCCCTGTGGCCTCACCTGGCCCTGTGGCCTCACCTGGCCCTGTGGCCTCACCAGGCCTGCTGCTGTCTCTGGCACCTCACTCTCAAGTGTCTGCTTTCCACCCCGTGCCCTGTGTCAACCCAGACCACTGCCCTCTCTCCTACCCCTCTTCCACCAAAACTGTCTCTCAAAGGTCTCCTGGCACCAGTGGCAGTACCACTGTGAGCCTCCCCTCTCTCCAGGGACAAATGGACAGCTTGCTTTATGTGTCAGAAAAACACATGGCCAGCCGAAGGGCAAGAGTCTATTTGGTCACTTCTGTGTCCCAAGAAACCTAACTGGGGTAGAAGGCAAGAGGTGTCTCCAGCGAACCCCCTTTCCCAGTGACCAAGCCAGGCGATGACCAGTGAAGAAGAGGCAGCTGGGAAGGACACCCTGGGGTGCTGGGGTAACAGGGCTCTAGTGCCCCACCCCCACCCTCTCTCAGTCACCCCGCCTTGCTCCGCCCTACATTCGTCTCCTACATCTCCGTCTCCTGTATCTCTTCACTCATCTTCACACGTCTCAGCCGACGCAGTTGCTTCCAAATGCAGTGGGAACAGTCTGTAAAGAGCGCAGCCATCTCTGCCACCTCTGCCCACCTCAGCTCAGCAACCTCCAGCCCGCAGACGCTCATTTCCGTTGGACAGACCAATACAGTGACCAGGGTCCTGCACACGTCTTCGCTCAGACCCCAGGGCTGACCTTCTCCAACTGCATCATCCTTTTTCCTGCCCCTTCCCACCAACGTCCAGGTAGGCTACTACTTCCTAGCCTGATGCGGCACTCTGGGCCTCTAACCACACTAACCATTTTGCTACAAAGCACCATAAACAATAAACACAATTGTTACTATCAGGGCCCAGCACAAGGCCCCTGTGCCCAGCAGTCTCACTCCCACACACACCTAATCCACTTCAGGCCACGTCACACATTTCCCTCCACGGTCAGCTTTGTGGTACAGAACGTACTCTCTCTCAAGTCCCCAAGTGCACACACACGCTCCCCTGGGTCTATATCACCTCCTTGCCCAGGCAACCCCACAGCTATGGGCACCAGGCTGCAGTCTGAGATAGCTTCTCTAGATCCTGGGCATCCCTGTCCACTCTGTCACACTCGTGGGTCAGGAAGCAAGGGCCACTCAGGCCCTCCCACCCCTGAAGCCTTCCCTGACTGCCCACACAAGGCGTGCCCTACGCACCCCTCACCCACTTCCCACCACGATCAAGGTTATTCAGTCCTTCCTTGACATGTTGAGTTGGTCCATGCCAAGAAGCACTGTGACCTAGCCAGGATGCAGACCTGCTCTGGTGACAGTCTGGGAGGTGAAAACCCGAGCCAGTGACTACAGCACATCTAAACACCACCCAGGTACCAGATTACATATGCTGATGAGAAACAGGCTGGGAAGGGCACCTGCCCCCTTGGATGCTGCTCACAGGAAAGGGCTCTGCATTTTGTCCCCGTGTTCACACCATCCAGCAAACACTGAGTAAGTAGGTGACTAACGGGCGAGTGACCGGAGCAGTGTTGGCAAGAGAAGCTCAAATGTTCAAGGGGATGAACGGTCACAGGTGGACATATGCGGTGCTCATGGGGGAAGAGGAGTGGCAGAGCATAGCTTTCGGGTGGCCTCTGGCTGAACCGTCTCCTGGTAGTAAGGCAGAGCCCATATTAGGAGATGTAAGCACTTGTCCCCACCCCACCAAGGGACAACAGTCTGGGTGGTAATCCATGGTCCAGTGAGGAGCAGAAACTCGGAACTGAGAGGCCAGACTCAATGGGCACAGGCCCATATCCACAGGCCAGCCTCAATGCCCAGAAAAGACCAAATTCTCACATGATCTCCATGGTCCCGGAGGCATCCTTTTAACCTATATAGGACCCATAGCCAGATCCCATCTATGCCCTTAGACTGGCCAGTGCCCAGAATACCCAATTGATCACAGCCCTTGCACATATACAGTAGTGCAGATAGAAAAAGACACCTGAGAAGGACTTGATGAAAACAGCTGTGGGCACCTGGCCTTGGCTTCTCTAAAGGGGATAGGGTCAGGGTGGCAGCATAACTCCCTACCCTACCCATGCCCAGGCATCTCTCACAACCTCCACACCAGCATGAGGGAAAGAGAGACCCCTGCTGGCCACTGGGGATATGCCTGACTTCACTAGGCAACAGGCCAGGGTGCTGTCGGCCTCTCCCCTCTGGGCCTCGAGCCCTCTAAGCACCAATTAAACAAAGCTTAATTAAAACAACAAAATAACAAGAAAGTGCCACACCCCCATATGTACCCTGCCACAGGGACCTCAGCTCAGGAGGGTTAGAGACAGGTTCTTCCCTGGGTTTCCCACCAAAGCCTCCCACAGACAGACACATGCGGGTCCCTTGTGATTAGGCATCCTAGAGGAGTGTCCTGATGCGGCTCTGTGGCTCATGTGGGCCTCCATGACACATGCATCACCCTGCTACCTTGGGGGAGGGGGGGAGGGGGGTGGGGAGGGATTCTCCAAAACCTGGCACTACCTCAAGGAATTCGATGCAAAGGGAGAAGCCTAAAACCGTGAAAGCAATGCCAGCTTTCCTGCAAGCACAGAAGGCAGAGGGCGGAGAAACGGGCCAGGAGGCTGAGATGAGGCAGGCGACAGAGTAAGGGAAGGCACAGAAGAGTGAAGGAAGCCGGAAGGAAGGAGGAGCAGAGGAGGAGAGAAGACCACTGCACAAGAGGCAGAAAAGGAGACGTGGATAAACAGAAAGTGGACAAGGAGATGGTCAAGACTAGAGCAGGACAGCCCTGCCTTTCTTTTTGGAGCCCTAGCATCTTTTCCCAGGCATTCACAGGAAGATTAGCATTCCTGTCTTCCACCCCCACCCTCAGGCCTCTCCTTAGGATCAGAGTTCTGGAAGAGCTAGGGGGCGGAGGGGTGTTCTATAGGCAGGGGTGTGGTGGGGAACTCTGGTGTTTCTCCACACACCCCCTTGCCTCCTTGTTCCCAGGCAGCCTACACCTTGGTGGAAGATTCTAGTAGCAGCCTCTCCCTTGCCAGCCTCTCCCCTCAACATTGAGCAGTTTGGCCACCACTCACTGCCTGCTCCTAGATGCCTGCCCTAAGACAGGCTCAGGGGACACTCTGAAAAATAAGACGCCATTTTATCCTTCAGGGAGTTGATCTCAAGGGAAGGAGAGCTGTAAACAGCTGTAGTTACTCCTGTATGCCCCAGGTAGTAGCCCTGGATGTGGGGAACACCCAACCCACAAGGGCCACACTTTCACCAACCCCAAGTGGTTGTTTTCTTATGTCATCAGTGGAAGGCAAGCCTCCATAGAGGGCTTTTTGTAAACACCATGTCAGCACGGTCCCACAACCCACAGAAGTGTGCAAAATCCTGGTCGCAATCACATGGAAGGCGCTGAGGCCACCAACACAGTACATTCCTTGGCCATACCAGACAACTCCAGGAGACTAACCTTCTCCCTTCCCCAGCCGTACAAATGTGGTCCTCCCAGCAGAGCTACAGTGCTACGATGGGGAGCGCCCCATGTCTCTGGGGACCTTACTTAGGACCTGACTTCATTTATTCCTCAAATACAGGAGCCCATGGTGGCTGAAGACCCAGACCCAGGCTTCCCAGCCACCTCTTTCCTGCTCTCCATCTGCCCAACACCGACACACCGACACACACACACACACACACACACACACACACACACACACACACACACACTCCAGGCCTCCACAGATGCCAGTTGAAAGAGAAGATGGCGCCACATCAACTCCTACTAAAAATCTGCTCTTGCCGGGCACAATGGTGCACACCTGTAATCCCAGCACTGGAGAGGCAGAATCAGGCAGGTCTCTGTGAGTTCGAGGCCAGCGTGGTCTACAAAGCGAGTCTAGGACAGCCAGGACTACACAGAGAAACCCCGCCTCAAAAAACCAAACAAAACAAGAACAAAAGTGCTCTCACTTCTAGTGGGCCAGCTATGCCCCGATCTGAGCACACAGTCTCCTAGGGCAAATGATATTGGCATCCCTCGACCGACAGCGCCTCTGCGAAAGCCCCAAGCTCTGTGTAGGCAACCCTCATCCCAGCCCCAGTCTCTGTAATTCCACAGCCCTAACCCTACACCAGAGAAACAGAACAGGGCGTGCGGCGCTCGTTAGGCAGATCAATCAACAGAGGCGGCTCGAGGCTGGCCACATACTGGCTTCCTGAGGCTCCTGGGTGGTTGGGAGTTTTATCTTGGCCATTATAAGGAAGGACTGACAGGAAACGGTGGGCATGCATTGTGACTAAACACATTTGAGGCAGAGGGGCTAGAGAGGTGGCTCTGGCAGAGAGGCCTGGCTCAGTTTCCGGAAGCCACATGGTAACTGAGGTTCCAGGGGACCTGATGCCTTCTTCTGACCTCTGAGGGCACCAGGCACACATGTGGTGCACATACATGGATGCAAGCGAAACACTCACTCATAAATAAACCAAAAAACAAAAGCATTGCCAGGGCAAGAACCCGGGACATGTATGCGGCCTCACACAGCAGGGTGGCACAGAGGTACCAGGGACATGTGCATAGCCTCACACAGCGGGGTGGTACAAAGCTACCAGGGACATGTACGCAGCCTCACACAGAGTGGTGGCACAGAGCTACCAGGAAGATGTCCCAGGCAGCTTCTCAGACAGGAAGTGCTCAGATGCCAAGCATTCCTCCAAGATCACAGACGGATAAGAGCCTTCCTCAAAGAAGCCCCTCACTTGCTGGTCACAGCATCCATGGTGCCCAGTTACTACCTTGCTTTTATGGTCTGTAAGCAGGCTCCTCCAGACAGGCCACTAGGAATGAGCCCTTTGGGAAAACACATTATAAACACAAACATGGTCCTCACGCAGAAGCTGCAGCACAGCAGATGGGGACAGACCCCTAATGTTTCTGAGAGCCTCACTTGGGAGCCCAGAGGCCATTATTTGAGTGGGGAGAAGCAGTCCCCATTTGCCCAGGAGTACAGTTGGAGACCACTTTACTACAAGCACCACAGTCAGGGCAGCACACACGCATGCACGCAGGCTTGCCCACCTACCCCGTGAGGACCACCACGAAGTCCATGACATTCCAGCCATTTCGAAGGTAGGAGCCCTTGTGGAAAACGAAACCCAGCGCGATGATCTTGATCCCCGCCTCGAAGCAGAAGATCCCGATGAAATAAGGCTCCGTGTCATCCTGAGGAGGAGCACAGGACAGTGTTCACCTCTGTCCCCTCGGCAAAATGGCTAAACAGCAGTCCTCGTCTGATGGACATACGTCCTACCCCTAGGCTTACCCTGCCAGCCACCATGTTGACTTCCCAGAATACATTGCTTCTACTAGCCTGAGTATGCTCATCTGACATGGCTCATAATGTGACCTATCGTTTGCCGAGGTGAACAAAAGTGTCCCGAGTATGTCCTTAGGCCTCTACTCTATCAACAAGGTACCCAGGACTATCCTGCTGTCATCATGCATCTGACTTTGCACAAGAAGGTTAAAAAAAAAAATTTAAAAAGGTGGTGCCAATACTCACTGGGGATGCCCACTGGGGATGCCTACAAACCAAATCCTTGTATTAACCAGAGCAACCCTTTCTGTACACTAAAGTCTTCTCCATTCTAAGGGCACAAAGGCACAGAGAGGGAGTAACTATAGCAGAGATCGGAGGTAAACCCAGCAGCCACCTGGGTGTGGCCACTATGCCAGGTTACTTGGAAAGCCTGACGTCCTTAGACTTTGCTCTGGGACTCATCCACACATGCAACACATATGAACAAGCAGAACATACAAATCCTGACAGGGGGGAAGAAAGGAAACGCTCCAACATTAAGGATGTTAAGTGATGGTATCTGCAGAGACCAGAAGGCAGTGCCCCTCTACAGGCCAGGCCCAAGGCCCAGCAACAGGCAAGAGACTAGAAGGTGGGAGCAAACCCAGAAACCCAGGTGGACCAAGGCTCAGGGAGCATCATCAAAGGTATGGCAACAAAGGTGCTAGGGTCAGAGTCTAAGGGGAAGATTATTGTTAGAAGAAACAGTGAACCAAAAGGAATGAAGATTGATTGGGACTCTAGTAAGAGCCCCTAGTCTACTTCTTAGCCCAGACTTACAAGATATGATGCTGGGGAGAAAGACATTACATGACCATGCGTGTAGAAAGCAATAGGAGCATCGTGTGTAAGGGGATGGGAGCAGAGGGCTTTAGGGAGATGAACAAGGAGGGGTTTAGCATGGTCCAGTTGCTGCACTCTGGAGTAGCAGCTTTAAACAGAGGAAGAAGTGATGCGGCCTGAGGCAGCCAGCTTCCAGAGTCCACTCACACAAGGGTTGGCCCCTAGAACCAGCTCCAGCAAAACCTGCTTTTCAGAGCCACTACACCCCCATGAAGAAAGACTAGGCGTGTGGCCTACATACTTGGTCCAAGGAGCTGCCAGATGAGATGGGACCCGCTAACTTCCTCTTCAGCTGGGGCCTTTCCCCCAAGAAGTCTGGCCCTTGAGGGCCCCATGCCTTGCCAACACCTCAGCTTGGCCCTTTCTCTCTTGCCTGCGGGGAGCCAGCCCCTGAGACTGACTAGCAGCCACCGATGGCTCTCAAGCTTGGAACTGGAGGTGGCTATGAGTAGGTATGAGAGGAAAGCTACATCCGAGGGGCCTGGCAACTGAGCATCCATGGTGGCCTGGTGCTCCTGTCCTGCCTCCTGATGTTGACTCACGGCAGGGTGAGGCTGCTGGAGGAAGGCATGAACTGTTCTTGGCCTCAAGGTTTCTGATCTAGTTTAGCTGGGATAGGCTGCTAGCTACACCAAAGGAGCTGATCCCGGAAGGTCTTCAAAGAAGGCTTCCTGGTCAGAAAAAGAGAAAAGCAGACAAGATCTTAGGGCCGCTAGCAAGGAAGCCCTACCCAAGTCCTTCTGCTCAGCTCCTGTAAGCCAGACTCCATGAGTGATGGGGCTGGCAGATAGGTAGGCCAATGGCTTAGGAGCACTGGGCTGCAAGTGCAAGGCTTGGACAGCTATAGAAGGCAGGAGAGTAGGAAGCAGAGTCCCTAGAGATGAGGCAGGCCCAAGGCCAAGGGGGGCTGGAAACATCCCCTAGCTGTGGCTTCAGTTTCCAAGCTCAGCTTTCTTTTGTTCACCCTAATAGCCCCGAGGACTAGGACTACAGGAGAGACTGGGGTTAGCAGAGAGCTCTTGGATCTCCAGCACAGATTCAAAGCAGGCATATTCTGCTTGATTTCCCAAAAGCTCAGCTACTAAAAATCACGTCTTACTCACTGCCACCATCACCAGAACCAAGCTTGTCCCACCAAACGTCAGTATATCAACAACCCGGATATATTAACACAGGTACTCGGAAAGCTGGACACCAGAGTGGGCTGTAAAAGGATGCCCAACCTCCCGTCTCCCTGCCAGAGTTCCCTAGAGAAATGGTCACTAGCCGTTGGGCTGGCACTGGTGAGACTCAGCCTGATGAACCTCCAAGTTCACTCCCTTCTCGGGTGAGTATTCACCACAAGGATACATCAGACAGAGAAGCTGCTCTGTCAGAAGCACAGGACAGAGGAATCCTACGGGGTATGCCCAGCAGTGTCCAGGGACTGTTGTTTACCATGTCCCTTGACACATGACTTAACTCACTCTCCTCCTCCTCAGCCTGCACTAAGCCCACTCAGCCTTCCCGTGAACCCCAAGCAGCCATCCTAGGTATCCTCTTAAGTTGGTTTATCTTGATCCTCACCTACTCAACAGTCGCCTCCTCTTCCACACTGCAGGGGAGTGGAAAGAGAGGCCACACCAGAGCCCAGAACACTACACATTGCTTTATCCGAGCTAAAGCCAGAGAAGCAACAGCCAGGATAGAGAAAGGATGGGAACAGCCTCATCTCCTTAGAAACCTCAGTCCCCAGTGCCCTTTCTGACCTCCACTCCCTTCTCCTCCACACTGTACAGTGCTGCAGTCTCACAGTCACATCCTGGATGGGCTAAACCCACGCAAAGGGCAATAGCAAAAAAGCTGTGTGTGTGTGTGCGCGTGCGCGCCCTTATCTGTGAAGGGGCGTTACCCCTCAAGCCTCCAGAGTCCAGAAGGCTAGCCTTCAATCCTGCCTCCTGCCTCACACAACCCATAATCCCAGAGGCATGGCCCCTGGTTCCCACAGTGGGCAGCCCTGAGTTCTAGGAAGCTCTTGGCAGGACACTAGAGGGAAATGTGGATTCAGAACATTTAGGAAGAAGTGCCTCCTTAGGTTGCATGGCAGGAAAGGTGGTCAGCTGGCCACAGGGCTAGCCACAAAGCCCGACTGATACTCTTGTTCTCTTCCTGAGAAATGCCCCGTCTAGAAATCAAGGCTAGCCAAGCATGGCCAAATGGACCGTCTGGAGATCAGGGACAGCTAAAGGCACAAGACAGACCAACTGGGGTTTCCCTGGTCTTTCGTCAGGCTTATTGGCCACCCCAGATTACTGGCACTGGAGGGGGACTCATATGTAGGCTAGGACCCTGCCTGTCCAGCTCAGACACAGCAGACAACCTGGCACTACCCCCCACCTTTCTCCTGGCCCCAGACCCTCAGCCAGCACTCACCAGGCGCTCAGACATAGGAGTCTTGTCCCCATCAGGAAGGTGCTGCTCCAAAGCGAGAACAATGCAGTTGGCGATGATGGTGGCCAGGATCATGTACTCGAAGGGCGTGCGTGGGTTAAGGACTGGCTAGAAGGCGCTACGCGGGTTAGTGAAGAAGAGGGCAGCGCAGTGCAGCAACCGGGGCAGAGTCCCGCTGGCCTACACCCACCTTCCCCCGGACTAAGGCTAGTCTTCCCAACTCCCCGCCCTAGTTCTGGGGGCAGCCAAGAGGCGGGGCCTCTGCAGTTGCCCAGCCCCTCCGCTAGTTCCGACGCCGTCAGCACCACGGACAGCTGCTTTGCCTAGCCGGCCAGCGCCACCGGGGAACCCGTCTGTCGCCCCCTCGGAGCCTTAGAAGCGGGTCCTGCGCAGGCGCACACTCTACCCAAAGACACAGCCACAAGTATCTACACCCGCACGTGAACATAATGTACCAAGAATGCCTAACACACGCACGCGCAGCACCAGCTCGTGCGATGCCCGCACACAAACGCAGGCACCTGCAGTCAGCACGCGCACGGACCTGCATCCACACAGCGCTCACACCTGCATAGACTCAGATTCGCCCTCCCGTGTCCTCCAGGCCAGCCGCATGCTGTGTGCCTCAACCTGGATCCCCACAAGACCAAGACCAAGAGCACGAAGGGACAAGTCCCGGGTCAGAAGGGGCTCCGCCCAGCGTGAACCGGGTCCGTCGTGGCCTCCACAACCACACACGCGCACACCCAAACCACGCACATACGCACCCGGAGACCGCCCCAGAGGCCCCGCCCCGCTCCTCCTCGCTGGGCCGTGGGGTCCGCGACGCGCCTCTCCCGGGTCGCACCCCCTCCCAGCACCAGAAAGATGGCCACTGGGCGCCGCCGCCCAGGCCCCAGCCGCCCCTCCTGGACCTGCCGCGCGGACACCGACGTCGCCCCGGCCCCTGACCTCCGCCGGTTCCCGCCCCGCCAGGCCCCCGTAGGATATGGCCATTCCGTGATGCGCTTAGCGTATTTGCGGACGACGTTGTCCTCGCTGAAGACGAAGAGCGAGCGGTTGACGGTGAAGCAGTTCTGCTTGACTGGGATGGGGTTGTACAGGGCCATAGTCCGTGCGCGCTGCGCAATGGACTGCTTGTACAGGACCCGCTGGCCCGGCGGCAGACCACCCTGGCCCGGGCCACCGGCCCCGCCGGCCCCGCCGCCCCGAGCCCGCTCCCCGCCGCCGGTGCCCCCATAGCGGCCGCCCAGCTCGTCCCCGAAGCGGACCATGACTCGCGGGCGCCGCGAGCATCCCCGGCTCCGCGGCCCGGCACCGAGGGCGCGGCGCGCCAGGAGCTCCTAGCCGAGCCGCAGCGAGCTGCCTGGACCTCGCCCGCCAGCTGCTACCGCACCCGAGCCGCGGCCCCACGCCACGCCCTATAAGGGGTCGGTCACGCGGCCGCGCCTAACCAATCCGCGTCAGTCCCACCCCCGGACTCCACAGACCCCGCCCCCGCGGCCGCCCCCGCCGGAGTCCGCGGCGGTCCTCGGGGAACGCCGAGTTGCTTGCGTGTGCCCAGCTCCAGGCAGCGTGAGCCTCTGCGTGCCCCCGGGGCGCCGCCCAAAGCCTTGCCGCCTTGGCCGCGCCTGGTTCCCCAGCTCAGCAACCTGAGAGGTCCCCGGGTGCCCTCGCGCTCCTCAAACCCGAACAGACCCTCCCCCGCGGGGAGATGTCTGTAGCATCCAGAAGCCGCAGCCTAGCTTCTCACTGGCGTCCACACCCCTGTCCTGCGGAGGTCATGGCGTCAGCCACTCGCTCTCGCTGCTGGCCATCGGAAGCCGAGGCTATCGTCGCCCCTCCATTTTTTTGATATCCTTATAAGCCCTGCTTTTGAAATCCCTGGCCCCTGAGGCTTTTGCAGTGGACCTTGTCAGGACTTCCACCTGCCGTTTGTTCATATGCCCTCCGAGATCTCAGTTCAGACAGTCCTCGATCTGCCATTCATCCTATAAACATTCAGAGCTTTAGTGGTGCACCTGTTTGCCACGCCCAAGGCTCCACCCTCACTGAGCTGACATTTTTCTACCAAAGGTAGAAACATCTATGTAGCACTTAATAGGTGATAGTAGGCACAGCGGGCACACGGATGGCTTGTGGGTCTTAACAGCACCCGAATTGACAGCTTTCCAAGTCACCCTTGAGTGGCAGAGGAGGAGAAAGGGTCCTCTTCACTCTTCCAGGAAATAAACAAAGGCAGGTCACAGTGCGGTAAGGAGAGTGGAAAGCGGAGATCTCTCTGCCCTGCTATGGCTTAGATCTGAGATGTTGCCCCCATAACTAGTATGGTGAAGGTTTGGTCCCCCACTGCTGCGGTAATCAGAAGTGATGGCTTTGGGCGCATGAGAGGGCACATGAGTGGATTAATCTGTTGATGGATTCATATGTTGATGGGATGCTGGGAGGTTGTGCAAAGCAGAAGCGGGACCTCGCTGAAGGGAGCGGGCCCTAGAGGGGCAAGCTGGCGGATGCTTTAGGGGTCTACAGTCCCTTCCCCTCTCTGTCTCTTGTTCTCTTTATTTCCTTCCCCTCCCCCTCCTCTCTAGCTCCCCACCCTTTCTAACATACTTTGCCTCTCCACAGGTTCAAAACAATGGTGCCACAGCAACTGAAACCCTGCAACCTTAAGCGAAAATACACCCTTCCTCCTTTAAGCTGTTCTCAGTGAGTGAAAGCTGATCCACGCATGCCCGCAGGGAGTGCACTGAGAAGTGAGGCGTGCAACCCAGACCCGGCAAAGGACACAAGGCAGCCCACTTCTGGAAGTGGGGTGCTTTCTTTGCTGGCATCTGACACATTCCGAAGGCTCCCACTGGTACACAAAAACACAGACCAGAGGCAAGCAGCGGCTTATAAGAAACAGTTTAGCCGGGCGTGGTGGCCCACGCCTATAATCCCAGCACTCAGGAGGCAGAGGCAGGCGGATCGCTGTGAGTTCGAGGCCAGCCTGGTCTACAAAGGGAGTCCAGGACAGCCAAGGCTACACAGAGAAACCCTGTCTCAAAAAACCATTATCTATATATATATGCATTAGGGCCATAATCTTCATCTTCATCTGCCCTTTTCCCATGACCGCTATATGCAATTTTTGTCTTCATGCTTGTTACCTTGTGACTCACCATATCCAACAAGGGAAGAAAGGTAGAAAAGACAGCTATTTTAAAAGTCAGTTTATTATATAGCCTTTTATGATGAAAGGATTTTGTTCAGAACTCTTAAAGTTTTTTTTTCACTTTAAAGCATTTATTTACATTTTATTTGCCTAAATTTATTTAGATTTATTTAGATAAAGCATTTTTTTTAAGATTTCTTTTTGATGGACTCGAGAGACTAAGAGGTAAAGAGCACTGGCTGCTCTTCCAGAGAGGACAGATGTTGAATTCCCAGCACCAACATGGCAGCGAACAATGTTTGTCACTCCAGTTCCAGGGGACCCAATGCCTTCTTCTAGTCTCCAAGGGCACTGCATGCAAGTGGTACCCAAACAGTCATACACATGAAATGAAATAAAATCTCAAAAAAAATTAAAGTTACTTTTTAAAAAATGAGGTTGGAGGTGGCATTTCTTTAGTCCCAGCACTCAGGTGGCAGAGGCAGGCTCATCTTCTTGAGTGTGAGTCCAGCCTCCTCCTCATTCAAGTTTTAACCTTGTCTACACAGCAAGTTCCAGATCAACTGGAGCTACACAGTGAGATCCTGTCTTTAAAAACAGTTAATTATATGGCATGTATGTGCGCTGCATGTGTGTCTGCATGGACCCCATAGCCCTAGATCTAGAACTACAGACAGAATCCTCTGGTGGGTAAGTGCCAGCCCATCTGTTTGTTTCCCCACCTCACCAGTTACCTTTCTAAACACCACTGAGTAGCTGGCAGCTCATACATTTTGTAATAGTTCCCTTCAGGGGAGCTCTTTAAGCAGGAAAGCAAACAACTCAAATAGCTTCAGGAAGTCCCTGAAACTGACCAGATTCCCTTAGGCCTCCCTGTAGGAGTAACCGATAAAGACTGCTGAGAGACACTTTCAGGCAAGCCACTGCCTGCAAAGGAAACTAGGACCAGACCCAATTCCCTGAAAGAGGAACAAGCTGAGCTATGGGGAAGAGGTTCAAACCGAAGTCACCTGGAAAGGACACTCTCCAGTGTATTGAGCTGTCTGCAGGCTGTGCAGTGTGCTCTGAGGTCCCCAGCTTTTGTGAGCTGTCATCCACGCTGGGTTGGGCCTTGGTGATGCACCTGTCTCTGAGTCATTTCTGCTCCTGTAGGTAACCCCTCACACATCCTCCTGGAAGTAATCCCAATGAAACTTACTGGTTCACCAAGTTGGACTTGGGCGATATCCAAACTTTGGTCTGTCATGGGCTCCCTACCTGGGGTACAGAGATGTGTGTGTTGCATCTCCACAGAAAAATGTTGTCACACAGCACGTGAGGAACTATAATCTTTCTTTCCTAGTTAAACTCTTCCTAGTTAAACTTCCTTGGGCAACAGAATGGCACCATCCCCAGGCCTGCTGTTGAGCTGTACCAAACAAAATCCGAGTTGGCTCCCTTTTCTAGCAGCAAGAGGGAAGGCTGCAGTGGTGCGGGGCTGCAGGGGTGCAAGGTTGCAGGGGTGCAGGGCTGTGGGGGTGCAAGGCTGCAGGGGTGCAGGGCTGTGGGGGTGCAGGGCTGCAGAGGTACAGGGCTGCAGGAGTGCGGGGCTGCAGAGGTACAGGGCTGCAGGAGTGCGGGGCTGCAGAGGTACAGGGCTGCAGGAGTGTGGGGCTGCAGGGGTGCGGGGCTGCGGGGCTGCGGGGCTGCAGGGGTGCGGGGCTGCCAACTGGCCTGTTACAGAAAGAAACGGGGAGGCCATCTGATGGCTTTGACTGCCACCAACACTGGGTGGCATGGTATGAATAGAAAAGACTGTGACTTGCCTACAAGTGGTGGCACACACCTTTAACCACAGCACTCAGAAGACAGAGGCAAGCAGAACTCTGAGTTCAAGGCCAGCCTGGTCTACAGAGTGAGTTCTAGGCCAGGGCCACACAGAGAAATTCTGTCTCAAAACAAAATAAACAAAGAAGGACAGAGGGAGGGAAGGAAAGGAGAGGGGAGGGGAGGGGAGAGGAGGGGAAGGGAGAAGGAAGAAAAGGGTGTGACTGGTCCTGAGCAAACTGAACTGTGAATATGTTAGAGATTCTAGGGAAAGGAAAGAAAATTGAGACTCTTGGCTTTTGGCCTGAGGGATGATGTGGGGGGTTGTGCTCTGTAGCGAAACAGGGAAGAGCTTGTTCATCACAGGACACTTGGCACAGATGTCAAAAGAAGTCCAGATGGCAGGCCATAGCTAGGGGACGCACCTCATACCTATCCCCAGGCCTCTTCTCTACCACACTACCCCGCTTCAGTGGCTAGTGAAAGCAGCAGCAGACACCTGAGGAAAGAGCCGGGGTAAGGGCAGGACACACACACACACACACACACACACACACACACACACACACACACACACACACACACACGGGCTGGCCCATCAGGCAACCCTCACTATATATCCTTTCTCGTCCTCTGGCTCTTTTTCTCCTTTTTGTTCCTGCAGCCTATGGTTGCAATACCCTCGTTATCTTGAGGCTTCCCTGTGCCATACACAGAGCTTGGCAGGTTGTCCCTTCTACTAGGTCAGCCTGCCTCAGAGTCACCAGTACCAAGGGACTCAGTGGACTGGTAAGATTCAGGTATCTAGTAGGCAAGGAGGCACACAAATCTCCCCTAAGCCGAGAGGCGGCTGTGTGCACCTTCCCAGGGAGATAGAAACAAACATGTGCCCTGAGATCAGAAAGCAGCAGAAAGCACCTCCATTAAAGCAGGTGTTACAGAGGAGTAAGACACAGTCTAATCCAGGGACCAAAAGGACATCAGTCACTGTGTCACCCTTAGAGCAGGTGAAGGAATGACTCACCACACCACAGACAGTTTTTCCTAGTAGGAAGTGGGCACACCAGCATAGATAGCTTGTCAGTAAAGAAGTGACTGCAGAGGCAGGCGTGGTGGCGCACGCCTTTAATCCCAGCACTCGGGAGGTAGAGGCAGGGGGATCGCTGTGAGTTCGAGGCCAGCGTGGCCTACAAAGTGAGTACACAGCCAGGGCTACACAGAGAAACCCAGTCTGGAAAAAAAAAACAAAAAACAAAAACAAAACAAAGAAGTGACCACAGCAGGTGTAGACAGCTTATCCGGCGAGGAGCTACCTAGATCGGGTGTGTAAATAGCTTGTCAACTGAGGAAGAACACTCAGAGGTGTAGGCAGCTTGGGGACACAGAGAGTCTATTGAGTGAGGAGGTGTACACAGTCATTGTAAACAATTACCTAGGTGCACGTGCATGTGTGCAAAGGAGAGGCGTTCGTGTCAGGCAACTTCCCTAAGCTACTCTCTGCAATTTTTACTTTTTGAGGCAGGGTCTTTCACTGACCCGGTCTATCCAGCCAGGGCTAACCAGCCAGTGAGCTTCAGTGAGCACCAGGGGTCCAAGATGGGCTTTTGTTCTTGTTTGTTTTCCTTCACTGATAAGCAATGGCATTCGATTTGTATACTGATGACTGATTCAATACGAAGCTGCTGATGCAAAAGGATGGGGCGCAGATCTGAATCCCAGCACGCGGGAGGCAGAGGCAGGCGCATCTCTGTGCGTTCGAGGCCGGCCTGGTCTACACAATGAGTCCAGAACATCCAGGGATACACACAGAGAAACCCTGTCTCAAAAAAGAGAGAGGGGAGGGGCTCAGTCTTCAGGACAGTCCTGCTTTTGTGGAACAGGGACCAACCCAGGCTGTCTGTGGGAGCTGGGCTGTAGATTGATCGGGAAGGCCAAGGACTTTGTCTTGATTCTCTCTCTCTCTCTCTCTCCCTCTCCCTCCCCCCCCCCCCCTGTCTCTCTGACATTAGGATGGGGATGACAGGTGGGGGTCAGCCTGGAGAAGGACAGGTTTTCAGTGGTTGTCCAAGGGCACACTAAGAGCTCTCACTCCAGGAATGTCAGGGGATGGGATGGAGCCTGGCAAAGAACGACCAAGAGAAGTGTAGCTTGCCTCCTCCGAGAGCCTGTTCCCATCCCAGAACCTGCATCACACTCAGCCCTCCTGCCCTTCCCTTCACTCTCTTGGCAGAGAAGCTTGCTGTGTGTAACCTGACTCAACCCTCCTGCTTCCACAGGTCTGTGTCTCCACGCCAGGCATCGCTCTCCGTCTCTTAACCTCAGCATCCCCTGAGTCTAACTTCTCCCACTCTGGCACCTCTGGCTCTTTGTCCCTCCTCCTGCCTGTCCACTGTTGGCTCTGTTTTTTAACAATTAAACTCTATTATACAGCCCAACTAGCTTACACAAAAGGGGGGAAAGGTTAAAGGGAAAAAAGAGTGGACCTTCCGGTATCCGTTTCATGGGATGGGTCCTTTGGTGTCTTTGACCTGTTTGCTGATCCTCCTTCTGATCCACGTGCGCTCAAGCCCTGTCTCCCTGCTGCTCCTCTCTGTCCTCTCTGCCTGCCTGTCTCTCACAAGCAAGAGCTGGTCTCCCTCTCCCATTGAGGGTTGATTAGAAACACAATAGTCCAGGTGGAGTCCTTTGGTCCCCTTCCTGAATTCCAGGCCCAGGATGGCCCCACCCAGTCTATCTCAAGGTTAATCTCAGGGAGTATCCATAGTGTGTCCAAGGGCAAAGCCCGCCAAGACTGCTTTCACCTGTGACAAAGCTTACAGTCCTTCCCACAGTCCACTTTACCTACAAAGTGCTTACACCCGCCAGGGTCCAACTGCTGAGCGGCAGGCACTGCAGACTGCTGTCATACATCTTCCAGGAAGTCCCTACAATCCCTTTGTGCCTGGTGATTGTAACCCTGCTCTGGTAGCGTCCAAGGACAGGCCCCTGCTCTCCGTGGGAATGGGTGTTGCATGACCTCTGCAAGCCCCTGCCCTTTTAAAACTGTCATTGGTGTTTGCTAGGTAAAGCCTACCTCTACCACTGCGTCATCCTCTTGTCTACATGGAGGGACAAGAATGTTTTTGTTTTGAATTATGACCAGCTTTTACCTTAAAAGTGAGAGGCACTCCCAGTGGTTCTATGGGCAAGGCACAAGAGCCCTGTCTCCCACCTGGTCCCCACACCCTATGTCTGCAGCTCTGAGCCTGTTCAAAGCCATCACAGTGCTCAGTATCATCCTGAGCTGTAACCCTGTCAAATACACGAATGCAGATTTACATGTTTGTAGGTGTTACTTTTTAACCCTATTTTATTTGGGTATCTGAATGCCTCTACTTTTCTTCCAACAACCCCGCCCTCCACCCCTCACCCCACCCCACCCCACACATATACACACCTAGGTAGGAGAAAAAGAAAGTTAGAAGGGACAGGGGACTTAGACCTCTTTAGACTTAATTCCAGCTGGTTAGGGTTGTCAGGATTTTTTTGGGAAAATACCAGTCTCAGTCACCAGGATGTCTAGCAGTCCAGCAACAGCAATTGGCAAACACAGCAGGATGAACAAGCAGCCTTCTTCCTCCTCCATCATCTCCTTGAAGCCTCTTCCTCTCTCTGGGCTCTGATATTTATACTCTCCCAGAATCCTCCACTAACTCCACAGCTGGCAAAAACCACAAGCTGCATGAGGCAATTATCAGCTGTAGAAAAACTAAGGCAGTCCCATATCCCACACTTGGAATTAAAACAAAAACATATTTACATAACATAACTGAGTTAGTTTTTAAAGAAACCAAAACTTCCACTACACGTACCCTTTTTTGTTTAAAAAAGTGGGTCTTTCTCTAACATTAATAAACTATATACAAAGCCAGGCATGGTGGCGCACGCCTTTAATCCCAGCACTCGGGAGGTAGAGGCAGGCGGATCGCTGTAAGTTCAAGGCCAGCCTGGTCTACAAAGTGAGTCCAGGACAGTCAAGGCTACACAGAGAAACCCTGTCTCAAAAAAACAAACAAACAAACAAAAGATATTGTTAAGAAAGCCAAACATCTAGATAATGATAAAATAAATCATGTACAATAAGAATAATTATGAGAATTATCGGGTAAGAGTTACATTCGCAATGCCCAGTCCATTTGTCTTTGGCAACTTTGGGAAAGTACTCCAGTATCTATCCTATCCTGGTGAGTGCAAAGTTCTGTACCTAAACCACATTCTTGTAACTTGCATTTATCACCCAAGAAACATCTTTTTAGACCTAAAAGATTGTCTTAGTTCCTAAACAACTAACTGTAACTGTAGTAAGACTATGACTATCTAGTCTTCACCCCCCCCCCCATCAGACGCTTGAGAAGGAAATAATATTATCTAGGCACGTAGGAAGCATAGAGCAAGCAGCTTCCAGAATTGTAGAAATAACAGAGACAGCTGACTGCCAAGACAGTCATCAGAGGTTTCTCTGTGTCTTGGGGCATCCAATCTTCAGCCTACTGGCCCAAAATATCTATCAGACTTTTCTGTGAAGCAGGAATTTTGAATGACTGGCCACTTTGCTCTGCGAAGTTGGACAGTCAGTTTCCCAGTGTCCTGCTTGTCCACAGTTTGGGCAGCCTGTTGTCAGCCGATGAAGCAAGGATGGTTTTTTTTGTCCAGTGGCTATCTTGCCACATTTGTTTCTCTGATGCCCATCATCTTCTTCAAAGTAGATTAGAGGTGCTGCCAGGAGCAGATGTGTCTCTCTGTCAGAAAAGCCTTTTATTATTAAAACACCTACATATTCTGTAGATCTCTGAAGTGTTTGAAGACTACCTACCTATCTTGGTATATCTCTTGGTAGACAAACACTGCCTGTTTCTAGCTATGTACTATCTGCTTAACCTTGAAAACATACAAGAGATTAATAAAGCTTATTTCTGAAATTATCTAAACTAGTATCTGACAAGAATACAAGTAATCTTAGTTATAGGTGACTAACTACTACTTTGTACCTCCAGTCATCCTGAACAGTTCGCAATAGTTAGCTTTCATAAGACCAGAACTTTACATCACATTTTCAAATGGGTTGCATATGCACATACATTAAACAAAAGTTAAACAAAATAACCTTAGATTCCTATCAATATACAATAAAAAAGTTGCATATGTACAATACATTAAGCAAGAATTGAACAAAATAATCTTAAATATCTATTTCTATCAATATGCAATAAGCCATATCATTGTAAGATATCTGAAACTAGTAGATTCAATACTTACGTTTTATACTACCATCCTGTATCCCTTTTCTTTTATCATTCCCCCGTTTCCCTCCTTTCCCCTAACACCAGATAGGAGAGGAAAATAAGAGAAAAAGAGAGATAGAGGGGAGAAAGAAAGAGATCCCCTGATTCTAACCTTTACCTTGTTTCCTTCCTGACCATGACAAATAACAACTTATAACCAACCCCACTGGACAAGAACAAACATCCAAAACCCACTAGACAACAAAAACCACCCACCCACCTCACAGGAATGGGGGTGTCATGTTCTTAAAATTACTTCTTGCTGTCTGGGGTAAAGACATCCTTTGGGTGCCCTAAGAAAACTGGGAAACTGGCCAAGTGCTGTATCTTTTTCTGTCCAGTCTCTGTGGGATCAATCATCTGGGCTAGCCCTTTTGTTTTTTGTTTTTTTTTTTTTGGTTTTTTAAGACAAGGTTTCTCTGTGTAGCCTTGGCTGTCCTAGACTCGCTTTGTAGACCAGGCTGGCCTCGAACTCACAGCGATCCGCCTGCCTCTGCCTCCCGAGTGCTGGGATTAAAGGCGTGCGCCACCACGCCCGGCCTTGGGCTAGCCCTTTTGAAGTTGACTTGGATGCAAATTCTTGAGGAAACAGTAACTGAGGCAGTCTGAGAGGCTAAATCATTATCTGGTCTTTTGCTCTGAAAATAAACTTTTAAAGGTAATATTATAGGTACATTTCTGTGTGTATATATATATATATGGAATATGCAAAGTGCATAAATCAGCTAATGATGATTTTCTGTTCCGTGTTGGAGCAGGTGAAAGGCACCAACTTAATTGTGGTTTCCTGGCATGCTTGTTACCTGGCTGACCACAGGAGAGCAGCTGACACTCTTTGCTATGGAGCTTTTAGCTGACAGCCCCTCCATTCGTCTCCTGATGGCAAGAGGTTACCTTATGTGCCCCTCTTGAGCCTGCATTCATTAGTCCAAAGATGCCTTTTATCGCAGTGTGTACCAGCCCCAGCTCTTGCCGAGAACCCAGCACTGACAGAAATGGCTTATTTGTGTCTCTGGCAGAAAGTATTCTCAGAGTTAATGCCACCGGACATTTTGAGCGCTGAGCCTTTTAATGGCTTGGTCACAATTCCTTTTCAAATGACTGAATTTACCACAATGGAAGCACCAAGCATTTGGATGTCTACGGCTTTGGCGGCTACCGGGAAAGTTAACGGTGGTGATCTCACAACCCGAGGCTGCTCCTCTGGATTAAGCCTCTTGCCCTGCATGGCCTCCGGTTATGGCCAGCCCCTTGTCTCACACAGGGTACCTGGAGTGCAGGGCAGCACAGCTGAGCATCAAGGGGTGGGGGGAACATGAGGACACACACACACACACACACACACACACACACACACACACACACACACGACAACAGATCTGGCTTTCAGTTACCAGGTGTGAACACTTTTGTTCTCCCTTTTCCAGCTTCCCTATTCGATTCTCAAGGGCTTCCGTCTCTACCTGCAAACTCTCTTTTTTTCCAATTCCGCAATCCTTTCGAAAATCAGAGAATTGAGTGGTACTTCTGGTTTTCCCATTTTGCCCACTTTTTGTTCCTCAGACCCTTACGTATCCACTCACCATTTTTCCAATTGTTCAACCATTCTCCCAACCTTTTTAAAAAACAAAATACAGGAAAACGATGAAACAAAACCAGAAAATTCCCTCTGGGAGTAAAGCAGGAGAGAATGCAGAGGCAGTAGCTGCCATTTGATGACCCTCTGAAGCAGTACTTTAATCGCTTGTTAACCTGCTGTCTCTACGGCTTTAGAAACCAAGTTTCAGGGCTAGAAAGATGGCTCAGTGGTTAAGAGCACTGACTGCACTTCCAGAGGTCCTGAGTTCAATTCCCAGCAACCACATGGTGGCTCACAGCCATCTATAAGATGATCTGATGCCCCCTTCTGGCACACAAGTGTACATGCAAATAGAGCACTCATATACATAAAATAAATAAATAAAATCTTAAAAAAAAAAAAAAAAGAACGAAAAAAGAAACCAAGTTTCCCATTTATTCACATCTGGGCACCACTTGTTGGTGTTACTTTTTAATCCTATTTTATTTGGGTATCTGAATGCCTCTACCTTTCTTCCAACAACACACACACACACACACACACACAAACCCTAGGTAGGAGAGAAAGAAAGTTAGAAGGGACAGGGGACATAGATCTCTTTAGACTTAATTCCTGCTGGTTAGCATCATCAAGTTCTTTGGGAAAATACCAGTCTCAGTCACCAGGATATCTAGCAGTCCAGCAACAGCAAATGGCAAACACAGCAGGATGAACAAGCAGCCTTCTTCCTCCTCCATCATCTCCTTGAAGCCTCTTCCTCTCTCTGGGCTCTGATATTTATACTCTCCCAGAATCCTCCACTAACTCCAGCTGGCAGAGACCATGAGCCACATGAGGCAATTATCAGCTGTGGACAAACTAAGGCAGTCCCATATCCCACACTTGGGACTAAACCAAAAACATAGTTACACAACATAACTGAGTGTTAAAGACACCAACACGTCCACTGCACATGCTCCCGCACGTCAGGATGAATCATTTGTTGTCACCACAGGTAATAGTCTATTGAGTAATCATTTATTCTTCCCTTCAGTGCTGGAATCTTTTGTTTGTTTTTATCTTCCGAGACAGGGTTTCTCTATGTAATCCTCGCTGTCCTGGACTCACTCTGCAAACCAGGCTAGCCTCAAACTCATGAAGATCTGTGTGCTTCTGCCTCCCGAGTGCTGGGATATTTCTTGCTGATGTTGTTCTCCTTGTATGAGGCAGAACATGCTGATCTGACCCCAGGAGAGGAACTGCAGCCGCAGCACATGGCCCATGACCTCGCTAGGTGATGCTAACACCGCCACACATGAGTTCTGTTTCACACCCTCCCTCAGACACTGGTGCTGCTGGCTAGAATTTTACCAATCTGGTCAGTATTTCAAGTGTCATGATTTGGTTTTAATCTGCATTTCCCTAATTGCCGAGGAAGCCACTTGTACTTTCACCATTTGCGTTCTCTTTATGAGAGAGCTGTCCGAGGTTTCCATTCACTTCCCCGCTGGATTTTTCTCTCCCCAGTGAGTCACAGTGCCTTCCTTGCTCTGATTTGTGTCTTGTTGTTTTGTGGCAGTTTGTAAAGATCTACTAATTTTTATTTTATGTGCCCTGGCGTTTTGCCCTCCATGTACGTCGCCGGTCTGAGGGTGCCAGGTTCCCTGGAGCTGGAGTTACAGGCGGCTGCGAGCTGCCACAAGGGTACTGGGAACAAACCCAGGTCCTCTGAAGAGCAGCCCACACTCCCCCATCTCTCCAGCCCGTTTTGTGATTCTTCTGATAGTCACGGCTGTCATAGCTAGAATGCAGTCTAAACATATTGTAGTAGTTATTTTTCTTGTTGATGTGGCCAAACACCTGACAAGAAGGAACAGAAGAGATGAAGGGCTTATTCTAACGAGTGACACAAGGAGCACAGTCCATCCTGGGCACAAAGACACGTCAGCAAGAAGGGCTTATAATGGACGTGGCACTAGGAATATGTGGCTTCTTGTTCACATCTGGAAAGACTAGGAAGCAAAGGAAAGGGGTGCCAGCACTCATGCCCTTTATTCAGTCCAGGACAGCAGACCATGGGGTGATATTTATTGCCCACACTCAAGGCAGCTCATCTCTGGAAGTGCATATAGACACAGTGCTGTCAGTGATACCTTAAGTGGGTTTTTTTTTTTAAAGATTTATTTATTTATTATGTATATAGTGCTCTGCCTGCATGTACACCTGCAGGCCAGAAGAGGGCACCAAATCACATTATAGATGGTTGTGAGCCACCATGTGGTTGGTGGGAATTAAACTCAGGACCTCTGGAAGAGCAGTCAGTGCTCTTAACCTCTGAGCCATCTCTCCAGCCCCCCCCCTTTTTTTGAGACAGGGTCTCTCTGTGTAGTCCTGGCTGTCCTGATACTTGTTCTGTAGCCTAAGCTGCCCTCAAACTCTGAGGTCCACCTGCCTCTGCCTCCCAAGTGCTGGAATTAAAGGCGTGCACCACCAGTTCCTTAAGTGTTTCTTTTCTTTCTTTCTTTCTTTCTTTCTTTCTTTCTTTCTTTCTTTCTTTCTTTCTTTTCCCCCTTCAAGGACAGGGTTTCTCTGTGTAGCCCTGGCTATCCTGGACTCACTTTGTAGACCAGGCTGACCTTGAACTCACAGCGATCCACCTGCCTCAGCCTCCCGAGCACTGGGATTAAAGGTATGCGCCACCACCACCCGGCTCCTTAAGTGTTTCTTGATTTAATCAAATTAAAAGTTGATATTAGCTACCACGAGTCTACACCTTGTCAACTGACCCCCAAATACATCACTTTAAACCATAACACTGCACTCCTGGCCCCTAAAGTACCACAGTCATCCCATTAGGGGGTTCTCTGTGAGCTCTACCGCTAGCGGAGAAAGGGACAGCAGTGAGAGGCGCTTAGTTAGGCAGACTGGGTCAAACGTCTGTAATTGACCCTGAGCAGTTTGTTGTAAGCATATTTAAGTACAGCACCACCTGAGGGAGAGTTTCCTGGTGTCAAACAACCCCCTGTGCGCAAGGCGGCATGCTGACATCAAAGCTCGACTCAAAGTACGTGCCGCTTTCTTCCCAGATGATGGGTTCTGGGGATGGGCTACATGTGTCACCTTAAGGGCCTAGGGGAGCATCTGGAATGGTCTCGTCATACAGGTAGCAAGAGGGCATGTGGGCGGTTAGTCTGCTTGTGGGACCTTGATGTGGCCAGAACACTGGGTTCTGATCATCTCCAATTTCCAGCCTTTGGTGGGAAACAGGTGATATGTCTTTTTTTTTTCTTTTTAGATTTATTTATTTTATTTATTGCATATGAGTGCTTTATCTGCAGAAGAGGGTATCAGGTTACATTATAGGTGGTTGTGAGCCACCATGTGGTCAGTCGCTGGGAATTGAACTCAGGACCTCTGGAAGAGCAGGTGGCGCTCTTAACCACTGAGCCATCTCTCCAGGCCAGATACATTTTTTTTTTCTTTGAAAAGACAACACTGCGTGCCTAACATTCCTGGCTTCCTTGGTGATCTGTGGGCACAAGAACCTTCGTGCTCCCAACATTTCATAATGTAAAATGCACTGGAACTCCATGAGGTTGCCCCTTGTCAGGAACTGTCCTTTCAAACGAATCTGCATTGTCATGCCCTGAATGGCGCCCTGAGATGCTCTGTTCAGCTGTCCTTACCTTCTGGAGTACTGAGCCCTAAGAGGTGTGTGCAGTGACCACTGGGACAGTAACCTCTAGCCGTCTCTTTAAAGTGTTGAGGCTATGTTGTAAGACTTGGCTTTTCTGTTTTCAACCCCTTCGACAAATCTTCCTGCGTGATTTGAGGAAGGTGTCTACTTGCTTTTATTATAGCATCAAACTGCCACACACCATGTTATGGGAAGGCCTGCCATTCCTGGGCCCTGCCCTTCCTTCAGGTAAGTCTTTTGTCTAAAGCACCAGACTCCTAAAGTTTCATAGAAGGGCAATCGCCCCACTTGATTCTCTTTATGAAACTTCTTATTCCCCCTGAGCCTTGATTCACTCCTGTAGATTTTATAATCACTGTCAACTTAAACATATATATACAGTGGGCTTTTCACAGAAATTGCATAGAATCAATAGATCAGTCAGAGACAAATATAAATCTCAGTGATTTTGAACTTCTAATGTCATAGGACTGTGCATCTTCATTGGGCACGGCCATTATTAGTGCATTTTCATAAAAACCCTACACATGCATGCTGCTTCATTCTGCGATGTCTTCCTGCGTCCCTGCTCGAATGGGATTAGTCACCTATTGCTCTGCTTGACAGACGCCTGACAGAGGCAGTGTAAGGAAAAAGGCACGTACTTTGGCTCAGGTTTGAGGAAATGCAATCCGCTGTGGTGGGGTAGCGGTGTCACAGGGATGGTGACATGAGGACGGTGGCACAGGGATGGTGACATGATGACAGTGGCATGGGGACGGTGGCACAGGGACGGTAGCACAGGGATGGTGGCACGGGGATGGTGGCACGGGGATGGTGGCACGGGGATGGTGGTGGTGGCATGGGGATGGTGGCACAGGGATGGTGGCATGGGGATGGTGGCACGGGGATGGTGGCACGGGGATGGTGGCACGGGGATGGTGGTGTGGCATGGGGATGGTGGCACGGGGATGGTGGCACGGGGATGGTGGTGGTAGCATGGGGATGGTGGCACGGGGATGGTGGCACGGGGATGGTGGCACGGGGATGGTGGTGGTGGCATGGGGATGGTGGCACGGGGATGGTGGCACGGGGATGGTGGCACGGGGATGGTGGTGGTGGCATGGGGATGGTGGCACGGGGATGGTGGCACGGGGATGGTGGCACAGGGATGGTGGCACGGGGATGGTGGCACGGGGATGGTGGCACGGGGATGGTGGCACGGGGATGGTGGCACGGGGATGGTGGCACGGGGATGGTGGCACGGGGATGGTGGCATGGGGATGGTGGCACGGGGATGGTGGTGGTGGCATGGGGATGGTGGCACGGGGATGGTGGTGGTGGCACGGGGATGGTGGCATGGGGATGGTGGCACGGGGATGGTGGCACGGGGATGGTGGTGGTGGCACGGGGATGGTGGCACGGGGATGGTGGTGGTGGCATGGGGATGGTGGCACGGGAACGGTGGCATAGGGATGGTGGCACGGGAACGGTGGCATGGGGATGGTGGCACGGGAACGGTGGCATGGGGATGGTGGCATGGGAACGGTGGCATGGGGATGGTGGCACGGGGATGGTGGCACGGGGATGGTGGCATGGGGATGGTGGTGGTGGCATGGGGATGGTGGCACGGGGATGGTGGTGGTGGCACGGGGATGGTGGCATGGGGATGGTGGTGGTGGCATGGGGATGGTGGCACGGGGATGGTGGCACGGGGATGGTGGCACGGGGATGGTGGTGGTGGCACGGGGATGGTGGCACGGGGATGGTGGTGGTGGCATGGGGATGGTGGCACGGGAACGGTGGCATAGGGATGGTGGCATGGGAACGGTGGCATGGGGATGGTGGCACGGGAACGGTGGCATGGGGATGGTGGCACGGGAACGGTGGCATGGGGATGGTGGCACGGGGATGGTGGCACGGGGATGGTGGCATGGGGATGGTGGTGGTGGCATGGGGATGGTGGCACGGGGATGGTGGCACGGGGACGATGGCACAGGGACAGTGGCATGGGGCAGCTGGTCATCTTATATCTCAGACAGGAAACAGAGAACAGACCCGGCTGGTACTCAGCTTGCTTTCTCCTCTCTCTTCAGAGAAGGAGCCTAGCCCATGGGATAGTGCCACCTATGCTCTGGGTAGTCTTCCTTCCTCCATTAAAACTGTGGAAATACCCTTAGAGCAGTGGTTCTCAGCCTTCCTAATGCTGTGACCCTTTAATGTGGTTCCTTGTGTTGTGGTGACCCCACTCCCCAAAATGATTTTGTTGCTACTTCATAACTGTAATGTAGATTCTTTTTTTTCTGATGGTCTTAGGTGATCACTGTGTAAAGGTCATTACCCCCGCCCCAAGAGGTCATGACCCACATGAGACCCACTGCCTTACAGACACATCCAGAGGTTGTGTCTAGTCAGGTTGACAATGACTATTAACTAAAAATTCCACCCCTTGTCAACTTGACACTTAAACACACCATGTAGCCCCGGCTGGCCTTGAGCTCATGGAGAGCCACCAGCTTCTGTTTCCTGAGTGCTAAGAGCGCCACCATACCCAGATTCTAAAGATTTATTTATTTATTATTTATTTATTTATATGATGTTCTGCCCACATGTGTATCTGCATGCCAGAAGAAGGCACCAGATCTCATTATAGATGGCTGTGAGCTACCATGTGGTTGCTGGAATTGAACTCAGGACCTGTGGAAGAACAGATGGTGCTCTTAACCTCTGAGGCAGCCCCCCATAACCGGATTCTAAACACATACTTTTTAAATAATATCACTCACGAGCCATAAACTTGCATGTTCATCTAATCATACAAAATGTACTTATTTCAGCTGGGCGGTGGTGGTGCACACCTTTAATCCCAGCACTCGAGAGGCAGACGCAGGCAGTCTGTGAGTTGGAGGCCAGTCTGGTCTACAAAACGAGTCCAGGACAGCCAGGGCTACACAGAGAGACCCTGTCTCAAAACCCCCCCCCCCAAAAAAAAAGTACTTACTTTGTCTCTAAAAGTTCTTAGAGTCTTTAGTACTACCAAGACCATGCAAGCTGTGAACCTCTAGGAAACTAAAATACAAGTTACATATTCCCAATAGACAATGACACAGAGAAACATTCTTTTAGCCAACTAGGGGAATGGGGGCCAGCAAGGAAAAATCAGGCCAACACAAGATGGAAAGCACACAGGGTCAGCATCATTTCCTGCATCCTCATCTCCAGTGTCTAGACGTTCTTCATAGCATCGTCTAGGCTCCCACAGCCTTGGGAGGTACCCTTCCTGCCAAACTGTGGCCCCGCAACACACACAGACCTCCTCTTAGGCCACCTGTACCCTGTGCCGACAGTTTTCTTTGGCACAAGACTATGCAGTCACAGTCCTGGCATTTCCAACAGAGTTGGATCTCCATTGCAGCTGGGGCTTCGCCTTTATGACCTCAATTGGTGGCCTCTCAAGGCCTCTTTGTAGGGAAACTGACCCACCACTCATGGTTTGGCCTTGGTGTCTTTTTTGTTGTTGTTTTTGTTTTTGTTTTTGAGACAGGGTTTCTCTGTTTAGCCTTGGCTATCCTGGACTCACTCTGTAGACCAGGCTGGCCTCGAACTCACAGCGATCCGCCTGCCTCTGCCTCCCGAGTGCTGGGATTAAAAGCATGCACCACCACGCCCGGCTTGGCCTTGGTGTCTTTCTGGAAACTCTGCACCCGTCTCCATGGCCTCCCTCAATCCTTCATCTTTCTGGTGCACAAAATTGGTACAATGTAGACAATACAGACAAATTCTGCTGCCCTCCTGAATGCAGCCCGTGTGCAGCCTCTGGGGCCACAGCCTGCAGCGGCCTGTGTTGTCTCTGAGGCTGATCCTGAGAAAACCCTAGATTGTTTGAGCAGGAACCCCTTGGGGCGGCATTCTCAATCCTCTCCTTTCAAATCAATTTGCATTTTCACAAGCTGGAGCCTTTCATTGTGTGATTCTGTACCTCTGCTGTTGTCCCGGTGTAGAGTGCAAAGGCAGTCTTCAATACACATGTCACTTTAACGTCACAGCCACCTTCTCTACACTGTTTTTTTCTGCAACTTTCCAACTGCTCACACTCTTTCCCGTGGGGGAGGTGCGAGCAAGCTTGTCCTCTCTTTTGCTCTCTTGCTGCTGTTTCTTACTGTTGATCTGATCTGCGTAGGGACAATGACAGTGTTGCAGCCCTCAAGTGTCCTGTAGCGAACCTCCTTTACTCCATTGTCTTTTAATTCAGCATGGTAAAAATTTCAGGACCTAAGAAGAAAAGCAGCCACATTTTCCCCCAGAGCATAACTAAGACTCCTCGTACAGGCCTTTGTTCCTTGTGAACAGTTTTTGTATGCATGTGGTCATGTATGTTTAGGTAAACACGCCCATGCACATCAAGATGTGTATGTGTTCATACGCAGGTGGACATCAGGCGTCAACCACTGGTGTCATTCCCAGGGCACTTCCTACCCTGTGCTTTGATTTTTGTTTTTGTTTTTGTTTTTTTGTTTTTTTTTCAAGACAGGGTTTCTCTGTGTAGCTTTGGCCATCCTGGACTCACTTTGTAGACCAGGCTGGCCTCGAACTCACAGCGATCCGCCTGCCTCTGCCTCCCGAGTGCTGGGATTAAAGGGTGCGCCACCACGCCCGGCCTTACCTTGTGTTTTGAAAGGGCCTCTCTCCGGCCTGAAGCTCACCAGCAAGGATGGCTAGTGCAAGCCTCGGGGTTCTCTGGGATCATCAGCTCCCCATGCTGCCATTACAAGCATGTCCTGTCACACCTGGTTTTTTAAGAGTGGGTCCACCCTTGTAAGATAAACACTTTACCAACCAAGCTTACTGTCTTACCTTTGCTCAATGATAGAAAAAGAGAAGGCAGGCAGGCAGGAGATGTGACTGGGACATCACCTCGTTCAGTGACACAAAACCACAGGCAGCATACTACAAGGCCAGCTCTGCACTCTGGATTCAGCTCTATCCCACGACGGCACTGAAGTCCCACCTCTCTGGTCCAGAGCTCCCCCTACCTTCTGTCTCTCATCCTCACTGGAGCTGGAATTGCAATGTTTCAGGCCGCTTTGCTTTCGCACTCTAGAGATGACACTACTTTGCTTTCGCACTCTAGAGATGACACTAATGTCTGGTCATCACCCCTTCTGAGGCCTGAGCTAACCCACACGGATCTGCTGCCTCTGTATCTTGAAGACTTGAACCCATACACATGACATCAGGAGAAGACTTGGAACTGGCCCCAGCACCATCGTCCAAAGAAGGGGATTTCCCAGTTGTTGGCAGTTGGGGTCCCTGACCTAATGGGCCTTTATGAGCGGGGACCTTAGAAGACATCCCAAGGGGGACCTGTGGCTAACGAGGCCTTCGAAGAGCAGTAGGCATAGGGAAACCAGCTCCACAAAGGTGGGCCTAGTTGACTTCTGTGTCCAGACGCCCTGCAGAAAGGTGATGATGGCTCAGCAGGACGTCAGTGTGCCCCAAGGTAGCTCCTATTGCTGAGTGGAAGAAGCCAGGCCATGCTGTTCTATGAAAGGCAGAGTTATGTGGAGGGGGCTGCATGATGCTGCATGAAACCTGGAGGCATGAAGTGGAAATCCCGGCTTCCGTTTTCAGGCCTGGGACCTACACTGAGGGAGGCAGCCAGCCCAGGGAGGAGAGACTGGCCTGGCGGGCAGGTTACCACCGTCCTCCACACTTACTCCTTGGACAGACAATAGATAGGAGGGTGTTTTGCTCTGTGGTTTCTCTGTGAGAACTAACCCAATTCAAAGACAACTGCTAAGGCCGGGTGTGGTGGCACACGCCTTTAATCCCAGCACTCGGGAGGCAGAGGCAGGTGGATCGCTGTGAGTTCGAGGCCAGCCTGGTCTACAAAGTGAGTCCAGGACAGCCAGGGCTACACAGAGAAACCTCGTCTCAAAAAAAAAAAAAAAAAAAAAAAAAAAGACAACTGCTGAAGATGTCAGTCATAAGCTTGCTGATGGCATACATTATACTTTGTGACAGTGTCATACGGGAGCCAGCTATCCATCCAAGAGCAATGAATCCAAGAGTTAATGAAACTGAGTTGGAATTGATCAAAACTGATACCAAAACATAGTTCCAATAAAAGCTTATCCACAGATGCCCACACACGTTTCTGCTGGCTTGGCATGGACCACGCTGGCTCATGGTAGCCAACATCAATCTCAGCAGCTCTCGGGAAAGCCTACCCATGCGGCTTCTCCATCACAGAGTGCGGACATTTGTTTCTGTGGTTGCCCACGTGGCCCCCTCTCACTTCTGTTTCTTCCTTGCACAGACACTCTGAGAATAAGCTAGTCTGCACTGTTTTCTCCCTGACACCACACTGGGCAGGATGAAACGGTACTTACCAAATGCCACACACGTTCCCTCTTGTCCAGCCCACTGCCCTACTGAGTTAAGTTCAGACTTGTAGCATCTCTCACCTCGATCTCCCCTATAAAGACCCCGCCCACACACACACACCCCTAGGAGCCACAGCATCACCAGCAGTGGGCTCTGTGTCCTTCTTTAGCCTTCTGAGCACATCAATAACCATAGCCCCCTCCCTGCCACTTTCATATCTGTGCCCAACAGGCTTGTGAGAACCATGGCAGACAGCTTCCTCCCACACCTCTTTGTAGAACTCATGGCTGGTGTTTCTCTAGAACAGTGTGCATGCAGCGCCCCCCACTGCCTCTCGTGTCTGCTTCGGGTAACAGCAGCCAGCAGTCTGGATCTGATTAGTCTTCCATTGCTACACTGACATGTGGCTTGGACAGGTCTCTGGGGTGGAAGATGAGCCCACAGACTGACTGATGCCACTGGCTGCCGTTATCACCCCTGTACCATTTCCAGGTGAAAACTACTGCTCAGTGCATTGAGTTCCCAAGCCCACAGCTCCAGGGTCCTGGTCCTGAGCCTCACACCTAAGGGCGTTTACCATCTGTACCTTCTCTCCTAGACACTAAAATGGGATTTCAAATAGTGGGCGAGGGTCCGGGGGTGGGGGGGTGGGGGGGGGAGAGTGACAAGTTTCTAATAAAGCCACTCTGGAAGAGCAGAGAAGTGAAACGAGACAACAGAGGGAAGAATAAAGGAGGGTAACGGGGAAATGTGCGTAATCAAGAGCCACAACTCAAAGGATGCAGTAGGTCGACCCTGCGGTACCTTCTCCATCAGATACGGCCCAGCACAAACTGACCCATGGGAAGCAGAGAGAGTGAGGTGGTTGGCTGGATTTAGAATCACCATGGGAACACAATCTGGGTGTGTCTATGCAGCATTTCCAGGAAGATGTGGGGAGGGAGAGACACTCGATGTGGGCGGCACCACTGAACTGGCTAAGGTTCTGGACTGAGTAAAAAGGAGATGAGCCTAGTACCAGAGGCCTCTGTTTCCTGACCGGGTGCAATTCAGCAGTATCTTGCCTTGCTGAGCCAAAGGAAGTAGCCTGTGTCCCTCCCTAAGTTGTTTCTGCCAGTTAGGTATCACAGCAAGAAAAGTAACCAACACAGGTGGTAATAATCTCAAGGTGACGGAGTGGGGAGGCCTAGGGCCTGTCACCTCCTATCACTCACCTGAGCACCGGGAGCTCAGAAGTGCCACGGTCCTCTACTCACA
The DNA here is from genome assembly GCF_964271855.1 of Acomys minous. Taxonomy (NCBI): domain Eukaryota; kingdom Metazoa; phylum Chordata; class Mammalia; order Rodentia; family Muridae; genus Acomys; species Acomys minous. The sequence goes on along the minus strand of NC_140491.1, from coordinate 64,151,476 downwards.
CACCCCACTGCTCAGCTGGGGCTGAGAGCTATCAACTGCACTTAATTGAAGAAGAGTTGAAATTGTGAGAAATCACTCAACGTTACTGTCCCAAGAACAATCATCAGAAAAGTAAGTAATCACATCTAAGATACTGGCAATCTCTACTACAAGAAATGAATTTCTACATAGTCAAAGAGCTCTTTAAGGTCAATAATAAAAAGCATTAATGAACTAAAAAGAGGGAAAGTATGTGTAAAGCTGCTTCGCACTACCCCTCAGACCCTTGAACACACAGGACCACAGTTCTGACGGTGGCGAAGCTTTTTAGAGTCTCCTCAGGCACCAGGTGGGGCTGCCTGGGATGAAGAAACAACTATGACACTCTAGGACCGTGGAGCAGGCACCCCTGTGCGCTTCACACTTCGCCTTTATGATCTAGCTGTATAAGCTTCATGCTAGCTGTTCGAGGCAGGGTCGAGGGTGATGGGAATCCTCCTAAAGACAGTTGCTAGGAAAAGTAAAGGGACTTATATATGTAAAGTTTGAGGCCAGCCTGAGCTACATAGTTCAGGACAGTATGGGCAACAGTTTAAGACAGTCTCACACAAACAAAACAAGACCACAATACACCATTTGATATAATGAATATAATTCACCATACCAATCAGCTGGGGAGGAAATACGCTGTATAAATTAAAATAGAAAAGTATGGGGCTGGAGAGATAGCTCAGTGGTTAAGAGCATTTGTTGCTTCTACACAGGACCTAGGTTCCGTTCCCAGCACCCACATAATGCCCCACAACCATCTGTAACTTCAGTTGTCTAGGGATCTAATGCACTCTCCCAGCCTTCTCAGGCACCGGGCACACGCATAGTGCACATATATACATGCAGGTGAAACAGTCATACATGCAAAAATGAAGCGACTCTTAAAATTTACTTTAAAATATGCAAAAGTATTTAAACAAAATGTGACATTCATGTGGTTAGAGACATGGCTCAGCAGTTAAGAGTATTTGCTTTCGCAGAGGACCTGGGTTCAGTGCCCAGCACCTGACTGGAGGTCTCTGAAAGAACTCAGGCTGTTATTTCTCCAACAACAACAACAACAACAACAACAACAACAACAACATACCATGTATGAGATCATGGGAATTCAAACAGGTTACAAATTTAGCAAAGTATGTTCAGTATCTACCTGGTAAAGGAATGGCTGTATATCTCTGGAATGAAAAAGTTATAAAACTAATTTTAAAAATTCAAGGACAATCCAAGGGGATGGGGAGGAAAGGAAAGAAGGGAGGAAGGGCCGAGGATGGAGGAAAAGGGATGGAGAGGGAGGAGGAGCAAGTGAGTAAGTGAGTAAGTGAGCCACACACACCACGATCATGAACACAAGCAGATGAGGCTGCCAGAGTCGCCACAACGAAAATTAAATTACAGTGTTAAATTGTGAGCAACAGATTACAGGGTAAACATGGAAACTCAGCGCAACACTGAAAAAAAAAAATAAGGTCATGTATCTGGCACGGCTTGTCTTAAACACTTCCTACAGGGGCCAGGGAGGTGGCCAGCAAGTAAAGCCACTTGCTACGCAAGTCTGATGACTCGAGGTCTATGGCCGGACGCCATGATGGGTACCTGCAATACCAGCACTCCTGTTATAACACAACAGACACAACTAGACAAACTGCCACAGCAAGGTTGAAGGCAAGAACTCCTGAAAGCTGTCCTCTGACTTCCGTATTCTCACACAGCATGTATGTACAATCTGTGTGGACACAGATATCCAGACTTCCTTACAAATAGCTAATGTTTAGATACTGTAGGCTGCACTGAGACCCAACAGAAAGCCCCAAATTAAAATTAGACCCACAATACATTATCTTAGACAAAAAAGCAAGGCCAACTAGACATCCAAAGTGTGGCTGTCTCCTTCAAGCACGACACAACCATTGCCACTGTGAAGGAGGAAAGATGTGGTGGCCTATGTAGCCAAGGTTAGCCCCCAATCACTGCAAGGAAATAAGCCAAACAAGTGACGGCTAGAAACAGGGTGATGAAGATGACAGCACCACTGGGGAAGGGCCACCATCCTTCTGTCCCGGCTGCACTTGGCTGTTAGGCTCCAGAGTTTATAGGAGGTGAGGGTGAACTGGGGTCCCGTGCCAGGCTGTCTTTTTAGTGATGAAGCTACCTCTGGAAAACTCGGTTAGGTTTGGGCTGGGAGCTACTTGGGTCACTCGTATCTACAGCAGCTTCTCTCTCTACCCTCACAGCTGCAGAAGAGGACAGAGGGGGGGCGCTGGAGAAGAAAGAAGATGATGAGGAAGATGAAGGAAAAGACAAAGAAGGAGGTGGAGTCACTGATGACCTGTAGTATGAACCCCTCCTCTCTGAGACCTGTGAGTGGACGCCTGCTTTGCCTCACGCACCTGAACCTGAACTCTCGTCAGAGTCCCTGCCACACTGGCTCTCTGTGGCATTATTAACTCTCCTAACGAATCCCAGACCCAAAAGGACAATCAGAACTCTTGAGTGTTTCACTAAGTGGCTCCCCAACCTAGATCTGGCTGGACCCTCCCCTGGCCTGCAGCGCTCTACCTTGAGTGAGCAAAGGCTTCTTTGTAGTTCCATATGGAGTAAAATCCATCTAGGCACTAGAGCTGGAGAGATGGCGCTGACTGCTCTTCCAGAGGACTGGGTTCCCAGCATCCTCCTGGCAGCTCACAACTGTCTGTAACTCTTAAGGTCTGACGCCCTAACACAGACATACATGCAAGCAAAATGCCAATGCACAAAAAATAAAGATAAATTATTTTTTAAAAGTCCATCTAGACACATCTTACACTTTCCACAAAAAATTCACTTTATGGACTAAAGGCTTAAATTTAAAAACATAATAAAACATGTGGATGAAACTTCAATACAGTTTATTTAAAGGTCAACAAAACCTCACCAGTTCTGTTTTGTGTTGGGTAGTAGTTGACATGTTATATGTGATTTTATTTAAAATTATAATTAATTTTAAATTAAATTAAAATATAATTTAAAATTATAGTACTAAGTCTATACTATTTGGATATAGAAAGATAGTAAGGCAGAAGTGACATAGTCTGGGAATAAGCATGGGTCACTTGGGGCTCTGCTACAGGCAGGGGCCTAGATCCAGAGGGTACCCACTGGGGTCTCCACATTGTGTCCTGAATAAGCGATTGAACCAGTGACGCATAGCTCATGGTAGAAACATTACGAATTTTGAAGGTCTTAAGAAAGCAAGCACCTTGAAACAAGGAAGTGGGCCTTGGAGGTCAGACAGCTTGAGCACTCAGGGGCAAATGCAGACCTTGGGACTTTACATTCTAACAGCACAGACTTTTCTGCCATGTTCTACTATATGTTACCTTTGGTGTGTCGGTTTTTAAGTCTGCCACTGGCTTCTTTTATATAATAATCCTGATGCTCCTGTTTTCTACACTATTTTCCTCCCAGATCTCACTTGGAGTAAACAGGGTGGAACTGCTGTCCGTCTGCACAAAAGGCTATCTCAGCATCTACGTTGGTCCAGTCACAAAAGTAAATGCAAAACAAATTGTACACAAAACAAAATCTCGAACTACAGTTGTAATTTGGTTTGGTTTGCTTTCTTGAGACAGGGTCTCTATGTAGTCTCTGCCGTCCTATAACTCAGTAATAATCAGGCCAGCCTCAAACTTGGAGACATCTGCCTGCCTCTGCCTCCCGTGTGCCACCCTCGCTGGCCCAAGTACAATGTTTGCATAGCCTGCTTTTCATTATTTCAATAAAATGTAGAACTTGAGACAAACCAACTTATAAAGACAAAAAAGCTTATTGTGGGTCCCGGTCCTAGCAGAAGGTCCAGGACACACCTGGTGATAGCCAGCCATCTTGCTGCCAGTGTCCTGAGGTGGCAATAAGGCACCACAGGCCAACAGACATGCAGGTGTCTGTCTGTGTGTGTGTGCTCTTCCCTCCTACCTACATAGAAGCAGGACTGACCAATGGTGCCATCTTAAACCCCTAACAAAGGTCCCCTCTGCACACTGAATTTGGATTGTATTTTCACCCAACTAATGCCTCATGGGGAGGGAGGTCAAACTTGAACACATCACACCACAGCCAGGCCACAACGAAGTGTGCATGTACGTATGCGTATGAGTGAGTGAGTGGGGGCAGGGGGAATGCAGGGCAATAGTGGAGTTACTGAAAACACTTCACTCCTGAGGATGCAGGTGGCAAATGCTTTTCTGTAGATCATGCGTTGAAGTTCAGTGGTACCTTTGGTCCCTAGCAACATGTAACGCTTACATACTACATGAATTAGCCAATCTACTTCCAATAGTTATCCCAGACCAAAAGCAAGCACTTGCACCTGGGCAAGAATGCTTTAATGAGGAGATACACATACACAAGAAAACTGAATTCTCCCAGTATGGAATTCTTGGGGGAGAAGGGGGAGGAGAGAAAGATCAATACAGTGATGCTTTGCAAGGCAAGAACAGAAAACCCAGACACAAAGCAAGGTCACCACCTGTGTGGCTGACTTATATGAAGCCTAGAACAAAGGATAGTGATGGAAGAAATGAACACAGGAGACAACTCAGGGTGCAGCCGCTGCCTGGAAGGAGCCGGGACATGCACCGAGTAAGGGAATAATGAGATTCCTTGGCACAGACTCACAGCAGTGTAGACAAAATAACGAGACCTATAGTTTCAATCTATAAATCATCCTTTGGTAAAACCACATCAACTGAAGAGTTATCACACATCATACACTGAACTACACTTACACCCAAGAGCAAACCTTAAAAAAAAAAAAAAAAAAAAAAAGGTACCGGAGCCAGGTGTGGCACCACACACCTTTAATCCCAGCACTCCAGGAGGCAGAGGCAGAGGCAGGTGGGTCACTGTGAGTTCGAGGCCAGCCTGGTCTACAAAGCGAGTCCAGGACAGCCAAGGCTACATAGAGAAACAGCCATCTATAATGTGATCTGATGCCCTCTTCTGGCCTATGGATGTATATGCAGACAGAGCACTGTATTTATAATAAATAAATAATCCCTTTTTAAAAGGGGGGAGGGTACTAGAAATGCTGCTGGATTATCTGCTTTTATTGAGGAGCATGCCTATTACCCCAATGAGGAGACTGCCTTGGGTTTAAAAAATAAATAAAGTGAATTAAAGACCAACTGGAACAACTTAGCCTCAAAATAAAACCGAGAGTAAGATGCAGTGATAGAGCACTTGCCTAGTGCAAGGCCTTGCGGTCTGGTCTCTCTCTCTCTCTCCCTCTGTGACATGGTCTCACTTGTAGCCCTGGATGGCCAAGCTAGCCTCAAGTTTACACAGACCTACCTGCCTCTATCTCCCAGGTGCTGGGAGTAAAGGTGTGTGCCACTGTGACAGACCCTGGAGTTTTCTAAACAACACAACACAACAGAAGTCGTAAGAATTACCACAGGAACATTTAACTTCAGCATCTGTGCAAAACTGCAGCATATACAGTTAATTTTTTACAAATAAATCACTGAGACACAGCACAGTGGAATAGTGTACAGAGGCGGTGCACAGGAAGAGAACACCAACTTGCAACAAATACCAATGTTACCAATAATCAAAGATGTCCAAAACACCAGTGTTTCACTGTAGACAACCCCAGTCCATTCTATGGCAGTACAGTGTAGTTATTAGCAGGGGCTTCCAGGCCAAGACCTCCAGTGTCCAAGCCTCTGGCTGGACCTCAGCAATGTGTTCAGCGCTCACGCCTTGGGACAGGTCTCGGTATTCTGTGGCTTTATTTCCCACAATGCATATCTCCTTACGTGGTCCCCATAAGCGCATAGGAAGTGGCGCTACTGGAAAGGATTAGGACTTCTGGCCTTGTTAGAGGAAGCGTGTCACTTTGGGTGGACTTTGAGGTTTCAAATGCTCAGGCCAGACCCTGTGTCGCTTCCTTCCTGCCTCCAATCCAGATTTGGGCTTTTGGCTACTTATCCAGCGCTGTCTGCCTGTACACCACGTTTCTTGCCGTGACAATGGACTAACCCTCTAAGCCTTGTAAGAACTGCTGCGGTTGCGAAGTCTCTTCACAGCAACAGAAACCCTAGCTGAGAAGACCCGTCCCTAAGACCATGACTAGTAAAAACGACAATGTACAAAAAGCCTCCTTCCCAGCATAGTTTTTATTAGTGGAACTTTGGAAACAGGCCCATATAGGCCCGTATTCACCAACAAAGTTTAGGCATTGATGCTGCATGAAGCACACAACACATCCACCACCACAAAAATCTGATTCTACCAATATGGACACCTCCGTCCTGAGAGAGATGCAGTATGGAGGAGGAGTACTTCCACAGACACAGGCAAAGGAGACTCAGCAGAAAAGCTGCCGTGGGCTTCAGTGTGTATCTATCTGCATGGCATGGCTCCTCCTCAGGAAATAGGGACCAGGGCCCAAGCTCTTCTGGGAGAAGTGAAGCTGGCCTTTCCTCTGGTTCTACCAGTATCCCACCTGCCCATGGCCACCCTGCAGCTGCTGCCAGTAGTGATGCAGGGGCCACAGACTGCAGTCCGGTCAAGGTACCCTGCTTGAGCATCTGTAAAGAGAGATGGTTGTCTTCCTACTAGAAAAGGCCTGAGTGACTCCATGCATTGGAAGACAAAGCCTTTGATCAATTTTTCAGTTTACAAGCTCTCTTGTAGTGAGCAAAGCCAGACCTCCCCGGAGCATGGAGGTGTTGGTTTGTCTAGGCTCCCTGTGGAAGAATGCGGCATCACTTGTCTGCAGGGAGGAGAGAAAGCTTTTCCCCTCCACACTCAGTGTGTCCCAACGATGACAGCCCCCATCCCCAACACACACATACCAAAGGGTGTGTGGCAGCAGCTCACTAGCTGGGTAGAAAGTCTACACTGCAGAAGTGTTCTCATTAGTTAGCAGGGGCTTCCAGGCCAAGAGACCTTGAGGCACGGGGACTCACCTGCTCCTTCAGAATGGTTCACATACTGAGCACATGGACAAACGTGGACACGGGGAGCCCTCCAGCCGTGGGTGTAGCTATGGACCTGGCTGAATTCCAGAAAGCCACATATTAGCCCCCACAGCGGAAGGGCTAGGGATTTGCAGAAACCAGGAGAAAGAATGTGTCATAATGAAAACTCCATTTAAAGTACTTTTTTTTTATTGATTTCATTGAAAACAGAACAAGAAATGGTCTGAGCCAAAAGACTGCTCTTAAAACTGTCAAAAACATTTTAACAGAAAAAAATAAACATGACTGCATTATGAATGTTTTAGTCACACAAAAAAACCGCACTGTCGCTGCACTAATTACAGTATTTAGAAAGGTATATGCCAAAAAAAAGTACGTGACCTGCCGGGCCATCACACAAAAGGTGATGGCAAATTTATTCAACTACAAGACTAACATCTTAAAAAAGTTTTTCCTGCACTTTATTCTAAAATCATTTTGTTCTCTTTTTACAGTTGATAGTTTATTTTCATGTGGTGAGTAGAAACCACACCAGATTCAGCACCGTTGTCTGTGTTTTGTGTTTTTATTCTTTGTTTGTCCTAATATTCAGTAATGGTAAAAAACAAATGAGTTTATTCATCATCATAGCATGTGGCTTAGAAATCAACAAAAGGTGCCTGCGTCAACGGAACTGGCTGGGGCCGGTACAGGGTCCACCTGTACATACCAACCTGCTTCCTCGCAAAGAAACACCAGTAAGAGGCTTGATATATAGGGCTAGATATAGGATTTCTTTAAAAAGCAAACCCACATTTCATCAAAATGAGTGGTGGGTCAGCCAAACTCTCCAAGGCTGTAAGAGAGCTAGTGTCCTCCAGTGGCACATGGGAGCTGGTGCCGGAAACACAGGCTGTGGGCAGCAGGTCTAACGGAGCAGCTTGTAGGTGACGGTGGCCTTGGTGAGAGTCTTACAGGAGCCTGACCAGACAGGATACAAACAAAACTGGCAGTGGAGCAAGGGCCTCAGAGACCAGAGGGAAAACGGGAAACACTGCAGCGACAGAGCCACCACCAGTAACTCACAAGTTATGCAACATGGAGTCCCAGGTCTCTGAGGTGCAGGACCAGAGGCATGCTCTGGCCTGAGCACTGGGCCAGCGGAATGAACGCCTCAGGCCCAGAACATTCCTGGGAGGTGTCCACACCTCCAGCTCCTCTTGGACATCATGTGCAGAGTTCCCTCCTCTAAATTGCAGTCACCAGAATCTGATTCTGAGAGTCCCACTGGCCCTTGGCAGTTCATAGGGGGTCAGCAGCAGCTGCAGAGCTGGTATCCGGAAGGCCATTCTCCTGAGCCTGCTGGGCTGCACTGGCTTGCCGCTGGGCCAGGGCTGCGCTTGAATGCCGACACTTGGGAGACCCACACCGGCAACTGAAAAACTTGCCCTTGACGTCCCAAAAGCGTTCCCCGTAGTCGAACCTGGGGGAGTAGAACTCAGCACTTCTGTATATAGGACACAGGTAACAGGTGGGATATCCCAAGTGCCCCTGAGCTGTCCCGTTAGGTCCAGAACCCCGCGTTGGAAGCACATGCATGGCTGGGAAGGCAAGGGCCACACCCACCCAGCCAGGGTCACACTGTGCCTGGGGTCATACATACCCCAGTTGCTCCCCAGCCTGGATCAGGCGGGTACTGAAGAAAGCGATCCTGGGAAAGCGAAGGTCCTGGTGTGACATGAATACTCGCACAGGCACGAGGTTGGGCTCGCAGTGGTGGTTTATGAACCGGCTGACATTCCCGTAGAACCGAGCGTCAATGCAGTACACTTCTCCATCCTTTAGAGTGAAAAGGAAAGGGTCCATGATAGGCTACAGCCAGTAATCACTCCAGGACATGAGTCCTAGCTCTAGAAAACAGCATGGTACTCTTGAAAATCTGGACCTGGGTTGTGGCTCTGCCAGGATTGAAGAACTTTCTTCTGTGGCCCACAGTGATAACTCAAGGATCACCAAAGCAGATTTTTTCATAGCCTGAGGGGAGCCACAGGCTAAGCTGCACTAAATCCTGCAGGGCCAGAGGTAGGACAATGCTAACCTAGGACACAGAGAATAACAGGGTTGTAAGTGTCCTTGTCCTACAACTGCCCAGATTCTATGGTGGTTTCTCAGCAGAGAGAGACTGTAGAATCAAGAGCTGCTGAGTAGGGTGTGCTAACTCTTGAGCCATTTGAGCAGCTGTCCCACAGAGATCCTGTGTGTGAGAGAAACTCTTGTGGTGTGATGAGTACTACCTGGCAAAGGAGGTCTTCGCTGCGGAGGGCAGGCCACACTGCTTGGCTTGACTGTTACACAGCGACAGTACATGAGGGAAGAGGATTAGAGAGGAAAGCCAGGTATGCTGGAATGAAGTGTGTGATGAAGTGTTTACAGGACCCAACTCTGTGAAGTATAAGGCCAAACAAGAACCTGCTGCAGATACCAGCGCACATCCATGTCAAAGGCAAAGGTCAAACCCAAACCAATATAGAAAAGCTTGGGTCTGAGGTGGGTATCTGACAACCTTCATCTTGTGACTCCAAGGCCTGCAGGAGACAGCAGTGATGATATGCACATGGATGTACTCCAGTACCATCTCCAAAGAACAGACCCTATGAGTGAATTCACAATCAACTACCCAGATCAAAGACAGAGCAACCCATGTCCTGCATCTGCCATAGACAGTAATCTGAGAGACTTGGATGTTAAGTTTTGAGACTCTACTTGTGTGGTGACAGCCTGGGAAGCCACAGGTAAACCTAGCACCGAAGAAAACAGCTCTCAACAGCTTCTGCACACGTAAAGGTACTCAGAGCTGTGGAGCTCACATGGGGGGGGGGGGGAATCCTTGGGCTTCTGGGGTGGGTGCCAAAGTCTAGTCACTGAAACTTCTGCGTGACCTAGTCCATATTGAAAGCAGACATCAAGCTGACTGGACGCAACAGACAGTTGGACAAAGATCAGAGCTGGGCTAATGTAAAACAAAAACAAAATAAAACAAACACAGAAAACAACATAACCACTTTTGGAGAAAAAGAATAAAACAGTTAACATTAAGAATACAAATGAGGGGCTGGAGAGATGGCTCAGAGGTTAAGAGCGCTGTCTTGCTCTTCTAGAGTTCCTGAGTTCAACTCCCAGCAACCACATGATGGCTCATAACCATCTGTAATGAGATCTGGTGCCCTCTTCTGGCGAGCAGGTATACTCGCCAGAACACTGTATACATAATAAATTAATAAATCTTTAAAAAAAAAAATACAAATGAGACAGACATGGTGGCACACACCTTTAATCCCAGTACTCAGGAAGCAGAAGCAGGCAGATCTCTGTTGAGTTCAAGGCCAGCCTGGTCTAAACAAAGTGTGTCCAGGACACAGAGAAACTCTGTCTCAAAAAACAAAACAAAACCTAACAAACAAAAATGCCAAAAGCAAATGAGCACCAGGTGTGGTAGTGCACATCTTTAATTCCAGAACTCAGGAGGCATAGGCAGGCTGATCTCTGAGTTTGAGGCCACACTGGTCTACAAAGTTCCAGGACAGCCAGTGTTACAAAGAGTAACCCTATCTTCAACCCTTCTCACCCCTGAAAAAACAAAGAAGCTGGGCTTAGGAAACAGTAGCAGGCAGATCTCTGTTGAGTTTAAAGTCGCCTGGTCTAAGTAGTAAGTTTCAGGACAGCCAAAGCTACATAGAACTGAGAATTTCGGTTTCTTTAAAAACCTAGTTATATTAGAAATATGTCTTTGCTTTAATCCCAGGTACGAGGTAAGAGGCTGCTTCACAACAGGTGATTGTGATGTGCCTCTTGGCATTAACAGGTGTGAGATTTTTGCTCACTGCAGACAGTTTAATTCTGGGGACTCTGCAGTGGGTATAAATGGCAGAACCCTGAGAGGTCTGTGGCTGCTGCTGTTGCTACTGGTTCATGTTGCTGTGTTTTCTATTGCTGGATTGCTAGATATTCTGATGAAGAAGACTGGACTTGCCCCTAGGAACCCAACAGCTCTGCTCAACAGGAAGTAGTTTTAAAGATGTCTATGTCCCTCTCCCCTCTAACCTTCTTTCTTGCCTACACAGTGCTAGGGGTTGGAAGGGATTGGGGTGGAGAAGGGCAGTAGATATAAGGACCCAAATAAAATAGCTAAAAACAAACAAAACACCTGCACAAACAAGTAAGATTAAAAAGTCAGCTGGCTCTAGTCCACGGCAGCCGAATGCCACACAGGCACACTTTACAGAAGCTGCTCATGCTCCACATAACATAACAGAGCAGAACTGCAGAGTGCAATCACTACAGAAGTGCAAAGTCTGGGCAAGGAAAAGAAGCTAAGTGCGAATCTAACGCAGATCTACCGGCTATTTATTTAGCCCTCCTCTGCAGAGGGGAGCAGGACACCACTGCACACGACGACTCATTCAGATGCCAGCTGTAAAAGTAGCAAAGATGAAACCAACCTCAACGTCCCCTAAAGGCTCAGAGACTGTGTGCTGATGGCCTCTGTACTATACTGGAAAGTGAGAAAGGAAGAGAAACTATACCACTTTCTGCATAAACACAGAAAAAATAAGCACCTTCACTCCTACAAATGGCTTCCTGTTCAGGAACAGGGGAACAGTACCAAGACTGAACTACCAATTTACCTTTAAAGTTCCTATTTGAAATCCTCATCCCACAGTGATAGAATCAATAGGGTCAGGAGATGGGGTGTCAGTGGGGTGGCTACAGCTGAGGGCAACACCTTTGTGCCATCAGTGCACTCATAAGAGACTGCAGTGAGCCAGGCCTCACAGGACAATGCAAAGGCCCTGGCCATGGGCCAAGAGGTGGCCTTCACCATCAGCACGAGGGCTGTGAGAACAGAGCAAGTGGGTGTCAGCATTTGTGACAGCAGCCAAAGAAGACTCCAATATCCAGTAATAGAATATGCAAGATTTTTAATATAGTTTCTACTTTTAGAACATACAAGCCTTTTGCATAATCGAAAGTCTGATAAAATGCTTGGGTAGCATGCATAAAATACTGAGTCCTATCTTCCAGCACACCAGTACAAGCAAAATTGATCAACCAAACCAAAACCAACTGACCAAACAAACAAAACCAGTCATTTTATTTTGGGTAGTTATGTTTAAGTTATGCTGAAGGTAAAGGCACCTGCCACCTGAATACATACAGTGGGAAGAAAGAACCAACATCTGCAAGTTGTCTTCTGACCTTCACACTCAAATTTCCAAATCTGAACTAACACATTAACATAACTGCATATCAAACTGGTAACACAACTGCACAGAAAGACAATTACAATACTTCAAGTGCTCAGGAGAATATTTCCTAAGGACCACATAGCTGCAGAAGAGCAGGACATACCCAGCAACTGTGCTATATAATATATGGTCCTACCGTCAGCAAGGTTGCTTTGATGCAGAGAAGGAAGAATCTATCTACAGGTCAGATGAGGCAGCTCTCAACCGCAGCATAGTGAACAACCTTTGGCCACATGTCTAACTATGACTCCATAGTTAAACACAAGTCTCAGCATGCTGGCTAGGTTTGGTGGTGCACACTTAACCCTATCCCTTAGAAGGCAGAGAAGGATGGATCTCTGTGAGCTCTGGGCCAGCCTGGTCTGCATAGTGAGTTCCAGGCCAGACAGGGCTACAGAGTGAGACCTTGTCTTAGCAAAACAAAACTAACAAAACATGGGGTGGGGGTGGGGGTAGGGGGAGGCACAAAGGAGGATGACAGGTTTATTCAGTGGATAAGAACACTGGCTGTTGTTTTATGGACCCTGGTTGATTCCCAGCGCCCAAGTGGCAGTTCACAACCAAAAGCAACTCTAGTTCCAAGGGATCTGGTGCACTCTTCTGATCTCCAAGGGTACCAGGTACACCCACAGTGCACAGAAATACAATACATACAGGCAAAACCCATACATATAAAATAATGAATGAATATCTTGGCAGAAGATTTTGTTCTATGAAATCCATTCTCACAAATGACACAAAGGTCTTAAAAACTGAGATTGCACTATGAGGCTAGGGTAAACACAGGAACCTAATGATGCCAGGAAACAGAAAGACAGGTTGGAGACAAGTGATCTGTGAGCCCCAAAAGAAGAGCAATGTGCACATTAAAGACAGCTGAACTAGTCTGTAACCCCAGCATGAGGGAGTTAGATGCAGGTAGATCGCTATGAGTTCGAGGCCAGCCTGGTCTACAAAGCGAGCCTATGATAGCCAAGGCTACACAGAGAAACCTTGTCTTGAAACGAACAAGAGAAAGAGAGAGAGAGCTGTAACTGATCAAAACATACTGCATTACTGCATTTTAAAAAAGAGACAGACAGACAGACAAACATTCAAAACAAAAGGGTGATGGGTACACACCTATAATCCTAGCACTTGAGAGGCAGAGGCAGGAGGATGACCAGTAGCTCAAGACCATCCTAATCTAGATAGTAAAATCCTATCTCGAAACACACAAAAAGGAAAAAAACTGAAACAAGTTTCCTTCACATCTGGAAAATTTTCACCTCTGCTTCATTCTAGAAATGGGCAAACACATGGACCAGACAGAGTTTCTGCCTTCTTCCAAGAAAGAGAGATGGATGGATACAGGTAGGGAACCACTTTCCTTAAAAAATAAATAAAGAAATAAATAACAACAACACAAATCTGAGATGTGGAGATGGCTCAGTCAGTAAAATGTCAGCCACAGTGAGAATTTTAATTTAAGTCCCTATCACCCATGTGAAAACATAGAGCTGTGCCACTGTGTCAATAAGCTCTGTCTAGTCAAGAATTGTGATGGGAAGTAAGACAGGCACCTCATACCAACGTTTGGCCTCCCCACACACATGCGTGTGCATCCCCCTGACCCCAAACACAGCCCAAAGTAAAAATTTCCTTAAATGAATGTGAATAACAAAACAGAAGTTCCTAGTGGTACAAAATTGCCAGGTAAGAAGGGAGCAGCCAAGGCTCAAAACTACCACAAAGTTCCTTCAAGAACTGAGTCTTTAGTGCCATGAGCACGGGTGTCACTGGACCTCAGGAAACAAGTATAGTAACATCTGGGAACAGACATGTCCAAATGGTGGAACTTCTGCAGGGCAGTGACTGGTGTCTTCAGCAGATGAGGTGCCAAGTCCTTGGGAATGCTGCTCTCCCTGGATGCAGCAAGTGTGAGCTCAGCCCTGACTGGCTCTGGGAACCTGCTCAATGCAAAGGTACTTAGGAACTTGAGATAGGCATGAGAAAGCTGGTGCCATAAAACTACTACCTTGTGTAGATTGGGTGTGATTACAACGCCACAGTTGTTTATGAAAATGGCATTACACAAAGATACACATTGGTCGAATGGAGTGAGGTATTTTGGGAAAGAAAAGAAAGAAGTTAAGCAAGACCATGCTAAATCTGGTGGTCGCATGGGCCCCTACCTCTGGTCATCTTTACTCTTCTTCAGGTCAGCACATTCCATAGCACATATCAAAAAAGTGGGTGCTATAACTGTGGGAAACAAAATCCCCCCAAGAAATGGCAGCCAGTAAATGCTTTTTCTTCTTTTCCCTTGTCTGTCCTTTCTTTTATCTAGATGAAAGACTTCTTTTAAACTGGAAATGGGGGGGAGGGGCAGGGTACGGGGCTGGAGAGATGGCTCAGAGGTTAAGAGTGTCGCCTGCTTGTCCAGAGGTCCTGAGTTCAATTCCCAGCAACCACCTGGTGGCTCACAAACCATCTATAATGAGATCTGGTGCCCTCTTCTGCAGATAAAGCACTCATATACAATAAATAAATAAACCTTTAAAAAATAAAATAAAATAAATCGGAAGAGGGCAGCAGAGTAAAGGCCAGGAATACCTGTGTAAGGACAGTAATATCGTAGGTAGGAGCAAAACTTCTACAATACGAACTAGGAGAAATGAAAGAAGAATAAAGTAGGCCTAACGGGGACAGAAAGGCTATGCTTGCTCAGCAGCAAGAGAATCTGGCTATTTCCAAGCAGCCGTGTTGTAGCAGACCCACAGGGGCTAGTGCCCCTTTACTGCTGCACAGAGCCAGTTTTGTTCACTGGAGTTTCACAGTACCTAATAGAGCACAAAGCATCCACATCAGCCCAGAGGGGAGGCAGTGTCTCAAGGACCCAGAGAGGCTGGCTAGGAGCCTGCATGCCTTTGGCGCTAGGCAGGACTCCAGAGGCTATTATTATCATCAAGAGATATTTCTGTCCGGAACTATAAGCCTAGACATGACTAGTGCCATATTTTAAAATGATCCTTCCACTCGGAAAAGCTTGTAACTGTGGTCACCCCTCATAAGCACACTGTCATTGCTCTAAGAAAGAGCCTCAGCAAGACCCAGAGAACTGCTGCAATTGTCAAGTGTATACTCACCGACCCAGAACCCTCAGAGGCTACCCCAGCTTGGAGAGCCACCGATGGGCTTCTCAAAGGAGTTGTTCTCCATGCCTGGATTCCTTATTGCAAACTGAAGGATGAGGCCACTGAAACATGTCTGGTCACTAAGCAAAACTCAGCTCAGAAACTCAGAGGCCACAGCACGAGCTATAGGACTCAGGGATGAAGGGCTCTGTCCTTGGAACAAGCAGTTTTCTCTCCCTAACTCTGGCTCCAGCACACCAACTTGATGCCACTGCTGTTAATGCCCATCTTTTCCAGAACAGGGTAGTGTGAGCTGCCATACCTCCTTTGCATAGGACTCATCCAGCCCATGTCTCCTGCTCGGAGCCTGTAGGAGTCCTCAGGGGATTGCTGACTCCTTCTTACATATGTACAGTTTGTCCTGAGGTTCTCTGATAAGGACACATAGACCTCAGCATGACCACAGGACATAGCACACTTGAAGGGACATCAGGAATCCTGTGCCCAGGGATCTGAACAGGCAAAAATAAATAAATAAATGTTGGTAGGTTCTGGTGAGGGGACAGTACACGTGGCAGCGCACAGGGTGCTAAGGTGGACACATTCTGGGGTTTGGTCTGAGTAGATCTCAGAAACAGAAGGCATTGGTATACTCACAACTTTTATGTCCTCTGAATGAACAAGAACCACGGACACAGTAGTCTTTAAGATAAGAAATGCGAGTAGAGAGGCTCAGAGGTTAAGAGCACTGGCTGCTCTTCCAGAGGTCCTGAGTTCAATTCCCAGCAACCGCATGGTGGCTCACAACCATCTATAATGTGATCTGATACATAATATAATCAATCTTTTAAATATTTAAAAAAGAAAAAAGATAAGAAATGTAATGGCAGGGGCTGATAAAGATGGTCACACACAGCAAGTGATGAAAGGAACATGGAAAAGGCTGGTACTCTGTCTGCTTCCAGGGGCTAAAAAAAAGTCCTGGTCACTGGCCTCATCCTATAGCCAAGGAATGAAGGGGATGACCCTGCTAGGAAATTGTGACAACGTGTGAGCACTCACAAGACTCCTGCACCCGCATGCCCTGATGGGGAAGGTCCAATGTTTCCCCTCTAAGCATGTACTAAAGGGACAGAAGGCAAAAATTACACACCTGGAAAGGGCAAATGAAACTATCATTATTCATATAGCACATACTTGCTTATGCAACAAATCCTAACCAGTAGCTCATTAATATAAAAAAAAGTACTACCCACAATCAGTTGAGAAATAAAGCTATAGGCAATACTGCTTTAACATCCATGTGTAAGACCTATTTACTGAACAGTGAGGTTCTGTAGAAAGGGAAGTTAAAGACCTAGAGTCTGGACACCTGTAGTTGCGTGTCACATGCCTGAGCAAACAGGACTCAGTGTACCGCCCAGCCAAGACTCCAGAGCTGCAGATAGGCAGGCACGCCCACTGACTGTCAGGGTCACCTGGGAACCCAAAGTTCCAAGCACTAACAAAACCATGAAAAGAACAGTCTGAGGACTAATAGTCACGTAGGTGGCAATGGCCACAGGTGAACTCTGTCACCAAGAGGAAGGCACCGGTGTGAGAGTCAGAAATCAAACAGGGAACAAAACATGTTCCAGACATAGACAGGAGCATGTAAGTGAGAACCAATTCCTGTCTGACAGTGCCTGGGTGACTACAAATTCTCACAGATAGAAACAAGCCCAGCCCTCTCCTCAGACCACTCACCAAGGTTGACTCAAAGCAGGAACAGATCCAAACACAGTTTCTATAGAAAGACATGGTAGGAAAGCTTTATGATCTTAGGGAAGACAGAGGCTCAAGGCAGAGTGGATTCAACATTCAAAACATCTGGCTGGAGAATGCTTAGCAATTAAGAGTTGCTGGTTGTTCTTTCAAAGGGCGCAGGATTGGTTCCCAGCATCCACATGGTGGCTTACAACTATCTGTGACTTCAGTTTCATGGGCTCTGAGGCCCTCTTCCGGCCTCTGTGAGCACTAGGCACAGATATGACGAACATACATACACACAGACAAAATATATCATATACATAAAAAAAAAGTAAAACAAAAGCTTTTTTAAAAAGAAAAAATCTGGCAGGAACTACGGAGATGGCTCAGTAGGTAAGAGCATGTTGTGCATGTGCAGAGCACCAGTGCCCAAGGAAAAACTGATGTGGCCGTGCACAGCCACAATCCTGGACCTGCGAGAAAGACCTCAGGGATCTGCTGGCCAGCAAGCCTAGCCAATCAGTGAGCTACATTTCAGCAAAAGACTGTCTAATAGCGTAAGGCAGGACAAACATGGTGGAATACACCTTTAATCTCAGCACTCAGGTAGCACAGGGAAGCAGATCTCCATGAGTCTGAGGGCACCTGGTTTACATACCAAGTCTAGGCTAGTCAGGGCTATTAAGTGAGACTGTATTGGAGGCCAGTACAGTTGACAACGTGAGTTCTAGGACCCCCAGGGCTGTTAAACAAGGAACCCTGCCACCGCCCACTGCTGCTGCTATTGCTGCTACTACTACCAATAACAACAATAAATAAAGCAGCAACACAAATCCACAAAAGATATAAGGATGTCTAAGAGACACACACAAAAGAAGTTACTCAATATTATTAACCATCAAGAAAATGTGAATTAAAATTATAGTGCATAAATCAAGCATGGTGGCCCGTGCTTGGGATCTTGGGAAATAGAGGCAGGAAAAGAAGTTTAATACAACTTTGGCCTACGTAGAGACGACCAAAACTGACATCTACATGGTTAGATGTATGTGCACACGGACAGATCAAAAGATACACAACAATGTCTGGAGCCAACACAGTGCTATTACCTGTAACTTAAGCACTTTGGAAGCTGAGGCAGGAAGATAAAACACTACAAGTTTGAGACAAGCCTGGTCTACATGCCAAGTTCCAGACCAGGACTACACAGTGAGACCTATCTCAAAAACAAAAACAAAAGTAAAAAATAAATATACTTAGAACATGTGGGTACATATAAAACCTTTTACAATAAAATAGTGCTGGGCCAGTGAGATCACTCTGTGGATAGAGACACTTGTTGCCAAGCCTGACAACATGAGCTTGATCCCCTGACCCACAGGGTTAAAGAAGAAAACTGACTCCTGCAAACTGTACGCACACACGTGCATGCACACAAACCACACAACACAACTAATACACTTTTTATTTATTTATTTATTTTTCGGTTTTTCGAGACAGGGTCTCTCTATGTAGCCTTGGCCATCCTGGACTCACTTTGTAGACCAGGCTGGCCTCGAACTCACAGCGATCCGCCTACCTCTGCCTCCCGAGTGCTGGGATTAAAGGCGTGCGCCACCACGCCCGGCTTCTAATACACTTTTTAAAAAGCATCTTCTTTGTTCTTGTTAGGAATGTGAAATGGTGAAACCTCTTTGGAAAACTAGTAGTTTTAAAATACACATCTTTAGCCATGTTATAGCTTGTATCAAACAATACAGTAAAGATCACCACTGCCATAGGTGACTGCCGTCCATCAGTGCAGTATTCCTCAGATCCCTGCAGGAGGTTCTGAAGAACTTGCCCTGCTGATTTTGAAACTGTCCCCAAGGAAAAAAGGCAAGAACTACAGCAACTGAGACTCAGAGGAGGAAAGCCAGGCATTGAGGACACTTGTGAAGAAACATGAGAGCCAATATGGGAAACCAATTCAATCCACTGACCCTAGTCTGTGCATCCCCAAACTGGTGGTTCATGCCTTTAATCCCAGCCCTTGAGAAGCAGAGGCAAACAGATCTCTGAGTTCCATCGAGTCCAGACTGGTTTACAGAGAGAGTTCCAGGACAGCTAGGGTTACACAGAAAAACCCTGTCCAAAAAAAGGAAAGAAAGAGAACACACACACCCCCCAAAAATATCTCTCATTAAAACAGGTGTGGTGGCACATGTCTGTAATCCCAGCACTTGGGAGGAAGAGGCAAGTGGATCTCTGTGAGTTCCAGGCCAGGCTAGTCTACAAAGTGAGTCCAGGACAGCCAGGTCTACACAGAGAAACCCTGTCTCAAAAAGAAAGGGAAGATAAATCTCACTGAAGAAGGAAGGAGAAACCTGCAATACCCAGAAAGGATGACATGCATACAGGACATGTATTCACACCTGCAACTGCGGAGCTCTCATAATCACCACTGCATGGTTTGCATGCACAAACACGTAGTAAGATAAAACCTACCAGAACCCAGATATTGACATGGTTGTCATACTCTTAAGCTTGAGAAACGTTTGTTTTTTATGTGTTTGTGTGGTGGTAGTGGTGGTGGGGGAGGTGTTGTAATGTATTCCAGGCTGGCCTGGACTAGACTGAGGCCAAGAGAACAAGGACAAGAGCTGAACTTTCGGTTTCATAGACTCTACCTCTAGCATGTACCATCACACTGGGTTTTGTGGTTGGTTTGTTTGGTTGTCCGTCCTGCCCTCCCCCCATGTGTACGGGGTGTTTCACCTGCATACATGTGTCTGCCTCATGTGAGTCCCTGGAGCAAATGGATTCCCCTGGGACTAGAGTTATAATTGTGAGTTGCCATATGGGTGTGGGAATTGAAGCCAGGCTTCTGGAACATCAGGCAGTGCTCTTAACTGCTACACTGTCTTCCCAGTCCCCACAGCTGTTTTTAACAAAAATCTTGCTTCACAAATGCTAACTTCTTAGGCAACTTCAAGAATCAGAGCCTGGGGTCAGGGTGGCCCTGTTCTCTCTGGTAACACTGATTCCATAATTGGTGGCTACAGTTAAGAGATTAGAACACCTTTATTCCCTTACCCACTAGCACAGACTGTGAGCTTTAGGAAGTATTTACTTACTATTTACTTATTTTAAACAGGGTCCCACAACTTAGCCCTGACTGCTTCAAGCTCACAAGGCCCTGCCTCTCTGCTCCCATGTACTAAGATTAAAGCTGGCTGCTGCCACACCCAATTTTAAAGAGCAACTCTTGAATTCAGAAACAGTCATGGGCTGAGGTGGTCTTAACCACCTTTTGACTGTCCCAGAAACCACTGGAAACCAGATTCCTGAAGCCGAGCAAGTCTAGGCCTCTTTTCTCTCCTGATCCAGAACATTAGTTCCCTGAGGTCAACAGCCGGCGCTTCCGGGTCTCCTGCTGCTTCCTGTGCAGCTCCATGAGCTGCTTCTCCTGCTCAGGCTCAGGGAAGCAGCCTGGGTGGGGCGGAGCCACAGTGAGGTGTCCCATGCAGCTACTTTCTTGAAGTAGCTGGCCTGCACGACGACTTCCTAAGTCAGGTGCCTGAGCCCAGAACTATGTGGTAAACTTAACAGACCTGTAATGAGCCTATGCCCACTGACAGCAGCGTGCTCATCAGCCTGAGTCCAGAGCTAGCTTCCCTATGTCAGCCACTTTCCAGAGTCCGCCAAAACAAACTGTCCATGTTTTACATTTTGCAATCATTTGTCCATATGCTTTGGCCCTTCACAACACATTACCTTATTGTCAAGATCAAAGAGGTAGGAGTCCTCTTCTCGAACATCAGCTTCAGAGTCCGAAATCAGCTCGCCTACATACCTGCAGAGAGAAAAGGGAAGGCCTCTCTCACTTCTGTGTCCCCAGACGAGGAACAGTCCCAGAGAAGGATGCACACGCAGGACTCTCTGGAAAAGCTGAGTGGGCTAGGCTGGGATGTGGATCTGGCCCCTTGTGTCTACAGTGCAAGGTGAGGATCAAGGATGGCCTACCAAAGATACTAGTGCTGTGCAGGGTTCTGAAGCTAACATCTTTAGCGAATGACTAAAGTAGAAAACCTGAGCACAAGCCTAGGGCTGGCAGCACAAGCCTGGCATCTAGAGCCTGTGGGCTGCTGCATGAAGAACTGGTGCATCAATAATACCTCCACTGCCCTGTACCCCACTTCTGCATTACAGTGAATCGTATGCTCCCGGGGGCATGTTAGAACACAAACATGCACGAGGAATCACAGAAATGAAAACAAACAAAAAACACAATTGACAGAGCTGTGGGACTCTGGGAACCCACTTACTCGCAGACAAAGGTGCCCAGTGGGATATCCTGGAGGGAGCGCACACCCCAGCCCATGTCCTGTGTCCGATAAAGCTGCAGCCTTGCCCTGGAAAACAGGTAGAGGGGAAGTGGACATGTATTTGCTGGTCAGCAAACCAGCTGTATCCATTCTGAAGTGAGTGAGATATGCAAATAGAGAAAAATTATGCATGTTCCAAGTCAAGGAATATTACAACTCTGCAGGTGACAGAGAGCAACTCCAGTACTTGGCAGACACAGCACCACGCACTGAAAGCTGGGAGCCCAGGACTCAGACGTTCGAAGCACGAAGTGTACCAGCCTTGCTTTCCTCAACTGTAGCTGGCCGAATCCAAAAAGCACCAGACTAAAGGTATTCACTCCACAAAACCGCTTCCTCTAGAACCTGGACTGCTGCCATTCTATTACTCAAGGAGTGTGCCAGCAACAAGCAGCCAGGCAGTCTCCTATAGGTTGGGTGTGCGGCGTGCTCTAGGTAGACCATGAAGTCACCGGCTCTTCAAGGCACTCTCAGATCGTGCCCATCCATTGGCTCATTTGTAAATACGGTGAAGAGGCACAGGCAGAAAAGTACATGTACTCTGTCCTTGGTGCACTATGAATGGACCATAGCTACCAATACTTACATACCTGATTCTGGCTGTGACACAGGAGGCACCGGACAAAGGGGGCGCCAAGCACCAAGAAGGAACACAATAGTCTGAGAAAAGCCATCAAACACCACCAATCTCAATGTTGGTTGGCTTTTTCTAACATTGAATAGAAAAGATTCAAGCACTAAAACCAAATGAAACAAGCCTACTCATATCTAGGCCAGCCTAACGTGGCTGGATGTTTATACACAAACACATGCCTTCCCCCATGACATTGGTTTTACCCACAAATATACACGCTTCTGGCCTAGTGTGACCCAAGGCAACTATATCCCTCACCTGAGACCATTTTGCACCACACGATTGCGGCAGTTCCTCCAGCATGAGCAGGCATGATTGCACTCGAAGATCAAGGGTGGTTCTGCCATGTTAAACTCAGGCAGAAGCCGGCCATCCTGTTAAGAGATGGCCACAAGGGGCAGCAGATGTCAGCCAGCATTCATTTTACAAAGTGCCCACCCTAGCTTCAAATACACACGAACACAATGGTTTATGGATAGACTTTAACAGCTGGGGGACTAACAGGGTTGTGCTCCACATCTGTAGTTTGAATGGCAACTTCGCTGGGTATGAGACAGGTTTGAGGGCCTCTTGGGAAATCACCTTCAGTTCCTGTCAGGTTATGCTGTTCTCCCACCCCTCCTGCCCTGCCCTGTCTCAAGTAGACGGCAGCTTCTGGCTGCTCCTGGAGAACCCAGACACACACCCTCCCTTTCTTCAACAAGTCCATCCACAGGTGACACTAGGACCATACCTGAGACTTTAGGTTATCTTCTGCGTAACTAGGACTTTGATCAGGATGCTCCTAACTGCTAAGCCCCAGCATAGGCCATATTCCGGTCCTAACTGACACCGGCCAGGCCACGCTCAGCCCAAGCGCAGCTCTTATTTGTGCTGTCCTCTCATTCAGATGACAAGTGCTCCAATCTCCTTTGCACTGCTTTCTCTTCACTAAGAACATCCCAGCATCCATGACCTCTGAACTGAAATGAAGAATACGCACCTGCTCTCCCTGCTCACTCTGTCCCTGAGCTACATCCTGGGCCCCAAGCTCTGCCGTCCCGCACCCTCCCACTAGCACTGCCAGTTACCTGAAACCCTACGACCCTCACCTCAGGCCGCTGTATCTAGTAATACTCCATACAGCCCAGGCCCTGGCCCAGTCTTTCTACTAAGCAACTCTTTAGACAACCTTATGTCAGGCCTATGGCAGGGCTCCCCAGACAAAAGCAACAAAGAAGTTTCCTCCTATGGCTATGCCAGGCAGTGAAAAAGGACATGGGCTCCAGCCCCAGGACTCTGTGAACCTACACCTTAGCCCCACAGTCTGCTTGGAATAGCCCCGTATGGTCAGCCTCTCACCTCCTCCTACTTGTTTTCCATAACCAGCTCACCGCAACTGTCCCAAAGTCACTAGGACACATGCTCACAGACTCACTTTCACAGAACTTACCACGTAAGCACATGTGCAGCAAATGTGCTTCCTCACCTTATCATACCAACAGCGCATGCTGAGCTGGCCACACATGCAGGTGCTGGAAGAGCAGTCATCTACGCACACGCAGTACTGAGAACAAAGTGCACAGAGTGCACAGCACGTCAGACACATAGCACATTCCTGCTACCCTAACCCCTCCCTCCTTAGCATCCCCACCAACTGCCTTTAACTTGCCATAGGCTCTCTTAGGAGACACACTGAGGGAAGCGCACCATGTTGGAGGGAGCCGGTGGGAGTTTAGATGGGTACAGCCTACAGGGAGTCAAAACACCTACTGTACTCAAAGCCACACAGTTTTGGGTTTTTTTGTTGTTTTCAAGACAGGGTCTCTCTGTGTAACCTTGGCTGTCCTGGACTCACTTTGTAGATCAGGCTGGCCTTGAACTCACAGAGATCCTCCTGAGTGCTGGGATTAAAGGCGTGCACCACCATGCCCACCAACTCCTCAGTTTGGAAGAAGACAACTCACAATCGAGCTAAGGCTTCTACAGATCATCTTGTGAGAACTAGGGGATTCTGATAAGCACAGCCATAAGAAAAATCCTTTTAAAGTCTGATTTTAGCCAAGAAAAAGTAAAAAAGGTAGGAAAGTTGTTTGTTGGGTTGCAGCTGCCAGGATGCAAGAGCATGCAGTGGTCACTTCTTAGACCTGCATGGACCCTCTTGCTCATGACTCAAGAATGGAGCAATAACACTGATCAGTTTTTAAAGGATGAAAGGAGAACCAGTGTCCTGCCTGACTGGAGATCTTTCTTCCACCTCTTTCCTGGGAGACAAGATCAGAGAGAACAGGATCTCCTGGGAAGCTTCCACAGGCCTTCTTCCAGAATGGTCTAAGTCCTAGGACCCAGTTCTAGGGACTCGCCACCCTTTCTTCCCACCAACCTGCAAATGAGTGATGTTCCTGTCAATGTTCATGGGGGACGTCACGCAGTTCTGGGAGACATACTTATAGTTGGTGGGACATAGCTCACTATCCACAGCATTGACACAGGGGATGGGAATGCGTTCATACCCTCGAGCAATGTCTCTGCACAGGAAAAGGGAGATGTTACTTGTGCATTTCAGATTCTGCCCTATGAGAGACACAGCTGCCAACCAGTACCCACGCGAGGCTGGATCCTGGGGGCTGGACTTCAGAAGTGCTGCTCCAATCTCTTCCAGCCCACCTGTAAACGGTTTGCGAGAATCATCTCAGTCTTAGCATCTTCTCACCTGCTCACTGTCTTCTCAACAGCAACTGGCTTGTCGGGGGCTGAGTCCCGCAGTGCTTTGCTCATCTGTAGTGCACTCCACACCTGGGAATTGAGACTTGCACATTGCAAGGGAGTCTCTCCTTCCTTGTTTTTCAAAGTAACATCTGAATCCCGAGAAAGAAAGAGGCTAAAAGGGAAAATGTAAGGCAACTAAACTTCCAGATCTGAATTTAGAAGAGACACAGTTAATATCCCTAAAATGACTGGCTATCTGTCATGTAGCATCCAGCTTGCTAGTTCAGTGACTCTGGAACAAGCCACGCCTCCCCAGAGGCACATCTGATTCCCCCAATACTTACAACGAGGCATCGGGTTTCTCACCTGAACATGTGTGTGCATTAGCTAGGAATGTTTCATTTTTCTTAGAATTTGTTCTCAATTTGCCTTCCAGGGTAAAGGGAAATGATATGGAGACAAGGGTTTGGGGTGTGCAAAAGGGCAGCACGGCACATCTGCCTGATGAAGGTAACGATGGGTTGCCATAACTGGCCTAGAGAGTTGCAAGGGCCACAAAGCCACTTCATCTCTCAGGTGAAGGAAAAGAGCTGCCTGCTCATGAAAGCCATCACTGGCTTCCTTCTCCTTCCAAAGGAATGTGGCAGAGATGCTACACCACAAAGACCACTGGTGGTAGGCAGAAGAACTATAAAAAGGCCTTCTGTTTAAAAAGACCCTAGCCAGCCAGCATTTCTACCCAAGAGGGAAGTACAAATAGTACCCAGTTTTCCTGGAACCTGTGAGTCAAATTGTTCCCACACTATTGGGTCTGAGACTTTGTCAAAATTCAACTAAGAATTTGGGTGGGCTTCTTTTTGTTTGTTTCTATTTTCTTTGACAACTCTGAGCCCAGAGGGCACCATAACTAGTCTGAGATGTCAATTGGGAAAGACATTTCTCCACCCATGTTGCATCCGTTCTAGGTAAGAACGTGGACGCAGCCACTTAGCAAGCACTCTGAGGAGCCTGGCAGCAGGAGCCACACTGGCATCGGGCCGCACTCACACAACACAGTCGTAGCGATTCTCCCTGGCTGCAATGTGCAGGGGCGAGTCTCCGTGGATATTCACGGCATGCAGGTCACACTTGGCAGCCAGAAGTATTTCAGCTATGTCCACACAGCCTGAAAACGCTGCCCAGTGCAGGCAAATGTTCTCCTCCTGCACAGAGAGAAAATTGAGAGCCCAGTGAAGATGGTTTCTGGCTGAGAACACAATGCTGGGATCAGGCAGAAACTGCTTTTGTACTTGCGTTACAGCTGTTACTCCTGGCACAGGTTACACTGGAGAAGGGTAGCTTCACTGACAACAAAATTCCTACCTAAACTGAAGCATTTATTTATTTTGTTTTTCATTATAGAAATAATATAATTACCTGGGAAGTATTACATATGGAGAGATGGTCAATGGTTAAGGCCACTTGCTTCTCTTGCAAAAGACCAGGAGACCTGAGTTCGGTTCCCAGCACGCATATTGGATAGCTTACCTATAACTCCAGTTCCAGGGAATCCAAAACACACACACACACACACACACACACACACACACACACACACACACACACACACACCAAAACAAAAACCAACAAACAACAACAACAAAAACTAAGGGGAAAAAGTAATAGAACTACGTATTTTGAAAACAGAATTGAAATTCAGAATTGTACCAACTTGAATGGGATTGTTAAAACCTAACAAGTAATAAACTCTTCTTTTTTTGTTTTGTTTTGTTTCTCGAGACAGGGTTTTCTCTGTAGCCTTGTCTGTCCTGGACTCCCTTTGTAGACCAGGCTGGCCTGGAACTCAGAGATCCTCCTGCCCCTGCCTCTGCCTCTGAAGTGATGGAATTATAGGCATGAGCCACCGCAACTGGCTTACTGTTTTTAAAAGCAAAAGCATTTAATGACCTAAGTTTGATCCCCAAAACTCACATAAAGGTCAAGAAAAGTAAGAAAATATTGACAATTGATGATTTCTAGAGATGAGTCACTTTTATTAAGGATACGGCCCCTGGTAAGGCATCCACAAATCACAAGACAGTGATGGCAGCACAACTGAAATTGGTAGGTTATTTTTTTAAAAATTGAGGACATTAAGTTGGAAAGAAGTAAAGAGGTAAGAAGTGAACCTGGAGAAGTCAGGTAGTCAATATAATCAAATTGAGAATTTTATGACATTCTCAAAAATAAAATATTAATTTTTTTCAAAAGGCAGGAGCTGAAGAGATGCCTCAACGGCTAAGAGCACTATGTTGCTTTATCAGGAGGACTGGAGTTTGGCTCCTATCACCCACAGAGCAAGCAAGGCATCTATAAATGACTGAAGGTCCAGCTCTGACCACACACACTTTTAAGAACTCATGGAATAATACTTACTATATTCTCATGTCAGGACACAATGGCAGCAAGCCCCTGTCGACCTATACTCCCATCCCTCTGAGGGCTCATCTCAACTGGGCCTGCAACTACAGCCTACACATTAGAAAGCCTTAGAGGTTTTCCTTCCATTGAATGGGCAGCTCACTGCATAATTTAGTGCTTTAATTTATTGAGTGCTTCTGGTTTCTCCTCTGGACTGCAACACTGATGAGTTGTGTTTTTTTTTTTAAGTTGAAATCTATATACATTTTTAAAAGATTTATTTATTTATTATGTATACAGCATTTTGCCTGCAGGCCTGAAGAGAGCACCAGATATCATTATAGATGGTTGTCAGCCAACATGTTGCTGGGAATTGAACTCATAACCTTTGGAAGAGCAGTCAGTGCTCTTAACCTTCTGAGCCATCTCTCCAGCCCCTAATGAGTATTCTTATCCTTTCCTTCCCCTCTCCTTCTTTTTCTCGAGGCTGATTATTTCTCAAGGCTCAGCCCTTGGAGGTACAGTTCCTGGCTACAGATACAGAAAGGTTGGCTTGAAGTGGCTTCCCCTCTAAGAGCAGCTCACTGTGGCTTCCTTCCCCTTAGGAACACAGCCACAGACATAAGTCTAGCCTGACCACCTCAGCTCCTGGAGAGCCCTTGCCATGAAAGCCATGCCCTGCGGGATCACATCCATCTGTGACACTCTGGTGCTCTTGGACAGCTGGACAGGCCCCCTTTCAATGCCCACATGGTAGTTAGGGTGAGGGCTTTTCACTTCAGTGAACACTCGAAAACATAAAAACAGAAAGAAGCAGACAGAGTGCATTGTCCATCAGCCTCGCCCCCAACTGCCCCAAGCACATAGATTTCTGAAGTAAACACTAAAAGCAAACTCCGTCAAAACCCTAGAATTCTTTTCTGGTTGCCATCCTCAGGCGTTTTTGACCCTCTGATTTTAAATGGTTACAGCCCCCACACATCTGAAAGCTCAAACAAAGTCCTCTCTCCTTAGGGCCTTTTTCTTGTCAGATGATCTGTGTCTTTTGGTCAGAATTACGCTGTTTTTACATTCTAAGATCCTATTCTTAAGAGACTGCTTACTCCACAGAGCCACAATGCTGCCCTGTACTGCAGAGCTGTTTCACTTCCACAGTGAGCATGGCACTTTCTGCTTCCTCGAACCAGACTGAACATCCTCTCCCACCAGTAAACATTTGAAGGAGAACACTATAAAGTCATGGTTACCGAGTCTACATGGGCAACAGAGGAGACAAGTAAGTTGCTACTCAGTAAACACCAGAGGACCATGGAGCTGCAACAGTCTGTTGAAAATGGGTTCCCACAAAGGGACAACAGCGGACCTGGGAGAAAATGCCCAAAGAGCTCAGCTGGGGGGATGGGGTACACACCATCAGTCTGCAGACTATAGGTAGGACCCACTTTGGCAGTTATCATCCTGCACTGAGAGCTGCTGTAGGCTCACTAGACCAGACTAGAGAACAAAGTACAACATAATGAGACCAATATCACATCAACGACTGCCACAATCAGAAAACAAGAGCACTGACAGCAAAGTGTAAGTTAGCAGCACACTGACATCTGGCTTTAAGCCTGGCACACAGACAGGAGGTAAAATGGACCACTGGCAAATCAGAACTGGTATGGCCATTAAGCACCTGGTATAACTGAATCTCACACACTCAGAAGGTAAGCAGAGATGTAGAAGTTACAGACAAAAGCCCCTCCACTGCCTTCCCATCAACACCCAGTAAAGAAGAAAATCCACAGAACTTTCTGAGCTGAAAACCATGTCTAAGGTAAAAGCAATGAAAAAGAACAGTATATTAGCGGATACAATAAAGCCGGTTAAACCAAAAATGAGGGTAGAAAGCCAGTTTCTAGAAACTAACAAGACCATCCAAGACTACCAGGACAGTTCTTATAGTCTAAATTTAAATCACAGATCTAAGAAATCCAATCAATCTACACATACACAGAGATAACAAGACAAAGGCACATCCCAAAGTCTTCACACAGCTTGAAGGAAAAGCCTACATTACACAGAAAAACACAACGAAAAGGTACAACAGCTTCCAACACATCTTGGTAGCAACACTAGGAAGCAGCACACAAAGCATAAAGCCCATTGGCTAGAAAGAACTCTACCCCGAGAAAAGCATCTTCCGACGGTGAGGCAGGAGAGAGGCTATTCTGGCATGAAGAGGGGAGAACCTAGCATGAGCAGCAGGAGGAAGCAAAAACAGAGGACAGGTGTCAGTTAGGGAGAAACAGCTACCCAAGGCATGGGTAACAGTCTTCCCAGAAGTGAGACTGCTCCAACAAGGCAGGAACATGAGACCAAGGCCCAAGACATACAGATAATGTAGAGAAATATGACCTCAAGTTTGAAGTGGAAGATGGATAAAACCAAGGCTCTTCTGCCACGGTGCTGCTGAAGTCTCTCCAGGATGCACTAGGCTAGGCCTGGTTTCCTGTCTATTAACAAAGCATGGCTTTCTCCACTTCAGTACTGGCAAGTGCTCACATGAAAGGGAAGAAAAGAAGAAGGAAAAAGAAGACAAAGACGAGGCAAGCGGTAGTGGTGCCCACATTCACTCCCAGTCTTCAGGAGGCAGAAGCAGGTGGCTCTCTATGAGTTTGAGACCAGCCTAGGCTATAAAGTGAGTTCCAGAACAGCCAGGTCTGTTAGAGAAACCCTGCCTCAAAAAACCAAAAAGCCTTCATCCACACATCACACAATATGTGTGTGATATGGGCCAAAATGCAAAGCTAAAAACTATATGCCACTATAAAACCACAGGAAAATATCACCTTCAGTCAAAGCAGTGATTTATTGTCATTGTTGTTGCTTGGGTTTTTTGTTTTGAGATAGAGGTTTCACTCAAGCCCAGAACGACCAGACTACACTCACCTGCTTCAGCCTCAGTAAGAAGCGTAAGCCAAGCCGGGCTCGGTGGTGCATGCCTGGAATCCCAGCACTCAGGAGGCAGAGGCAGGCAAATCTGTGAGTTCAAGGCCAGCCTGGTCAAGCCAGGGCAGCCAAGGCTATGCAGAGAAGCCTCACAAGGGGGAAAAAAGCATAGGCCATCATGTCCACCTAAGTAATGGTGTCTTAAACAATACCGGAAGCAGGATCCAAACATATACATAAAGATCAACAATCGTTCCACTTTTTCAGGCAAGTGTGGTCTACTTAGCAGGGCCAAAGCTAGTCAGTGAAATCCTGTTTTTGTTTGTTTGTTTATTTGTTTTGTTTTTCGAGACAGGGTTTCTCTTTGTAATAGTACTGGCTGTCCTGGACTCACTCTGTAGACCAGGCTAACCTTGAACTCAGAAATCTGCCTGCCAATGTCTCCCTGAGTGCTGGGATTATAGGTGTGTGCTGCTACGCTAGCTTGAAATCCTATCTTTAGGAGAAGGGAGAAACAAAACAAATACCTGCCACTCAATAAAGCACGAGCTAAAGATCTGAACAGAACCTTGACCAAAAACCATATGAAACAGCAAAAAAGCCCAAAAGAAGATGTTACTATCAAACAGCCATTACACAAATGAAAATTAAATGAGGATTAAAACCACCACAAGCCAGAAGCAGCCTGATCACTCTGGAGACAATGTGGAGGCTCTCCTAGATAGTTTCCATTTCTAAAATTCATTTGAGGAAAGTCAGGGCACAAATATTCACAACTCTGTAACAGCCATGCGTCCACCAACAGACATTTCAGGCAACAAGAAAGAACCACCAGAGTGTGCAATGAACCCAAGACAGTCACTCCCACTGAGGATTAGCCTCCATTCTGATAAATTCCTGACAAAGGGTAAGATCCAGAAAGAAGACTAAATGTGAGTAACTTCAGTGTGAGAATGGCTACGTTCACCATCCTCACTGTGCACCTACATGTCAACAAAGCAGCTAAAGTAAAGCATGTCATACAGCATAAATAACAAACTTAAGGGCTGAGTGTAGTGGCAGATGATCAACACTCAGGAGACAAAGGCAGACAGGTCTCTGTGAGGGTAAGGCCAGCCTGGTCTACATAGTGAGTTCCAGGACAGCCAGGGCTACATAATGAGACCTTGTCTCCAAGAAACTAACAAAACAAGACAAAAGCCAGACTTGACAGCAAACTAATCCTTCCATACTGTAGGAATAGCCACTGATACTTCAAAGCTAAGTGGAATCCATTTCACAACAAAGCTATGCAAATCAAAGGACTGGGCAACACTTATATAAGCTTTGGAAATTATAAAATTCGGGGCCAGTGATGTGCAACATGGTTGAGCAAGTCAAGTGTTTGCCAAAGAAGTCTGATGGCCTAAGTTTGATTCCCAAAACTTACATAAAAGTGGAAAGGAAATGACTCCTGAAGATTATCCTCTAACCTCCACAGAGCCCTGTCAGACGTGCACCTCTACCCCTAAATATAGTACGTAAATTAGGAAGGAAGGAAGGAAGGAAGGAAGGAAGGAAGGAAGGAAATGATAAAACTTGAAAAACTCAGCAGCAGCCAGCGGTAGTGGCGCACGCCTTTAATCCCAGCACTCTGGAAGCAGGTGGGTCTCTGTGAGTTCAAGGCCAGCCTGGTCTACAAAGTGCAGGACCACATGAAGAAACTCTATCTCAAAAACAAAAAACCAAAGAAAAAGAAAAAACAAAACAAAACAGCAACACCAAAAATTCAGCAGTGCTGTAAAATGAGCACAGCCAGATGACCTGTGGAGAACAGCCAGATTATGGAAGGCGAGAAGGGCTACTACCTCCCACCCGTGTGACTGCACTCAACACTGCTCCTGAGCACAACTCATATAGGGACAGGACCTTTTCATGCTGTACTGGATCTTGCTAACATTCTTTTTTAGTTTTTGCCCAACTTGAATTTGCTTAGAATGGATGGGGATAGCCCTTAAGAGACTCTGCCCCCTCTCTGTAACAAGGGTTCATTATATAACTCTTGAGTAACTTGCAGATTTGGAAAAGCATCTGGAAGAACAATAAAAATAGCAGTTAAGAGAGTCTGAATGAGGGCACAGTGCATGGGTGGAAAAAGGCATTCTTGCAAGCCATAAGGTTGCTAAACGAGACTCTCAGGGCAGCAGAGTGCATCCTCCTGGGGAGGGTAGGCCTCTAAGGCCCACAGACAAAGGCCATTACTACTGCTGTTGGCTGCACACCTGAACTAGCTGCTTAGTTCTTATTGTCAATTGACACAACCTGGAATTACCTAGGAAGAGGGAATTTCAATTAAAAAATTAGCCAAATCACATCAGCCTCTGGCCAAATCTGTAAAGCAACTGTCTTAAATTATATTGATGTTGGAGAGCCCACCCCAATAAGTTCACTGGTTTCCCAAAGTAAACTCTGGTGGAATCATGTCTCAGTTTGTCCTTGGGACCTTAGAAAAAGGGGCAGACATTGCTTGCATCTCCCTCTGAAAAAGAATTTTAGCAGGATGGGTAAAAGTGTGTCTTTAGACTATTATGGGTTCCCTATGAACAGATAAGACATTTGTTCAACTATCCCCAGGAAGAGTCACACAGTATCTAGAGGGGTACCAAAACTACTTCTCTGACTCTGCACTCTGTAGTTTCTGTGCAAATGACATGACTCCATAAAACAGGCATCCACGGAGTTTATTAAGTCCATTCACAAGTCTTTTTCTTTCAAATCACAGCCTCCTACATGAGACCTAGTGACCTTTCTTGGGTTCCTCCCCCAGGGCAGTCAAGGACATGAGCCAGGAGAAAAGAGCAGGGCAGTGATTCATACAAGCCTCACACCCTGAACATGCCCACACAGGGGGCAGATCTGCAGGGACCTGGTACAAGATCCATGTTGAGTCAATGAGATACTGACCACAAAGGGCCAAAATAGCCATCATGTGCTAAAATTCTACTTCAGAAGGAGGAAGCTGCCCAGTGGCATGGCTCCTCTGGCCTTCTAAGAGGCTGTGCCCTAAAGGTTCCTAAACCACCATGAAAAACTCACATTGTCCCGGATATTGATGTCAGAACCTTTGGACAGCAGCAGCTTCACCAGGTCCACGTGCTTGTACTCAGTGGCCCAGATCATA
Organism: Acomys minous; assembly: GCF_964271855.1. Taxonomy (NCBI): domain Eukaryota; kingdom Metazoa; phylum Chordata; class Mammalia; order Rodentia; family Muridae; genus Acomys; species Acomys minous. Next base: position 64,118,151 of record NC_140491.1, on the reverse strand, counting down.
GGTGTCCAACCACCATCATCCTGAGTGTAAGAGACAAAAGATATCACCACCACAGGCAGGAAGTAAGAGAAAGGCTTCATGCAGCTTGCTCAGGGACTGAGTCCTGAAAGAACTCTTTTCTGGCAAGTCAAAGGCAGGCCCCGGCCCCCACCAAAGGAACAGCCTTCTGCAGTAGGTGAGGTAAGCTGTTGGCTGACCTCTCTGCTCCAGCTAACACTACTGTCAGAACTGAACATTCAGTTAGCCTGCACCAACCCCAGGGAGGGCACACAGCAAGGTTTGGGGGAAGCATGACCAGAATGTTTTCACTCACGCTCTTGGCAAAGAGGTAACTGACACTGCCTCTTTTAGAAGGCCAGCGGAAGAAAGACAAATCATGTCTGCTGAGTCTGTAAGGTCCTTTAAGGATCTCATGAGTTGCCTTCCTACCACTATGGCTGACATCAATACATGTTAAGTAGTTTCATTTAGACCAGAAAAAGTATTCTGCAGGAACTGAGTGTTCTGTTGCCACTTATCAGTCTGGGAGACAGCCTCCTCCCCCACACCTCCAAAGGGCTCCCTGTACACCCATACTTGTATGTCATTGTAGACACACGTAGCCTCCACAAATGAAGATGATCTGAGACAATGGTGACATAAGACACATACATGCTGCATAGGCACCCGCCCAGAACAGAATGCCTGGCAGTAACCCAACAGGATGAATAAATATACAATGCTAGGGGCAGTTAAAATAAATCAGACCATGGGCTGGAGAGACGGTTCAGCCACTAAAGGCTAGGCTCACAATCAAAAATAAATCAGACCATGCTACCTTTAGATAATGAAAAAGAAAAGAGGGGTCCAACTACAAGCTGCTACTTTCTAGTCTATGTGGCAGGAGATCACAGACAAGATAGTACAAGGAGCCAGGCGTAAACCAAAAGAGCAGGGTAAGCCCCAGGGTACGAGGGAGATGGAAATGCAGCCTCAGCCAAGAGTCAAAGGGCCCTACGACACTGTGTGTGGAGCAGTTCTGAGGCTAGCTCTTCTTACAGCATTGGCTGGACTGACACGTCTTTGCAGATACCTACTGTGTACCTAGCACCAATAAGGCACCATAGGTCACAGAACTGGTAAAACGCCACCTTATGACTGACAGTGGAGGAGGCAGGTCAGTAAACTACACAGTGAGACAATGGACAGCGGCAAGGAACAACTAGATGTGGAGAGAACTCCAGGTGCCTTCAGAGGGCATTAGCTGTCCTGGGCACAGGGTCTGGGAGACACTGCACAGAAGTGAGGAGGCCTGACAGAATACCAAGGATGGAGCCATCAAGCAAGTATTGCAGAAAGCCTTTCCAAACAAGTGGAGAAAGTGAGGATGAGGGCTGCGCTGGCCATTTTTTAAGTCAACTTACTGTAAGCTAGGGTCATCTGAGAAAAAGGAACCTCAATTGAGAAAATGTCTCCTTCAGACTGGTTCTGTGGACAAGTCTGTGGACATTTTCTTATTTCATAATTGATATGGAAGGGCCCATCCTACTCTAGGCACTACCACCTCTGGGCAGGTGGGCTTGGCATATGTAAGAAAGCAACCTAAGCAAGCCATGGGAAACAAGCTAGGAAGCTGTGCTCCACCATGGTCTCTGCTCCAGACCCTGCCTCCTGCCAGGCCCCACCCGGACTCCATCAGTGAAGGAGTGTCCCCTAAGGTCACATAACCCCTTTCCTCTCAGGTTATTTTTGGCCATGGTGTTTATCGCAGCATGACAAAGACAAAGCCTTTTGGGGCTTGTGGGCCTTTAGGCATCTGAACTAAGAGGAGAGGCGTGAAGGAGGAGGAGGTGGAGAGCTATGGCAGGAACAGGGGAATGGCTGTACCTGGCAGTTGACATCCATCTGTCCATTTGAAAGCAGATACTGAACCACATCATAGTGGCCTTTCTTGGCAGCCAAGTGCAAACATGTGGAGCCCTCTGCGTCCTGCAATACAAATGCCATTCAATCTAGAGAAACTACTCATGACTTCTTGCTGCAAACCAGAGAACTTATGCTTCCAACCCAATGGCAGTTACTGTCAATGAACCCACTCAACTAAACCCAGGCTGAAAGACCAAGATCCTGTCTTAAAAGCCCAATGGTTACAGGACAAGTACTTTGTCCCAAACAGGGGAGCCTAAGGTTGGAGGAAGCGGTGTTCCAGTGTCATACACCTATACAACATGTGCATCCTGATGAAGAGCTTGCCCACTTCTACACTGAACTAGGCGGCTGCCAAGCTGCTTGTCATGAGCATGCTTTGCCAATTCCTGCCAGAAACAGTTCTTTTTTTTTTTTTTTTTAAATAATTTATTTTTATTTTATGTGCATTGATTGGTGTTTTTCCTGCATGTATGTCTGTGTAAGGGTGTCAGGTTACAGACAGTTGTGAGCTGCCATGTGGATGCTGGGAATTGAACCCGGGTCCTTTGGAAGAGCAGTCACTGCTCTTAACCACTGAGCCATCTCTCCAACTCCCAGAAACAGTTCTAACATGAATGTGGGGCCTATACAGGCCCCAGTTGTTCATTAAAAGACTTTGGAGAGCTAACCTTGGTTATAGAGCACACGGAAAAATAGAGTGGCTTAATCAGTAGGAGCCATCCACATGCAGAGAATTTAAAATCAGGTGAAAAGAACAGGCACCAGGCAAGCTTGCTGTTCAACCATATTACTGTTTTTGTATCCTCTGGTGCAGAGAATATTTCATTAGCTTCTGGTTCTGCTGCCTCCTGGATTCTACACACATTATACTACCTCACAGTAATGATAATACTAACAACAACAACACAACACAACGATGATGATGTTGGAAGCCACTGACCAAGAGTACACCTACTAGGTCAGGCACTGCTCCCGCGCGCCTGTTTTCCTGCTCACAAGGATCATATGGATACACAGGCCATTGCTCTTAAAGACAATTCTCCCCACTCTGATTTTTGTATTGGCATTATTTTTATTACCTTTCTCTCTCAGAGTCTAAACACTGGGCTTTAGCACTTATCATCAGACACACCTAGGATGCTGATCTTTCTCAAGGAGTCTGTCTGCCCAACTCCAGGTCTGGGATAGTAAGAATCGACCCTGGAAGACTGCTGCAGGCTTTAAGAATAGTGATGGCATATATGGCAGAAGGAACTGGTAGCTAGCTGAACTACACGCAGGCAGACCCAAACACACACTGCACGTACACACGCAAGCGCTCACATGTCCACAAACTTCATGGCACAAGGCATGGATGTGTGCCCCAGGCAGGAGGAGTGTGAGGGGGTGCTTCTCACAGGGTACAGACCAGAGAATAATTTAGCCAAAAAACCCTCACAGAACTGAGACATAAAATTAGCATACAGTAGGCACTTCAGGCACAGAAAAGCTATGGTATACTGTTCCCAACAGTCAGGAGTGGCGTCTCCAAGGTTTTAATCACACCCACCATAGAGACATTCACAAGCTTCTTTCCCTAGTCAACTTCCAGGACAATAGCCTAGTAGAGAATATCTAGCTTCTGGCCTATGTCAGTATCTCTGTAGCCAACAGTGGGGCTCCTGAAACACTTGTAATAGTGTGCATCATTCCACAGGACCTCTACAGCTCCTTCTCAGGTCAGCACAGTACAGATAACATGCAATGTTCATTTGCTGTCTTTACTTTTTCCCCATCTTACTATATGTGTTAGTGTATGGATATTTTGCCTGCATGTATGTCTGTGTACCACATGCCATGGAGGTAGAAAAAGGTATCAGATCCCCTGGGGCTGGAATTACAAATTATCGTAAGTCAACATGAAGACGCTGAAAACTAAACTTGGTTCTCTGGAAGAGCAGATGTGGAACCATTTTTCTAGTACCTGGTTGGCTGTGTCTAGCTGAGGTAAAAACCAGCCCTAGATTCTACATTCCTAGCTGAGGAACATAGAGCTATAGCTCATTTCTGCTGTTTAAAGATATGTTAAATGCTATTATGTTTCACTCACTGCCTGTGCTAGGATCAGCCACATAAGAATTACCAGGATTGCACTTTACTGGTGTGACAAGCTGCTACCCAGGGGTCTCCACTCACCCACTGACACATGGCCCTGTAATTCTGTACCTTGCCAGGGCTTTTCAACATTACTAAGCTATCTTAGTCAGGTCTTAAAGGTTGAGTACTTTTTTACACTTAAAATTGTTATCCATGGGTGTGGTGAGCACCTGGGATCCCAGCACTTGGGAGGCAGAGGCAGGCAGATCGCTGTGAGTTCAAGGTCAGCCTGGTCTACAAAACGAGTCCAGGACAGCCAGGGCTACACACAAAGAAACCCTAACTCAAAAAACAAACCAACCAAATGCTACCTCATCTTCCACGGGCTGCTTATGTTCTCAATTTTCTTTTCAGCTGTTTATTCTGTAGTCATAAAGATAATCTCTCCTTATACTTTCTGAAGGTTCTATCAGTTCACCCTCCTCCTCCTCCTGATTTTTGGAGACAAGGTTTCTCTGTGTAGTCTTGGCTGTCCTGGACTCGCTTTGTAGACCAGGCTGGCCTTGAACTCACAGAGATCCACCTGCCTCTGCCTCCCTGAATCAGTGCAACTGTGTTCCATTCTGTCTCTCACACCATGACCATCATCACTGTACAACACCATGGTTGGCTCCTATGGGTGTGTTTTGTGCATCTCCCGCCAGAGCGCTTGGTCTGCAGCCATGACTACTGGCACATGTGGCTTAAATGTTCCACTTTTCCAAGTTCTCTACTTGTTTGACCTGGTTTTACATGCTTCCTGTAAGGTAGCTACATAAAGTTTTTCTAGGTTCTACTTTACTTTCTTTATTAGCATTTTTTTACCTTTAAGGCTGTATTTTTTATTTATTTATTTATTTTTTAGCACTTTCTCTAAAGACTACACTATTTATCTTTAATTCTAAAGGTGATGGCTCAGTAGTTAAAATCCCATACTGCTCTGGTGGAGGACTTAAGTTCAGTTCCTAGCACCTGCATTAAGTTAGCTCATGACCACCTAGGGAAATCTGATGCCCTCTTTGGTTCCTCTCAGGCACCTGCACTCAAATGCATATAACCATACAGAGACACATCACATAATTAAAAATAAATCTTTAAAAGTGTTCACTATATCAGCACACTTAGTAACTGCATTCTAAAAATTTACCCTTAAACCTACAGTAATTTTTACTCTCAATCAAGAAAACTTCTTTTTTCAGGAGATAGAGACCACAACCAATGCAGAGTCGTGGATACACCCACAATACAAAAGAAGGCTCAGGGATCACTGCAGAAGAAGGGGTGGAGAGAAGAGTCTAAGGGAACATGAAGTGTGCTGTGAGCTTGTGTCTCCTAGCAATGGCAAAAAAGCTTCACCTATGAAGTCTCAACAGCTGCCAACATATCACTTGAACAAGGAGGACACCAATAGACATGCTAGTGGCTACAGGGAAGATCACAAGGACTCAATCCTAACAAAGAACTGTAGGAAACTAAGGAATGCTGAGAGTGGAAGAAATGGTGTCTCCCAGGAAATAGCCCACAAATTGGTTAAACACCAAATGGTCAGCTCTAAAAACCTGTACATACAAGTAACACTATACAGACTAAGAAGATTGTCTTTATATAATTAGAAATACATGATCTCTCTCTCTCTCTCTCTTTCTCTCTCTCTCTCTCTCTCTCTCTCTCTCTCTCTCTCTCTCTCACACACACACACACACACACACACACACAAAATGAGAGAAGGAAGCCATGAACTTGAAAGTGTGGAAGAATTTGAAGAGAGGAAAGGAAAGGGAAAATGATGTATATTTTAAAAAGCATTATTCATTTGTTATTAGGCTACAGAAATAGCATTTTGATCTTCTACAATAAAATAACCTTACAAAGAGACTCCATTGTCCACTACCATTCTCTGTGTTATTGCTAGTGTGTAAGTTATTTGTAAATCTGTATAAACTTCATCGTATGTGTCCTTGTTTTAAACAGACTCTTGTCTTTGAAGAAGTGAGTCTGGTGCAGTGCAGATTTATAACAGGCTTCAGCATCATACAGGCCTTCTGTGCCCCAATGTCTAAGAAGAGGGTCAGCTCAGAAGGGACATCAAAGGAGAAGCCCACATGCAGAGAGACCATCAAGGATGTTAGCTTCATTTGTTCCTGCCACGGTGGAAGTAAAGCCCCTTCCCTCCCCCCACAAAAAAAAATTGGGGCATGGTAGCAAATGCCTTTAATCCCAGCACTCAGGAGGCAGAGAAAGGGAAGAAGGAAATTAAAGTAAATAGGCTGAAGTGGCTAGCCAAGGAACTAAAAAGATTTGCCTGCAGAAAACCAAGGACCAAGGAGAGTCCAGCCTCTAATGGAGTAGAAGAAGTCCTAATCATGTATCGTGTCCATCAGTGGCTCCTGTCTCCCTTCTTGTACAAACCCACACTTCTAAAATCCAGAGGAATGCTTTTACCAACTGTATTCTAAATGTAAGTTTTTAATAACTACAAACATTTCAAAAAGGGGAATTCCCATCACATAATAATGATGGGAATAAAATAAATGATATTTTATAAAAGAGAAATCATTCACCAGGTATCTGCTTTGCGATACAACCAGAATAGGCAGTGGGCTGCTGAGCCATGGGGGCTGTGACCGGTTTAGGTATCAGGCTAACGTTCCATGTAGGGGTCAACTTTACACATTAAAATACATAAAGCATACTTAATGGCAACTTGGAATCTCAGTCATACATTTAATGTGTCTCAAGTATTTTAAATTACTTCTAGTCTTACGCTTTTAAAACTTTTTTAAAAAATTAAATGAAACCACTCCTTGGTTCTTGTCCATTCAAAACTGTGAGCCAAGCAGGGAACAGTGCTGTAAGCCTTTAGTCACATCACTTGGGAGGCAAAGGAAAGATCGCTGAGCTTAAGGCCAGCTTGATCTAGTTCCAGGACAGTCAGGTCTACATAAAGAGATCCAGTCTCAAAAAACAAAACAAAAAACAAAAAACAAAAAACACAAACATAAACAAATAAAAGAAACTAACAAAAACAAAAACTCTTTAACATCTCTAGTGTGATGGTGAATTTTCACAATGTGCTATGAAAGATAAAGGGAATGTGAGTATGTAGTGTATGACAAAACTGTAAATGAGAGGAAGTAGTGATTTAATGACGTTACATGAGATCCTCTAAAGGAAACATTTCTACCAAGCTGGAACATCACAGAAATAACTGATTGAAAAGAAGCATAGTACCACTAGGAAGGCAGATGCAGGAGATCTCTGTGAGTTTGAGGCCAGCCTGGTCTACAAAGCGGGTCCAAGACAGCCAGGCTACACAGAGAAGCCCTGTCTTGAAAAACAGCTTCTATATTCATTTTCTTGTTTGAGACAGTGTTTTGGTGTGTAGCACAAGCTGGTCTTGAACTCAAGACATCTGCCTGCCTCTGTCTCACAAGTGCTGGGAGTTAAGGACACCTTCTCTGGGCTGGCCTTTTCTTCTTAGATTTCTTTCCTCTGGCACAATGCCAACCTCTTCTCATTCACTGCCAGGCCACCGCAGGCCACGCTGGCAGCAGGCTTGGGGTGCCTGCCAGTATGCAACCTGCATGTTTACTCTGGGCATGCTCAGAATTTCTTTGTCTTTGATTCTTGACAACTCCTGCCTAATGTATCTGAATGTGGTGTGTTTTCTATTTGCCTTACTTGGGTTTTATTGAGTTGCTTGTTTTGTCCGTGTGTTTAGATCTATGGATTACTGGTTTTCTTCAGCTTAAGAAATGTATGAGATGGATGCTGTAGTGCACACCTGTAATCCCAGCACTCAAGAGAGACAGAGGCAGGCAGATCTCTGTGAGTTTGAGGCCAGCCTGGTCTACAAAGTGAGTCCAGGACAGCCAAGGCTACACAGAGAAAAGGGGAAAAAAATTATGGTCATGAGTTCTTAAATCTTTTTGTTGTGGTGTTTGTTGTTTAGTTTTTTACTTACTAGGTTTTCTCTGCTGTCTTTCTGATGAATCAGGAACAAATATATGTTGGGTAGTGTGGTATCCTGGGTTTTAATACTGAAGTTTCCCTTTCCCTCTCTTTTGCTATATTAAAACTGCTACAAAACCACCCACACATTTCTCAATCTGTTTTTAAAGATTTATTATGTATACAGTATTTTGCCTGCATGTACACCTGCACACCAGAAGAGAGCACATCTTTTTTTTTAAAGATTTATTTATTATGTATACAGTGCTCTGTCTGTCTGATAGAAGGTATTAGCATTAGATCACATTATAGATGGTTGTGAGCCACCATGTGGTTGCTGGGAACTGAACTCAGGACCTCTGGAAGAACAGTCAGTGCTCTTAAGCTCTGAGCCATCTCCCCAGACACGCTTCTCAGTGCCTGCAGCACTTCTTAGAAGGCACCTCTTCTAACCCCCAGCTTTGTAGGCTCCCAACTGTTCCAGATGAAGACTTAGCCCTCCTTTCTAATGTAGCAAACTCTGCCTAATAAGATACCTTGCTGGCCTGAAGTATAGTATTTAGTACCAGAGGAATTGTGAAAAGTTAACTCAGTGTTAAAACGGAGTTGATAAGTCTGTACAGAGGTTATGGAAACATTTTGTTGAGAAAACATACAAACATGTACTGATGTGAAAGAGTAATTTTTACATTGGGTAACGGTATTAGATGAATCCAGAGCCTCACATATAAATGCTAGGGCATGCACTCTACCACTGAATGACATCCCTGCACCTTGTTCTTTAGGCTGCTTATTTAGTATAGTATGTCACAAGACATTGTATTCTTATGCTTTGTTTTCAATCTCATGTACTAAGTCTGGCCCTTGAAATCACTCTGTAGCCAAAGACAACCTTTAACTTCAAACACACAAACACACACACATACATATACACACCCTCCTGAGTGTAGTGATTGCAGGCCCACCCTACCACACCCAGTTTATGTTGGAGATCAAACCCACGGACTGAGCATGCTAGGCACGCATTCCACTAACTAAGCTACACCCTTGGCTTTCTAATTTTTATTTTACTATTTTTATTGTTGTTGCTGTTACTATTTTAGGCTTATTTTGCTTTTTTGACATAGAGCCTTACTATGCAGCTTGGGCTGGCCTGGAGCTCACTACATAGGCCAGACCAGCACTGAACTCATAGAGATCCTCCTGTTGCTGCCTCCCAGTGTGCTGCTGCCACACAGGCCCTACCTCCCAGTATGCTGCTGCCACATAGGTCTCTAATTTTAAAGTGTACAAATCAGTGGAATTACATATATGTTAAACCATGATCACCACTCTTTCAATACCTTTTTCAAAACCAAACAAAGAGCCTACAATCACCAAGCTCTACCTACCTTCCACTCATCTTTACTATATCTGGCAACATCATGCAAGCCACACTCTGTCTCTGACTGTCCTACCTGGGAATCTCATACAAATGAAGGTTTGTGGTACTTATGCTTCGGTCTAGCGTTTTCTACTTTATATTCCCAAGACCAGGGCTGTCATATCTTTGTGTTTGATCCTAAACTTGGCTGTATGAGGTTCTGTTGAGTAGACAGAACTACTTGTTCAGTAATGTAATAAAGGATAATTGAGTTATTTCTAGGAAGAGTCTGGCAATAAGCAGTGCTGCTCACGGATGTTCTGTATTTCTTGGTTATGTACATAGGGGCAGAACTGCCGAGCCACTAAGCCATTAGTAACTGCATTTGAAAAGAGGCCAAACCTAGTTTGGCCCTGGAGTCACAATCCTCCTACCTCCATACTGTGAGTGCTGTGATCATGGGTTTTACAATCTTGAAAAGTATGTAACTTTAGCTATGATGCTCAGTTCTTTGATCCGTGGTAGAACCACATTCTTCAATATATGAAAACTAAGTTTTCCCAGCACCATTTGCTGAAAAGTTACCTGAAATGAACTAAAAGTACAAACAGTGATTTATTCTGGGATTTGTTTCCATCTAATTCTATTGGTCTGCAACTCCCTCTATATACGAGAATGATCCCATTTTCATTACTGTAACTTTGCAGTAAGTTCTGACATTAGGAAGGCTAATCCCATCAGTTTGCTCTCTTTCAACCTTGCCTCACTATTCCAGATCTTCTAGCGTCTGTATAAACTTTACAATCAGTGTTTCTGTATATATTTGGAATTTTGATAAGGATTACATTGACAATTTACAAACAAAGGATAATCTCCCATTTAATTGTGTCTTTTTTAAAAAAGATAGGGTCTTAAGTAGTCCAGGCTGGCATCAAACTCACTGTGAAGCCAAAGATGACCTTGAACTTCTGATCTTCCTGCCTTTTTGCCTCACAAATGCTAGAATTAAAGGTGTAAACCTCTATTCAGGGTTTTACGTGGTACTGAGGCAGGCACCATCAACTGAGCCCACAGACTAAACCCTGTCTCCTTTAACAATTGCTTTTCAAAAAATAAATAAGTAAATTGCTTTTCAATGTGTAAGCTTTTTATCTCCTTGATTAAACATACTCCTAAGTCATTTATTATTTTTGTTTGTTTTCAAGACAGGGTTTCTCTGCATAACTGCTCTGACTGTGCTGGAATTCTGTAGACCAGCTGACCTCAAACTCACAGAGATCTGCCTGCTCTGCCAAGTGCTGGGATTAAAGGCGTGCGCCACCACCGCCTGGCACATCTTTTATTCTTTTTGATGTTACTATAAATGAAATTAAGTCAGGTTCCTTTTTAGATAATTTAACTGAAAGAATATAGATATATAAAGCATCGCTCTATAGGTACATAGATATACAGATATATAAAACATGGTGATGCACACCTATAACCCAATCTTAAGATTCTGAAGCAGGAGGATCACAAGTTCTACGCTCACAGTAAGACCCTGCATCAAAAAAAGAAAAGAGAAATGCAACTGTTATTCTTGTCAATTTTGTGTCCTACTTTTTGTTAAATTATTTTACTAACTCTAACAATAGTTTTGCTTGTGCACATAAGATCACATTAATATGAAGTCCTCTTTCCAATTTGAGTATCTTCTATTTCTCTTCTTGCCTAACTGCTCTCAACAAAACAAAGGAAGAACAAGGAAGGAAAGAAGGAGGCAAAACTCTTCATGGCCAACTCTTCCTTGGTTGATTTGTCTATCATTCTACAACAGGTAGATCAGATGGTTACTAGGGAATCCTTGCTAGTGGGTCAGGCCACCATGTATTTAGTTTGCACCTGAAACATTCTCAAAGGCTGATTCCCAGCTTAAAACCTGTGGAATTTTCAGAAGGTGGAGCCAGGCTGGCAGAGGCCTCTGCTGGTTATACCTGTTCCTTCTGACCTGTGAGCACAGAAACAGTGGCTGCTGCAAGTTTCCACTGCAATTCTGCCCTGCCTTCTGCACTAGGATGGGCTGAAATCATGATCCAAACTAAATTTTACTCCCACAACTATTACACCAAGTACTAGAAATGCTATGCTAGCAACAGGACTCGTGTCTGACAGCAACGAGTTCCTGTAGGGGCTTCAAGGAGAAACTGTGCCCTTTTCACCTACATAACATCTACGCATGAAATAGGAATATGAACCTGACTGGGTGGGTACCTTCGGATCCACCTGTGCTCCCGCCTTGATGAGGTACTTCACTGCATCCAAGTGGTTGTTTTCTGCAGCCTCCATCAGTGGGGTCCGCTGATCTTCTGAGCAAGTGTCGATATTGGCACCCGCCTAGTAAAACACAGATTGGTTAGATGTGTCGAGGGCAAGTTCTACATCCCCCTTCCCGGAGAGCAAAAGAGATACACAGCCTCTGCGCCGGCCACTAAGAGATTTAACCAACAACTGCTTCACTGGCCAGCTATGTCTGACTCCTCAAAACTGCATTCAAGACAGAGTAACTAGGCTGGGGCTGCCCAGTGGAAGGCAATGCTTTACCCTACAGCCCAGAGAAGACTATGGAGCAGCTCAGCTGTCAGCAGTCGACTTGTTCTGGCCATAGCCATTATCAAACCGGGTTACTTGTCTGATAAAGATATAAATTATTCTAAAATTCGTATCATTTGAGCTACTTTTGTTCTGTTTATTCTGGGAAATATTGTAAGATTTGGAGAAACAGGCTGACTACACAGGGTGCCCTCTGCCCCCCCCCCATACTCCCCAAGATTCTTCTACTTCTCTCTTGGACAGCTCTGTATCCTGCTGTGCCTGTATCGAGTCAATTTAGAAATGAAATCTAGCCCCCCAACCCCCCCCCCAAAAAAACCTGCTTAAGCTAGGACTTGCTAGAATAACTGTGTCTGTCTGCCTGTGTGGTGTTAAGTTGTTCATGCATGTAGCAGGGCCATCGTTCTGCAGTTGCCATGAACAATCAGCAAACACAGACATGCATATACACACACAGGAACTCTGGCGCAAGGACCTCATAGTAGCAAGCAGGCAAGCATCAAAATTGCTTCTGATAGAATTCTGTGCTGACTGATGCTGATTTCTTGTCTTATAACCAAGTATGATGGTAATCTCAACTGTCAACTTGATAAAATCGAGAACTGCCTTTGGGCATGAGGTGCTTAAGCTGACTGAAGACCCACCAACTGTGGGCAGCATTATCCCCTTACTAGGACCCTAACTGTATAAAAAGGAGAACGTGAGCTCAGAATATGCACTCAGCATTCATTCCTGACTATGCACGCAATGGGATCCGGTATCTCACGTTCCCGCCACTGCAAGCTTCTCCTCCGTGATGAACTGTACCTTAAACTGTAAGCCAGAATAACATTTTTTCCCTTAAGCTGCTTTTTAATTTTTACCTAAAATCTAATTGCACCACTTCCCCCTTTCCTTGCTTCAATCCTTCCTGTGGCTCCTCCCTGTAACTCTTCCTATACCTCTGCCTCACTCCCTCTCAAATTGATGACCTCTTATTCTTGGTGTTGTTACATGCATATATAAATGCATAGATATATAAATACAATCTGCTGGTGCTGGGCAACAGTGGCACAGACCTTTAATCTCAACATTCAAGAGGCAGAGGCAAGTGAATCCCTGAGTTTGAGACCAGCCTGTTCTACAGACTGAGTTCCACAATAGCCAGGGCCACACAGAGAAACCTTGACTCAAAAATAAATAAATAAATAAAATAAAATAAATAAGTAAATAAACAAATAAAGCTGCTGAATCCATTTGGTGTTGTTTGTATGAGAGCTGAGCACTCTGTATTAAATAAACAATTAGAGAGCCATTCCTGGGAGAGATTAATTGCCCCTCTGTCAGCAGTCCTTAGCTGCTTGGTCTAGTTATTTGGCTGGGGGTGGGCCACCATGGGATTCCCTACTTCTGTGCTGGCACAGCTATCAATATTGCCATTGTTCATATCTTGTTTAGGCAGCCATATTGTGGAAGGACTATGGGTACATCTCCCCAGTTATTTCCAGGAGACAAAAAAATCTTACCTTAAGTTGCTTCTGTCAACATGTTTTATCATAATAACAAAAAAAAGTACTAATACAACAAATAAGAAAAGAGTTCTAGGGGCTGGAGAGTTGGCCCAATGGTTAAGAGTACTGACCACTCTTTCAGAGGACCTGGGACTAACATAAACTACACTAACATTGTGGTTTATCACATCAATAGCTTCAGTTCCAGGCATGTATGTGATGCACAGGCATACATACAGGCAAAATATTCCTAGATATAACTTTTTTAAAATAATAAATTAAATACATTTGAGAGAGGGGGGGGGAGGGAGGGAGGGAGGGAGGGAGGGAGGGAGAGAGAGAGAGAGAGAGAGAGAGAGAGAGAGAGAGAGAGAGTGTGTGTGTGTGTGTGTGTGTCTGTCTGTCTGTCTGTCTGTCTGTCTGTCTGTCTCCTGGAGTCTATTTGGCTCAGCTGCAGCCACCCCAGAGAAACATTCTGAAGAGCCCTGACACAGGTATAAGTCCTCAATAGAGACTCTCACCAGGGCTTTCAGGTGATAGTAAATATTAAGGCACTTCACAAATGCTATAATCTGAAGAAACAACACACCTGGACTCAGGAAAAACTAGAAATAAATATATTCTATGGTCCTTCCTTGAAAATGTAGGTGATGCTGACTGGAGAAGGGCCTTCTAGGAATGGCAGTAAGAACCACTACAGCCAGGAATCAGACCAAGTGCCTGGGTGAGAAGCAAGCTGGCCCAGGCTTAACCAGACACTGAACAGTAACAAAAAGCTCCTATATAAAAGTTACACAAATACACATTTTATTTTGTAATATCTTGGAATCTTACGAGACATGAATGATGAAAACAAAACAGAGCTCAAATGGCTTGCCCATATGGGCCAACCATATCCAACAATAAAGACAGGAAGCACCATTCTGCCTCAAGCAACAATAACAAAAATGCAAGGTGGGAGGAGCCTGGAACCAAAAAAAGAAGCAATCTGGTCCTGATCCTGAACTTCAGCCAGAACTCACCTGAATTCCTTCAATTTTTGTTTATTTTTTGCACATACATTTTGGTTCTTGTTTATGCTTTGTTTTTGTTGTTTTGCATTAAATGAAACTAGATAAATAATAATATATACTATTATATCAAAATTAGCTTAAAGGCTAAAATTGGATGAAAGGGAAACATACTGCAAGTACATGCTTCAGGTTGGTAAGACCAGAGAAAGACAAACAAAGCACACTTAGGCCGGCAGCTCTGTTTCTGAGTACACAGTAAAACTGGATCTGGAAGTTATGGTGAGTCTACCTTCTAACAACACATTAAAAAAAAACAACAACAACAGAATGTTTGCATCTTCAGGAAATGTTCCTGCATTTAAAACACTTATACACTAGTATACAGCTATGTATTTATTTTAGAGGCTTTGCTTTATGGCATTGGAAAGTAGACATAGGGCCTCTTGCATACAAAGCATATAGTGTCTTGGGTAGTATTTTTCCTCTTGCTGTTATAAAGTAGCCTAAGAAAAAGCAATTTAAGGAAGGAGGATTTATTTTCATTCCAGAGTACACTCCATCTTTGGGCGATCAAGGTGTCGGGGCCTAAAACACCAGAAGGCAGTGATGGTAGTCTAGGCCCCAAGCCCAGAGAACAATGCACTCCTTCTTTAGGGTTGGCCTTTCCATGCTAATTAACCTAATCAGGATAATCACAGGTATGAGCAGAGGCTGCCCGAGGCTAAATAACCCCTCACAGGTACATGGAGACTTGTCTCCTAAGTGATTCCAAATCTCAAGTGGGCAATCAATATAGCAATGATCAGACTACAGTACCCAACCATATGCCCAGAGGGACCATGGTCAGGAAGCAATCCACACGGTCCTACCAAGAAAGAACAGAGACAGTGGGGGATGCTGCTAGACATCATGTTGAAAAGAACAGAAGGCCATGGACCTGAAAGATTGATCCTAGGTATAATGACAAGAGAATTCAGGTCACTGAGGCAAAAGGATAATTCTTGAAGCATCCAGGAATAAGCCAAACAGCAGATATGAAGTGTCAGAAGTCAATACAAAAGGCTCAACGTGGAATCTAGAACACAGACCTACTACCAGAGTCTTAATCACAAGACGAAGTACAGTGTGGTACCTGCTATTTTAGATGGGAAGGTTCCACATCTATGCATAGGGAACAGCTAACCAAATTAAAAAATATAGACTGAAGAGATTAAAAAACAAACAAGCAAAACAACAACAAAAACACAAAGCCAGGCATGGTGTTGCACACCTTTAATTCCAGCACTCGGGAAGCAGAGGCAGCCAGATCGCTCTGAGTTCGAGGCCAGCCTGGTCTACAAATCAAGTCCAGGACAGCCAAGATAACATAGAGAAGCCTTGTTTCCAAAAAAAACAAAAAAAAACAAAAAACAACAACAACAACAAAGGTAAGCAAAATATTCATACACATGAAATAAAAGTAAAAAGAATATTTAAAGGTCACTATAAGGTATAGTTGTTAATTTAACAAAATTAAATAACAATTATAATTATTTATGTACCCAATACTAGAGAATGCAATTATATAATACGAATATCACATTTAAAGGGTCAGAATACTCTAAATCAGTGTAGTGGGGGGCTTCATACCATTCATTTGAGAATCTCACTCAGACCAAAATCAACAAAGGAAAGAATGGAGTATAACTGTGCAACAGGTCAAGCGAACAAGCCAGACATTCCAAGTGTTTCATGTTAGAGCTGCAGAATATACACTCTTCGCATCAGCATATGGAACATTCTGCAGGCCGTACCACAAGTAAGTCTGAATACATTTTTAAAGATTTATTTGGTTTTAATTATGTGTACTGTGTATATATACACAATATATATAGGAGGCTGTGACGCCTTCTTCCCTTTTCTGGGACTCAAACTTGGGTCTTCTGAAAGAGTAGTATGTGCTCCTAACTCCTGAGCTATCTTTCTAGCTCCATATAATTTTAGTGCCCACCCCCCCCCAAAAAAAACCCTGGCACCACAGCACACATCTACTATAGCCACAATGAAATAAAATTGGAAATCTACAAGAAAGAACTTTAGAAATTCAACAGTATTCTCTTAAACAACCAATGGGCCAATGAAGAAAGAAAAGAGAAACTTCAAATATTTCCTAGAACTGGGAGCTGAGCAGATAGCTTGGAAGGGAAACCTCCTACCATGCAAGCACAAGAGTCTGTCTCCCATTTAAAGATGGAGTCGGCAGGGCAGCCTGGCTATTATATCAGCACCTGGGAGCCAGAACTAAGGGATCCCAGAGGGAAGTTGGTTTAGCTAGGCTAGGTTAGAGACCCTCCCTCTCTATAAAAAGTGGGGATGGAGTAAGGAAGACATGCCTCGTCAGCCTCTGCTAAACATACACATGCACACACATTTTCTGGGAACAAATGAAAATACAGCATGAAAAGTGGCAAAAGCAATACTAAGTAAGATATTCATGGCAATAAGCCACATAAAAAATAGCAGCCTCAAAACTAACAATAAACAAGCAAACAAATAAGTAGATGGATGCTTAAACAAAGAAAATAGAACAAAGCCCAAAGAAACAACAAAGATCTGAAGTAAAACAAATGAAAGAATATGAGAGGGGGGGAAAAAGACAAAGTTAATCTTTAGAAACAGTTAACCAGCCTTTGGCTAAACTAACTAAGGAAGAATATACAAGCAAAGGGAAAGGCTGGAGTAGATACACATCAACTCACATCACAGAAACACATAGATCATTCCAGACTATTATGAACAACCACATGATAGCAAGAAAGGGGTGACTTTCTGGACATCTAAAACCAACAAAAAGGGCCGGCCCAACAATGGAGCAATTTCTTATCAAGTGGGCTGGCTGATTCCATTCTTCTGCTACCGGCTTTTTGACTTTGTTCTCAGTTGTCTGGTGGCCATTAGTTCTCTCACTAATTTGCCAAGAATCAAGGAATATCTGATTTCCCCTACAAAGATGACCTCCTGACGCTGGACTCCAGCTGCCTCCTGTTCATTGTTCTTGTGGTCTTTGTGGTCTTCATCATGTTTAAGGCTTACCTAATCAACTGTGTTTGGAACTGCTACAAATACATCAACAACAGAAATGTACCAGAGATTGCCATGTACCCTGCCTTTGAAGCGCCTCCGCAGTACGTTTTGCCAACCTATGAAATGGCCATGAAGATGCCTGAGAAAGAGCAGCCACGCCCTTACGTGTCTGCCTGAGGATGGTCTGCCTTGTCAATAAACACTATACCAGCTTAAAAAAAATAAAATAAAATAAAAAAAATTAAACCAACAGAAATTGAGCAATGAAATAAAATGCCTGGAGACCACTATGTAAGAATGAACTGTAGCAAAGTAAAAGAAAGTGTCTTCTGACAAAGAGAAGCCCAGAGGGAGGCAGTTTCACACTGAATTTCACCAAATTTCAGGGATTTCTAAGAATATTGAGGGTGAGAGGTGTACACTAAGTCTATAACCAGCACAGATACCACCAACAGTTACAGCAGCAAAAACTACAGAAAACAGGGGTCCCTGGTGCAGAGATCCAAAATTCTAAACAAAATACTTGCAAGTTGACTAAATATCACTCAGATCTATCACCAGGATCAAGTGGCTTTTGTCCTACGGATGCAAATGACACCACACAGGCAGCCGTCATCAAGCTTCTGACACCACAGGAAACAAGGAACAGAGTTAATAGGTGGCTTATAGGACAGAAAGAAGTACTGGTAAAATATTCATTCAACAATAAACTGATTTCTAGATGGGCAGTACGGAAGACAATATTCAAGTTTCTCAGCCTCGGAAACAGGAACAACCAAGTGATGCAGAAACTATACTCCTGAGTGCACATCTCTCCCCCACCTCATCCCCCCTCCCCAAAAAGCAGTCCGAGAGACCTCTGCACATGTAAGTCTACCATAGCCCTGGTCAGAGGAGCTATGACACGGAGGTAAACCTGATATCTACTAACAAAAGAGCAAAAGGCCAAGTGGTACATAGACAATGTGCAGCTGCTATTGATAAGACTGTGGTCCTGTGTTATAGCAACACAACAAAACAGACACGCTCACTTGTGTGTAGAAGCCAAGCGTTAAATGGTGGCTTCCAGCCTGAGCACAGGTGTGAGGAGGATGAGAGAAGTCGGCTAATGATTACCACAGTGTGACTGGGTGGGAAAAATAACTTTCCATGTTCTAAAGTACATAATGGTAACTGGGTTGACACAATTAATTGAATATTTCAAAATAACTAAGAAAGGCTTTTAATTTTCCAGCCACAAAGAAATAACGAGTACACATTATATACTGAACTACCACTCTGTGCCCCATAAATATACACAATTATGATGCATCTAAACATTAAAAATTCTAAGTACTCACATGATCATAGTTTTTTTAATTTTTTACATTTTGTTTACATTGGGGGAGGCATATGCCCACAACACAACACATTTGAGAATCAGGGAACAATTTGTGTTCTCTTCTTCCACCATGTGAGTTCCAAGAGTCAACCTAGGCTTTCTGGCTTGGTGGCAAGCACCTCTGCCTACTAAGTCATCTTATAAAGCTAAAGCAAACTATGGACATGACTTAAACAATGAGGGACAGATAATTAGTCACCGGGATTAGAAAGGGGAAGGATCTGGGCCTCACTGAGCCTCCATCTTCTGCAGCAGATCTTAATAAATATTAAAGCCAAGACTACACTAAAACTAGAAAATAAGCGACACAGCAGTGTGGTACTCTAACAGAGGCAAATGTCAGAATAAACACTAGGAGAGGCCAGTGTTTATGGTAGCCTCGAGGTACCACTGCAATTTTACCCTTCCACTAGAAACCTCATGATACTCAGATAACATTGAGAGGATGAAGAAATATATTTAAAGCTGTCCTTCCGAACCTGAACCAGCATGTGGCAGATGTCCACGTGGCCAGCCTCTGCAGCAGCATGCAATGGGGAACGCTTATTCTGGTGCTCCATTTTGAAGTTGGGATCAATTCCATCAACTGTAAACAAACACAGTTTTACTAATTTTAATATAAGATGCAACCACAATGTATTTGCACAAAGATACTTATGATGGCTGACATGGATGCCTTCAAGATAAAAAGACAGCTCTAGAGCCATGATGGAGCCACTGCACCACGATGCCTGCAGGCAGAAATCAGGCCCCACTTGTGCCAAGATCACAACCAAAAGAACCTATACCAGCACTACACAAAACCCGACAGGGTTATCAGAGTCCTTCACCACGCTCTTTCTAATTCTTGAGTTCTGTTTCCAGAGATTCCTGTCTCAGCCTCTTGGAAGCTCATGAAAACCGTGAAAAGGGCTCAAAGAACAGACATGTCCCAGAAGCAGAAGTTTGACCCTGAAACTTGGACATATTTGTTTTAATTTCATAGGGGAGGAGGGGAGCGCCACAGGATCTCACTATGTAGCCCAAGCTGGCCTTCAACTTGAACTCCCTGCCTTAGCCTCCCAAATGTTGGACATCCAAGGTATCACGCAAAAAGTAATAAAGCAACTTAATACTACATCAAGTCCATGAAGAGTAAAATTCTTGTGTAAATTAAATGAGTTTTTGCATCTTTTCTCTCAGAAAAACATTAGCCTCTCTCATGATTTGCTGACAGTCAAAGGCTCTTTACTCATGCTTTTCAACCTAAAGAAGATGAACTTCATAAATCAAGCGTAGAATTACGAGCCCAGAAGTCAAGACGCAACTAGACCAGTTCTAACAAGCACATTCTCAGGCACTAAAGAGATAAACCAAGCTCAACAGATACAAAAGCAGACACTGAGCCTAGTTCCCCAAGTCTGTGCACACTGCTGCTTGCTCCTGTCAACATAGAAGAACGGGTTTCTTCACTGCAGCACGTCACCAGAGGACCCAACCATGCTGCCTTGCCTGCATGCACACTCCTTCTTCATCTAATACTAACTTAACTAATTCCTTTTTAAAGCCCAGAAACGCACAGAGAACATTTCTAGTGCCATGCAGCAGGCTAAAGACCAGGAGGCATTTCTTTTACTCAAAGAATTATAAACATCAGACAGTGAGGTGGGGCTCCTGAGGACAGGGGCGATTAGCAAGGCTTCTGGTACAGCAACTTACCCAGCATGAGAAGCACCTTCTGCAGCTCTCCCTGCCTAGCAGAGAAGTACAGCTGCTTCGGGTGGAAGCGAAGTTTCTTGGGTCTGTAAGAAACAGAAGGCAGAAATCACCACCAGCTTCTTGTTGTCAAGACAACAGGGCTAGAGGCACAGCTAAATGCTGAGGGCATTTGCCAGCATGTTTAAAGCCCTGAGGCAGTGCCCCCCAAAAGAACAAACAATGACCCAAAACCCCCAACCATCTTCATATGTCGTCCAAGTGCTACACACTAAAACACCACTGGTAACATGACATAGAGCCTAGCTAGGGCACAAGCTGCTGCATTGTGGAGGGTCAGGGAACCCCAAGGAGTCATCATGCACACTCAAGATGGCATAGGAAGTGACAGGCAAAATGCCCAGGGTGACCTCTGCAGCTCCTCAAGTGATGACAATTGTCACGGGTGATACTAACTACCCTTTAGCAACAAGGAAAGGGCCTGAGCATTTGCTATGACATTTGCATCAACTCATAAACAGGGGTTAGAGGTGAAGCATCAGGAAAAGTCTGGGGCCTGGTCAATAGACAGGAACTCTGGGTGTCAGATGGGCAAGGATAGAGACAGGGAGAGGCTATCTGGAATGAGAAAGACCAACAGAGGACCTTGTCTGTTAGGTTAGAATGAGTGAATTCTTTCCTTCCAGGGCAGAGTAAGTTTAGAGCTCACTTTGATAAGCCTCTCTAAGGAGTATAAGGCTGTCTCTCCAAGCAAAGAGGACACAGGTAGACCTGTGAGCCGAGAAAGGCTGCAGTGTGGAGACTAGCAAATAGCCCACACTGGGCAGAGATGAGGCATCATGGTAGAATGCAAGAGCTCCTGAAATGGAAGGTCTGCTCTAGGAGCTTGTGCAATAGAGGTCGTAAGACTATCCTAGCTCAGAACAACAATGGAGAATGGAGAATAATCTGCAAGAACTGGCACCTCAAATGGTCATCCTTTTGAAGAACAGTATTATTCAAAATGCTGGAAAGTTCTAAGAACCCCTGGAGAAGAACATGACCTTAAGCTGTCTCTGAAAAAACAACAAACAAACAAACAAAACAAAACAAAAATACCACCAGGCTAGCTCTTACTTTTCAGAGTCCAGAGCAATCAGAGCACTTTCCAAGGTTTCCTTTCCTGGGCCTTGGGAAAGGCCAGAAGTCGGCCTCACGAACCCAGCTGGCCCTGCAGGATCGAAGCAGTCTGGTGCCTGGGGGACTGTGCTCTGTGATTTTTCATCCTCTGGGGCTCCAGCAATGCTTCATGAGAAGGAAAGTATTGAAAAGCTGAGTTTCATTATTTGGAGAACCTCGCTTTCTCATGGAAACCAATGAACACATAAAACAAGATCTGCTCCCACCTGACAATGCAGACTGCATCTGAGGAGAGTCAATGCCCAGGCCAGTCACACCTGCAAGCCCTGAGGGAGCGGCCCTTGACTCAGAACCCCATCTGCTGGCAAGCGAGGCCCTCAGGAGTCAGCATAACACTTCTAGAATTTCCATTCACATGCTCAGACCTGACTTAAATAAACGAGCTGCAGGCTCTATCTAGCCAATCTACTGCGTTCCCCAGTTTAAGCATGCCTACTAGAACCATGACTTGAGAATACGGAATTTAACAAATTACTATGAAAATACTAAGACTTTCCCAATCCTTTGTTTAGCTGTATACATATACAATCTGAGTCTTTTAAATGACTTCAGATGAAGTTTTAGCTTATTTTTTCTACCGCTGTCATGTTTATAAAACTACCTTCCTCTTTTCATTGAGGAACTTGAAGGCTCTGTCACTGTTTGGAAAGGATCTCTTCACCACTCCTGTCCTATCAGGGCATGGCTGGCAGGAAAGGCTGCGGTGATCTGACGATCCCTCAACTCTCAAGATCTTCAGCTATTTCTATTGGGTTCTTCTTAGAAGAGCAAATATATATAAATGTGGAAATCCATCCCTTTATCTGTCCTTAACAAGGGCCTTCAACCCTGTGCCACGCAGTGTGCCAAGTCCTACAGCAGCGGGTAGGGTTTCCGAGTGTGGGGACGGCATTAATGAATGACAAAACCATCAGGAGCTGCACCAGTCAAGGCAGCGTAAAAACTGATTCAGCAGAGATAATTTTATGAGGCTAAAATAAAAGAAATCCACATACAGTTGGTATTAAATGAACACCAGCACTGCTTAAGAGACCAGAAACCATAATGCCAAAGTTCACTGCAACTTCTGGGAAAGGCAGCAGAAACTGCTAACTACAGAGGACATATCCTCAAGGAAACTATGTGCAAAGCTTGGCCACAGCTACTTTGTTTAGTACCTGCCAGTGGTTGTGTCAGCCCTGCCCTCGGCAGCCAAACTCTTCTCCTGTCCAGGAGCCAGAGTCACTGTGGAAGTTGTGTCTGCTTTTGCTATGGTCACCTCTTTGGCCTTGGAAGTCTCTTCCCCACAATGGGGACAGTAACTCGCATTGTTGACTCTAGAGGCACAGTCCTTATGGAAACGGTGAGAGATGCTGCTCTCAGGCTGGCATTCCATGAAGTTACCCTGGAAAAACAAAGGTGAAAAAAAAATTTTTTAACTGAGAATAACATTCAGAAAATGACATAAAACTCTACAGAACTATTGAGGCTCAGGTAAATATAAGTCCAGTTATGGCCTGGTGACCAACAGGAGTGAAGTAAAAACACTGAATTTACAAAGAGCTCACCAAGCGCAGAGAGGCCACCAAAGGCTACCTCACTGTCATCACTACCCACCTTCAGCCCCCCAGTGATGCAGCTAGCTGAGGCCTCACACTGTGGCCACTCTAAACAAGCCAGAGAGCTGTACAAGACGTAGTCTAGAAGGCCCACATGGTACAATGGGTGCATAGAATCACAGTGCCAAAGCGACCATTTCAATAGATACCAACTAGATCACCAATTAGAACAGCTGTTCTCGCAGAGAGTGAGAGACAATGGAATTCAGGAGCTCTCTATTTCTCAGCAGAAGCATACAAAGGGAAGCAAAGAAAAAAACCAGGTCAGGATTCAAAACTGAGCTCTCAGAGCAGAAGTCCCTAGCCTAAGAGGTCACAGAGGGCAGCAGGACATCCCAGGGTACAAGTAGGTGAGGCGCTCACAGAGGCACTGTAAGAAGGAGCCTGTCCCGTGGGTTTGCTGGATAGATATATATATTCCATCAACAGAGTCATCAAAGACAAGACCAGTGACAACTGACAGCATAGAGAATTAGCAGAGGGAGAAGGCACGCCCTCCTCTGACTCAAGACAGAAACCTAAGAACACAGCAAGGGGACCTGAGGGCACCAGGTCACGTGACTACCGTAAGCTCAAGAACTATGGTGGAGGGCTACGGAATAGGCCCCATGTGAGCTAGAATGCTGGAATGAGTCTCTGCGGAGGACTCAAGGCCCGGCAGGCGGGCTGGGCTCTTACCGCAGTGCAGAAGTAGCCGCAGCCAGGACAGCACTGGTGCTTCACCATACGACCCCGATGGTCTTCACACAGCACCAAGAGAGGTGCTTTGTTGGATGGGCGCATCAGCTCATACTTGACCACGCTGTTTGTACACCGGCCCAACTGCAAGCACACAAGACCAGGCGTCAGTGACAGAGCTGTGAGGGAACAGCTTTCCTACCCACTGGGCAATGGAAAGCACCAGACATATGGGAAAGTCTCAGCAGATATGAGCTTTCAGAGGCAAGCCTAGATTCATGAATCTAAGCTTAGGAAGTACCTATCACACAACTACTAGCCCTAACCACCTGAAAAAGAAAGTCCCTCTCTGTTGCACAGCCCAGGGATGATGACAGCTGGTAACCACATTCAGAGGTGGTGACCAGAGAATCAAGGCCTCGGCTTAGGCATACATCCAGGAGCACAGGAGGATGAGAAGAGAGCTAGACAATGACCCTAAGTAAGAAGGCCAAGGCCATCACGAGTGGCCAGGGGGATACAGTACAGTGAGTCCCAAGTGATCCAGCTGAGTCCCCTAAACACAGAACCAAAGCTGAGATGACAGAAACGGAGCACTGACTCCTGATATGCCTGAGGGATACAAGCACAGAAAGTACTAAGAAAGCCAAGACTCAGGACTCAAGACTCTATGAAATGCTCCTACATACCAGGCCAGACAAGAGTACGGGTTCACTATATGAAGCTTCTCAGACAGCCAGTAAGACAAAAAAACACCCCAAAAGGAGAAAAAAAAATGAGTGTTAATTCATAAAAGACTACTAATAGATGCCCCCCCACTAACAGTAAACATTCACATATCCTAATAATTAAACAAATATGACATAGCCTCCACCACGTCTCTGCTCTGTTGGTGCACTATCATTCAGCTGGGCTGTACATATACACCAGTAGCCACAGGAGCTACAGAAAGGACCTAGGCCTGAGTTCTGCAAAGTTTCTAAACAACAAGCAATCTGAAAACAAATCAAAAAGCTCCCAAATGCATCTGTTCCTAAGACTATCTGAAATTTGCCTAAGTATGCCAAGGAGCACCCCCAAAGAGCCCCTCTGCAGAAACAAGAAGCAAGACCGGACAGACAACAAGTGCTCTGCTGATGCCTATCCACACTATGTTAGAATCAGAGCAGGATCCTCGTAAAGCCGCCTTTACAAGTAGGTCTACAGTATAAAACTCAGAATGGGGAAAGCCAGGCCATGCATCTTGAAACAGCCACTGTGAGGCCCCACCACCCCACCACCAATGATTCTCCAGAACTCTTGGTCAGGACTGTGGACATGAGTTCTTTACAGATAGTGATTGGAGAAGGAGGGGTGAGGTTATTTAAAAAGATAATGTGAAATAGTACAGACACAGGTATACACAAAAAGATGCTAAAAACAATTCACTAATTTTGGGATATGAGATTTCATCCATGCATTTAGTATTTGAATTGTTTTATAAAGAGCTTGAATTATTTGTATGGTCATAGAATGATAAAGGTGATTTTGTACAGCTTCTGCAATGGGAATGGAAACACAGTTGGGGCTACATGGACGCTGATGAAATGGCTCCTTGAAAGGATTCGCGATACAACTTTCTTAGGGTTAAGAAAAAGAAGAGAACGAACATGGAGAGTACAACTACGTCAGTAATGAGGCAGCCTCAGTTTTATAGGGAAAAGAGCAGAAAGAGCCAAAACATGGACTGGAGTAACCTGCTGCCTCACAAGGTAGAAAGTAAACAGGTACTGACAACTGCAAGCAGAGATGACTCAAAACCATCTTCCTGGAGGAAGGATGAAGTGCTAGAATCAGAAGTCGTAGCGCATTCCTTAGGGAAAATCAGGTTTGTGACAGGAATAGGCAAGGGCCCATCTCCTCCTCTTGCGCGCCTGTTGCTACAAAAGTCCTATTAGCTTCAGTGTGCTTCTTATTTTATTAATGAAAGCTTTAAGAATGGATACTAAAGGGCGAGTGAGAAGGCTCAGCAGTTAAGAACACTGGCTCCTCTTCCTGAGGTCCTGAGTTCAATTCCCAGCAACCACATGGTGGTTCACAGCCATCCATAAAGAGATCTGGTGCCTTCTTCCGGCATATAGGTGTACATGTAGACAGAACAACCTATATTTAAAAATACATAAATAGCCATCGATACTGGCTTCCCCGTCTTGCAAGATGGTGGGTGAAAAAACTGAGAAGCCTGACAGAAAGGAGAAGAAGCCTGTAGCTAAGAAGGCTGGTGCTGCCGCCACCCTGGTGCCCTGGTGCTGGTGCAGCTAAAAAGGGCGACGTCAAGGTTAAGAAGCCCAAGAAGGGGAAGCCTACTGCAGCCAGACCCTGTCCTGGTTAGAGGATCGGCAGGTGCTCCTGATCTGCAGTGTAGTCCAGAAAGACCTTATACAAAAGTACAGGGTTGAAAAGAAAAAGAAAAAGGGGAAGAGAAGGAAGGCAGTCTGTGGTGACAAAATAATGGTATCTAGGTGGGGAAGCTTCAAAAAATGCC
Source organism: Acomys minous (assembly GCF_964271855.1). NCBI lineage: Eukaryota > Metazoa > Chordata > Mammalia > Rodentia > Muridae > Acomys > Acomys minous. The sequence goes on along the minus strand of NC_140491.1, from coordinate 64,091,604 downwards.
TAGGTATTATCCTACTGCCTCGGAAGCTGCTAAGCCATGGCAAAAGCCCTTCAGCCAGCACGTGAGACAGCTGCATGCCAGCATCACTCCTGAGACCGTCCAGATCATCCTCACTGGACACCACAGCAGCAAGAGTGGTTTTCTAGAAGTAGCTGTGAAGCGGCTTGAGATTGGACCTTTTGCCCTCAACAGTTCCTCTGTGGCGAGCACACCAGAAGTTTGTCTCACCACATCTACAAACGTTGTTATCGACGAGGTTAAAGTCCCGAAACACCTGACTGATGCGTACTTCAAGAAGCAGCAGCAGCTGCTAAAGCCCATGCACCAGGAGAGCGAGATCGAGATCCTTGACAAAGAGGAGAAATAGGAGATTACAGAGCAGCGCAAGGATGATCAGAAAACTGTGGACTCAAAGATTTTACCAAAGATCAAAGCTGTTCCTGAGCCACAGGGCAACCAGCGATCTCAGTTCTCCCTGACAAATGGGATGTATTCTCATAAATTGGTATTCTAAGTTGCTAAGGACCTAATTAAACAGCTTCATAGCTTAAAAAATAAAAAAAGATACTGAAGTACATATAAGCCCATATCTACATTTTAAAATTCCTAACATTCTTACCTAAGCAGTCCACTTTAACTTTTCCACAAGACTATTTATATGTGAAATTACAATGTTTTCTTCATTAAAAGCTAAAGTGTATCATTCATATACCATAGATCACCCATGACCTTAAGACAACCCACATACTCAACAAGAATAGTAATAATTCCCCAAAAGCTTGAGGGGGGTTGGAGAGAGGAAAGAAGGAGGGAGGAAAACATGGGGGAGGGGGCCTGAGGGAGGGAGGGAGGAAAGGAAGGAAGCAGGAAGGAGGGAAAGACATAACAGGAGGGCTGGGTATCACAGCCTGTAGAGGCCAGGCAACAACTTTGTGGGGTTGGTCTTCTCCTTCCAACTTCTACATGGATTCCAGGCATTGAACTCAAGTCCTTAAGCTTGGGCATCAAGTGCCTTTACCCACTGAGCCCTCACACTGGCCTTCAATTTATCTTAATATAGCAATAAACCTATCAGGTAAAAAGCCGAAAATTTTCAAAACAGAATTTTAATGAATGGCATTGTTCTCTATTGCTACAAAACTCTTTAGTATGTTATTTAATTAAAGGTGGTAGAGGCTTACATCTACTTCCACAGTCAAGATCTGAAATTGTGGATAATATTTCCTGATACTACATCAAATTATAGGTGTGTTCCACCATAAACAGTTTTTTTTCCCCACCATAAACAGTTTGACACATGCAGTTTCTTTTTACTTGTACTTTTTTTTTTTTAAGCTTAAGGATAATTTAATTAGGGGGGGAAAAAAAGACAGGGTAAGAAAGCTGTAAAATCTCACAATCTGTCCACCTGGAGGAAAAAGGGAAACAAATCTATGCCATTTAATCTGAGGGAGAGGTCAGACACACAGCAGATGAGCAGCTACATGAAAGGAATAAAGGTTTTAGAGAAAGAGTAAGGAAGTATCAGAAAAAGAGTTATTTCACTTCTAGCCAGCATCTGAAAGAGACAGAAAAAGATAAAGTTATGCCTTTCTGTTTCTAGCCACAGAAAGGCAGACCCATGCAAACTGCACGGTGGTTCTTAAGAGACTTGCCCATGTGGTATTTTCTTAAAGACCTAATGTAATGCAGAATCTTGAACTGTTTGGAAAACAAAGATCCCTGTGCCCACACATCACCAGGGAAAGCTAGAATATTAGGCAGCAGGATTGTCCTTTCAAAGGGAGAGACATATAACCTGCTTTTCCAGAAGGGTGGGAATTAAGATGTGATTAAACTACCTGGTAATCTGCATTATCTGTTAGGCCAGGCCATGTCAAGCTCCTATAAGGAGGACTAGAGGTTGGCTAGTAATCTAAATATACAGTCAGGGGCTCCCCAAGCTCTCACAGTTAGGACTAGAAATAACTAATAGTCTAAATGACCCTTCCAGCTCCCACAACCAGGACCAGGAGTGGCTAACAGCTCAAATGATCGCTATGCGCTCTGTAAGCCTGAGACCTGGCTAGATCCTACCTTAGGCCCTTAAGTTAGCACAGGTAGCCCATGTCTAGAGTCCATCTTTTTGGACAAAGTAACATGTACACTGAGTTAAATTTCAATGTTATTATGTTTCCTTGTGCAAAAGGGAGTGTGTTATACCAGGAAACTTTTCACAAACTATACTGTGTTTAAACATGCTCACAACACACTCCTGGCATCAGACTCTCTAGAAGTTTGATCCAAAACTGATCAGGTCAAACTGAGCTGAGTTTTCATTCTCACCTCTTCGCAGTTCACTTCTCTGCCTGTCCTAACTCCATTATCAAACATTCAGCAGAGTTACATTAGCATAAAGTTGTGTGCTTGTATTCTGCATGGCTCCTTCACTTTTGCAGAACTCTACAACATCAACAACAAAATAGACAGACCTCCGACCAGTGGTTCTGGTCTTTCAAATGCATACAATTCACAAAACCTTTGATGTGTTTTGACATGAGTTAAGAGTAAGACCATCTGAGCTTTATAACAATACAAAAAATTATACTGACCAAACAGTTCATAATAATATTGTAAACGGAGAACAAGTTAACTTCAGAATCTGGGGGAAAACAATTTAGTGTCTCAGGGCATTAGACACAGGTAAAGAATCTCACATCTGTGCTGACTTGCCTCAAGAGGCAGGCAACTAGGCAAAGAAGCAGATGAGATTATTTCATCCAGTGAATCCATGAAGAACTACAGCACCACTTTGAAACCTCCAACGCATGATCAAGACAGACATCAGGTACCACTGCTAACAACCATGAAAAGCATCAATCTCGTGTTCAGACTAGACATAGCCTTCCCACAGCCTTGCAAAGAAATTGGGCTGATCTGGCTTTTGCAATTCTGTCAAGAAATTGAGAGATCTGCTGAACTGCAACTTCAGTGAAGGAACTAGACAAAAGGAACTTGCAACCCCAAGCAGCCTGGGAAGCAGCTGTTTCTACGACTTGACAGTTCAACCAGAGGTTGCCTGAAATGGTGTGGTTATGGGATCCAGATATAATTTTATAACAGAACAATTTATAACAAATATCATATGAAGAAAAACATGAGTTTCTAAGAATGCTGTAGAAATTGGGGAGGAGAAAATGAGAAGCAAATTGTACCCAAAGCCAAAGCACACGCCCTGTTCTAGGAGAAGCTGGAGCTGAGTCCTGCCTTCACAATGTGAAATATATTTCAGGAACACCACACCACTCCAGCAGATGAGTGAGCTCTCATTTGTACCAAAGGACTCTACCCAGTGATGGCAGAGGAAACCAATAAAAATACAAAATTGAACTTGATATGAAGTAATGAACATAGTAATCAATCAAGAGTTAAAACCTATAACAAAAGCCTGATAAAGGGCAGAAGTGGCCATGGAAACCCCATCACTCTTGCCTTGTTGCATGCCCTCCTCACCAAGGTTAAATCAGATAACTCTTAAGCCTTAAATCTACGCATGTCTTCATATTTGGTTTTCAAGCAACAAATACTAAGGGGAATGACTTAAACAGCATTAAAAAAAAAGGCCATCAACTAAAATCAGTATCTGAGATTCATTTCCCTATAGGTTAGTGGCACAAAAAATTAGTGGAAAGATGGCAAAGAAAACACTCAATATCTCCTTTAAAAGGGGCTAAGGAAACAGCGAAGCAGTTAAGGGTAATGGCTGCTCTCCCAGGGAACCCAGGCTCAATTCTCAGCACTCACATCACAACCATCTTTAATTCCAATCCCAGAGGATCTGACACCAGCTTCTGGCATCTGTGAGCACCAGGAATACACATGAGTTACACAGGCAAAACACTCATACACATAAAATAAATAAAATCTTTAAAGATCTTTGTATACAAAGATACCAAAAATAGTGGAAACAACAAATGAATTGTTTAGTCCAATAAGAAGGGGAAAAAAGTTAAAAGGCCAACAAGCCTAGGACATAGATATGTACACATTACATTTAAAGCAAATGAACTCTGAAATTGAGACAAGATTTCACTGGATCTTCCCCAACACCCACGTGAAGAGAACTAGTAATTTCAAAGTGTGGTCCTTGGACCAGAACATAGCAAAAGTTAGAGCTTTCAGAAAAGCAACACTCAAGCCAGGCAGTGGTGTCACATGTCTTTAATCCCAGCACTTGGGAGGCAGAAGCAGGTGGATCTCTGTGAGTTCGAGGCCAGCCTGGTCTACAAAGAGAGACCAGGACAGCCAGGACTACACAGAGAAACCCTGTCTCAAAAAAACCAAAAAAGAAAAGAAAAACTCAAAACACCAGCCAATTCCACCGAGACAAAAACTTTGGCTGAATTACTAGGTACTTGGAACAAGAGCAGCTAGGCAAGTCTCTAGTGGAATCAGCCCACAACCAGCTGACTCAGCACCAACCAGAGACACACTAGGTCTTCCCATTAACTGCCCAAGTCCAGTAATGTGGGGAGCTCAGGGCTGCCTTCACCTATGTGCAGGGGTTTGTATGAAGAGTATGAAATCTCAGGGCCATACCCTACACACTAGAAACATGCTACACTCCTTCTACTGTGAAATACTAACAGTTAAAACTCAATTACTTAGTCAGAAAGGTCCCAAAGATCAAATGGCCCAGAAACCTTAGTGGAATGACAGTCATCGGCACACAATAAAAAGTAGGTGGAACTAAAGCACCCAGACCTTCTCCCAGAGAACAGAAATGCAATCAGACAGAGTGCTCCAAGGAGCATGTCACAGCAAACAGCACCAGTGTAACAAGCTTCCTGCCCACTGCCCACCCTACCCCTACCCCTGCTTTGTTTACCAGCAGCCAAATATTATGATAAGCTGAAGAAAAAAAATTGCCAAAAATAGAGAGCCTGTTAGAAAAAGCAATGTCTCTGCACATTGCTTGCTTGCCTTCTTCCAACTCAGAAGGAGCAAGAGTGAAGGGGTCATGAATCCTCCCAAGTCTATGTCAGACACAGCAAGAAAGGTGAAGTAACCCTAGCTCATGGGTGCTAGGCACACTAGGCCGAGCCTGTCCCAGGAAGGGGCACACTGCCGCAGCTCTCTGTCTCAATCTATTCACTTCTTAGTAAATATAGCAAGGTGGTTTAAAAAACAAACAAAAACAAAAAACTTTTATAAAAGTATGATCGTGAAATATGCCACATTCATTTAAGCACAGTTTGTAGTACACTTTCTTTTTTTTTAAGGGATTTTATTTTTATTTGTATGTATGAGAAAGGGGTTGGATGTATAAGAATGAATCTGACCACAGAAACCAGAAGAGGACAAGTGAGTCCCCTAGGCTAGAGTTACAGGAGGTTGTAAGCCACTCGGTGTGGACGCTGGGAACCAAACTTGGGTCTTCTCTAAGAGCAGCATGTGCTGACTACCACTGAGCCATCTCCCCAGCCCCATTTTCCTTATTTTGTTGTTGTTTTAAAAACAAAACAAACAAAACAAATTGTGTAGGTTCCCTGGTTATTGACACTACTGACTGGGGCTTAACAGGACAGTCTGTGATTCTGAAGTACGACAGTTCTTGTTGCCATTTTAAGGAAAAACGAACATGCTTACTTCGTGATCCACGCTCTCAGTGGCCATGCACTGGTTGTTGGCCAGGGTGCTGATCTCTCGGCTCTTGGGGGTTTCCATGCGGCAGCTGCAGAGAGGCACTTCCTGGAGGCCATCCGTCTCCAGCACATCCGGACCATTGGCCAGCCCTAAGTCACACAGACACATCAGCTCAAGCAACCCTGACCTACAAAGGGTTGTCCAGAGAACAATCAATTACAGTCTTTACAGTGATCTTGTATGTACTGAAATTACACATCAGCACTGCTCAGTGGCCAAGTGTTCACATATTCTTCTGTAACATGCTACATGGTAAGTGAGACACCCACAAACACACCAGCTACTAAGTTCTCCAAAACTACTTAGTAATTTATATTTATAGGTCCATGCCAGAGGTCAGGTTGCATGTTCACCAGCAATTCCTAAATCCAGTTTTCAAGAAAGAAAAGAATTCACTATATGCTGAGATATCATTTTCCTCATTTGGTTCTAAATTATACCCATAAAAAATTTTTCCACGTAGAAGGCTTTAATAAAAGCTTGTTACCTAGAATATTATTCACCAACCAAAGAATCCACACAATAGGCTGAAGAAGGAAAACAAAAGTGGGGCCAGTGAGATGGCTTGGTGAGTTCAGATGCTTGCTACCAAGTCTACATACCCAAGTTCAATCCCCAGGACCCACATGGTGGAAGAAAAGAAGTACTAAAAGTTGTCTTTTAACCTCCACACATGCATGTCATGGCCTACATGCCTAAACACATGACATATGATAGACAGACAGACAGACAAATAGATAGTAAAAAATGTTCATAATAACAAGTGCTTAATATCACAATGAAAAACAAAAGCCTTGAGATTCAGGCAAAGTTTCTGCACTGCAAAGCTGAGCTCATCCACTCCCAGAATTAACATGCTTCATGAGTCTGACTAGGAGCTTCAGGGATTGCTGCTTGCACAGGACACTGGAGCAGACCATGTCCTCTTGTGCAACAGCAGAGGTAAGAGGTGAACTGAGTTTGAAACAGTATTGCAACCCTAAAAATAATCAACTAATATTCACACCTAAAAACAAATGAGGATCTGACAAGGTAGCCCTTTAATCCCAGCTCTTGAGAGAGACAGAAAGATCTCTATAAGTTCTAGGCCAGCCTGAACTATATATCAAGTTCTAAGCCACCCATGTTACATCGTTAAACCCTGTCTCAAATATTAATTAATTGATTAATTAAAATAAAATAAAATGATTATTAAAGCAACTCTCATTGAGACCAAACCCAAAGAACTCTGAACACCTCAAGCCAGTAGAGACTTTGCTCATTTCATGAAAACCAAATTTGAGCTATTTCTTCTGAATGCCTGGATTACAGAAAAATGAAAACAGTTAACCACTCAGAACCAGCCAAGTGATTTATCAGGAGACTTATCAACAGAACACAACTATTGCAAATAAGTTCAACACAATTTGCTCAACACAAGCCTTCCCTGAAATCCCTCCAAAAGCCCTGAACTGCTTCTGATTTGGAGCTGCCTGGTCTACAAGGTACTCAAAACTCTCCATACACACACAGTGCCTCAGCCGGTCTCTAGCAATGTTCTGCTGAATCCAGGGTTCACCTCTGGACTCTTCTTTGTTTTTGTTTTGCCTTGTTGTTTTCAAGACAGAGTTTCTCTGTTTAACTCCGGCTGTCCTGGACTCCATCTGTAGATCAGGCTGGAACTCACAGATCCGCCTGCCTCTGCCTCCCTGGGTGCTGAGATTAAAGGCGTGCGCCGCCACCACCCAGCCCGTCTGGTCCCAGTAAGTGATGGGCAAGACTGAAGATGTAGCTCAGTTGGCAGAGTGTTCACCTAGCACACACCAAGTCATGGGTTGGATCTTCAGTACTGGATATAATGAATGCACCAGCACATGCCTGTAATCACAGCATTCAGGAGATAGAAGCAAAAACATCAGAAATTCAAGGCCAACCCGACAACAACAACACCGTGACGTTAAGGCCATGCTAGGCTAAATGAGACAGTGTCTCAAATAAAAGAAGGGATAGTTTGAGCCACAAACCTCGGTGGGAAAAAGGAGCTGGTAAATAGAAATCTAGCTGCCTGACATCCCCCACACGGAAAAGATTAGAAAATCAAAAGCAAAACTCAAATCAGAATCATTGAAAATATAAAATGAGCTTGTGAGGACTTCCTGCTCAGTAACTTGGTATAACTAAGGGAATAGACACAAATACAAAAAGAAGTGGTCACCTCCTGACACACCGACCACATGCACATTTCTGGGCAGCACTGTCAGAACACATACACCTGCATAGATGGCCTTCACTCTCTAGAACTGAAAAACTACTGAGGCATCAAACGAAAAACCTGACACAAGTTTCATGCTTGTACACTGTTGGAACACAGCTCAAGAATGGAGTTGTGTGAGATTTCTGAGTGCTTATGAGAAAACTCCAAGTAAACAAGGCAAGAGTCCAGTAGTCCCAGTTTCTTTAAAAAAAAAAAAAACAAAAAACCAAAGAACTGTTCCTTGGAATGTGCTTTTGTGCTGCTTCTGGGAGTAGCAGGCAGAAATGTGTTTACCTCAGATCATCCATTACAACTGACTGTTGTTTTTTGTTTATAAGCCTCTATGGAGCATGTGGCTCACCTGATACAAGTGATACACACACGGCCTGCCTTTGTGACTGTACACTTTACTCAAGTGACTCCTCTCAACTCTCAGAGGATAAACTGTCTGATGCTCTGAATAAAGCTGGCTACTGCATGAGACTTTGGTCCACACCATTTATTGGTTCCATTTTCCTACCTCCCACCACCTCATCAGCAGAAAATGTACAGAATCTCTCATCTGAGCTTGGGCTCCCCTGATGACCCATATTGCCAGTATCCTTTTCACCTGTCTTTCCCCAAGCTTTGCACACCTGCAAGCAAAGATAGTGAAAAATGCAAACAATGATTTCAAATATTCACTAAGCTCCTCAGCTCAAGGCTAGACTGTCCTGAATCCACTGATCAGCCTCAGCAAATCCCCAAGAAACCTGTCTGCGTATCAGCTCTCCTTCTACCTACCTTCAGGTATCCCAGTTCCATACTTTAAAAATGAAGGCAAGCAGGCAGCGCTGCTTTGTATCAAGGTAAGTCACAAGCACGTTTGCTGTATACAACCGATCACTGATCAACCACAGGTAGGTTAATCTATAAAAATACCATAAAACCCAAAGGAAACTGGCTCCCTGCCCAGCCCACCTCGGTAACTTGGATGCAACCATTCTAGTCCTGTTTCCATGCTTCAGCCTTTACAGCTGCACTTCTCAGCACATCTTTACACAGTCGGCCCCCTAAATTCCATCACAATCTGGCCTGCAACAGACAGGATTCTGCTGTACAGTACTGAGGTTGACTTGATAAAGCACTGTTTCCTGACTACAATTAAAATTTCTATTCTTCCAAATCTTGAAGTTTAGAATATTTAAAACATGGTCCTATTTAACTTAGAAAGGAAGCACAGGCTACGTACAAAAGGGCTTTATGAGATTTGAAAAACTTTGTGCTCCAGCCAGGTATAGTGGCACACACCTTTAATCCTAGCACTCAGGAGGCAGAGGCAGGCAGATCTCTGAGTTCGAGGCCAGCCTGGTCTACAAAGTGAGTCCAGAACAGCCAAGGCTACACAAAGAAACCCTGTCTTGAAAAAACCAAACACACACACGAAAGAAAGAAAGAAAGAAAGAAAGAAAGAAAGAAAGAAAGAGGAAAAAGGAAAGCTTTGTTTTCTACTTGCGAGAAGAAAATAGTATCATTCTTTGAACAAACCCAAGATTCATGTGGTTTCCTATGTTACTAAATTACAAAAGTAAATCACAGCTTCCTAAGTGTTCAAATTCTTAAAAAGCTATGTATTTGTCGTTTATCATTAAATCCCTACAATAAATAATATAACTCTATGATTTCAAAACCTGAACCAAATGTGAACAGCTGTGGGGACTTACATATGTTTCCCCTTCAAACTAATTGTTTCACAAAGATTTTTAAATAACATTATTTAGTTTTCACTGCTGGAAGGTTTTTAAGTAATTTAAAGAGAGGGGAGCAGGCAGAAAAAACTGAGAACAAGCCACAGTGACTCAGACACAATGGAAGATACAACTGCATCTGTGACTGGAGGCTTTACTTTACTGCAAACACGCAGGAGCAAGGTGAGCTCAGTAGAAGCCAGAAGACAAGCCACAACCAATCAGAGCTAAAAATCAAAGATCATTCAAAAACACACTGCACAAAATATATAGTCCATTACATCAGTGAAGGGTGGCATTTCTTTGTCAAGGACTCTGTACGCAAATGGTGTAGCTCACAATTGGGAGAACATGGTAAAACATAACTACTAACACCCCAAATTTGGCATAAGGCATCTGCTACTTTGCTCTTAGAGGGCTCTCACACTTTCTGTTTCTCATCTGAGCAGTCAGTGACCTGGCAAATATATTTGCATCATGTTTTAAATAGCTTTATCAAATTGGCCATTATTATCCACCAGGGGGCATCAGGCTAACACAGAGAACCAGGCCAGCAAACAAGCAAGATGGTGTAGACATACTCCAACACCAACCTTCATTTTCCGTCTGGGAAGACAGAATTCCTCTGACACGGAGATCCAGGGAATCCAGAGAAACTTCCATATACCCAGCGCTGTCTCCCAGAGCTGCCTGTTCCATGCTTCCTGGAGATGACTTACAAGCTTCGGAACCTATACACAGAACACATACATCATCAAAACTGCCCAGTAGCTATATCCAGAACGTTCCAGGAAGACTGGAGAGGTGGCTCCACAGGTAACAGTGCTTGCAGTCAAGTTCAACGACCTGAGTTCAGTCCACAGAACTCACATGTTGAAAAGAATCAACTCCTATAAACTGTCCTCCAACTTACACACACACACACACACACACACACACACACACACACACACACACACACACACCAACAACATTCTAATTAAGAGGCCAGTTCCCAGGAAAAGAACTAATGATCTCTGATAAATTTAAATAACTCTACCGGGGCTACTTCAGTTTCTAGTATCATTTAATTTCCTATACATTATTTTGTTAATTTTCCATGTATACCCAGTTTCAAAAAAAAAAAAGAGGGGGTGGGTGGCGGTGACCAAGAAAAACTGAAAAAGCCAGGTACTGTGGCTCACACTTCTAACCCTAACACTTAGGAGAACGAGGCCAGCATGGGGTACATAATGAATTCTAGGCTCCCCTGGGGTACAGAATGAGATTATACCACCACCTCAAAACCAACCATCAACATGTTACTTCTTTTTTTTTTTTTTTTTTTAAGATTTATTTTTTAACATGTTACAGCGTTCTACCTGCATGTTACGCTTACACACCAGAAGAAAACGTAAGATTTCATTATAGATGGTTGTGAGCCATCATGTGGTTGCTGGGGATTGAACTCAAGACCTTTGGAAGAGCAGGCAGTGCTCTTAACCTCTGAGCCATCTCTCCAGCCCCTACTAGATTTATTTAATCATTTTAGGCTTATCAATGTTTTGCATTTACGTATGTACATGCCCCATATTTACATATGGCACCCTCTGAGATCAGAAGAGGGCGGCAAAAGCCCTGAAACTGGAATTATAAACAGTTATAAGCCAATATGTGGATACTAGAAATTAAACTCTGGTCCTCTGGAAGAGCATCCATTGTTTTTAACTACTTAGCCACCTCTTCAGGTCCAATTAATACATCTTACATCCAGATCTGCTAAATAAAAACTGTTAAAATAATCAAGAAAATAAATAAAAATGTGATAAATGGGAGGCTGGAAAGATGGCTCAGCAGTTAGGAGCACTGACTGCTCTTCCAGAGGTCCTGAGTTCAATTCCCAGCACCTACCATGGTGGCTCACAACCATCTATAATGTGATCTGATGCCCCCTTCTGGTGTGCAGGTGTAGAGCACTCTCATACATAAGATAAAAATAAATAATAAATCTTTAATAAAAAAATACTCAGAGATCTGACTGCTATTGGAATTAAAGAGAAAAATTAATATTATGAATGAACGAGGACTTGCAGTACATGTCTTTAATCCTAGCACTTGGGAAGACAATGACAGCAGGATCTCTAAAGGATAAATACATGGTAAGACCATATCTCCAAAAAAAAAAAAAAAAGAAAAAGTGATAAATTTTCATAAATTGCTTGAAAGACAAAAATGCTTAATTTGCAAGTATGAAAGAACCTAACCATGTAGAAATCTGTGCCTGTGATGATGCCAACTTTCCTGCTGTTTCAGGCCACACCTGATGATGCCCTGGGATACAGGACATCTAGCCCATCAGACATGGTAGTATATCAAGCATACCACTCACTAACAAGCAATGATACCTAAACATGTCAAGATGGATGGATACAAAGAGGGCTAATTCCAAAGCTTGTTCTGTAGATTATGTAGTAGGTACATGGGGACAAGGGTGAACAGCCTGTCCATACTTTGCAGAATAGCCTATACAGAGAAGAGTATTTCCAACCATAAAGACATCTCATGAGGAATAATACTACAAAGTGTGCTTCTGTTATATACTACCTAACATTGGCAAAGGGCAGATGAATATTAGTGTGCAACATTATGTAAATCACTAGAAATAAGTGAATCATTAATACAGAGGTAAGGTACCAACATCTTTTAATTCAAACTACATTCTGTACCAAGAGCTTAGACAAGAAATTTCAAGAACATGAATAGCCTCTTGAAACTTTAAACATTTTATATAACACAATAAAATTCACATTATACAGTAAATATTTAAGTATGCAATTTTCACTTTGACTCCAAAATGGCTAAGACCTGAAAGTATCTTTTAGCCTTGGATCCACAAACATTTGTGAAAGCCAACACTGAAAACCCCATAGATTTTCTGATCTCAAAGGTGGAAATAAATGGCAGCATAAATGAATGGGAAGATGGGGTGCTCAGGAAGGCACACAAGCCCTACAAGTCTCCGGAGTCCTCCCCATGTCATTTGCCATCTTATAAGCACTAGCCCACTAACCACCTTTTCTGTCAGTAAAAGATAAACAAACAACTGAACAAAGTTGCCTATGTAACATGAAAATAAAAGCAATTTTTTTTTTGTTTTTTTTAACTAATGGAACAAATTAGGAAACTCTGAAAAGCCACCCACACACCATTGTTGACAAAAATTTGAAAGCAATAAGTCAGGTAAGAATTTGATTTGGGAGCTGAAGAGCCAGCTCAGTGGTGAACACCACCTGCTGCCTTTGCAGAAGACCTGGGTCTTCTGACCTCAGGGGTCACCAGGCATGTACATGGCGAGTACACATATATAGACAAACACTCATACACATGTAGTATTTTGTATAACTCACTTTAACAGATCAACTGCATGCCTACATAAGGGAGCTGAATCTTCCTCATACATGCAAATAATCTAAGTGTGCCAAGGATCTGTGTGAATCCTGAAAACTGCTGAAGAAGATGAGGACTAAATCTTCGTAACCTGGTTTACTCAAAGATTTCTTAGAGCAAAAAAGCAAGAACCACAAAGAAAAGAATTAATAAATTTGACTTCAATAAAAATGTTTGCTAGCAGTTCTTACCTAAATATACTGTTAGAAAAATGGAAAAGCAAGCCACAGACCAGGTAAACATGTAAAACAGTTAACTCAGTGAGCTAAGTGGCCTAACTGTAGAAGTGAATGAAAGACACAAATGCACACTTCACAAGATGAAATACACACAAGGTGAGATACTCCATTTCATTACTGCTCTGGTAAAAAACAAGCTTGAAGCTAATGAGAAGCTTTCCTGTGCCCTCCGGAACCAACTGAAGTTATAAAGATGGATCCGCACAAGCATTAGCAGGGACAGGGAATCTAAGCTCCAAACGCTGTAGGTGAGTGACGTACAATAGGACCCAACGCCCTGAACACACTGTGTGTGACTGAGCTAGGCCAGTCAGAGCGATGTGAAGCTGCACACAGACATTCAGATCAACTTCCTTTCTGGCAGCCTAACCCAGCAGAGACCAGGGTCCACACACAAGAAAATGACTAACAGACGACAGCGTCCCACACTGTTGCTGCAGTTCTCAGCATTGATATACTCCTCAGGAGGAAGCAATACAAACTGCTTTGGCCATATACAACAGGAAGGTACCCAAAACAATTATCTCAAAGGAGCCACAGCAGGAAAGAAGTCCACATTGAGCAATTCCGTTCCCACAGAATTCTATAAAGTTCCAGCCTATCAGCAGGACAGCATCAAATCCTTGAGTATCAAATCAAGGGCTGCCTAGGCATGGAAGGTGGCCGCAGGATCTGAGGCAAGGCTCTGCAGGGCAGCGGGAGTAGTGAGACGCAGAGAGTGAGGACAACGCTGACTCATTCTGATGAGAGCTCTATACTATAATACATTCTATCTTGTGGCAAGCACAACTCAACCAAGCTAGACAATGAACTTGGCACACTAACCCTTTGTCCCTCTTATCTTCATGAACTCACCTGAACAAACTACTGCTAAGGCCTATGAATGAGGCACAAACCACTGAGGCCACAGAGGCAACCAGGGACCACACAGCCTTCCTTCCTTCCTCTTCTTTTTCTTCTTCTTTTTGGTTTTCCGAGACAGAGGTCCTCTGTGTAACAGCCCTGGCTGTCCTGGACTCACTTTGTAGACCAGGCTGGCTTCCACCTCACAGCGATCCACCTGCCTTTGCCTCCTGAGTGCTGGGATTAAAAGTGTGCGCTACCACGCCCGGCTCCAGACTTCATTCTTTCATGTGGTATGTGAACTGTCCACCCAGGCAAAAAGTGCAGACTACCCATGCTAGCTTAGTACTAACTAATGAAGCCAAATCAACTAGGTTTGCTAGAAAGAAACTACCTGAGGATCACTGAGTTTCTCTAGAAAGCCATTTCAAACAGTTTTATAGGAGACCCTGTTTTCAAGTGGAATCCTTCACAGAAACCTGCTGACACACCGCATAACCTGTAGCGGTCCCCAGCTCCACTGTGCTCACCAAGCATGCCGCTTGGCTTCTTTCTACTTCTCCGCCGCCTTTTCCGAGCAGGCTTGATCCAGGGGCTGTCAGTCTTCCCTCTCCTCTTGAGAAATTTCTTCTTGATACTGGATTCAGAACTCTGGAGAACCAAAGGGCAAGCATATCAGAGGCAAAGTAGGAAGAGCTCCTACGAGCAAAAAAGACTATGAGTGGTTCGCCTCGAACTCAAGTACTTGCTATACCTTGATTCTTCCTCTAAAAGACCCACTTCACTTTTGGACATGTTTCGGGATTATAGTCTAAAGATATCTATGCTCTTCTTAAACATCTCACTTAAGTCCAATCCTTCTAGAGGCAACAGGACAAAAAAACTAAAATAAAATATTTTATTTTATTTTATTTTATTTAAGACAGGGTCTCTCTGTGTATCCTTGGCTGTCCTGAACTTGCTTTGTAAACCAGGCTGGCCTCGAACTCACAGCGATTCACCTGCCTCTGCCTCCCAAGTGCTGGGATTAAAGGGGTGCGCCACCACCCAGCTTCTAAAACAGAATTTATAAGTTTTATTTGAGTTTGGAACAATGGCAAAAAAAAAAAAAATTGGAAATTTCTACTCAAGGCTAAGTAAATAAGTTCATTATGTCACCTACTTTTCATTACACATATCCATTCATCTTGCTCAAGGAAAAACAATCAATGTTCAATATGCCCTAGAATCCACACAGGCACATACTATATGGAGAACAAGAAAGAGGTATAATCAATTTATAATGCTCGATGTTACATTATCTGTTCCTATGTTGCAAATGTAGAAAAAACATCTAATTACCACAAATCACAACTGACCTACAGCACCAATTCTACTGCTAGGAGACAGTGGGAAGTGGTCATGTGAAGGGAGCCCATGGGTTTCTCAATCCTTCCCAAGGACATATATAAAGACACTAGGAACACTATGGTGACACATTGGTAGTGCCACATGGCACAGCATGCCAAGCCCCCCCAATATAAAAAAATGTGTCCACTTGCCTAAGCCATGGATTGGATGTCACCCCAATCACCCCAGCAAAATGGTGCTGAGGAAGATCTTCAGTTGTCCAGGTTGTTTGCTACAAACAACTCCCCACTTTACCTATGTTTTCACACAGAAATGCTTCTCAAAAAACTTCAAAAAGTACTGCAGAACAACATTTTCATGTCTGGACCATGTGATCATACCCCAGAAAATAATGCTTCCTCGGCAAACACAGGGCTCCTGTGAGTGTCCTCTCTCCTTCACCACAGCAGCCTGACACCAGGGGACACTTTTTCCCACTTCAATTCTTGATCCAATACTTTATCCCTCACATACAACTTCTTCCTCAGGCTTTAAGCTCTTTATCTTCTCTACTCAGTACTCACACATGGGCTACTCCTGAGACTCCATTCCAGGGATTTCCCTATTTACAACCTACTCAGCTCCTATGAACCTCAGGTTCTACCTGCCAGGTTAAAGGGGGAAAAAAAAAAAAAGACTCCATGTCAACACAGCTCAAATTCACCTGCTCCTCTCTCAGCAGCAGCGCAGCCCAACTCTCCACCGTATAAAGGGCCAAAAAGGGAACCACAGCCTTCCCTAGGGAGGCCTGGCCTTCTGCTGTCCTGCCTGTTCCTGGGCTACAACTCTAAGTGGCGTCCTTCACCACTCTCCCTTCAGGCAGGACCCTGTGACTCTCAGCACACACACGAGTGCTCTCAGTGGCCAAAGCTGAGCTGTGGGAAGAGAAGAATACACGTCAAGTTACCAAGTCAGATTCGTCTCCGCCATCTTCATCTTCCCCTGTGTCGGGTGACTCCTGCTCCTCCTCTGAATCTCCATCCATCTGATCAAGCCAAACAAAAAAACAAAGACGAAATAAATCTTTTAGTAGAAGACAGATGGATCCAAAACAAATGTTAAGAAACACTGTAGGACAGGGCTGGAGATGACTCAGCAGTTAAGACCGGAGTTCATTTCCCAGCACCCATGTGGCAGCTCAAAACTGTCTGTAATTCCAGTTCCAAGGGATCCAACACCTTCACACAGACATACATTCAGGCAAAACATCAATGTACACGAATAAAAATAAATAATTTTTTTAAAACAAAAAACACTGTAAGACATACATGGAAGGGACCTCAGTCTGCCCCAACGTGGAGACAAGCTGACTGACTAGCTAGCTCTGGCCAGTGAACTTCTAAGCAAAGAACAAGATACCATGAGTTTCTGCTCCCACTTCCTCCTAAGATAGTCCATCCCAAACAGATTAACTCTGATGATTGATTGAAATTCATTAACTACACGTTGGAGGTTACAGTGCATGCAAGGAATGCCAGATATCTGTAAAAAGCGGTAATACGCACGTACACACACAGAGAGACAGACACAGAGAGCACAAGAATATTCTCCAGAGGTATAAAATAATACACAACATGCCAGCCGTGGTGGCGCATGTCTGTAGTCCCAGAAGTTAGGAAGTCAGAGGCAGGTGGATCTCTCAGAAACCCTGTCTCAGAAAAAAACAAAAACCCACTAGCAACCTACCTCACCTCACCCAAGAACAGTCTAGTCCCAAGAGCCATCACTGCTCTGCTGCCTGGCTACTTCTACTTACACTGTGCCTATGCCTAAACCTGTTTCTCTGCTGGACACACTTCAGTAAATTTGCTTTTTTCCAATTATAGACAAGTTTTGGAATTCTTTCTATGTCATAACACCGAAGACACCTTGTTTCCCTACTGTATTTATCTTTTCTATCTACACTGTGAATGCATTAATATGTGTCCACTCACCCCAGATCTACTCATTCCAAGTCAGGGCTGTGACCTCTGGTATGCTGTAGTCTGACTTTCTGTAGGATGCACTTCTCTTGATGGTCCCAGCTCAAAAGAACCTGTAGGGTTCATAGTCAAGCTGCATTCCAAAGAAGCCGAGGTCCTCAACATGAAGGCAGATGAGGATGGAAATGGAGCCCCTCCCATTAACACCTATGCATGTCTCCTGCTTTGCCCACTCTCCACACTGCTGGCTTCTCCTACAGCCTCTCACACAATTCCCACCACTCTTCTTGCTCTCGATAGTCCATGAGTGTCAGAATATGCAGCTCTACAGAAAGTTCTGAGTAGATTTTGAAGGAACTGTTCTGAGCCTAGAGATAAACCTAAAGCCGATGCTTTTTGATTTTTGGTTTTTGATTTGCACAAATGATAGGTCTCTTGTTGGCCTCGTTTAGCAAATTCCTGCTGTTCTCTTATACTACACTATTGTTGACTGTGTTACCCTAGGGAGAGAGCAAAACCGGCCCTGCCTTCCAGTGCTGGGATTAAAGGTGTGCCATTATGGCCACATAATGTTTAAACCTGACGTTTAAGAACATGCCTAGGCGGGCTGGGCGGGTGGCGTAAGGCACTCGCCCCAGTGCCAGGGAGGCACCGGCAGCCAGATCTCTCTGAGTTGGAATTCTACAAACCAAGTCCAGGACAGCCAGGGCTCTGCTACATAGAGAAACCTTGTGCTGAAAAATCAAAAGCCAAAACCAAAAAACATGCCTGGTCACTTATGGATGTGCTGGTGCTTTCTACAACTTTACACGGAAAAAGGAGATGTCAATGCCATGGTCACATAGAAGTGCAGTGCAATGGCTGCGATGGTTTCCTGTGATTTTTCCAAGATTTTAAAGGGATGTTTAAGTTTCCCCCTCTCCTTTAAATATTAAAGTTTTTTTCTGGCTTTTCTCTTACAGCATCAGTCAAAACAGTGAATGTTATTCTCCTTGTGTTAAAGCTAAGCTAAAAGCAGCCATCTCACCCTCATTTTATGACGGATATTAGAAATGCTTTCAACTTTCACCATTAAATATAACCTTCATTGCAGGACTCAGGGACTTTGTTAGTTTTATTTAAGTTTTCTTTTAATTCATTGGGCAGTTGTTTTGTTTGTCTGCCGAGTTCTAAACAAGACTGTATAATGCAACTACCAACTAGAAAAGGTAATACACAAAAAGGATAAAATCACTTTTTAAAAAAATGCTGCTTAAGGGGAATAGAGAGATGGCTCAGTGGAGAGTAGCACTGGCTGCTCTTCCAGAGGTCCTGAGTTCAATTCCCAGCAACCACATGGTGGCTCATGACCATCTATAATGAGATCTGGTGCCCTCTTCTCATGTACAGGCATACATGTAGGCAGAACACTGTCTATGTAATAAATAAATACATCTTTTTTAAAAAATGCTGCTTAACAATTAGATATATGCCACGTGTAAGTGGCATGGTAGCGCACACCTATAATCCCAGTGCTCTGATAGGCAGAGACAGTCATCTCTGTGAGTTTGAGGCCAGCCTGGTCTACAAAGTGAGTCCAGGTTAGCAAAGGCTACATAGAGAAACCCTGTCTTTAAAAAACAAAGCAAAAAAGCACAAGTTGAAATCCTAAGGCAAAGGGAGACTAAAGAGTACTTGTCAGGTAGTGGTGGCACACACCTTTAATCCCAGCACTCAAGGGGCAGAGGCACAAGGATCTATGAGTTTGAGGCCAGCCTAGTCTACAGAATTCCAAGACAGCCAATATTGCACAGAAGAACAAACCGGGTCTTGAACACTGCTAACCACCACCCAGCCCCGGAAAAACGCCACAAAAAACAAAACCAACAACAAACAAGAGTACTAGTTGCCAAATAGTAAATTAGAAATAAGGAAGCAGAATGTAAAGCTATTAGAACCTGTGTTCTGTAGCAGAGGACGCTGTCCTCATTATAAGAACAGCAAGAAACAACTACGGTCAGCAGGGCCGGCTTCCCAGCTCGCAGCTAGGACACTCCACTGGTGTGGCCAACTGTACCTTCTATTCCACACAGCTAGATGGGAACACAAGTCTCCATGGCTCACAGTAGAACATGATAGTGTACTGACTACTTGATCAGCGTCTTCACAAAAGAAACCATCTGTTGTAGTGTGAATAAGAATGACCTCCATAGGCTCATAGGGAGTAGCACTATTGAAGAGAACTAGAAGGTGTGGCCTTGTTGGAGAAAGTGTGTCACTGGAGGTAGGCTTTTGGACCTGCACACTGCTTGCAACCGCCAGCCCCTCCCACCACTCCCACAGCAGCCTCAGGAACCCCAAGGGAGGGCTCTCTCTCTCTCTCTCTTCTCCCTCCCTTTATTACAAAACCTGGCCTCATTAAAAGCCCAGAACAACCACAGACAAAAGATCCCAATATCTAAATTCTGTCCTAAGTCCCAAAGTCTCTGATCTCTAAAGTTCTACTTCCCAACTCTTGAAACTCTTTTCTGGTTTCTTTACTCTCAAAACAAACAAATCTTGAGATTATGCTATAAACTCTTACCTAAGGATTTGTATAATTTGCTTATTGGGTATGATGCTTAAAATCTAAGTTCAGAGTCATGGCGTCACATGTCTTTAATCCCAGCACTCAGGAGGCAGAGGCAGGAGGATCTCTCTGAGTTTGAGGACAGCCTGGTCTACAAAACTAGTCCAGGACAGCCAGGACTACACAGAGAAACCCTGTCTCAAAGAAAGAAAAGAAAAGGAAAAAAAAAAAAAAAAGAAAGAAAGAAAGAGAGAGAGAGAAACCTAAATTCTATTTTTGTATGTGCACGTATGTGCCAACCACATAGCTTACAATCTGTCATGTGACTCTACCATCTTAATATGACCACATGATATAAAGCAACAATTATGAAAATATTTAGTCCTAATGAACTTTCTGTTTATTATTTTTATCTCCTTTTAGACTAAGAAAGCAACAAGTCTCATTTTCAATTGGTATGAATTTTTATAGAAATTCAAAGTTATATTTTTATAACATGCTATATACATAATTCAACCCCGGTTCAAAATATTCCTTAAATGAAGGTCTATTCAAATAAACAGGTGACTTTAAAAGGTATGTCTAACTACTTCTGTCTTTACTAGTTCTTGGCTGTATGAATGGATGAATGCTGTTTCTCCTGCTACCAGCTGCCCCAAGGTTCAACTCCTGGCTTCCTGGCCAACAGACTTGATATTACAAATTCAAATGTAATTTTAAAGTTATTGTATAATGTTCTACTGTATTTCTGACGCTGAAAATGGATGACAATGTTAGAACTTGGTTATTATGCCCTATTTTCACTCTCAAAGGATTAAAAACCACTGCCTTAAAATGTTTATCTTTGTTTTGCTAATGTTACTTTAGCTTTGTTACTTTGGCTTTAGATGTCTATAGACATTTTGCAAACTAAATCACCAAGGAAACTGTTATACTCTCTCTTAACAGGGATGAAACCTAAAGTCCTAGTCTTTAGTGACTAAGAAATGCAACTTACTTGTCACTCATCTTATAAATGATCAAATACTTTAACATGTCCAGAAATATATTTGAAGTCATGTTAAGAGCCAATGTGAATGACTGCAAGATTAAGCTTTATTTAGACTCCTACACATGCTTTCAAAGTTGAACAGAAAGTAACTAGAAACAAGCAAAGTTTCCCTATTTAAACCTATTTGCAATAGATGTGGTCCTCAAACACTTACCTGCAGAATATGACATAATTATTGATCATTGCATTCTGTTTTATGTCTGCAAAGTGTAGTTTAAAGCATATAACAAAAGACAGACAAAGTTTAACTCCAATATGCTAACCCTGAAGCTTGTCAGAGATCTGCTGAATACGGCATTAAATATGACAGAGACTCCCAAATCCTAACAGTAACTCCCCAAGCTCTCCAAAAGATAACTTCAACCCTCGATTGTGGTATACTAACCACTACGCAAGCAGCCGCACCCCCCCCCACCCCCACCCCATGTCTCACCTGGGGCCAGGGCCGAGCCTGAAATGTGAACAAACTGAACATCTGGAGAGTTGTTGTCTCACATCACTGAAAATGAGGTGAGGTCAGTCTCTCTCATCTTCTTCCAGAGAAAAAGCCTCTCATCCTCTGTGCCTAATGGCCACACTGTCTTTGCCCACATTGACATAAAGCCACAGGAGCCTGGGACAGCTGTCTAGGTACTGAACTATGGATTAACTAGTCATCTCTGTCATTTTAATTGATACATAGATTCGTCTAGGTTACAATTTATCCTTCTCAGGTCTCTGATCACACTGAAGATAAGCTAATGGTAGCTTGACCACTAAAAAACAAGCAATTCCCTCCTGATGGCAAAGTTATCCATTAGCTAGTTAATATTACTGACCACCAGATCTCTTATTTAAAAAGGCAAACAGGTTTACTTTACTCACAGATTTCATGTTAAATAGGCTTCAGACACCTTCTCGGTCCTCTTCATGTGTAAAAACCAGCCCTTAAGCCTCATTATCCAAGAGATGCTACCACTAGGTCTAGACACAATCTACTTTGTTACCAGACTCAAAAAGGTCTCGGATATAACCTCTTATCATTCCTTTAGCTAACAGACAGTGACTGCTCCCAACAGTCTCACCCTGTCTCATGGTAAATAGGAAAAAAGCCTAAGGATATTGACACTTAAGTTGTGAGGGCCTAAGAAAGTATTTTAGGGCCTAAGAACCTGCTTTATGGTTAACAAGTACAAGCGAAAATCTAGGTTGTTATAACAAGGGGATGCTTCAGAATCCTTCCTGTTGCTATGCTACTGTGGTTTAAGACTGTTCAGAGCTTTAACATTAATCAGTAGAGCTCTGATTTATTAATCTCATTCTGGTTAAAAAAAAGAAAGAAAGAAAATCCACTATATGATCCACTACCAAAGTTCCAAGCTCAAATTATACATTTCTTCTGGTCTGTCTTTGAAGTATAGTCTCATTGTGCTAGACTTAAATAGATACAGTCTTCTGGATAGAAGGAAGAAATCCCTCTTTCATGATGTGTAATCAAACTGAAAATCAAGATCAAGTGATGTATGTCTATTGCCTTTTTGTACAATGTATATTTCATTGCAGATTACAAACAATGGTGATGCTAACATGTCTAAAACGCATCTTTGTAAAGTTAAAAGGGATTCTTTTAAGCTACAGGGAATCCACTCAAATCTACTTCTCAGGTCAAATGGACTCCAGGTAAGTGCAGCCTGAGTTTCCCACCTATCGCCTATTCCAGAGGGTTGGATTCCTCTCCTTTTCCCTACTTTGGGAACTCCTGTCCCCAACTACCAATACCATAGGTCCCAAAGTTTCAAATGTGCACCAAAAGAGAATTTCCTTCCTAACTTACTTAACTCTGTCCAGTAGCCTGTCAGGTCCAGGTGCTTCCTACATCCAGGACAGCACTGAGTCAGCGAGCTACCCACAGGTACTCCAGTCTAACCTCACAGGCTTGCAGTGGGCTGGACCTGCACTTTCCCTCCTAGCTGCAGATGTAAGCAAGCCCCAATTAAATGCTTGCTTTCATCAGAGGTGCCGTGGTCATGGTGTATCTGCACAGCAATAGAACAGTGACTAAGTTAGCATCTAAGTGGAAAACAAACATAGCACTCAATCTTCTGGAAATCAGGAAAATGTACATCAAAACTATAATGTTCTAGCACTGTGTACTCTCTGAATGGATAGTGGTGACGAGCCTGCACAGAAGAGGTTACTCAGAAGTAGCTGACAGATATAAACACCTACAACCCTCTTCATACTTTTCTAGCAGTATCTGTGGATTAATAGGAACAGTGACTGAGTCCCAGGCTGCATAAAAAAATCCCAATACTAGGATACTGATGGGTACCCATAGGAAGCAGAATGGAGATCTAAGTAGGGATAGCATCCCATGACACAGAACCCTGACTGTACCATGGTGGTCCTCAAGCACAGAGTCTAAGGATCCCTATAGTCTATACAAGGACTACTAAGAACTAGGAAGCACTTCTGTTAACTTTCCTATTGACATTTATTCCAGTAGTTCCAGGTTTAAAATGTTCAAATTATTAAAACAGTTAATTATGCACCAAGAATGAAAATTTTTAAAACTCCAAATATAGTGGGTGAAATAACTATAAGGCAAGAAAATCAAACAAATAAAAAGGGCACACACTGTGTGGCTCTCCTTACAAAAGACCAGAACTAAACACAACAGCTTTAGTGCTGGCAGCCAGGCAGGAGGCATTTCTTGCCTACTTAGCTGAATGATGGGATCTGGGGATGCACTACTTAAGTTTCAAACTCTTAGGCTCAATTAATACTATTGCCTCAATTCCCCGAGTATCTGGGCCTACCAGTACATGCCTCGTGCCTGAATTATTATTGAAAACATCAGCTGGAAGATCGGCATTGGTGGTGCTCGCCTTGAATCCCACTGCTCTGAGTTCGAGGCCAGCTAGGACTATCTACACATTGAGTTCCAAGAAAGCTCAGGCTACACAAAGAGACCCTGAGAAGGTGGGAGTGGGGAGAATCATTTATATGTACATATATTCTGTAGTAAGTTGAGTTAATTCCTAGAAATGAATCAATCTTTTCTGGTCATTACTATCTTAGCACATAGCTGTATTTGACTATTAGGGATTTTAGGAGACTGTTCTTTAATAATGAACCACAATACTTTTTTTCTTCTTTATTCTTCAAAATAGTTTACATAACAAAATCACTACTGACTCGATAAGATTTACTCTAGCCTTCTCATTCTGTTTTCCATTAATCATTTTCTTTTTGGTTTGCCTTTTGTGTCTTTTGTTGGCTGACTTTTTTTTCCCCCTTTCCTTTTCTTGAAGATGGGGTCTTACTATGTTCTGGCAGGCTTGAAACTCACTATGTAGAGCAGGCTGGCCTCGAACTCAGGGATCTCCCTGCCTCTGCTTCCTGCGTGCTAAGATTAAAGGCATATATCACCAGTACATAACAGTGCCCAGAGCACTATCTGTTAGAACCTACAGTCAACTTCACGATTTCATTCCTTAGTGCCACCACCTACGGAGTGAGCTGTACCTTCATGGTGCGGTCAGTCTCAGACATGCTCTCCTTAGAAGTCCTGCTATCCTCAGTGGGAAATGCAGCAGCCTGCTCAGCTCCATGGTCCTCATCGTCCTCCAGCTCATCTGAGTCTTCATCTTCTGAGTCCATCTCCAAGCTCTCTCCATTGACATGCAGGGCACTGTCATCTAAGGCTTTCTCACCCTGGAACACAGCAGCGCAGAGTCCTCAGAAGTACTGTTGCCCAGTACACAACAACTTGACTCACTATGAACTTGTATGATAGATAGAAGACGCAAAGGTCTGCCAGTACTAGGGGTAGAATAGCAACTAGGCCCTGGAGAAGCTAGTAATAACCTCAATAAAATGTTCTTTCGGCCAAAGAAAAGACACTTTGGAACCAAGAACACATTTCCAAAACCATGTGGCAAACAGATCGCACACGCTCTTACCTTGGCGCCCACAGTGGAATGAGTTATGCTCTTAAACATCTCAATCACTGTCCTCTGCTTTAATACTTTGGTCTTTTTCTTGGGAACTAAACTATAGGTTCCCATTCTTCGCTTTTTCTTCCGAGATACTGCAGCTGCTAAAACAAAAGGCAAGCAAGCTAAAAAAAAAAAAAAAGTCAAAAGGGGACAAGAAAGGAAAAGAAATGCCATTCAAATGCTTTTAGAGGTAAAATACAGGCTATAACATTTATCAACAAAATCATCAGCCAACCCTGTTTCTTTAGACATGTTTCTGTCAACATCATAAACACAAGAGTATTAACAGACATTTCTTACCTGGGACAAACTGAAGGGAAAGCCGAGACACTTACAGTAAGACCAGGAACCACACAAATCATCAGAAACAAGGCCTTAAAACCTGCCTGCTAATAGTCCCCGTGCCTTGACTACAGGAAGCTCTGTCCTGAACAGTCCTCTCCTTCAGCACATGCCTAAAAGGAGCGTGTGCAGCAGGGAGGACCCACTGAGAAGGAGGACCACTCACCATGGAATGGGCCCTGGTAGTCTTCCCAGGATATAGACATCTCATTCCTAGGTGGCGTCTCTGATATCCATCTTCTGGGACCTTTCCCCAACCACCCAAGCATTAAACCGAATATAGATCCCTGAAATACTGTACAGCTCATTTTAACAGTAGGCTCTGTGGGCTTGAAGTGATGTTTTTTAAAACAAAAAACAAGAAAATAGAAAGGGTCTGGGCGGTGATGGTGGTGGCGCACGCCTTTAATCCCAGCACTCGGGAGGCAGAGCAAGTGGATCCCTGTGAGTTCGAGACCAGCCTGGTCGTCTGCTGGTCCAGGACAGCCAAGGCTACACAGAGAGAGAAAAATCTTGTCTTGGGGGAGGGGGGGGGGCGCCAAGAAAGTAATAGAGAGGGACCAGGAACTCCAGACTCTTCTGAAAAAAAGCAATACCAGGATGAAAACCTTACATAAGGAGACTCTGTGAAGTTTTTTTGTTTTTTGTTTTTCCCCACTTTTTAATTCAAAGATCACCACTGTAGCACAGAGTGGCCAACTGGAGGTCTGGGTAAAAGTGTATGGTTTAATTCTACAACAAAGGAAAAGAAAGAAAGGAGAGCATGCCCAAGCGCACAGGTGGGTCATGTGATGTGCCTGTAGCACTGTCTCCACAGCCAACAGGGGCAGTCTCTCTCACCTACACAAGCATAAACTCTAGGCACCCATTCAGTAGCATTTCATTTTTTCAGTAGTCTTTTTTTTAACTCATCACAGTAACTCATAGTTAACGTAACAGACCAAGGCACGATATCTGCTCATTAAAAGGATCTACTAAGCATCAGGGCATTTGTGAAAAGAAAGGGAGGGAGGGAGGGAGGGAGGGAGGGAGGGAGGGGTAACCTGTTGGAGGAGATATGTCATGGGGGGCAAGCTTAAAGGTTTCAAAAGCCTTAAGCCACCCCATCCCCAGTGCACCATGCTCTCTGCTTGTCTGTAGATCAGGATGTGGGTTCTCAGCTACTCCAGTGTCATTCCTGCCCGTCACCAGGATCCCTGTCATTATAGAAACCATAAGCCCAAAATGAATTCTAACTTATCTATAAATTGTCTTGGTCATCGTGTTGTGTAACAGCAATAGAAACGTACTTAAGAAACCCAGTAAGTAACTTCCGGCACTAGCCAGCACCTCCAGAACACTTTAATATACACCAACACACAGCAGGAGGAAAGCACAAGCGGGGAAGGATAAGGGAAAGGCTAGGCTACTAGAGTGCAGCCGCTGGGGTAGTGGGCGGCGCTGGGCTGGCAACAGGTAAGGTGCTCTCTCTGGAAGCCTGATGCCCCGCGTTTTATACCCAGAAACGAGGTAAAGGTGTAAAGGTGGAAACCACCTCCACAAAGCTTTCCTTCGGCTTCCATATACACACTGGCACATATACACAATAAAGCATTTTTTTTTAATAGGGAAAAGGAGAAAGAAGAAGAAGAAGAGGTCGGCCAGGCACGCAGGCAAGTTGGCTCCAGTTTCCAGAAAGTGGACAGAGCGACAGGAGGTGAAGAAAAACAGCAGTTAGGTGCACAGGAAAACACTCTCCCTATGATCACCACAGTTGCTGTTACAACCTTCAAATGATTAGCTGCCTCAGTCAGACTTATGCCAAGGCTGGGCCTATCCCGGGAAACAGACCTCACAAAGTACTGAGTCAGTCTGCCTACCTCTGGTCTGTCTAACAAGCCCATGCATGCTCCATGCCTCTCTGGCCCCAACCAACCCAAACAGAGCCCAAACACCCAAACACAGAACTGCCCATCTGTGTGTCCAAAGATGATGGGCCACACGGTGCAGGGGAGTCTGTCCCCGAAGGTTCAACTGCAGCAAAGCAATAATCCATAATGTCCACTAAAGACTGGAACCTCCAACTAATCTTTGGAATTAGTTCTTTTCAGGGACTATGTTTAAGAAATAAATAGCAGAGGGGCTGGAGTGACGGCACTGCTTGCTCTTCCAAAGGTCCTGAGTTCAATTCCCAGCAACCACATGGTGACTCACAATCATCTATCATGAGATCTGGTGCCTTGTTCTAGTGTGCAGGCATACATGCAGGCAAAACACTATATACTTACTGTATACTTAAGAAATGCATCACAAAAAGAAATATACAGAATAGAACACATCTTAAGTTATAGTTACTATTGCTGTGAAGAGACACCATGACCAAGGCAAGTTATGAAAGAAAGCAGTTAGCTGGGAGCTTGCTAATGGGGGGTGGAGCGGGGTAGAGAGAGCCTATCCTCAGTGACATGCCTCCTTCCATGAATGCCACACCTCCTAATACTTCCTACACAGCCCATGGACTGGGAACCAACTATTCAAATATATTAGCCTACAGAATCCACTCTCATTCAAGCCAACACAGAACTTACCATCTTAGTCATCAACTGTAAAGTTCACTAACATTAAAATGGTCCCTAATTTTGAAGACCCATCCCCACATCCATCTCCACAGCTCTTTACATCTTGTAAACTAAACTCTGTTCCCAATAACAGCAACTCCACAATCTCCAGTTCCTTAGCCAATAGCATCTAATATTGATTAGACTGTCTTTATGATTTTAAGTACTATATAACCCTATTTAAATAAAATCATATATTTGTCCTTTGGTAATTAGCTTGTCTCAGTGTACTCAAGGATCCATGCTGAACCATGCTGCAAAGACACAGCCATATGTAATGGCAACAACAAAGGTCATAAAGCCAACACAGCTGTTTGACAAAGCTCCAGGAGAGCTGAGGCAAGTAATGCAATAACTGTGGTGCGGCCTCACACTTTTTGGCCTTGATCTCTACTTGTCACATGCTTGGGGGGCTTTTATTATTTGAGGGTATTATTGGTGATATTGATGAAATTTTTCTTACGAATCCTCCCCCAGGAATACTGCTTCTAAGTTTCCCTAGGAACGTCCTGACCATACCACCCCTCCTGCTTTTAAGAAGATCTCCTTATCTGGGCCTGCTTGAAGGTCTTCCTTATGTCCTGGAACTTGTGACTCACATAAAAATATGCCAGAGACCTCCTTATGATGTTCTGACTCAAAGACACTCTTAGCACATCTACCCCTGCACTTAGGAACAAGATAAGCAAAACAAGGTAAAATTAGTAAACAATATTCGTTAAACTAGAGAAGTGGGCAGCAGATCAAATTAAAAGCCTCTTCTATACCGACAAAGAATGCTGGGGGATAAATGATAAAAGAATAAAGTCTTGGGGGCTAACGAGATGGCTTAGAAGTTAAGAGCACTGACTGTTCAATTCCCAGAAACTACATAGTGGCTCACAACCATTTATAATGTGATCTGATGTCCTCTTCTGGTGTACAGGTGTACATGTAGGCAGAGCATTGTATACATAATAATAAATAAATAAATTTTTAAAAGACTGAAATATTAAGACCTCCTTTCTTAGAAAAAGTGAACTCATACAGGACTACTATGGTGTCGTATGACCAAGGAACAAAATACCAAGATTAGACATATAAATAAATTCTACAAATATATAAATTATAAACATTGTGTTGTGGCAGAAATTGAATAATAACTGCAGCAACTTTGGCCTGAAAATTGTTCTTGAGCCTAATGACAATTTGCCCTCTATTAAAACATGACTATCTGCCCAGGCTGGCTTGGAGATTTTCTGTCTAGTGCCCTTGAAACCACAGTTATCAGCAGCCTGAGAACAGGATGTCAAGTTTTGGCAAAATACGACTTTGAGACTTCAATATTGGTTTGTTTTTTTGGTTTTTCGAGACAGGGTCTCTCTGTGTTAGCCTGGGCTGTCCTGGACTCACTTTGTAGACCAGGCTGGCCTCGAACTCACAGCGATCCGCCCGCCTCTGCCTCCCAAGTGCTGGTATTAAAGGCGTGCGCCACCACGCCTGGCAACTTCAATATTGTTAAAAGGTGAGTTATGAGGTTGATAAGAAAAACAATGATTGTAAAGGATAATTCTGTTCTGTCCTGATTAATCAACGGTGACTAAACTTATGACCAAGCAGAAGTTAAACTATGTGCCCAGGGAAAAAAATGATATGATCTATGTTTTAGAACAACATGCATCTACTGCTGCCCACTGAGTTCTGTATAAACAAGACCTCTGACTGCCGATCAGCCAGGCTGCAAACCTCCTCCTGATTCCCGTGCCTAGCTCACTGCCCCCTAGCTGATCTTGCATCCACACGTCTTCAGGCCCCGACCTCACCTGAGGCTGGACCGGGAACTGCAAAACTTGCTCCCTCTTTAAAGTAACATTCCACTGTGTACATAGGCTACATTTTGTTTACCACTCATATACTGATGGGCTGTTTCTACCTTTTAGCTATCGTGATGCTGCTGCTATGCATGTAGATGCGCAACTGGGTTTGAAACCCCTGATTTAAGTTCACATAAGAGCAAGGCTATGACTCCCGGCACAGTCAGGTAATCAAGTGTATTCCTTCTCAAGTCTCTGATGGAGTTGACGACCAGGTAGCTTAGTTTTACAATGAAGCTTAGTTGTTTAGGGTTTAACATGTTTTTAGGTCTAGATAGATGCTTTGAGTTGATAATGACAAGATGTGATGGAGATTGATTTACATTCAAAATTTTAGATGCACCAAGATAGGAAAGATGTTTTCTTCAAGACGGTCAAATATAAATAGCCAAAACACTAAGAGTTTAACATTTATATAATTCCTGACTGTGTCATGGTTCTTCTTGCTATGGGTAGTTTATTGTATAATGTATAGTAATATAAATGTATATGTAAAAAATAAAAAATGTTTTAAAAAAAAAAAGAGTAAAGCTATGGAATCCCATGGTCATACATATTTAATCTCTGCATGAGCCACTACACTATTTTCCAAAACAGACCTATTGCTTACATCCTAACCATGGTACACAAAGGTTGCAGTGACCTCAACACCAACGCATTGCTTCTTCAATGTTAAACATCTTAATATGTGAGGCAGTATCATAATTTGGTTGATTTGTATTTCTGTGGAGCATGTGACTTCTGGCTGACTGTACAGAATTGTTAAAGAAATTGTCTATTCAAACCCTTGCTCTACAGGAGCAGAACACTTGCTTAGCAGTTAAGAACACCTACTGTTCTTCCAGAGGACATGAGTTCAATTCCCAGAACCAGCATCACACAGCTCATAACCACATGTAATTCTAGCCCCAAGGCCTTCTTCCAGCTCTGTGGGCACCCACCCACACATGGCATTGACACATATATACACAAAGTTGAACAAAAAGTAAAAATAGATTTTTATTATTATTATTAATTCCTTTCACCCAGCAGTTAAGAAAATCTGCTATTCTTGCAGAGCGTCCAAGTACCCACATGGTATGGTGGCTCAGAAGCAAGTGTAACTTCAGTTCCAGGGGATCTGACACCCTCTCCTCGGCTCCATGGGCACTGCAATCACATTGTGTGACAGAGAGGGTGACAGTTTCATTGCTGTTGCTGTTGAATTATAATATTTGCTCATATAATATGGAGACCAATTTCTTGTCAGAAGATAAAAGTTTCCAAATAATTTTGCTCCATTCTA
Organism: Acomys minous; assembly: GCF_964271855.1. NCBI lineage: Eukaryota > Metazoa > Chordata > Mammalia > Rodentia > Muridae > Acomys > Acomys minous. The sequence continues at coordinate 64,060,484 of NC_140491.1, read as the reverse complement.
TAAACAGACTTTTATTCTCTTCATGTCTTTTGACATATAGAGCTTTTTAATTCTCAACATTCAATCTATCGCTATTTAATTTTTGGTTGCTTGTGCTTTTGGTACTGTATTAATCAGGTTCTCTAGGGGAACAGAATTGATAAAAATGAACATATGTGGGATGATGTGGTCCAGCTACTCCAACACAACAGAAGGCCCTAAAACCCAGTACTTGTTCATTTCATAAGACTGGATGTCTCCGCTGGCCTTCAGTATATGCCAGGCTCCCAAAGAAGTATATGCCAATGAAAGAACGGATTTGCCAGCAAGAAAGGCAGCAAGCAGGCAAAGAAATAGAGCAAGCATCCTTCAACCAAGTCATTTATATATGCCAGCAGCAGAACATGTGGCCAAGATTAAAGGTTATCTTCCCATCTCCAGGATCCAGATTAGATGCAGATCTAACCCACTTCAAAAGATTTAATTAAGGAAAAAAACCCCTCACAGCTGAGCTCAGCTCGTTTAGATTTTAGTTAATTCCCCATTAGCTAAGTTGATAAGCAAGAAAAGCCATCACAAGTCCACCGCTTGTCAGCTGAACACAGAATCATATCTCCATGGCATGCTTAATTTCAAATTAAAACAAAAAACTGGTAATAATTATACATAAGATATACCTATCCCTTGTACAACCATAAATAATTATATGTTTAAGATAGTTAGCATTCTTTTACTATCTCTAACTTAAATATGATAATCATTGATATTCTAATTGATGTTATATGATTAATAAGTCAAGAAAAAAAACAAGTATCTGTACAAACACATTCTTAACAAAATACTTAAAAATATTGATGTCAATTATAATCCTCGTTCTGAGGCACAGGCAGATCTCTTTGAGTTCTAGTTTGGTCTATAAAGCAAGTCCAGGACAGTCAAAGCTACACAGAGAAAATAAACAAAAAAATCCAGGTTCTGCAACTGGTCACATGGCCTTAGCTGGTATTTATAACCGCCTTGTCGTAAAATGCATTCTGTATTTTCTCCAACCTCAGAGAGCACCTCAAAAGGTCTTGGCTCTTTCCCTAGAGGAATGACCTACACCTTCACACCCAAAGACTCTGTGCTCTTGGTCACCCTGCATAGATTAGGTTGCTGTAGTTTCCCACTGACTTTACTCACAGGACACTGCAGCACTGAGAGATGGCCTTAAAGAATCTCCTGGACTCCAGGCATGATCTTCCTTACCTCCATTGTAGAGAAGCAATCTAATAACCACCACTAACACTGCTGTTCCTTTCTTAGGAGTATAAGAAGCCCCAAAGGGGCAGGGGGAGGACTGAGCTTACACTTCCATGGAGTGTTTGTTGTGAAGCAGGAACAAAACTTCAAGGCCAGCAGAACTTAAGGTCCTGGGAACAGTAAGAAAAAAAATATTCCTAATGGGTCACTAGGGGTAACAGTGAGTAGAACTATTCCCCTTTCCAACCCTTGATTCCAGGGTGCCATGGATCCTGGCTATAAAAGAAATGGTATCATACATTAGATGCTGGTTCAAACCATATAGCACCTTCTAGAAAACCCTGCCCCACTTTTCTAGGTTGAGCTCAGTTGGTGCTTTAACTGTGTCTTCAAAAGGCCATCTCATGTTTCTGTCAGCTGCTTCAGGGTGGTGGAAAACATGCTAAGACCAGTAAATCCCATGGCCGTGGGCCCAATGTCACACGTCTCTGGCTGTGAAGGGAGTTCCTTGGTCAGAAGTGATACTGTGTGCAATACCATGATGGCGGATAAGGAATTCTGGAAGTCCACTGATGGTGGTTCTGGGAGAAGCATTAGGTGCAGGAAAGGTACATCCATAACCTGAGTACATATCTACTACAGTACACAGTGTTGTCCTTTCCATGGAGACAGTCCAATGTAGTCAAGTTGCCACCAGTCGCTGGATGGTCACCCTGGGAAATGGGGCCATGTCTGAGGATCAGCATTAGTCTCTGCTGCTGGCAGATCCGACTCTCAGAAGCAGCTAGAGCCAGGTCAGCCTTGGGGAGTGGGCGTCCATGTTGTCAAGTCCATGCATAACCGCATCTTTGCTGCCATGGCCACTTTGTTCATGGGTCCATTGGGCAATGACAGGGATGGCTGGGGGAAGGGGATTCACTGCTGCCCATTACTGTGTTTAAGTTATTCAGCTGAGTAGCAGCGTCTCCAACCCTAAAGTCTGGCACAAGGAAAAAGGTGACAAAGCTCTTCAATGTGCTGCTGCCCTCTCGCCATTTTGCATCTAGTAGGGTTAGTGAAGGGCTTGTCTTCAGGCCTTCCTACTGTGAAGGGTTAGGTTTTACAGTGTCCCCACTATAGCGCTCAGGGAGCCTGAAAATCCCTTCATCAACACTAAACCAAGGGGCACCAGGCATCTCCAAGTCCTTCCCAGTCAGCCAACTTTTGACAAATGCTTCGGCCAACCATTCAACAAACTTGGTGGTGGGAGAGACCAGATGTAGTAATTTATCGTTCACCTTAAAAATATGTCTGCACGCCCCACATCACTGGAGTCCTAAGAATTTCACTGCCCTTGAATTCTTGTTGGGATTTATTTCCCATCCTCTAATAAGCAGACATGTTACCAACAAGCCCAAAGTGGTTGCTACCCACAGCTCACTTAGTCCAATCAGCAGGTCAATACAGTGCACCAATGTGATACTGGCTGGTGGTCCTGGGGAAGGAGCCATACCTGAGACTCGGTGTTAGTCTCTGCTACTAGCAGAACTGACTATACCCACAGTACTGGAGAGGCCAGGTGACCTCCTCGATTAATTGTAGTATACTTTACTTAGAGGCAGGGTCTCTAGTTGAGCCCAAAACTCACTAATGGAGCTGATCTAGCTTGATCTGGAAACCCTGTCTCCTCAGGTTGTGTGTGAGGCTAGGGGGAAGGCAGGGTCCTATCTGAACACCTGTGCAAGCGCTTTATCCACTGAGCCACCTCCTCAGTCTGCTTCCCACATTCACTGCCTGGAGTATGCTCCACTGATGGGACACACAGGGTTTCCATTCTTGGCCCACCCACATCGGACACTGAAAATCAAAAGGGTTACTGGTACCATGGACTTCTATCTTCCTGGGATAAAAAGGAACTCCAGTAGATAAGCTGTCTACAGTTTCAGGCATAAAGGAGAACCTGTTCATCTGCTCTGCCTGCACTAACGTCACTGGTTCAACAGGAGGGAAAAGAAGAGAGCCTTCTGTGATAGTCATATAGTAACACTAAAGATGGATATCCAGAGCCAGACAGCTCTGATCCCTGTGAACAAGGAGGTAAACAGGAGGAGGAGGATGGAGACGGTCCCAGCACTGGATCTGTGTACTCACATTTACAGAAGCATAGCTTCTCTATGCCACACTAATAATGGCAGCCTTACATGCCTCCTTAACTTCTGCCATCTTCCCAGAAGCCAGCTGTAACAGCCTCGGGGTTGAGCATTCCCAGGGACAACAGAAGGTGCACCACTGACAGTAATAAAGTAAGGTGGCAACGCAGGGCCATAGTTCTCTCTGCCAAACACACATAGGAACAGCAATTCTGACTTCTCCATCCTGGGAGATGGGACAAGCCCTGAAGTACCAACAGGAAAACGACTAGGGCTGGAGAGGAACCTATAACCTGAGAACCATGACAAGCCAGCCAGCTGCTGAAGCATATTACACTGACATTTGAGGCCACTTCAAAAAGCACACACTAGCACACAAATTATCCACTGCCTTATGGAAAGAAAAGAAAACCTAAAGGAAAGGACACGAAACAGTATGCGGAAGGACTGATGAACACATAGGGCATCTTGTTTTTAAAAGCTCTTATCAAAAAATAATGAAAACACTTTAGCATTAAAAAGTGTCAGGTTTAATTGTTCAAAACAAATAACACAGAGATAGACACTCGAAAAAAATGAACTAAAGAGACAGAGTTCCTTAGAAGCAACCAATACAGACCAGCTAATGGGAAGATGAACCATATCTTCAGAAAGTAATGGGCCATATCCAAAAACTGGGGATATGCATCTCAACAGTGCCCATGACTGGCCAAGCCTATGGTGATTCCAGCCCTGAAACAATGACAATAGAATATAGCCTAGAGATTCATAACAGAGTTCACAAATTGCTATTGCTTCTTTCTTTTTTGTTTCCTTGTGTTTGAGACAAGTCCTCAGGCTGGTCTTGAATTTGCAATCCTCCTGGCTCAGCTTCCTGGGTGCTGGAATTAAAGGCTTTGCCCCTCCAAACTTTTTGTTTCCACTTTAGATCTTGAAGACCTCCAAAAGTCCCGTGTTAAAGGTTTAGTCTTTAGCATAGTGCTATTAAGAGGTGAAGGGTCTTACATGGCCCAGTGAGGATTTCAAATCGCTAAAGGCATGACTTCCAATGAGACTAGACGGCCAGCAAAGCCAGCCTAACCAAACCCATAGGATCCAAGTTCAGGGAGAGAAGAAATGAAGTAGAGGGAAATGGAGAGGTGGCTCAGTACAAGGGCTTGTTACTTTTGCAGAGGACCCACTTTTGGATCCCCAAATCAACCAACCATCTGTAACTCACAACCATCTGTAACTCCAATTCCTTGAGAGCCAATGCCCTCTTCTGGCCTCCTTGGGCACTGTATGCACATGGTGCAGACATCCATGTAGGCAAAACACGCATACACACATAAGTAAAATAATAAAACAAAATATTTTAAAAGGTGAGAACAATTGAAAAAGAAACTCAGTGTTAACCTCTAACCTCCACACATATAAAACATACACAAACATACACTGTACATACACATACAAACAGACAGCCTGGCAGGCAAATGAAGTACCTCCTCCATCAGACAGGTATCATTACTTCTGAGGACTTTAGGGAAAGAGCAAGTTTATACTATTTGGCCCTAACAATGAAAGGCCACCAAATCAGGCCTATAATTTGGCCTATGACCTAGACCAGATCTGGAGAAACATTAGGCAAACCTCACTGGATAGGTTCCACAAAACACCTACGTTGTGCTTTCTAACCCCACAGTTAGGGAGGACAAAGAAAGCTGGGACTGTATAGATTAGAAGAAACTAGCAAGACACAGTAAGCAGATGGTATGGGACCCAAGGCTGATTTTGTTTGATTTGTATAAATAGGAAACTGGCAAAAATTGGGCCATGTACTAAGAATTACTAAACAATACTTGCCCAAAGAATGTCCTTAGTTTTAGGGGCATTACACCATCGCCTCTAGGAAAACAACTATGTATTTTGAAGTACAAGTCTACAACTAGCAGCTTATGTTAATGGTTCAGAAAAAAACAATACACACTAGGAAAGGGTTAGCCTAACAAACTGCATCTTTAAATAAAAGAATGAAAGATATCCTTTGCTGAAAATATGAAATTGATTTAAACTCGAAAGTATTATTTGCTCATGGAGGTACAAACCCCATAGTCAGGAAGCTGAGGCCACAGGAAGGTTCGTCCAAAGCCAGCCCAAGCCAGCCCAAGCGCACAGTGGGCAGAAGAGGGTGTAAGGAGAAGGCAGAAGAAGAGGACCAGAAGGGAAAGAAGAAAAAATGCTTTAGAAGTGGGGGAGGGGGTCAGGAAAGATGACTCATGGACTTAAGAGTGCTTGCTGCTCTTGCAGAGGATGGATACATACATACATACATACATACATACATACATACATACATACATACATACATACATACATACATGTTTTATTTTATTATTGGTTTGTTTGGTTTTTTTAAAGTCAAAAGGAGTGAAAAGGACCAGTGGCCAGGTGAGCCAATCTAATAATAAACCTTCCAAGTCAAAAACATTCAACACAATAAACCTAAAATTCACCACTGGTTCATGATAAAAGGAGCAGCTCTCCTCACAGGAACATTATATGCACGTATGCCAAGCAGGATAGTAGAAAATGCCTTGTTGAGTCTGCGGCATCCCTCATGAAGAGACAAACCTATGAGGCTTCCTGTGGGGTCTTGTGCTATTCCACCTCCAATAGAACACTCTCATCAGTTAATCACATGTATACATAGTTCTTACAGGGGGGTTTGATTCCCAGCATCAAGGTCAGATACCTCAAAATTGTGTGTAATTCTAGTTCCAAAGGCTCCAATGGCCTTTTCTGGCCTCTTTGGGCATCCTTACTCAGGTGCACATATCCAAACACAAACATACACATAATTTTAAAAAGTGAATAAAGAAGCTGGACATGGTGGAACATGTCTTTAATCCCAGCACTTGAGAGACAGAGGAAGGCAGAAGACAACCTGGTCTACAGAGCTACTACCAGGGCACCTAGGGCTACAAAAGAAACCCTGTTTGGACCAAAAAAACAAAACAAGCAAAAAACAAAATCAGCATCAATAATAAAATATAAATAAATAATGAGCCCTGCCCCCCCCCTAATAATCAAGCCCTAGTCCACTCCTTTCACTAACAAGGCATGTAGTAGACATAAAAAAATGAAGGGAAAAAGGCCAGTTTTGGCTGGAAACAAAGCTAGATGCCAAGGACAGCTCTCTGTACTAACACACCTTGGTGATTCCCTCAGCATCTCACAGAAACTCAGCCTTCCACTCAGATCTCATAAAATTTCAGTAACAAACAATGTTCACCTTGATTGAAGGCAAGTCAGGAGAGCAAAGTAAGTGTCATAGAGGCTTGAGGGCAGAGGGCGCCTTAGCCGTGCATGGCTATCGTGGATCTCCAAAAAATGCCTGAGAGCAACAAGCTCCAGATGCACAATGGAGTCCGGGATGGGGTCGGCTGCGCTTACCTGTCTGGGACTTTGTGGTGGCCATGTAGCATTGGTTCTGAGGTAGCGACTGGTGGAGGGCTGGGAAGGTTGGTAAAAGCTGCTGTCGTCCACATTCAGAAAGGTTTCTGTTGATATCTTCTTTTGGTTCCTTATGGTCTTGAACTTCTCTGTGGTCTTTGCTGGCTGCATGCTTTAAAACAAAGACAAGAAAGTAATTACAAAGACTCCAGAAGCAGACTCAGTTCTTTTTCTCACTAACTCCCACTTGCTGAAAGACAGGTCATGTTAGAGGAAGGTAGGAAGTCCACAAACTCACACAGTACAAAGAAAGACCTCACTCTAGAACACAGGTATAGAACTCGCAGTCCCACCTTCCTGCTGAATCAGGTATGGGAGCTGAGGTCACAATTTAAGTGTCTACCTAGTAAGCAGGTCGCTTAACTGTTCCCCTTTGGCACTATAGTGATGGCTCTATGCCAATTGAGGCAAGTGGAAGGAATGTGGAGACTCACAAAGAATTCTAAGGGTGGATGGTCTAAGACAACATACAGTCTTCACTGCTGTATGTGACTTGGAGGCACTTGGATAAGCCTACAACAAACAATTTGTCAGTTGATGGTAGCACACACTTTTAACCCCAGCACTAAGGAGGCAGAAGTAGGCAAATCTCTCTAGGTCAAAGACAGGCTGGTCTACAGAGCAAGTTCCAGGATAGCCAGGGCTACACAGAAATTCTGTCTTGAAAAAACAAAAAAGAAAGAAAGAAAAAGAAGCTCCAGCTGTAAAGGTAGAGGAGGAAGCCTTGTTAGCATTGCTGCTGTAACTACAGGAGAGAGGGAGGCTAGGCTCCCGGGAGGCAAGGCTAAATCTCTCCCAGGCTGCCCTGACTGTAAGTGTTAAACGGGCAGGCCCACCTCCCAAGCTCCTAAGTGGTTTTCAGCCTAGCTTCCTGGACGCAGTTAACCTGTGATACCAGGAACACACCCCGTATTTAACACCCTGCCTTACACCACTAACCCTTCCCTCTAACTATGCCCATAAACTCCAATGATTCAAAAGATATTCTCACCTTTTGGTTTAAGCTAAATCAATTCAGCTTGAACTAAATTTTCTTTTGCATGCAAGTAACTGTCTAATAATGTAAGATATTCAATGACAATGCTTTCTTCAGCATATATGGTTTTTGAGAACACAGGATATCCACATATAAAAGAATAGATAGGTGTGGTGGTATAGAACTTTAATCCCAGTACTCTGGGACACAAAGGCAGGTGCATCTAGACCAGGGCTATACAGTGAGAATCTGTCTTTTAAAAAAAACAAGAAGGCTAGAGAGATGGCTCAATGGTTAGAGTACTGGCTGCTCTTAAAGAGGACCCTGCTTTGATTCCTAGCATCCACATAAGGAACTTACAATCATTTCTAACTCCAGTACAAGAGGAATTAAATACCCTCTTCTGGCCTCTGTAGGTACTCTGTGCATATGGTGCGCAAACATGTATGTAGACGGAACACATATACACATAAGATAAAATTAAAGGATAAAAAAAATTAAAGGGCAGGGCGTGGTGGCACACACCTTTAATCCCAGCACTAGGAAGGCTGAGGCAAGTAGATCTCTGGGAGTCTGAGGCCAGCATGGTCTACAGAGTGGGTCCCAGACAGCCAGGGCTACACAAAGAAACCCAGTATCGAAAAACAAAAAAACAAAACAAAATTTAAAGAAAGACAGCTGAATATCTTAGCTGGGTTTTGTGGTATACTCCTTTAATCCCAACACTAAGAAGGCAGAAGCAGGTGGATCACTGTGAGTTTGAGGCCAGTTTGGTCTACACAGCAAGTTCCAGGACACACAGAGCTATGTAGAAAGACCTTGTCTTGGATGGATGGATGGATGGATGGATGGATGGATGGATGGATGGAAGGAAGGAAGGAAGGAATAAAAAGTAAAAATAAGGAGGAAGAGATGGAAGGAGGAAACTTCTTACCTCATATCATATACAAAAAAGCCTCTCATTCATCTCCTCTCCTCCCCCCCTCCCCCCCTCCCCCCAAGCCACATACAGACACATCCCCTTCTCCTCCGCCTACTAGCATTAACTACTCAGATAGAACTTAGGCAGCAATGTGAGTTCTTGCAGCCAGACTTCAATGCTGAACTCCGTCATTACCAAGAACCAATCTCTCTCATGAACAGGCACAGACGGGACCTATTTGGGGAAAAACATGTGTGTCTCAGAACTGACAAAAGGCCTCGTAGTTGATGAAGGGATCTTACCCAGAAAGCCTAGAGCTGAAGATTTATCTGAAAACCAGCATTGAGTATGTAAAAGGAAGGGAAGAGGAGCAACAGAAATCTTTTTTTTTTTTCACGTATACAGTGTTCTGCCTGCATGTACACCTGAGGGCCAGAAAAGGGCATCATACCTCATTATAGATGGTTGTGAGCCACCACGCTGTTGCTGGGAATTGAACTTAGGACCTCTGGAAGAGCAGTCAATGCTCTTAGCCTCTGAGCCATCTCTCCAGCCCAAATCTATACTTTGTTTTTGAGACAGGGTTTCTCTGTGTAACCCTGGCTCTGCTGGACTTGCTGTGTGGACCAGGCTGGCTTCAAAATCAGAGATCCGCCTGCCCTGCCCATGCTAGGATTAAAGGCATGAGCTACCACCATCCAGCTAGCAACAGAAAGCTAACAAAATACTTTATCATAAAAAGAGTAAAAGACATGAAAGGTATTTTTCCTTCAAATTAGTTGGCAAATGAACAGAGAAGAGGCACATCACACTGGCAGGTTCAAGAACATTCAAACAAAATCATGACAAAGTGCTGACACTGACCACCAAATAACAGCAGCAGCACAAAAGCTTGCAAGGACATCGGACACCAGGTAGCTCCAACAGCCAAGGCTCCAGGACCCACGTTATGAAAGAACAGAGCCAAGTACTGCAAGTTGCCATCTGACTTGGACCACATGCAGGCTATGGCACGTGTGCACTAGGTGCATGCATAAAAGCACTCACTCACATAAAATAAATGAATAAATAACTAAAGAAAATACAATTTTACAACTTTTTAAATGTATACCTTAATACTATTTTTGAAGCTTTGAGTTAACTTTTTGGGGGCCTTTCTTCTATTGGCATATTTTAAACAGCCTTGATTTTTCCTTTTTCTATCAGCATATCTTAATTATACATAATAATAAGATTTGTTCTGATACTTTCATACATGTATACAATATATTCTGAGTATATTCACCCCTCATTCCTCCCTCTCTCTCTCTGTTGTTTTGTTTTGTGGCATGGTCTCTCTGTGTATCCCAAGCTGTCCTGGAATTCACATCATCCACCTCTGTCTCCTGAGCACTGTACAACACCACGCCCAACTACCCTTTCTTTTTCCTTACAAATTTATAATTAATTTTATGTAGGTGTGTTAGCCTGAATGTGGGTATGTGGACATCAATGCAGGTGCCTGGGGCATCAGGAAGCATCAAAGTTCATGGAGCTAAAGTTATAGGTGGTGGTGAGCCACTTGATATAGAGGCTGGGGAGCAAATCAGAGTCCTCTAGATGAGCAGTTGTAGAAGGCACAAGGCCTTGGGGCTCACAGATGCACTAGGGAAACCAGGAATGTTAAATATTCAGGGTTGTCCCTTCAAAGAAAGAGATGTATAGCTTGTTTTCAGTCCAGAAGGCTGAAAGTAGCTTGGTGACCCCTGTGCTGTGTGTAGAGCCAGACCACCCCTGGATTCCCAGGCTCTATGTTTATCTTAATACTCTTACTCCCTAGACCTTTACCTGAATCACTGTTTCTCAGTCAATAGAATCCATCTTTATGGGAGATGTCACACATACTTAACAAATGGAGTGGAGGTACTTAATAGGCTGGTGGCCTCTTTGCTAACTGTAAGGCCAGGCCATACAGGCTCTTCTGTTTATATACAAAGAAGTCCAGCAAGCTGAATGTTACGGGGAACCACGCTGTCGCTCAGCGCTGGAGGCCAGCTCTCATCTTGTTCTAGTAACCCTTAGCAACGCAAGCTGTTCAGAAAAGGCAAAAGAAAAGTAGTGTCCCGCCAGGTGGCGGTGCGCGTGCCTTTAGTCCTGCGCTCGGAAGGCAGAAGGAGGCAAATCTCAGAGTGTGAGGCTAGCCTGGTCTACAGAGCAGGTTCCAAGACAGCCAGAGCTATACAAAGAAAGCCCCTGCCCCCTCCCCCGGGAAGGTGTGCTAGTTTTCCTGACACAGACTGACCCATCTTCTTAGCACAAAGAGAAGCCTTCAGGAAAAACCATTTAAAAAGGCTTTGTTGTTTGTGTATCTAGAGTACCTAATGATGACTAATGCATTTAGCTGGCTTTTGCCTCTATTTCATGAAAAGTCTATTTGTTTTCATTAATACAAAGGAGGAAAAAGATAGAAAAGACAAAATTACCAGGCCCAGGATGGACTTCGGCATGGTCTTGCGTGCCCTGTGAACCCTGACATCAGTGCCGGACGCTGTAGGCTTCCTGTCCTCTGTGTCTGCACTCCCTTCCCCAGACACAGTAGGTGCTGTGGCTGGTGTCTGAGGAAGTGCACTTGGAGTCCTGCATTTACTGGCTCCTCCAGGAAGAGTTTTTGCGGCATGACCAGGAAGCGAGGAAGCTAGCGTGTTGGAAGTCCTCAAAGGCTGCCCCTGCAGGGCTGGTTTATTTAAGAAATATCCATTGCTGCCAATGACAGAAGTCTGCATGAAGTCGTCAGCTGTGACATGGTTTTGCTTCCCCACTTCTGTGGTGTCTCTTTCTGAAACCCCATTTTCTGCCACCCGAGATGCTCTGTTGGTACCTTCCTGCGGGCTAGCTCTTGTGTTTTCCTGAGTATGTTTGGGTGCATTTGGATGGCTGGTATCACCACTCTTTTCACAAGGCCCATTTGTTTCTCCATCTGCAGCCATAGGAGTCTCTCCTGCCTGTTTCTCTGTGGAACTTTCATCAGCAGCCATAGGTGTATCTGTGAACAGAGAAAGGAGTGTTAGAAGTTCTGGGATCCATAAATCTGTTAACTATTATCATAAATTACAATTTTTTTTGGCTGGAATTCTGAGTTGTAGCTCTGTGGGAAAACTCTTGCCTAACACAAGCAAGGCCCTGCACGCACATACACAAAAACCACACCTATCTACAAAAATCACTTATATACAAACCAACATTTAAATTCTAATAGATTAAATGCAAATTTATTTTATAAAACATTAACTTTTGGTTAAGTTTGAGAAAGGCTATTTAAAAAGAGGGGAGGATCAGGAATAAACAACATTAATTGATGGCTGGAGAGATGGCTCAGAGATTGAAAGCACTGGCTGCTCTTCCAAAGGTCATGAGTTCAACTCCCAGTAACCACTTGGTGGCTCACAATCATCCATAATGAGGTCTGGCATGCTCTTCTGGCATGCAGGTATACAGGCAGGCAGAACACTGTATACATAAAAAATAGAGTACTGGTTGTTCTTCCAAAGGTCCTATGTTCAAGTCCCAGCAACCACATGATGGCTCATAATCATCTATAATGAGATCTGGTGTCCTCTTCTGGCATGTAGGGCAGGCATACATGCAGGCAGAATATTGTATAAATAATAAATCTTTTTTGTTTGTTTTTTAAAGACTTATTGTTCTTACAAAGGACATAACTTTGGCTCCCAACACCTACAACTGGGCAGTCCAAGGGATTCAACTCCCTATTCTGGCCTCTGAGCTCATGTGTGCTTATGGCCACGTAACTAACTTGAGACACACATACATAGTTAAAATACCTTTTTCTTTTAAAGGACTTGAGAAGCAACATCACAGAGGCACAAAGGGAATGAGGGAATGGGACATACTCGGTATATTTTTGGACTCCTCAGCTATCTATCACAGTCAGGATGGTAAGAAATCAGAGCCTCTACAAGAAGACCTCCCAGGGGGTGAAGCCGACCCATGACCACAGCCCTGGAGGCAGGAGGCTCCAGTGAAATGCAGGCTCACCTTTACCACCTGTCCTCTGGTCTCCCTTTTACTGTACCTATCCCCTGACACACAGGATTTACCATTCATCATAATTACCTGCCCTTCTCATGAATGCAGGTTTATAACAGTGGAAACTGTCACTCCTATTCCTCTCAGCATATAAGCAAGGTCAGTGAGCAACAGATGCAATACAACTTTTCTGAATGAATAAACAGCCATTTTTAACCCTTAGGAAAACAAAGTATTGTAAAACATTTCCTTAGGGGCTAGAGAAATGACTCAGCAGAGGTTAAGAGCACTGTCTGCTCTTCCAGTGGCCCTGACTTCAATTCCCAGCAACCACATGGTGGCTCACCACCATCTATGAGATCTGGTACCTTCTTCTGGCCTACAGGTGTACGTGCAGGCAGAGTACTGTATACATAATAATAAATAAATAAACCTTTTTAAAATTTTTCCTTAACTTGGAAGTTATACAGCAAATTCTGCAGCTGACGTATATTTAGTCAGAAATAGCAGATACCCATTAATGTTTCTACTATTTTACACATAAAGAGTTAGGTGACAGCACCAGGTAAGAAAAAGAAATGCAAAGGCAGTGATGAAGACACAGGACATTTTCACCTTATCTGATAGAGACACAAGCACAAAGTCAGATTGCTGGCTTCAGAATTAAGTGACATGGCTAGACTGTAGCTCAGTGATACAGTACTTGCCCAAAATGCATTAAGTGCCAGTGTTTATTTCCAAGTGCTGTCAGAAAAAAAAAAAGGAAAAGAAAAACTCTACAAAAATGTCATTTCTCTATACCAACATTAACTTTGAAATACAGAGCAGACGCTGTGGTGCATATATTTGCCCCCAGCACTCAAGAAGCTAAGGCCAGCCTGGTCTACACAGAGTTCCAGGACAGCCAACGCTGCATAACAGAGAAATCCTGTTTTCAAAGAGATCATTTGTATGTGTGTATGTACATGTACACACACACACACACACACACACACACGTATATAAAAAGTATCTTTTGAGACAGAGTTTCTCTATTATATATAGTTGTGTTTTCCTCCTTTTATAAGCATCCTATTATATACATTATATATGTGTATATATAAACGTTTTCCTCTGTGTAGGCATTAAGTAATTCAGCTTTAAATATACTTTTCTTTTTCTCCTTTTGTGTGACTGTTCTCCTTTTATAAGTATGCTACTATATATAATATATATTATTAAATGACTGCTATATATTATTATATGACTATATAGAATATAATTATATATTTTTTAAGCCAATATACTTAGTGCTTATGTACGGAAGAAACCACTTAGAGAGAATGTTCTGGAACCAGGTAACAAAATAACAAAGCTGTCACATTTAGAAATTCAGTGATTTTTAATCAGACTTTTATTTAATGTATTAAAAACTCCATGACCATAACCTAAAATATATCAAAAAATAAATTTTAAAAATTAACAAAGCACACCATGAGACTGAATAGTAAAGGTAAAGAAGACAAACTCCCCAACAGAGAAGAATCACATGACCCAGCCCTAGTCACAGCATGGACAACAGAGGCAGCGCACTGAGGACAGGACAAAGGCACATTTCTCCGCAGACTGTAGGTCAGCTTGTGAGCCTTCGCCAGCCTATGACATGTACAAGCCCTGAATGTTCTCACCTCATAGTTCATAGGAAAAACGTAGAGAAACAATGGTGCAAAAACAGAAAATTCATAAAACATCACAAAGTCTATAAATAAATACAGACTAAAGGATAATGACACAATTACAATAGGAACTTTTTGTTGCAGTATAAAACACTGGACTGTGTGCTGGGGAGAAGACTCAGCAGCTAAGACCTCTGGCAACTCTTCCAGAGGACCTGGATTCAACTCCCAACGCCTACAAAGCAGCTCACAACTGTCTGTAACTCTAGTCCCAGGGAATCCAGTGTCATCTTCTAGCCTCCACAGAAATGTCCACACACGTACAGAGATACACATTCAAGAAAACATTCACATAAAAATTGTAAAAATTAACTATCTCAAAAAGAAAAAAAAAATTAGGACTCTGTAGACCAGGCTAGCCTCAACTCACAGACATCCACATCCACTCGCCTCTCCCTCCCATGTCCTGAACTAAAGTGTACACCACCATGCCTAGCATCGAATTTCCTGTACTACAACAAAAAAAGCTCCTTAATTGACACGTAATAATACTCTCAGGTTAAAAATGCCTATAAGCAGTCACTGCCACAAAGTCAAACTTATCTAAAAGTTAGTGAATCAACTGTGTTTAAAAAAAAATAAATTAGCCTGGTATAATGGTACACATCTTTAATCCCAGCACTTGGGAGGCAGAGGCAGGCAGGTCTCTGAGTTCAAAGCCAACCTGCTCCACAGAGTGAATCCAGGAAAGCCAGAACTACAGAGAAACCCTGTCTTGAAAAACTAAAAACAAACAACACCAGACTCAGGATACCTAATCCACCTATCAAAACTAGATATGCAAAAGGGAGTAAGTTATAAAATCAGCTGGCTTAGAGGTAACTGGTAAAGTGCTTAACAGGAAACATACATGTGGGGAAGCCGAGACAGTTTTTTGTATCTTTCTATAACCCAAACAGACCTACAGAGATGAAAACTACTGTCTGAAGAAACCTGCCATGTGATGAACTAACGGCAGATCAGACAGAAGACAGCAAAGACCCTCTCCTCATGGGGGAACTGGCCCTTACCTTCCCTTAGCAGCTCAGTTTTCATGCAGCAATCCTGCTTGGTCTCTTGCTTGGCCAGAACTGCCTGCTGGACAAAAAAGAAAAAAGACAACTGGCATCAACCAGGGGCCAATACATTAGGGGCATATTCAAGTCAAGTCAGTTACAAAGGTCATCATCACCTTTCCAAATGGGGTTTCCTGGCCCATGGATTAGCACAATCACCTCTAAGAGGAGGACTTGCACTCCTCATGACAGTCCACAGGAGAGTATGCCTAGTCTGCCACTTCTGAGCCACATGTTTGTTTGTTTCTTTGTTTGTGTTTTTGTTTTTCCAGACAGAGTCTCTCTGTGTAGCCTTGGCTGTCCTGGATTCGCTTTCTAAACCAGGCTGGCCTCAAATTCACACTGATCCACCTGCCTCTGCCTCCCAAGTGCTGGGATTAAAGGCTTGCGCCACCATGCCTGGCTGGGACAGCATTCTTAAGGAATGCGCATCTATCCTGCTTACATAGTTAAAAATATGAAATGCCTTGACTCTGTTACAGTAATCTACTTTGATATGCAACTGTTAACTCTTTTCATTTTGTTAACTCTTTTTGAGACAGGGTTTCTCTGTTTAGCTCTGGCTATCTTGGAACTCATTTTGTAGAACCTGACGGCCAAGAACTCAGAGATCCACCTGCCTCTGCCTGCTGAGTGCTGGGGTTAAAGGCATTCACCACCACTGTCCAGCTTGTTAGCTCTTTTTAAGTACTTCAAGTACCCGGCACCTATCAAAAAAAAAGTTATAGGAAGAAAAGGTCATAGAACGGGTGGGGGTTGAAGAGGTAATTCAATGGTTAAGAGCACACGCTGCTCTTCCGGAGGACTGGAGTCAGTTTTCAGCACCCATGAGGTGCTGCTCAAAGTCCAGCTCCTGGGACTCTTCAGGACACGAAAAATAATACATCCAAGTACACATAACCATACAGCCACACACATAGATACATAATTTAATAATAATAGGTCTGGTGTTGTGGCAAACACATTTAATCCCAGCACTCAGAGGGCAGAGGACTCTGTGAATACAAATAGCAAGTTCCAGGCCAGCGTGGCTATACAGTGAAACCCTCTCTCAATAATAATTTTTTAAGTGACAGAAACAGATAAAATTTAATTAGACACTCATATCATACCTACTTGATCTTAAGTATCTAGCATATGGAAGGATACAGTATAGTTTCAAGGCTCTGACCACCAAAATCCCACACTCCTCCTGAAGCTTTCAACTTGTAGAACCTAAAGGTATGACCCTCACCATACTTCTGAGAGAGAAAGGCACAATTTCACGAGGTGAAATCCTAGGATAAATAAAAAGAAGAAAAGCAGACAACCAGAATTCATCTCCCTGCTTCTTGATGGGCTGCGGTATGAACAGCCACCTCAGCCTCCACTACATTTCCCTACTATTATGGGCTGTCTCCTCAGACTGTTCAAAATAAAGCCTCGCTTCCTTCTTTTGTTATTGTCAGGTATTTTGTCCTCACAGTAAACAAAGTAACTAATGCACTCCTGTTCTTGCTGGAGGAAAAGCAGCAATGACAAAACCTTGGCAGACACACAGATGCACAGTTGGCACCCCTGGCCCTTTACCCTGACTTATTGTTCATCTGTCTGGTTCCATGAGACAGCAATGGTCGGTCATGTACCTCTAGCATGTCCATGGAGATCATCAGTAAGAAGCAGGACAAAGAGTTGGCAGGGAAGCCTCTACCTCAACTTGCCTATCTGCTCTCCATAGACAGAGTTGATGGCATTCTAGGAACACCCCAGAAACAGCAGCAGCAGTGAGAAGTCAAAGCATGTTATGGTCTGCATATGAAAGCACCCCTGTTCTAAAACACTTGTTGTTAAAGGTTTGGTTTCTCATATGTGGCATTACTGAGACCTGATAAAAATCAGAAGAGCTCATCAATGGCTAAATTCAGAGGTGTTATTCAATTGGAGGAAATAGATAACTTGATGCGTATACAAAATATAAATTGTCCCCAGCCTTTTCCTGTCTCTTTGCTTCCTGGTTGCATGGGATGAGCAAGCACAGGCATGCAATGTCCAAGAATGGTAGTGCTGAGGAACAGCAGACACATCACAGGAACACGGCAAGACCTGCAAAGCTCCTGCTACTAAAGTCTAGAACACTTGGAACATCAAAAGAGATGGATTATACCCCTCTAAATTCATATGAATACTAAATAAATTCATGTATAATAAACAAATGAAGGCAAAATTCATACTAGAATTCCAAGCAGTGAACACACAAAAAAAGGTGAGATTTAAAAGTCACCACTTCACAGCACCTCGAAAGTCACCAAGCTACCAACACCACCATGCTCAGATCTGATGCATTAATGAGTACTAAACCTACTGAGTCGAAGCCTGGTTTTAAAAATATAATGAGGTACTTATAAGCCACCAAGTATAGTGGCCTACACCTGTGATTCCAACGTTCAAATATGGTAAAAAATTATTTTGAGTATAAAGGCAGCCTGTGTTCATAGCATGACCGTGTCACTGAGAAGAAAACACGAAGGAGGGGAGGGGAGGGGAGGGGAGGGGAGGGGAGGGGAGGGGAGGGGAGGGGAGGGGAGGGGATAAAATAAAACTAAAGTGTATTTTCATAAGGTCAGAGAGGTGGCTCAGAGGTTGAGAGCATTGGGTGCTCTTCCAGAGGTCCTGAGTTCAATTCCCAGCAACCTCATGGTGGTTCATAACCATCTATAGTGAGAGCTGGTGCCCTCTTCTAGCATGCAGGCATGCAGGCAGGCAGAACAGTGTATACATAAGTATTTTTTAAAGAAGTATTTTCATTATTTCAGAGCATCCGTAATTGCAAAAACAAAAACAAAGAATATGGAAAATTGCACAACTAACCTTGAAAAAAATCAGTATCTTATACTTGAGGAACACATCCTCTACACAATTGCACTTGTGTAGTTTCCTAAAGATGTATAGCCTGGAACCAATTACACAAAAGCATATGGCAAATAACCTATAGAGAACAGGTGGCCTATACTTTTCAAAAAACACTGCTTCAGAAGCTGGAGCAGTGGCTCAGTAGGTAAGAGCACTGACTGCTCTTCTGAACAAGCCAGGTTTGATCCCAGAGGACCTGGGTTCAATTCCCAGTGCCCACATGGTAGTTCACAACTGTCTGTAACTCCAATCCCAGAGGATATGACATTCCCTTCTGGTCTCTGCACACATGTGGTACACAGAAATAAAGTAAATAAATAGACCTTATATTTTGTTTACTATTATGGTCTATGTGTGTGTGTGCTTGAGTTCAGGCACACATGTACGATGGCACACAGATGGAGGTCAAAGGGTCACTTTCAAGATTCAATTTTCTTCCTCTACTGTAGATTCCGGGGATGCTGCAGCTCAGGCCATCAGGCTTGTGCAGCACACACTCTCAGCCAGTGAGTAATCTCCCTGAGTCAGCTCTCTCTTTAAAAGACCTTCCAGAGATTTTCCTACCACTAAAATGCTGCTTTTCTTTTTCTTTCTTTTTAACACATATTTTTTTAGTATGTATACGTAAGTGTGTGGTTCACATGCACAGATGTCTTCAGAACCAGAGGACAGCGTGAAGGAGTCAGTCGTCTCCTTCTATGATGAGTGAGTTCCGGAGATTGGTCATTTGTTGTTGTTTTAATGTGCATTGGTGTTCTGCTTGCATGTGCATCTGTGTGAAGGTGTCAGGACTCCTGGGGCTGCAGTCACAGACCGTGGTAAGCTCCCATGCCAGTCTTCTGGAAGAGCACCCAGTACTCTTGCCATCTCTCCAGCTCCCTGGTTGTTTTTAAATAGACAACATATACACAGCATTTCAACTGAATAAACTTCCCTCATGAATGACAGAAAAATAATGCTTTTCATATATATGTAGCTCTTTTTTTTTTAATATGTAGCTCTTTATCCTTTGCCACTCTAACATAAAATGACTTTGCATCAAATACAATTTGTCATTAATACAGTTAGCCGAAATTTCACAACAGACAAGATGCTTTCCTATTTAGTTAGTATATATTATTAGAATTCTCTGTTCATTATGAACTCCAAAAGCACTGCTGGCACTTAATTGCCTGCTCCTGCCTAACTTCACTGCCTCTGCACATCATGTATACCTGGCATCACCTAACAAACATGACCCCTTCCTGCAGCGAGGGAAAGGCAGGGCACAGCTTTAGGTAAGGTTCCCTCCCCGTGTCAGCATCCCAGGAACTTGCCTATTTCTGCCAAACTGTTGATTTTGGTGTTTACTTTAAAAATCTGAGTAAGAGAAATATAGAAACCCAGATGCAATATGGGCATGGTGGTGATACACGCCTTTAATACCAGCAAGAGCAGAGGCAAGTGGATCTATGTGAGTTCAAGGCCAGCCTGGTCTATAAAACAAGTACAGGACAGCCAATACTATACAGAGAACCCCTGTCTCAGAAAAACAAACAAACAAACAAAAAAACATTAAAAAAGAAACTCAGATGTTGCCTTTTGTACGATTCCTAAAATTCAAACAATGAAAAATAAAGAATAGATGTACTTTGGATGATGTGTATTAAATTTACTCAAGACAAAAGACTATGGAATTATTATTATTATTATTATATATATACTATGCATACACACACATTTTGTTTTGTTTTGTGTTTTGAGACAGAGTTTCTCTATACAACAGCCTGGCTGTCCTGGATGTGCTCTGTAGACCAGGCTCACCTCAAACTCACCTACCTCTGCCTTCTGAGTGCTGGTATTAAAAGGAGTGCGCCACCGCGCCAGGCTTGAGGCAGGGCCTTACAATGTAGCCCAGGGCTGCCCTTATACTTGTAATCCTACTTCCTCCGCCTCCCAAATCTTAGAATTAGTTGGTCTCCATTTATGCCTGGCTTATCTTTTGTAACTAACATTTTACAGACAGGGAAGAACTAATGGAAATACTTCACCTCTAAACTGGGTAAAACAAAGGCCTTTGGTATGCCCCAGCCCTGCACCTACCCGTGAGCCCGACACACTTGGGGACTTGGACTGGGTAGTGACACTCCAGGCAGGTAGAAGTACCCTCTAAGCCTCCAAGAACATTGCCCTGGCTGCTTTACCTTAAAAAAAAAAAATTACAGAAGCTTTGCTACACTTCCATGTTTGGCTGTCACAGAAGAACTAGCATACTTAAAATGTGACAACTGATCCTGCTGTCCACAGTACACTATGGCATTTTGTAATCTGCCTTGTCAACAGTCCACAGGAAACAAGGACTCAACATCTCCAGAAACTCATTTAGAAGAGAAGTTCCTATGAGTCTTCTCAAAACAAAGATGAATAACCCTCCAAAAGGTTAGTATTCTATAAAACCTTCCCCATCCTGTGAAATTCTTTTTTAAGATTTATTTATTTTTATGTCTATGAGTGCTCTGTGTGTACACCTGCACACCAGAAGAGGGCACCAGATCTCATTGCAGATGGCTGTGAGCCCCCTTGTAGTTGCTGGGACTTGAACTCAGGACCTCTGGAAAAGCAGCTCTTAACCTCTGAGCCATCTCTCCAGCCCTCCTGTCAAAGTCTTGTGTGTGGTTTGTTGTTGTTGTTGTTGTTGTTGTTGTTGTTGTTGTTGTTGTTGTTTTTTAGGGGGAGGAGGTCTCCCTCAATCACAAGTTTCTTATGCCTGTATACCCAATCCCCAGCCCAGACATGGTTCTCTCCTGTCATTTCCTTTCGTGCTGATTATGAATTAGTCAATCACATCTTACTGTGAGGATGAGCCCACCAATGAAATGAGACAGTCATCAACCTACATTAGGACAAAATCTAAATGAATCTCTCACTTAAGTTACTGGCTCACCAGGTTTGGATTACTGGACACCCTTTGCAAAAGTCAAATTACCTTGCTAAATTACTTCTACTGTCTCTTTGACACCGGGAATACTTTAATGTTCTTTTCCAACATACCCTCACTGGAATCATTTTATTCTTCGTTTTATTCACTTATTTTGTGTTCTAAAATGTGACTAACAATGTTGGCTGGACCTGGCTTTATGTAAGATGACATGAATGGCGAGAGTGGTAGAATTATCCCCTTGTCGTTCTTATTTGCCCTGCCAAGCACACAGTATACAACCCAAAAGAAGAATTTCTCATCTCATTATCAAGGTTTTAGCCACAAATGGTATCCTTACATGAAGTAAAATCCTACCACATATGGTGATACACGCCTTTAAACCCAGGACTCAGGAGGCAGAGGCAGGAAGATCTCTGTGAGTTCCAGGTCACTCAGGACTACACAGTGATACCTATCGCTAACAAACATAATGTGAAACCTTTGAGGGAATAGGAGGGGAAATACACAGACAGCGCAGGGGGTAGAGGGCAGGTAAGCACCAGAGCCGGAAGGAATGAGGATATTTTCAAAGATATTTGTGCCCCTCCCTCTGCCTATCCTATCTGGACTATTGAAACAAGAGACATCAGAAAGTTAGAATTTCCTCTAGAAATCTCATACTGGCAGAAGGAAAAGCTTAAGCCTGATGTTAACCAGGGGTCAGGAACTTGGAAGCAGGAAAAAGAAAGACTTTACACAGTACCCTGCTTTGTAGGAAAAGACTAGAGCTAAGACAATGTTAGATCAATCAATAATAACCCATCTTGGCCTGGGCCACACCTTGACTGCTTAATTATGCGTCTCTTGCCTACTTAAACCGCACCTTCACCATAGGAGCCTGGGCCACTAGATCTCTTTGTTCATCTTCCCAATGTTGCCACACTGAGTAATTTTTTTTTCTTCTGTTTTTACTATTAACTTGGCTCTTCTAAGATGGATGGTCAAATCTAGCATATTCAGACTGCCAAGGCACAAGCTCTAACTCAAACTCCAGTAACAGTCCCAAAACTAGCTCTGTCCAAAGGGCAGATCCCTCTGGCACTAGAAGTCCCTGCTCTGTAATGCAGAAACCAACTCGAAAACTATAACCCATCTCATGGACTCAACCACTACTGTTTCAAGACTCAACTCTGGTATCTGCTGCCCCTCACTAAGGCTTTCCAAAAAGCGGTAGGACTCACAAACAGGTGTGTACAAAACTACAGGCCAGTCTCCACCTCCAAGCTTTGTCCCGCCCCTTCACAGGTAATTCCCCACGATCCACCTGAAGCCGCTGCCACATCTGGTTACATAACTTTAAGACTGTGCAAATACAGAAGGCTAAGTGTTGAACAGGTCTTATGTTTAAAAGAAGTCTAAGCCAGTGAAGGAGACATTAGGAAATAGGACTCCTTGTCAGTAGGGCAAGGCTGAAAGATAAATATGGCTGAATAAATCTCTTATGAAAGGAAGAGAGGGAAGAACTGGGGGGAAAAACGTTTTGCAAGCATTGACACCTTTTGCACTTTAGCCTACAAGTATTTCTAGCTATCTGTGTTGGGGACCAGGTCAGCTTTCACGTGTCAACCCACGCTTAAAAATATCCCCAGAGGGAATCTTCTTGCACTTTGTGAAAACTTGTCCTGAGGATTTTACAGCGGAGTGTGATCTCAGCATTTTACAGTGCGTGGGGAATCAAGAAAAAGAGTCTTTTAACCAAGCCAGGTGGTGGTGGCACACACCTTTAATCCCAACACTCTGGAAGGCAGAGGTAGGAGGATCTCTGTGAGTTCAAGGGCAGTCTGGTCTGCAGAGTGAGTCCAGGACATCCAGGGCTGTTATACAGAGAAACCTAGGAAGAGAGGGAGGAGGGGTCCTCTCCCAATACAGAATGCAGTATTAGCCAGCTGAACTTTTCTCAAATTCCACATACAAGGCAAAGATCAAGGTGCAGGCTCTAAGTTCTAGTCAAAATTAGAAATGTGTCACATCTTGATTTGAATGAAAATGGCCCCCACAGGCTCATAGAAAGTTGCACCATTAGGAGGTGTGTCAGTAGGGGTGGGCTTTAAGGTTTCAAATGCTCATGCCAGGCCCACAGACTCTCCCTGCTGCCTGCCAATCCAGATGTAGAACTCTCAGCTCCCTCTCCAGCACCTTGTCTGCCCACAATCAGCCATGCTCCCCACCATGATGATAACAGGCTAAACTAAGCCTCTGAACTGTAACCCAGCCCCAATTAAATGCTTTCCTTTATAAGAGTTGCTGTGATCATGGTGTGCCTTCAGAGCAATGAAACCCCAAACAAAACAGTCAAATTCTGGCTCGCCACTGACTTCCGCCTCAGGATAGCTGGGTACTCAAGGGTTAGGGTCAGCACCTCCTCAAGAACTAAGAATACAAGGAAATGCAAGATGTAAACAGTTCTCAAAGACAGAAGCATCTTTAGCTCAGCAATCACAGAGACTCAAAGCACAGTCCTGTCCCTAAGTCTCCGCACACCAGCTTTAACAGCTAATTATCAAAGGGGTGGGGAGAGGAATAAAGAACCCTGTCCATGTCTGAGATTTTTCTCCCTTTTGTCTTTTCCATTGGCAGGAAAAGAAGAAAAAAAAGAGCCCATTACTAAATTTGGAATATGCAATTAATATCCAAAGTAGCCCCCAGAATTTACATTTAGGGATTTCAAAATCCAGAACAGATTCCTTTTCCATTAACCCTTCACTGGGCCTCTCTACTAAAAAAGCAAATTAAAGTCTCTCCACCCCTGCTGCCTCTAACAAGGGTTCCTTCAGTCACCGCACTTTCCCAGAGAAGGTAGGACTATGACATACTATGGGTATCACACCACAACAATCCTTCGCAGACCTCACAACTGCCTAAAGCAAAAGAATATGGTGCAGTAACTCTCATGGACCTGGACCAGATCACAGCATCAGCGCTGCTCTTCCACCACATTAGCTACCACAACACGGCCCAGCCACCTTGGCTGAGGAGCCCAATTCACACAGGAGGCTTCAAATGCTCAGGTCTACAGCATAAACAGTGAGCGCAAGAGATGTGAGCGTAAACAAACCTACAGATGAGCTCAGCCCAGTGTCGAAGCCTTCCAAGCCCAAATGTGGACTCATAAACCAGACAATTCCACATATACCAGGTACCATGTCTGAGTGTTACTGTTCTTTCAACCACTAAGCTAGAGTATTAAATGACAATGTCCTTTCTACCCTCTTGCTAACTCCCAGTGGGAAACTTCTATTGCCAGCGAAGTTCCGGAACGCAGAATTCATTTGACAACTCAAACTCTATGGGTGGCTGCCAACGCCCTGGGCTAAACAGCCTTTATATACCCACAGAAAATGTAACTACAGGAAAGATGAGCAAACCAAGAATTCAAGCAATTGAACTGGTCATTGTTATAAGCAAATCTGAAAAGAATAGTCACTAGACAGGAACAAAGCAAGAACACAGTCTTCAGCCCTTCCAACTAAAACCAACCTTCAAGATGAGGAAACAAAAACAAAAGCCATGTATTTATGGTGGCACAGGCCTGTCATTCCTAGCACCAGAAAGGCTGAGACAGGAGAATCAGTAGTTTGAGGCCAGCCTGGGCCACAGACTGAGACTGCCCCAAACACAATCTCTAAGATCCAGCTATGACTGGAAGGAGCATGACTGGTAGACAAAGGAATTTGATCTTTGATATACTGGATCCAAAGGACCCTGCAGCGAGTTAGGTGAAACATGTACGTGTGACTTTGATTCCCCCCCTAAACTTGCAAGTAAAGACATATTTCCAGCCACCAAGCACATGACAATCTACTCTTTTTATTTTATTGTATTCTGGAACTAAAAGATTGAATTTTAGACCTTGCCCTTGCTAGACAAGGGCTCCACTTCTGAGGAACATCTATAGCTATCTTTCTACATTAAAAAAAAAAGTGTATACAGCCTCACTAACTGCCCAGGCAAGCCTTGAACGGTGGCCCTCCTGCTTCAGCTCAGTATTTGGGACTGCAGGCCTGTGTCACCAGGTACAGTCTTTTTGAATCTCATTACACAATGGTCAAACTTATATTTGGTTTATGACAAATATAAGTTTCTGGCCTTTCTAAACTAACAGCTTTCTTCCCACTTGCGTCTCTATGTTATCACAGCATAGTGAATTCTGCCTGCTCACCACGTCAGCCAGTTATGAAGTCAGTTCCTGACCCCACAGTATGTGAGGTGTGTGCATGCTTTAGCAGCAGGCTGCTGCCAGATACCTGTACAGACTTTGCATAAACAGCTGTGACCAGGCAAGCCCATATTCCTCTCTCTCCCTTAATTTAATATAGAACAAATAAAATGAAAATTCATGAAATTCAGTGGAAGCCACAAGGCTGCTGACCACCACCAAGAATGCATCAAGGGAGGCTAAGGGGCTGGACAAATGGCTCCTGCTCTTCAAAGGGTCCTGAGTTTAATACCCAGCAACCACATGGTAGCTCACAACTATCTATACTGGAATCTAATGCCCTCTTCTGGCATGCCGGTGTACATGAAGACAGAGCACTTACATAATACATTTAGATAGATAGGTAGACAGAGAGACAGACTGACAGAGGAGACTGCGTTGATAGTTCATTCAGTAAAGTACTTGCTATGAAGGCTAAAACCCCCAGCATTCATATAAAATGTTTTGGGTGGTAAAGGATACTTATAATCCCTCACAGACGGATCTCTGGGGCCTTTCTAGCCAACTAGTCTAGTCTACTAATCAAGGCTGAGGTCCCCATGAGAGATCCTGTGTCAAAAAACAGGGTAAACAGTTGTTGGGTGGTGTTGCTCAGGGTTTACCTCTGGCCTCTACAAGAGGCTGAACTCCACACCCAGCATGCACGCATTGAAATACACAGACAGAGACAGCACAGATAGTAACTGCACAGCATGGGCAAACCCTGGGTTTGATTCTCATTGCTACACATACAAAATGGCTCTGAAAGAAGTCTGAGCATTTTGATATCATATAATGAACCTACATAGCTCAGATCTGTTCCAAAGATCTACTCATTAGCTTTTGTGTTTCAGCTAAACTTTTCATAATGAAAACCTATTACACAGAAAGAAGACTGCCATGTGCCAAATAAATCCATGTTTTATGAAAATCAGTACCAGAAACAGTTCCGTTCTACAGGACACTGATGCGCTGCTGGCCAAGTCAGTGTATAAGAGAACACAGTGGGGAAGAGAGACTGCTCTAAACATCATGAAGATGCAAAAATGTGAGGAGCCTGCTAAGAATATCAACAACAACAAAAAGGCACTTTGAGCGAGGCGTGGTGATGCACGCCTTTAATCCCAGCACTGGGGAGGCAGAACTCTGCTAGTCTACAAAGAGAGTCCAGGACAGCTGGGGCTACACAGAGAAAGCCTGTCTTAAAAAAGAAAAAAAGAGCATTCTGAGATATTTAGGAGCGATCTTCTACACTTGTTAGATACTACCAACAAATTATTGGTCATTTTATATTTTGCCAAATGTAAAAACCACCATAGTGAATTTTTTAAATTCACTTATTTTTGTATAATTGTGTCTGTGTGCATGCACGTGTGCCACAGCATACATGTAGAGGTCAGAAGCCAACCTGGAGGCGGGAGGGGGAGGAGGAGTAAGTTCTCTCCTTTCCACACGTAGGTCCCAGCAATTGACCTCAGAAGCAGTGAGGCTTGGCAAGGGGTTCCTTTGCCCACTGCGCCATCTCACCAGCCTGATTATTCTTAAAGTTTGCATTTTTCAGACTATGCACTGTTTCAGTCACTGTTCTTCTGCTGTGAAGAAGCTCCATGACTAAGGCAACTGTTATAAGGACAATCATTTAATTGGAGGCTTGTTCCTGTTTCAGAGGCTTAGTCCATCATCATCATGGCAGGGAGCACAGCAACGTGCGACAGGCCCGGAGCAGTAACTGAGAGCTACATTCTAATCCATAGGCAGAAAGATACACTGGGCCTGGCACGGGCTTTTAAAGCGTCAACACCCACCACAAGTGACACATTTCCTCGACAGGGTCATACTTTCTCATCCCTTTTAAATAGTGCAATGCCCTGATGACCAAGCATTCAAATATCAGCCTATGGAGGCCATTCTTTCTTAAATATATTTTATTAATTTATTCATATTACATCTCAATGGTTATCCCATCCCTTGTATCCTCCCATTCCTCCTTCCCTCCCATTCTCCCCTTACTCCTCTCCCCTGACTGTGACTGAGGGGGACCTCCTCCCCCTGTATATGCTCATAGAGTATCAAGTCTCTTCTTGGTGCCTTTCACAGGGGACAAATGGTGATCATGCCTGAGGCAGATGGAAAAGTACACACAAGCCTAGTGAGGTCCCAAACACTCAAAGGCTACAATTCACATGCGTTAAAGGCAGAAATGTCCATCTCATATGGAGAGAAGGGGTAAAATGAAAACAGCTACAACAAATGTAAACACCCAGGTACAAGATGCCTAAGGTATACTACTTTAACTCTAAAATTGAGAAGGACGCAGAGGCAGGCTAATCACTGTGGGATCCAGGCCAGCCTGGTCTACAGAGTGAGTCCAGGACAGCCAAGGCTACACAGAGAAACCCTGTCTCAAAAACAAACAAACAAACAAACAAACAAATAAATAACCCACTCTCTTACCTCTCTTCCCCTTCTTCTCTTTCTCTTCCTCTCTTGCTGGCTCGCGCTCTCTCTGAAGCGCCCTTCCCCCTTTCCTGCTTTCCCACACTTCTATAATAAACTTTTCTATATCATTTTTTTTTAATGAGGGGTCTGGAGAGATGGCTGGAGATTAAGAGCACTGACTGCTCTTCCAGAGGTCCTGAGTTCATATCCCAGCAAACACATGGTGGCTCACAGCCACATAATGAGATCTGATGCCCTCTTCTGGCCTGCAGGTGTACATGCAAACAGAGCACTGCATACATAATAAATAAATAAATCTTTAAAAACAAAGGAAAAGAAACCATAAGGATAGTGATTCATTATTTCTGTTTGATCTTGAGGGTCTCCTCACAGAAGACCGACAGGTTACGTTTTGGACTAAGTGAACAACATCTGCCTCGCTGTGGACAGCATTACCCAATGGACTTTCTGTCTTATATGTGCCAGTTTACTGGTTTCACAGCATATTAAGTGTTGGAAACCATGTAAGCAATAAGGCACTGGAATAGACGTTGGCAACAGCTGGTAATAAATATCTGCCAACTGTAAGACAGAGCTAGACTACCAAGTAAAAAGAACCAGAAAGTAAAGGAAATTCTGAAAGTTTCTTATGTGCTTTAGTTTATGCCACTTTAATGTTCTTTTGGTTCCTAGAATTGTTTTTTGTTGTTGTTGTTGTTGTTGGTTTTTGTAATTTATTGTATATGAGTGCTTTGTCTGCAGAAGGGGGCATCAGATCACATTACAGATGGGTGTAAACCACCATGTGGTTGCTGAGAATTGAACTCAGGACCTCTGAAAGAGCAGGCGGTGCTCTTAACCACTGAGCCATCTCTCCTGCCCTAGAATTTGTTGGGGTTTTTGTTTGTTTGTTTTTTGTTTTAAATACTGCTCCAGCTGGGTGTGGTGGCGCATGCCTGTAATCCCAGCACTCAAGAGGCAGAGGCAGAGGCAGGGGGATCTCTGTGAGCTGGAGGCCAACCTAGTCCAGGACAGCCTAACTACAAGAGAAACCCTGTCTTGGGGGTAAAAAAAAAGTCTGCTCTAAAAGCCACTGCGATGATTCAATGGATAAAGGCACTTGCTATTAAGCCTGGCAATATGAATTTGATGCCTGGGACCTACAGACTGGATGGAAAAAATTGACTCAAGAAAATTGTCCTCTGATCTCCAAATGCATGCTATGGCAGACACATAAATACAAAGGAATAAACAAACAAACATAACATTACTCCGTGAAAACACTGGTCCTTATACTCCTGAGACTGACAAGGACTAATCTCAGGCCCCACCATTACCAGTGCTGTTTTGTTTCTTCCAGAAGCCTATACACCCCAAAGCCTCATGAGGAATGCTCCCCGCTGTCACAGCGCAGCATGCTTCTTACAGTCAGTTTTGGAAGAGTGCAGGAAGCTCAGCCTGGCCTCTCCAGGGCTGCTCAGGGGGTGATTTCATTCTAAGCAATGTGGTCTGAGAAGAAATCCTCATGTTCAAATGTGTTCCTGCAAGTGATGGTCAGTTAAGTAAATGCTGTAGACTACTGCTCTGTAGGTATGACATGGCTGCTACTGCTTTGCAATCAGAACAGCTACTGTTACTCCCACAAGACCACCACAAAACAGGGTCAACGAGAAGTGAGAAGTCATCAAACACCTGAAATTTCAGTCACTCTAATTCAGCAGTTCTCAACCTATCACATATCATTTACATTATGATTCATAAGTTGTTATGAAGTAACAATGAAATATTTTTTATGGTTGGGGGGTCACCACAACATGAGAAATTGTATTAAAGGGCTGCAGTGTTAGGAAGCTAAGATATAATTTCACATGTGATCTTAGGGGGTGTTTAGACTGGCTCCCTCCCCCCACAGTCTCAATTGTGTGTGAGTGTGTGTGTGTGTGTGTGTGTGTGTGTCAGTCATTACTTTATATTACATTTATTATACTGTACCATACTGGAATGTCTGGGAGTAGGACATAATTTTGAGACAATGTCTCACCCTGTAGCCCAGGTTAGCCTCCGACTCACGATCCTCTTAAAGGGAGATCCACATACAACCACATACAACACACCCTCTCACCTGAGTGCACTTCAGGAAGCAGCTGCACTGCCTGCGCTATTGGTGGTAAGGCATGAAACTGAAGCTACAAACTAGAACAACGGCCCAGTGTGCTCTTCTTCCCCGTACATTTGAAGCGGCAGCTGCACCGTTCCTTCTATGGATGATGAAACATGACTAAGGCGGAGATGTCTGCCCCGAAACAAAAGTCAACGTCAAATTTGCAGGAAAATCTAAAGAGGTTGACTTCCTCTATGTCTTATGTTTAGAATGCCTTCTTTATCCTGTGACCTCCCAGGAGACATAATGTCTCAAAAAATGACTGACAGAGCAAGGAATACATTGTAATTCCTAAAGTAGCACATAAAAAATGAGATATAAGAAAACTGCAGCAAGCCGGGCATGGTGCTGCACGCCTTCAATCTCAGCACTCGGGAGTCAGAGGCAGGAGTATTGCTGTGAGTTCAAGGCCAACCTGGTCTACAAAGAGAGTCCAGGACAGCCAAGGCTACACAGAAAAATCCTGTCTCGAAAAACAAAAGAAAGGAAGGAAGGAAGGAAGGAAGGAAGGGAGGAAGGAAGAGTAACATTTGTACTGCCCCATACGGTAAATAAAGCATGCAACTGAAGCTAGACTGCCCACCGTGCCGTGTGAGGGACAACTTACAATGAAGAAAAGACATCTTCCATGTTGCTCTCCAAATAGGCAGAGAGTGAGGGAGGATGAGGCGGAGGTACTGACTTCCCATTTGTTACAGCGAGGTTGATGTAAGGAAAATACAAATTTAGATCTATCCTAAACACTCCCTCTTGAAATCCTAAAACTGAACAATAAAAAGAGAAGAAAACAAGGTAGAAGTGATAGTGAAGATGCTCAAGCAGGGTGTGGTGGGTGGCGCACACCTTAACCCTACCACTCAGGAGGCAGAGCCGGCGGATCTCTAGAGCTCACGCTGCCCTACAGAGTCCTAGGACAGCCAGAGCAACAGAGACCTGTCTCAAAAGAAAAGGGGGGGGGGGCGCGGCAGTGTGGAATTGGCAGTTCACTAAGTCAGATAGAATTGTGCTCAACCAGGCAGAACTCAGGAGGCAGAGGCAGGCAGATCTATGTGAGTTCGAGGCCAGCCTGGTCTACAAAGCAAGTCCAGGACAGCCACGGCTACACAGAGGAGCCCTGTCTCAAAAAACAAAAACAAAAAACCAAACCAAACAAAACAAAGGATTGTGCTCACTGCAAAGAAAGTTAGCTCAGTGGGGATCGCACTACTGATGGGGGGCTTCTGTAGCCTTCCCGAGCCTCGTGGTAGGACATGATCTTCACCAGTAGAGAAATTTTAGTGAAGGAGTGACTGAGATCAGTGTGTAATTCATGTTCATAAAGAGCTAAGGCAATCAGGAGTCAGTGAGGAAAAGACAAAAAGGAGCGTCTGAAGTCACTGAAAATCAAATCTGGCAAGACATGGTTTAGGATTGGGGAGCTAGCTCAGTGCTCGCTCTGCGAACAATGAGAACTTGGATGCCCAGCCTCCACGTAAAAGCCTGAGTGCAGATGCCTGGGCCTGCAATCCTAGTGCAGGGAGCAGCCAGCTAGCCTATCGGTGAGCTCTGGGTTCAGAGACCCTGTCTCAAAAAACTTGTTTGAAGCCGGGCGTGGTGGTGCATGTCTTTAATCCCAGCACTCAGGAGGCAGAGGCAGGCGGATCCCTGTGAGTTCAAGGCCAGCCTGATCTACAAAGCGGGTCTAGGACAGCCAAGGCTACACAGAAAAACCCTGTCTTGAAAAACAAAACAAAACCAAACCTTGTTTGAATTAGGTGGACAGTGATGGAGGAAGAGAGCACTGTTGACCTCCTGCCCCCACATTCACATGTGCTGGGTCCAGAGACACTCGTACAGGCCTGCGGGATGGAAAGGAGCCTGGCCCCACACTCACATGTGCTGGGTCCAGAGACACTCACACAGGCCTGCGGGTTGGAAAGGAGCCTGGCCGGTCATAGCACTGCTGGCTCCTCCAAGGTACAACGTCAGTTCCCAAAACCCATGTCAGCCTCTCACAACGCCTGTAACTCAGCTCTAGAAGATTCAACATCTTCAGGCCTCCTCTGGCACGCGCGCGCACACACACACACAGAGCACGGGGCGCTGTTAGATAGGAGGAGACAGAAAGAGACATAAGACTTTTTTTTTTTGTTTTGTTTTTAAAGGATTTGTGAAAAGCTGAAGCTGCAAGGAATTTTTTGAAAGACAGCCAACTACTGTGTTTAATAGCATGTAGAAATTTTAAAGTGCAAATAACAGTTCACTAAAGAAGTAGAAGGCATGCAAGTAATCTTCATTGTACCAGCTATTGTGAAGGAAGTAAACGGTGTGAACTGGCTGCTTTTCACAAGACCGCCAAGGGTTGTTTGCAGGCGAGGACGGATCAGAAAGACTTGATGCTCTATACCAAACTACAGATTTACTGGTCTTCTAGTGAAAAATATGTGTGCTGGGTGGATGATGGGGCCAGGTGTCCCTTGGTTTCTGGCAGGACTGATGAACATCAAGGGCAATGGGCAACAGCGGACAGAGAGGGAGCTGGAATGGCGCATGTTAAGAAGACTGAACTGAGCTTGTCTTGGTAAATACTCTCCCCAAGAGTATGCTATGTAAGCTTCTTGGCGGGAGGGCCAAGTTGCCCAGCTGTGAGCCCTTTCAACAGCCAGCTGTAGCCAACGGGGAAGCAACTGCAAGCCACAGCCTGACACAAAACCCATGAGAAGCTGCAACAAGCACAGGGGAGACGCACCTGCATAACTCTAGCTCCACTTTGGCACGGCTACAGTAGCTCCCATTTTTGTTTTGGTTGGTTGGTTTTTTGAGACAGTATTTGTGTGTAGTCTTGGTTGGTCTGGACTTTTTGTACACCAGGCTGGCCTCGAACTGAGAGAGACCCACCTACCTATGCCTCCCAAGTGCTGGGATTAAAGATGTGCACCACCACTCCCCGCACTAGCTCAAATGTTTATTATCCTCTCATCTGCTGAACCAAGGCCAAATGATACTTGCTTGAAATGCACACACCTCCAATCCCGCACTCAGGAGGCAGAGGGAGGTGGGTCTCTGAGTTTGAGGCCAGCCTGGTCTACAAAGCAAGTTCCAGGACAGCTGGAGCTCTATTCAGAGAATCCCTGTCTCTGGAAGGGGGAAAGGTACACATGAATATGAAATCCAGTGTCTGCTTTCCTAGGAAGGCACCAACTTGAATCAGTCTGCCTAGAAGAAGGCCACCATCTTGTGGTTAAAAAAGTAAGTGCAGGCTACAAAAAACAAAATGTCTGCCAACTCCTTAACCACAATGTTAACAAGTTCTTTACTCTTTTGTTGTTGTTGTTTGGTTTTTGGAGACAAGGCTTCTCTGTGTAGCCTTGGCTGTCCTGGACTCGCTTTGTCAACCAGGCTGGCCTCAAACTCAAAGAGATTCGCCTGCCTCTGCCTCCTGAGTGTTGGGATTAAAGGCATGCGCCATCATGTCCGGTTCAAATTCTTATTCTTGCTCATACTGGAATGGTTTTAATCTTTACAGGATAGTGCTCCGTATCAAGATTGATATGGCACAAAAACTCCTATCTCTAGATGAATTTCATTCAT
Organism: Acomys minous; assembly: GCF_964271855.1. Taxonomy (NCBI): domain Eukaryota; kingdom Metazoa; phylum Chordata; class Mammalia; order Rodentia; family Muridae; genus Acomys; species Acomys minous. The sequence goes on along the minus strand of NC_140491.1, from coordinate 64,026,735 downwards.
ATTCTAAAAAGATGGACCATGTTAGATACATTAAGTTTTATGTTAAAAATGTCACACTCAGTGGCACAGGGCTGCAATCCCAGCACTCAGGAGGCAGAGGCAGGCAGATCTCTGTGAGCTCACATCCAGGCCAACCAAGGCTACACAGAGAAACCCTGTCCTGGGGGGAGGGGGGCGCTGGGGAGGAGGTCACTTCCAGCTGGGCATAGTGGCGCACGCCTTTAATCCCAGCACTCATGAGGCAGAGGCAGGCAGATCGCTGTGAGTTCAAGGCCAGCCTGGTCCATAAAGTGAGTCCAGGGCAGCCAAGACTTCACAGAGAAACCCTGTCTGGAAAAACCAAAAAAAAGAAAAAAAAAGAAAAAGAAAACCAAACAAACGAAAAGCTGTCACGTCTTTAAAAAGAACACCAGCTCTCCTGGAATCAGAGTTACAAATAAATGTTGAGAGCCCCCATGTAGGTTCTAGGAACTGAACATGAAAAAAAGGAAAAGGAAATATCTGCCTGTGTTATAGCCTATCTATCCTACTTGCTCATGTGCCCAGCAGAAACCTCCAGCTGTACCTGCTGACTCTATTCTTTTGAAGCAGCTCCATGCTGAAGAACCACCTCCCCTGAGACAGGGAGAGCAGGCAGAACCAAGCAGGTGCATAGGGTACAGCTTCAGTATGCCCGGAGAAAGTTTTACCACCAAACAAAAAATAGAATGTTTAATTCCTTAATGGTTGTACAATAAACATTAAGTACCATTAAATCTTATAGCATATATTGCTTTTAAAAATTACTGACGCCACAGTCACTTATGAGTACACAACACCCTCACTTCTTTGCCACTGCTAGGAACACTTGAGCGATGGCAGTGAATAGGCTTCCCAGTGCCTGCACCCCAGCTTCTTTTCAAGGGCAGGCACAAAGGAATCATCCCCATTGTTCCTGCTTCCTCATTACAGTGCTGTGAGCTGCATTTCCTCAGAGCTGAGAGAATAACCTACCTACCCTCCCCCACCCTTTTGTTCCAAGAACATGCTCAGAAACATATTACCAACCAATCTGTCTAATCTGTCATTTGCAATAAATCAATAAATAGGTAAAAACACAGTTCCAATTGGGTCTCTCTCCAAAAAGTGGTCAGCACTTGCCTATCCATGGTCTTATTTTTCCATTAAATCACTTTTAAAAGCCAGGTGTGCTCTGTTGCCTTGGGTTTCTGCATTTCTTTACATAGTCCTGTCATTCCAAGGAAAATGAAGTAGCCGAACGTACAGCCAGGCCAGGCAAAGGAAAAAATGTAAACCTGTGGACTAAATGAACCGTGAGCAGAGCAGAGAGATCACCCCATTTACTGATCCAGCCCAGATCTCTAGTCCCTGCAGCCAAGGTCCCTGAACTGGCTCACCTGGCAGGCTCTGCCTCGGTAACTAGCAATGAAATTGTCCTTAGGACAGGGAGGAAGAATACGAAAGTCAGAGTTAGCAACAGGGATTTCAGGGAGGTTTTCTTGTTTTGTTGCTGCTGCTGGGTTTTGGTTGGTTGGTTTGGTTTGGTTTTTCAGAACAGGGTTTCTCTCTGTGTATCCTTGGCTGTCCTTGAACTCACTCTGTAGACCAGGCTGGCCTCAAACTCAGAGATCTGCCTGCCTCCCAAGCGCTGGGATTAAAGGCGTGCACCACCACCGGCCAGCTCTTGCTATCAATGTTTGAAGAAGAAAATAACTACTGATTTATCATCCACGTAAGTGAAAAAGCCATAGCCAGGCACTGATGGCACACACCTTTAACACCAGCGCTCTGGACACAGAGGCAGGTAGATCTGTGTGAGCCTGAGCCTGTTAAGAGACAGTTTTCCGGGCTGGAGAGATGGCTCAGAGGCTAAGAGCACTGGCTGCTCTTCCAGAGGTCCTGAGTTCAATTCCCAGCAACTACATGGTGGCCCACAACCATCTATCAGAAGATCTGGAACCCTCTTCTGGTGTGCAGGTGTACATGCAGGCATAAAACTATATATGTAATAATCTTTTTTTAAAAAGAGAGAGACAGTTTCCTAGCTGGGCACAGTCCGAATCCCAGCACTCAAGGAGGCAGGGGCAGGAGGATATCTGTGAGTTCAAGGCCAGCCCAGTCTACAAAGTGAGTCCAGGACAGCCAAGACTACACAGAGAAACCCTGTGGGGGGGGGGGGGGAGACAGTTTCCTGGGTCCAGCCATCTCAGGAACAAGTTCCATCTTGCTGGCAGGGTCAAAGCTGAGCTCATACTCCCAGGCCCTGGAACCCAACTCCTTCAGATGTCTCATGTTTGCTGTTAATCAGCATAGGACGTAAAGGGGGAAGTAGCCGTTATCTAAACTAGGGCACACAGGCTGTGACTGTGTTGCCTGTCTTGATCTAAAGCTTGCCTACTCTTTGTTCCCCTATCTTCTTAGATTCCCGGTCAGAGTCCAGGAGAGAAACAGACTGCAAAAATCGGATTCAAGAGTCCTGAAATCAGGTGACCCAGAAAGGCCCAGTCACCCATTTACTCCCTTGCTCAGCCCCTTGTGGTCAATACAACAGCTCCCCCTGCTCCCCTCACTTTGTGTTCATATCCTTTAAAAACATTGTGCAACCAGGAGGCAGAGGCAGGTGGATCGCTGTGAGTTCAAGGCCAGCCTGGTCTACAAAGCAAGTCCAGGACAGTCAAGGCTACACAGAAAAACCCTGTCTCAAGAAGAATGAATGAATATATATAAAACAATCTTCTTTGTGGGACACAGTTCATATCCCAAACTGGCAGTTCATATCCCTGCTGTCACAGAAAATAAGCTTTCATTTAAGCTTCCACCTCTGAAATGAGTCTCCTACCCTGAACCCCAGAAGGCCAGCCTGGTCTACAGAGAAAGTTCCAGGAAAGCCAAGACTACACCGAGAAACCCTGTCTTGAAAAGCCAAAAGCAAAAAGGAGAGAGAAAAGTCATGAACTTCTTCCTGCCATAAAAAAAGTAAGCAATTAATTTCAAGTGTTCTTCAAAGCTTTCAGGAAGGGAAGCCGCTCGCTCCACTTTTTAAAAATTGTACATGGCCAGGTGTGGTGGTGCACCCCTATAATCCCAGAGGCAAGTGGATCTTGGTGAGGGATTCCTCTTTAGTACAAGACATGTTCAAGTGCAAAAATCATAATGTAATTAACTCACTTTAAATTAAGAATACATCAGGTGTCCTGGCACACGCCTTTAATCCCAGCACTTGGGAGGCAGCGGCAGGTGGATCACTGTGAGTGAGAGGCCAGCCTGGTCTACAAAGTGAGTTCAGGACACCCCAGATAACACAGAGAAACCCTGTCTCGAAAAATTAAATTAATTAATAAAACAAGATCTCTTACATACCTACCTGCTACCTACACAGAAACCAGAGAACCCTAGCCACTGCCTTATCATAGCTCCCTGTAGCAAAATAGACATTAAAAAAAATAAAAACTGAAGGAAAACAAATTTATATAGCCAATACAAATTCATAAGCAGGGGTCAGATGGCTCAGAAGTTAAGAGCACTTGCTCTTGCAGAGGACCTAGGTTCAAATCCCAGCACTCACATGGCATCTTTCCAGCTCCTGATTTTATCCTAATACTGCAGATTAAAGGTGTGCGCCACCATGCCCAGCTTGCATGATGCGTGCGTGCGTGCGATGTACAGACAAGTTTTTTGTTTTGGGGTTTTTGTTTTGTTTTGTTTTGTTTTGTTTGAGACAAGGTTTCTCTGTTAGGTGTTTATCAGCAAATGAATAAATAAAATGTGTGTATACCAGTGGGCATGGTAGCACATGCCTGTAATCCCACTGCTCTGGGAGGCAGAGGCAGGCAGGTATCTGTGAGTTTGAAGCCAGCCTGGTCCACAAAGCAAGTCGAGAAGAGCCAAGGCTACACAGAGAAACTGTCTCAAAAAACAAACAAAAGAATTAGTATCTGGGGCTGGAGAGATGGCTCAGAGGTTAAGGGCACTGACTGCTCTTCCAGAGGTCCTGAGTTCAATTCCCAGCAACCACATGGTGGCTCACAACCATCTATAATGTGATCTAATGATCTCTTCTGGCAGGCGGCATACATGCAGGCAGAACACTGTATACATAATAAATAAATAAATCTTTTAAAAAAAAAAGAATTAGTATCCACAGTATTTAAATTTTTTAAAAAAGGAGGCTAAGGCAGGGCAGTTACAAGACAGAGAATTATCTGGGCTACAAGGGGGAATTCATTGAAAGCCAACATATGCCATTTAGTGAAAACTTGTTTCAAAATAAAACTGAAAAGGGCTGAGGATGTGGCCCAGTATACACAAAGCTCTGGTATACAGGATATAGCACTTGCCCAGTGTGTATGTACAAGGCTCTGGGTTCAACCTCCAAAAGAACAAAAAATATAATCAGCAAGTGACAATTGAAATGGACACAGATGAAAAAATAAAAGTGGCCGATAAATTAACGAAAAATGTTTAATATTTCTAGTCATCAGGCAAATACAACGAAACTATGGATAGCTGACCAGATGGCTCAGCCAATAAAGTCAATTGCCCCAAACCTGATGACCTGAGTTCAATTCCTAAAGCCTACACGGCACAGGAAGCCAACTCCTGCAAGTTGTCCTCTGCAGGACACCCACGTCTGCAGTGTAGGTGTGCACATCTACACACACAATGTACAAATACACATACAATGGCCAATAAAATTAAAAATTATATTAAGGAAGCCAGGTGTGGTGGTTCATGCCTGTAATCCCAACACTCAAGGAGGCAGAGGCAGGAGGATCGCTGTGAGTTCAAGGCCAGCCTGGTCTACAAAGCTAGTCCAGTAGACCCAGGGCTACACAGAGAAAGAAACCCTGTCTCTGAAAGAGAGAAAGAGGAAAAAAGAATGAATTAGAGAGGCCAGAGAGATTAGCCAGTTAAGGGCTCTCTGCAATGGCCCCAGAAACAAGCTGTGACCTAGAAAAGCTAGAAAAATGGCTGGATTCCTGCTACACTGACTCTCTGCTCAGGCGACTCTTGGTTCACTGTCATGACAGGCCTGAGTGAGCAGGAGCCAGGGAAGCACTAGACAGACTACAACATGCAAGATCCACCCCCACCGTCCAGCTGAGTACTAGCACGGCCGTGAAGTCCTGCTCTAACCGCTCCCCTGACAGCCATGCAGCCTCCATTCTTCCTACAAGGTCCAGCCAGGACCTTCCCCAACCTAAACATTCTCACCTAGATGTCTGCCAGGCTATCTCCCACCAGACAGAACCAAAGTAAGTCCACAGTGAAGGCTCATCAACGCCCTTCTGCAGTTTGACAGAGTACTTGTTGAAAGGATACAACTGAAACTGTAACCAAACCTGACATGCTTCTAGAAAAATCTCAATGCAAAGTATTAAAAGCAACAAAATAGCTGTGGGATCAGTCACCAAAGGACTTGTAGATGGCAAGGATTGTCCCCTCGCCCACCCACCCCACCCACCCCACCCACCCCAAAGACAGGGTTCCTCTTCCTAGCCTGGCCAATCTGGGACTCAATCTATCGATCAGGCTGGCCCTGAACTCCCTCTGCTTCCTGAGTACTGGAATTAAAGGTATGTGCCACCCTATCTGGCAAAATTTCCATCATTTTTTGTTGGTTTTGTTGGTTTCTCTCTGCAGCCCTGACAAGGCTAGCCTTGAACTGACCACCACCCAGCCAAGGATTATTTCTTTAAAGACGCTGACATTCTTGTAAAGTCTATGGACTGAAGTAACTGTTGAAATGAAGTCACAGGAAGGAACCCATTTCACTCAGATTCTAAACTAATTCCTATGAAGAACTTCCACACCTCCTCTTTTAGAATAAACTGATACCTAAATAATTAATCAATACATCAAAAGCAAAGTCTGCTGTGATGGAGCAAGCCTGTAATTCCAGCACTTGGAAGGCAGAGGCAGGCGTTCAAGTCAAGGCTAAACCGGGCATGGTGGTGCACGCCTGGCAGAAGCGGGTAGACGGCCATGAGTTCAAGGCCAGCCTGGTCTATAAAGTGAACCCAGGACAGCCAAGGCTGCACAGAGAGAGCCTGTCTCGGAAAACCAAAGTAGATGTCACTAGCCTAACTCACTTTTCATTCCCTACCAGGTTTTCTATGTATGTGCATGTTTTGCTATATGAACAAATTCCCTTACGCATCTAATCACACATTCTCATGATTATTACACTATGACAACAGAATATTTCATTAGCCCCAAAAATCAGCTGGGCCTGGTAGTATTAGCTTGTAATACCAGCTACTCAGGGAGCTGAAAGAGGAAAGCCCTAACTAAAAGTTCAAGGTCTCCCTGGGCCACAGGGGGAGTACAAGGACAGCCTGGACAACGCACTGAGACACTGTCTTAAAGTAAACTTGAAGAAGCTGGAGTGGTTTCAATGGTACGCTTGCCTAGTATCCACCAAATCCTGGGCTGGCTTCCCAAAACTGCAAACACAGAGGACAGAAAGGAAGAATGGAGAATCACAAGAAGAGTAAAATATTTTTAAAGCAAACTTTGAAAAGTACTATTAGTTTCTCCATGTAAGTGATAACAACTGCCGTGTGTTTTAGATTCTTCTCTCCAAGTAAAATGCTCTATACCATTACTGAGCACACAGGTGATGACATCTGGTTTTCTGTTTTGATTTTGTTGCTGTTGTTGTTGGCTTTGGTTTTTTGAAACAGGGTTTCTTTGTGTAGCCATGGCTGTCCTGTACTTACTTTGTAGACCAGGCTAGCCTAAAACTTGCAGAGATCCACCTGCCTCTGCCTGGGGAGTGCTGGGAGTAAAGGCGAGCACCGCCACCACCCGCTACATCTGGTCTTCTGAACAATGAGGACATCTCTGCTACCTCTAAGAGTTTTATTCTGTTTTTACTGTTGTAAGATTTGTTCTTGTTTTATATATTATGTAACTACAAGTATGTATAGGTACCACATGGGTGCCTGATGCCCAAGGAAGTGAAAAGAGGGTGTTAGATCCCCTGCAACAGTAATTAAAGACAGCTGTGAGCATAATGCTGAGCCACCTCTCCAGCCACTGTCTGCTTTTGAGACGAGATCTCACCTAGTAGCTGCATCTCGCCCAAAGGTTTTCAGGTATTCCTAGCCCCCTACTTGTGACACTCCTGCCATCAGAGCCCCGGGGTTATAGATGTGTCAGCAAGAATTTTCTACCAGCCTGTACCAATCAAGTACCTGCAAACCCACACTGCATGCCTTCTGTGGAATCTCTATACTCAATACCCCTATCTGTCCTCGTAGTAGCACATATGACCCAAGAGCATCAGAACCCCAACTTGGATGCACCCTACTACCTAGCAGAATGCAAGTGTTTTGGGTTTCTGTTTGTTTCTGTTATGCTAGCCACGTGGTCTGCATTCCCAGCTCTCCACTTCATTTCCCAATTCCAGCACACAACCCCATACCACACCTGACTTGAGAGCTCAGTGTACACTCAGGTCTCTTGGTCTGAGCAGCTCTGTACAACTCTCCATCTGTCCCATCCTACCACAGCCTAGATAACTTCCTCAGAAAAATGGCAGGCTAAAGTCTGGTATGGTGGTGCTCACCTTTAATCCCTGCGCTTAATTGCGAGACAGAGGCAGGCGGATGTCTGTGAGTTTAAGGCCAGCCTGCTCTACCGAGCAAGATGCAGAACAGCCAGGACTAAACAGAAAAGCATTGTCTCAAAAAAGAACCAAAACCAAATAAAGCAACAAACAAATAAAATACCACACCCAAATCAGTCCTCTATTTTTTTTAAAAATTTATTTATTATTATGTATACAGTGCTCTGCCTTCATGTACACCTGCATACCGGAAGAGGGCATAAGATTACATTATAGGGCTGGAGAGATGGCTCAGAGGTTAAGAGCACCATCTGTTCTTCCAAAGGTCCCGAGTTCGATTCCCAGCAACCACATGGTGGCTCACAACCACCTGTAATAAGATCTGGTGCCTTCTTGTGGTGGGCAGGCACACGTGTGGGCAGAATACTGTGTAAATAATAAATAAATCTTTAAAAAAAAAAAGATTACATTATAGATGGTTGTGAGCCACCATGTGGTTGCTGGGAATGGAACTCAGGACCTCTGGAAGAACAGGTGGCGCTCTTAACCACTGAGCCACCTCTCCAGCCCATCAATCCTCTATTTAAACTGATCTCACTGGGCATGGATCTCTGTAAATTCCAGGACAACCAGGACTGCATAGAGAGGCCCTGCTTCCAAAAACCTAAGTAAGCTGGGTGTGGTGCACCCACCTTATTTAGGTTTTTGATCAGGGTCTCTCTCTACTGCTCCTTTTTTAACTTAAGTAATAAATCTGAATACCAACAGGGCATTTATTAACTGAAATAAAATGTCATGGATTTTTTAAAATGCCTGAGAACTGCTTCAAATTAATTGCCAGTGCAGCCGGTTGTGGTGGTGCACGCCTTTAATGCCAGCGCTCGGGAGGCAGAGGCAGGCAGATCTCTGTGAGTTTGAAGCCAGCCTGGTCTATATAAGGAATTCCAGGACAGCCAAGGTAACACAGAGAAACCCTGTCTCGAAAAACTGAAAGAAAAAAAAAAGCCAATGGGCAACAGGAAGGGATGCTGGAAGTTCAAGTTAAGTAGACTAGTCAGGAGAAGGGAACTGTTTAGCTGGGATGTCAGTAATGTTGTCCATTACAGTACTGGCTCTACTTTGTACTTTTGTTGTTTCTAAGACAGTTGTTTCCGAGTGTGGCTCAAGCCAACCTGGAATTGGCTATGTACTCCAGGCTGGCCTTGAATTCATGATCATCTTGCCTCAACCTGAAATCCAGATGTCAAATCACACTTTAGCTATGTTACACCTTATCTACTTGAGTAGATTTGAAAAAGTTTCCATAATGAAAACCTAAAACACCTGTGTCTTTGTTTCTATACTCAAGAATCAATCTCTCAATATGCCCGCCCCTTTCCTTCTCTCTTAAAAAAAGATGAGGTCTTCTGGCTGAAATTCACAAGAGATCTGCCTGTCTCTGCCTCCCAAGTGCTGAGATTGAAGGCGTGTGCCGCCATGGGGCTCAGGAATATCTTTAAAGGGATGCACATTAAGTATTAACAACCTATCAAAAGGGAGGGAAGGTGGGAAGGGGAAGGAAGATACAAGTGAGGGATAACATTCAGAATGTAATCTGAATAATAAATTAAATTTTTTTAATTTAAAAAAACAACCTACCAAAATAATAAAATGGTTACTGGACAGAAGAAGGATGATGTTTCACCTTTCAACTTTTCTTTCGTTTTTTTTTTTTCCTGCAACAAGGTTTTTCTGTGCAAACCAGGCTGTCCTTCAATTCAAGAGACCCATCTGCCTCTGCCTCCCTGAGTGCTGGGATTACAGGCCTGCACCACCTCACCTGGCTTTCACCTTAAAGTTTTAAAAAGATTTGTATTTGTTTTTAATTATGTGAGTATTTTGCCCACTTGTGTGTATGTGCACCATTTGCAAGCAGTGCCATGAAGTCCAGATGGGGTGTCAGATCCCCTGGCTGTGAGCCACCATGGGAACTAAACCCAGGTCCTCAACAGGGGTAGAGTAATAAGTGCTCTTAACCACTGAGCCATCTCTCCAGTCCTTGCTTTTTTAATTTTGAACCACTTGTTTTAAAAAACTGAAGCCTGGTGGTGGCAGTGATAATCCACACCCTTTTATCCCCCCGGAGCAGGGTTTCTCTGTGTAGCCTTGGCTGTCCTGGACTCCCTTTGTAGACCAAGCTGGCCTTGAATTCACAAAGATCCACCTGTCTCCGCCTCCCAATCGCTGGGATTAAGTGTTCAATCTTTTTTTGTTGTTTGGTTTGGTTTGGTTTGGTTTTTGGTTTGGTTTTTTTTTTTTTATTAATTTATTCTTGTTACATCTCAATGGTTTTGGTTTGGTTTTTCAAGCGTCTCTGTGCACTTTGGCTGTCCTGGATTGCTTTGTAGACTAGGCTGGAACTCACAGAGAAGCCCTGGCCTCTGCCTCAGGAGTGCTGGGATTAAAGGCATGCAAAACCACACCCAGTTCAAAATAAATCAATCTTTAAAAGAAATAGTAACAATTGCTCAGGCTAGGAATGGAGCTCAGTTAGGCAGAGTGCTTGCCTGCCATATCCCCGCCTCTGGGGTTCGTGCCCAGCACCACACAAAGCCTGTCCTGGGAGAGTACATCTATGACTTAAGTACTCGGAAGGCGGAGGCAAAAGGATCATAAATTCAAGGTCATCCTTAGATACACATGGAGTTCTAGGCCAACCTATATTACATGAGACTCTGTGCCATAAGTTTAACTATCCTCTGAGACAAGAAACTGTCATCTTGGGGCATTCAGCTGTGCCCTTACAAAAGACCAACTGGGTTTGTTGATAGTTTATACCCTGGAATAGGTGGGCAGAGAGGGATACCAGATTTTCACACAACTCTGCTTTAATTGCATGTGGCATGGGGGAGGGGCTGGAGTATATACAGGTAGAAGACTAAGGCAAAGGTCTGCATCTAAGCAGCCACCAAAAGCCTTCATCCCTGCTGGGTAAAGGCTCTCCTGTCATGTTTAGGGTAGAGAGCAACCACACCGCTGTCAGCAACCCTTCACCTATGGAAGCCCAATAAAAAGTCAGTGGTTCCCCAAAGTGGATACTGGCAGGACCATATCTCAGTCTGTTGTTGGGACCTTAGGAAAAGGGGTGGGTGTTATTTGTCTGGGGGGGGACGCGTGCCACAAAGGTCCTTTCACCCACATAGCATTAGAGAACCAGGAGTGTTAAATACCAGAAGGCCTCTCCTAAAAGGAGGAATGACCTGTTTTCCTGCTAGATTTTGGTGGGGGTGGTGGGGGGTTGTTTTGGTTTTGGAGACAGGGTTTCTCTGTGTAGCCTTGGCTTTCCTGGACATACTCTGTAGACCAGGCTGGCCTTGAACTCACAGTGATCCACCTGCCTCTGCCTCCCTAGAGTGCTGGGATTACAGGCGTGCTGTGAGTGGATATTACTAAGGACCTGGTGTCATCCTTCTGTCTGTATAGGCAGACCTCAAACATCATTTGCTATAGAGGCAGATCTCATACAAACAGCCTCTTCCTCCCAGCACTCGGGAGGCAGAGGCAAGCGGATCACTGTGAGTTCAAGGCCAGCATGCTCTACAAAGAGAATCCAGGACAGTCAAGGCTACACAGAGAAACCCTGTCTCGAAAAACAAAAACAAAAAAAGGTTTTTTTAATTAAAAAGCCAGACATGGTGAAACAGTTATCCCACCAGAGGCAGATGGACGTCTGAGTTCAAGACCAAGAGCAAGTTCCAGGACACCAGGGGCTACACAGAGAACCCAGTCTCAAGGTAAATAGTAGTGATAATGATGATGATAATGATGATGATGATGATGATGATGACGACGATGATGACGACGATGACGACCCAATCATATGGAGTCTGGGCCTATAGCTGAGTGCCAGAGAAAATGCCTAGCATTAGGAAAGCCTGTAGCCCTAGGTTTGAGCACCAGGGGTGGGGGCACCAAACTGGACTTCTCTCTCAACAGCAATAATAGAATAGTGACTCTCAGAAGGCTAGGGTGCAGCTCAGTGGTAGAGTCCTTGCTTAGTATTCATGACATTTTGTTGAGGCAAAAGTCCTGTGAACCATACTGGTCTCAAGTCCTCACTAATCCTGGAAATACATATAAACCCTACATAGAATCCATGCCACCAATACCAACACCCAAAAAAACAAAACAAAACTTCAAAATTGACTTCAAAGCAGGCATTTCATGTTTAACCAAACTTTTTCTTCAAGTGTAATAGTAGTGAACTAAGTACATCTATATTTTCAGACACTGCAATAAGTTCGATGCTACTGGTCCCCCCCCCCTTTTTTTTTTTTAGAGAGAGCCTCCTGGAACCCACAGTTGCCTTGAACTTGCTACATCGCTGAGGAAGAACTAAACTGATGTCCCTGCCCCAACCTAGGAAAGTGCTAAGATTACAGGCTGGCACTGCCACACCCAGTTTAACCTAGACCAGCAACTCTATCCATTGTGCTATGTCTCAGCCATGCTGTCCTTTACTTAGACAGCTAATAGAAAATGCATTTCATCCCAAGGGGATAGAGTGAGAGAGCAAGGAAGGTGGGCCAAATTCCAAGACAAAGCTGCACACCAGGCCAAGAAAATGTCCATTTTAACTAACAGGTGAACATAGAGTGTGAAAGAATTAAATTCCTCATTTTTTATTATTGGAAGTACACACAAATAATCCCTATAGCTGGTGAGTAAAGACATGACAACACCAGTATATATGCAGAAATATGAAGTAAACACTAAAGAATGAAAAGTTGTTGCTGCCTTTGTAGAAGACTAAAGAGCTTCCAATAATGTCTCTTAGCCCTGACTTTTTAAATTATGTACGTATATATATTATTCTATAAAAAACAAAGATTTTTGTTTTGGGGGCTGGTGCTTAGTTTTGGGTAATGATAGCTTTTTGTTTTGTTTTCCAAGACAGGGTTTATAGGGGCTGGAGAGATGGCTCAATGGTTAAGAGTACTGCCTGCTCTTCCAGAAGTCCTGAGTTCAAGTCCCAGCAACCACATGGTGGCTCACAAGCCATCAAAATGAGATCGGGTGCCCTCTTCTGGCCTGCAGGTGTACATGCAGCCAGAGCACTGCATACATAATAATTTTTTTTTAAATCAATCTTTGTTTGTTTGGTTGGTTTGTTTTGTTTTTCCAGACAGGGTTTCTCTGTTTAGCCTTGGCTGTCCTGGACTCAAGAAATAAATCTTTAAAAAAAAAAAAGGACAGGGTTTATTTCTCTTGACTGTCCTGGAACTCCCTCCATAGACCCAGGCTTAGAATTGTGCCTGCCTCTGCCTCCAGAATGGCAGGACTAAAGGAGTGCCACACCACGCCTGACTTTTTATTTTTTGAAACAAACTCTAACACTATACCCCATGCTAATTCAATATATGATCTTCCTGCTTCAGCTTCTATATGCTAAAATCATAATTATGCAATTCTAAACTCAATTAAAACGTAAGAGTAAAGGAAGAGAAACAAAACCAGGCATGATAATACACCTGTGATCCCAAGAGGATCAGGAGCTCAACTCCAACATTACAGGGTATAGCAAGTCAGAGGTCAGCCTGGGATACATTGGGAAACCTTGTCTCTGAAACAAAGAGGGGAGGGGGCGGCAGGAGAGATGGCTCAGATGTTAAGAGCGCTAGCTGCCCTTCCAAAGGTCCTGAGTTCAATTCCTGGCAACCACATGGTGGCTCACAACCTTCTGTACTGTACTGTAGATCTGGTGCCCTCTTATGGCCTGCAAGCATACATGCAGGCAAAACACAATATAATATACCTAATAAATAAGTTTTGTTTTTTTTTAAAGAGCAAGCATTGGGATTGGGAGAGATAACTACAAAGTTAAAGCACTTGTTGCTGTTTCAGAGGACCAATGTTTAACTCACAGCACATACTTGATGGCTCACAACCACCCTAACTCCACTTCCAGGGGTTCCACTGCCTTCACTGGCACCAGACATGCAAACATAGAAAGTAAAACAGTCATACACATAAAATTATACATAAAGGTAAAATATTCATATGCATAAAATTAAATGTTTGGGGAGCCATATTTTTGAGACAGGGCTGTCCTGAACTTGCTTTGTAGTCCAGGCTGGCCTTGAACTCAGTGATGCACCTGCCTCTGCCTCCCAGGTGCTGGGATTAAAGGCGGGAACCACCACAAAAAGATACATATTAACCACCCTACACAGTATAAATTTTGCTTTGGAAGACCCTCCTGCTTCAAGATAACATTGTTTTTCAGAAACACGGTTTCTCAGTCCTGGCCTCACTTTGTAGACCAGGTTGCCTTCAAACTCACAGAGATACACTTGCCTCTGCTTCAGAGTACTAGCATGAAACGCGTGTGCCACCAAGCCCAGCACAAGATAACATTTTTGTGACACAAAAGCTCCATGTATCATACTCCCAAGAAGTGGAGGAGCACACACGAATCTACAAAATAGATAACAGGGCATATATTAATAAACCTCTCTATTACTTCAGTAGTTCCCAAGTGATAAGTGTTGGGAACTGGCATAGAGGGGCAGATGGGGATACACATACACATACACACACATACACACACACACACACACACACACACACACAGAGTTAAGTGTCAACTCTGATACACTAATCATCCCACAATCTGTGAACCCCAACAGTAAATACTTCAAGATTCAGTGCGGATGAGCTCATACCTATCCAATTCCACAGGATCAACAGTACCGTACTACAGACAAGGGCCTCTCACCCTGTCATGTACCTACATAGTAAACACATAAAACCTTAAATCCAGACAGGTGTGATGTATGTTTAGCAAGCATGGGCTCTGCAGTCATCCGTATCTGCTGCATCAAGCCCTCCTGGAGCTGTGTACCTATTGCCTCACCTGCAAAAGGGATACCGAAGGACTCACTCCGGAAGACTGCTGTCATGTTTATGTGCTCCATACAGAGGAGCTGCCAACAGGCACACACTCAGCAAACACACACTGTATGTAAGATATGGAGGCCACTGACCCCCCACCTTAGTTTGACAGTGAGGGGAGCAGGTTTGAAATAGGGTCATACTAACCAGAGCAGCAGTGGCGCACCCAGCGCTTGGGAGGCAGAGGCAGGTGGATCTCTGTGAGTTCGAGGCCAGCCAGCTCTACAAAGTGAGTCCAGGACAGCCAAGGATACACGGAGAAACCCTGTCTTGAAAAACAAACAAACAAACAAACAAAAATGGCCAGGCTTGGGGCTGGAAAGACGGCTCAGCGGTTAAGAGCACTGGCTGCTCTTCTTGAGGTCTTGAGTTCAATTCCCAGCAACTACATACTAGCTCACAACCATCTATAACAGGGTTCAATGCCTTCTTCTGTCATGCAGGCATACATGCAAATAGAGTACTCATATACATAAATAAATCATCAAAAAAGAAAATGGCCAAGCCTACAGCTGACCAGGCAAAGTTATTTAACCCCTGCCAAGTCTTATTTTCTTCATCTGCTAAATAGGAAATAACAGTATCTGCTACTCGGGGCATTAAAAAACGGAGAGAGGTAATTTCTTGAAGGACTTAAACTAATACCTGGAGCACATCAAGTGCTCGGGGAGTGATGAGAGTCACTATATAGATCCTTCCTTACAAGCCTGGAAATGACTTAAGATTGTTTCATGTACACTTGTGTTCCTGGTACCTAAGTCAATTCTGGAACGTTGTAATACTCAACAAATCCTCCTTGCATTAGATCTGAAAACTAGCCGTTCACTTATATGGATACCCCCCCTCAAAAAGGCAAGGGAAAATAAAAGAAATGAAACGACCGTACATTATCGGAAGTAAAATGTACAGCTAAGCCTGTTCAGCACGTTCTCACTACACCTTCACTTCCTGAGGTCTGGAAGTCCCAAAAGCTAACTATTCCCGGCAAATCTCGGAGGAAGACAACTACGGTATACTTTCTTCCAAACCGGCCCCGCACTTCGGCCCTACCAACACGACACTAGTGCATTCTGCCAAGCCCCGACTCCGGCTGGCCTTTCCCAGCTGGGGGAAGACAGCGGTCCCTCTCGCCCGAGAATAACGTTTCACGCCGCAAAAAAAAAAACCAGGAAGCAAACAAACTATCCCGCAGAAAAAAGCAGAGGGGCAGGCCACCCCGCGAACAAAAGAACGCTAATTCGCCGTGCCCCGCCGCGTTAATGCCATCGGTGAAGAAATAAACTTGGGTCCGCAGACATTCCACTGTCGAGCGTGCTGCCCGTGGTCACCCAGCTGCACCGGCTTTGTGCGCGGGAGACGCGCGGGACCGGCCAACTTTTCCTTAAAGATGGTGCCACGCTCTCGCGGCGAGTGAAAGGTCACGGCGCGGGGCAGCAGGCGCAGGCCGGCCTCACCTCCGCCGCGCACAACTTGGCCCGCTCGACTTTGTCTTTTGTCTCCGCCACCCCCGCTCCGACCCGCCCGCAGCCCAGCTCGCGGCTGCGGGATGCGGAGCCGCGGCCTCCTACCGCCCGCCGCGCTGCCGCCGCCGCCGCCGCCGCCGCTCGGGCCCGCCGTGCACAAAGCGCGCCGGCGGAGCGCGGGCCGGACGCTGGGGCCTCGGCGCCGCCTGGCTCGAGACGGCGGGGGCGCGCGGCCCCACCCAGCTCGCAGGACGCTAGGGTTCCTGTCCCCTCGCCGCGGCCGTTGCCATCGTGACCGTGGCCCGCGCCCCGGCGCCGAACGCCGGCCCCGCACCTCACCTCAGCATCCGCGGCGGCCATGGCCCGGGCCCGCAGCGTGGCCCCGCCCCTCCCGCGCGCCATCGCCCCGCCCGCGCCTCGCGGCCTAGGGCCGGGGCGGGGCTGGCCGGCCACTCGTGCGCGTGCGTGAGCCTCCGCGCCTGCGCACCGGGACCCAGCCGTGTGGCGTCTGCGTCGGGAGGCGAGGCCAGGTGGCGCCTGCGCGCTGAAATTCAACCTGTGGTCTCGGAGCTGGTCATCCCTGGTGCGAGCAGCTCCGCTTCCCGTTTGCTTGGCTTCGCTCCCTTTCATTTATCTGCAGTCCAAAACTATTACTTGGAAATAAGCAATTCCTAGGTTTTGAGTGAGGCGCCGTCCTGAATAGCCGAGGAAATCGCTTGGTTCTGCTGGCGTGCTGATCACCTTGTTTTTGGTTTTTCGAGACAGGCTTTCCCTGTGTAACCGTCCTAGCTGTCCTGGACTTGCTTTTATAGACCAGGCTGGCCTTGAACTCAGTGATCCGCCTGTCGCCGCCTCCCGAGGGCTGGGATTAAAAGCGTGCGCCACCACGCCCAGCTCTTGATCACCCTTTAGCACCGCCTGTGTATAATTGGCTTGTTGACTGTCACACACTGCCTTTTCTTTTTTTTCTTTTTTTTTTTTAATGGTTTTTCGAGACAGGGTTTTGTCCGGACCCGCTGGACAAATTAACTGGGACACTCGGACCTCTAGGGAGAGAATGGGGGACAAGAGACGCGAAGAACGGACAGGAAGTCAAGGAGTCTGATTAAGCTGACCAAATTTCTTTTCTCACAGGCAAATATGTACCATTGAAGCAGGAGGCTGAGTGGGGTGATCCGGGTGGGTGGTTTTCGCAAGATACCAGGAAGTTAGGAAGTTTGGCAGGGCGAGGGCCCCTGTGGTTCTGGGCCTGGGTGGAATTGTTAGGCATCTGGAACCCCAAGGTGTTATCTGTAGACTTTGTTCCACTCGTCCTCTGAAGGCCTCGGGAGGGGAAGAGGTCGCAAGGCAGCCTTCTGGAATGTACCCTGAGGCAAGGAGGGAAAGAGGTCACAAGACAGCCTGCCCCAGGTCCACTCAATGTATTTTGCCAAGGTCCAAGATGCTTGTCGGCTATGGTCTTGGCTCCCCCACAGGGTTTCTCTGTGTATCCTTGGCTGTCCTGTACTCGCTTTGTAGACCAGGCTAGTGCTGGGATAAAAGGTGTATGCCACCAGGCCCTGCTACCATACTGGCTGCCGTTTAACTTGGGTCCAGACAACCCTTATTCTATTTAATAGTGACCCCATAGTGTAAATGCCAGAGAACCATAAAGTGCTCCCTTTAAGAGAAAAGGTGGGGCTGGACGTGGTGGCACACGCCTTTAATCCCAGCACTTAGGAGGCAGAGGCAGGCGGATCGCTGTGAGTTCGAGGCCAGCCTGGTCTACAAAGTGAGTCCAGGACAGCCAAGGCTACACAGAGAAACCCTGTCTCGGGAAAAAAAAAAGAGAGAGAGAGAGAGAGAAAAGGTGGGAGATTGCAATAAAGAAAAAACTTAGCTGGGTTGTGGTGGCACACACTTTTAATCCCAGGACTCCAGAGGGAGAGGCAAGGGATCTCTGTGAGTTCAAGGCCAGTCAGGTCTACAGAGTGAGTCCCAGGCAGCAAAGGCTACACAGAGAAACCTTGTCTCAAAAACAAAAATAAAACAAGACTTGTTCTTTTGCCTCCATTTATGTTTCTGTGAGGGTGCCAGGTCCCCCTCTCCCCAGGTCCTCTGGAAGAGCAACCAGAGGTCTTACCAGTGAGTCATCTTTCCAACCCCCACTGTGTAGTCCATGCAGTCCTGGAACTCGTGATCCTCTGCCTCCGCCTCCTTCAACAATCCTACTAGCAAGCAGCACCATAACTGGCTTGTGTCATTCTTTTTTTTTTTTTTTTAAGATTTATTTATTATGTATAGTGCTCTGCCTGCAAGTACACCTGCAGGCCAGAAGAGGGCATTAGATCCCATTACAGATGATTGTGAGCCACCATGTGGTTGTGGGAACTGAACTCATGACCTCTGGAAGAGCAATCAGTGCTCTTAGTCTCTGAGCCATCTCCCCAGCCCTTCTTTTATTTGTTTGTTTGTTTGTTTGGGGGGGTATTTATTTGTTTTGTTTTGTTTTGTTGGCTTGTATCATTCTTAAAGCAGGGTCTCACTACATAACATGACGGCCTCCAGCTTTTACTGTTCCTCCTGACTCTGCTTCCTGAAGGTTAGGATTCCAGGGATGTCTGTCCCACATGGCTAAATTTTTGTTTTGTTTTGTTTTTGTGTTTTGTTTTTATGTTCATTGGTGTTTTGCTTGCATGTATGTCTGCGTGAGGGTGTCAGATCTTGGAGTTATAGACAGTTGTGAGCCGCCATGTGGGTGCTGGGAATTGAACTCAGGGCCTCTGGAAGAGCTGTCAGTGCTCTTAACCACTGAGCCTCTCTCCAGCCCCTAAATTTTTTATAAAATTAAAATTTTCACCTGCACAATCACCAAAAGACTATATTCTGCCATAGTCTTTGATGAATTAAAGAATACAGACAGAGGACCTCCAATTACATAGTTTTTTCCTACAAAAACTATGTGACACCACCCCCACCATGTGGAGAGTGGGAGTGGCAAATTAAGCATATTATTGAGGATCCTTAGTTATTTTTTGCTGGGGTTGGGGGGGTGTTGTTTGTTTGGCAGGGATTGTTTGTTTGTTTGTTTGTTTCAAGACAAGGTTTCTCTGTGTATTCCTGGCTGTCCTAGACTTGTTTTTGCAGACCAGACTGGCCTCGAACTCACAGAGATCTACCTGCCTCTGCCTCCCAAGTGCTGCATTACCGGGCTCTCCTTAGCCACTTGTATCATCTGCTACCAACATCAAATCTTAGAAATGGCTCAACATCTGATTCTCCAGGCGTAGTGCCGATCAGTAGTAACCTGTGTTGCTGTGCCTCTTCCATTCTTCCTCGTGTCCTCACGTAGTCACTGTAAGCCACCACAGGAGGAGGAGAGAGCAAGACAGTACGATTGTTTGAAAGGGACACCAAGATCATGTAACTTTGTTAGTCTCATAATTGACTAGCTCTTCTTGTGCCAAATTTATAAACTTTCATCATATGAATAGATTATATATATATATACATATGTATACACAGAGAGAGAGACAGACAGACAGAGAATTCTATGTTGTGTGCAGTTTTGGGCACCCTCACGGCAGTCTTAAAACATACTCCTTACAGATAAAGAGACACTGCTGTGTCTTCTTGCTTAAATTAGTTTCTGGTAGGCTGGTCAAAGAAGCCTGCCTTGTGTGAAGAACACAAGGCTTTGTATGTTTTGTTTTTGAGACAGGGTTTCTCTGTGTAGCCTTGGCTGTCCTGGACCCACTTTGTAGACCAGGCTGGCCTCGAACTCACAGCAATCCGCCTGCCTCTGCCTCCCGAGTGCTGGGATTACAGACGTGCGCCACCACGCCCGGCTGTATGTTTTGTTTTTGAGACAGGCAGGGTTTCTTCGTGTAGCAGCCCTGCCTCTTCTAGAAGCCCATCTGTGAGGAGCCATGCTAAATTCAGCCATATTAGAAATCCCGTGCTTAGGCCACACGCTGTGACCTTTGAGTTGTTGACCCTTGCTGAAGGAGGTCTTGTGTTCTAGGCTATCTTTGGATTGACTACCCAGGGAAATAGGGAAGTCCTTACAGGTAACTACCCAGAGAAATAGGGAAGTTCTTACAGGGAGCTATTCAGGTGATTGTACTCTGGCCTGGGGCTAGGGAAAGTGGGATCAGAATAGATCCTGTTGACCTTGCTATATAAAGTCTTACTTGTCTTCATTAAAGTGAGTCTTGATCAGAGATCAGAAATTTCCAGATTTGACTCAGTTTTTTCAGTCTCTGTACCCCACCTTCAATGCCCACTCCCTCTTTCAGGTGAACCCTGGTTCGATTTGTCCCGTGGGCTGCGACAGTAGATCAGCCTAGCCTCAAAGTCACAGAGATCTGACTGCTCATGCCTTCCAAACACTGGGATTAAAAGTGTGCAGCTAAGGCTTTGAATCTTAGCCTGCAGTCACTTTTTCTTTCTTTCTTTCTTTCTTTCTTTTTTTTTTTTTTTTTTTTTTTTTTTTTGGTTTTTCAAGACAGGCTCTCTCTGTGTTAGCCTTGGCTTGTCCTAGACTCCCTATGTAGACCAGGCTGGCCTCGAACTCACAGCAATCCGCCTGCCTCTGCCTCCCCAGTGCTGGGATTAAAGGCGTGCGCCACCACACCTGTCAGCCACAGGCATTTCCACTTCCTTGGTTTTCCCAGGAAGCAGATACCCTGAGTTGTAGCCTAGGGTGATGCCTCAGTAAAGGGCCCAGGGATGGGGCTGCTGTGCTTTGTGAGGTGCACCAGGTAAAGGGTGATGCTCTAGCTGGAGGAAGGTCCAGGCTGGAAGACATCCCCAGTAAGGAGGAAGGTCATAGCTGGGAAGAGAGATCCTACTTGGGGCATGTCCCAACTCTGTGAGGAACAATCACTTTAGCAAAGCTGTGTCTACAGGTTTGAGAGGGTACACAATTAGACAGACCCTTGTTGGGAGGATGATCCAACGGAAGAAAAGTAATCTCCTAAATAGGATGTCTGTCCCCACAAGAGGGGGCTATTCCAACAGGGAGGAATGTACCAGCTGGCAAGCCCCTCCCCCTCCCCATTAATAAGGACACAAAGAGATGCTCTGGGTAGGAGAGTATGTCTGCCTGGGACCTGTGCACCAATAAGAAAGGTAATCCTGGGCTAGAGAGATGGCTCAGAGGTTAATAGCACTGGCTGTTCTTCCAGAGGTCCTGAGTTCAATTCCCAGGAACCACATGGTGGCTCACAACCATCTATAATGTGATCTGGTGCCCTATTCTGGTGTGCAGGTATACATGCAGGAAGAACATTGTATATATAATAATAAATAAATAAATCTTTTTTAAAAAAGAAAGAGGGCCGGGCGTGGTGGCGCACGCCTTTAATCCCAGCACTCAGGAGGCAGAGGCAGGCGGATCGCTGTGAGTTCGAGGCTAGCCTGGTCTACAAAGTGAGTCCAGGACAGCCAGGCTACACAGAGAGACTCTGTCTTGAAAAACCAACAAAAAAAAAAAAAAAAGAAAGAAAGAAAAGAAAGAAAGGTCATCCTGAGTGTGGAGGTTCCCATCTGGGGTGATGCTGACCCCAGTTAGCATGCACTGTCCAGTTAGGAGGTGTGCCTTCCCTGATTACCCCAAACTTCCTGCGTACAAGGCAAAGCCTTTTCTGCAGACCAAGAAACCCTCACTAGACTGAAAACCTAGAGCCACATGAACTGTTTTAGGCCACCTGACCTCTAGGAACAATTCTCATCTCTAAGACTTTAAGACGAAGCTCAAGTGAGGTCTCACTGACACAATTTAAGAAGTCTTGAGCTTGGACAACAAGTCCAAGTCAGTATCACGATACTGTCGTCAATATCACGAGATGACAGACTCTGGAAAATGCCTCTGTGGATTCTTACACTTACAGAGGAGGATCCAGGGACTCTCTAGGGCAGCTGACCTGTTGTTAAGGCTATGTATGACGCCATGGCAAACAGCCTTTCTAGAGATCAAGGGAAACAGTCATTGACAGTCTTCTGTAGCTCATAGCCCAGAGAGAGCCATCTTCCCTGACCTGCCTCTCCATCTCACCGGCTAAGGTGGAGCCTCCTCTCTCTCTTCCCCGAGACCGTTTGTTTAAGACAGCTACATAGCTTTTTTGTTGTTACTGTATTGCTTTGTTTTTTGTTTTGTTTCTCAAGACAGGGCCTCTGTGTAGCCCTAGCTGTCCTGGAACTTTCTTTGTAGACCAGGCTGGCCTTGAACTCAGAGATTCGCCTGCCCCTGCCTCCTGAGTGCTGGGATTAAAGGCATGCACTCCCATGCCAGGCTACATAGCTTGCTTCTTTCCTAGCCTTTGTGCATTAATTATTGCTGCCTCAGAAAAGCCTTCCCTTCTCTCCTACTCATTTCTCACCTGTTATCCTTGATGTCTTTTTCTCTGCAGCCACATTCCACACTTTCTCTCTTAGTTTAGGTGTTTTAAGACAAGGTCTCATCATGTAGACCAGGCTGGCCTCAAACTCAGAGAGATCTGCCTGCCTCTGCCTCCAAGTGCTGTTTTTTGTTTTTTGTTTTTTCGAGACAGGGTTTCCCTGTGTAGCCTTGTCTGTCCTAGACTCACTTTGTAGACCAGGCTGGCCTCAAACTCACAGGGATTCGCCTGCCTATGCCTCCCAAGTGCCGGGATTAAAGGCATGCGCCACCACATCAAGTACTGTAATTAAAGGTGTGTGACACTATGCCAGGCTCCCCATACTTTTATGTGATATTAGGTGTATGACCACTGTTTTCTGTGTCATACTGCCCACAATAATACCCTCTGGTGTAAACAATACAAAAAAACAAAAACAAAACCTAAAAACCCACTTGAAATGTTTAAGTGAAGCCGCTGAAACCCAGGGAGGGAGCCCTTTGCCAGGTAAATAGGATGTGACAGAAATGCTTAGAAGGCTAGGGGCTCTTCTACATCCAATTGGCGGTCAGCCAGTCACACTACAGCTTAGTAGCCACCGACTACCTGCTTAGCTGCCCCTGCTCCCGGCAGGTAACGTGTGTCCACAGCGGCATCAGTTCTGAGACGCAAGCCTGTTCCCCATTCCCATTTTATAAGTGACAAACCAACCTAGGGGGTTCGAATTTATGCAGCCAGGATGAGACAAGGTAGGATTCAAACCCAAGCTTTTCTTTCAACCTTGGGCTGCACTGCTCCCAAGAGGCATTTGGAGACCTGTGGCCCTACTTCCTGCCTTTCTCCAAGACCCACCTGTCCCACAGAATCAAATGTCGGCTAGATAGCTGCCCACCAGTCACAGAACACATTGCAAGGGGTAGACAATGACGTGTTCCAGAAGATACCAGCCACTTCTAGCCTCTGACACTGGGGTGCAGACCCAGTTGGCTAGGTGATGTGAAGATGAGACAGCGGCCTGGGGATCAGAGTGGCACCAGAACTTGGGGAGACCGGCTGTGCACGGCCAGTATCCTGCTCTCCAGTGCACTCTGCTCCCTGAAAGTCTGTGGACTGGTTCATTCCACAGGCAAGGTGGCCACCAAGCCTAGCAAAGCAGAGCTCTAGGGCCGGGTGTGGTGGCACACGCCTTTAATCCCAGCACTAGGGACACAGAGGCAGGTGGATCGCTGTGAGTTCAAGGCCAGCTTAATCGACATAGGGAGTCCAGGACAGCCAGGGCTACACCGAGAAACCCTGTCTCAGAAAAAAAAAAAAAAAAAAAACCTGGCTCAGATGGAGTTTAATCACTCCGAGGTAACTCCTTCCAGTGCAAACATTACACGTGAAGGCCAACAGGCCGAGCTGATGTGGAGATTAAGGTGGCTGTAGGGTGCCTCTGAAATGCTGTTCCAGGGAGCCCTTGCCTTTCTTTTTTTGTTTGTTTGTTTGTTTGTTTTTTGAGACAAGGTCTCTCTGTGTTAGCCTTGGCTGTCCTGACTCACTTTGTAGACCAGGCTGGCCTCGAACTCAGGAACCTAGGTCACAGTTCCAAGGTCTTGTGTGAACAACAACGGTAAATAAGGAGAGACACCATGCCCAGAGCTGACAGGGACCTCATGCCCAAGGGTCAAGGGTTCTGTCTCAAGCAGGTTCCTGGCAAATCCTCTCCCCATGAAAATTTGTGGTGGCCAGGCATCCAAGCATTCCACCTGGAAAATTGGTTTGGAGTGCAAGAACAGAGTGTATCCCAGAGAACACAAGGGACACCCTTAAGCAGATGGGGGGGGGATGGGGGAGGGGATTCAAAATAAAATATTTAAAGAATAAAGTGGACAGGAAGTGGCTAGCATAGCACTCAGGCTCCATAGTGGAGCCCAGAGGCAGGGGAATAAGCAAGACAAGATTAGGCGGAGCCAAAGGAGAAGCTCCCAAGATGCCTCCTTCCGGTTGTGAAAACAGGAGGAGCTAGGGGGCGGGAAGGTCTTTCAGAGGCGGGGTCAAAGGAGGAACTTGCAGGGCTGTGGTCTTCAGGGTAGAGTCTGTACAGCAGGGGACACTCTAAGGCTAGGCTGTCAAGGGCAAAGACCAGCTACTTGCCAAACTACAAATAAAGTGCTTTATTTATACAGTCTCTCCAGGTCCCAAGTCTCTGCCGCCCTACCCCAACCTCTCGAGAAGAGGACTGATTAATTCCAGAGGAGCCAGGAGAGGCAGATCCGACAGCTGCAGGTCCTGAGTAGCTGGGCCAGGTAGAGAGCGAAGGCACGAGGCCCTGGGCATCCCATGCCAGGGCGAAGGCCAGGCCCACCAAGCAAGGTGGCACAGGGTTAGCTCACCAGGGTCAGCTCCCTGGGATCAGGCCAAGGTCTGTACCACCAGCACCACAGCTCTGCTCATAGGATGGTGGAGCCTCTGTGGGGAGAAAGCAGGCTCTAAAAGATGGTCAAGCCACCTTCATTTCCTCGCCGGAAGTCCCTGTCGTTTTCACTCACCGTAGGGGTAGCCCCATGAGCTGTACTCTGGAGGGAGGATCAAGGCGCTGCTGGTGGGTACCGGGCCCCCAGAGCCTTCTGCAAAGTAGGGGACGGTGGCACCTATAGAGATGCACAAGGGCGGGTGCAGAGAATGCCTAGCAGGGCTTCCGACCTGAACACAGGGCTCAATGGTGGTGACAGACACGGAACCCGACGTAGCAGACGGTGGCTGCTGCTGAGAATGGCTCTTGGTCAAAAGGGAAACTGCGTCTGAGAAGTGGGGGCCGCTAGCCACTGCCTCCGCCTCTTCCTGGGGCGGTGCTGAGGGCACCACGGGGGACAAGGCCCCAGGAGAAGACCCTGGGCCTAGACAGGGGCTCAGCGGGGTTTGGTTCACAGCAATATTGCCAACAAAGAGTGGGAGGGTCACGGTGGCTTCGGGTGCCTTCATGGAGACCTGGAAAAAAATGTAGGTTTTGAGGAGTCAGGCCAAGGCCACCTAGCTTCAGGCCACCCAGCCCCGGGCAACACCAAACCTGAAGGTAATAGTCGATGTGGATAAGGCTGCAGCCAGGCAGGGCTGACTGGGGCAGAGCAGGCACCAGGATCTGTTCTTGCCACTGAGCGCGCCTCCAGGCCTTGACACCTGTACCCTCCACCTCTGCAATGGTTCGGACATCATAGATCCAACGCTTGGCTTTATATGATACCTTCTAAGGAAAGACCAGACTATGGGCTTGGGCAGGCCAGCACCCACCCCACCCCCCTCTGTCCCAAGGGAAAGAGACAGGTTCAGGGAGCCAGAGGGCTCTGACCTGTAGCAAGCTGGCCATCACAGGGCTCGTGTCCTTGCCTGACTGGTTCTCAATGTCAGCTTGCAGCCGCAGCACCTGTCCCACCACGTAGCCACGAAGGTCCGTGCTGGCTGTGAGAACCACGCTGCCGGTCTTCACCAGCTTATAGGAGAACTTCTTGGTAGTAGAGGCCACGTTGGGTTGCTGGAGGAGAAAAAGGGGAGGAGTTTAGCGAGCAAGCACAGAATGCATTCCTGTGGTACCCAGACAGGTCCTTAGCCTTCCCTAGGCACCAGCAACCAGCTTAAGGCAGAAAGCCTGGCCGCCTGGCCGCCTGACCTAAGAAGAGTGAAAGCAACTAAGAAAGCCCCTGCCCCACCCTCACCTCAATATCTGGGATGCTGTTCAGGTTCAAGGGGCTCAAGATGTAGAACACGAGGCTACACTTGTGATCCTTGGAGAAACGTGGAGTGTCGATGGAGGCCCTCACCTGGTGCACAATCTTCCCGAAGGGTCCCTCAAAAGATGTGGGTGCCGTGGCTACGGGGAGAAGAGGAATTGGCTGGCACCCAGCAGCGCCCACCTGTAGGTCCCACCATTTCAAGGCTGCTGTCCCCACAGGCGGTCCACTCACCAGGAAGCAGGAACTGAAAAGGGAAGCTGTGTTCTCCAGCCGGCAGACTTCCTACAGAGACAAGAAGGAGGTGGGAGCGAACAGGAGGAGGTCCATAGTGGCCACAGTGCCAGAACAGTAGCGGGCACTACAGCCCACTGGTCCACACAACCTGAGCGTGACCAGGGCAGGAGCTAAGGGCTACGTACAAGGGCTTGCTTTAAATGAGGCAGGTGGCTGGAAACGTAGCTGGTAGAGAGTGTTTGCTTAGCACACATACAAAGCATTGGCTCAAAGCCAAGAACTAAGTATGCCACATATGGGCTACAGCACACCCCTGGGAGGAGGAAGCAGGAGAACCCCAAGTCTCAAGTCTAGCCTGGGCTACATTTCAAAAACAAAGATATACAAATTTTAAAAATAAATAAAAGGACAGGAAGGTGGCTGAGGCGAGAGCATGGAGATGAGACAGTCAGACTAAGAAGGGGCAGAGCCCACCCAGCCCCAGTGCCAGATGCAGGATCCAGTGGGAATCTAAGAGGCAGTTGCTGGGAGGGGAAGAGCCAGACTGAGCCCACTCCAGGCAAGGGCTGCCCCTGTGATCACTGCTGGCTCCCACACTCACCCTTGTCAGCCAGGGACAAAGAGCTGTTGAAGTAGCTTTCCTCCACCACCCATGCCCCTTCGTTGGCCTTGTTGGAGACCCCACAGGAACCCATGCAGGTCACCCGGATAGCTGTAAGGGGAAGGGTGGCATAAGCCTAAGCCAGCTGATGGCAGAGACTCCTCCCTGTCCCCAGCACAGGAATTCAAGTAGGGCTGGAATTATCCATGGGTCAAGCAGCCTTGCTGGCAGAGGTTCCTGCATCCTGCTGTTTCTCATAGAATGCCTCCTGGCCATCCTCAATCTTGCTGTTCTCCCAGGCAACCAGGCTGGTCAGGAAACTGACAAGACAGCGTTCCGTCTGCCCTACAGACACAGTGAGAGGCCTATAATCTCCTACATAACCCCTGGCCTACCCCCAAATCGGTTACCTCAGCCTCTAGCCAGACCTATAAAAACCCAGCCCCTCCCCTCTTTTTAAGATGTAAATCACTTAGGCCAGGAGCTGCCCCTTTAGTCTCTTGAAAGCTAATGCCAACCCTCCCCCTGCGGGAATGCAGTCAGACCTGCCTGAGCCAGTCAGCAATCTACCGCTGGAAGGCGAGCCTTGACTTCCGTCTCGAGCCGGTGTGCCCAGGAGGCTGACTTTCTGCACCCCACCCGTGGGAGTAGGCAGAACAGGAACCACTAGAGACAGAGCCCTCGTTCCTCTGTTTAACAGACACATCTGGGCCCACTGTGAGCAGGTAGCCACAGCTGAAAGAAACTGGCCACAAGGGAGGCGGCTCAGGCTAAGTAGTAGGTAGGAGCCAATGGGAGGCACCCTGAAATCATGGTTGCAGCCCTTTTCCCAGACTTACTTGACCAGACTCTTTCATCTTTGTGACAAAGCCACCATGCGTGAGGAACAAAGATAGCCTAGTACCTAGGAATTGATCACCCCTGCCTCATCTATAGTCTCCCTGTCTCACGGTCCAGGCATCCTGTCGGTCCCCCACAGAACACTTAGCTTTATCCTATAAGCCTTCGGCTCATCCTCTACCCATGTAGCTCTCCACCGGAGCACCCCCTAACCCGATGGCTGCCAGCATCTGTTCCCACTTTTTTTTTTTTTTTTTTGAGACAGGATCTCTCTGTGTAGCCTTGACTGTCCTGGACTCCCTTTGTAGACCAGGCTGGCCTCGAACTCAAAGCAATCCACCTGCCTCTGCCTCCCAAATGCTAGGATGAAAGGTGTGCACCACCATGCCCGGCTCTGAGCTTACATGGTTAAGAGGAGGTTCAAAGACCTGTCAGAGGGGGCTGGAGAGATAGCTCAGTGGTTAAGAGTGCCGCCTGCTCTTCCAAAGGTCCTGAGTTCAATTCCCAGCAACCACATGGTGGCTCACAACCATCTAGAATGTAATATGATACCCTCTTCTGCAGATAAAGCACTCATATTCAATAAATAAAATCTCTGCCAGAGGGCGCAGGGTGCCTCACAAAGGGCACATCTCCCGAAGGATGAATGGTCCCCCATTAGATACTAAAAGGAGTTTGGAGACCCTGTGCTATCAGGGTACCTACAGTGGGTGGCACAGAGCTATTCAAGGACTTCATGCTCAATGTATGAGCAATGACGGACTGTTTGCTTTAGCTGCTCAGTTTAGGGTGGTTTGTTATTTGAATGACCCGATACCCAGCCGCACTGGAAATCAGGAAAAACCCAGGTGACTCACACCTCATCAGACTGACAAGGCTTGAGTACTTTGACCCATGTTGGAGAGGGGAGGGAGACACAGAACACGCCCCATACCACCAACCATAGACTGACAGGGCCGGCTTCTCGTGCTTGCACCTATAAACTCCACATCAGCTCTCAAGCCCTACACTAGTTCATCAGGAGTCTCTCCTAGCACTGCTTATAACAACAAGGAAGCATAACAGTCCGGCAAAGGAGCATGAGACCACCAGCTTCCAGAAAAACAAGCAGCACCCAAACTGGCAGTAGAGGAGGGTCCCAATCCCAGGCATTTCCCCACAAAACAGGGCTCTTGGGACACCCACCCCCACCCCCACACCCCCCCCTCCGCCAGTGAGAACAACCTCTAGCCACTGAGATAAACACATCCTGTGCCACTTACTCTCTCATCAGAAATGACTGGGGAGGGCTGGAGAGATGGCTCAGTAGTTAAGATCACTGATTGCTCTTCCTGGGATTTCAAGTCCCAGGACCCACATGGCAGCTCACAACATGACTCCAAGATTCAACACCCTCATACACACATACACGCAGGCAAAATACCAATACACATAAAATAACAATAACTAAATAAATTTAAAGATTTCATTAAAATAAAGAAATTGATTGGGGAAAAGGGCTTGCAAAGACAATGTTGTTTCCCCAACAAAACACCTGAAGCTGCTCCTGTGCCTCAGTAGGATCATAATCAAGGTGTAAAAACTGGCCCCAGGCTTGGGCTGGAGAGATGGCTCAGAGGTTAAGAGGACTGTCTGCTCTTCCAGAGGTCCTGAGTTTAATTCCCAGCAGCCACATGGTGGCTCATAACCATCTATAATGTGATCTAATACCCTCTTCTGGCTTGCAGGTGCACCTGCAGGCAGAGCACTGTATACATAATAAGTAAATAAATATTAAAAGTGGGGCAGTGGTGGCACATGCCTTTAATCCCAGCACTTGGGAGGCAGAGACAGCCAAGGCTACACAGAGAAACCCTGTCTCGAAAAACAAAAAACAAACAAACAAAAAACGGCCCCCAGGAAAGTGTTAGAGATCCCAAGTTCACTGCCAAGGGCAACACCACCTTCTCAGATCACTAAAGCAGGAAAAACCTTATACTATGTAAACACATAAATCTTGAGAAATAAGGGACTTCTGAGCATACTAGGTGATCTTTACTGCTGCTACTTGAAGGACACTGGACACAGCTCTCTTTTAGAGTCAGCACATGGCTGTAATGGCAAGACCAGGCAGGTTGCAGGCCATCACCTGACAAGAGATCCTGACTTCCTCCATTTTCTGGCTTTTAATAATGTCCCTGCCGCCTTTCAGAAATATCCCTACGGACCTGTCCCTCTGCTCTCATGCAAAGGTATCTGTTGTGGGAGGCAACCATGGGCCTCTTCTTACCAGCTCATACTCTGCAGTATAGACAGAAACCCAGGGCAAGTGCATTCTAGCACGTCCTCCACTACAGAGCGTCAGCTGGCAGCCGACAGAACAGTATATACTCCAAGGTGCCATCCATGCATAAAAAGCACTTCTTAGCAGTGTTCAGAACGAGGAGAAAAGACAGGCACCAAACTGACTAGGGTACACCAAACTGTCAGGTGTTCACCATCGGAGACTGGAGGCTGCTCTTATTTGTTTTGTTTTTTGTCTTTTGTTTTGTTGTTGTTGTTTTTGACACAGGGTTTCTCTGTGTAGCCCTGGCTGTCTTGGACTCACTTTGTAGACCAGGCTGGCCTCGAACTCACAGCGATCCACCTGCCTCTGCCTCCCGAGTGCTGGGATTAAAGGCGCGTGCCACGACGCCTGGCCCTTGGTTTTCAAGACAGAGTTTCTCTGTGTAGCCCTGGCTGTCCTGGAACTAGCTCTGTAGATCAGGCTGTCCTCGAACTCACAGAGATCTACCTACCTCTGCCTCCCAAAGTGCTAGGATTAAAGGTGTGTTTCTGAAGAAAATGCTGGTGTGTGTTTTGTTCCACAGAGACTTCTGGAACTCTCTTCCCTCACCGGTGGGTCTACCTGTCCAGTAGATTCCTATCACACACCTTGATGATGAAGACCTTTCCAATCTTCAGGTCCCAGAGATCTTGAACCTGACCACTCCCACCAGCTACCAGATTCCACCATTAAATCTGTGCTTCTCCTACTTCCAATTGTACCACAAGAGTAACAGGAGTGACTACCACTTGAGGTCCTATGAAGACATAGCTGGTCTATGAAAAACAGAGAGAGGGCTGGAGAGAGCTTAGGAGTTAAGCGCACTGGTTGCTCTTGCGGAAGAAGCAAGTTCCATTCCCAGAACCCATATGGTGGCACATAACCATCTTTAACTCCAACCTACTGGCATCTGATGCCCTCTTCTGAACTCCCGGGACACACAAGCCAGTAATGCGTGTACACACACACACACACACACACACACACATGCAGACTACACATGTAAAACAAAATGAATAAATCTAATTTAGAAAAGGAAAAATAGGAGAGACCTAGGAGTGGTGGTGCATAAATGTAATCCCAACACTCAAAAGCCTAAATCAGGAGGATTGTAAATTTGAGGTCAGTCTGGGCAGCATAGAAAGATACTGTGTTGGGGCAGGAGAGATGGCTCAGCAGTTAAGAGCACTGATTTCTCTTCCAGAGGACCCAGGTTCAAATCCCAGCACTCACCTGGCAGCTCACAAGTGTCTGTAACTCTAAGATCTGACACTCTCACATAGGCATACATGCAGGCAAAACACCAATGCACATCAAGTAAAGGTAAATAAATTTAAACCAAAAGATTCTGTATCTAAAAATAATAAAAAAATAAATGTTTTTTCAACAAAATCATAGGTCTGGGAATATATCTCAATGGTGAGCAAGAGGCTCTAAATTAAAATCCCAGCACCTGAAAATCAGAAAAAGAAAAAAAGAAAGAAAGAAAGAAAGAAAGAAAGAAAGAAAGTCAGTAGGAAAACTTCCATCTGATCCAGCATGGGGCATAGTGACCCATAAGTGACTCATAAGAGGAAAATACAGTGGGTTTTGCCACTCCCCTGGGTCTAGACCTCTGCCCACTCCAACTCTGAGGCAGGCAGCATCCGCGTGGATAGGTGCTAACCACTGTCAGTCATTGGGCAAGCAGAATACAGGAGTCGGGTCTACACAGTGAGTCTAGGACAGCCAAGGCTACACAGAGAAACCCTGTCTCGAAAAACCAAAATAAATAAATAAATAAATAAAAGAATACAGGAGTGGGGATGGGAGGGCGGTCTCCTTTACTGGGCCTAGCAGAAACTCAACAAGTGTCCTTTGAATGAAGGAAGATATAAGAACCATGGTTATTTCCATCCCAAGCAGGACTGGGGAAGTTCCAGGATGGCCAACACACACACACACACACACACACACACACACACACAACTGCCAGCAATGTAAACAGTCCACCTTCAGCCCCAGCCCAACCCTGGGCACTTGTGCAATTGGGACCATCGGCTTGGGCTCTCTTGGCCCCTGTAAGGTCAGCTATCCACTTACTCACTATTTATCTGCTACAAGGAGGCCAGGAGATAGCTCATCCTTACGCTGTGCTTTGCCATATTTGTTCAGCCCAAGTCTAGTCAGGAGGAAATAATAGAAAAAGGGGCTGGAGAGATGGCTCAGAGGTTAAGAGCACTGTCTGCTCTTCCAGAGGTCCTGAGTTCAATTCCCAGCAACCACATGGTGGCTCACAGCCATCTATAATGTGATCTGATGCCTTCATCTGGCCTGCAGGTGTACCAGTGTATTCATAATAACAAATAAATAAATAAATCTTTAAAAAAAAAAAAAAAAAAAGAAAGAAAATAACAGAAAAGAAAAACTGAATATCTAGCTCAAAAATAGGACAAGCCAGGAGGTGGTGGCACACACCTTTAATCCTAGCACTCAGGGAGGCAGAGGCAGGCGGGTCTCTGTGAGTTCGAGGCCAGCCTGGTCTACAAAGCAAGTCCAGGACAGCCAAGGCTACACAGAGAAACCATATCTTGAAAAAACAAAAACAAAGCAAAGCAAAATAGGACTGCACAAGTCTGCGGCCTGCACAGTATTCTCCTCAGCCAATGTGTGGTTTTCTTCAGATTTCTCATACTTTTCTTGGGTCCAGGAGATGCTGACTTATCACTGCTGTAGCCTCTACAAAATCAATGTCTGCTTTCATCCAGACCACAAACTCTAAACAGAGAGAGGTAACGTGATCATGACCAAGAAGCCTTATTACTTACAACCTAGCTTCCTTCTAGACCTGGACACAACACCAGGTCCAGGTCCAGGGTTTCAACTGGGGCCTAAGATGGCTGATGAGGATAGCTATCCATCCTCAACAGTCACCAGAGGTGTGTATGGGCATCTGTGGCTTCAGCCAAGCAGACAGGAAGTTCTCACCGGAGGCAAAAGTAAAAGAGCACCAAACAGGGACAACCCATATAATCTTGCAGTCAGTGCCAGTAGCTAGGCAGAGGCCACAGGAGTGCCCACCTGACCCTGAGAGCTCAGTCATCAAATCCCACTCGGGGACCCTATGTGCGGATCCAGCATAGAAGAGGCTACACCTGAGAGTGCCGGGTCAACGGCAAGGCAGCAACCTGATCCTCAGCCTCAGAGTCCCTGATCTATGCATCAGCAGCTCAGCTCCCACAAGGCCTTAGGACAGGAGCCAAAAGTGGGGGTGGGGTAGGGGTGGGATTGCCTGGGCGAAAAGGCCCCCATGCCAGCAAGGGTAAGCTTTAAGGAAGTGTTCAACAAGCTTTAAACTGAAAGCAAGAGGGTGCCCTGTGCACTTGGGGACCTGGGGACCTGCTCACTTGGACCCAGACTGTCTTTGAAGAGGAAGGTCCAGCATAGGAGGGAGAAAGGGACGGAGGGAGATAGAGAAGAAGGGAGGGGAAGGAGAGGGAGAGGGAGGGGGGATGGGGGGGAGGGACCCAGCACACACTAGGCTCCAGGTAGGGGCTCAGCAGGTGCAGAGTGCCGCGGACCTTGGACACCTGAACAGAGGAAGACTGGAGGCCTGCATGCTTCTACCGCCAGACTCTCCTGGGCATAGTGAACAAGCGCTTAGGCTCTGGCACAGACTCCGGCCGCCCCTAGGCGGAGAGCACAGGATGGGACAGATGCGGAAGGACTGGGCCACCGAGCTGCCTTGCCCCGCCCTGGCCTCCGTGGGCCTCCCAAGAACAGCCAGCCCCTGGCGCCCTTAGTTCCGTCGTCACCCAGGGTGCCATGGAGACTGAGAACCCAGACTCAGAGCCCCCTGACCGCAAGGTTTTCGAGAGCCCCGCCCCACCGCAGGTGAGAACGCGTCTACCCGCTCCCCCAAAGCGACCCCGCGCCCACCTCGGAAGGGCATTGGCGCTCCCAGGCGCAAGCGCACGGCCCCTGCCAGCGGTTCCCCAGGACTGTAGACGACGCGGCCCTGGCTCAGGCGAATCTCGAAGAGCTGCACCCTCCCCATACCGCGGTCTCCCGCGCCGCGGTCTGACGCCTGCTAGGGCAGTGGCTTCGAGGCCCGCCCCCTTCTCCACCCCCCCGCCCCCCGAACCCCGAAAGAGGACACGCCCAGGCCGCCCGGCCCGCCTGGGCCGGAATACTAGCAGATGCCCGCCCCCCCCAAGACCCACCCTTTACCCAAGGACCCGCCCCTTTCCGAACCAAGGCCCGCCTTCTCGAGGGCTGGTCCCCGACCTGAGGACACGCCCATAACTGGGACACGCCCCACACGGACACGCCCATTTCCCTAGACTTGCACACCCGTACCTGCTCACACCAGCCCTGTCCTAGTCCTACCCTGAAGGCCAGCCCAGACCGGCGGGGAGGGCTACGCCGTCCGCTTTGGGCTCAGACCTTTACGGGACCCTTGAGACCTCTGCTACTTGGGGTGAGTCCCGGCGGCGAGGGCTGATCGCCAGGCTAGGTGGTTAGTACGAGAGGTGCTTCCCGCTCAGGCGGTATCCCAGCTTCGGCGGCCATCCGGCTCTGTGCACCGCGGCCTGGGGCGTGGTCCAGGACTAGTTTGCAGGACTTGGGAAGTGGAGGGAGGCTGCTGAGACAGAACAGAAGGAACTCTTCCTGGAACATGTTTCCCCCTGCAAGACAGGGTTTCTCTGTGTATGCATGGAACTCACTCTGTAGACCAGATTGCCCTAAAGTTCACAGAGGAGATCTGCCTGCCTCTACTTCCCAAGTGCTGGGGATAAAGCGCGCACCACCACTGCCTGACCTGAATCACCCCCTGCCTGTCCCCACACACACACCATTCTTTTTTTTTAAAGATTGGTGTATTTATTATTATGTATACAGTGTTCTGTCTGCATGTACACCTGCAGGCATCAGATTGCATTATAGATGGTTGTGAGCCACCATGTGGTTGCTGGGAATTGAACTCAAGACCTTTGGAAGAGCTGGCGGTGCTCTTAACCACTGAGCCATCTCTCCAGCCCCCCACACACCATTTTTTTTAAAGATTTTTTTTTATTGTATATGAGTGCTTTATCTGCAGAAGAGGGTATCAGATTATGTTATAGGTGGTTGTGAGGCAGCATGTGGTTGCTGGGAATTGAACTCAGGACTCTGGAAGAGCAGGTGGAGCTCTTAACCACTGAGCCATCTCTCCAGCCCCCACACACCATTTTTAAAACATATTTATTTATATCTATACAGTTCTCTACCTGCAGGCCAGAGGAGGGCATCAGATCTCATTATAGTTTGTGAGCCACCATGTGGTTGCTAGGAATTGAATTCAGGACCTCTGGAGGAGCACTCAGTGCTCTTGATCTCGAGCCATCTCTCTCCAGCCCATTTTCTTTCTTTCTTTCTTTCTTTGGTTTTGAGACAGGGTTTCTCTGTATAGCCTTGGCTGCCCTGGCCTCACTCTGTAGATCAGGCTGGCCTTGAACTCACAGAGATCCGCCTGCCTCTGCCTCCTGAGTGCTGGGATTAAAGGCGTGCACCACCACTGCCCGGCTTTTTTTTTTTTAAGATTTGTTTATTTATTATGTATACAGTGCACATCAGATCACATTATAGATGGTTGTGAGCCACCATGTGGTTGCTGGGAACTCAGGACCTCTGGAAAAGCAGTTGGTGCTCTTTTATTTTATTTTATTTTTATTTTTTATTATTATGTATGCAGTGCTCTGGCCAGAAGAGAGCATCAGATCACATTACAGATGTTACAGATGGTTGTGAGCCACCATGTGGTTGCTGGGAATTGAACTCAGGACCTCAGGAGGAGCAGTCAGTGCCCTTAACCTCTGAGCCATCTCTCCAGTCCCAGCAGTTGGTGCTCTTAACCACTGAGCCCTCTCCAGCCTTTTTTTTTTTTTTTGAAACAGGGTTTCTTTGTGTAGTCTTGGCCGTCCTGGACTTGCTTTGTAGACCAGTGAACTCACAGTGATCTACCTGCTTCTGCTCCCAGAGTGTTGGAAATACAGGCATGCGGTGCCCAGGGGTGTAGGAAGGGTCTTAAATCCATATGTTCACACGGGACATGGTGGCACACACCTGTAATTCCAGCACTTAGGAGGCAAAGGCAGGTAGATCTCTGTGTGTTCCAGGCCAGCCTGATCTACAAAGTCAGTCTAGTCCAGCTAAGGCTACACAGCGAAACCCTGTCTCAAAAAGCCCAAAAAAGAAAAAGAAAAATCATGTGTTCACAGTTTACTGTTCTATCTTACTATGGTGCCAAAAACAATTTGAACAATCCTGTTTTGTTTTCAGTTTGGTACTGTATTAAATAAATTAAATCAGGTATCTTTTCTCTCTCTCTCTCTCTCTCTCTCTCTCTCTCTCTCTCTCTCTCTCTCTCTGTGTGTGTGTGTGTGTGTGTGTGTGTGTGTGTGTGTGTTAGCTTTGGCTGTCCAGGACTCGATTTGTAGGCCAGGCTGGCCTTTGACTCACAGTGATCCGCCTGCCTCTGCCTCCTGAGTGCTGAGATTAAAGGTATGCACCACCACTGCCCAGCTAACTTTTTCTTCTTTTTTAAAATTTATTTTTCAGGAGGCAGAGGCAAATGGATCCCTATGAGTCTGAGGCCAACCCGGTCTACAAAGGGAGTCCAGGACAGCCAAGGCTACACAGAGAAACCCTTTCTCAGAAAAAAAAAAAAAAAAAAGAAATCTTTTTTTTTTTTTTGGTTTTTTCGAGACAGGGTTTCTCTGTGTAGCCTTGACTGTCCTGGACTCCCTTTGTAGTCCAGGCTGGCCTTGAACTCACAGTGATCTGCCTGCCTCTGCCTCCCGAGTGCTGGGATTAAAGGCACGCGCCACCACGCCCGGCAAAAAAAAATATCTTTATTGGTGTTTTGTCTATATGTGTATGTGAGGGTGTTGGATCCTAGAGTTACAGGCAGGTGTAAGCTGTCATGTGGACACTAGGAATTGAACGCTGGTCCTCTGGAAGAGTAGTCAGTACTCTTAGGCACTAGCACACACTCAACTCAAGAGCTTTCTGTAAGCAAGAGCTAAATAAAGCCAGCCATACATAGGTGAAGAAGAGGGGGAGCAAGCGACCACTGACAGGGTGTGAACACAAGTAAACACAGGAAGGAAGGAAGCGAGTTGAAGGGTATTTAACACAGTCTGGAGGAGGAAAAGGAGTTTTTTTCCTTCTGGGATGCCTGCAAAGGAGGAATGCCTTCACTGCCTCTGAACCACCAGGTTTTCACCCTAGCATCTGGCTCCTGGGTCTTTATTAGTAAAATGGACCAAGTGGGATTCTCTTTCTTTATAACAATAGGTCATAGTGGCTGGGGTGTGGCTCAGTGGTACAGCACTTGCCTAGCTCAAGCAAAGATCTGGTCCCCTAAACTATAAACATACGTATAGCACGTCACATCGGATAACGGTTCCCCATTTATAGGCTGATGTGACTGACCCAAGGCCATTTTTAGACTGGGGCTAATATCCTAAGAGCAATAGATACTTTTTCTCTCTCTCTCTTTTTTTTTTTTTTTTTTTTTTTTTTTTTGGTTTTTTGAGACAGGGTTTCTCTGTGTAGCCTTGGCTGTCCTGGACTCGCTTTGTAGACCAGGCTGGCCTCGAAGTCACAGCGATCCACCTGCCTCTGCCTCCCGAGTGCTGGGATTAAAGGCGTGCGCCACCACGCCCGGCTTACTTTTTCTCAATTTAGGGTATTTTCTACTTCTTACTCTGTGGCCAGTTCATCGTAATGTAACTTATGACATACAATGATGTGGGTGCGGAGGGACAATGGTGGGCTCATGCCAAGGCGTGCTCCTGAGAAATTATACCATGCTACAGAGCTGCTCTAGGGAGATTTATTGGTGGAAGGGAGAGAAAAGTCTGGAGAAGGAGTAGAGGCAGCAAGCAAACCATGAGAGCAGAGAGAGAAGAGGCAGAGAAGGAGAGAGAAAAGAATGTGCTGAGAACAGACAGAGAATTGGGCTGGCAAGATTCTTTTATCCAATAGCCCACACCTGGTAGAGACAGGTGCAGGTGATGACGTAAGATGTTGCTGAATTGCCTGCACACTTGCAGTAACCCCTTCAGAAGTTGAAGAGAGGCATATGCCTGTAGTCCCAGCACTCGGGAGGCAGAGGCAGGGGGATCTCTGTGAATTCAAGGCCAGCCTGGTCTACAAAGTGAGTCCAGGACAGCCAAGGCTACACAGAGAGACCCTGTCTCAGAAAGAAAAGAAAAGAAAGAAATGGAGGAGATAGGTGGCCCAAAAATGCCATAGGATCCCTGCTTACTGGTTAACAGTGGCGGGGGGTGGGGGTGGGGGGGACATTATTGAGTCTCATAAGGTAGAGAGACTAGGGAGCTCCACAAGTGTCAATAGCACTTTGTCTACCACACCAGAAGCGGCAGGGGAGGTGGGTGATCCTCTGAAACCTGCTGGCAGATAGATAGGCTGGTACACAGGCTCAGCTGATGCTTCCCAGGATGGGGTTAAGGGTCAGCACCAAGCTATCAGCAGTGCTTGAGCAGGCCCCAGCAGCTGCAAAGGGAGTTCCGCCATTGCTGTCTGATTACCAGACATCCAGTGGCAGTTCCCCCTGGAGTAAATGGAGTCCCAGACAGTCATGGTAGAGCGAGAAAACAAGCTAAACTTTACTTGTGAATCAGGGATGTCCTGGGTGGGGGGGGGGGGTGGATTCTGTGAGGGTGACTGTGTCTGACTCCCTAGGGCTAAGGGTGCCTGCTGGATACCGGATACTTCATCTACATGCAGTGCCTTGTTTACTGTCAACACCACAGAATCCTATCACAAGAAGGAGAAAACAATACTTGTGAGGAAATGACTCCTAGGTACAGTTAAGGGACATTTGCTGGAGGCTAGGATCTCAGCAGGGGTGGGGTGCTTCCTTGCTTGTTATCAGGAAAGGGGCTGGGCATGTATTTTCTCTTAGGACTGTGTGACTCCCCTTACAAGATCTGGGGTTACCTGATCAGGTGGAGTGAGAACCCCACTGAGAAATGGGGGTGCCAAACAGCAACGGAGACAAGTCAGGCTCCAACCTTACCCAGCACAGTCCCACAAAAGCCAGGTGCCCCCATGGATTTAGGATCGTCAAAGGGCTAAAACAACAACAAAAATAACCTGTCTGCAGCTTAAGTCTGAGCTCGATGGCGGGAGGGGACATTATTGAGGACCTAGTGTGATGTGGTAGTAAACGTTAGGTTTCCAACTTCAGACACAAGGCTAAGGTGTCTACTTAACATATTAACGCAGACCCAGCCTCCAGGTTCTCCCAGCATCCCTCAGCCCTTTATTTTGTCTTTCTTTTTCTTTTTTTATATTTATTTATTTAATTATGTATGCAGTGTTCTGCCTGCCAGAAGAGGGCATCAGATCACATTACAGATGGTTGTGAGCCACCATGTGGTTGCTGGGAATTGAACTTTGGAACAGCAGGCAGTGCTCTTAACCACTGAGCCATCTCTCCAGCTCCTTGGTTTTGGTTTTTCGAGATAGGTTTTCTCTGTGTAGCCTTGGCTGTCCTGGACTTGCTTTGTAGACCAGGCTGATCTTGAACTCACAGCCATCCACCTGCCTCTGCCTCCCGAGTGCTGGGATTAAAGGCATGCGCCACCAGGCCCATCCCCTCGGCCCTTTATCCGGGGTCCTCCTGGCTGGGCTGGCATACCCTGCTCCCTACCTACCCTAAACTTTCACAGCCCAGGGGCTGAGCTGCCCTTCCTTGTATATAACCCAGCCATTTTGCTTACGTCACTCTTTTGGGCTTCCTGGCTGCTGTACCTGGTCCCTCCCTCTCCGGTCCCTTTTGCCCTCCCACCTCTACTCTCACGGCTCAGGGTAACATCATGTCCATTCTGGATTCCCCAGGTGTCTCTGCCTCTGGCTATGTCTCCCTTTTATCTACAGTAAACTTTCTCCACCATACCTAGGAGTAGAAATGTCTTTTCCTTTTATTTCTTTTCTTTATCTATGTGGTGCCAAAACCTGGGACCAGACATGGTTTTTTTTCTCTTTTTCTTTTCTTTTTTGTTTTTGTTGTTTTGTTGTTTGTTTGTTTGTTTGGCTGGTTGATTGGTTTTTTGTTTTGTTTTGTTTTGTTTTGTTTTGTTTCGAGACAGGGTTTCTCTGTGTAGCCTTGGCTGTCCTAGACTTACTTTGTAGATCAGGTTGGCCTTGACCTCACAACAATCCTCTGCCTCCTGAGTGCTGGGATTAAAGGCATGTGCCACCATGCCCGGATCATTTTAAGAAATTTTAAGTTGTATGTACATATGTGTGGGTATGTGTACATGCGAGGTGTTCACGAAGGTGAGGTGTTGGATTCCCTGGAGCTGCGATTACAGAACATCACATAAGTGCTAAGAACTGAGCCTAGGCCCTCTGAAAAGCAGCAAGTGTTCTGAATCACTGAGCCACATCTCCACCCACCCCTTTTTTAAATTTAAGATTTTATTTTATTTTATTTATAGTTTTAGTTTTTCAAGACAGGGTAGCACTGGCTGTCCTGGACTCACTTTGTAGACCAGAGTGACCTCGAATTCACAGAGATCTGCCTGCTTCTGCTTCAGGATTTTATTTTTAATTATGTGTATGTCTGTATGTATATGCACTTTTTTTTTTTTTTTTGGTTTTTTGAGACAGGGTTTCTCTGTGTAGCCTTGGCTGTCCTGGACTCCCTTTGTAGACCAGGCTGGCCTCGAAGTCACAGCAATCCACCTGCCTCTGCCTCCCGAGTGCTGGGATTAAAGGCGTGCGCCACCACGCCCAGCGGTATATGCACTTGTATGTGGGTGCCCACAGAGGCCAAAAGAGAGTATCTAATTCCCTGGAGCTAGTTGTGAGCCTTCCAACATGGGTGCTAGGAAACAAATTTGGTTCTCTCTAAGAGCAGCAAATTCTCTGAACCACTCTAGCTCATTTTTGCTTTTGCACTTATGGTCTTGCTCTGTAGCCTAGACTAGCCTA
Organism: Acomys minous; assembly: GCF_964271855.1. Taxonomy (NCBI): domain Eukaryota; kingdom Metazoa; phylum Chordata; class Mammalia; order Rodentia; family Muridae; genus Acomys; species Acomys minous. The sequence goes on along the minus strand of NC_140491.1, from coordinate 63,985,728 downwards.
AAATGAGAACCTTCTGCCTCAGCCTTCTAAAAAATGAAAAAGAAAAGATGTGGGTTGTATCCCCTTGTATTAAGTCTGGGCCGGCCCGGTGACTTGTTTTAACAGAGTTACAACAAACAAGATGTCATGTTAGTTCTAGATTAAGCTTGATAAGTCCTAAGCTACCAAATAAAAATATCTAATTGCCCTATGGAGAGGTCTTGAGAATACCCAGACATGAGTGGAGCCGAGCAAGCCTCAGATGTACCCAGATGAATGCAGGGGCATGGTGATGTGGCTGTTTCAGCATGTGTTGTCACATGAGCAGCCATGCCGGTCTCAGGCAGGAGGCTCTTGTACACTGGTTGGTATCTGCTAAGGATGGAATGACCAAGATATTTATGGCACTCATGCATCTGCCACTGTTTCCAGGGCTGATCACAAAGTCGCCTCGTGGCCTTTTGTTTTTTTTTTTTTCCGAGACAGGGTCTCTCTGTGTAGCCTTGGCTATCCTGGACTTGCTTTGTAGACCAGGCTGGCCTCGAACTCACAGCGATCCACCTGCCTCTGCCTCCCTAGTGCTGGGATTAAAGGCCTGTGCCACCACTGCCTGGTTATTGTGGCCTATTTTTGTTGTGGGGTATCTACCAGAGAAGACAGCGGAGACACTGGTTTAAGCCAATAGGCTTTGTGAGCTGACTGGTGACTACACTGGGTGCTTGGGATCCCAGGATAGCTCTTGAGTTTTTCTCAGGGTAAGCTTCTAAGCACACACACACAAAAAAACCTATTCTGGGTTGAGCAAGAATGGCTAGCCATGGGCTAGAGAGATGGCTCTGAGGTTAAGAGCACTGACTGCTCTTCCAGAGGTCCTGAGTTCAATTCCCAGCAACCATATGGTGGCTCACAACCATCTATAATGAGATCTGGTGCCCTCTTCTGGAATGCAGGCATACATGCAGGCAGAGCACTGTATACATAATAAATCAATTAAAAAAAAAAAAAAAAAAAGACTGGCTAGCCAGAGCAGAACTACTGAAGCCCACAAGCAAGGTTCATACGTTCAGAGACTTTCCCAGAAGGATGAACTTTGATGGATTAGGCCTTTGTTTTCATTTTGGGAGGTGGTGCTGTCCATGTACCGGGTTTTATGGCCTGCATGGTACTGCCATCGTAGAGTCAGCTGTGCTAAGGTGTGGAGCCTGTTCCATCTTCAAGACTAGCTGGGGGCTCTACAGGGAACATTGGTTTCATGATAATATGAATGACTATCACAAGATGAAAGTGCTATTACTAAGGCTGGGTTTATAACACCTCAGTTTTTCTAATCCCCCCTTTCTTTCTTTTTTTTCTTTTTTCTTTTTTTTTTTTCTTTTCTTTTCTTTTTTTTTTTTTTTTTTTTTTGAGACAAGGTTTCACTGTGTAGCCTTGGCTGTCTTGGACTTGCTTTGTAGACCAGGCTGGCCTCGAACTCACAGTGATCTGCCGCCTCTGCCTCCAGAAAGCTGGGATTAAAGGTGTGCCACCAAGCCTGTCTCACCACATCTGACTTCTAATGCTTTTTGTTTGTTTGTTTTTTGTTGTTGTTGGAGACAGGGTTTCTCTGTGTAGCCTTGGCTGTTGTGGACTCACTTTGTAGACCAGGCTGGCCTTGAACTCACAGTGATCCATCTGCCTCTGCCTCCCAAGTGCTGGGATTAAAGGCGTGCGCCACCACCACCTGGCTCTAATGCCTTTTTTGACATCTCTCTCACTGTGTAGTTCTGGCTGTCTTAGGCTCATCTTTTATTATTTTTTTTAAAGATTTATTTATTATTATGTATACAGTACTCTGCCCACACATACACCTGCAGGTCAGAAGAGGGCATCAGATCACATCATACATGGTTGTGAGCCACCATGTGGTTGCTGGGAATTGAACTCAGGACCTCTGGAAGAACAGTCAGTGCTCTTAACCTCTGAGCCATCTCTCCAGCCCCTGACTAGGCTCATCTTAAACTCAGAGGTCTACCAGCAGCTGCCTCCTGAGTGATGGGATTAAAGGCGTGTTCCACCACACCTGGTCTGAATCGAATTCATTTCATCAAAGTAGTCATAGGATCAGTATGAGGCATGGCAAGTACGGGGGGGGGGGGGGGGGGCCGGGAGGGAGGAAGTGGATAAGGGTGAAATTTGTTCTGTTTATATATTTTATGTATATGAGTGTAACATCTGCATGTACAACTGCACAACAGAAGAGGGCATCTGATCCTGTAGATGGTTATGAAGCACTATGTGGGTGCTGGGAATTGAACTCAGAATCTCTGGGAGAGCAGTCAGTGCTCATAACTCCTGGGATGTATCATATATCACAAACATATAAATGTAGCACTAACTTTGAAACCAGCAGCACAAAGATGAAGGATAAAAAGAAAACCGGTGGCTGTGTGTGGTGGCGCACACTTTTGATCTCAGCACTTGGGGAGGTGGAGGAGGTGGATCACTGAGTTCAAGGTCAGCCTGGTCTACACAGTGAGTCCCAGTACAGCCAAAGTTACATGGTAAGCCCTGTCTGAAAAACACCCCCACAAAAGACACACACCCTCAATGACCTTTCTATAACCAAGCCCGACCTCTAACCATCTCACAAAAATAGCATCAAATTGGGCTGGAAAGATGGTTCAGTGGATAAGAGCACTGGCTGCTCTTCCAAGAGGTCCTGAGTTCAAGTCCCAGCAACCACATGGTGGCTCACAACCATCTGGAGTGGAATCTGATTGCTTCTTCTGGTATATGTGAAAAGAGAAAACTCATATATTCACACCAGTGGTAACTATTCAAATGTTGTATCTACTTTACAGAATACTGACATTTGGGGGTTGCTTCTTCTTCTTCTTCTTCTTCTTCTTCTTCTTCTTCTTCTTCTTCTTCTTCTTCTTCTTCTTCTTCTTCTTTTCTTCTTTCCCCATCCTCTTCTTTTTTTATTTTATTTATTTATTTATTTTTGGTTTTTCGAGACAGAGTCTCTGTGTGTAGCCTTGCTTGTCCTGGACTCGCCTTGTAGACCAGGCTGGCCTCAAACTCACAGCAATCCACCTGCCTCTGCCTCCCAAGTGCTGGGATTAAAGGCATGCGCCACCACCGCGAGCCTCTCTTCATTATTTTTTTTAAAGATTTATTTATTTATTTATTTATTATGTATACAGTATTCTGCCTGCATATACAACTGCACTCTAGAAGAGGGCACCAGGTCTCATTATAGATGGTTATGAGCTACCATGTGGTTGCTGGGAATTGAACCCAGGACCTTTAGGAAGAGCAGGCAGTGCTCTTAACCTCTCAGCTATCTCTCCAGCCCTCTCCTCTTTATTTTATTTATTTATTTATTTATTTATTTATTTATTTATTGATTGATTGAGACAGGGTTTCTCTGTGTAGCTTTGGCCATTCTTTGTAGGGATTAAAGGCGTGCGCCACCACGCCCGGCTTCTCCTCTTTATTTTAATTGTGCATTTGTGCCTGCTTGTGCATGTGTGGTAAAGTGCCCACAGAGCTGAGAGATACCAGATTCACCTGTGCTGGGAATTTAACTCAGGTTCTTCTCTTTCTTGTTTTTCTTTCTTTCTTTTTGGATCCGCCTGAATTTTTGGTTTGGTTTGGTTTGGTTTTTTGAGATAGAGTTTCTCTGTGTAGCTTTGGCTGTCCTGGACTCTCTTTGTAGACCAGGCTGGCCTTGAACTCACAGGGATCCACCTGCCTCTGCCTCCGGAGTGCTGGGATTACAGGGGATTATAGGGTGGGGTTACAGAGAGGATCCATCTGAATTTTTAACAATAGGAATATAATTTACTCTGTTCCCTAATCTAGCACTAGAGAGGTGGGGGAATGACATGGGGAAAGACAGAGACAGAGGAGAGAAAAGGCAGCCAAGTCCCAGGTGGCTTTGTCAAGAACATCCAGGGTTTAGGGACATAGAGTAGAGCCAAACTCTTTTACAATACTTTGTGAGACCCCAGCCACAGGGAATGCTTCAACGTCCACATACCTGGAAAAGCAGTGTGTTGGGGTCACGGTAGTGGCATGGCAGGTGGTGTGGGCCACCAGTCTCTTGGCCATCTTGCCCTGGCCATGGCCTCGCGACATAACAGCTGTGTCCCCAGAGTTCTGCCCATCCGCCTTGTGGTCCAGTAGGAGGAGGAGCAGATGTATGTATGAGTCGGGACCATCCACAGGCCCTGCAGTGTCTTCTCTCATGGTCCCCAGGTGTCCTTGGCTATCAGTGCTTGTGGCAACAACTGATGTCGCCCTCTGCCTGCTCCAGGACGCCCAGCATCTCCTCAGTGATGGCCTGTAGTGCCCGGCCTAGCTGGTTGGCGTTGTACAGCTCGCCCAGTGGGAGCACATGGACAAAAGCTGAGCAGCCTCGGCCCTGGTAGAGCGAGGTGTAATAGGTGAGGTCACATAGGTACCTGCCAGCATCATCCTCAGAGATGATGACAAATGCATCCAGCCCCAGGGTGGTCACCCGTTTGCGCACAGCATCCATGTCAGTGATGGAGTCGATGCTTTCAGGGCTGTCCTCCACACAGCACTGCAGGCCGGGACAGAAGCAGCATTTATCCAGTCCTTTGTAGTGTCCACATTTCTCCAGGGTCACTGTGGTGGCCATGCCGGACACCCCGACATGTACCGTGAGCTGGGGGCTGTGTTTCTCCCACAGCGCAGGGATGAGCCTCTGGTGGACACATGCAGGTCCACGCTGTCCCCAGGGCCCAGCTTCTCCAGCTCCTGGACAGCAATCCAGCTGGCATTCACAGTGTGCTCCCCAAAAGGGCTGAACCCGGTCACTACCACCACCACCGCCGCCTTCCGCGGCAGCTCCATGGCAAGACACACCCACCAGGACCGTGGCGGCGGGGCCTGGAGTGGATACTAGACACCCCCCTCCCCCCACCACTTTTTTTTGGGTTTTTGACATAAGGTTTCTCTGTGTAGCACTGGTTGTCCTGGACTCCCTTTGTAGGCCAGGCTAGCCTCAAATTCACAGAGATCTGCTTGCTTCTGCCTCTTGAGTACAGGATTGAAGGTGTAAGCCACCACCAGCTGCCTTACTCAGGGACTATTAACCACTAAGCCATGTCTCCAGCCCCAGAAGCCAAGATTTTTGGGTTTTGTTCTTTGTTTTGTTTTTGTTTTTGTTTTTGTTTTTCTGTTGTTGTTATTGTTCCAAGATAGGGTTTTCTGTGCAGCCCCGCTTGACTGTCCTGGAACTCACTCTGTAGACCAGGCTGGCTTAGAATTTGAGATACCCACCTGCTTCTGCCTCCCAAGTGCTGGTATTAAAGGTGCACCACTACCATCTTGCTTGCCAAGAGCCTTTTAATTTAATTTTATTCATTTATTTGATTCTCGAGACAGGGTTTCTCTTGTAGCCCTGGCAGTCCTTTGTAGACCATGTTGGCCTTGAACTCACAGAGATCCCCTTGCCTCTGCCTCCCAAGTGCTGGGACTAAAGGCATGCGCCACTACACACACCCCTTGCCAAAATTTTTCAACTGACTCTAGAAAAGAGTTTCAAAGCTATTATTAAGCAGAGGCTGAATTTATTTTTTGTTTCTTTGGTTTTTTTGAGACAGGGTCTCTCTGTGTTAGCCTTGGCTGTCCTGGTCTTGCTTTGTAGACCAGGCTGGCCTCAAAATCAGAGCAATCTGCCTGCCTCTGCCACCTGAGTGCTGGGATTAAAAGCGTGTGCCACCAGGCCTGGCTTCATAGAATGAATTTTTTAAAAAAGATTTATTATTATGTATACAGTGCTCTGCCTGCACGTACACCTGCAGGCTAGAAGAGGGCATCACATTATAGATGTGAGTCATCATGTGGTTGCTAGGAATTGAACTCAGGACCTCTGGAAGAGCAGCCAGTGAGTGCACTTAACCTCTGAGCCATCTCTCCAGCCCCCCATAGAATGATTTTTAAATCTTACAAAAAATAGAGACAGTTTCTCTTTTGAGACAGACTTTTTTCTTTCTTTCTTTTTATTTTTATTTATTTATTTATTTATTTTTGGTTTTTCCAGACAGGGTTCCTCTGTGTAGCCCTGGCCATACCAGACTCACTTTGTAGTCCAGGCTGGCCTCAAACTCACAGCATCCTCCTGCCTCTGCCTCCCAAGTGCTGGGCTTAAAGGCATGTGTCACCTGGCCCAGGAGACAGAGCAACTTTTTTTTTCTTGTTTATCTATGTATCTATTTGTTGAGGCATGATCTCTTTATGGAACTCACTATGTAGATGAGGTTGGCTTTGAACTCATAGAGATCCACCTGCCTTTACCTGGAGTAAAGGCATGTACAGCATGGATATTTGTTGGGAGAAGGATTTCATGACACAGCACCTCTGTGGAAATCAGAGGACAACTTTCCACGAGTCTCAGGGGTCAAACTCAGGTCATAAGGTTCACCTTGATTTAGCGTCCTGGGACCACAGAGAAACCCTCTGTAGAAACAACAACAATAAAATACAAAGTTACCTGTTTGTTCTTTTGCTTGTTGGTTTTTATTTATTTGGTTTTCCAAAACAAGATTTCTCTGTTACACAGAGCCCTGGCTGTCATGGACTCATTTTGTACACCAGGCTGGCCAAGAACCTCCTGTCCCTACCTCCCAGATGCTGGGATTAAAGGTGTGAGCCACCACACCTGGCTACAAAGTTAACGCCCATGCAGCCTTGGTGATCCCAGGTTTGGCCTATCACTCTCCTATGGGTGATGGTGACTAAGATGGCTGAGCCTTCTCCAAGGCTTTCCTTCCACCTTCTGTAAGTCTTAGGGATTCAGCCCAGGTCACCGGGCTTGTATGGTAAGTGCCTGAGCCATCTTGCAGCCTCATTCCCAGTGGTGAACAGACATGACACTTCTTTCCCACTCAACAATATTTCCTGGCTACACTCTTCTTGCTACCTATGACCCTAATTCTCTTCCTTTCTTCAGCAAAATCTGAACCGTTTCTCATTGTCTCCAACTCTCTCTCCTTTTAAGACTGTTTTTGAAACAGGTGTCAGTAGGCCCAGGCTGGCCTTGAATTTCCTATAAAGCTAAGAATGACCTTGAACTCCTGATTCTCTGCCCTCCACCTCCCAAATTCTGGGGTTACAGGCCTGTTTGCTTTCCTTTTCTTTTTTCTTTTTTTTAAAATTTATTTATTTATTGTATGTGAGTACTTTATCTGCAGAAGAAGGCATCAGATCACATTACAGATGCTTGTGAGCCACCATGTGGTTGCTGGGAATTGAACTCAGGACCTCTGGAAGAGCAGGCACGTCTCTTAACCACTGAGCCATCTCTCCAGCCCCCGCTTTCTTTTTCTTTAAGAAGGTGTCTCACTGTATAGCTCAGATTAACTTGGAACTTGCTATGGATCCCAGGCTGACCTGAAATTTACTACATATTCTACGATGACTTCAAACCTTCTCACTTCTGCCTTGATCACAGTGGGATTTCAGGTATGAGCCTCAATGCCCAGCCTTCTATTCCTTAACACACTGACAGTTGTTCATCAACCAAAACTATACATCTCAAGGTAGGCAGTGACCCCAGGATGCTAAATTCATTGTTTCACTGTCCGTTGCTACCTTACTTGGCCTATGGTATAAACGGCTGCCACAAACAGCCCCTTCTGGCTTCTTTCTTTCTTTCTTTCTTTCTTATTAATTTATTCTTGTTACATCTCAATGGTTATCCCATCCCTTGTATCCTCCCATTCCTCCCTCCCTCCCATTTTCCCCTTACTCCCCTCCCCTATGACTGTGACTGAGGGGATTTCCTCCCCCTGTATATGCTCATAGGGTATCAAGTCTCTTCTTGCCCTTCCTGGCTTCTAGGCCAGCACCCTCCAGGCTTCTTTCCTAGCTGACATCTTAGTGCTCCTTGCTGAGTTGGTGTATTTCTAGTTATTTCCACCCTTTTCTATAAGTGTGGCCAAGGCTCAGCCCACTCCTCTTTCCTGTCATTCTCCCATAATGGGTAGTTTTAGGCCTCACTGTGGTTTGAATGTTTCTAGTCCTCCAGAATTCATATTAAGATGTGGGTATGAGCCAGGTAGTGGTGGCGCATGCCTTAAATCCCAGCATTCGGGAGGCAGAGGCAGGCGGATTGATGTGAGTTCCAGGCCAGCCTGGTGTACAAAGAGAGTTCAGGACAGCCAAGGCTACACAGAGAAACCCTGTCAAGAAAAAAAAACCAAACAAAACAGAGCTAGAGAGATGGCTCAGCAGTTAGGAGCACTGGTTGCCCTTTCAGAAGCCCGGGGTTCAATTCCCAGCACCTACGGCAGCTCACAAATGTCTGGGACTCCAGTTCCAGGGGATCCCACACCCCTACATAGACATATATATAGGCAAAACACCTATGTACATTAAATAAATAAATAAATCATGTTCAACTTTAATCACCAATGAAACAGACAGTATCCAAGGATGATGAGGTAATCAGAGTTCTTCCCTCATGGATGGATTTGGCTTTTTCTGTTTTTCTTCTTGTTCTTTTTTTGAGACAGGTTTTCTCTGTGTATCGCTGGCTGTCCTGGAACACTCTTTTTAGATTATGGCTTTGAACTCACAGAGATCTGCCTGCCTCTGCCTCCCATATGCTGGGGTTAAAGGTGTGCACCACCATACCTGGTGGATTTGGTTTTTCAAGACATGGTTTCTCTGTTTAGTTCTGACTGTCCTGGAACTCACTCTATAGACCAGGCTGGCCTCGAACTCTGAGATCTGCCTGCCTCTGCTGAGGGGAGGGAGTGTACAGACATTGACAGTAAAATAAAACAAGAAAAACAACAAAAAGAAAGTAAGAGGGCTGGAGAGATGGCTCAGAGGTGGGGAGCACTGGCTGCTCTTCCAAAGGTCCTGAGTTCAGTTTCCAGCAACTGTATCCTGACTCACAACCATCTGTAATGAGATCTCCTGCCCTATTCTGGCCTGCAGGCAACTATGTAGTCAGAACACTGTATACATAGTAAATAAGTAAATAAACAAATTACTCAACCTTAGGTATTTTTGCTGTGTTTTTGTTTTGTTTTCTCTCTTTTGGTTTTTTTATTTTTATTTTTATTTTTTGAGACAGGGCTTCTCTGTGTAGCCTTGGCTGTCCTAGACTCACTTTGTAGACCAGGCTGCCCTCGAGCTCACAGCAATCCGCCTGCCTCTGCTTCCCAAGTGCTGGGACTAAAGGCATGCGCCACCACTGCTCAGCCTGTTTTGTTTTCTCAAAAACAGATCCTCACTATGTAGCTGTCTGCACTGGAACCCACTATGTAGATACACTAGGCTGGCCTCAGATTTAGAGATCCACCATCAATCTCTGCCTCCCCAGGGCTGGGGTTAAAAGCATGTGCTTCCATGCCTGGCTTCCAACTGGTGTTTTCAGTAGTGAGGATTATCTAGGTTGGGTAGAAAGACTTACTGAAATGAGTTCAGGTGACCAGGTGCAAAGACAGTAGTTAGGAGCTCCTGGCCCTGGAGTCAGTTCCCAATACCCCCATGGTGGCTCACAGCCATCTGTAATGAGATCTAGTGCCCTCTTCTGGTGTGCGGGCACACATGCAGGAAGGAAGAACACTGTATACATAATAATTAAATCTTTTAAAAATATTTACATTAGTTATGTTTCCTCTCTCTCTCCCTGTCTCTCTCTCTCCCCCTCTTCAAGACAGGTTTTCTCTGTGTAGCCCCGGCTGTTCTAGACTCACTTTGTAGTAGACCAGCCTGGCCTCAAACTCAGAGAGATCCACCTGCCTCTGCCTCCTGAGTGCTGTCTTCTCTTGAAGGGGGAAAGTCTTTGAGCTCAAGGGATAGATATTTTTGAGTTTAGATTAGTGAAGGCACTAAATAGGTTGCAAAGCCATAACCAAGGAGCCAATCTTACTGTTGCACCCAACTTTGGGGCTACCTCATACTCAATCAGTTTAATGAAGGTACTCATGCTGGGGTATGTGGCCTCTTGGATCAACAGGTGTATCCTCGGTCTCCTTTACGTCATGCCGATGTGCTGAATTACTGTTTTGGAGGAACTTGCATTAAGGCAAATGGTTTTATTACCACGGAACACAGTCTGCTCCGTCCCATGCTGCCCCTCATCTCTCCCTAAAAAGCTTTCTCTTAACCGTCACAAGTCTAAAGAGGCTGATGGGACAGGTGAGTTTTTAGCAGCAAAGAAAGAATCCGTAAGTACCAAGTGTTGAGAGAAGGAGACAATCCTTTGCTCTTGGTAATTCCAAAACTGAACAGTGAGAGCTAGAAACTTCTGCATGTCCTCAGAGGCTTGGGGTCACCTGGAAGCAGGTGGAGCCTAGCCCTGGGCTTGAATTCTAGGCCTTAGCTGCTAGGTCAGGATTAGACTCGGAAGTTCCCTTCCCCGGAGACTCCTTCTCCTACCCCAGGCTCCTTATGGAAGGTCTTTTGTTTTGTTTTGTTTTTCGATACAAGGTCTTATCCTCCCCAAGGAGACCTAAGGTGCATCGGATGCGGGAAGCACAGAGTAGTTTCTATCCGCTGCCTCACAGGTAGGTTCTAGAGACCTGGGCTACTCTCGTACGGCATCTGCCAGCCTGTAACCAGCAGGTAGGGACAGGCGTTCCACGCCGTACACAGCTCAGAGACGCGAACGCAAGCGGCAAGTATCACCAAGGAGCCGCGACCAAGTGCGCCCACTCCCGCCCCTTCTGCCGCCGCCGCCTCAGCCGCCGCGAGCACAAAGCTTCCCGCGAAATTGACGTTGCGCCGGCCGCCGCGCAGGCGCCGCCCCCCGCCCGCCCCTCCCCCCGCGCTTAGTTCATTTTCACTGCGCCTGCGCCTCTTTTCTATTTGCCATTGGTCCCTTGGCCTCGGCGCGCCACGACCGGCGAAGGGCGCGTCCCGCGATTGGTCGGCCGCCGCCGGTCGGGGGTGTGTCCCGCTCTCGCCCCGCCCTCTGCTCCGCTCGCTAGGGTGCGCGCGGCGGTAGCGGCGGCGCGTGGCAGGTCCGGCGGGCGCGAGGCGGCGGCGGTGGCCCGAGCCTGGCCCAGCCTCGTCCGCCCGCGGCCCGCCCGGCCTGACCGACCCCCCTCGTCCCCCGGCCCCGGCCTGACCCGGAGTGCCGCGGCCTCGCTTCGGCCCGGCCCGGTCGGGAGCCTCCCGAGGGAGCCGGGGCTCCGCCTGCCGAGAGCTCAGGCCCGGCCATGACCGACTTTAAATTGGGCATCGTGCGCCTCGGCCGGGTGGCCGGGAAGGTGAGCGGTGTGGAGCGGCGGCGGCGAGGCCTGCGCGGGCTGGGGCACACGGGCGAGCAACTGCGCGGGCCTGCTGGGTCCGGGCGGGCGCCGCCTTCCTCGCGGGAGCCTTTTTCCCCCCCGCGGCCGGGGACGCGCCCCTCGGCCTCAGGACTCGTGTGGGACTGGGCTGGCGCGGAGCAGTTCTCGCCGTTCATCCCGTGCCTCCCCCCCCCTCGGGGCACCTGCGGCGGCGGCGGCGGCGGCTCGGGCGGCCCGACTGCACCTGCGGCCGCACGGTTTAAAAACGCGGCGGCCTCCCGCCGTGCCGCTCTCCGCCCGAAGCCCTGAGGCGAGCGGGGCCGGCCGGCCCGCAGTAGCCCTCGGCGACGCGTTTTAACGTTGCTCAGGGCTTGGCCACGTTCGGTCCCTCCCGTCGCAGGCTCCCCTGGAGCACAGACGAGGAGCCAGGGCCCTGATGTCGCTTAGGCTCCGTGGCTCTCCAGAGCTCCTGGGCTGGGCCACCACCCACCACATGTTGAAGCTGGCCTCCGGGACTGTGGACCTTCGCTCTGGTCTTTTCTTCCCTGGCTGCAGTTGCTAGTGGGAGAGAGGAACAGACAGAAAAGTAGAGGCAGGTTACTGAGATCTTCCAAGAGAGAGCTTCCAGGAAAGTAAAAGCAACGTGTCTTGAGACTGTTTTTCATTATTGCCGCGGGAGCTCGGGGAAGGAAGGACTGCTAGAACTTTCTAACTAGGGAGGGGTGGGAGCCTTTCGACTCAGGAGCTCATTGCAGGAGCCTGGGCCTTTAAAAGCTTTTTATTAGGAATGTTTGAGGCCAGATGAAGACGGACTAGGCGGTGGGCACGTGCACCAGCCTACTGAATAGTTCAGTCTCTTTCCTTGCTCTACTGCACTAGACTGAGTGAGTTTCTGGGTGCACTAAAAGCTCGGTGCCACTTTGTCAGGCAGGCTCTTAGAATAATGGATCCGACTTTCTTTTTCCCCCTACTTTTTTCTCTCTTTTTTTTCCGTTTTTTAATTTTAAATGATTTTATTTATTTGATTGGATTGGTGTTTTGCATACATGTATGTCTGTGTGAGCGTGTTGGGTCCCCTGGAACTGGAGTTACAGTTAGTTGTGAGCTGCCATGCGGGTGCCGGGAATTGAACTCAGGACTTCTGGAAAAGCAACCAGTGCTCTTAACCGCTGAGCCATTTCTCCAGCCTCCTCTTCTTTATTTTATTTTATTTTATTTATTTATTTTCTTTTGGAGACAGAGTCTCACTTTGGGGTCCTGATTTTCCTTAGAACTCAAGAGTTTTGGTGTGGGCTGTGGCAAATGAGTCTGAGCAAAGCCCCACAGAAGATGTGGTTACTTTCTGTCTCATTGGAAAGTATTTCAGATTCCCTTCGCTACAAGTTATGTTACTGTTTCTTAGGTCGATCTCAGTTGTAACTTTTGAAACGTGGTTTACTTTCAGACCAAATACACGCTGATAGACGAGCAGGACATACCGCTGGTGGAGAGCTACTCCTTTGAGGTAAGGATCACTGCTGTTGGGTGTCCAGGAAGCTGCACAAATTGATAGCCACTGATGCTTATGAGCCCTCAGCTCCAAAATGGTAGAGCCATTGTGACCTCTTTCACCCCAATTAGTAATGTTTTTGAAAATGTTGTTTTTGTGATTAGATATTTATTAAACCAAATGAACATACTTTTTGGGTGTAGATCCAGCCTTCCCTCAGTCTTCTTGATAAAGAATTACCAGCAACTGGCCGCAGTGGCACTTGCCTTTAATCCCAGCACTCGGGATCTCTGTGAGTTCAAGGCCAGCTTGGTCTACAAAGTGAGTCCAGGACAGCCAAGGCTTCACAGAGAAACCCTGCCTCCAAAAACCAAAAAGGGGGAAAAATTACCTGCTCTGGATTGTCCCCTTTTTTGGGGGCGGAGGGGAGAGCGGGACAAACCAGCTATAAACAATCTCCCTGTTTCTATTTCCTGAGTACTGAGATTTCAGATTTGGACATCACAGCCAATCTTAATGGGCTCTCCCCTTCCCCCAGTATTATTTTCGTGGCTTTAACTTGTGTGTTAATGTTTACCTAAATAGGCTGTGAACCACCCTGTGGGTGCTGGGAATCAAGCCCAGGGTCCTCTGAAAGAGCAACCAGGGCTCTTAACTGCTGGCCTCCCCATCCCATGTTCTGGATTTTTTAAATGTATAAAGTGTTCTGCCTGCATGTACACCTGCAGGCCAGAAGAGGGCACCGGATCTCATTATAGACAGAGCCACCATGTGGTTGCTGGGAATTGAACTCAGGACCTTTGGAAGAGCAGCCAGCGCTCTTAACCCCTGAGCCATCTCTCCAGCTATGTTGCAGAGATTTTTTATTTTTATTTTTCCTTCTTTTTGGATTTTTTGAGACAGGATTTCTCTGTGGTTAGCCTTGCCTGTCCTGGACTTTGTAGACGAGGCTGGCTGTGAACTCATAGTACCTGCCTCTGCCTCCCCTTAGCTGGGATCAAAGGCATGTGCTGCCATGCCTGGCCTCTGAACTTTGTTGTTTTTTGTTTGTTTGTTTGTTTGTTTGTTTTGTTTTTTCGAGACAGGGTTTCTCTGTGTAGCCTTGGCTGTCCTGGACTCCCTTTGTAGACCAGGCTGGCCTTGAATTCACAGCAATCCACCTGCCTATGTCTCCCGAGTGCTGGGATTAAAGGCGTGCGACATCACGGCCCAGCTGGACTTTGTTTTAAGGGTGGGAAATTCCACAATATTTTGCAAGTTGTTTATGAGGGTGCCTTGCCTGAGTGGCGCAGGAAGCCCCTATACTTTGGAGTCCTAGGAGCAGGATATCACCTGTACCTCTGGCATTTTTCTAAGCTGGATTTGAACTGCTGCTGAGAGTTGAAGGCTTTCCAACAGACTACTACTCTGCTCTCCTCTCAGGCTCGAATGGAAGTAGATGCTGATGGAAATGGTGCTAAGATATTTGCATATGCCTTTGACAAAAACCGAGGAAGGGGCTCGGGCAGGCTTCTGCATGAGCTGCTGTGGTGAGTATTTTCCAACTGATAGGTCTCCCCACCTGTGCCCCATGTGACCTGTGATATGCTCAGTATGCCTAAAGGTGAGAGAGCATTCTACCCAGTGGACCAGACTCAACCTTATCTGCCCTATCTCTGGGAGTCTGTTTTGTGACCTTTGCCACTAACCCAAAGGAGTGACTAGTGGGATTCCGGTGAGATGAGGCCTTGTGGAGGAAGAGCTTCTGCTCTTTGATCCTTCTTAGAAAATGTGCCATTGATCTTGGGTGAATAAGGTGGGATTTGAAATGTTGAGGCCATCCAATTGGGAAATTTATGTCTAGACCATTTTGTTGGTTTGGGGAGTTGACCTATTGCTCTCTGAGCCAAGCCCTTAAATCCAGGGGGGGGGAATCGTTGTTATCCTGGTCCCTGTCTGCGTGACCACAGACTGATGATATGCTTAGTTTCCTCTTGGTGTGCCGCTTCATCAGGATAAGGGCCCGGTTCAGAACACGTGACTGGCATTTTTCTGTGGTTGTACATTGATAGTTGAATAGAAGTGCTGAGGGTCTTTCCCTCAAGGCAAAAATTGTCTTTCCCTAGGGAACGCCACAGGGGCGGCGTGGCTCCTGGGTTTCAGGTGGTGCATCTCAATGCTGTGACTGTGGACAATCGCCTGGACAACCTGCAGCTGGTACCATGGGGTTGGCGACCCAAAGCTGAGGAGACCTCCAGCAAACAAAGGTGGGTCTTCCCTGGCAACGCCTCATACTTAAAGGACCATCCCATACTTTGATGTTTCTATTTTGTTCTTTTACTATGAGTGCTTTGGGACCTTGATATCCTTCTGCCCCTGCCGCTGCCAGTGTGTAGGGATTTTTATTTGTTTCATTGAAGAGGAAATAACTTTTTAATTTATGTTTTGTTTTGGAAACAGGGTCTCTATGTAGCCCTGGCTGTCCTGGGACTCATTATGTAGACCAGGCTGGCCTCAAACTCATAGCAGTCTGTCTGCCTCTGTCTCGTAGGTGCTGGGATTAAAGGTGTGCATCACCATTTTTTGCCACTGACCACTGACCACCCCAACAGATGCTAGTGGTATTGGTGAGGTTGGTTGATCAACAGTGGGTTGATCTTTGTAGCAGACATCTTTTGCGAGGGCCCCAAGTACTGTAGATGGGGCTGTGGGAGAACCCAGCCTGCTTTACTTGGTATTTAGTGTTAGCCTTTAGGTCCTTAGGGGACAGTTGGCCAAACTACTATTTTATTCTTGCAGTGTGAAGGCAGCCCTGTGAAGGTCTCAAACTTTGAATCTGCTTTGTTCGCTTCCTACTCTGATACCAGAGTTTTTTGAGTCTTCAGTTCTTTTATAAACACTTTCCCCCACCCCACTTTTTAAAAAAATTTAAGGTTCTTTGTCCTCTCCCTGTCCTCCCCTACCCCCCCCCCCCCAAACAGGGTTTCTTTGGGTAGCCTTGGCTGTCCTAGACTCACTTTGTAGACCAGGCTGGCCTCGAACTCACAGCGATCCACCTGCCTCTGCCTCCCGAGTGCTGGGATTAAAGGCGTGCGCCACCACGCCCGGCCCCAAATTTAAGGTTCTTATGTCTTATGCTGGCTTCAACTTGCTATATAGCTGAGAAGCTGAGAGTTACCTTAAACTTCCCGTCCTCCTGTGAGGTATACATCCTAGTGAGTAGGGGCCAACAGGGTCCTGTGGCTGAGTGCTATCTTTAATCTTCTGAATACACTTTATGTTCATGAGATACAACAACTACAGTTAAGACCTGTGTTTGGAAAAGACCAGCTGCAGTTCTGGGGGTAGAGGGCTGAGGTTTGTGGTCAGATGGCCTGTTGGCCCTTTTCCTCTGCCAATTTTGGGAGACAAGTTAGGTTGAAGCTGCCCTTCAGGTGGATAGTTCCTCTTGCTGGCAGAGGGATCCATGAAGCATGTCTGGTATGTCTCTAGTTGGTCGTAGTCGGGGAGAATGAGTACGTGTTGGGGAGTGCTTGATACTGTGGGCACATGTGTCCAGTGTCCTGGTTTGCTTGTGAAATACCGTGACCAAAATCAGTGACACAATCCATTATTGAGGGAATTAAGGGCAGAAATTGAAACAGGAATCTGGAAGCAGGAACTAAAGCAGACACCTTGGGAGCTCAGATTTCTTTCTTTTTGGGTGGTGGGGGGTTGTGTTTGTTTTTTGAGACAGGGTTTCTCTGTGTAGCCTTGGCTGTCCTGGACTCTGGAGACCAGGCTGGCCTCAAACTCACAGAGAGCCACCTGCCTCTGCCTCCTGAGGGCTGGGATTAATGGTGTGCCACCTCTTCCCAGCTCAGCTTGCTTTGTTACACAGTCTAGATCAGTGATTTCTGTCCTGTATCAATAAATACCCAACCCCCAGGGCAGTCTGATAGAGGTAATTCCTCAGCGGAGGTTCTACCTGTACAAGTGACTAGTTTGTGTCAGGTTGACAAAAACTAACCAGCACAATTGATCGTTGTTAACTTGACAAACACACATCACTTTAAGCCATAGTCTTGTTGTCTCCAGAGTCTCTTGTTGATATCATAATATAAAACCAAAGCCCAACAGTATAAATAATCTCAGTTTTGAGCATCTGAGACTAACTCGTAATTTCTGGTTTGCACAGGGGAGCAGCTCTGCCCCATTTCTCTAGCTCTGCCATTGACAGCATACCACAGCTTCTTTTTTTTTTTAAAACACAGACAAGGCTTCTCTGTAGCCTTGACTGTCCTAGACTTGTAGACCAGGCTGGCCTCGAACTTAAAGAAATCCTCTTGCCTCTGGCTTCTTGAGTCTGGGATTACCACCACACTCGGCTCCACAGCTTACCTTGTCTTTCGTGCTAGGTTTGTGCCACACATGCAGCTGTCTTTGGTGCTTATCCTACAGTCCTGGCATTTATTTCCAATATGCTGGGGTTTCCAACTGAGGCTACACCTTACTCAGCGGCCTCTCCGTGTCTCAGCTGCTCTCCATAGCCCTTCAATCCTGAAGCTTCCATGCTGCCAAAACCATTGCCATGTGAAGGACTTTCACACATTACCAAGTTTGCCTATCAGCTTGAGAAGCAGCCTTGGCTCCTTCTGAACCACAACTCTGTGCTAACAGAAAATATTTCCCACAAGATTTCACACTTTTGCTAATCACAGCTGATTTGTTAGCCCCAGCTGATCAGAAACCACAGATCCTTAATTCAGATATATACATGTGGACATCTCTTAATAGACTTTGAGGAACTCAAGTTTCCCAAGCTAGGCTTCCATCCTCTCTATTCCTTTCAACACTTTAAGAAAAAACATTATTTGCCTTTATTTTATGTGCATTGGTGTTTTGCCCGCATGTATGTCTATGTGAGAATGTTAGCTCTTGGAATTACAGACCCTTGTCCTCTGGAAAAGCAGTCAGTGCCCTTAACCACTAAGCCAACACTCTTAAGCTTCCGCATAACAGCCCATTAAAATTGGAGCGCTTAATGGCTTCTGGATTTCATTTCTTGTTTTCTGAAATAGAGTTTCTGTGCAGTCCTGGCTGTCCTGGAACTCTGTAGACCAGGTTGCCCTCGAAACTCAGAAATCTACCTGTCTCTGCCTCCTGAGTGCTGAGATTAAAGGTATGCGCCACTATGCCCTGCTCAGTGGCTTTTTTAGTCTAAAGTTCGAACACTTCCACAGTCCTCTGCAAAACAACCTGGCAAAGTCTGTCACAGCAATCTCCGATGCTGTATTAGTTATTTTTCTGTGGTTATGATGAGACACCATGAAAAGCAACTAAAGATGGGTTTACTGGGGATATAGTTTCAGATGGATAATAATCTATTATCACCAGGAAGCTGATGGTTTACATCCTCAGCCACAAAAAAATTAAGCTGAGAGCACAAAGTTTAAGTAGCCCAAGGCTTTAGCCTGCTTCTGGTGACGGGCTTCCTTCAGCTAGTCTGTACCTCCTAAATAACTCTGAACAGTGCTGCCAACCAGGGACCAAGTGTTCAACATGAGTCTGTGGGGCATTTCTTCTTTAGACCACCACAGGGGCCGCCTCGTGCAGCATGAGTCTCATACTGCAGTTCCTGTTGTAACATTCACTTCAGCCAGACATGGTGGTGCATACCTTTCATCTTAGCACTCTTGGAAGCCAGCACTCTCAGTTCCAGGCCAGCCTGGTCTACAGAACTATCGTCAGGACTACACAGAGAAACCACCTTGGAAACAATCAAAAAAGCCCATTCAGTTACTTCTGGCTGGCTCCCTTGTTCAAGAGGAAAGATAGCTATAACCTTAAAGGGGAAGTAGTAGGCTAACAGTAGTAGTTGGTGCTTCTTATGGTCAAGGGCAGCATGAAGGTCTTACTAGCAGCATTGAGTAGCTAAGCTTGCTAAACTCCATGCCATGGTGCTATGTGCCTTACTGGGAGACAAAAGTCAAAAAAAAAAAAAAAAGGAAAGAAAAAAAGAAGGGAAAGAGTGTGCGGGGGCCAGTGAGACAGGTCTTACTTACTATGCAGCTCTTTGGCTGTTCTGGAACTATGCTGGCCTTGAACTCAGAAAGACCTGCCTGCCTCTGTCTCCATAGTGCTGGGATTGAAGGTGTGCAGTACCTAACACCTTGTTAGGATTTAAAATATTTTAACCTTTTATTGATTCTTTGTGATTCAGGTAATGTACTCCAGTCCCGTTTATCTTCCTGTCCCCTAGGATTTAAATTTTCTAATGTGGAGTGATAAGTTCATTCAGTAGTGATGGGCAAGCAAAACTCAAATTGCCAAAACTGGGCAGAGCCTACTTGTCTTGGGATCATCGCTTCTTTTCTTTTTTTTCTAAAGATTTACTTAACAGTATTTATTATGTACAGTATTCTGCCTGCATTTACACCTGCACGCCAGAAGAGGGCACCAGATCTCATTGTAGATGGTCATGGAGCTACTATGTGGTTGCTGGGAATTCAACTCAGGACCTTTGGAAGATCAGCCAGTGCTCTTAACTTCTGAGCCATCTCTCCAGCCCTTTATTTTGGTTTTTGGAGACAGAGTTTCTCTGTTAAACAGAGCCCTGGCTGTCCTGGACTCTATGTAGACCAGGCTGGCCTTGAACTCATAGAGATCTGCCTGCCTCTGCCTCCTGAGTGCTTGGATTAAAGGCCTGTAGCCTCTTTTCTTGTGCTGTCCTGGTCCAGCCAGAGTGCACTGAGGCCTCTGCTTTCTTTCAGGGAGCAAAGCTTATATTGGCTTGCAATCCAGCAGCTTCCCACGGACCCTATAGAGGAACAATTCCCTGTCCTGAATGTGACCCGGTACTATAATGCCAACGGGGATGTGGTGGAAGAGGAGGAGAATTCCTGTACCTACTATGAGTGTCATTACCCTCCTTGTACGGTGATTGAGAAGCAGGTACAGTATGCACATTGAGTCCTCGGCTCCTGGCCAGCGCTGCCTAGCACTCTGGATGTTACATGGCAGCTTGTCCCTGTTGACCTGGGTAGCACTGAGTTCTCACTTGGGTGACTCTTCCTTTGATAATGTTCCTGTCCAGACAGTGCCTGTATAGTTTTTCTTTTTATATTTGTGTATGTGAGAGTGACTTTTTTTTTAGGATTGATTTATGTATATGACTGCTCTTACCTGTAAGTACACCTGCATGTCAGCATAGGGTATCAGATCCCAGTATAGATGGTCGTGAGCCACCATGTGGTTGCTGGGAATTGAACTCAGAAACTTTTGAAGAGCAACCAGTGCTCTTAACCGCTGAACCATCTCTCCAGCCCCATGAATGTGACTTTTCTCCCCCACAGGGGCAAGGTTTCTCTGTGTGTAGTTTTGACTGTCCTGGACTCACTTTGTAGACCAGGCTGGCCTGGAACTCACAGGGATCCACCTGCCTCTGCCTCCTGAATGCTGGGACTAAAGGTGTGCGCCACCACACCCAGCCCTGGGCTTTTACATCAAGATCTTATTCTGTAAACCAGCGGGGCCTGGAATTCACTCTGTCTGTCTGTCTCTGTCTCTCTGTCCCAACCCTCCCCCCCCCCAACCGTGTGTGTGTGTGTGTGTGTGTGTGTGTGTGTGTGTGTGTGTGTGTGTGTGTGTGTAATATGTCTCAGACTGGCTCATATATCACCACAGTCTTTATCAGGGATTACAGGAGTAAACCACTGTACCTGCCTTTTTTTAGGGGTAACAAATGTCTTGCATGTAGACCATATGCAGAACTTTTTCCCACATACGGTTTTATTGAGGTTCCAGATACTGAAATACATTTTCTGTGCATTTCGTTAGTGTGATAGTGAAGCCACAGTGTTCTGTGTTTCAGCTTCGAGAGTTCAACATCTGTGGGCGTTGCCAGGTGGCCCGATACTGTGGCTCTCAGTGCCAGCAGAAGGACTGGCCTGCCCACAAGAAGCACTGTCGGGAGAGGAAGCGTCCCTTCCAGCATGAGCTTGAGCCAGAGCGATGACGGGCTGAAGAGCTGCCACTGCTGCAGGTTCAAAGCTTCCAGCTCGTCGTGAGCACAGAGGAAGACAGACTGGCAGTTGAACCTGGAGGTGCCAAAGAAGCCAGCAATGGATCCAGAGCAGCCGCCATAGACCTCACAGCAACAAGCAGCCTGTGGGGACAGTGCCCCTCCAGTGTTCACCTTCAGCAGAGACAACGGGGAGGCTCCCTAGGACCTTTCTCATTATTTATATGTTAATATGTTTGTAAACTCATGTACAGTTTTTTTTGGGGGGGAGGCAAGGGGAAGGGTTAGCAACTTCAAATAGAATCATTTGTTGTATTCCTCAAATGGTAAACAGTCGCCACTCAGCTAGAGACTGTCATGTAGTTGAGCCTCTCTTCTGGGCAATGGGGGTCCCACCGAGAGGCTTGCACAGAGTCATGTCTAAACAGGCAGAGTAAAGGGGTAGAATCATCCTTGTTGTGGCCAGTCTCTGCTCCTCAAACCCCTGCTGTCCAGCTTTTTTATTTTTTAAGTTCTTTTCTTTGAGACTGGGTCTCTTGTAATTGTGGCAGTCTTGGAACTCCATATGTAGACCAGGCTTGCCCTGAGCTTGGAGATCCAGCTGCCTCTGCCTCCTGAGTGCTGAGATTAAAGGCCTGTATTACTCAGCTTTATTTTTGAGAGGAACTGGTTATAAGGAATGGATTGGGAGGACCCACCATCCCTCTGTTGGTCATTGAGGGCCAAAGTATGTTAGCTGGAGTGCAAGGGAGGCTCTGACTTTTCTAGTGGCAGGTGTTATGGAATGTTCCAGTACGCTGGCTACTGCTTTAGTTACTAAAGGGTACTTGTTTTGGTTTCTGTTGCTGTGATAAAACATGACCAAAAGCAACCTGGGAAAGGGAGTGTTTCAGCTTGTTAGTTCCACATCACAGCCCATCACTGAAGGATGTCGGGACTGGAGCTGGCGCAGAGGCCATGAAGGACTGCTGCTTACTGGTCTTGCTCACCCTGGTTTCATATAGCACTCAGTATTGCCAGCCCATGGGTGGCACTGTCCAAAGTGAGCTGGGCCATCCCAAATCAATACTTAAGAAAAATTCAGACAGACTTGCCCACAGGCCAATCTAGCAGGGACATTTTCATAATTTCCCTCTTCCAAAATGATTCTAATTTATATCAAGATGACGTAAAACTAGCCAGCACCGTTGGTAAATTACCACTTTTAAGCACAGACCCTGGGAGTCAGTAGTAAACTGCTGCCCCAGTCGCAATTGTGGGGTAAAGTAGATGGGGTGGGGTCTAGGCAGCCAAAGGGGCCAGGACCTTATTCACCACAGAGCTGTGGTCCCCAAGATAGCCCAATATTTTGGGGGGTAGCAAGTGACAGGTGTCTGAGGGCTACTTGGGATCTTGCTCACTTGACAAGAACGAACCCACCTTTATGGCTGGAATTTTAACTATCTCAGGATGTGGTCCCTTCTGCTAAAAGCGGCTTGCCTGACTGCTGACCTGGGCAGCTCCCTGGCCTTCGGGTTGGTCTGTAGGCCCCTGTCATATACACTTTTCTATTGCAGCATATCTGTCACATACTTGATTGTGTGCTCAGTGCTGTCTCTGCCCAAGCACAACACTTTGATGGCCTTAAGGTTATGAAGTACAGCTTCTGTGGCTGCTTTTGCTTCTATGGTCCACAATGGCCTAGACGGAAAGATGACTGAAACAGTGGCCCCATCCCTGAGTTTAAGCTTGGAGAGGTGCCTGTGTCAGATCTATACCGAGAAACTTCCCCTTCTCTGTTCTGAAGATCATGGTTTTAGCTGGCATAGTTGGGATCCCTGCTCAGATCCTAGCTTAAACATCAACCTGTGATATCATTGGGAAAAGATGTGTCTATATATTGTAAAACATTGCTGTAGACAGCCGCTGATTCAAGCCTTCAGTGCCTCCACTTGGATAAACAAGGTCTATTGTAGTAAAGGACCCCATGCCATGCAGGTGGGTCACATTTCTTGGGATGAACCATCTAGACTACAAGCTGTGATATTTATACTTTTAAGAAGAATGGCCAAGTTGGCACTGTATCCTGACCAGCAAGGGCCGCTTTACTCTTGTCAGCTTTGCATCAGAAAATTCCACCTAGAGAGACGCCCCTAGGGTTGGATAGGTAACCTGGAGGCACTGCTGCTAAAGATGTTGGTACACAACGGGCTTGCCCTTGGGGTCTTCCAATCAGCTCTCCTACAACTGCTAGCACAGATGCTATGTAGTGAGATGGGGTATACCAGGCCACCTCCCTGATTTCTTTCCGATTATCCCTGTCTTGTTCCTTGTAGCTGTTTGTCTAAGCTGTTCTGTGAATGTTCTAGTGGTTCAGTTATGGGGCCCTTTCTCCCTAGTGTAGTGTGTTGGGCTACTTGGCCTTGGAACAATCTAATGCTGGAGGGTGCCACCTCTGCTTCAGCTGCTATCTGCCTGCAAGTTAGGGAAATAGCCATATTCCTGCTCAGTTCCCAGGCTGCATGGATACTCAGGTGTCTGAATTTGCGTCCTGGAGCTGCTGTAACTAAGTGCCAAAAACTGAATGGACTAAAGCGAGAGATTACTGTCTGCTGGGTCTGTTTCGTGGTTTAATCTAGCTGTTTGCTACCACAGACACTGCAAGTGCTGGGTAAAGGTGCTGCAGGGTCAATATCAATATCTGGTCACATTCTGGGCTCACTTATGCATTGTTTCAGACTGCAGCGGGCATACATTAAGTCCTCTGCATGTTTACACTCTTACATGAGTTCACTTAGAGCATCGTTTTGCCTCTGTAATGACCACATATCCCAAAGTCATGGTTTACTGGGGATTGAGTTCAAATACACATATTCTTGCGACATAGTTGGATCCACAAGATCTTAAAAATCTGAAGCCTGTTAGAGGAATTTTCTTGAGGGCTTCTGCATCTATTTGAGATCGGGTTTCTCTTTCCCTAAGCCTTACGGGAAGCCTTCTTGGTCCCAGTACTTAGCCTGACTATCGGGGCTTTGCGGTCCTCCGGTCGGTAGGGGGCGCCGCATCTCGGAACCGGAAATGCTTTTCCGAGGGTGGGCCGTGTCAGGGAAGTGGAAAACCTGTGTGGTGGAAGCACCTTTTAGTTCTGGTTCAATGGCGGGCAGCCGCGTGGGCACCCTGCGGGCGCTGCAGGCAGTGGACACTGAGCTTACGGCGGACTCTGTGGAATGGTGCCCAGTGGAAGGCTGCCAGCATCTAGTGGCCTGCGGAACCTACCAGCTGCGAGCGCCGGAGGACGAGGTGCATGGCTGGGAGGGTGAGGGCCGGGCAGGCGGAGAGGGGCTGCTGACTGGATCTAGAACGGTGAAAAGTAATGGGAAGGGTAAAGTAGGACCGTTCAGTACCGTGCCTGGTTCCGGAAGGTCTCACAAAACCAACGTGTGACCGCCGGCACTGTCAGGACTGTCCTAGCTGCACTGGGTCTGGGCGAGGCACCTTGTTCATTCAGACATATATATATGTCCTGTAGCCGGCACCGGACGCCAGTGAGCCTCAAGTTCGCTTAGGTCGTCTCTACCTGTACAGCTTCAGTGCGGACAATACGGCTACACCTCTGGCTGAGGTCCAAAGAAGGGATTCTTCTGCCATCCTGGACATGAAATGGTAGGATTTGGGCAACGCCTCCTGGTCCAAAAGCCCGGTGATGCCCCAGGGGCCCGCATTGAAACAGGCAGCAACTGGACTCT
Organism: Acomys minous; assembly: GCF_964271855.1. Taxonomy (NCBI): domain Eukaryota; kingdom Metazoa; phylum Chordata; class Mammalia; order Rodentia; family Muridae; genus Acomys; species Acomys minous. The sequence goes on along the minus strand of NC_140491.1, from coordinate 63,961,293 downwards.
GGGTTCCATCTTTTGATGTCCTTGGGAGGAAGGAAGCCATGCACTTGGCATTTCCCTGGTCAGTCTCCCAGCCCTAGAGTCAGGATTAGTCTGGGAAGCAATGTGAGTTCTGGTTTTATAATCTAGAAAGCCTTTGTGTCGAGACAACTGTTGGCTCTAACCTCGTTTCGGAAATGAAATGTAATAAATCACGTGGATTCATGAGGTGCTTCCAAGCTGTGAGTGCATACTCTTCTGTGTTCTCCCATCAGGTGCCATATCCCAGTGTCTGGCCACGTGCTTTTAGGCTTGGCAAATGCCAGTGGATCTGTAGAGCTGCTCCGACTGACAGAGGATGAGGTCAGTGATGGACCAAGCTTCATGGGAAAGGGACTGCAGTGGAGAGTGTTGGCGAGGGGGCCATGCTCTCTTCCCTGGCTGACTTTGTCATGCAGTCAGCTGGGCGGAGGTGGCACACGCCTTCAATCCCAGCACTCCAGTGGCAGAGCTAGGCAGAAGACAGCCTGGTCTATAGAGCAAGTTCCAGGACAGCCACGGCTCCACAGTGAAACCCTGTCTTGAAAAACCAAAAAAGGAGAGAAAAATAAATCATGGAATCTCTTTTGAGTTGTACTGGATTCTGTTGAGATGAGGCCATCTGGAGTATCCCAAGAGAAGGGTGTCATGTCAGGAGGTCTGGGTTTCTGTAGGGAGTGCATTACAAGCCTGTCGTGGAGCTGGGCAGTCGTAGTGCATGCTTTTAATCCCAGCACTTGGGAAGCAGAGACAGAAGGATCTCTGAGAGTTCGAGGCCAGCCTGGTCTACAGAGAGAGTTCCAGGACAGCTAGAGCTGTTACACAGAGAAACCCTGTCTCGAAAAACATCATCATCAGCAACAACAAAAGCAAGCCTGTCTGGGGCTAAAAGTACCATTTCTCATGTACAAATGGCCTTTTAAAAAAAATAGTTTTTATTTTTAATTGTGTCTATGGGGGTGGGAGTGTGGTTGTGCATGTGAGGGCCATGCCCACAGTCACCAGAAGGTGTCAGGTCCCCTGGAGCTGGAGTTACAGCGTGACATGGATGCTAGGAACTGAACTCTTGTCCTGTGGAAGAGTAGGAAGAACTTTAACCACTGGGCCATCTTTCTAGGCCAGAAATGATATTTCTGTCAAGTATTGGAAGAGCTGAATTTCTCTTTCCTTTTTTCTTTGGCTGTCCGAGACTCACTTTGTAGAGCAGGCTGGCCTCAAACTCAGTGATATGCCTGCCTCTGCCTCCGGAGTGCTGGGATTAAAGGTGTGCGCCACCACGCCCAGCAAGAGCTGAATTTCTAAGGGATCCGCCTCCCACCCAAGTGTTTCGCAATGATCCTAAGGGATGCTTTTGCAAAATGACTTTTATCTGATTATTATGGGAGGGACTGGAGCAGATCTGTGTGGGTAATGGAGGCACATGAACAAACTACAGACTGTCCTAACTGGGAGGCAGAGCCGTTGTTATATAGTGTGGTTAGGGTTACAGTATGGATGGTGCTGACTGACGGCAACTGAGCACCTGGGTAGAAAGTCAGTTGTGTTTCAGGTCTGTACAGTGCAGCCTTGTCCTAGAAATGAGGGCAAGAGGACTCAGCCCAAGGATCAGATTTCAAGGCAGGAGCACAGAATCCTGTTGAGGAAGTCAAACACTGTTCAGGTGGTTAAAACTCACAGCGATCCTTGCTTTTGAAACAAGGGTTTCTCTGTGTCACGCTGGCTGCCTTGGAACTTGCTCAGTAAACCAGGTTGGCCTCGAACTCACAGAGATCCGCCTCCCTCTGCCTCTCAAGTGCTGAGATTAAAGGCGTGCGCCATCACCACCTGGCTGAGAAGTAACATTACAGTTGCTGTTTTGGCTTCTGAGGAAGCAGTAGAATGTCTCTGTTTTCCTCCTCTCTGGGAGGAGAATATACCAGGATTTTGAGGGCATGGGCGATGCAGAGCGTGTCCCAGCCGCAGCTGTGGATGGAGTCCACAAAGGTGGCTGATGTGTCTAGGAGCACACAGAGGCAGCACTGAGGAACCTTTGCCCAGAGGTTACATATATGGCGAAGTTCTTCTTATGGTCTGAGCTCCCCATGTCCTCAGGTCCTGCCCTGTGCTTGACACATAGCAAGGGCTCACTGTTAGATGAATTGTTCATTGGGGCTGACTTGTGGCAGACTGCTTGCCTAGCATGCATGAGGGAGGCCTGTCTCGAAAAACAAAACCAAAACCAACCAACCAAACAAAAAGCTATTAAAGCATAAATAACAACAACAAAAACGCAGACCAGGCCAAGCCCACCTCTACTCCCAAGTACATGGGGAGCTGAAGTCAAAAGACTGAATGTAAAGTTCAAGATGAATCTGAGCAGCTTAGGAGGCCCTATCTCAAAAACCAAACATTAGTAGCTATATGAGAAAGTCCAGGCTCACATAGGGAGCATCTCAGGGAACGGTGGCTGCCCTAGACAGTAGTCTCTCTTTTCTTTCCAGTAGAAGAACAGTTATGCCCTACAGCCCATATCCAGCCTTACCCTGGAGGAGAGGTGCCTGGCCTTGTCACTGGATTGGTCCACTGGGAAATCTATAAGGTAAGGCCAGGTTTGGTGGGGATCTGAGTCTCCTGAGGAACAGTTCCTGTTTCTGTTCCAGAAAGGATTAAAGCTACCTTCTGCTAGTTTGGTTCCTCAAACGTGTATGTCACTGTCAGTCCTAATCTCTCCTCACTCTCTCTCTTTTTTTTTTCTTCTCTGTGTAGCCCTGGCTGTCCTGCACTTGCTTTGTAGACCAGGCTGGCCTCGAACTCACAGAGATCTGCCTGCCTCTGCCTCCCGAGTGCTGGGATTAAAGGTGTGCGCCACCACCGCCCAGTCCTAATCTTAAAAACATTTTAGGTAAATTGTGATGATGCTATTATCAAAAGAAGCCAACCATGCTTTCAGTGATGAACTGTGTGATAGTTCTATCCTTTCCTAGATACCCAAGAGGCCATCTTGGAAGCTTGGTTACATGGAAATATCTCCCGGGACATATATAGGAAATAGAAAAAGATGGTTGTGATGTGTTACAGTAAAATGTATGGGTTCGGCCTAAGATGGCTAATAAATGACACAGAGTCTGAAGCATACTTTAAAGCTGCAGGCACTAAGCTGGGCAGAATCTAAACTGATACAAATCTACTCCTAAACTAGCATAAACAAACTACTCTAAACCTCAAAATATACATATACCCCAAGCACTTGCCACTATGGTGATCCTCGCGCCCTTTCCTGTCTCCCCCACCTCCCCCAAATGTAAACTGTCCATCTCTCCCAGAGCCTCTCCAGGAAGTCCCGCCTTCCCCCTCCTGTCCTTCTGCCCAGCTTATTGGCTAAACAGCACTTTATTGACAGTTGTTACTTCCATTCAAGACATTTCCTCCACAGTGATGGTTCCTTCTTGTAGTGCCATCATGCAGGAGGCTGAGGCAGGTGGATTTCATGTTTAAGGCCCATGTGGTCTACATGGAACCTGTCTCAAAACCAAACAAAAAACAGGGAAGTGTGGTAAATGGAGTTTAACGGCCTTTCCATTATCTCCTTGTTTCTAGGGCCAGAGGCCAGCCCTTGAAGATCATTAGCAGTGACTCTAAGGGGCAGCTGCACCTCCTGACGGTGAGCGAGGGAGCAGCTGAGCTGCAGCAAGTGGCCTCTTGGCCAGCCCATCACTTTGAGGCCTGGATTGCTGCCTTCGATTACTGGCAGACAGAACTAGTGTATTCGGGTGAGTACTCCTGGGCATCAGTGTAGTCATCTCTAGGAAGACTTGTGAAGGCCGGGAGAGAATGGGGCTAGGCCCAAGTTAGGGGGCTGCAGAAGGGACACCCTCTGGCCGGCAGCACAGCCCACTCCTCAGGGAGTGTGTGCAGTTGGCCTTCGGCACCGAAGGCTTGCGCGGAGCAGGTGCTCTTGCCAAGCTGCCCTGCTTTGTGTACTCTCACCGTGACATCTGTGACCCCTGCTCTCATCCAATGCTCACACTTTCGCTCGCTCTCTGGAGACTTTGGCACGCCGATCTCAGGTCTGTCCTCCCCAGAGCAAAGGAAGCATGAGGGAAATAGGCAGATTTCCAAAATTCTGAGGTTTATACTTTGGAGCTATTTGTATGGGAAAGGGAAATTAATGCGACTGGCCATTTTGGGTGGCTTCTCTCCCAGGTGGAGTTAAGTCATGTGAACTGGGGAGAGCTAGTCTTAGAAAAGACAGGATAAAATTTAAAATACTTTATACTTCCAAGGCCTTGTGTGGTCTGGTCCCAGCTTCTCTTTTTTTTGTTGTTTTTTTGTTTGTTTGTTTGTTTGTTTTGTTTTGTTTTGTTTTTTTGAGACAGGGTTTCTCTGTGTAGCCTTGGCTGTCTTGGACTCACTGTGTAGTGTAGCCTCGAACTCACAGCAATCTGCCTGCCTTTGCCTCCCGAATTCTGGGATTAAAGGCGTGCGCCACCACCGCCCAGCTCCAGCTTCTCTTTTTGGACCTTTTTGCTTCATTTTGTTTTGGTTTAGAATTTATTTTTATTTTATGTGCATTGGTGTTTTGCCTACATGTGTATCTGTGCGAGGGTGTCAGACCCTGGAATTGACAGTTGTGAGCTGTCATGTGGGTGCTGGAAATTGAACCCAGGTCCTCTGAAAGAGCAGTCAGTCCTCTTCACCACTGAGCCATTGTCTTTTTGAGTCAGGGTCTTTTTATATAGTCCTGATGTCCTGGAACTCACTATGTAGCATGCCCCTTGAACTCAGAGAGATCCACCTGCCTCTGTCTCCCGAGTTCTGGGGTTAAAGGCGTGCACCACCACGCCTGGCCTCTTGAATGTTTTTTATAAAAACCATGAAGAGTCCATTCCTAAAATTCTCCCTGGAAGGATGGCTTACTTAGATCACAGTTACAGTAGAGCAGTCTTTGATGCTTCGGGAGGAGTCTGTTCATTCAGCAGGTTCTCACTGACCTTACCATGGTGGCTCCCATCTGTAGTCCCTTGTGAGGCTGAAGAGAGTATTGCTGTGAGTCTGATGTTAGGCTAGGCTATGAGTGTAGCCAGACTGTCTGAAAACCAAAGAGAACACAATAACCTTCATTTTCTCCAGAAAAAAATAAAGTTGAAACAACCCCCCCCCCAAAAAACCAAAACAAACAGTTCCTTCCACCCTTCAGGCTGATGAGATGGCTCAATGGTTAAGATCACTGATTGCTCTTCCAGAGGTCCTGAGTTCAATTCCCAGGACCCACCTGGCAGCTCATCACTATCTGCCTGTAACTTCAAGATCTAACACCCTCACACAGACATACATGGAGGCAAAACACCAGTTCACATAAGTAAGTTATTTTAAAAAACGAACAAATAACCCCCATCCAAACTAAAAAACCAAAACCAAAAAAAAAAAAAAAAACCAAAAAAACCACAGACAGAAACACGAGCACCGTTGGTGTAATAGCAAACAGTTTTCTCCAAGCTGACACTGAGTGGGGAAAGTGGAAGCTAACATACAGGATTACATGGACTGTCGGCGCGGGATAAAGCTCTAGGGAAAGACGGAAGTGGAGACGCAGGCTGTTCTCCTGGGGTATGTCCAGCGAGTAGTGTGGGCCTGTGTGAGACAAGAGCAGCCAGTGTGAAAACAAAAGGGCTTGAGATGGGAGGTAACCGGGCAGCCTCAGGGCTTTGCAGGCTCCAGGACGCGTTGGAATCAAGTGGAGTAACTTCAGGGAAAAGACTTTTCTGATCTGCCATCTTACATTCCCACATATCCAGCACTACACCCGTCCACTTACCACCTGTTATTTTATTGTTTAGTTTTTCTTTCTTTCTTTTTTTTAAAAAATTATTTATTATGTAAACAATGTTCTGCCTGCATGTATGTTTGCAGGCCAGAAGAGGGCACCAGATTTCATTATAGATGGTTGTGAGCCACCATGTAGTTGCTGGGAATTGAACTCATGACCTTTGGAAGAGCAGCCACTGCTCTTTACCTCTGAGCCATCTCTCCAGCCCCCTGATGCCCTTTTCTGGCTTCCATGGGCACTAGGCCACAATATGTACACACATACTCACATGTAGGAAAACACATACATAAAACTTTGCTTTTGTGAGACAAGGTTTCACTATGTAGCTCTGGCCGTCTTGTCCTGGAACTCACTATGTAGACCAGGCTGGCCTCAGATTCATAGAGCTCTGCCCACTGTGCCTCCCAGTCCTCTTTTGGGATTAAAGGCATATACCATCAAAGAGAAAAGAGAAAGCGTGGTTCATACTAAGTTGGAAGGAGTAGATGTGGGATCCATGTGAAGGTAGATCTAGTTGGATTTCTTGATAAAGATGGGATGCGTGTCTGTGCTTGTGTATAAATGTAATAGAGCAAGGGCAGAACATAGTCCTCCCTACAGATGTGCTCAGCAACCGTGACTTGTACCTGACGTTCACCTGGCTTCATGCTTAGCTCAGCTTCTCTGCCGTTCCACTTAATTACAGGCCATGTGCTTGCTCCATACCTTTTGTGTTTATTACAGGGATCTGCAGCGTGTAAAAGCCTGTTCATTAGATGGGTGCATCGATGGTGGGTGGGTGGGTGGGTGGGAGGTGCTGGATTTGTGGGGAATAGATGCAGGGAAGATGGCAGATGTTGCATGGTGGGTAGACTGATGTGTGGGGGTGATGGGTGTGATACCGGGTGGGTAGTGAGTGAACACTGCCCAGCATTTTCCCTCTGCCCTTCCTCACCCTGCTTTTGGGCCCTGCTCTAGAGCCTTTCTTCCATTCTTCTATCAGGGTACTATTTTTTTTTTTTACCTTCTTCTTTGGCATTGCTTTTCTTGAAATGCTACTTCGTTGTTGATCAAGAAGCAAGTTGCCTGGGCTGGAGAGATGGTGCAGAGGTTATGAGCACTGTCTGTTCTTCCAAAAGCCCTGAGTTCAATTCCCAGCAACAACATGGTGGCTCATAACCACCTATAAAGAGATCTGGTGCCCTCTTCTGGCGTGCAGGTATACATGCGGGCAGAACACTGTATTTATAATAAATCTTTAAAAAAAAAAAAGCTAGTCATCCTGTTGTTTCTTTTAGTTTTCCTAAGACTAGCAAAGGGTTTGTTTTTTGTTATTGTTGTTGTAATATTGTAATGTGTGGCCTAGAGGTCATGCCTTTAATCATAGCACTCAGCTCCTGGGAGGCAGAGGCAGGCACATCTTGTAAGTTCAAGGCCGGCCAGCCAGAGCTATACAAAGAAACCCAGTCTCAAAAAATCAGAAAAAAAGAAATTGTGTGTGTGAGCATGTGCAAGCCCCTGTGGCGGCTGGAAGATGTCACAGTTGTTTTTCAGCTACCTGCTCTGGGTGCTAGGAATTGAACTTGGGTCTTCTGTAAGAGAAATGTATGCTCTTTTATTTTTGCAGGGGTGGGGGGGTGTTTCTCTGTGTAGCCTTGGCTGCCCTGGACTCAATTGGTAGAACAGGCTGGCCTCGAACTCACAGAGTGCTGGGATTACAGGTGTACGCCACCATGCCTGGTTGAGATACACATGCTCTTTTTTTTTTTTTTTACTATTTACTTATTTATTATTTATACAGTATTCTGCCTGCATGTGTGCCTTCACACCAGAAGGAGACACCAGATCTCATTATAGATGGTTGTGAGCCACCATATGGTTGCTGAGAATTGAACTCACAGTGCTCTTAATCTTTGAGCCATCTCTCCAGCCCCTGAAATACATGCTCTTAACCACTGAGCTACCTCTCCATCCCCTAGGGTCTTTTTTTCCCCTTTTCCCTTTTAAACTCGAATAGAACATTTCCTTTTACAGCCCATAAGAGTGTGCTGAAGGATCCAGAAGGAACCCCTGCCTCTTTCATGCTGCTTCTTGGCAGGAATCTTGGATATGAACACTCTGGCCCTTGAGGTCATCGAACTAGAATCTTCCGAAAGTGGTATGGCCAAATAGAACTCAGCAGTCATTCTCATGACTAGGACACCCGTGTCGTACCACCTTTTTGTTGTTGTTTTTGGTTTTTTTGAGACAGAGTTTCCCTACGTGGCCCTGGCTGTCCTGGAACTGACTCTGTAGATCAGGCTAGCCTCAAACTCACAGAGATCTACCTGCCTTCTCTGCCTCCTGAGTGCTGGGATTAAAGCCGTGTGCCACAACTTGGCTAGTCATTTATGGGAACCCTTATCGCAGGTCCAATTGCCTCTAGAGCAGTCAACAGCACTTTGATCTTTTTTTTGTTTGTTTTTTGAGACAGGATTTCTCTGTGTAGCCTTGGCTGTCCTGGACTCGCTTTGTAGACCAGGCTGGCCTTGAACTCACAGTGATCTGCCTCCCTCTGCCTCCCGAGTGCTGGGATTAAAGACGTGCACCACCACGCCCGGCTAGCACTTTGATCTTTTACCCAGGTCCCCTCAATTAGAAGATAGAGCTCTTGGTGACTGTTCCTGGTGTCCTCTCTGGGGCTTTCCTAACTAGTGCTACCACACAACCACACGAGAAAGGCACATGCCTAAAGAGACTTTCTTGCAGATTCCTTATCATTAATGTTTTCTTTGATGACTTCTGTCTTTCCACAGGGGGAGATGATGGCCTTCTGAGAGGCTGGGACACTAGGATGCTGGGCACATCTGTCTTCACTAGCAAAAGGTAGCGGTGCTGGGGTTAGGGCTTGGGCATGGCCCCTCACGCTCCTGTCTGAAGGCACTTCCTTGTTTGTACCGTTTGCCTGCAGACACTCCATGGGTGTGTGCAGCATCCAGAGCAACCCCCATCAGGAGCACATGCTGGCTACCGGCAGGTGAGTCCCTGGCATGCGCTTGCTGGTCCGTGCATTTCTCACCTCTCCGTGAGGACTCCAAAATTCAGTCTACAGCTCTCAACCAACCCAGTCCAGAAAGTAGGCTCACCTATGTCCTTAGAGATAAAGGGACAGACAGGTTGTGTAAGACTTTAGCCTCAGGGCCACTAGGGAGGCAGCGGCAGGGGGATCTCTGAGTTGGAGCCAGCCTGATCTCTATATAGTGAATTCCAGGTCAGCCAAAGGTACATAGTAAGAGCCTGTCTTTTGGGCTGGAGAGATGGCTCAGAGGTTAAGAGCACTGTCGGTTCTTCCAAAGGTCCTGAGTTCAATTCCCAGCAACCACATGGTGGCTCATAACCATCTATAATGGGATCTGGTGTCCTCTTCTGGAGTGCAGGCACATATGTGGGCAGAATACTGAACAAATAATACATAAATATTAAAAAAAAAAAAAAAAAGAGCCTGTCTTTTAACAAAATAAACTTAGTGGGACAGGACTTGCTGCTACCATGAGGTCTTGGGAGAGATGTGAGCATGGACTTTCCTGTATGCCAATGTCTGGGTGGTTCCAGTTATGATGAGCATGTTCTGCTGTGGGACACCCGGAACATAAAGCAGCCACTGGCAGATGTACCTGTGCAAGGAGGCGTGTGGAGACTCAAGTGGCACCCGGTTCACCACCACCTACTTCTGGCGGCCTGTATGCATGAGGGCTTCAAGATCCTCAACTGCCAGAAGACCAGTGGTAAGCGGGGACAGGAAGCTGACTCCAGGGGAGGGAGCTAGGAGATTTTCTCCACAGGCCATGCCCAAAACTTGGCCTTATGCCTGCTGCATTGGACCTCAATTTCCAGAACCCACTTTCACCCTGGCTCCCCTGTGAATGTGTGCTGACTGGTGAGGTTTAGGAAGCCACAAATGGAGGCTGATTAGCTTTGAGTAATGCTGTTTTTCCTCTTCTGTCTCTTGCTGCAGAGAAGCAGGACGTGACTGTCTTAATCTCCCACGAAATGCCTAACTCATTAGTATATGGGGCCGACTGGTCCTGGCTTCCTTCCCATTCCACGAAGCCCACACCTACCTGGTCCTTTGAGCACTATGGCATGGGAGCCAGAGCAGCAGGCCGCTACAGCCTGAAGGTTGCAGAGGAGCCACCAGCACCTTCCAGTGAACAAACAACAGCGGGCCACCATGTGGAAGGGCCTGCTAAACCTCACAGAGTTGAATCAAAGGCCTCTCTCCTTCCATTAACTGAGGACATGAAAAACAGCAGCCAGCTGTACTCCTCAGCCAAGCCCTGTGATCTCAGCCTCAACTCGAGTGGACACAACTTTGACAACACCCTCCTGGCCACCTGCTCCTTTTACGACCATGTGCTCCACCTCTGGAAGTGGGAGACAAAGCAAGCTTGAGGCTCCATTCTTTGCAGCTGTACTGGACTGTGACTTGGCGAGTGCTGGCCATTGAAAACAGGCAGTAAATGGGGGTTTTCCAGCTCTACAACTAAAATGTTTTGAGTATATTTTATCTTTCAGTTCATTTGTATTTAAATCTGTTTATATTAAATAACTTCTCACATTTTTTAATTTTTAAAAATAGTAATTGTGTGTTTGCGTGTAGATGCTGGAAGAGGCCGGAAGAGAACCTGGATCCCTTGGAGCTAGGGTCCCAAGTGTTTGTGAGCCACCATGGGCGTTCTAGAAAACAAATTTGGGTCTCTCTGTAGGAATATATGCTCTTACCTACTAAGCTCTTCAATCTTTTAGTTAAAAAAAAAATTATGCCAGGTAGCTGTAGCACACACTTTTTTTTTTTGTTTGTTTGTTTGTTTTTTCGAGACAGGGTTTCTCTGTGTAGCCTTGGCTGTCCTGGACTTACTTTGTAGACCAGGCTGGCCTCGAACTCACAGCGATCCACCTGCCTCTGCCTCCCGAGTGCGGTACACACTTTTAATATCAGCCCTTGGGAGGCAGAAGCACAGGCAGATCTGTGAGCATGAGGCCAGCCTGGTCTACAGAGTTAGTTCCAGGGCTGCAGAGGAAACCCTGTCTCTAACAAAACAAATTATTTAACATGGTTAAGTGCTTTGTTGTGCCCATGTGTGCCTGATCCTTTGGAGTCGTAAGAGGATGTTGGATCACCTGGGAGTTAGACAGCTGTAAGCCACCTGTGAGTGCCGGAAGAGCAGGCAGTGTTCTTTTTGCCAATTTTTCAAGACAGTGTTTCCTGTATCATAGCCCTGGCCATCCTGGATTAGATTTGTAGACCAGGCTGCCCTGCCTCTGCCTCCCAAGTGCCCCAGGCAGTGTTCTTAACCCTGAGAACCATCTCTAGCCTGCAGCCCTGAGTCCTTCCTAGAGCTGAGACTATCCGTGTGGGCCATCTGGCTCTTCACGATTGCATGGCAACAACTCTGAGCTGAACTCTTCCCCAGTGCTCCTGGTATTTTCTGATGAAAAAAAAAATTTTTTTTAGGGGGGGTTGTCATTAAAGGGATCAATTCTGAGTTACTGGCCCAATTATTTTCAAATAAAAGGTGTTAAATGAGGGTTAGCTACGTTTTATAAACGGCACATATAATGTTTAAGGGAATGCGACGAAATCAGGTAGACAGGTCATGAAAAAGCAGTATGGTACTAAGTGCTCTTGTGGCTTCCATCTTTACGTTTTCCTTGGGTAGAGTCACTTTCACCAGACAGGAACTACCCTCTGCCTTGGAGCAAGACAGGTGTCTTCCCAGACCTGACTTGGTTGAATTTGTTATTGACTCTAAAGCTACTGCAAGGAGTCGGCCTGCCCTACAGAACACTCGAATGGCTTGATTAAAAACACGCATTGTACGTGATACTAAAGACGTTTAATATGAATGAACAACGGAGCTGCTCCTACTCTTCGAGACACTTATAGAGTCCAGGCCTTGGTCAATACTGTCCCCACTTTGTAGGCAAACCTTCGGTTCCTGTTTTCTAGCGCGGGAAATTCTTAGGATACAACTGGAACAGCTTGCCTTCCTGTGTGGGCTCGAAGCCGTATTTCTCCAGGTTGTTGGCATCAAAAGTCCCTTCTTTAAAGTCTTTTTCAATAGCAGGTGCAACTGTTTCTAGGAAGAGCGCTTTGGCCGTCAGGGGTGTATCTATGCCTTCAGGAACTCGGTAATTAACGTAGGGCTTGAGCTTGAAGCCGGTCAAGTCCGGGACGACAAATTCTGGGACCATTTCCTTTATCAGCACAAACTTCCCGTCGGCCGTATAGACGCCCGTTCTCTTGGCACCCCGGCCCTTATTGAAGGTGCGCGGGCCCCGCTTGCTTGTCCACTTGCTCATCCTGTCGGCTCCCCGCACAAGGCCTTGAGTCACAGCAGTCAGGAAACCCATGCTGGGCTCTGAAAGAACAAGGCAGCTGGAAGAGGCAATCAGAGCCAGAGGGGGGACTCAGCACCCTAAAGCCCACGAGCAAAGAGGGTTGTAGGCCCTGTGGGTGCAGATGATCGGAGAAACGAGGGGCGCAGAGGACCCAAGACCCTACAAGAGAGGAGACCCCAAGCCCCCGAAAGATCCCGGACCCCGAATAACCCCGCGCGGGGGTTGCCAACCGGAAACGCTCAAACCGACCTGGGTTGATGGCTCTTGATTGAGCTCGGCCTGCGCGAGCCTCTTCTCCCTCTTAACCCGAGACAGTTGAGACACGGATCCCGCGGCCAGGGCCGTTTAAAACGCCACCGCAATGTCCTCACTGCACTTCCGGCTGCCGGCGGGGGGAGGTCAGTGACTCCGCAGCAAGCGCCTCGCGGACTGGTCACCGAGGCGCCCGATGCCCAGCCCCAGCAGGGCGGAGCACGTCGCGGCTAAGCCTATGGGTGCAGCCGCGCGGAGCCGGACCCGGATGTGGGCGGTGCGCGCGCAGCCGCGCACGGTGGCCCGGAGCCGCCGCGAGGTGGCGGTCTACGTGTGGCCCGTGGAGAGGCGGCTCGCAGAAGGTCCGCAAACCGCTGCCCCGTAGGCTGGCCGCGGGACGGGCGTGGGGGCTTGCGGGGCCGTCCGCGTCACTTCGGAGCCGTGGCTTCCGGGACTGACGTGCTACCCCCCACGATGTGGCGCGTGGCCAAGTCTACTTGGGTCCCAATGGTCCTCTAGTTAATCCCCTTTGGTCCCTCCACACCCGCCATGCCTGCGCTGGCGACTGTCCACACGCTGCCTGCTGTGGCTGGGCCCCTCTCGGTTCCCTCCCTTGCTGTCACGGCTCGCTCCGGCGATCACTCCTCGGCTGTCACCACCTCCTCCTCCCTCACTCCTAATCGAGACCCCTTTTCTGGGCTGTGACCACCCCCACCCCCCGGCCCAGATCTTTGCTGAGCTGTGAAGCCTCTATGCCGCATTCCTCACTTCTCCCCTTGCCCACGTCACGCCTCCGGGCTGAGGCCAGCCTGTCACCCTTACTCTAGTGTCGCCACTTTCCCCCTCGCCTCCCGCCTCCGCGCCTGTCGTCCCGCCTCGCTCCCGAACCACTGTCTCAGCTGCCCCGCCTCCCTGAACTGTCAGCCTACTTACACGTCGGGTCTCCTCCCACAGTCCCCGTGTAACAAGCTTGATCCAGTCTGGCTCTGCCGCTCAACTCCCCGACCCCACCCCACCCTACCCCCACCCCGGGCCACAGTCGTGGGTTCCCGTTTAGACCACGTGAGGGCTGTTTACAGGAGACGGAAGCACCGAGAGAAAGCACACGCTTCTGGGAAACAACTTGTTTTGGAGCACAGAGTTCTGGAATCCCTTCCAATAAAGAGCGATTGACTTGGAAAGGAGCTGCCAAGGCCGGAACTACAGCTGTCCTGCTGTAAAGGTTCTGGTAGAGCAGTTGGTCTCAGCCTGTCTCCTTTTCGACCTCCACATTGCTTTGCTTTCAGTCATGCAGAAAGAGGAAGATGTCTGCCCTGAGGTAGGTAGACCAGGCACGGGTGAGAACACTCAGGCCAGCTTTTCCAGAGAACGGAAGGATCCTTGGCCTCAGCTTTCTATTGAGGCGTCTTGAAGACCCAGAGAGCGTGGGAGTGATGATTCAGTCTATTTCCCTATCAGAGCTCTGACACCTGTTGCTGTTCAGTGGCTCCACACAAGTGTGGACGATGGAACTTGGCTGTTAGGTCGTTATGAAGCTGCCTTTTCTTCCCTTAAGGTCACAGTTGTTACTGCCTGTTTTCTCTTAGGACTTAAGTATTTGAAGAGTCTTTTTCTCAGTCCAACACTAGCTACATCTCAGAGGCCTTTATTATTTTTATTATTATTATTATTATTATTATTATTATTATTATTATTATTAGGCAAGGTCTCTACATATCCCCGGAATTCACTCTAAAGACCAGGCTGGCCTTGACCTCAAAGAGATCTACCTGTTTCTGCCTCCCAAGTGCTAGGATTAAAGGCATGTGTCACCATACCCTGTGCCTTTATTGATTGATTTGTTTTTTTTTCCCCAGAGCTGAGGACTGAACCCAGGGCCTTGCGCTTGCTAGGCAAGCGCTCTACCACTGAGCTAAATCCCCAACCCCGTGCCTTTATTTTTAAGCCAGAAAAGTAGATGCCTTAAAATAGCTGTACAAAGCTAGACAGGCTGACACGGTCCACGGTGGTAGACAGAATAAGCAGGTGCCTTCCCTTAGATAAGCTCAGAAGAACATAGAAGGTGTGGTTGCTGTGCTCTTGTGCACCCACCCTGTTGATACAGTATTAAAAGCTGAGCTGGGCCAGGGAGGAAGGGAGGAAGGGAGGTTGAGTGCCTCAGTTTTGAAACCAAAAGGATACCGGCTATCTTGCTTCTATATGTTGCTTCTATAGATGCACCCTGTGACATTCACACCATGATGAAGTCACCTAAGAACACACAGGCCAGGCGGTGGTGTCCCATGCCTTTAATTCCAGCACTGCCAAAAAAGCAAAACAGCCGGGCAGGGTGGCACACTCCTTTAGTCACAGCAGGAAGGCAGAGGCAGGCAGATCGCTGTGAGTTTGAGGCCAGCCTGGTCTACAAAGAGAGTTCCAGGACAGCCAAGGCTACACAGAGAAACCCTGTCTCAAAAAACCAAAAAGAAAAGAAAAGAAAACACCAAAAACATACTTTTTTTTTTTTAATTTTTGAGACAGAATTTCTTTGCATAGCCCTGGCTGTCCTGGGACTCACTCTGTAGACCAGTCTGCCCTTGAACTCAGATCCATCTGCTTCTGCCTCATGAGTGCTGGCAGAGCATACTTTTTGGAACATGTTCTTCCTAATTCTTAAACAATACTCAACTATTTGCCTCCCCAACTAAGATCACGAGGCTGAGTTTTCTAGGCAATCCACTTATTTTGTTAAAACGCAAAACTATGCCTTTGGGGTTCTATTTTTGCATTTTTGGTTTTTTGAGGCAGGGTTTCTCTGTGTAGGCCTGGTTGTCTTGGAACTTGCTCTGTAGACCAGGCTGGCCTGGAACTCACAGAGATCTGCCTCTGCCTCCAAAGTGCTGGAATTAAAGGCAGGTGCCACCACTGCCCTGCAGAGATTATTTATTATGTATACAACATCCTGCCTGCATATGTGCCTGCTTGCCAGAAGAGGGCACCAGATCTTATTATAGATGGTTGTGAACCACCGTGTTGTTGCTGGGAATTGAACTCAGGACCTTTAGAAGAACAGCCAGTGCTCTTAACCTCTGAGCCATCTCTCCTGCCCGGGGTTCTTTCTTGAGTGGCCTTTGGCTATCCTTGCGTTTTCTGGCAGGGCTTGCTGAGTCTGAGACTGGTTTTTAGGTTATGCACTTGCTTTTTTTTTATTATTAAATTATTTTATTTATTGCATATGAGTGCTTTATCTGCAGAAGAGAGTATCAGATTACATTATAGATGATTGTGAGCCACCATGTGGTTGCTGGGAATTGAACTCCGGACCTCTGGAAGAGCAGGAGGCACTCTTCACCACTGAGCCATCTCTCCAGCCCCTATGCACTTGCTTTTAAGGGTGGCGTTGGTCCTTGGCAGTTAGCTAGAAACTGCAAAGGATGAGTAAGTGGGCTCCTGTCCTGTTGAGTTCCTAACTGCTTGGGAGAAAGGGGTGGGTGGGTACTGGAGGATGGAGAGACAGCTGCAGGTCTGGTGAGCCAGCTTCCCCTGGGGGTTACCCACTCACCCTTGTATCCCGAGCCCTTCCTCACGGCCTCCTTTGCTCCCCTTGGACATCTGAAGTCCTGTCAGTGCCTTCCTGGAGACAGAGGGGGCAGGGACAGAATGCTCTCTGCCATTTCTTCCTTACCATGTGAGCTGAAATAGGACATCTCCAAATCCAGGTGGATCTTCCCTTGGGATTTCTTTTGGTCCTTTGTCCTTTTTTTGTTCTTAAGACCGGGTCTCACTGGTTGTCTAGGCAGGACATGGACTCCTGAGTGCACATGATCCTCTTGCCTCATCCTTAAGTACTGGGTGTCAGTCACCTCACATACTCTTAGGCGTTTCCAAGCATTCATTCTGAATGTGCTCTCATGGATCTTGGGGTTTGTGTATCCAGAGGGTAGCAAAAGATGGCTTTGCTGCCCTGCTCCCCACCCCCACTCCAGGCTTACTTCTTGAGGACCAGTGAGCCAGGAGTGAGGTTTATTAATGTACCTGGCACTTGCCGGCAGCACAGCTACCGTGCTTGCTCATTCCAGTGTCTTTTCTGTCTTCGCTGTTGAGCTCAGAGGCTCTCTGCACCCATGGCAAGATCGTTTATCTAAAATTAAAAATAAGATTATTACATTTCTATGTGTATGTATGTAGCTGTGTAGACGTAATGGTGTGAGTGTGGAGGTAGGGGAGCAACGCACGGGAGTCTGTTCTGTCACGACCATAGGATTACACTCGGGTCACCAAACTTGGCAGTAAATGCCTTATCCATGCAGTTAGCTGGTAGGCGCCGTTTCTCAAAACTTGTCAGGACTGCTGACCTCCTCCCTCGCTCCTGACTTACCTCTCTTCTCTCCTCAGGCTGGCCACTCTTTGGGTACCACCCTGAGCTCCTGGGGACTTCACTTCATGGAGACGCATTCACAGTCCACCATGGTAACCACTGAGGGCTTCTGGGGGGGGAGGGGGAGGGGGGGCCCCCGAGAGGCCTGCGGCCGTTTGGCCTTGCTGACCCTCCTGTTCTCTTGCATCCTGTGTAGCTGGTGGGGATTGGAATTGGAGCCCTCCTCACACTGGCCTTTGTTGGCGTTACCGTCTTTTTTGTGTACAGAAGGGTGAGCAGATTGCGTAAGTATCTTGGGTCTGGGCTCTGGCTGAGCAATGGGGGTTTTGCAGCGTTTGTGTTGCCTCCCTCAAAGCCTTGTTGGCACATGGCCACCTTCTGGGGCTCAGGTTGAGGTTCCCAGTCTGTCCTTAGCCGTTTCTGCTCTTTGCAAAGCTAGGATCCGGGAAGAACAGAACACATGGCTGGGCGTGGTGGCGCATGCCTTTAATCCCAGCACTTGGATCTCTGTGAGTTCGAGGCCAGCCTGGTCTACAAAGCGAGTCTAGGACAGCCAAGGCTACACAGAGAAACCTTGTCTCAAAAAACCCCCAAAAAAAAAAGAAAGAAAGAAAGAAAGAAAAACAAAACAAAACAAGAACAGAACACATTTCTGGCTCTTCTAAGATGAGTCTCCTCTGTTATGCTTTGCCTGATGTCTAGGAGGCAGCCAGGGGCAGGGCAGCCACCCAGAGCAGGGTTTATTGTTAGTGTCTTTATCTTCAGGGCTTGTCTTGGGCTCCAGCCATGTTCGCTGCCCACCCATTCAATCTTGCCATCTCACAACATCCCTTCTCCCCTCTCACAGGACAGTCAGATCCCACGCCTCAGTACAGGTTCCGGAAGAGAGACAAAGTAATGTTCTATGGCCGGAAGATCATGAGGAAGGTAACTTGTGTGGGAGCCCTGGGTTGCACAAGACAGCGCTGAACGGCTCTTCTAACCAGGCCTTTTGGGAAGGGGAGCCTGCTGCTTGCCAGGCCCTCACACTCCTGATACATGCCGTCTTCTCCTCTGGGGCGCCGGCTCCTGCCCCTGGGTACAGGATTTGGGAGGAGTTTTAAGTCATACTGGATGTTATCTGCCTCCCCAGCAGAACAAACACATTTTGGAGGCCGCCAGGGGGCCTTGGTGCTAGTGGGTGTGTATCTGGCTCGAAACACCTGAACTGCTTTGGCAAATGCCAAGCACAGGGACCCTTGGGCTCTCTGAAGGGCAGGTTTGTGTTAACGAGAACTAGGACGGGAAACTGCTTTTCAGAAACATCCTGGATACAGGATGGACAGGCACAGAGGGCGTATAAGGGGTGTGGCTACTGCCAAATTTGGAAGACAGAGCCAAGGAAGGGCCCTAGCTCCTGGGGACTCTGGTGAATCAGTGCAGTTCCCTCATGACCACATTTGTCCTAAGGGTCTTTTTCTGGGTATCCTCTGTTTTATGTTTGTGGGATTTCACATCATAAATCTATGGTCCTCCTGCACTGAGGGTCAGGAGCTGCTGGCTACATGAGCGGACTCATTTGATTTTTTTGTTCACCTTTAGTTAATCACCACAGCTGGTCCCTTCTGCTTTCTCTCACTCCCCTCAGGGGTTTTACCTGAGGCACGGAGCCACAGGGCTCTGAAGACTTGGCCACTTGAGGACAAGGGAGGCCACTGTGCGGCTTATGGGCTGTGTGGTGTGTCCATGTCCAAATAGCATCCCTTTGTCCTTGAGTGCTATATCTCCTTCAAGAAGACAAGCCAGTGGGGGTTGATGGGAGTGGGGCCCCTAGTCACCGAGGTCAGGAAGGTAACAGCTCAGGGTCCAGGGGACACAGCCTGAAGCTGAGGCCTCAGATCTTGCCAGCCACAGGGCCAGCACTCCAGCTTTCTCTTGGCTCTGCAGGTAACCACACTCCCTCATACCTTGGCTGGGAATAACGCTGCACCCCGTCAGCGTGTCAGGAAGAGGACGAAAGTGCTCTCTCTGGCCAAGAGGTACTGGGTATTCCTTTATGGTCCATCATTGTCACTGCTGTGGGTTCCTCCCGTGTCAGGACACACCACAGCAGAGCCTGATCATCAGGCTTTGGGGTGCTCACAGTGTTGGCCTTGGGCTCCTCGATTCTTCCTTAAGTGTCTCTGCTTTGTAGGATTCTGCGCTTTAAGAAAGAATACCCTACTTTGCAGCCCAAAGAGCCCCCACCCTCCTTGCTGGAGGCCGATCTTACAGAATTTGACGTGAAGAATTCTCATCTGCCATCAGAAGTCTTGTACATGCTGAAAAATGTTCGGTATGTTAGTGGCTGGGCTCCGGGAGGGCCTGCCTGGGGCATGTCGCTGGGGCCACCTCCTTTCCGTCCTCTGTTGTCTTTGACTTAGCTTTCCTATGTCAGGGATGGTTGGCAAGGCTAAGTAAGTGGCTTCTGTGCTTCGCTGTGGTAGCAGTGTTCAGCAGGGTTCTTAGCTGTTCCTTCCTGTTCTAAAACACAATTCTCAGGGTACTGGAGAGATGGCTCAGAGGTTAAGACCACTGCCTGCTCTTCCAGAGGTCCTGAGTTCAAATCTCAGCAAGCACATGGTGGCTCACAACCATCTATAATGAGATCTGGTGCCCTCTTCTGGTATGCAGGCAAACACTGTATATGTAATAAATAAATAAGTAAATAAATCTTAAAAAAAAAAAGACAAGGTCAGCTACACAGAGAAACCCTATCTCAAAAAACAAAACAAAACAAAACAAAACAAAAGACAAGGCCAGGTGCAGTGGCGCATGACTGCAATCCCAACACTTGGGAGGCAGAGGCAGGCAGGTCTCTGTGAGTTTGAGGCTAGCCTGGTCTTAAGATCATGTACAGGAGAGCCAAGGCTGTTACACAAAGAAACCCCCTCTCGAACTCCCCCCAAGCACCACCCCCAATTTTCTTACTTCCATCCTTAGTGGCAAACTCAAGAGCAAGTGTGAGAAGTGTGTGCAGGTTAAAATCTGCAAGTGTCCCCCCCATCCTTTTCTTTCTTGACAGGATCATGCTATGTACCCTAAGCTGGCCTTTAATTTACAATCCTATGCCTCAGTATCCTGAATGCCAAAATTGTAGCTGTGTACCATTATGTCAGCTTTCTTTTACTAATGATACACTATTTTTACTTTTTTTTTTTTTTTAGGATTTATTTATTATGTAGTGTTCTGCCTGCCTGTACACCTGTACACCAGAAGAGGGCGCCAGATCTCATTATAGATGATTGTGAGCCACCATGTGATTACTGGGAATTGAACTTAGGACCTTTGGAAGAGCAGCCAGTGCTCTCAACCTCTGAGCCATATCTCCAGCTCTATTTTTAATTTTTGAAGTATATTGTTATTATTGTGTGTGTGTGATGTATAAGTGAGGGCAGGTATGCATGTGCCACAGCACCTGCATAGAAATCAGAGGATAGTTCTGTGGACTTAGGTCTTGCCTTCCACCTTATGTTGGGTTGTGGTTTGAATAAGAATGGCCCCCATAGGCTGATACATTTGAAGTCTCAGTCATTAGGGGGTAGCACTATTTCAGAAGGATTAGGAGTTGTGGCCTTTGCGGAGGGAATGTGTCACTAGGGATAAAGTTGAAGGTTTCAAAAGCCCATGCCAGGGCCAGGCAAGCTTGGACTATGTTCTCTCTCTGTGTGTGTCTGTCTGTCTCTTTCTCTCTCTAGGCAAGCTTATACTGTGTTCTCTCTCTCAATCTCTCTCTCTGTCTCTCTCTCTGTCTCTCTCTCTGTGTGTGTCTCTCTCTCTCTCTCTCTCTCTCTCTCTCTCTCTCTCACACACACACACACACACACACACACACACGCCTGTGGATCAGGATGTTGCTCTCAGCTGTTGTGCGTGCACCACACCTGCTGCCACGCTCCCTGCCGTGCGTGATCATATGGACTGTCAGGAAGCCCACAGTTACAGTCTTCTCTGAGAGTTGCCATGGTCCTCCTGTCTCTCCTCAGCAGCAGAGCAGTGACTGAGACGTGTGGGCTCTGAGGACAGAACCTCAGGCTGTCAGACTTGTGTTGCGATGGCTTTCCCTGCTCAGCCCCCGCCCTGGCCCACTTTCTGCCGCTAGGCCGCCATTCCAGGGACCTCTGCATTGCTGCTTAGGTTAATAGTCACAGTCTGAGAAGGTTTCCAGCTGATGGTGATCTCAGAAGTTTAAAGATCTGACTGCCTATGATGCCAGATGTGTGGCGTGGGGCGGTCTAGGCCAGCCCTGCCCGACTGCTGGTGGGGACAGTGGCCTCTGCCCCTTCCTCTTCCTTCCTAGGAGCATCGTGTATTCTGTCTGTTGCAGGGTCCTGGGCCACTTTGAGAAGCCGCTGTTCCTGGAGCTTTGCAAACACATGGTCTTTGTACAGCTGCAGGAGGGGGAGCACGTATTCAAGCCTGGGGAGCCTGACACTAGCATCTATGTGGTTCAGGATGGCCGGCTGGAGGTCTGCATCCAAGATGCTGTGAGTCGGGGGCCAAGGGCCAGGGTGGGCCTACTGTGCTTTCACTTAACCAGCCATCATTTTATTTTATTTTTTAAAAAGATTTATTTATTATGTATACAGTATGCATCAGATCTCATTACAGATGGTTGTGAGCCACCATGTGGTTGCTGGGAATTGAACTCAGGACCTCTGGAAGAGCAGTCAGTGCTCTTAACCGCTGAGCCATCTCTCCAGGGCCCAGCCATCATTTTAAAGCTTTGAAAAGCACCCCATCAAAAAGTTAGTGTAAGATTTTAAACCTTAGTTCTTTGGTAAAAAATACACACTCCTACCCCAGTGTTCAAATACAGCTGTTATTTTTATTTTGGCAACACAATACACACACCTGCACCCATTGAGACAGTTTCATTTGGTAGTCCAGGACATCTGGAACTCTCTATGTAGCCCAGGCTGTCCTGGGATTCATGGCAGCTCTCCTACATCAGCCTCCTGAGTGCTGGGATTACAGGCCTGAATCAACACACCTGACACATTGTCCTTATGGTTAGGCGCACACTGGTCTCTGATTCAAAACTATTGTAGTGGTTTTTTTGTTGTTGTTGGTTTTTTTTGACAGAGTTTCCCTGTGTAGCCCTGGCTACTCACAGAGATCCACCTGTCCCTGCTTCCCGAGTGCTGGGATTAAAGGCGTGCGCCACCATGCCCAGCCTGTCCTTTTTTTTTTTTTAATTTATTTATTTTATGCATATGAGTTTTCTATCTATATGTACTCCTGCATCAGATCCCAGTATAGATGGTAGTGAGCCACCATATGGTTGCTGGGAATTGAACTTAGGACCTTTGTTTGTTTGGTTTTTCGAGACAGGGTCTCTCTGTGTTAGCCTTGGCTGTCCTGGACTCGCTTTGTAGACCAGGCTGGCCTCGAACTCACAGTGATCCGCCCGCCTCTGCCTCCCGAGTGCTGGGATTAAAGGCATGCGCCACCATGCCTGGCTAGGACTTAGGACCTTTGAAAGAGCAAACGATGTTCTTAACTGCTGAGCCATCTCTCCAGCCTGTAGAGCTACAGTCTTAAATTGTATACCCCTGACCCACAAATAATGCTTGTATGACCATATGTTATGGTAGTTAATGCTGGAAACAGTACATATAGGCTGAAGGCAACCTTATAAAATGAGTATCTGCCATAATGTTGAAGACAACATGAATATTACTTAATAGCATTTGTTCATTTTTTTAAGAATATTTATTTATTTATTTATTTATTTATTTATTTATTATGTGTACAGGGTTCTGCTTGCATGTACAGCTATAGGCCAGAAGAGGGCATCCGATCACATTACAGATGGTTGTGAGCCACCATGTGGTTGCTGGGAATTGAACTCAGGACCTTTGGAAGAGCAAGTGGCGCTCTTAACCACTGAGCCATCTCTCCAGTCCCATTTGTTCATTTTTTTTGGGTCAGTTGGAGTCAGTGACGTCATCCCTTGTAAAACTCTGCTACAAGCTTCTGTGAGGTAGCCCATTCCTTCACCATGGGATGCTTTCTGTGCTGTTCAGTAAAAGAAAGAGAAGAGCCCCTGGTTAAGGACATAGAGACCCATACAGGATGGGGACAGGCATGTTCATAAGACTGTTCATTTAGGCTCAGATTTAGGCTCATCCAACAGACAGGAAGGAAGGGAGACGCAGGGAGAGAGAAGCAGAGAATTGAGACTCACCCTTTGTGAAATTATAACAAGGGGAAATGCTTTTTAATTTCTTCTCTTTAACGCGACACTGAGACATTTGGATACTCCGAGGCTATCGCTAATGTGTTCAAAGCAATGTGTAACCCTGCCTGGCTTGGAACTCACCGTGCAGAGCAGGCAGGCCTGGAATCCTCAGACATCCACCTGCCTCTGCCTCTTGAGTGCTGGAGCTGGGGTTGCGAGCCTCCGCCTCTGGCTGCTTGACATGCTGTAGATGTGTTCTGGGGATCTAACTCTAGTCCCTGTGCCTTTAAAGCAAACACTTCATTGGCTGAGATGTGTCCCCCACTCCTATCTCATTTGGTTTTTTGTTTGTTTGTTTATTGTTTTGTGTTTTTTGAGACAGGGTTTCTTTGTGTTATCTTGGTTGTCCTGGACTCACTTTGTAGACCAGGCTGGCCTCGAACCCACAGTGATCCGCCTGCCTCTGCCTCCCAAGTGCTGGGATTAAAGGCGTGTGCCACCCCTCATTTGGTTTTTAAGATAGGGTTTCTCTGTGTAGCCCTACCTGTTTTGAGCTCACTCTGTAGACCAGGCTGGCCTAGAACTCAGAGATATCCGTCTGCCTCTGCCTCCTGAATTCTGGGATTAAAGGTGTGTGCTTTTTTTTTTTTTTTTTTTGGTTTAGAGAAACGTTGTCATTTAATGGTAAAGCTTAGCACACTCCAGCACCGGGACTGGCATGGAGTCAGAGCAGCAGGGATGGCTGGGTGACCCAATAGAGCCTCACATGGCGAAGAGGATAAGGAAGGCAACCATTAAACGGAAGAGCCCCATGGCCTCAGACAGGGCAAATTTTCTTTTTTTGAGACAAGGTTTCTCTGTGTAGCCTTGGCTGTCCTGGACTGGCTTTGTAGACCAGGCTGGCCTTGAACTCACAGCGATCCGCCTGCCTCTACCTCCCGAGTGCTGAGATTAAAGGAGTGTGCTAGCACGCCTGGCACATCATTATCTTCTTTTAAGCTTATGGCATCTCTTTTTTCTTTTAAAAGATCCATTTTATATATGAGTGTGTATGTGTGGGATGGAGGTCAGAA
Organism: Acomys minous; assembly: GCF_964271855.1. Taxonomy (NCBI): domain Eukaryota; kingdom Metazoa; phylum Chordata; class Mammalia; order Rodentia; family Muridae; genus Acomys; species Acomys minous. The sequence goes on along the minus strand of NC_140491.1, from coordinate 63,937,228 downwards.
GATGGCATCCAAACCCCTGAAGTCAGAGTTACAGGGGAGTGTGAGCCCCCTGATGTAGGGCTGGGATCCAAGTGGATCCTCGAGGAGAGCAGCAGGCGCTCTTCACTGCTGAGCCACTTCTCCAGCCCCGCTCATGGCGTCTCTGAGCCCTGCCGGCTCCAGCGAGGCTCTTTACAGTCCTCTGAGATGCCCACTTTATTGATAGCAACTTGGAGTTGAAGTCTGGCATGGCAGCTGTCCTGCGTGCTGGCTCGGCCTCTTTGCCCTGCGCTGACACCTGCTGTTCTGTTCTCTAAGCACAGGATGGCACCGAGGTGGTGGTCAAAGAGGTTCTGCCGGGGGACAGTGTCCACAGCCTCCTCAGCATTCTGGATGCGATCACCGTGAGTACTCAACACGCCTTCCCTGCCATCCGTGCCCTCCAGGTCCGTTCCGACCATCTTGCTGGCCAGTGAGTCCCTTACTGCCGTGTCTGCTTCTCTGCAGTGACACAGTGGGGGGGGGTTGCCTCGGCTGAGAATGGCTCCCACTCTCTAGCGAAGGAAGTGTCAGTGGGAGCAACTTTGACATTGTGTGTAACACAATGTATTTAGTAAGGCTTTGTAGTCCTTTCTGTTTCTTCTTTGTCTTTCTTTCTCGCTCTGGTTCTCGGATCTTACTGTGTATAACCCAGACTTACCTCATACTCCTGATCTTCCTGTCTTGGCCTTCAGAATCCTGGGATTGCAGGTGTGAGCTACTGTGCCTGACAGTCTTCACTCTTTATGTTTTACTGTATTTGTTCACATACAGAAGTGAACGGATGATCACATTAGCCTGTATAGCTTTCACCAGCTGGGACTAAAGGTGTGTGCCACCATGCCTGGCTAATTCCTTCTCTTGTTGCTAGGACAAAAACACCTGACAAAGAGCTAGAGAGATGGCTCAGCAGTTAAGAGCACTGACTGCTTAGCTGACCAAAGCAGTGGAAGGCCGGAAGGGTTTACTTCAACTCACTGTTAAGGTGTAGTCCATCATGGATGGGAGGGAATGTCAGCAGGAGTCTGAGGGTCACAGTCATGAACCAGGAAGATGTGCGCACGCGCGCGCGCACACACACACACACACACACACACACACACCCCTCCCCCCTCAAGATTTGTCAGTTACAATGTTCTGCCTGCATGTACACCTACCTGCCAGAAGAGGGCACCAGATCTCATTATAGATTATTACAAGTCACCCTGTGGTTTCTGGGAATTGAACTCAGGACCTCTGGAAGAGCAGTCAGTGCTTTTAACTTCTGAGCCATCTCTCTAGCCCCACTCCCTTTCTCAGTTGCATGCAGGTCACTGAAGCAACTAAGTCCTTGCAAATATGCTGAGGTGTCTTGTGTGTTTACACTGCTGCCTATCAGATAGGCAAAGACTGCTTAGTCTCCTTTGGTGGCCTGGAGGCATAAATGAGACCGATGTGTCTTACTGTGCCCCACTTTGAATCTTGAATTGCCTTTGCTCAGCTCTGAGGAAACTACCAACATGGGTGGGGTTGGACCAGAGCTGGAATCCAGGCCAGAATCACCCTCGTGCGGCTCGAAGGGCAGGACTCATTGTTGTGTGTTCCTGGTGTGGTAGCTGGCTCTGAGGATGTGCCCGGATGTGTAGAAGGGCCTGGCAGCCCTTGGAAGGGATAGGAGAAACCTAGGAGGCCTACGGTCTGTGTGGGGTGGATCGCTTAGCCACGTGATACTGCACCCTTCCTCCATCCTCCTAGCTAGTTTTTCTTTGGTTTGGTTTGGTTTTTTAAGACAGGGTTTCTCTGTGTAGTCTTCACTGTCCTGGACTCACTTTGTAGACCAGGCTGGCCTCGAACTCACAGCGATCTGCCTGCCTCTGCCTCCCGAGTGCTGGGATTAAAGGCGTGCGCCACCACATCCAGCACCCTAGTTTTTCTTTTAAGCAAAAGATTTTATGTAAACTGGGGCATGGACCTTTCTTTGTTATTTGTTTTTGATCCTGATCTCACTGTGGTTTTAAACTGACCCGTCATTTATTCCAGCCTGGGATGGACATGGCAGGAAGTAGGTTATGGGCGGTGGCCAGGGTCGCTGCCTCGGTATCAGGATGGCCCCCTTCTGTAGAGGAGGCCACCCCTTCCCTGATGACATTTGAGAGGCCACTATATTCCTAGTAACTGCTCATTTTTTAATCTCACCAAATGTTTGTATTTATTACATTTTACAATTAAACTTTTTGGGTTTATTTTTTTAGTCTCTTTACTTAGCTCTGGCTGTCCTGGAACTCCCTATGTAAACCAGGCTGGCTTCCAGCTCACAGAGATCTGCCTGCCTCTGCCTTCTGAGTGCTGAGGTTAAAGGTGTGCACTGCCACCCTTGGAAATCATTGTGAATTTTCCCTTTTTTTATAGACAGGGTTTCTCTGTGTAGCCTTGACTATACTGGACTTGCTTTGTAGACCAGGCTGGCCTCAGACTCACAAAGATTCGCCTGCCTCTGCCTCCTGAGTGCTGGGATTACAGGCGTGCGCTACCACACCCAGCCATTTTGAATTTTTAGAAAATGACACGTGCAGTTATTTTAGGATGTACTGGATGTTTCATAAACAACAGTTGTCTGTTCTCCCCCAGACCTTCCAACTGGCAGGTTCTTTTAGCACACGTTTTCCTTGTTTTGTTCACGTTCCATCTTGGATGCACTGGCTTCTGGTCTGGAAAAAGACGATAAACACCTCTTCATGGCCCGTCTTGCTTTCACTGTTCCTTCCAGAGCCCTTGTTTCTAAGACTTCATGCATGTCTTTCACAGCTGAGCCACATGGTGCCCTAGGACAATTGTTTTCTTGTCGGCTTTTGTTTGCTTGCAGTTAACAGTTTCTTCATTTTTTTGTTGTTAGGTTTTAGCTGTGCAGCCATTTAGAGGTCAGTCCTGGCTTGTGCTCCACGAGTGGCACTTTTCTCTGGGAAACCCTTGCACCGTCCCATCCTGCCATCCCTTGTTACCTGGGAGTCCGTGGACTCTGCGGGAAGGGCCTCTCGCTTCCTCCTCCAGGTCCGCTTTCCTGTCTTGGTGGAGCAAACCCTCTGTCAGCTTCCTGAAGAAGGTTCAGGAGAGGTGTACATGTGAAACCTCACAAATGTACAGTCTCTCTCCTATATTACTACCAGATATTTTTCAATGTAGTGTGTCTGTGTGTCAGAGTCAGCCTTGTTTTTTAAATCTCCAATTTTTTTCATTACCCTTTTTTTTTTTCATGGTTTTTCCAGACAGGGTTTCTCTGTGTAGCCTTGGTTGCCCTGGACTCACTTTGTAGACCAGGCTGGCCTCGAACTCACAGCGATCCGCCTGCCTCTGCCTCCCGAGTGCTGGGATTAAAGGCGTGCGCCCCTGTGCCACTATACCGGGATCAAAACAGTATTTTCAGATCAGGTGATGGGAAAGTTTGGCCCTGGGCTGCTTTTTGCCAGCCCTGTGGTTGAGATCAGTGGTTGCCAGTTAATGGGTATTGACTCGGTGTCATGAAACATTCTGGTTGCTAGAAAAGTGCTTGCTGGTCTACACGGCAAGCTCCTTGCTAGACTAGGCTACACAGTGAGACCCTGTTTCAGAGGAAACAAAACAGAAGAAAGAAACAAAACACTCCACAAACAAACAGCAACAAAACTGGGGCCAGGGCCAGGGAGGGTGGCTTAGTTGTATGTGCCTGACAACCCAAGTTCGATCCTGGAACCCACATAAAAAGCTGGTTGTGTTGGCATGACTCTAAGCTGGAGGCGGGAGGGTGAGGCAGGACGATAGGCCAGAAGCTTGAAGGCCGGCTGGTCCAGAGTAAGCTTCACAGAAGCAGAAGCAAGGCAGGGTGATCGGAGAGCTCACTCCCAGTGCTGTTCTCTGACCTCCACACGCACAGTGTACCATGTGTGCACTTATGTTCACACGTGTGTTTGTCTATGCACACTCACACTTTAAAAGAGAAAACTCACCAGGCGTGGTAGTGCACACCTTTAGTCCCAGAACTCAGGGAGGCAGAGGCAGGCGGATTGCTGTGAGTTTGAGGCCAGCCTGGTCTACAAAGCTAATCCAGGACAGCCAAGGCTACACAGAGAAACCCTGTCTCAAAAGCAAAACAAAAACAACAATAACAAAAACCAAATAAAAAATAAATAAGAGAGACAAACTTATGCACATGGATGGTCCTGATTGTCAACTGGGGATTCTATGTTGGAGACAGAACAGTAAACTGGATTCTTCCTTCAAGGGTTGAGAGTCCTAGCCTTTGTGTCTGTAGGCTTTTGTATGTGTCTGTAGGATCTTATGTACCCACACTGGCCTTAAACTCGTTGTGTAGTCAGGGATGGGTGGTCTGCAGCTCCTGATCTTCCTGCTTTCATTGCCTTTTTCTATTTTTTTGAGACAGGCTTTCTCTGTGTAGCCCTGGCTGTCCTGAAACTCACTTTGTAGACCAGGCTGGCCTTGAACTCACAGAGATCCACCTGCCTCTGCTCCTAGGTGCTGGGAGTAAAGATGTGTGCCACCACACCTGGCTTTCATCTCTTAAATGCTAGGCATGTGTCCCCATGTGCAGCCTTCCTTTTGTTTTTGAGATCATCTCACTTAACCTCTGACTGGCCTAGAACTCGCTCTCTAGCCTAAACTGGCCTTGACGTGCAGCGGTGCTCATGCCTCGGCCTCTACGTGGGTTACAGGTGTGTGTCACGACCGTTCTCGGCTGGCACTTGTTTCTTAAAATGCTGTTGCATTCCTCACGTACTCTTAGTTTTTCTCTTTTTCTCAGACAGGGATCCAACCCTGGGTGTTCACAGGCCAGGCAAGGGCTCTACCACAGAGCTGTATCTGCAGACTCTTTGTTTTTTGAGACGGTATTGCTCTGGATCCTTCTGCCTCTACTTCCCAAGTCCTGAGCTCACTGTGTCCGCCATGCGTAGCTGGCTTTTGTCTTAGTCCCTGGGATTAGAGAGCAGAGATGAGCTTGGAAACAGGAGATCCTCTGCTTCTGTGCACGAGCATCTTCAAAGCTCAGGATGAGCCCTCACAGAAAGCAGAGGCAACGAGAAATAGTTCAGACTTAAGTCAAAATCTCAGACTGATTCCTCAGTGACATTTGATAGCAGAGCAAGACAGCAGAGCCGAGGCTCTGGAAATGAAGGGGTTAAAATCCACTGCCCACAGGCTTGTGCTGTGGCATGGGCCTAAACAGACCAGAGTAAATATTCTGCCCAAGCGCGTAGCCTGTAGACCGCTGAGTTCATCTGGCTTCTGTGTGAGAGCATGGATGACCTGTCCCCCACAGACAGCTGTGTATAGTTCGTTTCCTCCCTGCCGTGACACAGTCCCTGACAAGGGACCCTCAGGGAGGCAGGGCTTATATGGTTTGTACTTTGAGCTCCATCCTGGTAGGGAAAGCATGATGACACCACGAGTGGGGAGGTAGCAGAGGGAGTGCCTCTGGGCTACAAAACCTCACAGCCTACCCTAGTGGTCACACCCTTCCAGTGAGGCCCTTCTGGAACCTGCTTTGTAGATGGATGGGGTTGACCTCAAACTCTCAGGGATGCGCCTGCCTCTGCCTCCCGAGTGCTGGCCTCACAGGCGTGGTGGCGCACCACGGCCGGCCTCACTCAACCTTTCCTAACCTGGCACTAGGTCTTCCAGGAACTAGGGGCCACAAACCCCTGACTCAGTAATTCTGACAGTGAGGACACACAGTTTGTTGCTGGTGGGACTGCAGAATGGTGCAGCCACTCTGGCAGACGATTTGCTTGTGGCTTTGTTTTGTTCTGATTTTTACAGAGTCAAGGCTGCAGATACCATGTGACCTAGGAACACTCCCCCACCACACACACACCCTGGTATTTAGCAAGAAATGTGAACACGGAGACCTATGTATGTGTGTATGTTACGGCACCTTACAGTTGCTGTACTCGGGAAATAACTGAGCCTCCCGTGGGGATTTAAGGATATGCGTGGCAGGTTGAGTGAGCGACTGTTGCGTGGCCATTTGATGATGATGATTTCTGCTCTCTGACTTGTTCAGAAACCACACATGGGAAGGGCCTTTTCACCCAAGGGTTTATAGACAGGGTGGGACGTTGAAGGGCCAGGCCCGAGAGGCTCAGGAAAGAGCATATAAAAGCATCACCCAGTAAGCGTGCAGGTCAGTAAACGGCTCCTGCCAGCCAAACCTTTGCTGTTTTGTGGTGACAAACTCTGGTTTACATTAAAATGACCAGCGTCCACAGCACAGCTGGTGAGATGACAGCTGTGTGAGTAGGAGCCAGGTGGGGCCTCCAGAAACCTCGATGGGTTGTGGGAATTGCCCCGGAGCTTTCGAGGTCCTTCGCGCAGGCCTAACCAAGTTGTTGTTACAGGGTCACACTGCACCGTACAAAACAGTGTCTGCCCGTGCAGCTGTTGCGTCCACCGTCCTCTGGCTTCCTGCCGCAGCCTTTCAAGGAGTTTTTGAAAAATATCCCGAAACTCTGGTGAGGGTGGTACAGGTGAGTCTCTTCCCAGCTGGCTTCTCCATCCGTAATGGGCCCCCTCAGGCACTGGAGCTGTGCACGGGCATCGATCCACTTAGGGCTGTCTCTGGTTTATTTTTATTTATTTATTTATTTTTGTTTTTTGTTTTTCGAGACAGGGTTTCTCTGTGTGCCCTTGGCTGTCCTGGACTCACTTTGTAGACCAGGCTGGCCTCGAACTCAAAGCGATCCGCCTGCCTATGCCTCCCAAGTGATGGGATTAAAGGCATGTGCCATCACGCCTGGCTCTGTCTCTGGTTTATGTGTCCTCTCTGAATTCTGCAGTGTGCGTGAATCCAGAGAATACAGAACTGGCTTTGCTGGAAAGATTTACTGCTGGTCATATGGATTCTAGGAAGAGCTGTTGTTCAAAATTTGTAATATAGGTCTTTGGTGGTCAAGCAAGCCTTTAAGCCTAGCACTCAGGAAGCAGTGGCTGGGGGATCTCTGTAAATTGAAGGCCAGCCACAGCTCCATAGTAAGACCGTTATCTCAGAAAAGGGGTGAAGAGGACATGATCAATATATACTGTATGAGACTTTTTTTTTTCAATAGAAAAGAGCTTTTTATTTTGTTTTTCCAGATAGGGTTTCTCTGTGTAACCCTGGCTGTCCTGGAACTTGCTCTCTAGACAAGGCTGGCCTCCAACTCAGAGATCCACCAGCTGCTGCTTCCCAAGTGCTGGGATTAAAGGCACAGACCACCACTGCCTAGCTAGAAAAAAGTGTTTAGAAAAGCATAGTCATAAATTAGACAGAGTAGCCAGACAAGGCTGTAATCCCAGCCCTTGGAAGGCTGAGACAGAGGATTATCCTGAGAGCAAGGCCACCTGGGCTGCTTAGGATGTGCTAGGGTAGCCAGAGAAAGACTCTGCCTCAAAACAAACATACAAACCACAAGATAGGCTTGTCAACATGGCTCCACGAGTCAGAGCACTTGCTGCCAAGCCTGGATACCTGAGTTCAGTCCCCAGGATCTACGTGGTGGAAGGAAAAAGCTGACCCTACACGTTGTTTCCTGAGTGCCACCTGTGTCCCGTGTCCTGTGCATCCTCATACACATACAAAAATAAGGAAAAGAATGTGTGTGTGTCGGGGGGTACTGAGGAGGTTACTCAGTCAGTACAGTGCTTACTTTGTAAGCGTAAGATCTGAATTTCATTTCCAAAATGGAATGTAAAAAAGAGGAGATGGCCAGCCAGCCTGACCCACTCAGTGAGTCCCAGGTCCCGGTGAGAGAGAGCCTGTCCTAAAACGAACACGGTGACTGAGTTCTAAGGAGCAACCCCTCTGCTCACCATGTGCACGCACACACATCCCTACCTTGTTCACACACACAGACATGCGCACACACAGACAGGCACATTTGCACAGTGCCCCCAAACACACAGTAATATTAACAACACCACAGATGCTTTCAGACCTCCCATTCTCTCAAAAGAGATTTTTTTAAAAAATGTCTTACTAAACACTCCATTTTAGAGTAACTCCTACGTGTCCCACACTGTCCTTGTATTAGCACCCTGCTCCACGGTGGGGGGCTGTTGGGCCCTGGAAAAGGTGAGCTATGGTCTGTGGCCTGTGCTATGGGGATCAGCAGGCACTGCTGTGGCGTTGCTGGGACCTGGCCTAGACCCCTCACCTCTCAGTGTCTCCTACAGATCATCATGGTGCGGCTGCAGCGGGTGACCTTCCTGGCTCTGCACAACTACCTGGGGCTGACTACGGAGCTCTTCAACCCCGTGAGTGCAGGCACCCACAGTCAGGACTTGTGTCTCAGCACAGCGCTTTGCGTGTGCTGCTGGCTGCGGGCTGGGCCTGAGGCGAGGTGCTGGGCTGAGTTCCCTTGCTTGCTTAAGTGTGTGCACGCGGTGCAGTGAGTGACTACTGACAGGCTCGGGCCTGTAGCTGATCAAATGTTAGAGACCTTAGCCTGTTTTGTTACTTGCCAGTAGCCCTATTGTGCCCCTAAGGTGGGAATTCTGGAGGAATCTGCTGCCCAGGTACTGAAACTGTGGGCTGATCCATAGTTCGCTTCCACCTGTCCCTCTTGCTGGTCCTTGACTGTGTCCTGCCCTTGATGTAACACCAAGCTGTGACTTGGAGGGTGGGGGGGGGCACTGCCAAAGGTGCCAAGGCCTTGAATCCTCCTCAGTTTTTGAAATTCCTGGTAAATCCTGACCAGTCAAAGCCTGTGAAACAGGGTAAAACTGGTTCTTATCTAGAAGGCCTGAGTAAGAACTGAGCCATGGCCAGGCATGGTGGTGCGTGTCTTTAATTCCAGTACTCAGGAGGCAGAAGCAGGCAGATCACTGAGTTTGAGGCCAGTGTGGTCTACAAAGCAAGTTCAGGACAGCCAAGGCTAACATAGAGAGACCTTGTCTCAAAAAACAAAAACAAAAACAAAAAACCCCCCCAAAACAAAAAACAAACAAACAAACAAAAAACTGAGCCAAGGCTTCATTTGCTCCCACACATGAAGCAAGGACAGAGGAAGTCACTGGGTAACGTACAGTGAGCCCCAGCAGGACTCCTGGGAGTGGGTTAGAGGTGCTTGGTGCCCAGGAGGTGTGACGTCATTTCCAGTTTGGGTGACACTACAGCTCAGCATGCTGCTGGTGTTCTAGGGAAGGTCCTTCGTGTTGTGTGCATTTTCCTATTACTGAGGAGCTTGGCTTTCTGAGGACATGGGCTGTTTGTCCCGTGGTGTGAAGAGCTGGAGGCAGAAGCTGAGAGAGGGGCGCTCAGCCTTACTGGGCTCCTCCTCTTCCAGCTGCGCGGGTTCTGGGTTGCTTCCTACCTTCTTGGTAGTTGAGACATAGTTGACCGCTTCTGATAGCATGCTTAGAAGGAACCGGGGATTCCTGGAGCAGACCTAATGTTCTTCTCATCCTTCCCAGGAGAGCCAAGCCATCCCTCTCTTGACAGTAGCCAGTGTGGCAGCTGGCCGGGCCAGGAGACAGATGTCATATAGCTCAGAGGAGCAGCCTGAGAGGTCCCCAAGGTCCCTGGAGTCCTCGAACTCAGGTACTACACCAGCTCAGGACCTTCTCACTCCACTGTCGGGCTGACCTCTTCTGCCTGCAGGCCTCTCCACCCGCCCCTTATTACATGGCCCCAAGTGTTCTGACCCGAGGTTTCCTCACAGGCCCTCAGATCTCTCTCTGTAATCCCAGGTCTCCCCGCATGGTTCCAGCTCTCCTCACCTGCCCTCAGCTCCCATCATATATGCCCAGATCTCACGGTCCAGGATTACGTCATCTGTCCTGGGGTCTTATGAGCTTCCCTCAGGCACCTCCCATGCCCTGGGCCATGTTGTATGTGGCCAAGAAGGTCACCTTCTGTCCTTTGGTACTTCCTAGTGTGGTACTTGAACCACGGGAATGCTGCTGTTCAGGAGAGCAAGTTCTCAGCTTTGCCTTCTCATCCGCATGGCTTTTACTTCTGAAGAGCAAATTAGCCTGGGGGAGGGACCATCCAGGAGTTCTTGAGCAGCGCATACTGCCAGCGTGGCACTATTACGTCAGCACCACTTTAGTGTCTTAACAGTCAGCGGTGCTCTGAGGGGGGATCGAGGTGGCTAAACCAGTGTGTGAAATTAAGTGGTGCAGCCTTAGTGTCTAATAGAACAGAACCATCCATTTGACCCAAGCTAAGACAAGATTTGGACGTTAGTGACCTTGAAACACATCCTGGATGGCCTGGTTTCCTGAGTAGTGCTTTTCTCTCTGAATCTTGGTTAAGTTAAGTGCTGGGACCTTGTCCTCTTGAAGGTGCTTGGTTCAGGGCAGCTACTCAGGGCTGTCTTCACAGAGACGAGGGCGAAGAGGTTTACAGGCCTGGGAGCGGAGACTGTAGCAGCAGACAGTGCCCTGTGTGGCAGGCGAGGCCAGGGTCCTGCAAAGCTCAGGCGGGTGGCAGCTGCAGGTAGTCAGTTCAGGAGGGCCACAGAGAAGGGTGGCCAAGAGGGGTGCACATGTGGGGGAGCAGCCTGGGGCTGACATTCTTGCATCACTGTCCTGCCAAGTGCCAACAGTGAGCTTGCCTGAAGGGCCTGTTTGTGGGGAAGTTATCTGCAAGTTCACAGGGGACCTGGGAGGGCCTGCTCATGTGCAGTCTCTGGAGACTCTGTTCTCTGAGCTGGAGTGGTTCATTCCTGTTTTACCCAGATCATGGCAGCAGCCGCTCCACAATCTCTGGACCCCTGCTGAAGAGGAGCTGCTCCGTGCCTCTGCCTTCCATCCATGGGGAGATCACAGATGAACTCAGACAGTACCAGGGGAGTGGTTCTAACCCTTCGGCCTCCCAAGGTAAAGATCCCCTGTTGCTGTAGCTGGCTCTAACGACAGCTTCTCTTTGGAAGACCAGTCAAGCTGTCCGGTTCCCCAGTGTCATCTTGTCCTGACCACGCAGGTGGACGTCTCAAACTTGAGACCACTTAGATTGGCACTCCTCCTGGGGCTGCCGTGCATGTCCTTATGAACTCTGCACACTGCTTCCTTCTGCCAGTCCTGCACATGTTGTCCCCTCTGCTGAGCCTGGACCTACTCACACCATCTGCCACCACGAGGTGCTACCTTCAGTGTCAGGTCACCTCTGTGAGGTTCCGGTCCCAAATTGACATGCTCTGTGTCCTGCGTAGCCTCTGCTTGTTTGCAGACTACCAGCCAGAGCTGCCTGCTCTCGCTGCTCCCATCCTCCAGTCTGCCTTTGTTTTGCGTAGTTTGTTGGTGTCATGCAGTAGTCACTGGGCCCTTTGTGGGTACACTTCATTGCCACCAGTCAGTGTGCAGCGTGCCTGTGCTTTCCCCTTCCTTCCTTGGCGCCTCTGATGTCGCTGCTTGTTGTTCATGGATACCTGGCAGCTTTATGGCTTCCTGGTTCATTTAAAGGGTGTCAGGAGTTTCTCTTTTCAGACCTGGTTGATGGCTACTGTGTTTTAGTGGAGATCTCACCTTCAGGTTTTTGCTTGTTTGTTTGTTTGTTTGAGGTGTTACTACATACGAACTTACACACTGGCCTCAAACTCACAATCTTCTTGCCTCTGCCTCTTTAATCTTTTTGTTTGTTTTTTTCGAGACAGGGTTTCTCTCTGTGTTAGCCTTGGCTGTCCTGGACTCACTTTGTAGACCAGGCTGGCCTCGAACTCAGAGCGATCCACCTGCCTCTGCCTCCTGAGTGCTGGGATTAAAGGCGTGCGCCACCACCACCCAGCTTGCCTCTTTAATCTTAATTGTTGCAAACATTTTCTCCTGTCTCCATCTGTCAGCCTAGGGGGCCTTTTCATTAGTAGGAGATGTTCCTTTACTGAAAACAAGTCAAGTTTGCTGTGCTCAGTGCCTCATGCTCCTAATCCCAGCACTTGGGAGGCTGAGGCAGGAGGATTGCCTTGAGTTTGAGGCCAGCCTGTACTGCAGAATAAGAATCTGTCTCAAAAGCTATCTTCAGCTGGTATAGTGGCATGTGTCTTTAATTTTTTGTGTCTTTGTGTTTAATTTAATGTGTCTTTTTTTTTTTTTTTTTTTTTTGGTTTTTTAAGACAAGGTCTCTCTGTGTAGCCTTGGCTGTCCTGGACTCACTTTGTAGACCAGGCTGGCCTCGAACTCACAGAGATCTGCCTGCCTCTGCCTCCTGAGTGCTGGGACTAAATGCATGCGCCACCACGCCCGGCTGGTTTTTTGTTTTGTTTTGTTTTGTTTTTGAGACAGGCTTTCTCTTGTACTCCCTGTAGCCCTGGCTGTCCTGGCCTTGAACTCACAGAGATCTGCCTCTACCTCTGCCTCCCTAGTGCTGGGATTAAAGGGGTGCACTACCACACCTGGCTACCATTGCTTTTTTTTTTTTGAGACAGGATTTCTCATGGGGACAACGGGCTAGCCAGGTAGGCAACTGGCTAATGAACAAACACCCAGGGTTTCCTGTCTCCACTCCCAACTGACTTCTTAGTTATTTAAAAAGATTTATTTATTTTTAGTTTTTACATTTATTTACCTTATTTATATGAGTGTTTTGTCTGCGCATATAAATGTGCAATGCATGTGTGCCCGGTACCCGAAAAGGTCAAAAGAGTGCGTTGGGTCCCCTGGAACTGGAATTGCAAGCAGCTGTGAGATGTCATTGAATGCTGGGAAGCAAACCCATATTCTCTGCAAGAGCACCAAGTGCTCTTAGCGCTGAGCCAGCTCTCTAGCCCCTATTTACTTTTTTTTATTCTTTTTTTTTCATTTTTTTATTAATTTATTCTTGTTACATCTCAATGGTTATCCCATCCCTTGTATCCTCCCACTCTTCCCTCCCTCCCATTTTCCCCTTATTCCCCTCCCCTATGACTGTTCCTGAGGGGGATTGCCTCCCCTATATATGCTCATAGGGTATCAAGTCTCCTTTTGGTACCTATTTACTTTTATTTTATGTGTGTGATTGTTTTGGCTGCATGTATATAAGTGAACTGCATGCATGTGTAGTGCTCACAGAGGCCAGAAGAGGGTGCTGGTTGCCCTGGAGCTGGAGGCAGTGATGGCTGTGAGCTTCCATGTGGATACTGAGAGCTGAGCCTGGTTCTCTGCAAGTGAGATAAGTACACAAAGCCACAGAACCTTCTCTCTAGTATAATGCCTGACCTTTAATGTGGGTGTTGGGGGTACAAATCAGTTCCTCATGCTTGGGTGGCAAATACTTTATTGACTGAACTATCCCCCCAGTCCCAAGGCTGTTAATTTTTAAATTATTATTAGTATTTTATTTATTTGGGGTTTTTTTTTGAGACAGGGTTTCTCTGTGTAGCCTTAGCTATCCTATACATGCTAGCCTCAAACTCACAGCGATCTGCCTGCCTCTGCCTCCAGAGTGCTGGGATTAAAGGCATGTACCACCACACCCGGCTTAAATTAAAAAATTTAAAAATAAATTATACACACAAAGAAGATGTACACAAAATACATAAATAAAAAACAGTTTTTTAAAAGCAAGGCCTCCACATTTGTTTGGCTCTTTCTGCATGTAACTGCTTTTCTTTCTGCTGCTTTGACTTATTGTAATGGGACAAGAAGAGACTGCCACTGGAGGCTGACCACACAGGCAGACAGCCCTGACTTCCAGCTGCTGGAACCATAGCTAAATAAACAGTTCTGGGGTTTTGGCCTTTTCTGTCTGTGTCTCTGTCTGTCTCTGCCTCTGTCTCTGTCTCTCTGTCTTTCTGTTTCTCTCTCTTGTTCTCTCTTTGAGACAAGGTTTTTGGAATTCTCCTGGCTGTCCTGGAACTGGATCTGTAAACCAGGCTGGCCTTGAACTCAGAGATCCACCTGGGATTAAAGATGTGCGCCACCACGCCCAGCTGCATCTTTGCTTTCTTCTTAGTACCACCTCCAGATGTCCAAACCAAACGGACTAATGACATTGTAACGGAAATGTCAGCAATGCAAGCTTGCTGGCTAGAGATCTGAGTCTTGTCTACCCAGTTTATGCCGTCAGACGTTCACTCAGCCTGCCCTTCTGTGCCTGCATATGGGCTGGCAGGTGGGCAGTGAACTGACTCTTCTTTCTGTTTGTAGAAAGCCATAAGGGGGCCACCTCAGACCTGGGGATGGCATACGACCGTGCCAGGGTTTTGCCACACTCAGATGAGCAACTTGGGAGCTCTGTGGCCAGCAAGGTATATACCCCGCCGCTCCTCACTGTCCCTCAGGGCCTGCCTGCTCCATGCTCACTAGCGCTTTGGGGCGTGGTCCATCCCTGGCCTCACCAGTGTCAGCAGTGCCTTATGGAGATGCACTTCCGGTTGTTCCTGGTCATAGCTCTTCTGATGCCTTGTATCTTCGCTCTTTTCTAGTCCAGGAAAAGTGTAGTTGTTGCAGAGATCCCCTCCGCCGTCTTCCACTACTCAGAAAATTCCAGGGACGAGACTGAGGCCGTTGGAAAGACAGATGCCATCTTTAGAGCTGCCACAAAGGACCTCCTGACCCTGATGAAGCTAGATGTGAGTGTGTGGGCTCGGAGAGAGGGCGGTGACAGCTGCGGATCCCCCCCTCCCCTTCGTTTTGGGTAGCATGTCCCTCTAATGCTTACTGGGGTGCCTGTGACCTGCACTGGGGTACTCTTCTTTACCTAGGCCTGCCAGTAGGGGGCGTCTGCATCTGTAGCCGTAGCCTTGGCCAAAGGCACTGCATCAGGGAGCTTTCAGAATCACCTGGGCACCTGAACCTACATCTTCCTCACATATGTCTTCTCGGTTATTTTTTCTTCTTTATTATTTCATTGGGGGGGGCATTGTTTCTTGTTGTTTTAGTTTTGGGTTTGGTTTTTTGAGATAGGGTTTTTCTGTGTAGCCCTGGCTGCCCTGCACTGACTTTGTAGACCAGGCTGGCCTCGAACTCACTGAGATCCTCCTGCCTCTGCTTCCCAGTGCTAGGATTAAAGGCGTGCGCCACCAGGCCTGGCTATTGTTGTTTTAAAATCTAGATCTTTTTGTGTAGTCCAGGCTGTCTTCTTGCCTCACCTTCCTGAGTGCTCTAGTGAATAGGCATGCGCCACTATGCCTCTGCCTTATGAGTGCCAGAATTTTTTGTTTTGTTTTGTTTTTTGAGACAGGGTTTCTTTGTGTCTTGGACTCACTTTGTAGACCAGGCTGGCCTCGAACTCACAGTGATCCGCCTGCCTCTGCCTCCTGAGTGCTGGGATTAAAGGCCTGCGCCACCACGCCTGGCTGCAGTAAACAGTAGAGAAGGTTACCTGATGCCAACTTCTTTCCTTCCCATACACATGTATGGACACTTATGCAAACACGCACGCACGTGCGCACGCGCGCGCGCGCACACACACACACACACGTTTCTAGTTATTGCTAAATGTCTTAGAGTTTCCTTTTTGTTCAATAGGGTTCCTTGTAAGAAGTCATTCCATAAAGCCCGGTCTTTAATCCCTTCTGAGTCTTTTTTTTAAGTGGTCTATCTGCATGTACCTTGCGTGCTAGAAGAAGGCATCAGATCCCACTATAGATGGTTGTGAGCTCAGGACCTCTGGGAGAGCAGAGAGTGCCCCTTAACCACTGAGCCGACTCTCCAGTCCCCTTCTGAGTCTTGCTCAGGCCTTCTCTGGCTCTGTGTCTAACATTGGAGCCTTCACTATTGGCATCATGGGAGTGCTAGGCTGACGCTCTTTTTTTCTGCAGTACACAGACTGTCTAGCTAGTATCCAACTTTCTGGTTATCCCAGTAGCCCTGTAAGTGCTGAGAGGTCCATGCCTGGCTAGCTGATGTGTCCCCACAGATTTTCACCTTAGTTCCCTTCCCTTTCTGCCTTGTGTTTTTCAGAGCTTCTTTTATTGAGCTAGCTTTCTTCCCTTGAGTTTAGTAAAGGTTCAGAGATGGCCTCTGTTGATTGAACCTCTGTATCGGTGCTTAGAACTGGACCTAGGGCCTCTGCAAGAACAGCAAATGCTCTCAAACACTGAGCCATCTCTCCAGCCCCTTACTGCCATTTTTTAATGGTGGCCAGTGACCTTTCTTAATATTTTTGTTTTACTGTCATCAAGAGATATGCTTTGATTTTCCCTAGGCCTTTGCACATGTCATGCAGGCTCCTGCATGTTCTGGCCGTCCCCAGTCATGCTGGATTGCAGGCTGTCCCCACCTCATATGGCATGTCGGGAAGCCAGACTTTGCAGGTGGAAAGGGAGATGACACCCTGGTTGGATATATCTAAGTTGGCTTTTTAAAAGGGCGCCCTGTGTCTCTAGAAGGAAAGGAAAAGAGAAAGAGAGCTGGGCCTGAACTACTAAGAGGAAGATGCTTCTGCGTCAGGCTCCCGAGGGTTCAGCTTGCAGGAGCATATGTGCCACTGTGCTTGGCAGGTGGCTGGCTTTGGTAATGAGTAAAAAAGGTGTCCCGGCTTGTTGTCTTGCCTTTATGCTGGTCACCTTTAATCTTACGGAAATTAAATTCCGCCTCTGCCCTGTGTAAATTCATAAGCATATTGATCTGCATCTTGGCCTTTTCTGCTGTATTCCACTGATCTTTTGGGCAGAATGCTGTCCCGTCCATATTAGTGGACAGTCCTTAGGGAAGCATTTGATAGAACCACACCCATGTGGCCTCTGTCCCGTCCTCTCAGGCCCCAAGCATCTCCTCATGTTCCTTCTTGAAATCTGTTCTGTTTCAGGATCCATCCCTGCTGGATGGCCGGGTATCATTTCTTCATGTTCCGGCAGGCACCATAGTGTCAAAACAGGGAGATCAGGTGAGTGAAGAGGATCAATTCTAAAGGATGAGCCAGGGAACTGCCCAGCCCTGCAGCTCCGTGCTGGCTGGAGTGTGGCCGAGGGCACAGTGGTGGAAGTTGTCCAAGTACCACCAGCCTGCTGGAGCTCTGGGCACTGTCTTAGTGTCTGGGCAGCTTGGGGCTTAGGCGCCAGGCTTCTCCATGGCCGTGCCTGCTACTCTACCTCCTTTTCTGGGATCTAAGGGGTTGGGGTGAGAAGATTTACAGAAGGTCCCATAATAGATACAAAGAATTTGGGATGTGGTCCTGCATGTTTTTGTGGAAGTTGGACTCCAAAGGGTTCAGAGGTATCACACTCTACAGAGCATCAAAGGGATGGGCTGCCCCTTCGCTCCTGCATGAAAACATAGAGCAGTAAAAGGGCGTGGGAGGAGCAAAGGCACCTGTATCTGAGACTAGAAAAGTAAATAATAAAAGCCGGGCATGGTGGCGCATGCCTTTAATCCCAACACTCTGGAGGCAGAGGCCGGTGGATCTCTGTGAGTTTGAGGCCAGCCTGGTCTACAAAGGGAGTCCAGGACAGAGAAACCCTGTCTCAAAAACAAAACAAACAAACAAACAAAAAAAGTAAAGTAAATAATAAAGCTACAGGACTGCCATAACGTTCTCAGTGGAAATGTGCCCAAGGCTAGGTTACATATCACCAAGGCTAGGTTTACATAGGTGTGACTCTGTGGTGCTCAGTAAACTTCCCTGGGTTCTGAGCCCACGGGGCATCCTGTGACCCTGTTATGTGCATCTTCTTGAAGGCCGCCTTCTCTGCTTTTATCAGGATGTCAATATCTTGTTTGTGGTCTCGGGGCTGCTGCATGTATACCAGCAGAAGATTGACAGCCCGGAGGATACTTGCCTGTTCCTCACACATCCTGGGGAAATGGTAGGACAGCTGGCCGTGCTCACTGGCGAGCCGCTCATGTTCACCATCAGAGCCAACCGAGACTGCAGCTTTCTGTCCATCTCAAAGGCCCACTTCTATGAGTGAGTCATCTTGTTCCCTTCCTGAGCCATTCTGAATGCTGGGGGCACTTTCTGTTCTGTTCCCTGCCTCCTGGGTCCTCTGTCCCTGCGGCCTCTCAGGGCCAGGCCTATTGCTGGCCTCGTCTGCCTCTTTAGCTCTTTAGCTAAAGTGGTGTACATTGGTACCGATACACAGGCGCAGTCATTCGCTCCGAGAGCGTCCACCTGGCTTGTGACATCTGGCATGTGCTACTTTCTCTATTCATGTCTGACTCTGGCCCGGTCCTATCTGTGTCAGGACATTCTGTGGCCACACACACTGGTGGTACAGCTGGCACTAGAGTCTGGGCTCATAGCCTGTCAGCCTGCTCACAGTAGACCAGGTCTGGGTAGGAAGACAGGATGGCAGTCATGGAGTGGCCTGCTCACCCTCCTTCCTTAAGTTAGTATAGTTGGTTTTTTATTGTTTGTTGTTGTTGTTCTGGTTTTTTGAGACAGGGTTTCTCTGTGTGGCCTTGGCTGTCCTGGACTCACTTTGCAGACCAGGCTGGCCTCAAACTCACAGCGATCCGCCTGCCTCTGCCTCCTGAGTGCTGGGACTAAAGGCGTGTGCCACCATGCCCGGCTTGTTTTTTGTTTCTCGAGACAGGGTTTCTCTGTGTAGCCTTGGCTGTTCTGGAACTTGCTCTGTAGACCAGGCTGGCCTCGGGCTCACAGTGATCTTCCTGCCTCTGCTGGGATTAAAGGTGTGCACCACCACCACTCAGTATAGGCTGTTATGTAGCTGTGGAACCAGAAACTTCTATCTGTCTGTCCATCAAATGTGTCCTTCAGCCCCAGTGATACCCTCCTCAGCTTGTCTGAGAGGCTACAGGCTGCAGCCTCTGCTGGCCTTCCTGCTTGTCCCTGTGAGTCCCAGAGTACATAATTAAGAATTATCAGCTGGGTGGTGGTGGCGCACACCTTTAATCCCAGCACTCGGGAGGCAGAGGCAGGCAGATCACTGTGAGTTTGAGGCCAGCCTGGTCTACAAAGTGAGTCCAGGACAGCCAAGGCCACACAGAGAAACCCTGGCTTGAAAAACCAAAACAAAAAACAAAAAAAAAAAGAATTACGTTTTTTCTGTTGTGCTGCCTCCCCTCTCGTGCTGCAGCCACCTCCCTATCCACATTGCTTGGAAGGCCTCTTGATCCATGCCTGACATCTCCTATGACCTTGTAGCTCTCCTGCCTGAAAGTTGGGTAGATGCTCAGAGAAGGTAGGTCAGGGGCCAGAAGGCAGTGGAAGGCAGCTTAGGCATCAGGTTTCAGCCAAGGTGCCTTCAAAACAGTAGTAGGCCAGGAAAGGAAAGCCTCCTCCGGATGTGCCTTCTCGCCTAGGACCGGCCTGGATGCCTCTGGCCTTGTACCCTGACGCTGTGTCCTCAGATATTTTCAGTACACTGAGAGTGGGTGAGAGGACCTCATTTTACAGATGGAAGACATACCCAAATGGGCCGAACTGTGCCTGGGTCCCTCTGCTAGCAAGGGGCCCCAGGACTCTTGAGCTGCATGGGTCTTCTCAGAAATACAGAGCGTCCTCCCTGTCTGCTCTCCCCTGCCCCTGCCTCGCCCATCTGTACTGAGGGAAAGCTCAAGAGAACAGTCAGGAGGATGAGCAGGAATTGCCTCATGTGCTTTTCAGGACCCCATGCCCTACTTGCTTGCTTGCTTTTTTTCCCCCCCCAAGACAGGGTTTCTCTGTGTAGCCTTGGCTGTCCTAGACTCACTTTGTAGACCAGGCTGGCCTCGAACTCATAGAGATCCACCTATTTCTGCCTCCCGAGTGCTGGGATTAAAGGCGTGCACCATCGTGCCCAGCGAACCTGCTTTCTTCCTCTTTGTTCCTTTGGCTCGGCATAGCCTGATCCTTCCATGTCCATGCACGTGTGTTTGATCCTACAAGTCTATGTAGGATGTCTGTGTGGTCAGTACATGTCCTTGTCTGCGTGTTCGGTCGTGTCCATATGTTACTGTCCATGTATGCATGTCTGTGTTTCTCTCTGTGTCCTTAGTCATGTTTCCCTGTGGGCTTTTTGTACATATGTGTCTGCATATCCCTGTCATCCTTGTCTATGCTGTCTGGTGTGTGTGCACATATATGGACATCCTTGTTTATATATGTACATGTATTTTTTATGACCTGTTAATTTTGACTTATGTGACCTTGTTCATGTGTTTTTTGTCTGTGTGTGCATGTGTTACATGTCCTTGTCCCTGTGTATCTCTGTGTGTGCATGCCTTTGAATGTCCTTGCCTGCATGTATGTGGTTATATGTGCATACAAACGGCTGACATGGGCACTTCTCACTCTGCAGACCTGGTCCAACAGATATCATGGGGATTGTCATCCAGTCTCACCCAGTCAGCTCCTCCGCCGCTGTCACCATGTAGTGTTTACTGCCCTGGGATGGGGTCATTACCTAATGTATGAGGCAACGATCCATCCTCCTGTGGCTAACAGGCCAGCGGCTCCATCTCCTGTTACTTGGCCTAGGCCTGGAGTCCCTCATCCTTGGTCCTTCACTGCCCAGTGTCTCTAAATAGCCCACAAGCTGGGCAGCCCCAGTCCTGGGCCTTCCATGATGTGCTTGCTGTTTCCCTGCCTTCCCCGGTCTGTCCACCTACTCACTGCAGAGATGACACTGTTCTTGGCTCAGACCCCTAGGCACTGTGCAGCTGACAGCAGAAGGCTGCCTTGGCACCATCCTGCCTCAGCCCTCAGTGTCCTTCCCTCAAAGTAAACTCAAGGGTCCTTCTGTGGTCCGTGGGGTAGAAGGCTGCCTGGTCTCAAACGCTGTGACTCTGTGGCCTAGTAGGATTGGACGTAAGGTGGGGAGGCCAGAGGGGACCTCGTGGGAATGGAAGTGACTTGAGCTTGTATGACAGGATCATGAGGGAACGGCCGGATGTTGTCCTGGGCGTGGCACACACGGTTGTGAAGAGGATGTCGTCCTTTGTGCGGCAGATTGATTTCGCTCTGGACTGGATGGAAGTAGAGGCTGGACGTGCTATATACAGGTGAGGCTCACAGATGCACAGTGTACAGAGAACCCACAGGTATGCAGTATAGAGAGAGGCCCAAAGGTGTGCGCTGAGCAGACCTGCAGGTGTCTACAGCGCTGGACTTCCCTATTGATATGTATTGGCTTTGCTAGTAGACCAGGCTCCATGCTGTGAAGGCCACACAGTGAAGAGGGTGAGTTTCCTTATCCACTCCCCGAGCTCTGGCACCCATGGGAGCATTCTTTGACACCATCCTGGGTTCTGTGCATGGACACGGACACAAATGCTTTTTTCTCTCTCTCTCAAGACAGGGTTTCTCTGTGTAGCCCTGGCTGCCCTGGACTCCCTTTGTAGACCAGGCTGGCCTCGAACTCCCAGTGAAGCCGGTTCTGGGAGCAGCTTAGACTGCCAACCTGAGCACCTTTGTGTCTCTGCAGGCAAGGGGACAAGTCTGACTGCACATACATTGTCCTCAGTGGCCGGCTGCGCTCTGTGATCAGGAAGGATGACGGGAAAAAGCGCCTAGCAGGGGAATATGGCCGAGGAGACCTTGTTGGTGTGGTAGGTGCCAGCTACCCTCTGCTTTCCATGACACTCTGGAACCCGCTTCTCTGGCTACCTGAAGAGGAGGAGGAAGCCCGAGTGGTCCGCAAAAGGATGACTCCCCACCCCCCCAAACCCCCTCCCCTATATCCCCCCACCCCCCAGCTGTCTCTGTCCTAGCCTTATGGGAATTCCAGATTCTGGTCTCTGGTTTCTGGCTGCTTATTTGCACCCAGCGGATGCTGAAGGCCTTGTGGACTGAGGGTAGCTAGCAGCCCACCCTGGCTTCCCAGTGCTGCCCGCGGAGGCAGGCTTCTGTACCTAAGCTGGTACTGCCCAGCCCCGGATGTTACAGTGTTGGTCTTGTAGAGCCTGTACTTCTGCCTTCTGCTGTTTTGGTTTCTGTTCGTTTGTTCCTCCCTTGAGACAGGGTCTTACTCTATCCCCGGCAGGCTTGGAACTCATCATGGGAGTTGAGCTAGCCTTGGACCTGTGCTGGTCCTTTTGCCTTGGCTTCCTGAGTTTGGATTATAGGCTTCTAAAGTAGAAAATCTATATGCATTAGAGCAAATATCTATTTTAATATACATGAGTGTTTTGCCTGTAGGTATATCTGGGTGGCTGGTGCCCAGAGAGGCCAGAAGAGGACATCAGAGTGGTAGCATATGTCCTTAATCCCAGAACTCAGAATGCTGAGGCAGGTGCATCTCCGTGAGTTCTAGGACAGCCTGGGCTAGTTAAAAAAAAAAAAAGATTTAAAAAGAAGACATCAAATCTCTCAGTACTAGGATTGTAAATAATTGTGAGCCATTTTTGTTTGTTTGTTTGTTTGTTTTTTGGTGCTGGGAATTGAACCTAGGTCCTTTGGAAGAGCAGCAGCTAATGTTCTTTTGTTTTGATTTTATTAATTAATTAATTAATTAATTAATTTTTTATTTTTTGGTGAAGGTGGTTTCTGTTTGTTTCTTTGAGACAGGGTTTCTCTGTGTAACCTTGGCTGTCCTGGACTCACTTCATGGACTATGCTGGCCTCAAACTCAAAGAGATCCACCTGCCTCTGCCTCCTCCTGAGTGCTGGGATTACAGGCGTGAGCTGCCACCACCCAGCTTGTTGTTTATTTGAAGATAAGGATTTACAATCCCGCCTGGGCTGTCCTAGAACTCATCCTGCAGCTGGTTCTCCTAACCATGGAGGCATTTCTTTAGCCCAAGCACAGATATTTATAAAAATAGCTGTACTTTACAAACAAAAGTTACCTAAAGGACTATATTTTTCTAATTCATTGTATCCTAAGGTCTGGTCTGATTAACTGCTGTAACCCCACCACATCCTGCTCAGTCTTCGCTCCTCCCATCTCACGCTCATCCCATCCCCCAGCTCACGCTCATCCCACCCCCCATCTCACGCTCATCCCATCCCCCAGCTCACGCTCATCCCACCCCCCATCTCACGCTCATCCCACCCCCCATCTCACGCTCATCCCACCCCCCATCTCACGCTCATCCCACCCCCCAGCTCACGCTCATCCCATCCCCCAGCTCACGCTCATCCCATCCCCCAGCTCACGCTCATCCCATCCCCCAGCTCACGCTCATCCCACCCCCCATCTCACGCTCATCCCACCCCCCATCTCACGCTCATCCCACCCCCCATCTCACGCTCATCCCACCCCCCATCTCACGCTCATCCCACCCCCCAGCTCACGCTCATCCCATCCCCCAGCTCACGCTCATCCCATCCCCCAGCTCACGCTCATCCCATCCCCCAGCTCACGCTCATCCCACCCCCATCTCACGCTCATCCCATCCCCCAGCTCACGCTCATCCCATCCCCCAGCTCACGCTCATCCCACCCCCCATCTCACGCTCATCCCACCCCCCATCTCACGCTCATCCCACCCCCCATCTCACGCTCATCCCATCCCCCAGCTCACGCTCATCCCATCCCCCATCTCACGCTCATCCCACCCCCCATCTCACGCTCATCCCACCCCCCATCTCACGCTCATCCCATCCCCCAGCTCACGCTCATCCCATCCCCCAGCTCACGCTCATCCCATCCCCCAGCTCACGCTCATCCCATCCCCCAGCTCACGCTCATCCCATCCCCCAGCTCACGCTCATCCCATCCCCCAGCTCACACCGCCCCCCACCCCCTGCCCTGCTTCTTCTTTGAGACAATGTCTCACGGTGTGGTCCAGTGTCTTCCTTAGGTTTCTGTTGCTGTAGTACATCATCCTGATCAAAAAAGCACCTTGTGGGGGAAAGGGATTATTTCACTTACCTTCCTGCTGACAGTCCATCGCTGAGGAAAGTCAGGGCAGGGACCTGAAGCCGAGGCTTGGAGTAGCGCTGCTTGCTGGCTCGGTCCTCACGACTTGCTCAGCCCGCTTACCTGTACAACCCAGGAAGTTTTAAACCAGTATTTTAGGCAGTGTAGGGGCTTTTTGCTATCTGATAGCAGGGCCTTAGGGAGGCCTCCTGATGTTGGCGAGCATGGGCTAATGGCCACGGTCCTCCTCGAGCATGTGCTAATGGCCACGGTCCTCCTGTGCAGCCTCCATTCCAGCGTTGCTCCCACCCTGCCTCCCTGAGCTCTGCCTCACAGTGGGGTCTTCATGTCAGAGTTTGGGACTACCCATTGGGTAGCCATGCTGTGTGCAGCCTGTGAGTCCAGTCGCAAAGTCCTCCTTGGAAGCTTTCACAGCTGGCCAGATGCTGGAACAGGTGCCTCCATGTCCCGGCACTCCCTTAGACTTGGAGGGACACATCTGATTTGGGCCCCTATGATGGCGTCTTCCTTAGCGGCATCTCAGTCTGAAGGCGTGTTCAGAGTTCCCTGTGGCAGCCCATGCCTGTGTCTGAGAACTGTCAGGGTTGCTAGGGTGCCTGGGATGTCCCAGGCTTTGGACGGTAGTCACATGTGAGACTCCACTAGCTTCATGCAGCACAAAGGCTTGGTAAGGTAATTTTGTTCTTTTTCTTGCTTCCTGAGCACGCAGCTCCTATAGGCTGCTGTTCCGGCTACTTTTATGTCAACTTGACCCAAGCTAGAGTCATTTTAGAAGAGGGAACCTCAGTTGAGAAAACACCCCCCCACACACATTATGGGGCATTTTCTTGCTTGATGACTCGTGTAGGAGGGCTCCATTTTCCTGTGGGTGGTTTCAGAAAGCAGGCTGAGCAAGCCGAGGAGCAAGCCCGTAAACAGCATCTCTGCAGGCTTCACTTCAGCCCTGCCTGGCCTCCTCCAGGGTGGCTGATCGCCCCTTCCCTCCCCAGGCTGCTTCTGGTCATTGTGTTTCATCACAGCGGTAGAAACTCTAAGGCAGCCTGTGTCCACCTGCACATACACTGGACTCCAGGCGTGGTCAGTCTGGCCCTCCTGGAACCTGGACTGATATGTGAGACCTCAGAGGTTGGCTCTTCTTCCTTAGGTGGAGACACTAACCCACCAGGCCAGAGCAACCACGGTGCATGCCGTTCGGGACTCAGAACTGGCCAAGCTGCCAGCAGGAGCTCTGACGTCCATCAAGCGCAGGTACCCACAGGTAAGGGCACACAGGGCATAGCGGCCGTTCTGGCCCAGGCGAGGACTTAGGCAAGTGTGCACAGTGGGAACTTGGGACACATGAGGTCATGCCCTCAGGCAGGGAGGGGCTCTTTTACTTACTGTTGTGTGACAATATTCCTGGGGAAACATGAACAGAAACCAAACTTCCCCTAGATGGAACTGATGACAGACCAAAGTAAAGGATGACTGGTGTCACCCAAAGTGCAACTTGATCCACCAGTGATTTTTCGCTGGGGCTCCTTACTGTCACTTAAGGTGCAGATGTGACCCAAAGATAGCTGCATCACCGAAAGCCCAGCCCAGCACAGTGCCAGCTCAGAAAACAGGGAACCTGAAGCAACTGCACAGCCTGCAGGCAGCTCAAAAAGGTTGGACAGTGAGATGAGATGAGCCTCCATCAGGCAGCCCTGCTGGTTTGGGGATGCCGTTCAGCAGACCTTACTGTTTATATATGCTTCCGTACGAGGCTGGGATGTCTCTCCAAGGTGGAAGGCTTTATACGGGAGGGGATGGCTACACTGTGCCTACAGCTTAGGACCGCAGCTTGAAAGCGTTGGTAGTAGCCGGGGTTGATGGAGGAGGAATACTTAGGGTCAGCTGCCTTCCCTGGTTGTCCACCCCGCCTGTGAGTGACAAGGTTACCACAGACCTGAACCCCCAGCTAGCCCTGAGGTGCTGCTCCCACGCAGCAGTCTGCCCTTAGCCTTTTTTTTTCTCTTTAATTTATTATGTATACAGTGCTCTGTGTGCATGCACACCTGCACACCAGAAGAAGGCATCACATTATAGATGGTTGTAAGCCACCATGTGGTTCCTGGGAATTGAACTCAGGACCTCTGGAAGAGCAGCCAGGGCTTTTAAGCCGTCTCTCCAGCTCACATGCCCTTAGTCTTAAAACTGCTTTCCAGTGTCTATTTATGCTTTTTCTTCTCCTCTTTCTTAATTTCTTTCTTTCTTTCTTTCTTTCTTTCTTTCTCCTTGCTCCTCCTCCTCTTTCTTCTTTCTTTTCTGTGGTACTGGGGATGAAACCCAGGGCCTTGTTACATATTAATTGTATATGAATAAACCAGTATAAAATGTGTTTTTTGTGAATGGTCCAGCAGTATTCCACCGTGTGCCTTAGTCCATTTGTCTTTTCTCCAGTTGGTGGATGTTGGCATGACTTCTATTTGGGGACTACTGGGTTTAAGAGGCTGCTGAACACATCCTTTTTCTTTTTGTTGTTGGTTTTTTTTTTCTTCTGAGACAGGGTTTCTCTGTGTAGCTTTGGCTGTCCTAGACTCATTTTATAGACCAGGCTGGCCTCGAACTCACAGAGATCTGCCTGCCTCTGCCTCCTCAGTGTGGGATTAAAGGCATGAGTCACCATGCCTGGCCACATCCTTTTTTAAAAAAAATATTTATTT
This sequence comes from Acomys minous, assembly GCF_964271855.1. NCBI lineage: Eukaryota > Metazoa > Chordata > Mammalia > Rodentia > Muridae > Acomys > Acomys minous. The sequence goes on along the minus strand of NC_140491.1, from coordinate 63,910,894 downwards.
CTTTATTTTAAGTATATTGGTATTTTGCCTATTTGTATGTGTGTGTGAAGTTGTCAGATCCCCTGGAACTGGAGTTACAGACAGCCACAAGCTGCCATGTGGGTTCTGGGAATGGAACCAGCATCCTTTGGAAGAGCAGCCAGTGCCCCCTCCCCCTACAGAGTTTCTCTGTGTAGCCCTGGCTGTCCTGGACTCTGTAGACCAGGCTGGCCTTGAACTCACAGAGATCTGTCTGCCTCTGCCTCCTGAGTGCTGGGACTAAAGGTGTGCACTACCACTACCCGTCTGCTGAGCACATTCTTGACAAATGTCATTATCAACAGATTCATTTCCCTTGTTTAGTTGCTAGGTCACAAGATAGGTGTGTGTTGGGAACTGCAGACCACAAAGTGAAGAGCACAGCCCTGTAAGATGTGGTTCCTGAGCCTAGAGTGCTAGCCGGCACCCAGGCAGCTGCTTACACCAGTTGTCATGGGTACATCACAGTGGTGGGAATTTGTGCTTTCTCAACTCTCTGTGATGCCAGATAGCTTTTTGTGGACTTACTGGCCTATTTTGAAGCTATGCCATGCCTTTAATCCCAGCACTCAGGAGGCAGGTGGATCTAGCTTGCTGGAAGTGGCCCTGGTGACACCTAACTGATGTCAAGCAATGCAGGTGCCCTGTCTGAGATGAATGCTCAGGCGGGTGGCCTTGTCAGCTGTCTTTGCCATGCCTGGGGGTCATGCGTGGGCTCCTTGGGTCACTAGTTACCTGGAGTGAATGTGAAACCTGGAGCTCAAGGTCACAGTGTGGAGCTCAAGGTCACAGTGTGGAGCTCAAGGTCACAGGGTGTGCACATTTTACATTTTTTTGCTGTCACCCCTGGACTGAGCAACCCACCCCCAGCCAAGTCCTTTTCCCTGGCAACTTCATTTCTTTTCCTTTTGTTATGTTAAAGTACTTGCCTAGGGGCTGGAGAGATGGCTCAGTGGTTAAGAGCATCGGCTGTTCTTCCAGAGGTCCTGAGTTCAATTCCCAGCAACCACATAGTAGCTCAGTCTATACTTGGATCCCACTTTTGGCAGGCAGGTGTACATGCAAATAGAGCACTCATATACATTAAAAAAATTACCCTGACAAAAGACACTCAAAGGCAAAATGTTTTATTTTGCTCACAGTCCCACATTACTGTCCCTCATCGTATGGAAACCGCAGGGGCAGGAGTGAGAGGACACATTTGTCGCATTCTATTCATAATCAAAAACGGTGAGCAAGGAGGGCACGCGTGATGCTGCTCGTCTCACTCCTGCCCACGCCTGAGACGAGTCTTCCTGCATCAGTGTGAACAGGACAGCCCAATAGGCATGTCCAGCGGCCGTTCTCTCAGGTCTCCTATTAACACTGCCTCATCTGGCTCCTGGAGAATTGTGTAGCCTGGGTTGATTTCCAGACACTGACAGTTTTGAAAAAGCAAGTCCAGCGCGCTGTTTAATATCATCGTGCCATTTCAGTTCCCCGCATTTTGCCCTAAAGACGTGGTTTGGGATTTTCCTTCTTTCTCTACTCCAAGGTTGTCACTCGGCTGATTCATCTCCTGGGTGAGAAGATCTTAGGCAGCCTCCAGCAGGGGTCGTCAACAGGTGAGTCCTGGCTCTGATCTTGGAGTGCTTTCTCAGGCCCACCCACTGCCCCACCCTTCCCCTGGCCAGGATTGAAGAAGGAAGCACAGAGGCCAGGCAGTCTGACGGCTGGAGCTGTGGGACCCTGGGAACTCCTGGCACACACAGCTCCCAGTAAGGAGGGCTCAGATTTTGACAGTGCGTAGGCAGCACGTAGGGGAGCTCAACTACTTGTGAAAAGAAATGTGACATAGCCACCTTCTATTTTTGTCAGCTGATTAGAAAGAGGAGGTAGAGTTGAAGGCACTGGAAGAGTGGAAAAGTCGGAGGCTGCTGTTGTCTGTCACGTGCTAAGGGCACAAAGACGGTGACATAGCTGTAGGGCATCAGGGACTAACGCTCTAAGGATGTCCATGACTCCGGAGCTCCCGGTCGCTCTGTGTTCCAGGGCTGTCTGCTTTCCCTGATTCCCACATACGCGAGCGCTCTGACGTTGCTCCTTGGCTCCTCACGGCTCTGTGCACACCGTGCCACGGCTGTCTCCTGCCTCCTCTCCAGGTTCCCTGCCTGTGTTAGCAGTCTGCATTTCTGTGCGTGCCCTTGGCCTCCCCGCCTTCTGCGTATCTTCTCCCAGGCTGGCTCCTTTGTGGGCTGTCCCTCTTCTGTTTCCATAACCGAGACCGGGGTACAGTGCTGAGTGTTCAATGAAAGGACAAATGCATGGGTAAACACGCTGCTGTTTAACCCTTTACTCTCAGGACACCTGGTCACTGGCTCACATCTAATATTTTAAGTATTATGTTTAGCTGTCTGTGCTTGCAGTTCTGCGATACAGAACGAATTCAGCCTGCCTTCATCAATCTGTAAGGTTCTATTTCCAGATGAGGTCATATTCTGAAGTTCTGAGTGGACATGGATTTTAGAAGAGACCCATACTGCTCAACCATACTATTTCTCTCTTACTTTGCTTTCAGCCAGTCTGAATGTTATGCTTGAAATAAGTTTCTTTGTTTCTTTTTTGTGTTTGTTTGTTTTTGTTTTGTTTTTTGAGACAGAGTTTCTCTGTGTAGCCTTGGCTGTGTTTTTTTGTTTTTCAAGACAGGGTTTCTTTTGTAGTCCTGGCTGTCCTGGACTAGCTTTGTAGACCAGGCTGGCCTCGAACTCACAGAGGTCCACTTACCTAGAGCGCTGAGATTAAAGGCATGCGCCACCACGCCCAGCTGCTTGGAATAAATTTCTTAAAGGAAAACATAGTGAGGCCTAGTTTGTAGTGAGCTCCTCTACAGTCTTTGCCTTTTACTTTAACTATTTAGACCACTTACATCCAACTAAATACTCTGTTAGGATTTATTTCTACTCTCGTATTTTTCATTTTCTTCCAATATTGTTTCTGTTTTTGGTTACTTAACCATTTTTAAGCATCCTGGTTTTTACTCTGATTTCTGTACTCTCTGTTGGATGGCTTCTGTGGTCACTCCAGGGAGTAGAGTATTTTATTCTTATCCTTATCCATTAATTGCAATGATTTTTCATTGTAAGTGGAATAAGTACCTTATTAACTGACCGTTCAGGTCACATTGTTCTGTGACCTTCTCTTGATGTGTTGTGGGCTTTTGTTCTTGCTTGGTTTCTAAAGATTTATTTATGGGCTGGAGAGATGGCTCAGAGGTTAAGAGCACTGCCTGGTCTTCCAGAGGTCCTGAGTTCAATTCCCAGCAACCACATGGTGACCCACAACCATCTATAATGAGATCTTGTGCCCTCTTCTGGCCTGAAGGTGTACATGCAGGCAAAATACTGTATGCATAATAATAAATAAACCTTTTAAAAAAGATGTGTTTATTTTTATTTTGTGTATCTGGGTGTTTTGCTTACAAGTATGTCTATGCACTACTGTATACAGTGCCCTTACAGGCCAGAAGAGAGGGGCAGATCCTCTGGAGCTGGAATTACAAACAGTTGTGAGCCACCATATGGATGCTGGTAATTGAATCTGGGTCCTCTGGAATAGTGGCTAGTGCTTTTCACCACAGAGCCATCTTGCAAACCCTTGAGATGTGTCTTTTTTTTTTTTTTTTAAGACAGGGTTTCTCTGTCATCTTGGCTATTCTGGACTCACTTTGTAGACCAGGCTAGCCTCACAGTGATCCTCCTGCCTCAGCCTCCCAAGTGCTGGGATTAAAGGCATGCTTCACCACACCCAGCCTTGAGGTATGTCTTAACCATTACTTCTGCATGCCTTGAGAACAAAACATTTGCCTTGAAAACTCGGCACTCCAAAATCCAAAACTTTTTGAGTGTCATGTCAGCATTCGGAAGTTCTGCATGTAGGGACCTTTGCCACTTTCAGGTAGGCATGTTTAACCAGTGGTCTGGAAATGTTCCCCAGTCTGAGAAAGTTAGCTCCCCAAAGCATCCTGGCTTCTGTGATTTCACACACATGACACTTGACCTGCCTTTAAACTGTTCTTAGCTTTACTGTTCAGAAATTTGAAAATCTTTGGACTTCTGCCTTTTGGGGTTAGTTTTGCTTTTATTCTGTAGATTTATATCTTTTAGCAAATTTGGGAAATTGCTCACTTTTCTTTCTTCACATCTTCTTTCAACCTTGTAGTCTTTCTTTTCTTCTAAAAACAAAATGTCACAAATGCTGGGCCTTTTGTTATTGTCCCAAAGGTATCTGGGGCACTGTTCCCTTTTTTATCTTTTTGTGTCTGTGATGTCCAAATAGAATTGTTACTGTCCTCAATATCACTTGTTCTTTCCTGTCACCTTGATTCTCCTGTTTAGCCTATACAAAGTGGCTTAAAAATTTTTTTTTCGTTGTTATTATTATTTTGAGACAGGATCTTGCTGTGTATCCCAGGCTGGCCTCAGACTCATTATAAAGCCCAGACTGACCTAGAACTTGCGATCCGCCTGCTCTAGTCTTTGGACCATGACCCCTGCTGGGATGACAGGTTTATGCCACTATCACTCCTGGCTTCAGGAGAACTTTTTTATTTTGGCTTGTCTTTGTTTTGCTAAGGTTTTCTGTTTCTGTTTTTTTTTTTTTTTCAGAAATGTTCATGATTTCACGGTTGTTGCTGTAGCTGGTTTATTTCCTTGTTCTTAGCAAATAACTCTAACCTCTGGGCTCTTGTTTTCTCTCACTTTTCTCACTGAAATTCAGACTCCTTGCTCTAGGAGCTCATGCCTTTATTCCCAGCAATCAGGAGGCAGAGGCAGGCAGATCTCTGAGTTTGAGGCCAGCCAGGGAGCACCAAGACAGCCAGGGCTACACAGAGAAAATGTTGCAAATGTTCTCTGTCTCAGAGTGTCCCTGTCTCAAACAAACAAACAAACAAACAAACACTGGTAATTCAGTGTATATGGAATTTTTGAATATATACAATATATTGAATAAAATAAGTGTATATCTTTGAATATTATATTCCCATTTAAATCGTCTGTGGCTGTCGGTATGCTGGTATTCACAGCTCAAGTCCTGCCCTAGTTTTGTGGACTGTGATTTAAATGTTCACTCTGTTGTCAAGGCTCTCGTAGTTTGGTCAGCCCGTGTTTCCTGTGTTCCTGTGATTGCTGGAACTCTGTACCATCTTTTGTTCTGTTCCTCTGTGGGGACTCTAGAGAATGAGACACCAAAGAAGGCCCATTGTAGGCTTTCTGACCAGAGCAGCAAGAGGCTGTGTGCTACATTTCCAGAGCTACCTCCTAAGGCTGAGGGTTGTGTGAGGGGCAGGGAGTGGTGCCAGGGAGCAGTCACTGAGGGAGCTGGTCAGAGAACACCGGCTGTCTAGTCCACAGTGAGTGGACCATGCTGGGCAGGCCATGTCTGTTCATCTTTGTTTCTGTTTATTTAGAGATACAGGTTCTTTGGTTTTGGAAGAGTTGTGATGTTTGTTTAGTAATGGAATCTTATTTTCATTTTCTTTTTAATTTTAATTTATTATAATTTATTTAGATTACAGATTACATCCCAATTGTTACCCCCCTTGTATCTTCTCATTCTCACCCTGGAATTATTTTTTTTAAAGTAACTATAGTTATTTCAATCAGTAGCTTTTCTTACCATTATATAAAGATGGGTTTTCTCTTTCTTTCTTTCTTTTTTTGTTTTTGTTTTTGTTTTTGTTTTTCGAGACAGGGTCTCTCTGTGTGGCCAGTTGAGGCTGCACACCCCTCAGTGCAGGGAGTCTGAGCTAGGGTCACCCCCCCCCCCCCAATTCCAGTTGTCTTTCCTTCCATCCTCCCTCCACCTGATCTCTCTTGTTACTTAGCTGCTCTGGGTCTGTGGAGTGTAACACGGTTAAGTGAGTTCATACCATGTTTGTCTTTCTGGGCCTGGGTTACCTCACTCAGGTTGATTTTTTTTTTTCCCCTAGTTCCACCTATTTGCCTCCAGATTTCATGATGTTATTTTCTTTAACAGCTGAGTAATGATCCATTGTGTACATGTACCACATTTTCTTTACCCATTCTTCTGTTGAGAAACATCTAGGTTGTTTCCAATTTCTATTATGAATAAAGCAGCTATGAAGACAGTTGAGCAAGTGTCCTTGTGGTAGGACGGAGCATCCTTTGGGTACATGCCCAGGAGTGGTATAGCTGGCTGGGTCTTGAGGTAGCTCAATTCCCAACTTTCTGAGAAACTGCCATATTGATTTTCAAAGTAGCTGTTTACACTCCCACCAGCAATGAAGAAGAGAATTTCTCCGTGTAGCCTTAGCTTTCCTAGAATTCACTCTGTAGACCAGGCTAGCCTAGAACTCAGAAATCTGCCTGCCTCTATCTCCCAAGTGCTGGGATTATAGACATGTATCACCACCGCTTAGCTTATTTTTGGTTTTTTGTTTTTGTTGTTGTGTTTTGGTTTTTGAGACAGGGTATCTATCATGTATCCCTGGCTGGCCTGGAGCTCATTATGTAGTCCAGGCTGGCCTTTGAGGGTTTACTCAAAGATCCTCCTGTGTCTGCCTCCCAAGCTCTGTGGTTAAGGTATGCACCACTATCCCTGGCCTTCTCAACTCTTTTATGTAGTGAATATTTTTATGTATGTGTGTATATGAGATACATGTGTGAGATGTGTGTGTGTGATGCACATACGGTGTATGTAAGGTACATGTATGAGTTATGTGTATGGTGTATGCATGGTGTCTAGGTAGGTATATGAGTTTTGTATGTGTGTGTGGCATATAGATGATGTGTGTGAGATATGAAGTGTGTGTCATGTATGTGTGGTGTAGGTATGATGCTGGAGGGTGTATGTATTACATATGTATTATGTGCATGTAGTGTGTGTGAGAGGCACATGGATCCTCTTAATGCAGACTTGCTTCTGCCTGTCATCTCCTGAGCGTGGCTCCTCATCTCTCACCCTCTCTCCCTGTTCTCAGTTTGCTTGGAATGGCAAACCCTTCCTAAAAGTTCTCTCTTACTGTCCTGTGTCCTGTGTCATCTGGAAACATGGAGGCTGTCTTGGCTGTGGCTCCAGCTTCACAAGTTGGTTCCTGGCTCTCTCCTGCAGGTCACTGAATGGGGCGCCACATAGCCATGGAGCTCCACCTGTGCCTCCAAGTCAGTCTGTGCAGACACACGTCCAGCCATGTGGACTCATGTGTCTGGCAGTTTCCGGGACCTGTCCTGGGGGTGAGGAGCAGAGAAGCAGCCAGGCATTTGGAAAGCGCCTTTAAGGGAGACAGGCGGCCCAGGCCTGAAGATGGGTCTGTGTCAGAGTAAAAGGGGTGGTCGGGCGTGGGAAGGACATTGTAGAGGAAGTGGGCCACTAGTGGCCAGGGAGTCCATAGCATGACGGTGCCACAGGAAGCCCTGGTCAAGTGGGCACATGCCTGCCAGGTGTCATGAGATGAGCTTACCACCGTCAGGGAAGCAGGGGAGGGACGCACTCCAGGAGGAGGAGGAGAATGTACAGGATCTTTTGCAAAAATGAAAATGTCTTTGGTCTCGCACTTGTGTTGGTTGAGTGGCCCCTCGTCCCTGCAGCTGAGGAGGGCCAGGCTCTCCGGGTTCTAGGTGAAGCACGATGGGACCCAGGATGGCATGGTCTCAGGGAGGCTGTGCTGCCTCAGTGTCTCCTACAGTCACCTCAGGACACCCCTGCCCCACAATGCCCTGCCTTACCTAGTCTCTTCTTCCTTTGGGCTTGAAAATCCCATATGGATAAGAGATGACAAAGGCCTGTTTGTTCTCTTCCCAGCTGACTGTCGCTCTGGGTGTGGTCAGGACGGGGTGGATCTGAGGCCAGGCTCCGCTACTAGTGAGACAGGAGGGGGTGGGGAGCGTGCTCCTGTCTGGCACAGTGTTTTCCAAAGTGTCTTGCTCCTTGAATTCCCAGGCTGTGGAGGGTCAAGATAAATTGAAGTGCCAACAGCAGTTTGGGTGTTGCTAAAAGGCCTGCTTTAGTCACTGTGAGACTGAAAGCAGACCCTTGTCCTACTGGGTGGCACCTGCACTGTCTGCACCATGGAAGCTGTTTTGCTGGTGGCCCAGCCCTCCCAAGTTGATTCCTGGTTCTCTGCCTACAGGTCACCAGCTTGGACTTTACACAGCAAGCAGCAAATGGGACTTGGGGAACCCACCTGGCAACTTGTCCACGGTGGCAGCCATGCCTGTGTCTGAGGATGTGCCCCTGACTGCCTTTGCTCTAGAGCTCCAGCACGCCCTCAGTGCCATCGGTAAGCCACACAGAAGTCCTCAGGGGCTGGGGCTGGACTGGCGCTAGGGGAGGCTCTAGTCTAAGGAGCTCTCCACATTGAGGGTTTTCAGGCTCGAGGATCTCATGGACAGAGTATACAGTAGTGTAATAATACGCTAGAAATCCCTAAGATGGAGACCCAGAGACATTAGGAGGCTCCTCTGTACAGACATCCTGCTCCATTACAGGACCATATTGTTTGGGTCTGAGCCTGCCAGGAGTGTATGCTCGCTGGGGTGGGTGCTGGAGTAGATGTCCATGGAGCTGCTGACCTGATGGAAGATGCCTGTGCAGAGAGCTGTGGTAGGGGAGGCTAGAACCAGACCACTCTCTGGGCGAGCAGCTGGAGTCTATTAGTCCTGGGATGAAAGCAGAGCTAACCAGCCATCAGGAGGAAGCTGTTACATTTTAGAGCCCTGGGTTGGCAAGATGGCTCTGCAGTTAAAGATGCCGACTCCAACGCAAGATGCTGATGGCTTGCGTTTGATCCCAGTACCTACGTGGTGGGAGGAAAAACCAATTCCTACCAGTCAACAGACCTCCATACTCATGTGCACCCCCACACAAATAGATAAATAAATACATGTTTAAAATTTTGGAATCTAAGAACACAAAATTAAAACACAGGAGAATTCTTGAGAATTTACAAGTTTGTAAGATACTCTGTTTTACTTAACATTTTTTTCTTATTTATTTTTTATTTTTTTATTTTTATTTTTATTTTTATATTTTTCTTAACATTTTATTTACAAGTGTTTATGTAATTTTGAGTGAAAATATAAGATACTCATTTTCTTTGGTAGGTTATAGTAGAAGTTTAAGGATTGTTTCTGTAAAATGTTATAATAGTGAATGCAGACAGTAGTTCCAATAATCATAAAGATACCATAAGGCCAGGCATGGTGGCACACACCTTTAATCCCAGCACTGGGGAGGCAGAGGCAGGCGTATCGCTGTGAGTTTGAGGCCAGCCTGGTCTACAAAGTGATGCCAGGGTGACACACAGAAACTCTGTCTTGAAAAAAATATTATTAGAATATCTATTTCAGTGTGGCACAAACATATCCTCTACCCAACACAGACTATGTAAAACAATGATTCTCAGCCCGTGGGTTGGGACCCCTCAGGGGTCATATTTGATATCCTGTAGATCAGATGTTTACATTATAATTCATAGCAGTAGAAACATTATAGTTATGAAGTAGCAATGAAATAATTTTATGATTGGAGGTTACCACAACATAAGGAACTGTATTAAAGGGTTGTAGCTTTAAGAAAGTTGAGAACCACTCATATAAAGAATTAAATTACTCAAACCAAAGACCTGTAAAATTGAAAGATACCACAGTATCTATAAATCTATAAGTTATTCTTAAAATAAAAACTTAATGTAGTAGTTTGTATAGTTTAAAATTATTATTTTTGTTGTTCTGGTTTTGAGTCCTGGAATTTTTCTCTATGTAGACCAGGCTGGCCTTGAACTCACAGAGATCAGCCTGTCTCTGCCTCCAGAGCGCTAGGATTAAAGGCGTGTGCCACCATGCCCAGCTTGTTTGACAATCTTGATTCATATTATATAGAAAGTCCCAGCAATTTTTGGTGACACTGGTCTGATTGTTCAGGCTATAGGCTGAATCCAGTGCAGTGTCAAGTTGCTCTGTGGAGAAAGATTTTTTATTTCAAGTTAATTGTAGAATTCCAAGAAATGGCAAACTAGTGAAGAAAGGCCCCGTGACCTTTCCCAGGGGCCACTAAGATAATGTGAAACATGATAGTAAGACTACAATGTGGATACTCTAAAGGGCAGCTGCAGACCCACTTGCTGTTCCCGTGTATGCACACACACACATGTATGTATGCTATTGCCCCTGTGCCCCGCCCTTGGCACAGCTGTAGCCTGGTAGCCAGGACCAGAGTGAAGCTGCCAGACTCTCATTGCCATAGAAATCTTCCAGCTCCCACTTTAAAGGCGCCACATTCTAGCAAGGCCCTGCTCGAAGCATGTGAGCAGCTGTCCTTAATCCCCGATTCCTTCCCTTCTGAGACATTTATAAAAATAGAATGATAGCATGGGCCCATGTGAGATTTTCTTTCTTTTTAAAAATATTGGAGCCCTTCACAAATTGGCATCATGTCATTCTTGTTCAGGGGCCATGCTAATTTTGTGTTATTTTCGCTTTAGTGTATGTGCTGCCAAAGCAGGCACAACTTTCTTTTTATGGCTAGGGCGTATTCACACCACTAAAGGCACGTTTTAGTTTATTTTACCACTCATTATTGAAGGGTGTTTGGATGGTTTCCAGTTTGGGAATATTGTGAATTAAACTGCTGTGACCGTTTGTGTAACTGATGGATTTTTTTCATACATATACATTTTCATTTCTCTGGAGCCTAAGAGTATATTCAGTCTAGTAGGAAACTGCCAGGCTCTCTCCACAATATTATACTGTTTTGTACTCCCACTACCAGTGTGTGAAACCAGCTTTCTCATTCCTTGCCAATATTCTATATCATAAGTATTTTAATTTAAAATATTCTAGTAGGGGCATAGTATTAACATACCCTAATTTTATTTATTTATTTAATCTGTTGTGTTTTTGGTTTTTTTTTTTTTGAGACAGAGTCTCACTGTGTTGTCCTGACTAGCCTGAAGCTCACTATGTAGACTAGGCTGGCCTTGAACTCACAGAGATCCACATGCTTCTGCCTCCTGAGTATTGAGATTAAAGTCATGTACCACTATGCTTGGTCCATATGCCCTAATTTTAACTTTTCTTTTTTCTTCTTGTTTATGACACTAAAAAAAAAAAAAAAGTGAATCTGACCTGACGGCATCAGATCTCATTATAGATGGTTGTGAGCCACCATGTGGTTGTTGGGAATTGAACTCATGACCTCTAGAAGAACAGTCAGTGCTCTTAACCACTGAGCCATCTCTCCAGCCCTGACACTAAACATTTTTTTTTTCATGTACTGATTTGCGCTCTCTCTCTCTCTCTCTCTCTCTCTCTCTCTGTTCTCTTTGGTGCAAGGTCTAGTTGCATATTCTTCTTTCTTTCTTTCTTTCTTTCTTTCTTTCTTTCTTTCTTTCTTTCTTTTTCTTTCTAATTTTGTTTTGTTGGGTGCTGGGATAGAACTCAGGGCCTCACACATGTTAAGCAAGTGCTCTGTTTCCAACTATATCATACTCAATTTGTCCATTTTTTTTTCTTTCTATCTTTCATCTTTCTCCTTCTCCTTCTCCCCCACCCCCAAACAAGAGTTTCTCTGTTTTATCTCTGCCTGCTCTGACTCGCTCTGTAGACCAGGCTGGCCTTGAACTCACAGAGATCTGCCTGCCTCTGCCTCCCAAGTACTAAGATTAAAGGTGCAGGCTACCGCCACACACAGTGGAGACTGGTGGAAAAGGGAACTTTTCAAAGCCAAGTATGGTGGAACACACCTGTAATCTCAGTACTTGGGAGGCAGAGGAAGAAAGATTGCTGCGAATTTAAGGCCAGCCTGATTTTCATAGTGAGTTCTAGGCCAATCACAATTATGTAGAAAGACTTTGACTCAAAAGAACCAAAAGCTGGCCGGGCGTGGTGGCACACGCCTTTAATCCCAGCACTCGGGAGGCAGAGGCAGGCGGATTGCTGTGAGTTCGAGGCCAACCTGGTCTACAAAGTGAGTCCAGGACAGTCAAGGCTACACAGAGAAACCCTGTCTCGAAAAACCCAAAAAAAAAAAACAAAAAACAAAAAACAAAAAAACCCCCAAAAGAACCAAAAGCACCGTGAATGGTGGCACACGCCTTTAATCCCAGCACTCGGGAGGCAGAGGCAGGCGGATCGCTGTGAGTTCGAGGCCAGCCTGGTCTACAAAGTGAGTCCAGGACAGCCCAGGCTACACAGAGAAACCTTGTCTTGAAAAACAAAAAATAAAACAAAACAAAAAGAAAGAACCAAAAGGAAACCCAAACAACAACAATAACAAAATGAATAAGAACCTTTGGTTTCCAGCCTGGAGAGATGGCTCAGTGGTGAAGAGCACTGTCTGCTCTTCCAGAGGACCTGGGTTCTCCCTGCCCCTCCCCATGCACAGCTGTCTCTGTCACCACCCCCTACCAGAATGGAACTCCTGCCCATCACCACTGCTCAGGGTGCAGAGGGGACACGGGCGTTCCTTCTGTTGTAGTTCTGTGGTTCAGACGTGTGTGATGACATGCGCTCACACACAGTGTCTGTCGCTCAGGTGTCTCCAGTGTCCTAGGGCCTTCTGTGCTCTGAATACTCACTCTTCCCCACACGGACCCTGGCAACCGCCAGCCTTTTATTGTTTCCCTGATTTAGCTATTTCTTGAGAATGACACACGGTTGGGATTACATATTTGAGTTCCCTCCATGTCTTTGGTAGGTGATTTGATAACTTTTTGTTGGTTTTATCTTGTATTTTCAAGACAGGGTTTCTCTGTGTAGCCCTGACTGCCTGGAACTTCCCCTGTTGACCAGGCTGGCCTCAAACTCACAGACCCACCTGCCTCCCCGCATGTGCCAGAACCGCCCAGCTTGATAAGTTTTTTATCTTTATTTTTTTAGTTAATTAATTAACTGCACTTTATGTGCATTGGTTTTTGCGTGTGTGTGTGTGTGTGTGTGTGTGTGTGTGTGTGTGTGTGTGTGTGTGTACACACGTATCAGATCCCCTCAAACTGCACAGTTGTGAGCTGCCATGTTGCTGGGGATTGAGCCCAGGTCCTCTGGAAGAGCAGCCAGTCCTCCTAACCACTGAGCCATCTCTCCATCGTGAGAGTTGGCTTTTAAAAATCTTTTTTATGAAGAGAGATGAGTAGTATCCTTTGTTTGGTTAGACCACAGCTTATCCACCCGCCTCTTGAAGGACTCTTACCATTTTAGTGATAATGACTGTAGCCATCTAAGTGCAGATTTTTCTGTGGTGTGTGTTTCGCTCCTTTTTGTAAAAAGCAAGGAATGTGCTTCCTGGGTCATATGGCAAATACATATTTAGTTTATAATGAAAACTGTCTGACTGCCTTCCCAAGTGGCCTTACCAGTTAACTGGCAAAGAGCCTCTGTTACTCCGTGCCCCTTGCCCTACCATCTTCCAGGAGTTGGTGCTGTGGGGTTATTAAACCATTGCAGTAGTTTACAGTGGTGCCTTGTTTTAATGTGTGTTTCCCTTACGGTATGTGATCCAGGATCTTTCTTCATGGCTTTGTTCATCTGTATACCAAGTGCTTTGCCAACTGAGCCATCTTCCCCAGATTCCCTGGTTGTGTATATTTTAGATAACAATTTTTTTCTTTTTCTTTTTCTTTTTCTTTTTTTTTTTTTTGAGACAGGGTCTCTCTGTGTAGCCTTGGCTGTCTTGGACTCAACTTTGTAGACCAGGCTGGCCTCGAACTCACAGAGATCTGCCTGCCTCTGCCTCCCAAGTGCTAGGATTAAAGGTGTCCTGTTGGCTCTGTTTTTAACAATTAAACTTTTTTATACAACCCAACTAGTATACACAAGAAGGAAAAAAAGGTTAAAGGGACAGAAGAGTGAACCTTCCGGTATCCGTTCCACGGGACGAGTCCTTAGGTGTCTCTCTGTCCCGCGAGCTGGTCAGGGTTGCTCTCTCCACACGCTCTCCTCGCCTCAACCTGTTGTTTTGTCATCCCCCCACCTTCCCAGTCACATGCAAAGGGCGGTCTCCTTCTCCCTTCGAGGGTCAATTAGGAAAACAATAGCCACGGTGGGGTTCCCAGGTAGACTTCCTGAATTCCAAGCCCAGGAAGGCTCCAAACAGTCTGTCACAAGGTATTCATGGGGTGCCCCAAGGGTAAAGCCCGCCAAGATTGCTTCCACCTGTGACAAAGCTTAATCTTTCCCACAACGTCCGCCACCATCACCCAGCTAGATAACAATTTTCTATTAGACAATTCCTTTTGTAAATATTTTTTCCTGGTCAATGTCTTGTCACTTCATTAACTGACCAGTGTCCTTCACAGAGCAGGAGTTTTTCACAGAGTGGTAAACACAACATATTGGTTATTGATTTCAGGAGTCATGTCTTTGGGTTGTAATCACCCAACAGTGCTCTGCTTATCGGCTGCTCTGGATCTGGTGAGAGAAAATACTCACACACAAGATGCACACATACATGTGGTACTGCTCCTGGGGAAACATGAACAAGTGATAACTGCTTAACCCAGATAGGGAACCCCTGACAAACTAAAGCATGGGTGCCACCAAAGTCTCCCTCGGTGAGCCAGTGAGTTTTCTTGGGCTTACTTACAGGTGCAGAAATGAGTCAAAGGCAGCTGCTTCCCCAAGGCCCACCCCAGCATGGGTGACAGCCACAGACACTGGGAACCTGGAGCAAACTATGTAACATGTAGGAGAGAGTTTTTTCCAGGTAGCTCAGCTGGTCTGTTTCTTTCAGGCAGCTTGGCTGATCTCTCTCTTCCCAGCCAGTCAGCTGGTCAGAGGGTCTCTCAGCGGTCCTGCTGCTTAGGGGCTGGTGTAAGGGAGGAGCCTGGCGCCTCTGGTTGTTTACTTCCTTAGCTTATAGAACTCCCGTACAGGCCGGAATACCTCCTCACCCCTTGTAGCATCCTTCATCGCCTGTTACTGTCTTCTGTCTTGATGAACTTCCCTCTAGGTGGACAGTTTATCCAGGGGGAAAATGCAATATAGCACTAAAACACGTTTATTTGAGAGGGCAGCAAGGCCCCACAGGCATGCTGGTTCACTGCCAGCTGCTGTCTACACTGAGAAACCCTGTCTCGAAAAACAAAACAAAACAAAAAAAAAAGAGCAGGAGCTGAAGCTAGCTCTCCTGACTACCCCTCCCCACCTCAGGAGCCAGCACCCCCCTGAGGGCTACAAGTAGCGAGCGAGATCCCATCTGTCTAATTCAGGGTGGCCGCTAACCAGAAGGAGACAGAGAACGTGCCGCCCCATCTGCTAAGGTGCATAGAGGACCTGCTGCCCTTTGCTCCTCACCTCTGTAATGGGACAGATTTGCCGGCTTAAAACGTTTCTACTTGTTCTTTTCTGAGGCAGGGTTTCTCTGTACCCATGGGTGTCCTGGAACTCACTCTGTACACCAGGCTGGCTTCAAACTCAGATCTGCCTCCCTCTGCCTCCTCAGTGCTAGGATTAAAGGTCTGTGCCACCACAGGGACACTTTGTATCTCTGACTAGCCTGGAACTCCCAGAGATGCAGCTCCCTCTGCAGGCAATCACCACATGCCAGGCTGCGTTTGTATGATTCAACATGGCGTTATGATAGCCACACTCTCTGTAGCCTTCCCAACTGTAAAGAGCCCCTTATTCTGTACCCCTCTAAGAAGCAGCTGCTAATTACAATATGGTACTGTTGCCAGGTGCAGTGGTGGTTGCTTGTAGTCCCAGCTACTTGAAAGGCAGAGCTGGGCCAATTGCTTGAACTTAGGAGTTCAAGGACGGCTTGCGACCCTGTTTGGGGGGCAGCAGAGACGCTTATGAATTAGCTCTTAGTTGCACACTCTTGGAAGAGCTTGTTGAGAATGATTTTTTTTTTTTTTTTTTTTTTTTTTTTGTGGCTTGTATTTTGAGACAGTATCTAAATGTGTAGCTCTAGCCTAGCAGAACTGGAAGCATGCAGACCAGGCTGGCCTTGAACTCACAGACATCCTCCTGCCTCGGCCTTCCAAGAGCTGGGATTAAAGGCTGGATCCCCATGGCCAGCTTGCTAAGAATGATTTAAGTCTCCTTGTGTATTATTATTGGCACTGCCAATGCTAGGCTCTTTCCTACCTGTGGCTAGTGTACTCTGGAGGCAGCTTCCCGGGAGTGACCATCGCTCTCCACCCTGCGTCGCCTCTGAGCCACCTCTGACCTTTCCTTGGCTGATCTGAGATACGAAGATGTGAAAGCTTGGCATCTGCATGCAAATGGACTAGACTTAGGTCCAGGCCGCTTAGCTGTGCCTTTGAGGAATAACAAGATTTCAAAGTTCTGCTGTTGCACGCTGTCCTTGCCACCAGCATGTGTCCTCACACCTGATAGTGGGATTGCACAGACGTGGTTCATATGTCAGTAGGAGACCCGGATTTGGAGAGGCAGCCTAAAAGCTTGGCTCATCCCCATTGCAATGACCTCTCCCAGGGAGCTGGCCTCAGGACAAGGTGTAAACACTCTGGTCCCCTTGCTTTTCTTTTGAGGTGGCTGGTGGGACAGACTTCTGACATGGATGCATGTTTTCAGGTCCTGTCTTGCTGCTGACCAGTGACAACATCAAACAACGCCTTGGCTCTGCTGCTCTAGACAGGTGCGCCGCTGGCCCGCTGTGGCCCGTGTAGAGAAACTAGCCAGCCTGACCTTGTTCCATGGCTGTCTTGGCGTGGTCCTAGGTGGACCTCATCACCCCTGTGACCCATGTAGGGAAACTAGCCAGCCTGACCGTGTCCCTTGGCTGTTCTGTGTTGTCCTAGGTAGACATCATCACCCCTGTGCTGTGATGTCTGCACATTCCAGCATGTTCCTTGTCCAGCTATACTCTTTGCACTATACATGGACGTGGGTACCACCAGAGGCCCCAGGAGGCAAGCATGCCCCTACTTCACGTGCAAGCAGCTCTGCATCTCACGTTTTCTCTTAAGCCCCCTGTTCTAGCCCTGACCACAGCCTCTGTTCATGCCCAGGCCCAAACCCCGTCTGCTGCTCTGTGGGAGGGGTGCTAATGAAGATGAGGAACCTTAGGAGACCCCGTAGAAGGTCAGGTGTTAACACTCAGGAGGCAGAGGAGGGCCATTCTCTCTGAGTTCAAGGCTAGCCTACTCTATAGAGTGAGTTCCAGACTAGCCAATGCCATATAGTGAGACCATGTCTCAAAAATTAAAAAAAAAAAAGTTAGGGCCTAGTGAGATAGCTCAGTGAGTAAGAGCATTGCCTGCCTTTCCAGAGGTCTTGAGTTCAATTCCCAGCAACCACATTGTACCTCATGACCATCTATAAAAGGATCTGATGCCCTCTTCTGGCCTGTAGGTGTACATGCAGATATACAATAAAAAAAAAAAAAGAATAAATTAATTTTGAAAACATTTTAAAGAAGGTGAGGTGCGGCCCCGTGTCTTTCAGTATCCATGAGTACCGGCTATCCAGTTGGCTGGGGCAGCAGGAGGACATCCACCGGATTGTGCTGTACCAAGCAGACAGCACACTCACACCCTGGACCCAGCGCTGCATCCGCCAGGCTGACTGCATCCTCATTGTGGGCTTGGGTGACCAAGAGCCAGCAGTAGGTGAGGTGAGTGCTCAGAGGGGCTTCGTCCCCAGAAGAGGGCCCACCTGTCTGCCATATGCTCTTTAGAGACCTAGAAATAGTGACCTGTTTTATATCTTTTTTTTTTTTCCTGTTTGAGACAGAGTTTTGCTATGTAGCTAGCCTTGGCTGTCCTGGAACTCACTATGTAGACCAGGCTGGCCTCAAACTCATAGAGACTCACCTGCTTCTGCCTCCCAAGTGCTGAGATTAAAGGCATGTGTCACTGCCCAGCATGAAATTTACTTTTTCATCAGTACCTAGGATTCTGATAAAAGCCCCGTTGTTTCATCCATTTTTGTTTGTTTGTTTGTTTGGTTTTTCGAGACAGGGTCTCTCTGTGTAGCTTTGGCTGTCCTAGACTCGACTTCTAGAAACCAGGTTGGCCTCGAACTCCCAGCGATCTACCTGTCTCTGCCTCCCGAGTTCTGGGATTAAAGGCGTGCACCACCACGCTCAGCTTTTCATCCATTTTTATGGCTGTTTGGTTTTCCATTTGTGAGCACCCCACCGTCTGTTTATGCATGCGTTCTCTGCCAGTGACTCCATGGTAACAAGCCATATGCACGTTGTCTTCAGATACTTTGAAGTTGTGGACCCCACAGGATGTGTGTACTTACTAGATGCTGCCAAACTGTTCACCTGGTTTGTTTGTTTGTTTGTTTTCCAGTTTTCCTTTGTGAATGGCTGCAGGTACGGCTGAAGAGTTTCATGCCACTCCCCAAAATGAACACTTTCAGGCCACTCATTTCCTTTAACTGAGCAGGATGAGGTGGCACCTCTCCGCTTTAATTAGTGTTCACATCTCCCCTCTGTTCTGCCTGCTCTGCTTTCACTTCCAGCATCCGTTCTGCCTGTCTAATCCTGGAGCAGCTGGAACCATCCCCTCTGCTGCGTGTCCCCATTATGCAGGGGCAGTGCTGTTCTGTAAGGGCAGTTGCGCAAAAGGTGCATCATCTGTGAAAGTCGCAGCACAGAGTCACAAGGCAGTGTGAAGGTCACAGCACACTGACTCACAAGAGTCACAAGGCAGTGGTTGAGATGCAGGAGGATGCCCTCCTGTCTCATACCCTGAGCACCTTGCAGCCATGTTGGCCCCCCCACCCCCACCCCAGCACACACAGTTGAATGGACCATGTGGTCAGGGTGTTAGCAACCTCAAGATGGGCTAACCTTATAGCCCGACTATTAACTAGACCCATCACACGCTTTCCTGCCTGGGGCCCGGCCATCAGGGCAGTGCTGGGGACAGCTCTGTGCTGGTCCTTGGCTCCGTACTGTGCTCAGTCCTCAGGCTTGCCTGCATTGCTGACCAGGCTCTGCTCTCCTCCAGCTGGAGCGGATGTTGGAGAGCACAGCTGTGCGAGCCCAGAAGCAATTAATCTTGCTGCACAAGGAAGACGGTCCGGGGCCCGCCCGCACCGTGGAGTGGCTCAACATGCGGAGCTGGTGCTCTGGCCACTTGCACCTCTGCTGCCCACGCCGTGTCTTCTCTAAGAGGAGCTTGCCCAAGCTGGTGAGGCCACGTGGGCTGGCTCAGCGGGACTTGGCCCTGACTACATCATCTCTGGCCTGCTGCTGTATATTTAGAACTGTCTTCTCCTTTATGCAGCCTCAGGGCTTGTGTGTGGGTTCTGGTTAGACGTTACCTGTTCTGCTTCTGAACTCTGGCTGTGACCTTAACTTTCGGATTCTTGGGCTGCCTTGCAGATGAAGAAAGGCACAGCATGGTGAAGGCACAAGGCTGTCAGGACCGGGGAACCGGTCAACCCAGGACTCTGGGCTTGACTTAGGCTCAGGGGCCATGGCTGAGTGTGCCACATTTAGCCGAAGCTCCAAAGCGATCTCATGGTCAGGTTGCTGCGCTGCCCCTTCAGGGCAGAAGCACATGCGATCCTGAGATTCCTCCCTCTCAGGTCATCTTTAGATCTTTGGGCCCAGTGTGAAAACTAGGTGGTGGGAGCACTGGGGCTGCCCACAATGCTGTAGCCAGTTCAGCCCCCACAGCTCAGTGGACAGCACCTGCTAGCTGCGTCTCTGCTCGGGGCCATATGCCCTGAGAGCGCTGTGTGCACAGGGGCCAGAGGAGAGACTCTGTGAGAACATCCTGAGGAGCTCTGTGCTCTCAGGCAGTGTGGAGGCTCCCTCTAGGTCTGTTTGTCCTCTGCCAGCACCCCTAAGGTGACCCTGGCCCCTTTCAGGCACTTTGGTGCTAATGAGGCCGTGTCCTGGAAAGGATGGGGTTTGAATCAGATCAGGGTGTGTAGGATGTTAGTCGAAGAAATGCACAAACCGCTGTCCCTTTGGCCTCTCTCAGGTTGAGATGTACACGCGTGTTTTCCAAAGACCACCAGACCGTCACTCAGACTTTTCTCGCCTTGCACGGGTGCTGACAGGCAATGCCATTGCCTTGGTGCTTGGAGGGGGTGGAGCAAGGTGAGAGCCCCTGTCGAACTATGTGCTGCATCGTATGGGGGTGATAGTTGGATGATGGGAGTATGGTGCCATAGGTGAAAAGACCCTTAGACCACTCTAGTGTCCCTCAGGAAAGAGTCCCCATGGATGACAAAGGTGTGGTGTGCATGCCAGAGTATCTGGGTACCTGTGTGTTTATTGTCCAGATGTCCTGGATTTTACTGTTGCCAATTTGGTAGAAGAACACATGGGTATTATCTGACTGTCTGTGCTGAGAAGCGTCTATCTGGTTAGCCAAGTCTCCTCTTTGAACGTTGTCTGCTCCGCAGTGGGCCCTCCGTGAGGTTCTTCCCACTTTAACACATTGTCGATGGAAGAATGACCTCATCCACTCCTGAACTAGAGAAACATCCTGTACTTGTTTGGGCTCTGAGTTCTTTAAAAACCCATGTAGTTCCTATCTTAGCTGTCATCTGAGCATCCTGAGTGGAAAGAAGTGGAGGCCAGGGCATCCTCAGCAGGAGGGTGAAGCAGTGGTCCAGGGCACAAAGGGGCCGGTCAGACCCCACATCTCCCAGGAAGGGGTGCTCTGGAGCTGGCCCTCAGAGCTGAGTCCTGCCTCTGCTCAGTCTGGTGGTGAGTCACACCTGTGCTCACCCGGCCTAGAGGAGTGGTGTGGCCACGCTGCCTGCTCTGTCAAGTAGTGAGAGGCCCTGGTCCTTCCTGTGGGTCTGGATAGTCAAAGCTTTGAGACCTGGTCCTAGTTTTCAGGTCAGGCCAGCAGCGTTTTTGATGAACCTACCACTTTGCTTAAGGTGTG
This sequence comes from Acomys minous, assembly GCF_964271855.1. Taxonomy (NCBI): domain Eukaryota; kingdom Metazoa; phylum Chordata; class Mammalia; order Rodentia; family Muridae; genus Acomys; species Acomys minous. Next base: position 63,890,052 of record NC_140491.1, on the reverse strand, counting down.
CTTAAAAGCCATGTGGTTCTGCAAGGCACACAAGACCCAGTCTTCTGCCTGCCCCTCCCAGAGCCCATTCTGCAGACTTCCCCGCAGTAACGACTTTCAGCTCTCTTTGGGTATTGACTTTTCTGTGATTCTAAGTAGTATTCCTATTTGACTGTTTTGTGTCTCCTCAAGTTGTAGATTACTGGCTCCCTAACCCTCCAACAATCTATGCCTGTGGCTCTCTGTGCACACCCGTCTGTCTGTGGCTCTGCCTCTGTGTGCACTCTCAACATCCTCATGAAGTTCGGGCAGTGGTACAGCCAGCACTGACAGCGTGTGGCGTTGGGTGTTTAGCTCCTTCAGAGATGCCGCAGACCCCTGGGACCGATACCACTTCCTTCTTAGGAGTTTCTGACTGTTATGGTTGCATCAGCTCTGTTTCTGATATTATCAGTGCACCAGCAAATACTGCCAGAACACTCATGTCCTTAGACCAGGTCATCTCTGTCGGCCCACCAGCCCCCTTCTCTTTAGTGATTTATTTCCAGCTAGCTGTTGGAAAGTTACGCTGAAGAGAGGCTGTGCGGGAGGTGAAAGTTAACACTGGGCCTATCAGAAGACGGTCTCACTCTTCTCTCACACTCGCGTGCTGGTTTGCCTGGGCAGAGAATTCGAGGTGAAAATACTCTGAGAAATTTTGTAGCATAGTTGTATTTTGTATGCCGCTTTGGTATTGTTGAGATAATCAATGCTATTTTAGTCACTGGCCTTGCTTTTCTTTCTAGAGCCTTTGGGGGCTCTTTACATCTTGGTATTTTGGGAGATGTGGTGGTATCTCACCAGCGCTGTCCTCGCCAGGACTCTGGATTCTTCTAGGCCCGTTCACATTTAGAAATCCATGAAGCTGGAACTCCAGGAAATGTTTCACTTGTAACATTTCATTTTATGTATTATGAGTGTTTTATTCACATGTATGTCTGTGCACCACATCCATATGTGGTGTCCACAGAGGCCTGAAGAGGGCGCTGGAGCCCCTGGAACTGGAGTTAGAGACAGTTGTGAGCTGCCATGTAGGCGCTGGGAGTGAAACCCAGGTCCTCTGTGCTCTTAGCCACTGAGCCACCTCTCCAGTCCCGAAGTGTTTTTCATTAAAAAAAAAAATCTTTGCTTTTCTCTGTTCTCTCTTCCTAGAGCTTAATAGTAGTATCCTAAAAGAAGCCTCTGATTTTCATATCTTTTCTAAACCTCTATTTTCTTGGAGATTTTTTTCAATTCTGTCTTTCAACTATTGTTTTTCTACGAAAATATTTTTACACTTGTAATTTTATTTCTGTGTACTTTGTTTTGTGTGAGGCAGGTTCTCCTTACATGGCCCAAGCTGGCCAGGAGCTTGAGGTTATCCTGCGTCAGCCTCATAAGCGCTCGGGTTCCGTGTGTATTGTCACGTGGCAGCTTGTGGCTAGCCTGTCCCTCCCACAGCGTTCTCTGCTTCACCGACTTCATTGAGGCGATCAATGACACAGCTTTTACTTATTGCTTGTACTTACGTGTCCAGTTTTGTCCACTCAGCATGGCTTGAGGTTTGTGTTCTAGATGGGTCCATGAGGAGATCCCATCATCACTGTATTTTCCACAGCTTTCCTCCTGATAGGATGTTGGGGTTGTTTTCTGGTTTCTGTTATAAGGAACAAAATTATAATTATCCTTTTTGTGGGTGTATGTTTTCTTTCCTCTGGACAAATGCATTGAAGTGGAATTACCTGATCGTGGGGTGATGGTACTGTTCACACCCCCACCAGCCAGGTGTGAGAGTTCAGTTTGCTTTCTCTTGTTTACCTTGGTGGTGTCAGAATTGAACTTGCAGGCTCTCGAGTGGCTGTGCAGTGGTCCTTCTTGTGATTCAAACTTGTAATTCTCTGAAGGCGAATGATCGCAGACTCGCGTGTGCCTTGCAGCGATGTGAGCCCATTCATTGCTGCTGTTGTGAAGTATCCATCTGCAGCTGTCACCCATTGTGAATGCATTGTTTTTTAGTATTGAGTTGTGAAGATTATTTATTTGTTCTTTTTTTAAAAAAATATTTATTTATTTCTTATGTACACAGTGCTCTGCCCTGCAAGTATACCTGCAGGCCAGAAGAGAGTGCCAGATCTTATGATAGATGGTTGTGAGCCACCAGGTGGGTGCTGGGAATTGAACTCAGGACCTCTGGAAGAGCAGTCAGTGCTCTTAACCTCTGAGCCATCTCTCCAGCCCTGATTTATTTGTTTTTACTGAGCTCCTTTCTAGGTGCATTTATGGCAGTGTGTCCCTTAGTCTCTGGTTCTCTTTCAGTGACATCTTTGAATGAAGGCATTGATTTTTGTGTCATTCTGTTAGTATCTCTCTGCATCTCGGCCTCTCTCTTTCTGCCTCTGCCTCTGTCTGTCTCTGTCTGTCTCTCTGTCTGTCTGTCTGTCTGTCTGTCTGTCTGTCTCTCTCTCTCTCTCTCTCTCTCTGTGTTTGTGCACGCGAGCGCGCGCACACACACACACACACACACACACACACACACACACACACACACGGTGGCAGTGGTCCCAGAGGAGGACCTCAGGTGTCATTCTTCAGGTGTCAGGTACCACCTACTTTGTTTTTTGAAACAGGATCTTTTACTAGCAGGGAGTTTGCCGTGTAGGTAGCTGTGCTCTCTGCAGCTTGCTGCTCCACAGGCCCCAGCAGCCCAGTGACCATACACCCATGCCTCAGGACTAACGTCTGCAGTGATTGTCTGCATCTGTATTGACTCTACTTCCAGTAAGGCCTCCTCAGTCTTCTTGTGCCTGTTCTGTCAGACACACACACACACACACACACACACACACACACACACACACACACACACATTCAGTGTGTGACTTGAGAGTTAATTAGTAATTAAGTAAGTCTGGAGTAAAACAGCGTGAGACAGCCAGCTATCAAGGGAAATCAGGACTACTTGATAAATTGCAGCCAACGAAACCAGGATATATTGTGAATTTATTGTTATTTAGTACACTCTGACCCTGGTGGTATTTTTAAACTGTTCTTTTTCATTGTAAATACACACACAATAAATCAGCGATTCAACCATGTTAGTGCAGTGAGATGTGTTCACACTGTCGTGCAGCTGTCAGTGAGATGTGTTCACACTGTCGTGCAGCTGTGAGGCCTGTCTATTTCCAGACTACCTCATCATCCTAAGTAAACTCCGTATTCACTACACTGTCACTCCCATCCATCACAGCTTCTGGTACCTTGTTCTCTGCTTTCCATGCAGCTGGATTCGCCTGTTGTACACATGTCATGGAGCTGGAGTCATCTGTCGTGTGTCTGCCTCTTTTACTAAGCATGTATATTCACTGCAGGCATACGCACAGCACTTTGTTCACCGATGCTGGACATAGGCAGTTTATACCTTTTTTAATGTGTGTGGTTCTGGAAATCAGACCAAGTGTGCACACGGCAGGCAGGTACTCAGTAGCCATGAGGTCTTTTCTTTTCCTGTGACTTGTGTTTCAGGTTGAGGCTTTAGGCCATAACTTAGCCTGGTTTGAAGACATTGGGAACTCAAGGCCTAGTCTTTATGAGGACTGACTCATTTCTGCTTTACCTTGCCTCCTAGGGCAGCCCTCGGGGTGTTTATCAGAACCCTTTTATTCTAGGAGGGGGGGCTCTCATTTCCACTTTTCCTCCTATGGTGGAGCCCGCTGAGCCTCTCAGCGTCTGGTGCTCTGGTGGACTCAGCAGCGCATAGAAACACCACCCACTGGCTCTCCTGAGGAAATCCTTCCTTCCCCTCTCAGCCCCACAGGCACCTCTGGACCTCCACAGAGAGGGGGTTTAAATTATATCCAGACATTTCTCCTAGCCTTTCCTCTCTTTGCCCCACTGTCTGTGGTTGTGCAAACCTGGGGCTCTGAGGAGGGAAGGGTGGTTAGCTGTTGGGGATACAGCTCAAGGGCTGGCCTCACACTGCTGCTTATTCTCTCTCTGTGTTCTGACCGTGAAGAGGCTGTGCCCAGGTAGGCATCCTCAGGGCGCTAGCAGAGTGTGGCATCCCCGTGGACATGATCGGAGGGACATCCATCGGGGCGTTCATGGGTGCTCTGTTTGCTGAGGAGCGGAGCTACAGCCAGATCCGGATCCGGGCCAAGCAGTGGGCAGAGGTGAGCAGGCCCCCTCCAGCAGGTGTGGGGGTCAGAGCATGGCCTGTGTGCCAAAGGCAGCCCATAAAGCAGGAAATGACTGAGAAATGCTGGGAGAAGGCCAGGAATAGGAGGCCGGAGGTGACCTGTGGTAGGTAAGGCCCTAGGGCAGGAAGTGGGAGGTGGTCTGCTTTGTGCTCTAGTCTTAAGTGGTAAGAGGTTTACCAGGTGACAACACAGAGGGCCAGTGTCACTGAAGGGGGAGCTAGTGGTTCCTACAGTCGTTGGAAACAAGAGGCACAGCCGCACCAGCGCCTACCGTGGGCAGGAGAGAGAAAGCCAGAGTCAGTCAAGATCAGGGACGAGTACAGGCCTCAGATTTTTTTCTAAAAATAATTCTTGAGAATTTTGTATGCGTATATAATATGATCTTCTCTGCCTCCCACTCACCCTCTCCAGCCTCCCTCCATAGTCCCCAACATGTGCGTTCCCCAACTTCATGTCCTTTTTACTCTTTTATTAGTTTGAGAACTTCATACGGTGTGTTTTGATCGCACTCAACCCCTCCTCCAAGGCCCCCAATGTCCCCTCCCCCTCCTCAGCCATGCTGCGGGCTTCTGAGGCAAAGGCAAGGCAGGGCATGCAGCCTCAGCCTCGTTAGCATGAGCATCCCAGCAGGCTTGCCTGGCCCCTGGCCCTAGATGATGTAAGAGAAAGAGTATTGCCCTGGCGTGAGTCAAGCCAGGGAGGGGCTGAGTGTGGGCTCTGCGGCAGCGCAGACGTGACTTCTCTGCTGTTAGTCCAGCCTTGTCATAAATGGACAGCACAGCCAAACATCAAACAGAATCAAAGGCAGGTGGAGCAGCTCCCTCAGCTCTGCATTGCCAGCAGGCAGCTCATAGCCCTCTGGAGGCTGGGCCGCTCCTGCGGGACAAGTGGAGCCCTGCTGAGACCGTGCGTGGCATCAAAAGCCTTCTGTTCTCCTTTTCCAAAGAAAAGAAAATTGGTCATCCTTCATGCAGAGGCTGAGGAGTGGGCTCTCTGCGGCATTCGCAAAGCTAAGGGCAGCCTGCGGCTCTTTGCCCAGAAATAGTTCTAACACGGAATGAGTGGCCATCAAAAAAGAGAGCTTAGAGCCGGGCGTGGTGGCGCACGCCTTTAATCCCAGCACTCGGGAGGCAGAGGCAGGCGGATCGCTGTGAGTTCGAGGCCAGCCTGGTCTACAAAGCGAGTCTAGGACAGCCAAGGCTACACAGAGAAACCTTGTCTCAAAAAAACCAAAAAAAAAAAAAAAAAAAAAAAAAAAAAAAAAAAAAGAGAGCTTAGAGGCACGTCCTGTCCTGTCCTTAGTGATATGCCTGCCATCAGTGAGGGTGGCCTCTGACATCAGCGACCACAGGACAGCTTAGGATGTAGTCCTGGGCTGGGAGGCCGAGCGCAGGACCCGCGTGGTGTTTTCGTTTCCCTCCTCCTGCGTGTCTGGTGCTGAGGGTGGGCAGTGACAAGAGCCGGGGCACTTGGGGCTGGTCCTCCCACCATCCTGAGAGTGAACTACGCTGTGGTACCCTGCCGAGGTCCACACCCTGTAGGAGGCTGCTGCTGGACATAACGGAGACGGAGCTTATGGAAGTATGTGCCAACCTGCCATGCTGAAGAGATGGGTGACAGTGTCCAGCGGCTCCCCTGGCTCAGGCCCTGAGCCGAATCTTAAGCTGTCTTGGTCACTCATGTGTCTTATGGAAAGGTGTTCACAGAGCCTCTGAGCTGTGGGCTCTTCTTCTTGTTAACCTTCCCAGGGCTGGTGACTCTGTCTAACCCTTGGTCCCTCAGCTAGCTGTAGAGGACAACTTAAAGCACAAAGGTCTGCTGGAGTCCCCAGGGGATCTCAAGGCCTGGCTGGGTGAGGAAGGACAGAGGCCTCTGTCCTTAGCTGCTAAGCCTGGGAGCTGCTGCTGCCTCAACCCCACAAGGAGTGCTCTCCTGACACTTCAGGCAGTTGGACCTGTGGGTTCTCTTAGCTGCCTGTGTTCTGAGGCACAAAGCATGTGCTGTGCCTGTATCCTGCTTTAGCAGGGTCCCACAGGCCAGAATGATTTCTTCAGGAAGCATCTCTCATATCTCTAGGATATGACGTCGATGGTGAAGACCATAATGGACCTGACCTACCCAATCACGTCCATGTTCTCTGGCACCGGCTTCAACAGCAGCATTAGCAGCGTCTTCAGAGACCGGCAGATTGAGGTGTGCCCTACAACACCTGGCTCACATGGGCTGCTCAGTGGCCTTGGCCACTCGGTCTTACTTTCCCTGCACATTTGTCCCCTAGATGGACAGGGACCAATGTGGGAGGATGTTTCTCCTGATCCCTGTCCTTCCTACAGGACCTGTGGCTCCCCTACTTTGCCATCACCACCGACATCACAGCCTCTGCCATGCGGGTCCACACAGATGGTGAGAGCCTTCACCAACCAAAAGCACCATAGGGTCAGCAGCTCTAGGATCTTAGGAAGGTATGGCAGCACGGGCAGGTGACGCTATGAGATTGGTGAGGGCACTGAGGGTCTTTCAAAGGAAGCAAAGTCACAGGTGCATTTGTGCAAGGTAGGTAGAGGATGTCTCTGCCACAGGCATACTAGGTAAAGTAGAGCACTCGAGAGCAAGATACCAGGTGGACAAAGGGGCCTCTGAGGAAGGAGCAGGAGAGAAGCAGACGAGGCTCTGATTCTCCAGTGCAGGACCAGGACCACAGAGGGCAGAGAAGGGTTCCTTCCTGGCCACTTTCCTCACCAGATCTTTCTGATGCTCTAGGCTCGCTGTGGAGGTATGTCCGTGCAAGCATGTCCTTGTCAGGCTACATGCCCCCACTCTGCGACCCCAAGGATGGACACCTGCTGATGGATGGAGGTTACATCAACAACCTCCCAGGTACTGCAGAGGATGCCGGAGTGCCCCCCTCCCCCCCCCCCCCCCCCCGCATGCTGGTACATAGCTCTTTGGTCATTCTGCCCTGTGGCTGCCTGCCACAGCCGCCTCCACACCAGGAAGGCTGGGTGGTACACGTTTTCCTTAGAGTATGCCAAGAGAAAATGTCAGGCTGGCATCAGCTCGTAGAGAACACATGCGCATGTGCCCATGCGTGCACATGCGCATAGCCTGCTCCTAGCATATGGCTCTGCCTGTTAGCACAGCAGCCGCCGAACAAAGGCCAAGGAGACAAACCAGGAGCAATTGATTTCCATCTGTGCCCACAGTGGGAAACTAAGAGCCTGCAGGTGTTGAGTGTGGTATGAGTGAGGCCACACCTGCTACCTGTTGGCTACATGCTCAGGAGGTATCTCACACAGTTCTGTGCACTTCTCACACAAGCTGAGACTTTAGATCTACTGCCTCCATAGGCCCAGGGAGAATACTAGAGAGGGTCCCCTCCCTGGTGGAGCAGCCAAGAGAAACAAGGCCCTCGTAGTGCTTAGGAAAGCAGGGTCTGCCTTCCTGCTGTTTTCCCCATTCCTCCTGGGGTACCACCCCATACCCTGGTTCTGCATTCTTGACCTGGGTGGTAACCAGACTCCCTTTTTCTCTGTAGCGGATGTGGCGAGATCCATGGGGGCAAAGGTTGTGATTGCCATTGATGTTGGCAGCCGGGACGAGACGGACCTCACCAACTACGGCGATGCCTTGTCTGGATGGTGGTTGCTTTGGAAACGCTGGAACCCCTTGGCCACCAAAGTCAAGGTAGGCTTGGTACCAGATGGGCTAGATGGCCCGTCATCCGCTATGAGCCATCCCTGGCAGTAGGGCTGTGGAAGCAGCTCCCAAGTTGAGGGGTCAGCAGATCTGGGCCACTTGTTTTGTACTGCTCCTCAGAGCCTGGGACTAACTCTGGGACAAGAGGGGCAGAAACGGGGCTTCATAGCTCTCCAGTCCAGGTCACATCTTCAGGACTCAGGCTCAGGGCTCACCCTCTTCCTGGGCCAGGAGGCACGAGGAGGGAAGGCCAGGGTAGGAGGCTGAGGCATTCTTGGCAGGTGTTGAACATGGCAGAGATTCAGACTCGGCTGGCCTATGTGTGCTGCGTGAGGCAGCTGGAGATGGTAAAGAACAGCGACTACTGCGAGTATCTGAGGCCTCCCATCGACAGCTACCGCACCCTGGACTTCGGCAAGTTCGATGAGATCTGTGTGAGTGCTGTCGACTGGTTCCAAGGGAAGAGGGACTGGGGGATCCGTTCTGACGGTTGGTGCCTCTTCAGCCTCTTCTCTAAGAGCGCGACAGGGGGCTCCCTCAAGTTCCTGATGGGGCTTCCTTCCTGCACAGGGAGTTGGGTATCAGCACGGGAGGACGGTGTTTGACATCTGGGTTCGGAGTGGCGTGCTAGAGAAGATGCTGCAGGACCAGCAGGGGACAAGCCAGAGGAAGGACTGTGGGGTGAGATGGCAGGACGGGGAGGGGCCACCGCACTGGACCATCCGCTGCGCCTGTGTGCAGCCAAGACAGGTGACGTGCTGTGCTGCTCCCTGCCTCACCCCAGGTGCTCACGTGTCCCAATGCCTCCTTCACCGACCTCGCTGAGATCGTGTCACGGATTGAGCCGGCCAAGGTGGCTTCAGTGGATGGTGAGTTAGCTGTACAGAAAGTGGGCCTGTGTAACAGAGGCTGGGCAGGCAAGGGGTGGCCAGACCTCGCTGCTCTGGACCCTCACTCTTGTCCTTGAAGAAGTCATCAACACTTGAGCTCTGCTGGCCAAGAAACTAAACTATGGCTTCTCCACTGTGTCAAGACCCAGGACTAGCTGTCCAGCTCAGGAGCTGCCACAATAGTGGGGCTGTCTCCTAGGCTACTCCATTTAGCATCCTAGCCACATCACAGGCCTTCAGGGGAGCCTACTGGCAGAGCTTACAGAAGGCCCGAGGGCCACTGCTCTGACCTACAACCCTGCAGTGGGCCATCAGCCAACGTCCCCACCCCCACCTTGCAGTAGAACAGCATGTTCTGCAGCATTGCCTGCTGTGTGTTTCATCTTAAAGAGGAACTTGGAAGATGCCCTAGGGCCTTTCCCGGGTGAGAGCTCCAGGCGCTGGGCTGAGTTTGTGCTGGCTAGACCCCTCCCTGTGTGTGCTCAGGGAGCAGGTAAAGAGGGCCAGCTTACTCCTTGGTTTTGTGAGAAACATACAGGACGCATTGTGTCATGAGGTGGAGAAAGCCAGCTGTGAAGTGTTATTGCTGGGTCTGCTACAGCTTCCTCTGGTGGCCCTGGGAACTGTGTCACCATGGGGTGGGGGATGGAAGGTCTGTGGCCACATTGTGCCTCAGTGCCAGCTATGCTGGGCACAGCCACTGTCCTTGGGGAGAGGACCAGTGTACTCCTTTCTTCTGCTCCAGATGAATCTGACTATCAGACGGAGTATGAGGAGGAACTGCCTGACACCCCTAAGGAAACATACGCTGACTTCCAGAGCACTGGGACCGAGTTGGACTCTGACTCGGTGAGGTGCTGAGCCCTGCCTGTGCTCCTTGCTTGTGCCCACTCTGAGGTCCCCAAACAGGGCCTGCTCCTGGTCCCTGAGTCTGAGCTAGCTACTCCCTCCGACTCCAGGTGATGCAGCCTGGGGCCTGGCAACCCCCACTTCACATTCCTTGACCATGTATGATTTGCTTTCAGGAGGATGAGCCTTCACTGTGGCAAAGGCCCCCTGGCTTGACTTCCTCGGAACAGTCCCGGGACTCCGGCCCTTGGCTTCCTGATCAAGAGGACCAGGAGCCAAGACTCTAATGCCCTTCCTGCCCGGCTTTAAACAGAGCACAGTGCTCCCTGGAGCCCCACCCTTAGACCGAGGCTGCACCCACTAGGAGGCTACTTCAGTTGCCTGAGATCAAGCTGGGTGGTGCATGGTGGTGTCTTCCAGGGGCCTTGCCTGTGTTAGAGGAGCCATGGGCCTCTTCTCTTCACTGGCACCCTTTGTATCCCCACAGCAATAGTGAGGGGCCCTAAAGCCTCTGTGAGGCATGGGAGCGTGGGATTGGCATCTTAATAAAAGTCAGTCTGATTGTGTGGATATCTCACTCTGGTGTAAAGGTTGCAGTGGCAAAGAGCTAGATGCACTTGAGGTACAGAATGCCAGTGGGGTGGTCACATGTTCTCTTAGGACCCTTTTGCTGGTTCCTGCAAACCCCAGGCAGCAACTCTAGGCTAGGCAGGCAGGATGCTCCGGTCTGGAACCACCCCCCGCCCCCCCCCCCGCCCCCAAACCTAGGTGAGCTCCCGGGTTTCTTGTGCAGTCCTCGCCACCAGTCATACATGGGCGCTGCCTCAAGTGGAAGGGCTTCCCTTTAGTTTTGGGAGGGTCGCCCCACAAAGAAAGCCTCAGGGAGGAGCGGCTTTTAGCCACGCCCATACTCGTCATCAAGGGGGTGGTGCCAGCCCAGGCTTGGCGTCAGGAGGCGGAGCACCGCCCCCAGGTCCAGCGGCGCTCTCCTACCGAGGCTGGACGCGCTGGGCGCTGGGTGCGGCCATGCGGGGCCCGGGCCTGAGTGTGACCCTGACCCTGACGCCGAGACCTAGCGCGACTTCAGGCGCGGTACGGCTCCCCCGGCAGAGGCGGCGGGCGCGGGGCGCGCTCTGAAGCCCGGGGGATGCGCGGGCGCCGTGACCATGGGTGCCGCCGCCTCCAGGAGGAGGGCGCTGAGGAGCGAGGCCATGTCCTCGGTAGCGGCCAAAGTAAGGTGAGTGCGGCGGGCTGACCGGGAGGTTAGGTAGCCGCTGCTGGCTTCCTTCTGTGCTGTGTGCTGCTGCCCCAGCGCCCTGCGGCTTTTCCGTTCCGACTGGAGTGGGCCTTGGGCCTTAAAACCCAACGCCCACAGGCTAGGCAGATTGAACAGAAAACAGTTGGAGGTCTGTGGCCAGGATGTCCTGGCTCTCTGTGGTGGGTGGAGCGAGCCCACCTCTTCCCATGTTGATGTGGAGGGTCTGGGTGGGGGTAGGTCTGGTAGGGAGAGTCTTGCCAGTGTCGAAGGCTGGTAGCCAGCATGCACTGACCGTGTTCTCTCTGTCCACCCTCCAGAGCAGCCCGAGCGTTTGGAGAGTACCTGTCCCAGAGTCACCCTGAGAACCGCAACGGTGCAGGTAGGGACACAGGAAACAAATGGCTGTGTAGGGTGAGACCTCTGCCCCAGGTCAGGACTGGTGGAGTGTTGAGCCAGCCCAGGTACCCTGCCGGCTTGTCTTCCTCACATCCCCTGCCCTCCAGGGCCCTGGAACCCTAGGAGGAGCTTCAATCACCCATCTCCATGGCGCCCTCCCAGCCTGGGTTGTTGGCATGGCAACAGGCCTCTTGGCACCCCCAGGGCTGGCACCACTGTCTGGGGGCCAGCTGGTGGGGGGGAGGGGAGAAGTTGGCACCAGGCAAATGGGTGTATCTGCAGGCTTCTGGATGGGGGGATATGGGCCTGTCTGTTCTTAACACCCCCCCACCCCCCACCCCGGGATTATGCACAGGTGGTAAGGCCTGCCTGTCACCCCAGGCCACACTCTCAGAAGGGCCTCAAGCCCAGACAAGAAGAGAAAGGGTACACCTGGCAGGACCTTGTCTAGCAAGCAGAGCCCCTCATCAAGCTTGGTGCTTGCTGGCTTGGTGCCCTTGGTGTACCAGAAAACCGGGTGGGTAGACCAGCGGGCTGAAGGCTCACCTGCCACCTTTCCCTTAGACCACCTGCTGGCTGACGCCTACTCTGGCCACGACGGGTCCCCAGAGATGCAGCCTGCCCCCCAGAACAAGCGCCGCCTCTCCGTCGTCTCCAATGGCCGCTATGAGGGCAGCATCTCAGATGAGGCAGTCAGCGGGAAGCCGGCTCCAGAGGGCCCCCAGCCCCGTGTGTACACCATCTCTAGAGAGCCAGCCCTGCTGCCAGGCTCTGAAGCTGAAGCCATTGAGCTAGCCGTGGTAAAAGGGAGGAGGCAGCGGGAGCGGCACCCTCACCACCATAGCCAGCCCCTGCGTGCCAGCCCAGGCAGCAGCCATGAGGACATCAGCAGGCCCTGCCAAAGCTGGGCAGGCAGCCGCCAGGGCTCCAAAGAATGCCCAGGATGTGCCCAGCTGGTCCCTGGTCCCTCCCCTCGGGCCTTTGGGCTGGAGCAGCCACCTCTACCTGAGGCTTCTGGCAGCCACAAGAAGCTGGAGAGGATGTATAGTGTTGACCGAGTGTCTGGTGAGGGGCCGTATCTCTGGGCCTGGGCAGGTTTTTTGGGGGGTAGCCATTAGCAGCAGCAAACACTAAAGCTGTGTGTCATGCATGGTGTGATGGCAGTCAGGATGAAATCCCTTCGGTTTGAGCTCACCCCTTCCCCCAAATCCTACGCATCGTAGTCTCCCTCAGATGAAAAGCGAGTCCACCACGCAGTTTATTAAGGATGCTTCCTGGAGGAGGGGCCTGGGAGGGTCTTGAAGACATAGAAAACATGGCTTAGTGTCTTTAGAAACTACAAGGGGTGGGAAGCAGTTTGGGCCCCGAGATTGTTGATGTCAGTGTGAAGGGAGGGGTTGGAATACCCAGAGTGCTGTGTTTAGAAACTGTCCTTCCCCACAGAGCGTCCCCCTTAGGACATCCCAGGAACCCCGTGCCTGGGCTTCAGAGAGTAGCTAGCCCTAGGCGTCCCCACTCCAAGGACCTCGTGCTCACTCTCTTGTGGGGATACACGGAGGGATGTGTCTGGCTAGCTGGGAGCTGGGAAGAGCTACCTTATGTCCAAGGGAGACAGACCCGGAAGATGGCCCTCCCACTCTGAACAGCTGCAGGGAGAGCCTCCTCAAGCCAGGGCGTAGGAGGGTGGCTCAGTGGTTAAGAACTTGCTGCTCTTGCAGAGGACCAGAGTTTGGTTCCTAGCACCCACATCAGACAGCTCACAACCACCTGTGATCTCCACCAGGATCAGACACCTCGTCCCCCTCCTCTTCTCTCTCTCTCTCTCTCTCTCTCTCTCAAAAAAAAAAAAAGTTTTTTGTTTTTGTTTTTTAAGCCACAAGTCAGAGAGTCTGGGTGGGCAGAGTTATGTCCTGGAACCCCACCCTAGCCAGCCTTTTTTCTTCTTGAGAGTCATCCTGGTGCCTTGATTCTGCCGCTGTTGCTAGCCCCCACAGGCCCGGGGCCCCTTCCCCGTAGGGAGGGATCAGGCTACAGGACTCCTGCCCTTGCCAGCCATATCTCTTTCTTCTTCCAGATGAAGTCCCCATCCGTACCTGGTTCCCCAAGGAAAACCTTTTCAGCTTCCAGACGGCAACCACAACTATGCAAGCGTGAGTCCAGGGCTGGGCTGCCTCTTCCGAGGACTTAGGAAGTGCTGGCAGCTCCTGCCTGGCCTCTGGCTCAGCTGGGGGCTTCTGAATGGCCTCACGTGCCACAGCCACACTGCTGAGTCTGCTGACCGGCCAAGCCGAGGCTCTCAGCCCCAGCAGCATGAGATTCCCTGCTACCTCAGACCATATCCTACCCCTCCTTCCCCTGCCCCTTTCTGTACCCATGTCCCCTCATGGGCATACCTTGCATGCAGCCTACCTACTTACCCGTGGCCTGTTGTCTTCCCTTTTCCCAAGAGATCTGCCCCAGAGTTACAGCTGATAGCAACTTCCCAAGTGGTTTGGGGTGGGTGGGCATTGGTCCTCATGCATACCCCGAACTCTGGCCTCATTCTGCGTCATGTGTGACGGGTGACTGTCACCAAGGGTCTCTTAGAAGTCTGCTCCTCTTTACCTGGCATGCTTCTATGTCTTCCTCCCAAGGAGATGCCTTTGAAGCAAAGTCCCTCACCAAAGCGGTCCTACTCCACCCCCAATTGCTATGACAAAGTGGGCAGGGCACAGGCAAGCTTCTGTTGGTCCAAACCCCAGCTTTGCCTGGCCAGAACCCAGCACCTGATGACATGGGCCAGTGGCTCAGCCTCTGGTGCCTATTGACAGCTGGCCTTGAGTCCAGGAGACATCCTTTTGGGAGGAAACTACCCTCTGGGGGCCCCAGGGATGGTGGAGGGGACCTGAAGGAAGCCGGAGATCCACACTCATTTTGTCTTCTTTCTCTTGCTGCCTCTTTGCACCGTGACTTCAGCATCTCGTAAGTACGCCATGCAGTGTGCACTTAGGGGCACAGCCACTGTCCTGGGGGACCCTCCCACCCATGGATAGACTTCTGCAGGTCAGGGACCCTGGGCCTGGGCAGCGAGTAGTGCTGAGCTCCCTGAGGCCTGCTGGGAGCTGGGCCTGGGATGCCCCACTGGGCCCCTCTGTCTCCACGTCTGTGTCCCTCCTGCCTTCAGCCAAGGGCAGTGCTGACTTGCGGCGGTTTCTCAGGGTATTCAGGGGCTACGCGGAGAGGAAGCGCCGGAAACGGGAGAATGATTCCGCGTCTGTAATCCAGAGGTAGGGCCTGCCAGCCACTCGCCACCAGGGTCTGTCTCTGGTCTGCACTGGCCTGGCCAGGGCCCTCCTGGCCCTGGAAGACCTAATGGGGGAAGGGTGGTGGCGACCACTGGCCTGGCCCTGCTCTGGGGACGTGGCAGGCAGGAGGCCATGTGGCCAGGCTGTATTTCAGCCCCTGAACCTATACTTTGAGGGTACACTGACAGTCATATTGTGGCTAGCTGGCCCATCTGTGTCTGTCTAGCCCTGGAGCCCAGAGTTACTCAGCCAGTGGCGTGGCCTACCTACCCTCCAATCCTACCAACCTCAGAGGTGTTTCTCGGAAACTGGACATGGGTTCTTGGCACAAAGCCTGTGTCCCTAGTGGGGAAGGGTCACCTGGACATCCCCAGGCCATCTCGTGGGTGTGGGCGCAGGTAGAGGGCATTAGGATATCTTTGCGACAGAGGAAATGTCTGCAAAAAGCCTCAGCAAGAAACACCCTGAAAGGAGAGATTCAGTGTGCCTGTGTTCTGCAGTTCTGGAAGGGTCTCAGGAGGAGGCAGGCCTTGAATATGAGCCTTGGGGAGATTGTTCTGTGTCCAGCCTCAGCGTGGTCAGGGACTAGGTGGGCAGGAGCCAGCATCCACCCCTCTGCGGACCCTCATCACCCCACGCTTTCTCCTTCAGGAACTTCCGCAAACACCTGCGCATGGTTGGCAGTCGGCGGGTGAAGGCCCAGAGTAAGATGGGCCCTGGGGAGGCGGGCAGTGGTGCGCTTTGCAGCCTGGGGCTTTGCATGTTGCCAGTCCACCTTCCTTTTCCCCACGTCCTGCCTTTCCCCCTCAGGCACCTCCCGTTGGCCATGTCCTGCCTTCCCCTCAGGTCTTGCCCCCTTTGGTGTTCCGCTCCTGTCCACCCCTGTCTCAGTGTTCTGTCTCACTTGCCCAACAGTGTTCTACCTCGCCCAGGCCCTACTGGACCGCTCCCTTAACCCAGTGTTCTGCCTGGCTTAGGCTCTGCCCTGAGCCCGCTCAGTTGTCCACACTGTGCCTTTTGCCTCCGCCCTAATGTCCTCCAAGTTGAGACTGCTCCTAGTATTTTGTGCCTCTACACGAACCTTCCCATTGGTCTTAGTCCACTGTATGTGACCTCAGGCCTCGTCCCTGTCGGCTTCTGCCTCTCCACACACCCCAGGTCCTAGCCTAGGGCCTGAGTCTGCCCTGTTCTTGCCCCCTCTGGCTAATGGGGCTTTGCTCTCACTGCAGCGTTCGCCGAGCGGCGCGAACGGAGCTTCAGCCGGTCCTGGAGCGACCCCACCCCTATGAAAGCCGACACTTCCCAAGACTCCCGAGACAGTAGGTGTCCAGATGCAGGTTGTCCCACTTCCCTGACAGTTCCCCCTTAGGCCCACATCCCTGCCAGGAGTCCCATGCCAGTACCGCTAGGCTTCTGCGCTTTTGCTCTCGGAGCCTCAGTTTACCTGTCTATGAGATGGGCATACCCGGTATCTCCTGTCTCTTAGGTGGGGTTAACTAATGGCTAAGCAATGCTGATGGGGCATCTGTAAGGTGGTACCCACTGTCTCTCAGGGCGTAGTCGGCCGCAGCTGACACTTGTGCTGGGTCCCAGCTTCACATGTCTCTCTTCCTACACGGGGCTGCTTCCCACTGGTGTCAGTGGCCCAGCTCTGCAGTTTGCGCGTGACTGTAACCTTCTTACCTACCCAAAGACCCTCCGGGGCATTGTTGGGCTCTACGGTTGGTATGCCGCTCTCCTGGTGACCCCTCCTGCTTCCAGGTAGTGACCTGCAGAGCTCACACTGCACCCTGGATGAGGCTTGTGAGGACCTGGACTGGGACACAGAGAAAGGCCTGGAAGCCATGGCCTGCAACACTGAGGGCTTCTTGCCACCCAAGGTCATGGTGAGGCCTGTCCCTGGGTGCACCTCATGGCACTTAGGTGGAGCACAGCCTTGCCCTCTGGTCCTCCCCACCATGCCCACACTCCATCCTTGGCTTGCGGAGGGGTCTCCAAGGCTCCCCTCAGTGTAAAGGTCCTTAGGGTCTCAGCCCCTTGCTTCCTGGGGGAGTTTCAGAGGTCAGGGTCATCATAAGGCTCCCTCGTGGCTGTGAGGTGTGCCTCATAGGGCTTTCCCTGTCTCCCACAGCTGATCTCCTCCAAGGTGCCAAAAGCCGAGTACATCCCTACCATCATCCGCAGGGATGACCCCTCCATCATCCCCATCCTCTATGTGAGTGTCCAGAGCTCGGGTCCCCCTCCCACTCGGGGTCCAGCTACTGCTGCCTGAATGCCTGGGGTGGGGGGCGGCTAGCAAGGGCTCTGATGGGTGGCATGTCTGTTCTCAGGACCATGAGCATGCGACGTTTGAGGACATCCTGGGTATGTATCCTGCTCATTTCATCTGGTGGCCGGCGGGGAGGGTGGCCTGCGCGGGGTGGGGCAGTGCGGTGCGGGGCGGGGTGGGGCGGTGCTCAGAGCCCTCTGTTCACAGAGGAGATTGAGAAGAAGCTGAACATCTATCACAAGGGGGCCAAGATCTGGAAGATGCTGATCTTCTGCCAGGTAGGCGGAGAGGTCAGTGTGGTTGGGGCAGGGGTCGTGACTCCGCTAAGTCTGCTGCCTGTGTTCACAGGTGGGATTCAGCGGGTGGGCTCACCTGTGGGCTGGAGGGGGGGGTACCCCGAGGCCTGACCATGACCTCTTACAGGGCGGCCCTGGGCACCTTTATTTGCTCAAGAATAAGGTGGCCACCTTTGCCAAAGTGGAGAAGGAAGAGGACATGATCCAGTGAGATGGGGGTGGGGGGTGGGAGTGGGGGAGCATGGGGGCGTAGGGTAGGGGGCATAGGGGTGGGGTTACCCTGGGTTGTGGGAGGGCAGTCTTGAACCTGCTCTATTGCTCCCAGTCCCCTCCCCCTCCACCGTGCCTTTCCCTGGGTAGCTCGGTCAAGGGGCCCGTCAGCCCTGAGCTGAGGCTGTCTTGTAACTCCCACCAGCTTCTGGAAGAGGCTGAGCCGCCTGATGAGCAAAGTAAACCCAGAGCCAAACGTCATCCATATCATGGGCTGCTACATTCTGGGGAACCCCAATGGGGAGAAGGTAGGCGCTCAGAGCTGTGAGAAGTGGGGGGCAAGGCCTTCCGCTGGTCCTGGCGCATCCCTTCCGCTTCAGCCCTCAAGGAGGGTGGGTCCTGCCCTGAACCCCACACTCATGGCCTTGCCCTTCTTGAAGCTGTTCCAGAACCTCAGGACCCTCATGACTCCTTACAAGGTTACCTTTGAGTCGCCCCTGGAGCTGTCTGCCCAAGGTCAGTTACCTCAGCTGCTTGACTAGAGGGCTGCGGTAGGCCTGAGCCTCCCGGTCAGGCCTGAGTCTCCTGGCCTTTGTCTCTCCTGCCCAGGGAAGCAGATGATCGAGACCTACTTTGACTTCCGGCTATATCGCCTGTGGAAGAGCCGCCAGCACTCAAAGCTGCTGGACTTTGATGACGTCCTGTGAGATGCAAGGGTCATGCCCAGGCACCACCAGGCCACTTCCTCTGGACTGGGGACCTAGGGCTGGGCCGCCACTTGCACCCAGGACTGCGTGGCCCTGGCCTTGCCCACAGCCACTTCAGGGACCCTCAGACATTGCTCAGGTTCTCGTAGGGTCTGGTCCTTGCTGCACCACTGGGCTACAGAGGCCACAGTCCTGGGGGCCTGGAGGAAGAATCTCACCCCATGGCCAGTGGCCTCTTACTGGCCAGGGCATTGACCTGTCATGCCTCGCCTGGAGGCTGCAGCATTGGGAATTCCCACCATGGGGTTCATAGAAATAAGTGCAATTTTTTTATACCCCTGAAACAATTTGAAGGGAAGCAGCGTTCCTGCTTAACTAGTTGAGCACTCGGCTACTAGTTAGAGTGTAGACGAGCAGCCCGGTGTGTGTTCAGGTCCTCCTGTCCCCAGCCTCTCAGCCCTGCTGTATCTGATCACCAGCACCAGGATGGCCCGTCTCTGTGGGGCTGGCTCTGCCAGGCTGCCAAGCCTGGCCCGGGCTATACTGGCCAAATCTTGTCTGCTTTCACCCCCTCTTGTCACCCCTTGCGTACTTTGACCTCATCCTGGCAAGGGGTAGCCCGAGCAGTAGGAGGGAGGAAAGCCTCCCCTCCCCTCTGCTCACGGGAGGCACTGGGTTGCCAGCTGTTGCCCACTCACCTCCTCAAGCCACTTGTCTCCCTCGCTGCTGTTGAGCTCAGCTTTTTCCAGCCTCGATCTGGAAGCCACATCCCAGCACAGAGGCTTAGGGGTGTGGTGGGCCAGCTGGGGATGGGCCCTGGAAGGCAAGAACCTCACCATCTTCGTAGTGGGGGTCCGGATCTATCACCCCAGGCTGCAGAGTCAAGTAGCTGGTGAACTTGGAGGTCCCCATGACCCCCTTCACAGTCTTGCCCAGGGTCTAGCAGGGTGGGCTCTCTTGTACATAGTTGGAGCTTGGGGGCCGGCCCCCCTTTTATAGAGCCTGGGGTCTGAGGACACCTGGCTGTGTCCCTGACCAAGGGGAGGTAGGATTGGGCTCTGAACAATGTACGATATCCCTTAGAGTGACCATTAAACTTGACCCTCTGCTGCAGCTGCCCTGTGGCTCTTCTCATTTGGTACTGACGCCGGCCTGAGGCCACTGCACACAGCTTCCTCCACCCCTGGGGCTGTGCAGAGCATCCACCCACGGGGTAAGGACCACGGGAAGATGATGGTTGGGATCTCCCATAATGTCCACCAACCACAGGAGAAGGTGGAGACACTACCTTCTCCCTGTAGTGATAAGAACCAGGGGGTTGTGGCCCTAGAAAAGGACTAAGTAGGGTCTGAAGCCACGGGATGGGAGGGAAGGCTACTCCAGGCCTCTTCCAGGCCACTCTTCGTGTGGCCAGGGCAAGAAGCCAGCGTGAGCACAGCCTCAAGTGTCCAAGGTACAACTAGACTTAGCAGTGTTAGGAGCGAGAGCAGCTGGGCAGTTGTAGGGGTGGGGTGGGGGTGCAGTATGCAGCACGAGGGCCTGGCAGGCTGGGGGCTGGAGGCTGGGGACTGCCGTTCTGCATGCCCAAGGGAAGGCTAAAAGGTTTGGGGGCCACCATGAACAGTTTCAGAAGGTTGGATTAGGTTAGTTTGTATGTTCACTTGGCTACGCATGTTCTCTGAAGTAATATGAATCACACCGTGTGTGTGTGTGTGTGTGTGTGTGTGTGTGTGTGTCACTGCAAGCCTAGAACAGGCAGACATTTGCTCTGGGAGGCCGTGCAGGCTCAGCCTGGGCTCTAGCTGGGGGAGTAGAGGTGCCTGCCCATGTCCCTGAAAGTTGGTTAGACCAGTAGGTTGGGTTTGTGGAGTCCAGAAGATTCTTTTCCTCATGCCCACACCCCCCCCCCAAGACAAAACATGGCAGAAAGGAAACAAAACCTAGACAGCACCCAGGGCCAAACATGGGAAAAGTCTAGGATGGCAAAGAGGTGGCCATACTGGGTATGGGCATAGGGACAGGTGCCCAAGATCCCCTGAGCCTTTCCCACGCATCTGCCCACCCATTCTGCTCAATCAAAATTAGTAGACGGCTACCGAAAACAGCTGAGCAGAAATATCTGAAAAAAATATACAAAATGTTAATATCTTTTTTTTTTTTTTTAATTCCCAGATAGAGTCTTACTATGCAGCCCTGGATAGCCTAGAACTTGCTATGTAGATCAGGCTGGCCTCAAACTCCTCCCTCTGCCTCCCAAGTGCTAGTTTTTTGTTTGTTTGCTTGCTTTTTAAAGGTTTATTTATTATGTACACAGTGCTCTGCCTGCATGTACACCTACACACCAGAAAAGAGCACCAGATCTCATTGTAGATGGTTATGAGCTACCATGTGGTTGCTGGTCAGCCAGTGCTCTTAACCTCTGAGCCATCTCTGCAGCCCTGAAGTGCTAGGTTTTGTTGTTGTTGTTGTTTTGTTTTTGTTTTTTGTTTTTTTTGGTTTTTCGAGACAGGGTTTCTCTGTGTAGCCTTGGCTGTCCTGGGCTCACTTTGTAGACCAGGCTGGCCTCGAACTCACAGTGATCCACCTGCCTCTGCCTCCCAAGTGCTGGGATTAAAGGTGTGCGCCACCACGCCCAGCTCGACGTGCTAGTATTAAAGTCATTAAGCCCCACACCTAGCAAGAGTGTTTTGCTACTTTTTATTTATTATTTATTTATTTTTTGGCTTTGGTTTGGGTTGGTTTGATTTTGGTTTTGATTTCTCAAGACAGGGTTTCTCTGTGTAGCCTTGGCTGTCCCGGATTCACTTTGTAGACCAGGCTGGCCTTTAACTCACAGAGATCCACCTGCCTCCGCCTCTGAAGTGCTGGGATTAAAGGCGTGCGCCACCATGCCTGGCTATCCCTTTTTACTTTTATTTTGAGACAGGGTGTCACTAACTTGCCCATGCTGGCCTTGAACTCATTCATTCTATAGCTCAGGCCGGCTTTGAATTTGCAAGGGCTAGCCAGCCTCTCTAGTAGCTGTTAAGTACAGCTTATTAACCTTAATATATAAAAAGCCTTTTTATTATTATTTTTTAAAGATCTATTTGTTTTATGTATATGAGTGCTCTGTCTACATATACACCTGCAGGCCAGAAGAGGGCAGCAGATTTCAGATGGTTGTGAGCCACCATGTAGTTACTGGGAGTTGAACTCAGGACCTCTGGAAGAACAGGCAATGCTCTTAATCACTGAGCCATCTCTCCAGCCTCACAAAAATCCTTTTTAATTAAAAATGTTTTACGGTTATGTATGTATGTGTGGGTGCATGCATATAAGTGCAGGTACTTAGCAGAGGTCAGAAGCCAGCCAGAAGTAACAAGCAGTTATGAACTGCCTGACATAGGTGCTGTACTCCCTAGTTGTATGTCGCCTTGACACAAGCTAGAGTCGTCTGAAAGGAAGGACGCTCAGTTGAGAAAACGCCTCCATAAGCTCCAGCAATAAGGCATTTTCTCAATTAGTGATCGAATGCAGAGCACCCTGTCCATGATGAGTGGTGCTGTCCCTGTGCAGCCAGTCCTGAGTTGTGTAAGAAGCAGGCTGAGCAAGCCAGTGAGCAGCACCCCTCAGTGGCCTCTGCATCAGCTCCTGCCTCCAGCCAGGTTCCTGCTCTGAGTTCCTGTCCTGACTTCCTTTCACAGTGAACAGCAATATGTGTTACAGTATCTTGTATCCGTTCTGCTGACACAGGGAGACTGAAACATACTTTAAAGCTGCCAGCACCTCACTGGGCAGAGTCTGAACTGATTCTAATCTACTCGTAAACTAAACAAACTACTCTAAACCTTATAACACACATATATTCCAAACACTTGCCACTATGACCCCTGGGCCAGTCCACGCCCAGTTCCCACCGTCTTCCTCCAACTGTCAAACCCCCCCTCCCTCTCCAACTGTCAAATTTTTCTCCTCCCTCCCAGGAAGTCCCGCCTTCCACTTCCTGTCCTTTTGCCCAGCTGATTGGCTGAACAGCGCTTAATTGACGGTTGATACATTCACTTAGCATTCCTCCACCAATATGGAAGTGTAGACCCAATAGATCCTTTCTTCCCCAACTTGCTTTTTGGTTTTTTGTAGCAGCCATAGAAGTCCTAACTAAGACAGATGCTCAGTCACCTCTACAGCCCTGAAAAGGCTTTTATAGGATGATAACACAAAAGCCAACAGAAGAAAATGAGCCAAAGCCTGAAGAGACAATACCAAGAGAGCAATCCCATCAGATAAGTCCTGAGGGAAGTCACTGCCAGCAGTAGTGAGGGGCTCCCTACTACCTCGGCTTGGCATCTGTTAAAAGAGGCCAGCGCGGAGGACATCCTGGAGACTTAGCAGCTAACAGCCGTGCAGGTTCAGGCGACAAGCTCTACAGTCTCCAACTGGAAGACCCTGTGGCACCTTCTGTGAAAGACACTGTCCCAGTGTCCGTGCCCTGCCCAGTAAGCAGCGCAGTGCCAGGTCGTCCATGTCGTGTCTTGAAGGAAGTGCAGACTGATTATTCAGAGTTGTGTTTTGTTGTTGTTTGCTGCTTTTTTTTTTTTTAAGCCTTGGATGTCCTGGACTCAGATTCGCCTGCCTCTGTCTCCCCACTGCTGGGATAAAGGTGTGCGCCACCACTGCTGGCCACAGGCTCAACTTTCCCAAATCTGTCTGTACCTGTACTTTCATGTTTTTAGGCAGCGACTCTTTAATTTCTTTCTTTTCTTTTTCTTTCTTTCTTTCTATCTATTTTCTTTCTTTATTTTTTGTGGGGTGTGTGTGTTGGTTTTTTTTGCTTTGGTCTCTTGAGACAGGGTTTCTCTGTGTAGCCCTGGCTTTCCTGAACTCGGTTTGTAGACCAGGCTGGCCTCGAACTCACAGTGATCCACCTGCCTCTGCCTCCCAAGTGTTAGGATCACAGGTGTGCGCCACCACACCCGGCCTGCAATTCTAACTTCTATAAGCTTGTGTTGGGATTATAGGAACAATAGATGAAAGCCAAAACTACATATAATACCCCAGGCCACCTCTGGCTTTTGAGCACAAAATCCTCACATCAAAGGGATGCCTATATCCAAAGATTCCGGGATGTCAGTGGAATACCATTCGGTCCATAGTCAGTCACACCCTTCATTGTGGGAAGCACGGCTCCCCAGGTGAGGCCACCAGGGGTTGCAGGTTTCCTTTGATCTTTTTAGGTCCCAGAAGCTGGAGTAGTTTTGGCAAACAGCCTCACCTTTCCGTCATCTGGTACAACCGAGCAAAGACAGTGCTGTGTGCTGCTCTGTGCCTCTGAGAACAGTAATGCAGCTTTTGGTTTCCCTCTTTTGTTATCTGTCCCATCTCTTCACTGTTGGCTACCAGTCTCTTTTATTAATACAAAAACCCACCTTTTTAAGGGACAGCAGGTATGGCCACTGTTGGGCCAGACTGCAAGCAACAATACTCACTGGGCGGATGCCTCTCGTCAGCTGGTGCCTTCAGATAAGGTGGGCTGTGTTCACCACCAGGTAATACAGCTGCATCCAGTGCAGACCAGTTTCCTCTGAGGAGGGTACACAGGCTGGGGAGTTCTAACAAAGGGCTAGGAATATATCTGTATCTGCCTGTTTAGAACTTACCCCAAAGCTGGGTGTTGGTGCCACACGCCTTTAATCCTAGCACTCAGGGAGGCAGAAGCAGGAGGATCGCTTTGAGTTCGAAGCCAGCCTGGTCTACAGAGTGAGTTCCAGAGGAGCCAAAGGTACACAGGAATCCCTGTCTCAAAACAAAACAAAACAAAACAAAAATAACCAAAGTCACCACAATCTCCTTTGCTTGTGGATTCAAGGCCTGGGTTCTTGCACCTGGCTAGAGGGAAGGAAGCACAGGCCCTCTTCAGTACCTCAGCCTGCCTCTGTGGCCACTGCCCACAGTTAGTAAGAACCCAACACAAGATCTGTCTAGGCCTCCACAAGGCTGCCTTGGGTTACGCCGTTCTACCAGAGCAGAAACACTCACAAGCCTAGAAGCCTTCAGTGGTCAGGTCCTATTGGACAGGACACTATCTAAGGACAGATGGAACCCAGCCACAAAGTCCTGGCTGTGAATGGCTCCCCATTCCTGAGGACCTCCTCAGATCCGGCTATCTAACCCTGTGCAGCTATCTCCCCTTTTTCTATGGAGCTCCGCTGGGCATGGGAGTCCCCCTGAAACCCCTCAAGAAATCTGGTCCTTCTGGCTTCAGTTTCACATTTACCATGGCCTTCGCTCAGTGAGTCTCAGGACCAAAGCAAAGCCCCAATAATTGCTGCTGGCCCCCACAGGCTCTTCTTGAAGTCCCAGTGACTCGTCCCCTGGGGGCTGTGAAACGGGAGTCTACCCGCTGCAGCGTCTGCTCCGCACTGTGGCCTCTCAAGGATCCCTGGGCCTGCGCAGCAAGTGCGGTTAACTTTATGTGAAGGGCAGTTCACACGCGTTCCGCTGCTTGGTGCAGGCGAGACACAGCGCCCAGTGAGAAGCCATGTCCACCCTATAGTACAAGCCGGGAGGAGGGACGCAGCAGCCATGGACATGGGTCCAAGTAGAGCAGCTCCTGCTCGGCTTCCACCTTCCGTCCTTCCACCCTCGCTCGCTAAGTAGTCTCCTCGGGACTTAGTTGCTGTCTATTTAATTCACCAGATGTCTCAACAATAACCTAGAGATTTCCACCATGGAGGGACGCTACAACTCTCCCCTTCTCTCTGAGTTGCATTCCCTCAGTGTTTTCTTTATCTCGTTTCTTCTTGCTGTGGCGCTGAAGATCTAACCCAGGGCTTCCCGTGTGCCTGTCCGAGGCTCGCCACAGAGCTCTGTCTCTGTTCTACTGCATTTCCTCATCCTAACATTTCCAGCACAGCTACTCAGAGCTAGCCCAGGACTCTTTAGGCGCCAAGGAAGCTGAGGTTGAAATGTTAATAAGACTTCTTGAACTGCCTTCATTTTACAGATGGGTCCTTAAGGTGAAGTGCCTTCCTTGTCCACAGCATTGGCCATGGTCCGAGGCCCTCGTTTTACAGTGCGCCAATCTTACCTGGCTTGTGCACTGTTCAACCAAACATTCAAAACCGAAAGGATCTCTGACATAAAGGGTTTATTGACTCATTAGAGGTGCTGGTCAGAAAGGGGACCGGCTTAAACAGGTTCTGCAACTTCCAAGGGCAGAGCAAGATCACTGTGAGGCTTCTGCAGGGTCAGTAGTGCCAGGAACATGTCTACCTGGTGGGGACTGGGAAAGGGAGCAATAAATGGGATTACAAGGCGCCTACACTGATTATCAACGAGAGGATGTGGTAGCAAGAAGAAAGAGCTGAAGAGATGGCTCAGTGGTTTAGAGCACTTGCTGTCCCTAATGGGGGACACCGTGTCTTATCAGGGCTGCTATTGCTGTGATGGCACACCGTGACCACAGTGGGAGGACAGGGTTTCTTCGGTTTCCACTTCCATGCCACTGTTCATCAAAAAGAACAGGAACTTGAGGCAGGAGCTGATGCAGTGGCTATGATGGGGGATGCTTGCTCGCTTGCTCTCTGTGGCTTGTTTGGTCTGCTTTCTTGTAGAAGCCAGGACCACCAGCCCAGGGATGGGACCACCTATCATGGGCTGGGCCCTCCCCTGTGAATCACTAATTAACAAAATGCCTTACAGCTGGATTTTCTGCATTTTCTCAAGTGAGGTTCCCTCCTTTCAGGTGACTCTAGCCTGTGTCTAGCTGACATAAAACTGGCCAGCACATCCAGGTTTTATATCCAGCACCTGTAACTCCAATTCCAAAGGAGCTAACACCCTCTGGCCTTCATAGCACCAGGCGCACAAGTGATGCACAGACATACAAAACAACCATACATATAAAATAAATATATAACTAATTCCCCCAAAGTAAGAGTCAGACATGGTGGCACATGCCTTTACTCTCAGAGCTTGGGAAGTGGAGGACGTGGAAACAGGCAGATCTCTATGAGTTCGAGGCCAGCATGGTCTACATAGTAAGTTCCAGGATAGCCTAGGCTACCTGGTAAGACTTTGTCTCAAAAAAGAAAAAGGAAAAAAAAAAAAGGTTTGGAGGTAGGATAGCCATCACAAGTCCTGTGGCTCTAGGCTGGCTGGGTTAGTACGGCACCTGGAGGTCTCCAGTAAGATTCAAGACTCTGGAGAATACAGTCTGTCGATGGCTTTCTTTGACTTTCCTTATTTGTTTCCCAAATACCCCTGGGCCTTTGTAATTTGCCTTTGAGATGTCTGGGATGATGATGACAAGGATGATGATGATGTGATGATAATGATTATCAGTGCAGAAGATACCCACTGCTTCATATTGGTGCACCGTTCACAGGTGGAAACAGTGGCCCTCTTCTTGGAAGTTGGCTTCTCAATGCTTCTGTTGAGTCTTCCTAGCTAGCAGCTTGCTGGGATAACCTGTGTGTCCTGACCACACTCAAGCTCACTAAGGCATGGGGACCTGTGGATCCCAGGTCAACCCCAGCTCTTCGGATCCCAGACCTTTTCTAAGTCAGTTACTCTACTGTCTGCTTCAGTGATTGATGGCTTCTTCATACAACCCACTGGCTTCCTGGTTCCTAGGTTTTGTTATTCCCACCCCTGTTCCACAGGCACACTGGCCATCTTCTTGATGACCAGACATCTTAGAGGCACTGTCACTGTTCTAGAGGTGGTGGGACCTGGGAGAATGGAGGTGATAAAAGTCTCATGCAGTAGCCAACTTTACTGAAAGCCCTAGACAATTTTTACTCCGATGGCTAAGAACGGACACATGTTTTGCCATAGAACCATATAAAGGGCTCTTTGAATATTTAACTGAATAACAACAGCAAGCAAAAATGACAACCTGAAGTAAACTCATTCCTATCTGCTACCCCTGGGAGGAGCACACAAACACATTCCAATAACAATTTTGTGTTTTTTTGTTTTGTTTTTCTTTTTTTTTTTAAGATTTATTTATTAAGTATACCATGTTCTGCCTGCATGCCAGAAGAAGGCACCAGATCCTACTATAGATGGTTGTGAGCCACCATGTGGTTGTTGGGAATTGAACTCAGGACATTTGGAAGAGCAGGCAGTGCTCTTAATCTCTGAGCCATCTCTCCAGCCCCAATTTTGTGTTTTGAAGAAACTAAGGTCCCAAGACTTCTTGTTGTCTTAGAGTTTTCTCACAAGCACTCAGAAGTCTCAGACAAGTCCTTTCCTGGACTGTGTTAGGACAAGATACTTTCTATTGTTCGAGAAAAATTCCCTTGTCTGTGGGCGGCTTTGAAGTTGGTGTCTTGAGCCCAGACAGTCTTCTGGGTGTGATGCAACCCAGGATCCAACTCTCTCTCTCTCTCTCTCTCTCTCTCTCTCTCTCTCTCTCTCTCTCTCTCTCTCTCTCTCACGCACACACACACACTCTCTCTCTCTCTCTCTCTCTCTCTCTCTCTCTCTCTCTCTCTCACACACACACACACACACACACACACACACACACACACACACTTTGCCTTTTAGCCATGGTAGATGCTAGTAACCACAACCACAGAGGCCACCAGAGGGCATTGGATTCCTTGGAGCCAACATTACAGGCCATTGATTTGTTTGTTTTTCAAGACAGGGTTTCTCTGTGTAGCCCTGGCTGTCCTGGACTCGCTTTGTAGACCAGGCTGGCCTGCCTCTGCCTCCCGAGTGCTAGGATTAAAGGTGTGCACCATCACAGCCTGGCATCCTCCCTTCTTCTTCTTCTTCTTCTTCTTCTTCTTCTTCTTCTTCTTCTTCTTCTTCTTCCTCCTCCTCCTCCTCCTCCTCCTCCTCCTCCTCCTCCTCCTCCTTCTTCTTCTAAATATTTATTTATTATGCATACAGCATCCTGCCTGCATGTACACCTGCATGCCGGAAGAGGGCACCAGATCTCATAGATGGTTGTAAGCCACTATATGGTGGCTGGGAATTGAACTCAGGACCTTTGGAAGAGCAAGCAATGCTTTTAACCTCTGAGCCATCTCTCTAGCCCCTCTCTCTTTAATTTAAGACAGAATTTCACTACAGGCTTGGCTCTGTAGATCAGGTTTGCCTCTGTGTCTCCCACGAGCTGGGACTAAAGGCGTGTGCACCATGGCGTGTGCACCGTGCGTGGCCGCTGCTTCTGCTTCCTGACTTGAGACGCAGTCAGGACTTCTCCAACATGAGCTATGAGCCAAAATAAACCCTTCTCCCTTAGATTGCTCTTGTCAAAACAAGAACATAACATTCTGCAAGAAAATATTTTAACGTCACTCAAGAACCAGTATGAAGACTATACAGTTCCTCTAAACAGAGGTTTTTTGTTTGTTTGTTTTGTTTTTTATGGTTTTTCAAGACAGGGTTTCTCTTTGTAGCCTTGACTACCCTGGACTCACTTTGTAGACCAGGCTGGCCTCGAACTCACAGCAATCTACCTGTCTCTGCCTCCCAAGTGCTGGGAGTAAAGGCATGTGCCACCACCGCCTGGCTTAAACAGAGTCTTAAAGTAAGCACAAACAGAAGAGGACAGTTCAGGAAGGGTTGTGATAAACACATGTAGGTATGTCCGTGGACAGATGTCCAACATCTCAATCCTGAGACAAATGCAATTAAAATCTGCACTGACGCCTTATGGTCAGATTGGCCAGAAGGAAAAACTGACTCTAGTTTTGAAAACTGGGTCTTTTGTGATGAATAATTTTATATCAGATCAAACAGATTTTGCCAAGCATGACAGTATTCCCTTCTTGGCTGCTTCTTTTTTCTCATTTTTGAATTTTTATTTAATTTTAATTTACGTATGTTGGTGTGAGGGTGTCAGATCTTGGAGTTACAGACAGTTGTGAGCTGCCATGTGAGTGCTGGGAATTGAACCTGGGTCCTTTGGAAGAGCAGGCAGTGCTCTTAACCACAGAGCCATCTATCCAGCCCCTCTCTTCCTTTTTAAAAACAGCATCTATGTAGTCCAGGCTGGCTTGGAACTCACAGAGCCCTACCCACATCTGCCTTCGGAGCGCTAGGATAAAGGTGTGAGCCACCACCCTTGGCTTTGGGCTATCTTGAATAAATGAAGCTGAAATCTTCAAAATATCCCTGCAAGGATGTTTACAGCATTCTCAGTCAGTCAAAAAAAGTAGGGACCTCCATCTCCTCCCATGGGACAGCACACTGAAGTCCTTCTGCACAGGGAACACTCCGGGAGGCATAAAGAGAGGGACCTTGTGCAGCATGTGTGAGGCAAACCGGTGGGGAAGGGGAGCTTGGGAGCATAGGTAACAGGCTATATGCTATGTAAAAGTGAGGAAATTGTACCCTTTTAATTTAATTTTTATTTCATGTGTATATGTTTTATGTGTTTGTATTTATGTGTACATGTGTAGGTATGTATTGGTCAAAAATCGATGCTGGATGTCTCTTCCTCTGAAGCTTTCTCTGTCTGTCTGTCTGTGCAGTCTTGTTTTATATTAATTTGACACAAGTTATAGTCATTTTGGAAGAAAGAATCTCAACTGAGAAAATGTCACTAGCCTGTCCTGCACTTATGTGATTGATGATTGATGTGGGAGGAGGAAGGGGAAGAGGGAGAAGAAGAAGGAGGAGAAGAAGAAGAAGAAGAAGAAGAAGAAGAAGAAGAAGAAGAAGAAGAAGAAGAAGAAGAAGAAGTTGTTTTCTCAGGGTTAGCAGCACACAAAGGCTGTGGACCAGAGGCAGCCAGGGCAGTCTTCTGCTGGCAGTCACATCTGATATTGTAAAGTCAGGTAGTGGTGACACATGGAGAGGCAGGTGGAGCTGAGTTTGAGGCTGGCCTGGTCTATCGCAATTTCCAGGGCAGTGGGGGCTATATAGAGAAACCCTGTCTCAAAAACCAACCAATCAACCAACCAACCAAAAACAGCAATTGGTGGTGCACGCCTTTAATCCCAGCACTCGGGAGGCAGAGGCAGGCGGATCTCTGTGAGTTCGAGGCCAGCCTGGTCTACAAAGCGAGTCCAGGACAGCCAGGGCTACACACAGAGACCTTGTCTCAAATAACAACAAGAAAGAACTGGAGAGTCTCCTGGTTCCTTCCCTGGCCCAGTCCGTAGAGCTGGGACTGCGGATGTTTGTGTGTGTGCGGAGATGTGTGTGTGCGGATGTGTGTGTGTGCAGATGTGTGTGTGCAGATGTGTGTGTGCAGATGTGTGTGTGTGGATGTGTGTGCAGATGTGTGTGTGGGGATGTGTGTGTGGGGATGTGTGTGTGGGGATGTGTGTGCAGATGTGTGTGTGGGGATGTGTGTGCAGATGTGTGTGTGCGGATGTGTGTGTGCAGATGTGTGTGTGCAGATGTGTGTGCGGAGATGTGTGTGCAGATGTGTGTGCGGAGATGTGTGTGCGGATGTGTGTGTGCAGATGTGTGTGTGGAGATGTGTGTGTGCGGATGTGTGTGTGCAGATGTGTGTGTGCAGATGTGTGTGTGCAGATGTGTGTGTGCAGATGTGTGTGTGCGGATGTGTGTGCGGAGATGTGTGTGTGCAGATGTGTGTGTGCCACCACACCTAGCTTTTGTGTATGTGCTGTGTGTCTGAACTCACGACCTCATGCTTGTACAGCAAGCACTTTATCCATTGAACCCTCTCTCCAGATATTTTTTTTTTCACTTTTTTCCCCCAAAACAGGGTTTCTCTGTGTTATCTTGGCTGTCCTGGACTAGATTTGTACACCAGGCTGTTGGCGTACTTTTAAATCACGATATTTATTTTGAGTTCTTTGAAATTCTTTCTCCCTACTCCACCCCAATCCCTTCCAACACCCCAACACCAGGTAGGGGAGAAAGAAGGTTAGTGGGGAGAGGGGGCGTTGTTGTCCTTAGCTCCTTCCTGCTGTTTAGGGCTGTTGGGTTCCTTCAGACAAGTCCACTCTCTGTTTCAGGACATCTCCAACTTCTCACCAGACTGCACCGACAGCAGCCAGGAGCAGCAGGGGGAGCAGCAGCCGCCTTCTTTCTCAGATCCCCAGTCTCTCTTTGGATCTGGCTTTTATCCCCACTACAAAGACTATGCCCCTACACGAGACATTTCACGACTGACAAAGATCATGTGTCCTCTCAGGAGGCAGCTATCAGCTGTGGACAAGCTGGAGACGCCCCCACATCCCACACCTGGGATTAAGACAAAAACACATTTACATATATAAACCAGAACTTACACAACACCAGGCTGGCCTCGAACTCACAGAAATCTGCCTGCCTCTGCCTCCCGAGTGCTGGGATTAAAGGCATGAGCCACTATGCTGTGCTTTTCTTGTTTTCACTTTTTGAGACAAGGTTTCATGTAGCCAGCGAGCTGGCTTTGAACTCAGAGGATGACCTTAAGCTTCTGGTCCTCCTGCCCCTGAGTGCTGGGAACGCCACTATGCACCTGCACATCTGGCCTCACGTGGTGCTGCGGCTTGAACACAGGGCTTTGGTGCGTGTTAGGTAAGCAATTCTGCCAACTGATCTATAGTAGTAGTACCTTACGTTGTTGGTTAAAAAAAAAAAAAAGCAACAGGTAGCTGGGCGTGGTGGCGCACGCCTTTAATCCCAGCACTCAGGAGGCAGGCTCATTGCTGTGAGTTTGAGGCCAGCCTGGTCTACAAAGCAAGTCCAGGACAGCCAGGACTACACAGAGAAACCCTGTCTCAAAAAACAAAAAACAAAACAAAACAAACAAAAACAAACAACAACAACAACAAAACCCCACCAAGTCTAAAGGAGAGAATGGCTTCCTTTGGCCCGCCTACATTTGTGGCTTGGCGGCACCCAGCCCTCTAGCCTCTGGACTCTTTTAGTCACCTGTTACCTGACTCCACTCTGGCCTGGCCCAAGTGAGCAGGGCAGAGGACAAGGTCCACAGTCACAGGGAGGGGGTGTCCCCAGTCCTCCCTCCTCCATCATTCAGGACACTTCCAAAGTCCAGCCTGAGCACCGGGCGGCAGGGTGGGGGTACGGAGGGGGGCGCTCTGCTCTTCTTCCCTCCCCAGCAGCAAGGTGAAAGGGGGGGGGGCATTGATGATGTAGAGGAAAAGGAGGAGATGCCAGACCCCAGCAGCAGGCAGAGAGCAGATCTGCCCCTCCCACAGCCCCAGGTTCAAGTGGGTGGGGACAGGGCGTGGAGGACAGGCTGAGGGAACTTCCTCCAGCAATCCGTGAAGGTTGACTTCCAGCTCAGGTGAGGGGCCCCAATGCTGTCCTGGTCTTGTGGGCTGGCTTTGGTAGGGGGCTGCCTGTCCTGGGTGAGGGGAGACTGCCCGACCTGGCCTTGTGTATGCCTATGCAGTCTTGGGTCCTACATTCCTCGAGGTGGAGGAGAGGGTGGGTTTGTGTTTTCTGCGTTCCTACCTGTGACCCAGTTGTCACTGTGCTTTGGGTGCTGATTAGGGTGACAATCCAGGTTCTGGGCAGGTAACTTGTCCCCTCTTTCCTCACTTCCTTCGGATGCCCAGTGCCCCCATTTAGCCTGCTCCCAGGAGGTACTAACCTCTCTTTGCCACTCATGAAACACTGGGAATGTCTTCCTTTTGGGGAGCTATGCCTCAGGATACGAAGCCGCAGAATTTCAAGGTGCTGGAGGCTCAGGAAACGCTGTGGCTTTGACGAGTCCAGCGGGCAGTATCATCCACTGTGAGGCTTGCTCTGGAGCAGAGCTGCCCAAGAGCTGCCTGGCATCCTCTCTGTCCATGGTGGGCTGGTGCCTGTGAGGACTCAGGATTTCTGCCGGGCTCCAAGGTTATGGAGAAGGGTGCAGATGTCCTGGGTACCGTGGATAATGGCATTCCTTGGTCAGGTGCCCGGGTTCATCTGGGGTCAGCTAAAACCTCTCAGATCTCCGTTAGACAAATCCGAGTTTAGGATTTCAAGAAGGAACAGATGTCTTTGATAAAAAGCAAAGAATGCTACCTGGCCCCTGCACTCCAAGTAGCATGGCTCCAAGGCTCCCAGGAAGTTGTCCCGCCCTGAAGGCTGGGTTGGGATAGCGTCCCATGGGATAGAGTCCCATGTCCACTGCTATCTACCTGACCTTGCAGCTCAGCCCCTCCTGCTATGGGACTCTCCTGGAAGGAACGGGTCTTCCTGGCCCTGCTGGGAGTTGCAGCAGCCTCTGGCCTCACCATGCTCATCCTCATCCTGGTGAAGGCGACCAGTGTTTTCCTGCCTGCAGAAACCAAGGTTTGTCTCAGATAGCAAGGAGGGTGTTGGGCTGGGTGAGCAGGATGTTGGCCTCCAACGCCTTTCTGATCCCAGTGTTGTCCTTAGTTTGGGATCGTGTTTGATGCCGGCTCCTCCCACACATCCCTGTTTGTGTACCAGTGGCCGGCAAACAAGGAGAAGGACACAGGCGTGGTCAGCCAGGCCCTGACTTGCCAGATAGAAGGTCAGTGGACAGTGCCGGGTCAGATCATTGCTGCCTGGCTTGGACTTGGAGGTGCTGACAGGAGGCCCAGTGTGAGAGACCACTCAGCGAAAGGCCCTCGGGAAAGCACATCAGCCTAACAGAAAGGGCTGTTGACTATTGAAGTGGGAAGCAGGGTCACACAGTTGGGTTGGCTCAGAGGAGAGCCCACACACAGACCTCAGACAGCATACCTCACCCAGGGTCTTATTCGGTCCCCACTTCTGCCCTCTCGCTAGCATCTCGAAGCTTCCTGTGTAGGTACCACACTGCACTGGTGATGACGGAGGCCACCAAGTGCTAGACCCTGAGTTCATTTCCTGAGGTCCCTCTCCATCCCAAGCATGGCAGAGGCAGACTCCCCAGAAGCCCCAAAGTGGGAGGAACTCGAGGTTTCCTGCCTTTCCCTCACTGGACTTTGGGGTCCACTATGCAACCACACTAGCTTTGTCTCCGGGTCTCCTTTGATGATATATGAGACAGGGTCTTGCTGTGCATTGCAGATTGACCTCGAACCCTCAAAGCCCCTACCTCAACCTCCCGAGTACTGTGATTACAGGCAGGCACTGTCATGCCCCATTCAGAAATCCCTAATTTAACCTGGGAACGGCCTTCTTCTTAAAAAAAAAAAAAAAGTCATACACACAGACTCTAACACTAGGATGTGACCACGACTTTGGGGGAGGGGGGCACCGTTCAGCCCTAGCCTTTAGATTTGGAGCCTTTTCCTAGGATACTGTGTTTCAGGACCCGGAATCTCTTCCTACGCCTCTGACCCGACACAAGCTGGGGAAAGCCTGAAGAGCTGCCTGGAGGAGGCACTGGCCTTGATCCCACAGACCCAGCATCAGGAGACGCCCACGTTCCTGGGAGCTACAGCAGGAATGAGGCTGCTGAGGTGAGAAAGCGACAGGTCGCATGTGTTGGGGGGTCACTCCCAGAATCCAGGCATGAACACCCTGGCTTGAAGTGCAGTGGAGTCTGGGATGAGGTACCACAGAGGCTGGCACGAAGCTCTGCTCCAGCCACGCTCCTCTCTGCCTAGCCAGAAGAACAGCTCTCAGGCACGAGACATCTTAGCTGCAGTCTCCCAGACACTGAGCAAGTCTCCTGTGGATTTTTGGGGTGCCAAGATCCTGGATGGGCAGGATGAAGGTGCCTTTGGTTGGATCACTATCAACTATGTCCTGGGGATGTTCCTTAAGGTGCAGGGGCAGCCTAAGGGTGAGGGGCTGGTCTGAGAAGCCAGCGCCTGGGGCTGGCTGGCCTGCAGCTGGGGCCAGTGTGGCTGCCCGGAGCTAAGCGTGTCATCTGTGGTCAGTATTCCTCTGGACAGTGGATCCTGCCTGAAGAGGGCATGCTGGTGGGTGCTCTGGACCTTGGTGGGGCCTCCACCCAGATAAGCTTCGTGCCTCGGGGCCCCATCCTGGATGAGAGCACCCAGGCCACCTTCCGCCTGTACGGCGCCAACTACAGCGTCTACACTCACAGCTACCTCTGCTTTGGGCGGGACCAGGTCCTGGGAAGGCTCCTGGTTGAGCTGGCACAGGTTAGGCTGGTGTTTGAACGGTGGGAAGGTGGGGTGGCACTGGCTGGAGTGTGGGAATGTGCCAGGGCTTAGAGTTAACGCCCTTTCCTCTCTCTGCAGAACAGCTCAGGGGCCCGGGTCAGATACCCATGCTACCATAGCGGCTACCAGGCCACAGTGCCACTGGCGCCTCTGTATGAGTCACCCTGTGTCCACGCTAAGGATTCCCTGAACATCACCCAGAATCTCACAGTTGAAGGGTTGGGCAGCCCTGGGGACTGTGTGGCGGCCCTCCGGAGTCTCTTCAACTTCTCCAGCTGTAAGGGCCAAGCAGACTGTGCTTTCAACGGGGTCTACCAGCCCCCTGTGCACGGCCAGTTCTATGTAAGTACTGCTCCCCAAGCCCAGGCTTCTCTCTGGCTCCCCAGGTACCCTTTTGACCCCATGGGTACCAAAGGCAGGTTGAACAGGAGGTGCCCTGGCTGCCTCTTAGGGACTCTGACACCTGTGGGAAAGCCTGACTAAAGTGTCCCGGGCCTCCTTCAGGCATGCGCAGCCTTCTCTACCTCCCCCAGGCATTTTCCAATTTTTACTACACGTTCCACTTCTTGAACCTCACCTCCAGGCAGCCACTGAACATCGTCAATGACACGGTCTGGAAGTTCTGTCAGAAACCCTGGAAACTGGTGGGTGACCCTGGGTACTTGTCCTAGCCCTGTCCCCATACCGTAGCAAGCATTGCCTCTGGGGTCTTTACTAAGTTTCCTTGGACAGAGATTTGTGCTAAAGATCCATGTAGGTAGCAGGGGAAGTTGCCTGTTTTGAGTAGAAAATGGTCCAGGGTGCTGAGGGGATCAGCCTCTGCACCCCAGGCCCTTTCTAGGATGGAGGACAGTGTCCACAGGGATTTATGAAAGGGCTTCCCAAAACATGTGACACTGCTGTCTGGAGACTGTTTGGATGTATGGAGCCTCACCATAGCTGACAGGAGTGCTCCAAGGTCACTTCCTCCTTACCTTCTGGAACCTAAGGTGGAAGCCAGCTACCCCGGGCAGGAGCGCTGGCTGCGAGACTACTGTGCCTCGGGCCTCTACATCCTTGTATTGCTGCTCGAGGGCTACGGGTTCAGCGAGGAGACCTGGCCCAACATCCAGTTTCAGAAGCAGGTGCCTGTCACCGAGAGCCTCAGCATGCCTGGCTCGGGGTGAGAACGGGATGGGGGCCAGAACAGCCCCCCCACCCCCCGCCCAGCAGTCCTGAGCAGCCACGTGTCTCATAGGCTGGCGGTGTGGACATCGGCTGGACGCTGGGCTTCATGCTGAACCTGACAGGCATGGTTCCAGCCGAGGCGCTGACCGAGTGGCGGGCTCAGAGCTACAGCATCTGGATGGCTGCAGTAGTGTTTGCAGTGCTGACCCTCGTGGGCATTCTCGGGGCGGCCGCCGTCCGGCTCTTCTGGACCGAGGACTAGGTAGAGACCAAGCTGGGCTACAGCACAGGCTGCAGCGTGTCTAAAGCAGAGACCGTGTTGGGATTCAACAGGAACAACTTAAATGTTTGTGCTGTCTGCCTTGTCAGCCGCTGTCAGCTGTCGTTAGGAAAGAAAAGCCTTTGGCACACAGGACCTTTGGGGCACGTCCTAGATGCCTGCCCTCATGAACCCCTGACCCTTACCAAGCAGGCCAGGAGGGCGGATTCCTCCCCTCTGTCCCCAGGGGGACACTGGCTACGGGGACCAGAGTGGTCCAAGGGATGGACACAGGAGGGTTTCTGGGGAGGGGCAGATGTGGGAATAGGGCCACCTCTGGAGGCTGTGGCCAGTCCATCAGAGACTCGCTGCTTCCTCATTATAGTCAGATGGACGGAGGAGTCAGACCCCGGGTCTGTGTGTCAGCGCATCCTCCTTCATGCAAGAACCTCTTGTTGGATCCTTTTTATCATCAGTCCCAGAATACAGATCAAATTGAGGTAAAGGGGACAGCTTTTGCTCGTTCATTTCATTTGTTTAAATTAAAACTGTGTGGGGCTGGAGAGACGGCTCAGAGGTTTAAGAACACTGCCTGCTCTTCCAAAGGTCCTGAGTTCAATTCCCATGCAACCACATAGTGGCTCACCACCATCTATAATGAGATATGGTGCCCTCTTCTGGTACGCAGGTGTACATGCAGGCAAAACACTGTATATTTAATAAATTTAAAAGGCTTTAAAAATAAAAATAAAACTGCTCTTGGTCACAGTATTTCTTGCTAGTGCTGGTCTCCTGGCCGGGGTCCTGGAACAGGTGCGGCTTCCACACGGGCGCCAGCTGGGACCACAAAGCACTTGGGGAAAATGCCGATGCGGCCATCTCGGTGCCCCTCCAGCCACGCGTCGTCCACTGTGGAGACATGTTGGCGCTACGTCTGCTTACAGCGAAGGCGGAGCCCTAGAGAGCAGAGCCCCCACCAGGCCCGGGCGATCCAGCAGCGTGGAAAAGGGGCAGCCCGGTTCTACCTTCACACAGAACATCCACTGTGTCCCCTTGGCGGAAGTCCAAATCCTCAGGTCTTTGGGCTGGGTAGCTGTGCTGAGCTACTACTTGGTAGAGGACTGGCCGGCCCCAGGCCCCCTGTGGTGGCAGAAGAGTGGGCTGCAAGGGTGGCACGAAAGACTGGCTTCCCCTCCGCCTGCTGGGGGGGCCAGCAGTAGCGTCACAATCTACACACACAGCGCGCGCGCGCGCAGCTCACCCGGCACTGCAGCTGCAGTCCTCTTGGGCCCGTGGCCACATTCCTCCACACACTCTGCAGGGACTCCTCCGAGGGGATGGCGATCCAGGACTCCTGCCCTGGGGCTTTGTAACTGCAAAGAGAGTCCTGAGGGTGGGGTACACTGTGTAGGGGAGTATGCCCAGCCCTTACTTCAGTGGCTGCCTAGCTTTGTAGGCATAGAGCTAAGGAGGCCTTAGCTTTGGTTCCTTCCTGGGCCTGAAAAGTGACCAGTTCAGAGGAAAACAACAACAAACTTCATCTATACGGTTCAGAACCCTCACTTCCTTGTAGCTCAGGCCCACCCTTTTCTCCTGTAGCATAGGGTCCCCACCCCTACAGCTGCCTAACTCACCTGAGCTGCCCTGTCTGGGCCTGGTGAACGAGCGCTTGGGCCAGCAGCTTCCGAAAACTGGACAGGCCAGTTCCTCTTGCGGCCTTCAGGGGCACAGTAAAGTGGCACTGCACGGTGACAGCCTCCGAGGGCTCAGGGTCCTTTGCAGCTGCTCCCTGGGGACAGAAGCAGGCTTCCATAGTCTTTAAAGGCAGCTTGGTCCTGGGACCCAAGGGGACAGAGTACAGGCTGGACGGAAAGCTGGAAGACAGAATCTGAGGTAGGTAGGGCCTTCCTTGCTTCAAGTGGCTGGTAAAGAGGGACTGGAGAGCAGGGCAGCTCTTACCCCAGCTCCTGAGGAGTCTTCAGAGGGGCCGGGCCCTCCGGATGCCAGCAAACTGGAGCACAGAGCAGGGCGTATGTGACCACCTTTCCATAAAGGAGACACTTTAAAGTAGAGGAATGACTGGCAGGTAGCTGTCCCTGTCCCCACACTTTCCTTAAGGGACAAGTGCCCATGTCCCAGCTCTCCTAAGGTGGCTCCTCTTACCCCTATTGCTCGGGGCCCTCTTACCCATGGCTGGAGGAGACTGTTGGCCAACTTGCTCCACCTGGGACCTCTGCGAAGGAAGACAGAGGTTAGCAGGACCTTAAGAGTGTGGGTCCTCAGTGACAGTCATAGGGGAGGGGAGTAGGGGGAAAGCGGGAGGGAGGGAGGAATGGGAGGATACAAGGGATGGGATAACAATTAAGATGTAATATGAATAAATTAATAATATATATAATAAATAAAATAAAATAAAATGAAAAAAAAAAAGACTGTGGGTCATCACACACACACCATCTGCGGTCATCTTGGCACTCTGACTCCTTTGAAGTGTTCTTACTTAAGTTGGTACCCTGGCTATTTTCTAGTTGTTAAGTTCTGCATCTGTGAGCGAGGTTGTTGTACAGTGGTATTTCCTAGACATTCCTTGATGCGCTTTTACCTTTGTTGGATTTTTGTTTGTTTGTTTTCCAAGACAGGGTCTCTCTGTGTATCCTTGGCTGTCCTGGACTCACTTTGTAGACCAAGCTGGCCTCGAATTCACAGTGATCCGCCTGCCTCTGCTTCCCGAGTGCTGGGATTAAAGGCGTGCGCCACCACCGCCCGGCCTTGTTAGATTTTTTTAAAAAAGATTTATTTATTCATTATGTATACAATGTTTTGCCTGCATGTACACCTGCAGGCCAGAAGAGGGCACCAGATCTCGTTACAGATGGTTGTGAGCCATCATGTGGTTGCTGGGAATTGAACTCAGGACTCTTGGAAGAGCATCTGAGCCATCTCTCCAGTCCCTACCTTTGTTGGATTTTTTTTTTAAATAAACAATTATTTTATTTTTAAAAAGTGGTCCTGGGAGTGGGACCTGGACCTCAGGGGTCTGAGGTGGTGGGTCTGGATTCAAGGAAGAAACTCCTCGGGCTTCGCCCTGGCAGTCAGTGGTGAGGGATATAATCTGGGAGCTTGGCCAGCAGTTAGCAGGAAGTCATTAGCAAACCTATTTGGGAGTAAATTCATGGTAGGCCTGGACACACCTTGGGACAGGGTTGAGTCCCCCCAGCCCCTGAGTCCACAGTCTGCCCAGCATCAGCGGTGGACCGGGCCTCTATCAATCTCCGGCTCTCAATGGGTGCCTTCCCCATCAACCCTGAGGAGAGCAGGACAGACTCTACGGAGGTGTCCAGCCTAGGGCGCCCTGAGTTGGAGAGGAGGTAGAAACCTCTGCCCTCTGTCGGGCACCCATGGGTGTGATTTGTGAAGTGGTTTAAGGGAGACTAGGAAAGGCAATGTGTGCCCTAGTGAGGCTTAGCACCAGGACAGGAGCTGCAGGTGTTGGTACCTGGGGGTTTTGAGCACAGCTGTGAAGGATACAGTTGCTCTTAAGGACAGTGAACTGCGGGGTTGGAGTGAACTGAATACTGGAGAGAGGTAACGTGGAGGCGACTGTCCTGTGTTTTTTTTTTTTTTAAATGTATACAGTGCTCTGTTTTCATGTACACCGTACACCTGTACACCAGAAGAGGGCACCAGATCTCATTATAGATGGTTGTGAGCCACCATGTGGTTGCTGGGAATTGAACTCAGGACCTTTGGAGGGACAGGCAGTGCTCTTAACCTCTGAGCCATCTCTCCAGCCCTGTCCTGTGTCTTGTAATAAGCCTATGTCAAATCTTCTCAAAGTGCTCACCATGGCTCCTGGGGTGGCTGCTACAGGGCAGCAAGAGTTCCTGCCTGAATCCCCTCCACCCAGGGGCTCTGGAGCCTTGCAACGGCCAGGAAGGAAGGTTGCGTGGCTTGGGCCTCCTGCCCTGTCTCCTCCCAAGCTGTTGAGTGTGTGCCACTGAGTTGCCCTGCTAGCCATGCCCTGGTATGGCTGACTCTTACCAAATCCCTGGCTGCCTGCTTTACCAGAAGCTTACTTAGACTTATTCTTTGGCTCCTGACAGGCGAACAAATAAGAGTGACCAGCCATCCCTGCCTTGTTAGAGCTGTCTCTCAGGAGGAGTTAGGGATGTGGTGGGTGCCACCTCTCTGAAGGTCTCAGGTGTCAGGCCACGGGAGGAGAGGCACCCACATGCTCAAGGCCTTCCCACCATGGGGCTCAAGCCCTTGGCCCATCCTGCTGAAGCCTTGCTTCCCTTGTCAGGGCCACAGTTCTGCAGAGCCAGGCCAATAGCACATTCATCTGCTCGACACCCACCCACCTACCTGCTGATGCCGGACGTCTGGGTTGTGGTTGTCAGGGATGACAGAAGCCACCACCTAGTGGGGGGGGGCAGGGATGCAGCTGGATTAGGGGTCCCATCGGGTCTGCTCCTCCAGGTCCCCAGTTCCCACTACTCCTGTGTGTGGCTGTACTCTGCAGAGTGTGTGTTGTATACCTAGCTCAAGGCTGCTGGACCACTACAACTAAAAAAAAAAAAAAAGTAGGATGGAAAAAACCATATGCACTAATAGTATCAACTTAATTTTATTTTATTTATTTTTTTTCGAAACAGGGTTTCTCTGTGTAGCCTTGGCTGTCCTGGACTCACTTTGTAGTCCAGGCTGGCCTCGAACTCACAGTGATCCGCCTGCCTCTGCCTCCTGAGTGCTGGGATTAAAGGCGTGCACCACCATGCCCGGCTCAACTTAATTTTAGTACAACTTGTTAAACACTCTTGTTTCTGTGACCAGAGAACAGTGTCCCTACCTATACTCAGTCTGCCTGAGGGGTCACTCACAGGCAGTGTGCACCTCAGGCAGCTGCCCACAGTCACACAGCATTGGTGGGTCCAGCACAGTGCTCTCGCAAATGACCATGGGTGTGTGGCCAGCCCAGGGGTCATCAGTGGCCCTTCTTTGTGACAGAGCAAGTGACTGTTTTTTTGGATTCCTCTTTTACATTGGGAGGTGGGGACACTTCATCACAGCCTGTGGTTTAGGGGCATTGATATGGCCTTGGCTGGCCACCCACTTCTGGGACCTTGCTGTCTGTAGCAGAGGTGCAGGAACACATGGAAACGCACAGACACTGGACCTATCTAGAAGAGTGCGGGCTGAGGGAGCACCGCCACGGGGTTCCTGTCAAAGGGCCTGAGCGCCCTTTCTTTTTTTTTGTTTGTTGTTTGTTTGGTTTTGTTTTTTCAAGACAGGGTTTCTCTGTGTAGCCTTGGCTCTGTCCTGGACTTTGCTTTGTAGACCAGGCTGGCCTCGAACTCACATCGATCCACCTGCCTCTGCCTCCCGAGTGCTGGGATTAAAGGCGTGCGCCACCACCACCTGGCCTGAGCCCCCTTCTTTAAAGCTGACTTCTGGTAAGTCCTGCCTTCAGGTCTACAGCCTCATATATAAACACTCACCCAAACACCTAGAGCCTTGTGCCCACTTTCTACCCACCTGACTTTCAAGTGGCCGAGGCTACACCCAACTGGCCTCATAAACACACTAGATGCCTAGTGCAGGGGCGCCACACCGTGAGCTTGACACAGGCCACATTTTGGCAGCTGGTAGCCAAGCTGGAAAACACCCTGGTGTTTTACCTTAGCCTTGCCGAGGAAATCCACAGGCTCCAGATGCTTTAAGTGTTGCCTGGGAGGCTGGAAGACCTCCCCTTTGGGGACTTGCCGCAGGTGCAGGGGTACCTGTTTCTGGGGTGGAGCACATAAACCTGGGTGGCCATGGCTGCGAGAGCCGGGGGCCTAGACATCAAAGGGGCTGCTCGGGCTTCCATCATCATGTGTGACATGCTACAGGAAGTAGGGGGCACCCAGGCTACCTCTCTCCGTGTCATCCAGTTTAGTCTTGAAGGAGAAGGTACAGAAGATGACTCCGGGCCTGTCTCTCACCTGCACTTGGTCCAGGGCAATGTCCAGGCTATCTCGGGCCTCCTCTGACCATTTGGAGATGGCCTCCGCCAGAGTCCCGGCAGCCTTGGTCCAGAGCCCTGCCCGGCACTGTGCTGATGCCATGTTGTATAAGACCTAGGAACAAGGGCAGACAAGGCAGCAGGGGCCAGTCCCCCGCCCTCACTGGAGGTCTCCAGTCACAGTAGCTGAAAGTTATTCTGTATGTTCACCTGACACTTGAGGTAGGGACCAGGCCACCTGCTGCCTGGATGGCTTTATTTTCAGATGCGGAGAAGTCATGCCCTGTATCTGTTTGGTCCTGATGTTTTACTTTGGGCTTTTTGTCTGTTTGTTTTGTTTTTTTCGAGACAGGGTTTTTCTGTGTAGCCTTGGCTGTCCTGGACTCACTTTGTAGACCAGACTGGCCTTGAACTCACAGCGACCCATCTGCCTCTGCCTCCCGAGTTCTG
Organism: Acomys minous; assembly: GCF_964271855.1. Classification (NCBI taxonomy): domain Eukaryota; kingdom Metazoa; phylum Chordata; class Mammalia; order Rodentia; family Muridae; genus Acomys; species Acomys minous. The sequence continues at coordinate 63,847,118 of NC_140491.1, read as the reverse complement.
GGATTAAAGGTGTGCACCACCACCGCCTGGCTATTTTGCGCTTTTTTTTTTTTAATAAACTTGAAACAGCATAAGTAGCTTTCCCTTTTAAGTATCTTCCTGTGGGGCCATGGAGGGCAGTTGGAGAGATGGCTCAGTGGTTAAGAGTACTTACTTGTTGCTCTTCCAGAGGACTTGGGTTAGAGTCCCAACTCTCACATGGTGGCTCACAAAGTATCTCCTTGGCTGACACCTCCTAGTCCCACACCCTGCCACCACCATCAACTGCTCCCTGTAACTCTGGGTCTAATGCTTTCCCATTGGCAGTCCACGGACACTCAGAACCGCACATGCAGCGAAACAGAGCACTCTCACAGGCTAGCCTACATCCTCAGTAACGTGAACTCACATGATGCTGCGAGCCCATCCTCCCTTTACCCTGGAGAGGTAAACACAGTGGACTTAGCTCCGCTACAAGGAGAGAAACCTACCTGATCTTCTTTGGCTCTCTGATGCTACTATTTCCTCTGGCGCATCTGAGCCAGCCCCGTTGCCCCCAAGCTGGTCTGTCGCCTTGTCATGATGCTCAACTCTCTCCTCCTTTTCTCACACACGAGCCCATGTTAGCCCCCCTTCCCTGCCACTCCAGTCTCCTTTGGGCAATCAAGTGAATTTCAGGGTTCCAAAAGGCTTTGGCTGGACACCTCATTCCACATGGCTGACCATGACAGTAACACCATCACAAAGGTGACAACCCTGACAACACTCCAGACTCCAGTCAGAATCTTAGACTACACTATTGGACCCCCCCCCCCCGTTGCAATCCAGGGCCATGGCAGCAGAATCTTAGAACTCCCATGAACCCCAGGTCCCCCCTCCCACAGTACCCCAGGGTCACAGAGCGTATCTCAAGCCCCAGTGACACTGCTTGGCCTCTGAACTCTGCGCGAGCCGAATGCTCACTTACCTCCCAGGCTTGTAATCTGAAACGCAGGCCCAGTTGTGTGTAGTCAATGGCAGCATTGCCCCTCAGCTGTGCCAGGGCCAGCTGGAAGTCAGACGTGGCCTCCTGGAACCTGTAGGCAGGGGTGGGGGGGTGGGAGAGGTGGGGGGGGTGGGGGGGCTCTCAATAGCCACAGGGGAGGGGCTGAACCGGGGAAGCGTGGCTTCTGGGTGCCCTACCCATCCTTCTTTCTGTGTCAGCTCTGGGAGACCTGGAGGCAATAGTACTCAGCTAGATATTAGCACTTCGTGGGTCCTCAAATCCAGACCAGTGTGCTTAGTGGAAGTTTAATTCTGCACAGCCTGACACCTGCGCTCTGTGCCTGGCAGCGGCCCTGGCCTACGCCCCAACCCCCCTTCCTACTGTCCTGTGCTCTCTCTTCCCGCCTCTCAGGGTCTAGGCTTATGAGGCCCTTTACTAGTCTCTGAACTTGCAACTCTGGATGAAATCTCTGTTCCCCACCAGACACTGCACTTCCCCCAGTCACCCTCCTGGCTAACTGGAGCCTGCAGCCCTGACTATCCTTGCCTCTCAGAAAGCCGCGTGGCCGTCCACATGCTGGGAGAAGCCCTGGTTTTCACATCTGGAAACTGACTAGAAACAGTGTTCTCACTACGACAGACACGAGGAGAAAACCAGGCATGTTGAGAAAGTACTGCTGACTCTTGACAGAGACAAGGACGGTGTATGTGTGTGTGTGTGTGTGCGTGCGCGCGTGCGCTCTAGCCTATCCAGAGAATCCTTTTCCAGGCTATGAGGGATCCAGAGGAAACAGGGAAGGAAGTGGGTGCAAACACGGGGTTTGCAGAAACAACGGGTTTACAAGAACCATCCAATAAGGAACCCGGGATCCCACTGTGCTCACCTTTCCAGAAGGAAGTAGGCCACCCCTCGCTGGAAGAAACCAACAGCCATGCAGGTGTCCTTGGCCACTGCTTGGTGAAATGCCTAGAGACAAAGATGCTTGTGGGACACCAAGCTCAGTAACCGAGAACCCAGTGCCACAACTGCACGTGGAAATGTGCGTGCTCATGAAAGCTGTGCGGCAGCTTCCTGCAAAGCCACAGGTGGAAGGATGCGCTGCTGCACCCGTTTCCCAGCTGCCAGGCCGCACCTCACAATAGGCTCAGGGCCACATCCCTGTGGCTTAGAAACCGAATTTGTACACAGTGAGCACGGAGCTAGAAGAAAATGCTCCAAAATGTGAGTAACAGTTAACTCTGGGAGACAGGCTTGTGTAAGATTTTTGGATTTTTAAAGTCTCATTTCAGGGGCTGGAGAGGGCTGCTCTTCCAGAGGTCCTGAGTTCAATTCCCAGAAACCTCACGGCATTTCACAGCCCTCAGTAATGGGATCCGAAGTCCTCTTCTGGTGTACAGGCATACGTGAGGACAGAACACTCACATACATAAAATACATGAATAAATCTGCACAGCTCCTCAAATCAGACTCAGAAATGTGTGTCCCCGGCAGGGGAAGCGGCCACCACTTAGCCCTGACGCCACATCTGACCAGGTGGAGGGACCGATTGTTGAACTGGATGTAACTTCGGAGTTTTCAAGTCCCACAATCAGCCTGGAGATGGGGTGGCTGCTTGCAGATACAGTCAACACTACAAGTGGCAGGTCAAAGTGCACGCTTAGACTTCCTTATTGCAGTTATACCCCGGTGTCTTGTGTTTCCGGGTCTAGCTGATACGCCCATGCTTGTACTCATATATTCTTTATTGACACAAGGCAGTGCCCGGTCCTCTTATGGCAGACCCTTTCAAACCCCTCTCTAGTTACAGTGTGAGGAGGTGAGTGCGTGACTCACCATGGAACCACCTGGTAACAGACCAGTACATTTCCTTTTCTGAACAATAACCCTTTTGGTTTTTGTTTTGTTTTGCCTTGTTTTTCAAGATTGGGTTTCTCTGTGTGGTCCCGGCTGTCCTGGAACTCACTTTGTAGACCAGGCTGGCCTCGAACTTAGAGATCCTCCTGCCTCTGCCTCCACAGTGCTGGGATTACAGGTATGCGCCACCATGCCTGGCTCAAACGGTAACTTTTTAGTGAAGAAACAATTACTGAAGCAATTGTAGGCACAGGTGAATATGTAAGAAATAATAGAAGAGATGGCTCCGTGGGTAAGGTTGCATTACCAGGCCTAAGGACCTGAGTTTGATCACAAGGTCCACATGGTGGGGGGAGAAAGCTGACTCCCACAAGTTGTCTCCTGACTTATACACATATGTAAACAAACAAATAAATATATCATATTAAAATTCCAAGAAAGAGATCTGGGCGTGGTGGCTCATGACTTTAATCCCAGCACTCAAAAGGCAGAGAGGCAGAGGCAGGTGGATCTCTGTGAGTTCGAGGCCAGCCTGGTCTACAAAGTAAGTCCAGGATAGCCAAGGCTACACAGAGAAACCCTGTCTTGAAAAACCAAAACAAAACAGAAAACAAAAACACACCGAAAAAAAAAATCAAGAAAGGGACTGGAGAGATGGCTCAGAGGTTAAGAGCACTGGCTGCTCTTCCAAAGGTCCTGAGTTCAATTCCCAGCAACCACATGGTGGCTCACAACCATCTATAATGAGATCTGGTGCCCTCTTCCGGCCTGCAGGTGTGCACACATATACACAAAATAAATAAATCGTTTAAAAACATTTTTTTAAAAGAAGGAGCTAATAGAAGAGACCATCTCCACACAATGCAGTTTTTCTTCTCTTATCCTTGGTGCTGGGCATGTTTGCTTCTCATCTGTGTGGTGTCCACGTGACCAGTGAGAACATCTGCGTTGTAGGCAGGGTGTGTGGGGTTTGCATCTCACACCCCGGAATAGCTTTCATTAATGAACACGAACCAGAAATGCCCTGATGCCTCCTCTAATGTGTGCCTCTCTGAGCATCCCTGTGCTTTGATTTTTTTTTTTCCGAGACAGGATTTTTTCTGTGTAGCCTTGGCTGTCCTGGACTCGCTCTGTAGACCAGGCTGGCCTCGAACTCACAGAGATCCACTTGCCTCTGCCTCCCGAGTATTGAGATTAAAGGCTTGTGCCACCACGCCCGCCCGGCATCCCTGTTCTTTGAGAAGCGAATGGGGAGACATGTGAGTGCTCAGAATTGGGAAGGCAGACTGTGTGTGCCACCATCACCCACAAGTATCTGTCGAAATCTGTTTCCCCCCCCCCCACACACACACACCTTCCCAGGACCAGCAGAGCCCCTGCCTGCTGACGCCGACCTGGCCCCCAGCCTGCCTTGGGTTATACCCCTGCCGCAGTGTTGAGCATCTGAGCCTGGGCTGGCCTGACCTGGAACAGGACTGCTGCATTTGGCTCATGTGTCTGCGGAGACTGCCCCATTCTAGCCTCAGCTAAGAGTGGTATCTCCGAAGCTCATAGCTCCTACTTGCTTCATACAGCCGGTAAGAGGGAACATTAGTTAAAGAACAATTTCTAGGTAATCGACAGCGTAAAGGGATTCCAGGTTGACTATGAAGTGGAAAAGGGTGTCCTTTCCCGCGGTGTCCGCTGGAAGATAAGGAAGGATTCAGGTCCTCAGTCGCGTCTTCCCGGGGGCGCTTACCCGTAGAGCAGCATCGGGATCCCCTGCCATCAGGTGCACGCAGCCCATGTTAAAGGACATCTTGGCCGACGGCTCCCGGACGACTGAGAAGAGGCGCAGCGCGCAATCCCAGTCTTCGCGCGCCACGGCCAGTACCCCCTGGTGCCAGTCTCGTACCTGATCCCCTAGAGAGCTCATGGGGCTGCTTTGCGGCGAAGGAAATTAGCGATTATAGCCCGAGAGAGCGGGGCAGGAGGAGGATGTCCCACAGAAACTGGGGGGCTGTGGGCCAGGGGCAAGGCGACCTCGGGACCAGGACAGCAGCGAGAAGCAGCTAGTGCCACCCGGCTAAGGCGCGCCAGACGACAGGAGTTGTGACACTCTGAGTTGAGACCGACGCTCCGCCCCTGCCCCAGGCACCTGTCTGAGGCCCCGCTGCCTTGGGCCACCTAACCCGGTTCCCAGGACTGAGGACCCGGGTCTCCGATCACATAGCCACGCCCCTTCATCCGCCAGGCGTCTCTGTCCACACCCCGGGCCAGCTCAGCGCCAATAACGCCACGCTCATCCCCACATGGACACTCCTTCTCGCGTACCCCGCCCCCCAGTTCTTGCCTCCCGCTCGGCGTGACCACTCCCCTCCCTCAAGCCGGGCCCACTCCATCACAGCTGCCGTGGGGCCAGCCAAGGCGCTCAGAAGCCAGGTTGGGGCCTCGGAGTCAGGCGTAAGCTTTTTGGTTTCTGGTTTTGCAGCTGGGGAGGCCTTTCTCTGGCAGTGGGCACTGGCCTGGCTGTTCCTCCCCGCTGCGAGTGTGGCCACTGGGACTGGGTCTTCTTCCACACGCCCTTTACCCTGTGTGATCACAACTCTCCAGAAAATACTACCCATCGGACAGTGCTTGTGTCCCTGTATATACAGGTGGGACAGCCCGGTATGGACTCTGCAGGACACCTGGAGGTTGAAGGCCACCTTCAAAAAATTCTGCTTGCTAGCCGGGCGTGGTGGCGCAGGCCTTTAATCCCAGCACTCGGGAGGCAGAGGTAGGCAGATCATTGTGAGTTCGAGGCCAGCCTGGTCTACAAAGTGAGTCCGGGACAGCCAGCACTAACACAGAGAGACCCTGTCTCGAAAAAAAAAACAAAAGACAAAACCAAGCATTCTGCTTGGATGAGGCTCACCCACAGTATGGGGAGTCTTAAGCCTGAGCCAAAGCTGTTGATACAAACGTTAATCTCTACTAAAGTTTCCTCTCTGACACTTGGGGCACCATGGAATGGCCAGGTTGACTCGTGAAATTAAGAACCCCAGCACCAGGGCTGGAGAGATGACTCAGAGGTTAAGAGCACTGACTGCTCTTCCAGAGATCCTGAGTTCAATTCCCAGCAACAACATGGTGGCTCACAGCCATCTATAATGGGATCTGGTGCCCTCTTCTGGCCGGCAGGTGTACATGCAGGCAGAGCACTGTAGCACTGTATGCATAATAAATAAATCTTAAAAAAAAAAAAAATCCACAGCACCCAACCCACTGTAACTTAAGCCCATTACCCCTGTTTGTCTGCTGGTTGATCCCATATGTGACCCCAGAACTGCTTAACTTTTCATCCCTGTATCCTTATGTGTAACAATAGCAATGACCAATTCTGTCCCACCAAGGCCTTTATGAGACTGAATGGGATCCTGTAGAAGGTGTCAGCCTCCTGTTGGTGCTCAGCAGAGCTTGTAATCCTGAGCTCTCTGGGGCTCTGTGTCCCTTGGCATTCCTCTGCGGCCCTGGGTTTCCCTTAACTGCTGCCTGGAGTGGGTAGAAGTTGCTAATCTGCCTTCTTTAAGTTCTGGTGCAGCCATTCGGCCTCAATACCCAGATCCCGCACTGTCCCGAGCCGACTGGGCACTCCCCCTTTTTTGGCTCTTCCTGGAAGCCCAGCCTAGCCTCCATCCCTGCCATCCCAGCTCCACCTGCCCATTTTCTTTTCTATGGATTCTTCCTACAGTGCTCCATAGCCCGTGCGGTGGTTTGAGTTGGAATGGCCTCCCACATGCTCATATGTTTGAGTGCTTGGCCTCCCCATTGGTGGAACTGTTTGGGAAGGACCAGGAGGTGTGGCCTTGTTGGAGGGGGTGTGCCACTGGGGATTGGGCAAAAAGCCTGTACCATTCCCAGCTAGCCCTCTTGCTCTTTGTCTCATGCTTTCAGATCGAGATGGAAGCTCTCAGCTACTGCTGTGGTGCCATGTCTGCCTACCTGCCACCATGCCTCCGCCCTGGTGCACATGGACTCATTCTTAGAACTGGAAGCTCCAAGTACATTCTTTCTTCTGTAAGTTGCCTTGGTCATGGTGCCTATGCAGCAATAGAAATTAACTAAGACGGGCCATTTTCTTATGTTGCATGGTTGTCCCAAGCTCTGCAAGGACCCTCTGATGAGCCCTAGAGGCCAGTCACGGTGACTTCCCCTGAGTGTGTATGCTGTGCTCTCTGTATGATGGTCACATGGATCATCACCGCGGCCACGTACCGCGGCTTGACCAGACAGAAGCCTTCTTAAGCTGTAGTTGTGGTGTCCTGTACAGAGACATGCCAGTTGGACAGGCACATGGTTGGTTTTCTTTTTTCTTTTTTTTTCTTTTCTTTTTGGCTCTGTGTAGGTCCATAGTCTTTGTGATACCAACATCTGAGTGGCTGGGCATCCTCTGGGGATGATTTCAAATTTACTGATAAATGCTGAAGGAAGAAGGTACATTACAGAAGTCAGGTGGGAAGCAGACCTTTGTCTCTGTGTTAGCTAAAGAGTCCAGGGATAGCCTGTGTCTGAGGTCAAGCCCCAGTTTCTTTTTAGGACAGGCCGCTCAAGACACTGAACCCCAAGATTGTGAACTGTAAAACCCCTTTTCTTATTGGTGTAATTGAACCCTAACACACACCTTTATTCCAAGAACTTTGTTGATTGTAAATAGATGATTACGGTGTGGCTCAGCCCTAGCACACACGTCTAACCCAAGAGTTCACTGAACACATGATTTAGTAAAGTTCGCCCTAGGTCAAGAGGTAAAGCAAGAAAACAGCTGACAGGGGTTAAGTGGAGAGGAGAGACTTTGGGAGAAGGGTATTTACGACAGCATGGAGAAGGAAGAACTTTTGGGGTTTCCCTCTTGGGCCGTCGGGTGAGCTGGCAGGCTTTTGGCCTTGAGCTTTTTCCTTTTTCCTTCGGGACAAGGGCTGAGGAGGAAGGTCAGCTGGGCGCTTCCTCTGCTTCTCAGAGCTAGCAGGTTTCCCCCCCAGGATCTGGCTCCTGAGTCTTCATTGGTAAAATGGAATGATTTGGGGTTTTCACTTTTTATAACAACAGAGGTGAACAGGTGAACTGGGGTCCTTTATCTTCTTCTCAGGCCTTGCAGGGTCTAGAGGGCAGGTGGCAGTGAGCAGGAGAACGGTGCCTGTGAGTGTCTCCTTTGTGTACCTGAGACAACTCTGTCCAAGGCAGCTGGTGTCACCCATTTTCCAGTGTCCCCACTGAGGGCCAGACCTGGTGCAACCGTGCAGCATGCATGAGGAACAAAGCCTTCAATGGAGAGGAGGCCTCAGCTCTTGCTCCTTGAGTTTGGGGACCCACAGAATGTGGGAGAAAGGCACTAACAAATGTGGATGAGGTTGTGGGGAGTAGGCCCCTCGTACTGCAAAAGAAAGCCTCCAATGATGCCACCATTACAGCAAAAAAATAGTCTAGCAATTCCTCAGATGAATGCAAGTATATCCACACGAAAGTGGGAGCAAAACTTTTTGTTTTGTTTTTTGAGACAGGGTTTCTCTGTGTAGCCTTGGCTGTCCTGGGCTCACTTTATAGACCAGGCTGGCCTCGAACTCACATCGATCCACCTGCCTCTGCCTCCCCAGTGCTGGGATGAAAGGCGTGCACCACCACGCCCGGCTTTTAAGCTGGGCATATTCTTAGCACTGGGGAAGTTGAGGCAGGAGTGAATCACACGCCAGTCTCAACTACATAGCAAGACTCTGTCTAAAATAAATAAATAAATAAAAATAAAAACAAGGAAACAATCAAAACATATATACAAGTATTCACAGTAACCATAGTTATAATAGAAATAAATAAATAAATGTGCTTCCATTTATTTTTCAGTTATCGGATTATAGGATTCCAACACAGCATGGATGGACTTTGAGGAAATGTGCCATTCATAAAAGCACAGACACTCTATGATCTTGATTGTGGAAAATGTCCACAACAAGTGAATTCACAGAGAGCAGACATAGCTAGAAGAGGAGAGGAAGTGCGGATGGGTTGGGATGCTGTCTGGCCGCAGATGAAGCGGAAGTGTGCACCGAGCATGCTCTTTCAGACGGTAAGCTTTATTTATGTGGCTTACTTTGGTAAACTGCAGGGCATTTCCGAGATGTACGCAGAACCAGCGTGAGAGTTTGTGAGTGGATAACACTGTTCACAGGGAAGGCCTGAGCCAGCTTGACTGCAGAGGCCCAGCCGTGCCAGCTGGTCTCTCAGTACCTGCCTTGTTCTGAGTGCCCTGGAGTCTCTGGAGTCTGAGGGGTGGTGGGTTCTGTTCCTCATAGGCTCTGGGTATCAGCTCTGTCACTCTGTGCTGTTCTTCCTTCCCCCTTGTCTCTCAGGCTATGTGACAAGCCCAGAGCCACACACAACCCTGATGCTAGGGGCTGAGGGACCTGGAGCCTGTCTTTGGAGCCTTTAGGAGGAGACAGCCTAGCTTGGCACCGCATTCCTCAGACAAGCCTAGCGCATCTGCTAGGAATAGCTGATCTATATGTGTGATTCCACATTTTCTAATAGTGCATTTAAAAAGGGAGAAATGAAGCCGGGCAGTGGTGGCACACGCCTTTGATCCCAGCACTCGGGAGGCAGAGGCAGGGGGAGCGCTGTGAGTTCGAGGCCAGCCTGGTTTACAGAGTGAGTTCCAGAACAGCCACAGCTACACAGAGAAATCCTGTCACAGGAAGAAAAAAGTTTTTTAAAAAGGAAAAAATTAATAAGATTAATTTGTTTTAAATTATATGTGTAGGCACGTGTGTGTATGTACTTATGGGTGCAGGTTCTGACAGAGGCTGCAAGAGGACATCAGATCCCCTGGTTGGAGGTGCAGGTAGTCACGAGCCACCTTGTGTGGGTGCCTCCAGAAGAGCAGGTAACTGGGAGATCAGCTTTCTAGCTCCAAATATATATTTTTAAATTTTATTTACCTTTACTTTATGTGCATTGGTGTTTTGCCTGCATGTATGTCTGTGTGAGGGTGTCAGATCTTGGATTTACAGACAGTTGTGAGCTGCCATGTGGGTACTGGGATTTGAACCTGCATTGTCAATGCCCGCAACCACAGAGCCATCTCTCCAGCCCCTCCAAATATAATTTTAACATATTTTGTTTTTGTTTTCTTGTTTTTGTTTTTTGAGACAGGCTTTCCCTGTGTAGCCTTGGCTATCCTGAACACACCTGGCTTAATATGATTTTTTTTTTCTTTTTCTTTTTTTCCCTCAGAGCTGAGGGCCAAACCCAGGGCCTTGCGCTTGCTAGGCAAGCACTCTACCATTAAGCTAAATCTCCAACCCCTTAATATATGTTTTAAATTGCAAATTACCCAAAATATTCCCACATGCAAATGACATCAACTATGAGCTCTCATATCCTGTCCTGCTACAGAGAGAAAGCACTGTGCTGGGAGCTTAGTGCCTCGGCCCTAAAGTCTTTCCTGTGGACACGGCTTTCTGGGGGCGCTCTGAGACCAATGCTGCCCAACCTGCCTGGCTTATAACCCACCCCAACCTCTGGTGTCCAGTATCTTTGAGAGGAGGTGTGTAAAGATGGAAAATGAGGTTTAGGGGCTGTTCACTGGACCCACATTTTGGTCCCCATCCTATGTCACCCCAACTGAGCTCAGGAATCTGAAGGGGTGATGCCTGGCCTTCTGCTGCCCCCTCGAGCCCTACCCGTACCAAACTTCAGTCAGCACCTGAAGTGGAGCCAGTGCTGTGCTCCTGTCACGGCTCTCCCTCAGCGGCTCACATCAGGGGAGTGTGGGTTTGGCTTGGGTTTTTCAAGACAGGGTTTGTAGACCAGGCTGACCTTGAACTCACGGCCTCCCTGAGTGCCAGGATTAAAGATGTGCACCGCCGGGCCCAGCTGGGAGTGTTGTTTTAAACAAAATCTCAGTCGTTTCATTTTACTGGTGAAGCCTCGGGAGCCAGATGCTGAGGTGAAAGCCTGCTAGCTCAAAGAGGCAGAGAAAGCACCCAGCTGATCTTCCTCCTCAGCCAACATCACAGAAGGAATTCTTCCTCCTCCTCCTCCTCCTAAACAGTTCCCCAAACCCCTCAAACTGAATGTTCCTCCCTTCTACTTCCTGTGCACCACTCATCTGTCCTTCTGACTTCCTCTTACTCTGTTTTCTTTTTCCTTAATAATCCTATGTTCATTTCCTGTCAACTGGTTGCCTGCTCCACCTCTTGACCTATGGTTGACTTTATTTAATCCTGTTTACAATATTCAAGCAGAAAGCTCTTGGATTAAAGGTGTGTGGTAGTGCTGAGCCACACCACAACTAGAAACAGATTTTTCCAGTAAATAACACAGTCACGGAGTTCACAGTATGATCAAAAATCCTGCGACGGGGAGAGGAAGGTCATTGTTTTCAATATGTAACTTTGGGAGCTGGAAGCCAGCTGGTTTTTGCTCTTGCTTTTGTTTGTTTGTTCTTCTGTCTTGGTTTGGGTTTTGGTTTTGTGAGACAATGTATTGCTGTGTAGCCTTGGTTGACCTAGAACTTGCTATGCAGACTACGCTCACCTCTAATTCATAGAGATCTGTCTGCCTCTAATTCCTGAGTGCTGGAATTAAAGGTATGTACCACCATACCTGGCTTTGGATCCTGTATTTTATGGGCCTAGGAGCAAGAGACACCCTAAATTTCCCAGTGTTTCCCCCACCTTGAGAGAGGAGCACCGAGAAGTCTGCTGTGTCACCTAGTGACTCCAGAGGTCCCCTGGGAGGCAAAAGGTTTCTCTGCCCAAGTAGGAGCGAGGTCTTCTGGGTTTAGGGCTAGCTTTAGGAGGTCATTGTCCAAGTACGCTGTTCCTCTGAGGAGCATAGCCTGGGGCCTTGGGAGAGGGCCGGGTCCCTGAGCTTTCCTCTGTGTCCTCCGTGCTGTCCTCCCTTTGCTTTGTCTCCCAGGACATGTGGCAAGTGCAGGCGCACAGGTAACCCGGATGCTAGGGGCTAAGGGACTTGGAGACCTACCTGGGACCGGATTCAAGGGTACCACCTGCTACAAGTCAGAATACAGAGGGAACTGGGAACTCCCTCCCCCGTACTGCACCCACGCTAATCCCCCTTGCTAGACTCAGCAGGAGGACACAGGGAGGTTACCATGTCCTGCCAGCCATGGTTCCTGATGCTTCTTCCAGACCAGAGCCAGCCCAAGGTGGCCTGGGGTTGGAAAGGAAAAAGAACAGACATTCTGGGCAGCGCTGTACTCAGTGGACCCAGTGAGGTCGGACTCTGCTGCAGTGAGGGCAGACAGCGGCCCTGGGCCTTGGGCTGTTGCTCCCATGTTCTGTGTTATCACAGTGGCCAGCTGAGGGCAGGACCTGCCTGGTGCAGAGGGTTTGCCTGGTGTGAGACAGGAAGGCACTCTGAGGAACAGTAGCTTTCAGCCAGCTGGGCCTAGGAGCAGCGCTGTCCCATTGATTAGCCGGGAAGAGGAGACGCTGGCCTTGGCCAGCAGAGGGGCCCAGAGACCAGCTTCTCGTCTGTGGCCTTTGCACAGGCAGACTGAGAGCTACTAGGGCGGGGCTGTCCAACTAGTGGCGATGTTGAGCTTTCTAGGGTGACTTTAGAGTCCTCCGGTCCATGAGAGGCCAGGGGCTATGTGCCACTCCCCATCAGCCCAACGTGATCGCTTGAGGGGACTCCGAGGGAAGGTCAGGGCATGGCCTTGGCTCTGGGCCTCTCTGCAAGTCTAACCACATTTGTGCAGAGCCCCTGGTACCACCCCCGATTGCAAGAAAAGTCTGTAGTTCTCTGCTCGGTTTTGAAAACTATTTCCTGTGTGTGCATATGAGTTTTCAATGTGCATATTCATGTGTAAGTATAGGGAACACACGTGGAGAGCAGAGGACAAGCTGTTAGTCGCTGGTCACCTTGTGGCTACTGCATACATTAGGCTGCCTGGCCCACAAGCCTTTGGGGATTCTGCTATCTGCTGTCTATCTCATCATAGGAGCAATGGGATTACAGACACACACGAGTGTGTCTGGCTGTGCAGGGGTGCATGAGTGTGTCTGGCTGTGCAGGGGTGCATGAGTGTGTCTGGCTATGTAAGAGTGTACAAGTGTGTCTGGCTGTACAGGGTCACACAAGCATGTCTGGCTGTACAAGGGCACATAATTGTGTCTGGCTGTGGAGGGGTGCACGAGTGTGTCTGGCTGTGCAGGGGTGCATGAGTGTGTCTGGCTATGTAAGAGTGTACAAGTGTGTCTGGCTGTACAGGGTCACACAAGCATGTCTGGCTGTACAAGAGCACATAATTGTGTCTGGCTGTGGAGGGGTGCATGAGTGTGTCTGGCTGTGTAGGAGTGTACAAGTGTGTCTGGCTGTGCAGGGGTGCACGAGTGTGTCTGGCTGCAGGAGTGTACAAGTGTTTCTGGCTGTGCAGGGGTGCACGAATGTGTCTGGCTGTGCATGGGCTCACGAGTGTCCCTGAACCCAGATCCTTAACCATATGCACATCCAATGGGCAAATCAGTTTACCCACTGAGCAGTACCCAGCTCCCTCCACTGTGTCTGTGGAGTGGTTTTCATTGTTCAGGGGCGAGGGGCCGGGAGCCGAGGAGAGTGCAGCAGTGGTCGGAAGCAGCAGGAAGTATCTGTGGGAGTGAGCGGTCACCCTGGTTACCCTCTTACTGCCTGGCTTAGTTAACTTGTTTCTTCGCTCGTTTGTTCATTAATATTCATCAAACTTGAATATTCATCAAACACCTTGGGCAATGGCTTCGAGGCCAGCCAGAGTGGACCGAGCAGGGTCACGTGGGGCCTGCGGGGAACCTGTAAGAGGAGCATTGGTGTACCTCCTCTAGCTGCCGTCTTAGCAGCTTGATTTCTGCTCGGCTCCTGGTGACCAGGTTCGAGGCTCTTCATTGATGGGGAACATGCTGGAAACTGATCTCAAATTCCTGGATTCAAGAGATCGTCCCACCTTGGCCTTCCGAGAACCGGCACCACAGGTGTGTACTCCAGGTGTGGGCATGGAGATTTGTCTGTGAGCAGTGGGTCCCATCGAGGGAGCCCAGGGCTCTGATAGGTGAGGTGGGAGACACGGTACAGACCCCACTTCCGCTGGCATAAGGAGAAGTCATCTTACTGAGTTAAATTTAACATTTGCCAGGAGTTGTCCCTGCTCCATAGTGGGGCAAAGAAAACTACTTTTGGGAAAGGTCCGGCCAGGTGTTTACTATCTGGTGTTTGGGAAAGGGGAAGCCAGGAGTTTACTATCTGATGAGGAGGGAGCCGTGTCTATAGCGTTTTCTTTTTGCCAGGCACAAGTGTGTCTCTTTCATCATAAAATAGAAACTGTATTGTCAGGAGTCTAGAAGCCGTGGTAGCTGGGTAATGGGAGTTTGTTAGTGCCAGGACCTTGGGGAGACGTGCTCAAGGACTGATCCCTGGGAAGACGCAGTGGCACCTGCCTTCCATCTGAGCACTGCCCATCTACATGCCATTTGCTGGACTAGAGTGCAAGTAGGGTGGCCTGGGCTAATTGTGATAATAGACCCAGCCCTTCCTGTGACGGTCAGATCCTGGTCACCGTACCACACTGGAGTCCTGGATGCCACCTATGAAAGGAAATGACTTCTTTTTTTTTAAAGATTCATTTATTTATATATATGAGTGCTCTATTTGCATGTACACCTGCATGCACGAAGAGGGCATTGGATCCATGTGAGCCACCAAGTAGGTGCTGGAACTTGAACTCAGGACCTCTGGAAGAGCAGATAGTGTTCTTAACTGCCGAGCCATCTCTTCAGCCCCGGAAATGACTCCTAATCTGTGGCTTATATCCAAATCAAGGCAACGCTGGGTGTAAACAGGTGCTGATGGATGTTTCTTTCTCCTTCACATTCCTTGAGAACCAGGAGGCCACAAAGACCAGGACTTGATGGTCCAGGGATGTTTGATGCCAGTGACAGAAGTGAGCGGTGGGTTTGGGTGTCTGCTGGGGACAGGTGTCCTGGGGATAGCGGACCGAGACCGCAGCAGGACAGAGCCCGAGCCTCTGTTGTGCAAAGGTTGACAAGAAGTGTGCAGCTGTATTAATGTGTTAGGAAAGATGGGGTGCTGTCAGAGTAGCAAGGGTGAGAGGGGTGTGCAGACTGACCGTGAGGACACGATGTCAGTCTTCTGCACGTGCTCCTGAGCTCTGAGCTCTGCTGCTTTCGGATTCACTGGCACCTGCTGTCTCCACCATAATGTTGAGCGGTCACATCTTAAAGTTTGTGAGAGGGTGCATGTGTGTGCACTCACGGATGCATGGGTGTGTGTGTACATCATTGTGGATGCATTTGCAGGCCAGCTGTCAACTTCGGGTGTCTTTCCTTGAATGTTCTCTCTCTACCTTGTTTTAAAAATATTTTATAGCCTGGTATGGTGGTGCACGCCTATAATCTCAGCACTCAGGGAAGCAGAGGCAGGCAGATCTCTCTGAATTCCAGGCCAACCTGGTCTACAAAGTGAGTCCAGGACAGCCAGGGCTACAGAGAGAAACCCTGTCTCGAAAAGACAAACCAAACTAAACAAAACAAAACAGAAAATAATTTTTTATTATATTTCTCTCCCCTCCCCTTCTGCCCCTCTCCCTCCCTCGTTTCCTCCCCCTCCCTCCCCTCCTCTCTTTTTGTGGGCCAGATGACAACTTTTATTAATTGTCACACATATCCTGGAGTGTGGCTCTCAGCTGAGCTGATAATGTGCCACAAGCTTTCTCCATGTCTCTGCGCTGGCCAAGGGGATGACTGACCAGTGCTAGGCTCGTTCTCCCACATCTTAACACCGGACATTGTATTTTAGAACACCTAGTTCTGGATAAGAAGTAGTGCCCTACGCCGGGCTGTGGTGGCGCATGCCTTTAATCCCAGCACTCAGGAGGCAGAGGCAGATGGATTGCTGTGAGTTCGAGGCCAGGCTGGTCTACAAAAGGTAGTCTAGGACAGCCAAGGCTACACAGAGAAACCCTATCTCGAAAAAATAAAACAAAATAAAAATAGAAGAAGAAGAAGCAGAAGAAGAAGAAGAAGAAGAAGAAGAAGAAGAAGAAGAAGAAGAAGCAGAAAAGAAGAAGAAGAAGAAGAAGAAGAAGAAGAAGAAGAAGAAGAAGAAAAGAAGAAAAAGAAGAAAAAGAAAAAGAAGAAGAAGAAGAAGAAGAAGAAGAAGAAGAAGAAGAAGAAGAAGAAGAGCCGTGCCCAGTCAGTTCTCTGCCCATCATGTGCATCTCAGGTTGCCAGGCTTGTCAGCGAACGTTTGTACTTGTCAGCTGGGCCATCTCCCTGGCCTTCCTGTTTGAGACAGGGTTTCTCACTGAACCCAGAGTCACTGATTGGCTGGACTGGTTGGCCGGCTGGTTCTGCTTCTGCCTGTCTTGGCCTCTTCAGCCCTACGGCACCACACCCAGCTTTTACATGCGTTCTGGGGACCTAAACTCGCACTCACGCTTGTACGGTGGGCACTTTGCTCACTGAGTCACCTCCCCAGGCCCTGGTAATATTTTTGGTGTTTGTTTGTATTTGTTTTGCTTTAGAGACAGGGTTTCTCTGTGTAGCCTTGGCTGTCCTGAAACTTGCTCTGTTATCCAGTCTGGCCTCAAACTCACAGAGATCCACCTGCCTCTGCCTCCTTGAGTGCTGGAATCACAGGTGTGCACCACCACTGAGCCCAGTTTCAGCTGATCCTTTTTTTAAAGATGTATTTATTTATTATTAACACAGACAGGGCACCAGATCTCATTATAGATGGTTGTAAGCCACCATGTGGTTGCTGGGAATTGAACTCAGGACCTTTGGAAGAGCAGACAGTGTCCTTAACCTCTGAGCCATCTCTCCAGCCCTCAACTGATCATTTTTTTACCCCTTTACATAAGAGTCTGGATTCTACTGTCAAGCAGGCCCTGATGTCAGTGTGCTCAAAGGCATGGCCGTTCTATTGCTGGTCAGAAACCCTCCCTCTTGCCTGAGGTGGACTGCTGTCCGTCCTCGATACACAGTTGCCCCTGGAAGACTTGGAAGGCCTGACTTAGGCCCACTAGGGCTCCCTGTGGCCTTCCTACAGAGCACTGCCCTTAGATGGACTGCATCCTTGGCTTCTGTTTGGGGACTCGGGGAGACAGTGTCTATGGCGCTCCCCCGTCGGGAAGCACAGTCCCGCACTGCTCTTCTCCAGGAATTGGCGGCCTGAATTACCATGTCCAGCATCAGGCTGTGGAAAGGCCATCCTGTCCAGAGCAGAGGTACGGAGACATCCTGTGGCCTTAGCAGTTCAGCTGAGAGCCACGCTCCAGGATGCGCTGGATCGCAGCTGGCCCTACAGCGCCGATTCAGACTGTGACTTCACATCAGCCGATACAATCACAAGTAGATCCCCGCCTTGTACAGAAAGTAGCCCAGAACACGTAAACTAGAGCCCAAGAACTAGCCATGTGAGTGCGTGACTTAGAAGCATCAGTATAAATCCAGTATCCTTTATCTCAAGGCTGCCTTCCTGCAGTTTCAGTGTGTGAAACGGAAAACTCCACAAATTAATAGTTCACCGTTTTTAAGCCAGACGGCATTCTGAGTAAGCTGAGGGGGGGAAATATCCACATTTCCATTTAGCTCCATTGGGGTCGCTGGACGTGCTACCTGCGTGTTGGCTCTCAGCAGCCAGCGGAGTTGTTTGTTTGTTTGTTTTTTGTTTTTTGAGACAGGGTTTCTCTGTGTAGCCTTGGCTGTCCTGGACTCGCTTTGTAGACCAGGCTGGCCTTGAACTCACAGTGATCCGCCTGCTTGCGGGTTCAAGACTGACTGCAGCCTCAGATCTTGGAACATGTCTCCACAGAAAAAGCCCCAAAGTGTCTGAAGTCATGGCTGTGACAGCACTTGCCTCAAGTGGGGATTAGAAGTGGTCCCCTGCGACGTGCCTTAGCCAGGATCCAGAGTGCCGCTATCTTCTTTATGGAAGGCAGATGGAAGCTGCATTTAGGGAGAACATCTTTTTTACAGTCAGGAAAATGTCTTAAGTAAAATCATCTACAGCAATCCTGCATTCGCCATGGCAGTTGCCAGCCTTGGGTTTAGAGTGGGCCCTTCCAGTGCCCGTAGGTCCCAAAGGAAACCAAGATCCTCACAGGTGGAGCCAGCAGTCCAGGGTGCCAGCTCGTGACAGTGGCGGCTCAGCAGCTAATGGAGGGGGCGGCTTTTGGGGAGCAACATTGCTGCAGGCGCTGGAGGTGGAGGGTCCTAACGGTTGCTAGGCAGCTGCAGTAACAGCAGCCTTTCTCTGCCCTGGATCCTCTCCTGGGCTTGGGACACTGTTTGCAGACACAGCAGTTCCTTGGTCTCTCCTGTCACTGCCCTGATCACCTGTACTCATGATCGGCTTAGGTTCCTGTTTATTTGGTTACTGGGATGTTCCAGAGTCCTTCTGCTATCCACACCCCGCCCCGCCCCCCCCTCCAGGGCTGCGCAACTGACTCCTCAGCCTGTATGGAAGCAAGGACGTACGCTATTGTCCGTTACTCCTGGTTCCTGACTTTTCCAGGCTGCATGCCTCCAACCTCAACCCTGCCAAGGTGGACTCAGGACACCCCACTGCCAGAGCGCCCGCTGCCTAAAACGCTCACTGCTGCTGGAGAGTCAGCTGCTAGAGACTGCTGCTAATGTCCCCGTTGCCGTCCCCTCTGCTGGCACATGCTGCTCTCCAGGTGAGCCTGTGTCCTAGGATACCTGAGTCGGGTTGAATGTGTTTAGTAGAGGTGTGTGGGGGTTGGGGTGGCAATGGCTTGTCTCTGCATACACGTAGGCATAAGGGTTTTCTAGGACTCCTCGGGACCTCTCTCCAGTGATCAGGCTCCTGGAAACCCAGGAGGCACAGCTATGGCACAGATGGCTCTGTAGGTAGCCCATGGGAGCTGGCAAAAGGCAGATCCAGGTTCAGCTTCTTCTAGACAGGATATGAGGGGTGCTGTTCTCACTGCGCTGCTCCCAAGGTCGCAGGCAAGCCACTGAAGCAGGCGGGGGCAGGGCATAGTGCCACCTCCAGCAGATTCAAGGGGCCCACAGGTTTCTTAGGTATTTCATGGTAGTCCTCTGTGTGTGTGTGTGTGTGTGTGTGTGTGTGTGTGTGTGTTTCGACACAGGCTTTCTCTGTGTAGCCTTGGCTGTCTTGGACTTATAGACCAGGCTGGCTTTGAACTCGCAGAGATCCACCTGCCTCTGCCTCCCGAGTGCTGGGATTAAAGGGTGTGTGCCTCCACTGCCCAGCCTTACGGTATTCTTATAAGTTTCCTGCAGTTTGACAAAAAAACGGGCCATTGTTTTAATCCCTCCGTGCTAGGAATCATGCCTCCCACCTCACAATTCTGGAGGTTGAGAGAACAAAAAGGCAGTTACTATATTTCTTCTTCAGTCTTTAAAAGAGAACTGCTGTGCACAGACACCTTCCCAGCTGGCCTGCAGTCCCCTGCTCAAAGCTGTGTGGACCTTGTCTTCCAAGCTGAGACCTTAGTCCGTTCTTCTGGGAACCCTCCCTTCCCCCGACCATGAAAGATAAAGTCTGAGCAGGCCTAGAGGAAACTGAGGGTGTGTGTGTGTGTGTGTGTGTGTGTGTGTGTGTGTGTGTGTGTGTGTGTGTGTGTATACGCCCGCATGTCAGAGAGCAGCATTTCCTGAGCCGGGTCCTGCTCTCTGCAGTGAGTCCTTATCTGTACAGCTCTGACATGACATAAAAGCATTTTATCCATCCTGCCAAAAAGGACGAGGAGAAGAGACTTGGAGACAGGCCTGAAAAACAACGGCCTGGCCAAGATCTGAGTATGGGAACCTAAAACTGGTTTGTTTCCTTGCTCCCGTCCTGCCTTGACACCAAGGCACTTCCTGCAATGTCCAGTGCCCAATTCTCCCCTTGTGGGTGGCCTAGGTCCTGAAAGGTCACAGAGGCCTGTGACCGGGCTGTGGTTTTAGTCTGGGCTTGGATACGATCAAGCCAGGAGCTGCCTGACCTGCCCGTGTGTCTAGTTCAGCGGAGAGACCCCTAGCTACGACAGGCCTCCAACAGACGCCACATCTCAGGGTCAGGCCAGCACTTCCTCATGCTCCCCTCCCCCACACGCCTTCAGCTCCTCTTGCTTCTTGCTGAGCTCTATCTCGCCCCATCCCCAGGCCTGCGTTCCCCTGGAGTCACTACCCTTTGCCACCCTCTCCTCTGCCTGTCTCAAACAAGGGTCAAATTACCGTAACCCAGCTCCTGTCCAGGCCACAGGGGCCACAGGAGAGAGGGTCAGGCTGGCTTCCTAAAACCATAAGAACAAGCCACAGAGCCTCCTGTTGGCAGAGAGGGCTTATGGTCCTTGCTGTGTGGCCAAGGGCAAGTTAGCTGACCTCTCTGTTTTTGTTTTGAGGAAGAATGATACTCCCAATACTTGCTCCAGTTGCTTTATGAATATCAAGCAAGCTAGTTTATGTGAAATCCCCCCAGCTCCGGTGCTGCTGTCTGAGTTGGACCCACATGGAATTCTTTTTTTTTTTAATTTTATTAATTTATTCATATTGCATCTCAGTTGTTAGCCCATCCCTTGTATCCTCCCATTCCTCCCTCCCTCCCGCGTCCCCCCTACTCCCCTCCCCTATGTCTGTGACTGAGGGGGACCTCCTCCCCCTGTATATGCTCATAGGTGCTGTGTGTTGTGAGGTCGGGCTCAACTCTTTCCCCAAGACTACTCAGGTGTCCAGTGATAGGCGCTGGGCAGTGAGCTACCCCCTCCCTCTGCAGGCTAGCCTCAGCTGTCCCATCGGTCTTTCCCTGGCTCTGCTCTGTCCGTTTGTTAGTGCATTCACACGCCATTACAGGCTGCTCCAAGGGCTGGAGACTGAAGGCTGAAAGCACTGCTTGGCTCTTTGCTATCCCGGCTCCCTTTCCACAACAAGCATCAGAAAGAGCCGGTCTGGGTTCACAAAGCTCTTCTCATCATGGTTACTAAGTATTACTGTTTATGGTCTGTCTCGGGTGCTTGGGTGCTCTCCAGGTGGCCAACACCTAGGGTGCTATGAAACCTGGCTGTAGGTGTCCAGGCGTCCTTCTGCTGAGTAGGATCCGGCCCTTCGCATGTCAGTCTCATGGCTCTTCTCACAGGCAGAGGCCCCATGGGATGCTGCAGGTGTGGACAAGCCAGGTAAGTAACATGGCTCCACCTGTCTCCCTCGGGCCTGTCACCTGGGCATACAGGCACCACTCGGAGGAGCTCCGCAGGTAGACACGTCTTCAAAGTCTGGGCCAGCCTTCCTGAGGCCCTGAGCCCTGCTGGCGGAGAGAGGCGTGCTAGATCTGTGGCCCAAGGATCACAGCTGAGCAGCGTGTTCTTGGCACAGCTAGGAGAGGGATCCTTGACAAAGGATTCATAGTTTTCTCTGGTCCCTGGGTGCTATGGGTAGCTGTTACTACAGCACGCCTGTCTGTGGCCTTCTGGTAAGTGTCAGTGCGTTTCCTCACTCCTTCAGCTTTTCCCCAGACTGAAAACAGCCCTGAGGGCATATGTGTACCCACATGCATAGGGGCGCACATATGTATGGGCGTATGTTTATACAAAGGGCAAAACTGGATGTCAGTTGTTTTCTGACTTTTGTTTCCTTTGAGGCAGGGTCTCACTATGTAGTAGCTCTGGCCGCCCTGGGACTCAACTCTGCACACCAGGCTGGCCTTGAACTCACAGAGACCAGCCTGCCTCTGCTGCGTAAGTACCGCTTAAGCTTCTGCCTTATTTTCTGACACGGGGGCTGACCAGCAAGCCAAAGGGATCTTCTTCCTATTCCACGCCCACCCCAGTGCCAGGATTACAGATTTACTTTGCCACATTTGGCCTTTTATTTGGTTTCTAGGGATGGGACTTAGGTCTTTGTTTGTGTACTCCCCAACTCCTGGTCCTGAGTTTTGGTGTCTTTTTTGTTGTTGTTGTTCTGATGAATCTATCCCTGTCTGGACAGTTAGGGGTTTGCTGTTGCATCTTCTGAGAAAGTCGTCCCTTCCTGGCCTTCCAGCCTCCATTTCCTTCTCTCCCTGACTGTGTGGATGGGCACGGCACCTTTGTAGCTGGGTTTCAGGAGGCTTGGGCATACACCGGCTCTGCTGCAGGCTCTTGGCTCCCTGGACGGAGCCAGGCAGCAGGCATACAACAAGTGTTACAGCTTCTGCCAGTTAGGTGTACAATGACGTTATGTGACCACGGCCAGTGGGTTTGCAGCAAGCTGTGTGTGACTGTAGCCAGTGGACATGCAACGAGCAGTACGTGGTCATGGTCAGTGTGTGTACAGTAAGGGGTGTGACCACAGCCCACGAGTATTCCGTGAGCACTGTACGACTGTGGCTGGTGAGTGCACAGTGAGTGGTGTATATGGTGCTTGGAGGTGGCCAGCGGTGAGGCTATAGATGCCATGCTGGGTTCTGGCCACTGGCCTCAGACCAGGAAGGACCCTGGAGACGTCAGGGTGAAGCTGTGTTGGTTGCCACTACTTCAGACCCAAAGAGCACAGAGTCTGGCAAGAGGCGGGCCCAGCTCTGGGTGGGTGGCTTTGTAGACACCATGTGCCACAGGACCCTTTGAGGTAGCCAGGTAGCCAGGGTAGCGTAGCCACAGTCAGCCACAGTGCGTGACCAATCACTGCCCCGCCGCGCAGATACAGGGTTCCACCGTCTCTCCCGCTCACCCTGACTACGTCGAGGCGACGGTGGGGGGTGACTTTGGGAAGTGACTTGACAGCAAGAGTCTCTGCCTGGGTTTTGTGAAGTCCTCAGAGTGTAGGTGGCTGAGTCATCTCGGAGCTTAATGGATAAAGTGGCATCCGTGGTGTTGCCACTCAGCGTCCCTGTGCCTCGGCCCCGCCCTTCCATGAGCGGTCGCAGAGGCTTTCTTGCAGCTTTCAGAGCCATGTTAGTATACGCATGAGGACCTCTGGGGAGACATCAGTGCTCCAAATGTTCCTAAGTTCCCAGGACCCCTTCTACACGTGGGGGGGTTGTCACTGGGCCCTTGTGTTACGTGTTCCCAGGGCTAGACATGGCACTTCTGAAGACTCTGTGATTTGTCTCTTCTGAGCGTCAGTAAGTCTGTCTCTCTGGTTGGAGCTTCCCCTCCCCCACCGTGTGTTCCTGTGAAGCACGGCCTGGGGTCAAGGTTCAGGCTCTGGCCAGAGGCCATCTGTCTTGCTGTCCCAGACCTGCCAGCAGGCCCAGGATGTCCTGAGAGCAACAGCTGTGGACTTTGGGCATGGCCTAGACCCAGGACTGGTGTGGTGGGGAGGGTTGTGGCCAGAGACCATGAGAGAGTGTGTATAAAAGGCCCTCGAAGCAGGCCGAAGGAGAGGGAGGTTAGAGGGAGGGCTGGCGCAGAGGGCCCTGAAAGCCGACACAGTTCACCCGGCTCCTCCTCCGCTCGCGGGGTCTGAGCCCAGGGGGTGGGGGTGGGGACGTTTGCTATAGCCACTCCCTGGAGCCTACCCTCTCGCGGCTTTGCAGAACTAGCTTATCTCATTCATTCAGATGAACGCTTCTCTGCATCCTGTTTTTCTTATGTCATAAGAACAGGAAGCACCAATTGTCTGGCAATGTGCGTCAGCGCGCCTGGACCTGCCTGTGTCTTGGTGGTGCCCAGGGTGGTTGAGACCCCCACGCCTGCCCATGTGCACGACCCCCTCTGTCCTGAGAGACTTAGAGGACATCTAGGGTCTGCCCACAGTCACATGACTGGTCACGGTGTGTACATGGGAGACTGAGTATTAGGGAGGTTACCATGGGGACTTTGGTCACATCCTCCGGAAGCACAAGCCTGGTCGTACCACTGGGTCTGAACACTGCAAAGTACAGAACTCTCTAGGCCCATGGGGAAGCCACGGGAAGGAAGCTGCTGGTGACAGGCTGGGAGGAGGTCAGAGCAGGGGAGGCGCTCCTTCTGACTGTAACCCGCAGGGTCTCATGACAGAAGGGACAAGCTAAAGGATAAATGGGCTTTGGCTTTGATGCCAGGCCCACTAGGGAGTTCAGGGGCACGGCCTGTTCTGTCTTGTTTTCATGGAGTTTTTCAAGGGCCCCTAGAACAGCCTTGGTTGTCAGGGAACTTAGGAAAGCAGCAAGCCTCCCCCCTCCCCCCGACACCCCCCAACCCCCCGCCCCCGCCCTTCCACCCCCACCCCCCCACCCCCCACCCCCGCCCCAGGAAGCCAGGGTTCAGGCACGCTAGCATTCACCTTTAATCCCAGCACTGTGGTGGCAGAGGCAGGCCAGTGAGTTCCAGGCCAGTCTGGTCTACCAAGTGAGCTCCAGCACACCCAGGGCTACACAGAGAAACCCTGTCTCAGAAAACTAAGAAAGCAAACTGGGGAAACCGATGGGGGAGGGGTGGGCAAGGCTGCTGGGGAGGGCAGAGCTGACAGGCTTCTGAAGTAAGTAATGTCTGTGGAAAAAAATCGCAGACATTATTAGCCCACGGACCTGGCGGTCAGCCTCAGACCTACCCACGTTCACACACCGGCAAGGTTGAGCTGAGTCTATGAACTTTAAAAAAAAAAAAAAAAAAAGATCCTTTTATTTATTTGTTTACTTATTTAAGACAGGCGCCACTCTATGGCTCTGACTGGTGTGTAAACCATACTGACCTCAAACATGTAAGAATCCTACTTCTGCTTGCCAAGTGCTGGGATTACAAGGGTTTCCTACTGTTTCCAACTCTCGGTGTGTTGGGGGTTTTTTTTTGTTTTTTTGTTTTTTGTTCTGGTTTGTCTTTCCTACCTTATTTAATGTGCCTGTATGTGTGCGCGCTCCACATACTTGCACTGTATAAGGAGGCTACAAAAGGCTATTGGATCACCTGGGACTGCAGTTACAGATGGCCGTGAGCCACCGCCATGTTAAGGCTGGGAACTGAACCCAGGTCCTCCGGAAGAGATGCCAGTCTTCTTAACCATTCAGCCATCTCTGCAGCCCCCTAGCACCCAGTGTGTAACTGAGGCAAATAAGTCTAAGATTGGACACCCCCAGCGCTGCTTGTACGGCAGTGTAGGGCGTGGGTATAGATGCTAACCTGCTGCCTACATGGCCTCTGCTCACAGAACTGGAGACTTGAGGCTGCTTTGAAAAGGGCCTTAAGACCAGGCACAGTGGCACACACCTTTAATTCCAGCCCTTATGAGTCAGATGCAGGCAGAGCTCTGTGAGTTCAAGACCAGCCTGGTCTACATAGACAACCCATATCTTAAAACAAAAGCAAAAAACAAAACAAAACAAAACAAAACAAAACCCTGCCTCAAGTCATGTGTGGTGGCACATGGGGACAAATAAGCCCAGCACTGGGGAGGAGAGCCACCAGGAGTCAAGACCAGAGAAAACTTTACTTTGGTAAGACCCTGTATATAAAAAGTAAGGGGCTGGGAGGTGGTGGCGCACGCCTTTAATCCCAGCACTTGGGAGGCAGAGGCAGGCGGATCTCTGTGAGTTCAAGGCCAGACTGGTCTACAAAGTGAGTCCAGGACAGCCAGGGCTGTTACACAGAGAAACCTTGTCTCAAAAAACAACAAAACAAAACAAAAACAAGAAAACAAGACAAAATAAAATAAAAAGTAAGGGGTGTTGGGCTGGAGAGATGGCCCAGCTGTTAAGAGCACTTCCACAGTACCTGTTTTTTATTCCCAGCACCCAAAAAGAATCTGCAACCCTAGTTCCAGGGGATTTGGTGGCCTCTTTTGGTCTCTGCAAACATCAGGCATATATGCAGGCAAAACACCCATACACAAAGAAAAAAAGTAATTAGATTTAATATAAATTAATTAAAAATAAAGAACAGATGAGCCAAAAAAAAAACCTACCTTGTTTTATTACATACAGAACATTAAAAACAAAAATCAAACAAACAAACAAACAAAACCCCACCTAATCCAACTCAGTGAGTGGCATATGGGTCTATGGCCACAGAATATGTTTCATTCAACCTACCAGTCCGGGGCCGCTGTGGATAGGAGTTCTATACTGTTATAAGCCCTCATAGATGGCCTGACGCATGCTAAGTCCATGCTGCTGAGAAGGCTTTGTGTTGCGTGGTGGTGACACACCTGTCCTGCCCCATCCTTGCAACCATCAGTCTCCCCCCATGGCTTTGGGCACTTGGTCACCGTGTCGTGTGTTGAGGTAAGCTTCTTTCCTGCCCGCTCCCTCACCTGTTCTTTCTGGTGTGTAGGGCATCTTAATGTCGCTGCGGTCCTTTAAACCTCTCACCACGCTAGGGTCCCCTAGATATCTCCATTGATGTCTGTGGAGGGTGTGAGGCAGGGTGCCAATTCCAGTAAGGACCCAGTTTCCCTGGGTCTGTAGGTGTGTGGGAAGCCGTGGCCGGCACGTAGGTGTGTGCGAAGCCGTGGCTGGCACGTAGGTGTGTGGGAAGCTGTGGCTGGCACGTAGGTGTGTGGGAAGCCGTGGCCGGCACGTAGGTGTGTGCGAAGCCGTGGCCGGCACGTAGGTGTGTGGGACGCCGTGGCCGGCACGTAGGTGTGTGCGAAGCCGTGGCCGGCACGTAGGTGTGTGGGATGCCGTGGCTGGCACGTAGGTGTGTGGGAAACCGTGGCTGGCACGTAGGTGTGTGCGAAGCCGTGGCCGGCACGTAGGTGTGTGGGATGCCGTGGCTGGCACGTAGGTGTGTGGGAAGCCGTGGCCGGCACGTAGGTGTGTGGGAAGCCGTGGCCGGCACGTAGGTGTGTGGGAAGCCGTGGCCGGCATGTAGGTGTGTGGGAAGCCGTGGCCGGCACGTAGGTGTGTGGGAAGCCGTGGCTGGCATGTAGGTGTGTGGGAAGCCGTGGCTGGCACGTAGGTGTGTGCGAAGCCGTGGCTGGCATGTCCACTTTGTCTCACCGTCTGTCCCTACTGCTTCTTCGCTTGCTGTGGCTCTGCCGTGAGCTGGGTCTAGGCAGCACAGTCCTCTCGCAAGTCTGCACCTTTGTATCTGTGTCCAGAATCAGAGTATAAAACACACATAACAACAGACGGGGCTGAACAGATGGCTCAGTGAGTGAGAGCACTGGCTGTTCTTCCAGAGGAGCTGGGTTAAATTCCTAGCACCACATGGCTGCCTGTAAGTAACTCCAGTTCCAGGGGACCCGACACCCTCACACAGACATACATGCAGGCAAAACACCAACGCACATAAAATAAAAATAAATACATCTTTAAAAAAATATCTGAATACAAAAAGTACATGTGCACACATGCACACGTGGGTAGACACATACATACATTCAGATCTGTGTATATAGGCCAGGTATATGAACTGCTGTTTTTGTGGAAATGGAAGGTAATCTATCAATTTCAAAGTTAGGAACTTTGTAGATAAAATGGCATTGCCTTTGCTCTGCCTTTGAATTTTTGAATTTTAAATATTTATTTATTCATTTGTATGTGTATGTATGTAAGGCATACATGCCATGGCACACAACTAGAGAGACCAGAGGACAGCCTGAGGGAACCAATTCTCTCTTACCACGTGGGTCCCCGAGATCAAACTCAGGTTGTCAGGCCTGGTGGCAAGCACCTTTACTTACCGAGACATCTCAGCAGTTCAGGTCACTTACTTTTTAAATAGTGTTCTGTGGCATTATACATATACACACATATATACACACATATATATATATATACATTACACACATATATACACATATATGTATATATGTATGTATATAATTTGTTTTTTTATGTGCATTGATGTTTTGCCTGCATGTATGTCTGGGTGAGGCTGTCAGATCTTGGAGTTACAGACAGTTGTGAGCTGCCATGTGGGTGCTGGAAATTGAACCTGGGTCCTTTGGAAGAGCAGCCAGTGCTCTTAACTGCTGAGCCCTCTCTCCAGTCCCCCTACATAAACTTCTTTTTATTTATTTATTTTTTATTTTACATAAACTTCTTATAGCCAGGTTTACCCAAAGAATCTGATGTTTGTCTGCCATTAAGTGACTTTTTTTTTCTTTTTTCCAAAATTATTTATTGCTCATTTATAGGTAGCAATTCTTTTGTTGTTGTTTGTTTTGCCTTTTCTTTTCTTTTTCCTTTTTTTTTTTTTCTGAGACAGAGTTTCTCTGTGAAGCCTTGGCTGTCCTGGACTCGCTTTGTAGACCAGGCTGGCCTCAAACTCACAGTGATCCACCTGCCTCTGCCTCCCGAGTGCTGGGATTAAAGGCGAGTGCCACCAAGCCCAGCTGTTTTGCCTTTTCAAGACAGGATTTCTCTGTTTTAGCTCTGGCTGTCCTGGAACCCACTCTGTAGACCAGGCTGGCCTCGAACTCATAGATCTACCTGCTTCTGCCTCTGTCTCCTGGTGTGCCACCACCACCCAGTGCAATTGACTTTTAATATTGACCGTGTGTAGAACATTCTTGTCAAACTTATTAATTCTAACTTATTTTTAGATTGTTCATGGCTTTCTACGTAAAACTAGTCTGTTGTTGAGGGCTCAGGGAATCTTTTGTTTCTGTTTCTTTTTCTTCCAAGTTTGATAGCTTTTGTTTTACTACTGCTGCCTCTACTGCTTGGGGCCACAAAAAATTTCACTTAGTGGGTGGGGCACACTAACATTGAATTCCATGTTTGTGGGTGAATTTTTACAGACTCTGTTACCTGGTTTAGGGCAGTCTCCCTGTTTTGGTTTGCAGAGTTATTTCTTAAATTATGAGGAGAAGTGAATTAAAAAAAATTTTTTTTTACATTTTAATTATTTAGTTGTGGTGTGTGTGTGTATGTGTGTGTGTATGTGGTGCATGTGTGTGTGTGCACATGTGTGCTCCAGAGAACAACTTCCAGGAGTTGGTTCTCTCCTTTCACTGCACAGGTTTCTGAGATTGACTTTTGGTTCTCACGTTCGGCAGCCCAAGCCTTTGCTGTCGTGCCTGCACAAGAAGTGAGTTTTATGAATTGCTTTTCTACATCTGATGAAAAGGTCCCATGGCTTCTCTACTCTAGTGCATCTGTGGGCTAAAGTCACTGGGGATTTCACATCATTAGATTGGCCGACTTTCTGGCACAAAACCCATGCACTGTATCTCTTATTACTGGTGTCCTCATGAGGTGTGGCATTGACAAGAGGGGAGGGGAATGCTGAGTCCCAGTGTTAATGGCTTTCGCCTGGAGGATGCACTCTGGCCAGAAGCAAGCCAAAGCCTAGTGGCCCTTGAGGGGCTGGGGCAGTGTGGAGGACCCAGCCCTGCTGGATGGCCAGGCGTGAGTCTGCCTGCACAGCAGAGTAGACCATGTGCCTTGGTAGTTGACACAGAACCCCCACTCGTGGTTGGTGCACCAGACCGTGTCTTGCTGTGTATACGCAGGAAAGCAGCATGCCGCCTATGGTCCAGAGAAGGAGACGTGGTAGAGAATCAGTGAGCACAGGTTGGTCAGGATGGATGTGTGGGAAAGGCTGTAAGCTTTGTCACAAGTAAAAAGCAGTCTTGGCTGACTTTACCCTTGGGCACACCATGGATACCTTGTGATAATACCTTGAGATAGACTGGGTGGAGCCATCCTGGGCCTGGAATTCAGGAAGCCGACCTGGGGACTCCACCTGGACTATTGTTTTTCTAATCGACCCTCAATGGGAGAAGGAGATCACCCTTCGCAAGCACACGACCAAGAGAGGTGGAGAGGGGAAGAGCAGCAGCAGGTTCAGATCGGGCTTGAGCACACGTGGAGCAAAGAACAGGCTGGACCAGCACGCAGGCTAGAGACACCTAAGGACCCGTCCCGTGGAACGGATACCGGAAGGTTCACTCTTTTTTCCCTTTAACCTTTTTTTCCTTCTTGTGTAAGCTAGTTGGGTTGTATAATGAAGCTTAATTGTTAAGAAACAGAGCCTACATGGATGGGTCCGGCCAATCATAAAACAAAATGTGCCACTACCTGAAGGTGGCTAGGGAGGAGGCAAGAGCAACAGAGGCGCTGCTGTCAGAAAGCAGGACTGGCTCAGGTGACCACTAGACAAATAGGCTCGATGATACTCAGATGCTTCCTGGGGCTGCAGTGAACACAGAGCGACTAGCCTTGGATGGATCCAGAGCATTGAGGAGAAGGGAACACGGAACAGCCTCCTCGTGAGCTGCAGATGGGGCTCCAGGACCCCAATAATGGAGGGATGGGAAACTGGACTTTGGAGAATTCCTAGAAGACGGTGCCATATAAGGAAAGAACCAGACAGGTTCAGAGAGCCCCTGTGGCTTTTTGTTCTGAGATGCAGCGGCGGCGGGGCACCAGGGCGAGGGTCAGGATATTTTGAGTGCTCATGGGAGTGAGTGGAGGATTGATTTAGGGTTATGATCAGGGTCATTGTTGGGGGTCAGTGTTAGAGCTGATAGGTTCTGATGGGAGTCAAGGGGGAGGACCTAAAGTTTGGGAGAAGATGGGCAAAAGAAACGAAACTTGGAAACGGATTGGGTAAGTATGCCCTGTTCCTCGGCCTTGGGGCAGCATCAGAAATTGGAGGTCACAGTGGCGTAGGCTGTCGAGGTCACACACCCCGCTATATGATTCCTGCTGTGCTATCGTCTAAGCATACGCAGGCCCTGTCTGTTGGCTGCCGGAGTCAGGAAGGGTCCCAGTTTCTAACAGATCCCTAGGGATGTCTGAAACCACTCAACCTTCGGGGGTCCAGGGCCTCTTAGCAGTCATATGCAAGAGGAGTCAGGCCACACAAAGCTGGCAAGCTGTTCAGCTGCATGGGGGAGCTGTCCAGGACCTGGGGGTGTCACTGTTGAAGAGCGCGCATGGACTGAGGAAGACCATTTGAGGGTGGGTGACTACCAGGAGCAAGGAGAGCAGGAGTGGTTGGTGGCACAAGACCACAGAGACAGGGTGCAAAAGAGTTTTAACATTGCACTGAGGTGGTGGTGACAAGGACAGGAGCGGATGGATGTGAGGTCCAGGGCCTCAGAGACTGAAATGATCAGGGCGGGTCTGTGTTGGCAGGTCTTGGAGAGAGGGCTGCTGCACAGGTCTCAGGGATTGGAGGACGTAGCTTGAGGTCAAAACAGATAAGGCATATCACGTTAGATTATTGAAAACAAGGTTAGTTTAGTGTAAGACCTGAAACTATTTGCAGAAAGCATCCTAGGACTTTTTTTTTTTTGCAAAAAACTCCAACTGCCCAGGAAGTAATAGCAAGAACCATTTAGTAGGATTGCCTGAGATGAAAAAGCTTCCTCACAAGGAAACTGTATATACCACTGTTAACTAAATGCCGCTGTAGAAATTAATTTAGAGTTTTGATATGGGAGAGCAATTAGAAGGGACAGAAGCCTTTGTTTTTCTTTTCTTTTTTTTTTTAAAGATTTATTTATTTCTCTATTGTGTACACAGTATTCTGCCTGTGTGCCAGATCTCATTATAGATGGTTGTGAGCCACCATGTGGTTGCTGGGAATTGAACTCAGCACCTCTGGATGAGCAAACAGTGCTCTTAACCTCTGAGCCATCTCTCCAGCCCCTGTTTTTATTTATTTATTTTATTATTCATATTCATATTCATATTCATATTCATATTATTATTATTATTATTATTATTATTATTATTGGTGTTTTGAGACAGGATTTCTCTGTGTAGCCTTGCCTGTCCTGGACTCCCTTTGTAGACCAGGCTGGCTTTGAACTCACAGAGATCAGCCTGCCTCTGCCTCCCGAGTGCTGGGATTAAAGGCGTGCGCCACCACGCCTGGCTCTGTTTTTATTTTTCGAGACAGGGTTTCTCTCTGTAGCCCTGGCCGTCCAGGACTCACTATGTAGATCAGGCTGGCCTCGAACTCAGAGATCCGCCTGCCTCTGCCTCCCGAGTGCTGGGGTTAAAGGCGTGGACCACCACTGCAGAACAAAGTGTTCTATCAGAGACAACAGGGTGAGACCTTAAAGGGAAAGGGGGTTTCACTTCGCTTTAAGGCCTGGAGAGACAGTGGCATGGACAGCAGGGGTGGGGCAGGGCGGGGCATGAACAGGGAGCTAAGAAGTGCTAGAGAGCTGAGAGAGCCCCACGGGGAGCCTGACTACAGCTCAAGGGCAATTGTTTGCTCCTGTGAGCTTTGTTTAGAAATCCTTTACCTGCAGAAGACCGGAGCTGCAGGGAAGGCATGGCCTACTTTTCAAAGGGGCTGCTAGGGGAGTGTGTGAGCCAGCAAAGGCTCCTAAAAGCTAAAAGTAGAACCACCTTATGATCCCGGGCTATGCCAGAGAACAGTGAGTCAGCACACCACGGGACACTGCTCACCCGGGTTTATTGCAGCATCTTCACAACAGCCAAGGCACAGAGCTGTCCAGCTCTGTGTGTGAAAACGCGTGGTACATACACACACCATGGAGCTTTATTCTGACCATAAAGAAGAAATCTTGCTATTTTCAGGAAAATGAACGCAACTGGAGACTGTCATGTAAAGCTACACAGTGAGCTGGGTAGTGGTGGCGCAGCACTCGGGAGGCAGAGGCAGGGGGATTGCTGTGAGTTCGAGGCCAACCTGGTCTACAAAGTCAGTCCAGGACAGCCAAGGCTACACAGAGAAACCCTGTCTCCAAAAACCAAAAAAACCCAAAAAACAAAAAACAAAACCAAAAACAAAGCTACATAGTGAGTTTGTGATCAGCCTATGATATACGAGGCTTTGTCTCAGAAAAAGCTGTATAATTTCATCTTTCAATAAAAACTATTTTCTTGTATTTTTAGTATACAAAGTATTGTTTTTTAAACATGAAGAATTTAAAATACTGGCTCAATAACATCATTTAGTACAATATTGTGCAGCTGTAGCCTCTTCTAGTTTCAAAATATGGCATCAGTTCCCCCCCCCCCAAAAAAGTTATTTCCATTAAGAAATTGTTCCCAAGCCAGTCGTGGTGGCACACACCTTTAATCCCAGCACTCGCACTCGGGAGGTAGAGGCAGGTGGTTCTCTGTGAGTTCGAGGCCAACCTGGTCTACAAAGTGAGTCCAGGACAGCCAGGGCTACACAGAGAAACCCTGTCTTTAAAAAAAACCAAAAAAGAAAAAAAAAAGAAAGAAAGAAAGAAAGAGAGAAAGAAGGAAAGAAAATTCCCCCACCCCCAGACTCCCAACGACAAATCTGCATCTTTCTGTAGGCTTCCCTGTGTCTGGACACTTTACCTAGAGGCAGCTGCACACTGGAGACTTGTGTGAGCCTCCTGCTTTCAGCACTCACCCTTGTAGCAAGCAAATCTTCAGTGCTGGCTTGTATTCTATGGTGTGGATGGACCATACACTGTTAACCAGGCCATCGGATGATGGATCTTTGGGCCGTTTCCACCTCTTGACAGTTTTAAGTTCCTCTGAATGTTCATGCATAATTACTTGTCTGAACATAAAGTTTTAAATCACCTCTCTGTCTCTCTCTCTCTGTGTCTCTGTCTCTCTGTGTGTGTGTCTCTGTCTCTGTCTCTCTCTGTCTCTGTCTCTCTCTGTGTGTCTCTGTCTCTCTCTCGTGTGTGTGTGTGTGTGTGTGTGTGTGTGTGTGTGTGATTGTTTTTCATGTTTAAAGTCCCCTTTAGGAGTCAGGGATATGACTCAGTGGTTAAGAGCACCAATGCCCCTTCCAGAGGACGCAAGTTCAATTCCCAGTACTCGGGCTGGGCAGCTCACAACTGCATGTAACTTCTGGTTCCAGAAGATCTCTCCCTCCCCCTGCCCCAGAGCATCCCTTACCCTCTTATGGACTATAAAGACAGCTGCACTCACATGCACACACACTGCTGCCGACACATAGATAAAAATTTAAGTGGGCTGGAGAGATGGCTCAGTGGTTAAGAGTGCTGCCTGTTCTTCCAAAGGTCCTGAGTTCAATTCCCAGCGGCTACACGGTAGTTCACAACCATCTGTAATGTGATGATGCCCTCTTCTGGGCTGCAGGTGTACATGCAGGCAGAGCACTGTATACGTAATAACAAATAAACAATTTTTAAAAAAAAAGAAAAATTTAAAGATAAGTAAAAAACATTCTTTCTGAATGTTTGTTTGTTTTTGTGACACAGCCCCAATACATAGCCCTTGTTGGCATGGAACTTACAGATCAGGCTGGCCTTGAATTCACAGAGATCTGCCTGCCTTTGCCTCCCAAGTGCCGGGATTAAAGGTATCTACCACCATCTCTACCAGCTTCCCTAGTTTTAACACTCTCATCTCTTTAGTAATTTTAAGCATTTGTTTTCTATGCATATTCTCAGTCTACATCCTGTTGACCCATATTCTCAAAATATTATTATTTCTGGTGGCTTGCTTCTTGATTTTTTTTTTGAGGGAGGGGGTTCGAGACAGGGTTTCTCTGTGTAGCCTTGGCTGTCCTGAACTCACTTTGTAGACCAGGCTGGCCTCAAACTCACAGCGATCCCCCTGCCTCTGCCTCCCGAGTGCTGCGATTAAAGGCGTGCTCTCCTAGCTTGCTCCTTGGTATGATTTTTAATTGTCATTTTTCCCTGGTGGCACAGGCCAGGATGTCCTTGTCCGTGACTGAAGAGTATTTGTGATTTGCTTCTAGAAACAGTTAGCACTAGAGATGATGTCCTAGACCCCGTGTACAGATGGCATTCCATGTCCTATCACGGAGCCACGCTCGGGGTGCATCCTTTGATTCCTTCCTGGAGTCCAGGACAGGTGAGCTTCCCTTCTGCCCTCCTGGGCCCTGTGAGCCAACCCCTCCCCACAGCCCTGGCGCTCTATCCCGCTTACATTAGCTTGTCAAGTTTTCTTTCCTGCTACAGAGCAGCCATTGGTAGGTGTTAATGTTGGAGCGTTGTTAGGTGTTCCCTGAAGTCTGTTCTGTTGTCAGGATCGCAGTGATTTTAAACCTACATTAAAACCTTCTGGTGCCCTTGGAGTGTCCTTTGAAGGCACTGTCCCTACCTTGGGCACTGAGGACTACCTTCCCCAGAGAAGAGAGTGTCTGGCTTCTGAGCCCCACTTGACATGGGGGAAAATGTGTCCACTTGCAATTGAATGGCCAGCTCCTGCTTTTCTGAGGGAAGGTGACATCAGAACTCCAGATGAAGACATGCTTTTCCAGGCAAGAGCTATAGGTCTCGCCAAGCCCTAAGAGGCAGCCGGAGGTCAGGAATGTGAGAAATGCACTGGGTGACCATTCACCTGGAGCCTTGTTCTTCAGGCACTGGCTCAGGGCTGAGTCTGTGGCCTAGGCTTGGCTGCCAGTGGGCCCCAAGGATGTCACCAGAGACTATGTGGCATCTCGTTAGAACAGCGTAAGGAGACATCTGAGCTGGGAGGAGGCTTGTCCCCTCCATGCTCGGCTGTTTCTGTCCCAGGTATTAGAGTGGCTTTCTCCCAGCTGCTCCCCTCCCTGTGCTCTGAGTGACTTACCCACGGGCTTGGCATGTGCTGGGCTCACTGGAGACCCCTTGCTCTCTGCAGTCCAGGGTCCTGAGTAGTACTGGATGCCAGCACTCTTACTGTCTTCTAGAACTTTCTGACCCATCTTTAGCATGTGCTACAAAAGCCTAAGGTACCGCTGAAGGAACAGTTTATCTCAGCATTAGCTAAGACCACAAATCATGTGTCTTCTGGGAACTATCCCCAGGTGTAGCTGGGGTGGGGGGGCAGTGAGAAGAGTTTGACCAGATGCATTCCCAGTGCCGAGGCATGGGCTTTGTTCTCTGGGCACGCAGCATCAACTTGTTGGGGGTGTGGAAAGGGCGGAGAGTGTATAGTTGCAAGAGCAACCTGATGGGCCAGCCCAGAGCAAAATCGTTCTAGGCTTTTCCTTCTGGTGAGCAAGACGGTAGTGAATGTCTGTAGCGCACCTTGCTGCCTCGTTCCTACCTTCCTGGAAAGTGAAGCCACACCTGTCCTGGCAGAGCTGAGCTACAGCATCCGGGTTCCTGCTGCTGTTCAGGCCGCACTGGAAGTGTTGACCTTCTCCCCCCCCCCCCCACCTCACTCCTCCCCCCCACCCACATCTGGCTAGCAAGTTCTCATGCCCTCAGAGAAACCCCTTGGGCTCCTGTCGGGGCGTCATCAGTGCTGGGCATGTGAGTGTGTCCACTTCCACGCATCCTGCAGTTCTGAGGAACCATCCACCAGAAGCTCTCATGGCTCAGAAGAATCTTGGCAGTGGGTGTCCACAGTGATAAGGTGCAGCCAAGATGTCTGTACCGCACCAACTGTGTAGGATCACACTGGCAGCAGCTTTAAACCCTGCTTGGGGGCTGGAGAGATGGCTCAGCAGTTAAGGGGACTCACTGACTGCTCTTCCAAAGGACCCAGGGTTCAATTCCCAGCACCCACACGGCAGCTCACAACTGCCTATAACTCTAAGATCTGACGCCCTCACACAAACATATGTGCAGGCAAAACACCAGTGCACATAAAATAAAAAGTAAATAAATTAGTTTTAAAAATGGAAGCAAGGGCTATGGGGAATACCTATTCCCTCTTGTTTCTGCTCTTGATTTCCAGATGTGCAGTTGGGGAGTGCGGTCAGCGGCAGGCAGTACGGGCTCAGGTTCTGGCGCCTTTCTTCGCTGTCCTGTTACAGTGGGCTGGGTATTGTAGATCCAGGTATGGCTGGCACACAGTGATTTATGAGTCTGTAACCATCAGTGCCCCTCAGACAAGCACAGCCCTTTGTCTGGCCTAGAACAAGCTCCTATCTTTATAATTAGTGTGGACAATGACCAGGACCCGGGACCTTGGTGCTCAGCGGAGCAGAATAGAATCTAGTAGTATGTAAAGTCATGGGGAGCATGGAT
Source organism: Acomys minous (assembly GCF_964271855.1). Lineage (NCBI taxonomy): Eukaryota > Metazoa > Chordata > Mammalia > Rodentia > Muridae > Acomys > Acomys minous. The sequence continues at coordinate 63,810,539 of NC_140491.1, read as the reverse complement.
GGAGGCTGAATAGCAACAGTTACCTTCTGAATAGATTACTTTTTAAAACCTCTAATACAAGAGGGGAAGGCTGCAAGGGACCTCTGAGGAGGAGACAAAGTGACAATGGGGTTTTGTGACTCTGAAGCTCCGGGAAGAAGCCTGGCAGGGGTTAGCTGCTCTGGATGACCCTCAGGCCAGACTGCTGGCTGTGCTGCAGAGCAGCCGGCACCAGAGAGGAAGAGCCTCTCCCTGGAGGCTTGTGAGGCCCGTGAATTGCAGCGCTGGCTGCAGACACTGCACGTACAGTCAGCACAGGTGAGCAAGTGAGTCACTCACTCCCCCTGCCTTCCCCCCAGGGTTCTGAGCTCCTCACCTGGCTGACCAGATCTCTCTGGAGTCCACAGAGACCCTGAGGGTGGGTGTGCCCACAAGTCCCTGGCCAAGGCTCTGTCTGTGAGCTTGCCCTCAGCATCCTGAGGGCTGTGTAGATTGGACTCAGTCCACTCATCTTCCAACCACTTGCTACCCACCGGCCCAGGCCAGAGGATCAGAGCTCTCAGCCCTGACCTGCCCCAGGGCTCCAAGCCTCTCCCCCAAGCTACGTAGCACATCTTCATGGCCTCCAGACAGTGCCTCACTGGAGGCTGGGCTCAGGGTATTCCAGCACATTCCTAGGCCACGCAGTCAAGGCCCTCACAAAGCCCTCCCCCAGGGGGATGGAGTCATTGGCCAATATCTTCTTCCTGGCTCGTATCCACCATCTCAACCATGAGGGCAAATTCAGGAACAGGGGCTGAGGCCCTCCTTCTATCTCTTGTGTTCAGTGGGACAGGAAGAAGCCAGATGTGAAGGCTGTTTGTAGCCCCACTATAGGGTCGTGTGGAGCTGTGGGCCTCCCAGGATGGGGGGGCCTCAAGGACCAGGATCAGGAGCCCCTCATACCACTTCATCTGAGAAAACGTATCAAAGTGTAGACCCCACCCCCATGTTGCTACCCAGAACCCTGCTCTTTGCTGGCCCAGATGGAGCCCTTCTGGGGATATCTACTGGTCCCTCAGTGCTCGATGGTTCAATCCTGCCAGTGAGCTCCAGCAGGAGTGTGTAGCCTGCCTGAGCCAGCAGACCACCCTCCTCTCCGTGACCTTTGTCAGTTGGTTAACCCATCTGTTTGTTGAGCCTATCAGCAGGCACCCCGGACAGGAACTCCTGAAGGGATGTGTTCCGCTGTGTCATCCCGAAGGGGGAGCAGTCTTTGGTGTAAGCCTAGAAAGTCATGAGAGGAACACCCAGTCCCAGAGTCCCCGGCCCGGCTAGGAGGTCCAGGCTGTGACCAGGTCTGTATGAGGCATTTGAAGACGGAGAGAGGTTTCCAGTTGCTGCTACAGCTGTAGTAATATCAGACAACGTAAGATGTACAGACCCCAGCTTATGGCTGGAGGTCCCTCAAGGGGGCGTTGATGTGTGCGTGCCTGCTGTACTGAGGCCACCGCTCCAGGCAACACCATTGATTTCCACCCTGTTGCCGTTGAGATTCAAGGATGGGAACCCTGGAGGGACAATCCTCTTGGGGCCTGTCCTCCCACAGTTCTGGTTTGGGTGTTGGGCACTGGGAGCCACCTAGGCCTCCTAGTTGGACCTGGGAGGTGGCCTGTGTGTCCACAGCAACTACGACCCACATAGCTTCATTTCCTGTCACACCTGCCTCTCAAAACCATTGAAGGGCACCAAGGAACCAAGATGGCCACACACCCAGGAACAATGTGGGATACCCCCCATACCCCCCCCCCGCCCCACCCCACCCATGCCATTCTTGAGCCTGAATGGCGGCTGTGCCCGGAGAGAGTGCAGGGAGGCAGAAGGCAGGCTAGTGTTTCTGGTGTCTTCTGTTACCCTGAAGCTTTTCAAAGAGTGTCTGGGCTGCTGAATGTGCCTCTCCTGCTCTCTCCAAGGCAGGCATCCTACACAAAGGGGGCTCTTGTCCCGAACAGGCCCCTTCTGGGAAGAAAAGCCTTTGTCCAGGAGCAGGGCCGCCCAGCAGGCGGTGCATGCTCCACTGCCCACCGCCGCGCCCCGTCGAAAGGGGCCCCATTCAGGCCTGTCTGCCCGGATTAGCAGGGACTCACGACTCAATGCGCTGCGATATTTCATGTCGAGGGCAGCGGCTGGCTCTGGGCAGAATCAATGCCTGCTTTTGTCTGCTGAGTTATTTTATTTACATTTTTAAAACAGCTTATCAAGGTAAAAAGATAGCTTTGCAGGGAAAAAAAAAGCGTTTGGCTTGGGGCCGGCATAGAAGTAGGAGGCTGAGCTTGCATTGGGGTCCTAGGCCACGCAGTCTGGGCCTCCGCCAGCCTGGCACCTGCCCAGCCCTCCTGCAGTTCAGGGGAGTAGGGGAGACGGGAGGACGGGACACTTCCAGAAGCTTCCATCCTGGCCCCTCTGTGTTTTCTTGATTGTTTTCCTGAAAGCCAGTAGGCTTGAGCTCGGTGCTCCTCTCACCCAGCTGGCTGTACACTTCTGAGTGCATCTTCCCGGCAGCAGCGGTTAAGTCAGGGTCCTGTTGCCTCCGTTCATCTTCAGCCTCATCCTAGTCTCTTCCTCCTCCGGAACCGGTATCCAAGTCCCTCTACCACGCCTTTTCACCGGACAGGCAGGCGATCTTCCTTCATGCTTGCTTGGGCCTGCCAGGTCACCCACACGACCAAGCACCATTCTATCATGACCTCAGAGAAGATTCTGCAGAAATGGCCGAAGACCCATCTTACGCTGGTCTGACCACAATGACAGACCACAAAGCACCTTGAAACTCAAGCTAGGCCAAAGCCAGGGGGCTTCCTGGAGGAGGTGGTTCTGGGTTCTGCTGCCTCCCCTCACCCTCAGTGAATGAGGGCACTTGGAAGAAGCTGGACAGAACTGGTAAGGCTCCTCCCTCGTCCTAGCCACTGCCCAGGTAGGCTATCAAAACAGTACTGAGACAAGTCTCCCAAACATCCCAAGGCCACCACAAATACACTGTCAATGGACAACGATGCTGGCCATACACCAAGGCCACCTGGCCGCCAGGGGGCAGCCTAGGTGCGTGGAGAGGTCCTGCCTGGCATACACACCGCTGCAACCTGGGTTGTACTCTGCTCTAAGCGACCCCACACAGGGAGGATAAAGGGGCACCTCAAGTCCCCTGGGCGCTGATGGTCAGCTCGTGTCCCAATCTCCCTAACAGATGAGGCTTGAGTGTGTACACCTCAGAAGCAAAGCCCACTCTGGGACTGGCCTCTCAGTCAGGGGCTTTAGGTCCCCTTCAGGGCTGGCTCGGGGAAGACAGACTGTCTGGAACACTGCTTAGGACACTAATGGTGCAGTTGTGGGAAGTTCCAGACCCTTCACCCATGGTCCCTTGCCACCCCATCCAACCTCCCTTCTCCCCCAGCCACTGGCAGAGTCTGGACCCACAAGTGGAAGAGAATAGCCCAACCCTTGGCTCCCCTGTCCCTGATGAAGCCAGGTCAGGCCCAGGGAATGGGCCTTAGGGGATTCTGGGTGGTCATGGTCAAAACATGATGAGTGTATGAGGTGCTGGACATCCTTGGTTTGGAGGGTCTGTGGTCCAGAAGGCCTGTGTGTGAAGCTATGGATGTCAGCTGTGATCACTCCTCCCTGCCCTCTCCAGGTCCTGACGACCATCCTTATAGCCTCTATCTCTCCTCAAACCATGCATATCTTCCCCCTGCCCTGAGACCATCCCACGCCCTGTGCCTCATGGGGCCTGGTGAGGCCAAGCCCCCTGGACCACAGCCAGCTGTGGAGGCACTGGGTCAGAGCACAGGGAAAGCCCAGCCTGAACCCCTTGGGCTAGATGCCGCCAAGCCTTTCCCAGGCCTCTATTTTGGGCTCTCTGAGCCTTGGGGGTGGGGTGCCAGATAGCTCTGTTGCAGCTCATACTGGTTATTTTTGTTCATAATGGGAGCGAGATATATGGAAATTATTAATAGCCTCCCAGGCTATGGTACGTGCTGGTACTCAGGGCCAGCATGTGCTCTGTCCAGTGGTGGGAAGGTCTCGGCAGCACAGCAGGTTTGGGGGAACTGCCTCTCAGCCACACCCACTCCCCTCAGATGCTGCCCCGGCTATGAATGGCCGCTACCTCCAAAGCAGGTGGTTTGGTCATCTCAAGCATCCATGACAGTGTAGGGACAGATGTGACCACAGTCTTTTACACTTGACCTTCCCTCTAACTCCCCAGTGACTTGAACTGGGGGTGAGGCCTGGAGGTGCTGAGTCTCTTTAGATAAATCTCAGAGGGACTATGCTTCCAGGAATCTGATGTGGGTCCCCAAACCCCAAGGCATGAGGTGCATCCTGGCCCCTCTGTCCCATGTCCCCAAGACTGGCTGATCTTCTGGACCTGTGGGTATGCCTGGGAGAGATAGGGCCGCTGCATAGGTCACTGTGGGTCTCTTGCCCCAACTGCCTGACCCTTGCAAGCCCTGAGTAGAACTCTGGGAACTAGGATAGATGAGTGAGCCCCTTACACACACACACACACACACACACACACACACACACACACACACACGCCAGAGACTGGGTTGGTGCAGTACACTTCCTGCTATGAATGTGGATTCCCAGTGCCTCAGCCCAGCAGCTATATCGCTAGCCACATGAAGACCCTTGACTATGTCTGTGGCGACCAGTGACGGTACAGAGCACAGGAGCCCTCTCTGTGGCCCTGTGCCCCCTCGCAGGCACCACGTGTAATCACTCTCTATGTGTTGCCAGGCAATTGCGTTTGGGCATGAAGTTGAAGCTGCCGTCAGAGCCGGATGGTGAAAAGGTAAATGTCTTTCTCATGCAAATCATTCAGGTTCAAACTTGGATAAAGCCCAGGTCTCCAGAAACAGTGCCTGGAGGGGGTTGGGGGAGGCTCTCGTGACCAAGCTCCAGGCTTCCTGCAATGTTCCAGCTGGGAGGGCAGGGCCTAAGAGGAGGCCAAGGAGTACCAACTAATGCAGTGATGGGGGGTGGGGCGTCCACATAACATGCAGAGGCCCTTCCTGTCGTAGGGAAGGCACCACCAGGCACAGCAGTGCTGCTGCTTTGTCCCAAGTCACCTGGAGCCTGAAACTTAGCCTGTCGTGGTGATGCGCACCTGACTTAATCCCAGCACTCATGAGGCAGAGTCAGGTGGGTCTCTGAGCTCCAGGTCGGCCTGGGCTACACAGAGAAACTCTCTTTGTGCATGTGTGGTGCGGATGCTGCTGAAATTTTTTTTTTGAGACAGGGTTTCTCTATGTAGCCTTGGTTATCCTGGACTCGCTTTGTAGACCAAGCTGGCCTCGAACTCACAGCAATCCACCTGCCTCTGCCTCTCGAGTGCTGGGATTAAAAGCGTGCGCCACCACGGTGGGCTTTAAAAAAATTTTTTTTATTTAACTTTAATGTATGTGCGTTGGTGTGAGAGTTTCAGATCTTGGAGTTACAGATAGTTGTGAGCTGCTGTGTGGGCTGGGAATTGAACTCAGGACCTTTGGAAGAGCAGACAGTGCTCTTAACCACTGAGCCATCTCTCCAGCCCCATCTGCTGAAATTTTAAGGTGGGTGGAGTGGAGGGTTGTTCAGTCCAGACCTGCTGCCACTCCTGCCCTTGGGATAAACGATGTAGTCTTGAAAGCCGTTGCGCCCCCCCCCCCCCAGCACAAGGTCACAGTAGCTCTGAGGACATGGCAGGGCTGAGGGAGGGCTGAGAGCAGCCAGTAGGATATGTGGGACATAGGACCAAAGACTAGTGTTCAGCTAGAACAAGGTCCTCTGCTCTGTCCCATCCGGGAAATGTGTGTGAGTATCACAGCTCTGCGGGGACAAGTATCCTGGCTGCCAGGAGCCACAGAACACCTCAAAGTCACACAGCACAACAAACCTCACCCGACAGACACTGGGAGGGAAAAATGCAGGAGCGTGGCTGCCTCTGCTCGGGCGAGAAGCAGCAGAGAACTGGGCAGACGATGGGCTTTATATGGGCTTTTGTGGTGGGATTTCAAGTCCTGAGCTTGGTCTTTCTACTCTGTAGATAAGGGCAGGGGCCAGGCATTAGGCCAGTGAGTGGGTTCCGTGGGTGAAACTTGGTGGTTGGAGGTGATTGGTGAAGGAGGGGCCTGGACACTCATGGGCCTCGAAGGGTTTACAATGTGTCCGTGGGCTGGAGGTAGCAAACAGGACTCTTCTTTAGGGCCCATGGAGGGGTCTACTGAGGTCTTGGGAAATAGCTGGTGTGTTTCTGGGCTATAGCCCAATGCCCCTTCACGGTTTCTCCAGCAGCCTATGGGTGCAGCTGCTCTCCTGTTCCCGCCCCTGCCCAGCTTGGTGAGCACCAAGGCTCTTGGAGTCTCTAATTCTTGGTTATGGGATGCATAGGCTGATAGTGACCACTAGGGACAAGGCTCTGGATGCATTGGCCTGGAGACAAGGCCCACGTGTGTAGATGTGCACATGCAGGGTCACGGTCAATAAGCATGAGCTGGACCGAGTGGGCTGCCTCCTTCTGTACCTTGCCCAAGGGGCCCAATATTGCTTGGCTTCTGCTTAGAGGCCAGCTGTGGGGGCCATTCACAGACTCCTTCAATTGTTGTGCTCCAGGTAGGAGGAGGGTGTGGTCCTGAGTCTGTGCTTCCTTGCAGATGAGCACCCTACTGCTTCTCCAGGGCAAGTGGACTGTATTAAGCGCTACACAGCAGCTGACCTGCCAGCTGACCTCCAGAGGAAGCTGCTAGCCCTCACGGCCAGCACTAGCTTCCCCCATCCTGGGCATTGCCATGTCAATCCCATAAAATCAGGCAGACGTCTGGACACTAGCACCTTGGGCTCCTTATCCCTGTCAGGGCCAAGGCAGACAGTATAGATAAGCTGCATCTTCGAGGAGCGAGTATGAGTCAGCGCACGGTCCCCACTCCACACAGGGCGCTGTTCGATAACCCTGTGGATAACCCTGGCACTGTCCACTCTGGCCTCTGTTGTTGATTCTCTCCTCTGACCAGGTTTTCCATCACGCCCAGTATTCAGAGTCTCTTACAACACAACAAAGCAACGTGGCTTGAAGTTGGATGAAGGACTTGAACAGTCACCTTGCCAAAGATGATAAGCAGGTAGAAATAAACATTAGGGAATTACAAATTAAAACAAGACATTACTGTACACAATTGAATGACAGAAATCTTAGATGTTAACCTATGTGGATTAGTCAGGATTCTCTCTAGAGTAATAGACTTATGGAAATATATATATATATATATATATATATATATATATATATATATAGAGAGAGAGAGAGAGAGAGAGAGAGAGAATGAATTATAGGCTGTGGTCCAGCTAACCCAACAATGGTACCTATGAATAGAAGGTCCAGGAAGCCAGCAGTTGTTCAGTCTGCAAGACTGGATGTCTCAGCTGATCTTCAGCAGAGGACAGTATCTTGAAGAAATAGGCTTTAATGACAGTGAAGAGATGGGCTAGCTAGCAAGATGAGAGCAAGCATGCAGAATGGAGCTCCCTTCCTCCGCTTCCATAGGCCTCCAGCAGAAAGTGTGGTCCAGGTTAGAGGCGTGTCTTCCCAGCTTGAAAGATCTGGAGTAGAAGTGAATTGTCCCACTTCAAATCAAGCAAACATCCCTTGTGGGTGTGTCCCTCCAGACGTGGTCACGCTAACAATCAAGATTAGACTATCCATCACAAGCCCACCTCTGCCAACTTGATATAGTTATGTCTCCTTGTGTCGTACTTGATTTCCAAATGAAAACAATAACCAGGTCATAATTACACCCAACATAATACAAATACCCCTTGTGTAACTATAAACTCATTATAGGTTTAGAATGGGTGGCACTATCTCTTGAAGAATATTCTTTTAATATGTCAAACTTAATATATAATAACCATTGATATTCTCTTAATTGATGTTACACCACAAGATAAAGAATCAAAAGCTAGCGCACGCCTATAATCCCAGCACTCAGGAGGCAGAGGCAGGTGGATCGCTGTGAGTTCGAGGCCAGCCTGGTCTACAAAGCGAGTCTAGGACAGCCAAGACTACACAGAGAGACCCTGTCTCGAAAAACCAAAAAGAAAAAAAAAAAAGCTAGCGCAGCACTCGTGAGAGCAGGTCCTGCACCTTGCCTGAGCAGCACAATAGAGCTGACCCTGGTGGGGTGTGTGTGTGAGACATGTTGACCCCCAAGAGCGTGAGTGTGGGAGAGCTGGCCCTGCCCCTCACCTGCTGCAGCATTTGGGAGAGTTGGCCCTGCCCCTCACCTGGGCAGCACATTAGAGCTGGCCCTGGACGTGGGGGTTGCAGGTGAGCTAGCCCTGGCTCTTGTCTGCTGTGTGGTAGCAGGGGCAAGAGAGAGATGCCCTCCTCCACTCTCTTCTCCTTCACCATCTGTGTGGGAGAGCTGGCCATGTCCCTCACCATCTGCATGACCCTCGGCATCATCATCTCCCTCATCATTGGCAACACTCAGGACAGTAAGCCCTGCGCCTCACCTGGGCAGCAGGGCAGAGCTGGCCCTGGGTGGAGGCTGTTCCCGGTGAGCCACCTCGAGGGCGTGAGAGTGGAAGAGCCGGTAGGTTGACCAGCTCGGATACCTCTCAGGCCCAGATCCGGGGATTTGACTTGGCCCACTCCAACATCTATCCCGTTGATGAACTGCTGGAGTGCAGGAAGGGGCCGGTCCTACAGATCCAAAACTACAGGATCTCCATGACACAGGGCAACAACAGGATATCCAAGGGGAGCCCCAGTGAGGTTCCAGTATTGATAATGCAGCATAAGCCAGAGGCCTGGAACCAGACCAACGAGTCATTGCAATGAACATTTGCAAGGAAAGATGTGTGGACAAAATGGTGTACTGTGGACACACTGTGACACAATCCCAGCTTCCATATCAAGATTTTTTTTTCTTTGTTGGGGGAAAGGTTACAAGGGTTGAAGGCAGGTACCAGGGAAGGGGGAGGTGTGTAGGATTAGGGTACATTATGTGAAATTCTTAAAGAACCAATAAAAAGTTAAAAATATAAAATAAAAGAGCCAAAAGCTGGGTGTGGTGGCATGTGCCTTTAATCTCAGCACTGAGGAGGCAGAGGCAGGTGGATCTCTGTGAGTTCGAGGCCAGCCTGGTCTACAACGCAACTACCAGGACAGCCAGGACTATATAGAGAAATCCTGTTTAAAAAAAAAATCAAAGGCTACACAGAGAAACCCTGTCTTGAAAAATAAAAAACAAACAAACAAACAAAAAACAAAATCAAACAGAACCCTAGAAAATGAAGAAAGAAAGCCTGAATATCTGTACAAATACATTCTTAACAAAATACGACAGAAGCTGAGTGTGGTGGTGCATGCCTTTAATCCCAGCACTCGGGAGGCAGAGGTAGGTGGATTGCTGTGAGTTCGAGGCCAGCCTGGTCTACAAAGTGAGTCCAGGACAGCCAAGGCTACACAGAGAAACCCTGTTTTCAAAAAGAAAAAAAAAAAAAAAAAACAAAGACAGAAACAGGCATGCCAATTATAATAGTTGTTTCTGTAGCTGGTCACATGGCCTTGGCTGGTATAACAACTTTCTTCAACTACTCTTTCGGTATTTCTCCACCCTTGGCAAGCATCTCAACAGGTCTGGGCTTTGTTCCCCCCCCCCCCCCCCGAGACAGGGTTTCTCTGTGTAGCTTTGGCTGTCCTGGACTAACTTTGCAGACCAGACTGGCCTCGAACTCACAGCCATCAGCCTGCCTCTGCCTCCCAAGTGCTGGGATTAAAGGCGTGCACCACCACCACCTGGCTAGTCTTGGCTCTTTTTCTGGAGGAGTGATCCATACCTTTATTCCTGAAGGGGGGGGTGGTCTATGCCTTTGTCATCCTGCCTGGATTAGGCTAGTGTAGTTTCCCAGTGACTTCAGTCACAGGACACAGTGGATACTAAGAGATGCCCTAGAGCAGGGGTTCTCAACCTTCCTAATGCTGTGTGATCCTTTAATACAGTTCCTCATGTTGTGGTGACCCCTCCCAGTCATAAAATTATTTTCATTACTACTTCATAACTAATTTTCCTACTGGTATGACTCGTAATGTAAATATCCGTGTTTTCTGATGATCTTGGTGACCCCTGTGAAAAGGTCGTTAGAACCCCCTAAAGGGTTCGTGACCCACAGATTGAGAACTGCTGCCCTAAAGGATCTCCTGCACTCCAGACATAAACTTTCCTCCCTCCTCTGTAGAGAAGTGACCCAATTTCCCCTTCATAGTCTGGATCGATCACCTCCTAACACTGTTATTCCTTGCTTAGTCTGTCGCCTTAAGGGCATCAGAAGGACAAAGTGGTCCCAGGGAAGTCTGAGCTTCAGTTCAGTGGACTGTTGTGGCTCCTGGCAGGAGCAGTCGCCCCTCTCGGACAAAAACTTCTAGGCCAGCAGGATTTAAGGTTGTAGGATCAAGAAGCAAAACTTCCTATAGGTCACTAGGGGTGACAGGGAGAGGCACTAACTGTTCCCCTCGATGGATCCTGCCGATGGCAGAAACCATACCAATTGGATGCTGATTCAAAACTCTGCCCCAACCTACCAGACCGCTGCCACCTAACGGGCACTGTAACTGTGTCTTCAAAAGGCCATCTCACGTTTCTGTCAGCTGCTTCAGGGTGGAGAACATGCTAAGACCAGTAAATCCCATGGCTGTGGGCCCAATGTCACACGTCTCTGGCTGTGAAGGGAGTTCCTTGGTCAGAAGTGATACTGTGTGCAATACCATGATGGCGGATAAGGAATTCTGGAAGTCCACTGATGGTGGTTCTGGGAGAAGCATTAGGTGCAGGAAAGGTACATCCATAACCTGAGTACATATCTACTACAGTACACAGTGTTGTCCTTTCCATGGAGACAGTCCAATGTAGTCAAGTTGCCACCAGTCGCTGGATGGTCACCCTGGGAAACGGGGCCATGTCTGAGGATCAGTGTTAGTCTCTGCTGCTGGCAGATCAGGCTCTCAGAAGCAGCTGGAGCCAAGTCAGCCTTGGGGAGTGGACGCCCATGTGGTCAAGTCCATGCATAGCCGCATCTCTGCCGCCATGGCCACTTTGTTCATGGGTCCATTGGGCAATGACAGGGATGGCCCTGAGGGAAAGAGGCTGACTGTCCCCAGAATGGGTCATCCTATCTGCTCCATCAATGAACTAATCCACAGCTGACGGCGTTTTGATGAGCACTTACACTGGACACAAATATCTTCACATCCTTCACCCACTTGGAGAGACCGGTCCACACACTTCTTCCCCAGATGCCTTTCTCACCAATTTCTCAATCATTTTCTTTCCAAACCCCTGACCATCCAGCCAAACTATTGTCTAGAGCTCGTGAGTCAATAAACATTCACACATCTGGCCATTTCTCCTTCCAAACAAAATGCGTACGGCCCACTGTGAGGATTGCCCTTTACTGGTGTCTTCTAGGGTTGTGCCAGAAAGAGGCTGTAACGCTGCAGCTGTCCACGTCAGCGAAACATGAGTAAACCAGGCCCCAGTCTTCTCTTCCTCGCCCCATGAGGCTATAGGTGCATGTTCAGCAGAAGACAGCATCTTTGTTTCTTTGTTTTGAGACAGGGTCTCTCTGTGTAGCCTTGGCTGGCCTGGACTCACTTTGTAGACCAGGCTGGCCTCGAACTCACAGAGATCCTCCTGCCTCTGCCTCCCCCCACTGCTGGGGTTACAGGTGTGCACTGCTGCACCCAGCTGGCAGCAGACAGCATTTTATTTATTTATTCATTTATTTGTTTATTTTGGTTTTTTATTTTTTCGAAGTAGAGTTTCTCTGTGTAGCCTTGGCTGTCCTGGACTCACTTTGCAGACCAGGCTGACCTCCAACTCATGAAGATCCACCTGCCTCTGCCTCCTGAGTGCTAGGATTACAGGTGTGTACCACTACCGCCTGGCAACAGATGGCATTTTAACAGAAGTAGAAAACACAAGCATTTGACCAACTTCTTCACGTAACTTGCTTGTGCCTTCAGGACCCAGTCACCTCTAGTTGACAGAAAGATTGCTGCTTTGTTCTTCCTTATGACTTGGAGGTCAGACAACAGCTCGTGATGGGCAGCTCGGGTCACATGGTAATGTGGTGGCCTTTTGTCAAATGCTCCGTTTCCACTGGAGCCCAATAACAGGACAAGAGCTGTCTTTTACCTAGAGAACAGGTGTCTGCAGATGATGGTACAGCCTTGCTCCTAGGTCCCAAAGGTCTCTTCTGTGATCACCTATAAGGGGATTGTCCAGGCTCCCAAAGGCATCCTCTCTGCCACTGACATATGGTCCAAGTGATGGACCAGAGTGTACAGCAGCCTGGACCTGTTCAGTTTTCTCCTGTTCCAAGCCCCACACAATGCTAGCACCTTTCCAAGTCATTCACTGATACATGAGTGGGAGGGACACACCCAAGCAAGGAATGAGCTGTCTGCAGAATCCACACAGGACCACTCAGGGCAGTGTTGGGCGTGTGGCACTGCTCGTGCCAGAGCTTGATTTTTTTTTTGGGGGGGGTTTTTTTACACAGGGTTTCTCTGTGTAGCCTTGACTATCCTGGACTCGCTTTGTAGACCAGGCTGGCCTCGAACTCATAGCAATCCTCCTGCCTCTGCCTCCCAAGTGCTGGGATTAAAGGCATGTGCTGGGATTAAATGCCCAGCCAGAGCTTGATTTTTTTAACATGATATTTTTATTGCTTGTTTGGAAATTTCACATCATGCACCCCAGTCATGCTCACCTCCCCGTCCTCCTATGTCCATGCCTTCTCATGTACCCTCCCTTCCCCCCAAAAAAGAAGAAAGGGATGAACAAAGAAAAAACTATTTCTGCTGTCCATATACTCACTGGAGCATGGTTAAAACTCCCAGTGTCAAGCCAGGCGTGGTGGCACACGCCTGTGAGCCCAGCACTTGGGAGGCAGAGGCAGGTGGATCGCTGTGAGTTCGAGGACAGCCTGGTCTACAAAGAGAGTCTAGGACAGCCAAGGCTACGCAGAAAAACTCTGTCTTGAAAAACCAAGAAACAAAAGACAAAAAAAACCCAAAACTCCCAGTGTTCAGCGCCTCTCCCCAAGGGAAAGTCCTTCTCCACCTGAACCCCCACCAGCTGTGCATAGCTACACCTGAGCATCCCTAACACAATGTTTTAAACGTTCTCCTTGATGGCTTCCTCTCTAGGCTGTCAGTTCGGGTGTTGGGGTGGAGGTAGGGGCTGTCCTAGAGCCTTTTATGTCTGAGCTGTGCATCTGCAGTCATCAATAGCACAGCATGAATAGCTTCCTTGCTCAGAGGGAGCGAAGATCCTTGGCTTCCACATCACATGGTTCCCAGCAACAGCACTGACCACGATCATCCACCTGGCCTCCAGCAGCAAAGGACCTCTGCCAGGTCTCCAGCAGCAGTATGGCCTGTGGGCATCAATGTCACCCTCTGCCAAAGCACTGGCCACTGACCAGCAAGGCCTCCGGGAGAAGCACAGACCATGGAGGTCTTCCTAGGAGGTCCAACCCAGCAAATGGACCACTTTTCTTTTTCTTTCTTTCTTTCTTTCTTTTTTTCTTTTGGTTTTTCAAGACAGGGTTTTTCTGTGTAGCCCTGGATGTCCTGAACTCGATTTGTAGACCAGGCTGGCCTCCAACTCACAGTGATCCACCTGACCCTGCCTGAGTGCTGGAATTAAAGGTGTGTGCCACCACACCCGGCTAGATGGACCTCTTTTCCTTTGGAATATCCCACCACAGCTCAGAGCCAGGATGATCTTTTGCCTGGGCAGCCCACTTGAGGCTGAGTCCATGCAAACTCGAGGCTGGCGCACACCACTGTGCTGACCCCACTGGACAAGGACCTGCCCCTTCCACCAACAGGGGCCTTCTCTCACACCTGCCACAGCAGTCGCATCTCCCTCTGCGCATGCACTGCTCTGCTCCTTCGTCTCTCCCTTCTCTTTATTATATAGTCTCTTGTCCTAGTAGCATTTGAAGCTGCTATGTGTCACACAGTGTACCCTTTTTTAAAAAGATTTCTTTAATTTATTGCATATGCGTGATTTATCTGCAGAAGAGGGTATCAGATTACGTTAGATGGTTGTGAGCCACCATGTGGTTGCTGGGGATTGAACTCAGGACCTCTGGAAGAGCAGGCAGCGCTGTTAACCACTGAGCCATCTCTCCAGCCCGCAGTATACCCTTTTGCCCAAAGAGCTTTACATGCAAATTTTCATTGTAATGAGTCGTAGGTCTGGCTCAAGGCTCCTGGCCTCTGCTATACCGTAGTGAGATGCCCTCAGATATCCGGCAATTGTCCAGAGTCCTGGAGATCCTCCAGCTTTGTCCTGTAGGACTGGTCCCTTCATGAATGGGCAACTCAAAACCCTGGGTCTGGGTCTGGTGGTAGCTGGCTTGGTCAGCCTGGGGTTCCACTGAGGGAGGAGTGGGGCACAGGAGGTAGAGCTTGATATTTTTATTTCCCTAGAAACTAACTTTATGAGCCGGGCGTGGTGGCGCACGCCTTTAATCCCAGCACTCGGGAGGCAGAGGCGGGTGGATTGCTGTGAGTTCGAGGCCAGCCTGGTCTACAAAGTGAGTCCAAGACAGCCAAGGCTAACACAGAGAGACCCTGTCTCGAAAAAACCAAAAAAACAAAAACAAAAAAAAAACTAACTTTATTTTCTTTCTTTCCTTCCTCCTCCCCCCATCCTTTCTTTTTTTTAAAAGTTATTTATTATTATGTATCCAGTGCTCTGCCTGCATGTACACCTGCAGGCCAGAAGAGGGCATCAGATCACATTGTAGATGGTTGTGAGCCACCATATGGAGCTGGGAATTGAACTCAGGACCTCTGGAAGAGCAGTCAGTGCTCTTAACCACTGAGCCATCTCTCCAGCCCCTCATCCTTTCTTTTTAAAAACAGAGTCTCACTGTGTAGCCCTGGCTAGCCTGGAACCAGATATATAGACCAGGCTGGCCTGGAACTCACAGGGATCCACCTGTCTCTGCCGCCTGGGTGCTGGAACTCGGGTTTACACTACCATGTCCTGTTAGACACATTCATGAGCTTTGTTCTTGTGTGGAAGTTGCCTGTTCAGCTGTTGTCTTCCTGGAAGCTTCGTTTGCTACGGGCAGAGCATCGTTGAATTGACCATTTCTGAGTCAAGAGTCTTTTCGGTTCTATAATCGATGCTCCGTAAATTATGATTTTTTTTCTAAATGCTGGCTCTTGGGGACACAATATTCCCAGCGTTTTCTTTTGTTTTGTTTCTGGAAGGCTGGCAGCTTCCCTTTGGCCCTCTTTCCTGGCTTTAGAGTTTTCTCACATGAAAGCACTAGTTGGTACCCAAGTAAATTCTTGAGGGCGCCCTCTGCGCAAGCTCTGATGAGGAAGCGGCAGGCGCTCCGTTGTCGGGGTGCGGGTAGAGCTGTCACTGTTACAAGCTGCATGCTGCCTCATGCTGAGACTGTCTCTGCGCAGATCACCACGGCTGCTTTCCCAGTTGTTCCAGGCTGGAGGACAAGTGTGGTTCTGTGGTGTAGACGCAGCATCTGAGGAGGTGAAACCTCTAGCGTCTACCATGACTTCTACACAGTAATGACTGGACCCCGCACTGGTGCACACAGCCAGGAAATAAGTAAAAAGATAAAGATCAGTGTGTAGGGGGCTGCGGGAGAGGGGAGGAGGGGAACAGTGTGTGTGTGTGCAGGGGTGCGGGGGAACAGTGTGTGTGTGTGTGTGCGCGGGGGCGGGGGAACAGGGTGGGTGGGTGGGTGGGTGCGCGCGCGTACGCGCGCGCGCGGGGGCGGGGGCGGGGGCAAGGGAAACTGTGTGTGTGTGTGCGTGAGGGTACAGGGGGGGAGGAAGGGAACAGCTTTTTTCAGAAGATATAATTTTATATGTAGGGAAGAAAATCTACATGTTAATGTGTTAGAATTAATAAATAAAGTTGAGCCGGGCGTGGTGGCTCATGCCTTTAAT
The DNA here is from genome assembly GCF_964271855.1 of Acomys minous. Lineage (NCBI taxonomy): Eukaryota > Metazoa > Chordata > Mammalia > Rodentia > Muridae > Acomys > Acomys minous. The sequence goes on along the minus strand of NC_140491.1, from coordinate 63,794,539 downwards.
CCCAGCACTCGGGAGGCAGAGGCAGGCGGATCGCTGTGAGTTCAAGGCCAGCCTGGTCTACAAAGTTAGTCCAGGACAGGCAAGGCTGCACAGAGAAACCTTGTCTCGAAAAACCAAAAATAAATAAATAAAATAAATAAATAAATAAATAAGGTTGTCAAGATGGCTGGTTGTAAAGTTAATATATAAAAATTAGCCAAGCTGCCAAGTGTCACCACACGCCTTTAATCCCAGCACTCGGGAGACAGAGGCAAGCAGGTCTCTATGAGTTCAAGGCCAGCCTGGTCTACAAGGCAAGTCCAGGACAGCCAAGGCTACACAGAGAAACCCTGTCTCGAAAAACCAAAAAAAAAGAAAGAGAGAGAGAGACAGAGACAGAGACAGAGACAGAGAGAGAGAGAGAGAGAGAAAGAAAGAAAAAGAAAAAGAAAAAAGAAAAGAAAAGAAAAAGAAAGGGGGCTGAGCAAGCCGTGGAGAGCAAGCCAGTAGGCGGCACCCTCTGTGGCCTCTGCATCAACTCCTGCTCCAGGCTCCTGCGCTGCCTGAGTTCCGGGCCTGCCTTCCTCCGATGATGGACAGTGCTGTGAAGTGTGAGCCGAAGAAACGTTTCCTTCCTAAGTTGCTTCGGTCACGGTGTTTCACCGCAGCAGTTGAAACCCTAAGACAGCGCCTGGTTTTGTTTTCGTTTCAAAACGATTTTCAGTGGACTATAAAAAGTCGGAAGAGGCCGGGCGTGGTGGCTCACGCCTTTAATCCCAGCTCTCAGGAGGCAGAGGCAGGCGGATTGCTGTGAGTTCGAGGCCAGCCTGATCTACAAAGCGAGTCCAGGACAGCCAAGGCTACATAGAGAAACCCTGTCTCGAAAAACCAAAAAAAAAAAAAAAAGTCGGAAGAAGAGTTGGAGAGACGGCTCAGCAGTTATGAGTTCATAATATTCTTTCAGAGGACCCAAGTTCAGCCAGGCGTGGTGGCACACACCTTTAGTCCCAGCACTCGGGAGGCAGAGGCAGGTGGATGGCTGTGAGTTCGAGGCCAGCCTGATCTACAAAAGTGAGGGCAGCCAAGGCTACACAGAGAAACCCTGTCTCGAAAAAACAAAAAAGAAACAAAACAAATCAGAGGACCCAAGTTCAGTCCCACCCCGGTGTTTGAGGGCTCACAACCAGCCACCTTTAACTCCAGTTCCAATGCCCTTCAGCCTCCCAGGGCACCTGAACTCACATGCACAAACCCAGACACAGACATTTACAAGTATATATAATTAATAAAAATATGGCTGGGTGTGGTGGTACACGCCCTTAATCACAGTACTCAGAAAGCAGAGGCAGGCATATCTCTGGGAGTTTTAGATCAGTCTGGTCTACATAGATATGTAGCCAGGGCTACATAGAGAGACACTATGTCAAAGTAAATAAGTAAATATATAAATAAATGTAATAACAATACATCTTTTTTGGTTTTTAAATTTATCTATTTCATTTTATTTTTTGAGTAAGGCACGGTGGCACATGCCTTTAATGCCAGTACTTGGCAGGCAGAGGATTAATGTGAGTTCGAGGCCAGCCTGGCCTACAAAATGAGTCCAGGAGAGCCAAGGCTACATAGAGAAACCCTATCTCAAAAACATCCCAAACAAACAACAAACAAAAAAAAGTATGCACATTGGTGTTTTGCCTGCATGAGTGAGGGAGTTGGATCCCTTGGAATTACACATAGTTGTGAGCTGCCATGTGGTTGCTGAGAATTGTGTCCAGATCCTATGGAAGAACGGCCAGTGCTTTTAACCTCTGAGCCATCTCCCCAGTCCCCAAAATCAATACTTAAAATATATATTTATTTATTTATTTGTTTATTATGTATACAGTGCTCTGCCTGCACATACACCTGCTCACCAGAAGAGGGCGCCAGATCTCATTACAGATGGTTGTGAACCACCCTGTGGTTGCTGGCAATTGAACTCCAGACCTCTGGAAGACCATGCGACGCTCTTAATAGATGAGCTATCTCTCCAGGCCCCCAAAATCAATACTTTTAAAGGCACAAAGAATAACATAGCAGATTGTCAATTTTTTGTTTTCACTTATTTTTTAAATAGAGTCTCATTGTGCATGCTTGGCTGGCCTGGTACTCACTATGTTGACCAGGTTAGCCTTGAACTCACAAAGATGCTCCTGACTCTGCCTTGTAAATTCTGGGATTAAAGGTGGATGCTACCACACCCAGCTGAGTTTGTCAAATTTAACTTTAGTAACAAAAGACTCCTACATGTCCATAGCAATAAAATGGAGGGGACATTGCATTCACAGAGTAATAAAGAATTGAGCATAGTCACTTATAACTACAGAGATGGATGCCACAGATGAGCATTGCATGGAAGAAACTTGAAAAGATTCTTTGGAAGGGCTGGGATGTGGTGGTTTGAAAAGGAATGGCAGCCGGGCAGTGGTGGCACACGCCTTTAATCCCAGCACTCGGGAGGCAGAGGCAGGCGGATCTCTGTGAGTTCGAGGCCAGCCTGGTCCACAAAGTGAGTCCAGGACAGCCAAGGATACACAGAGAAACCCTGTCTCAACAAAACAAACAAAGGAATGGCCCCCAAAGATTCATGTTCTTGAATGGCTGGCCATGTAGAGTGGCATTATTAGGAAGTGTGGCTTTGTTGGAGTGGGTGTGGCCTTGTTGGAGTGGGTGTGGCCTTGTTGAAGTGGGTGTGGCCTTGTTGGAGTGGGTGTGGCCTTGTTGGAGTGAGTGTGGCCTTGTTGGAGTGGGTGTGGCCTGGTTGGAGTGGGTGTGGCCTGTTGGAGTGGGTGTGGCCTGGTTGGAGTGGGTGTGGCCTTGTTGAAGGAAGTGTGTCACTGTGGGGGTGGGCTTTGAGGCCTCCTTTGCTCAAGCTACATCCAGTGTGGCTCATAGTCTCCTGCCGCTGCCTGTGGACAGGCAGATGCAGAACTCTCGGCTCCCTCTCCAGCACCATGTCTGCCTGCATGCCGCCATGCCCCCACCATGCTGACAGTGGACTAAGCCTCTGAAGTTGTAGCCAGCCCTGACTAAGTGTTTCCCTTTGTAAGAGTTGCGGTGGCCACGTCATCTCTTCACAGTGACAAAACTCTAAGACAGATGTTTTCTACTGAAACCAGATACTAAGTTCACAAACACATAGACACAATTTGTGTACCTTACCATGGGCCAGTTGTGCCCCAACAGATTATTTATTTTAAAAATAGTACGGTGGTGCTCGCCTGTAATCCCAGCACTCAGGGAGGCAGAGACAGGGGGATCTCTGTGAGTTTGAGGCCAGCCTGGTTTACAAAGTGAGTCCAGGACAGCCAAGGCCACACAGAGAAACCCTGTCTCATAAAAACGAAAACAAAAACAAAAATACAACAAAAAATGGTACTTAAGCCTTTAAAAACTGATTGGAAAAACAGCATTTATTGCCTCTCTAAAGTAAAAAAAAAAAGAATTCTAAGACAGGCATGACAGTGGCAGACAGTAGGAAGTAGGAGGTCTGGCACTGACTTCAAAAACTACAATTTCACAAACATGTCAAGACAGCCATGGAGCCCAGGAGGACTCAGGAGCCAGAAGCCGGGTTCTTTTGAAGAGCCAGGCTGAAAGCAACATCCCAGGAGGCCTTCTGAGGGACAGAGTGAGCTGGCAAAGCTCAGGGCAGGATGAAGCTGGGGATTTGCAAAGGAGAAAAAAAAAAGCATCACCTAACTCCATGTTTGACGTCTCTGGTGCGAGGTCTTGTAGTCTACACCACAACGTAGTAAAGAGTAGAGAGGCAGCCACATGCAGAGGGCCGGGTACACATGGTACCCTCACCTCAGCTGAGTCCTAGAGAGCAAGGCCCTACCTCTGAATCGCTCCATACCTCAGCAGAGCCACAGCAGTGGCCAAGATCCCAGCACACAGACCCAACGTCCAAACTACAGCAGGCTCTGTGCCGAAGCTGGCAAGTTCTTGGTGGGAAGCCCACTCTGGACCCCATCCTCCACGGGGGAGGGGGGGCAGGGAACTGGCAGGCTCCGTTGCTCTGCTAAGCAATCCCTTGCAGAGCTCCAGCTGTGATGCCTCAAGGTCATAGGTCAACCTTACACACACTAGCACAGACCACCCAAACTGGAGCCTGGGGAAGCAGAAGAAAACAGAGACACAGGAAATTTCTGAAAAATGATGTCTTTCTTGTTGGTGTAAAAGCAAAACAAAACAGTGGCGCATGCCTTTAATCCCAGCACTCAGGAGGCAGAGGCAGGCAGATCTCTGTGAGTTCGAGGCCAGCCTGGTCTACAAAGCGAGTCCAGGACAGCCAAGGCTACACAGAGGAACCCTGTCTCAAAACAACAACAACAAAACCAAACACCAAACCAAAACAACAACAAAAACAAAAGGCTCAACCAAAAACTTAGAAAATCAACTTGAAGATGTCTTTTAAAAAGTACTATAAAAGGAAGTCAGCAGAAAAAGAAAGAAAGTAAATAAAGACTTTTAAATTACACATATTGTCAAGAAAGCCAAACATCTAGACAATGAGAGCCTTAGGAAAAATTAGCAGAGAAAGGCCACAGAAAAACAGTGCATCAGACAGGCCCTGGAGGAGAGGATGCGGCAGCCCAGCAAACAGGCCTGTCTGAGCATGATATCATGAACTGTCTTAACACGACGCGGAGAACATCCAAGCTTCCAAAAGAACAGGTCACACCCCAGGGGTCAAGGAACGGTTCTCACTCCCCATTGGGTGCCTGGAGCTGATGCCCAGGAGCCTCTCTGCCTTCTGGGTCCACAGCTCCTCTGCAACCCCACTGCAGCGTGAGAGGGATCTGTGTCTTCCTGGACTGACACCACCCCATGTACAGCCCGGGCCTAATCCAGGACACTTCTAGAAGCTTCCTTTTACCATAACCTGAAAGGCGGAGCCTCACTTGTAAGAGGAACGGCCATTCCTGATGGTCCGGAACAACCTCAGGGAGCACGTGGATGGGGTGTGGGTCGTATTTTCATACTCGTGGCATTGTAGACGCAGATACTTTAACTTAAAAATCTCACGCCATTCGAACACCCTTGAAAGTGAAAAACAACGCAATCTTGGGAACGGGGAGGGGTGCACAAGATTTCTCCTATAACTTCATGGAATTCCTGCTCATGGGAGTGACTTTGATGAAAACAAACACCTTGAAACACAGTAACTTGATAGCCACAGGCAGGCCAGGCTCTGTCCCAGCAGCAGTACCCAGCGTGGCCTCTGTGGCACTGCAGAGGCTAAGCCCCACCGAAGCCCTCATTCACCAGGCTGGTCCTCAGTCTGCAGCAGCAATACCACATGGCTCCCAGTGTTTCTGGGTAAAGGAGTTTAGAGGGGCGCCTTCACGCTTGGCCCCCAAGCCCCGCTTCACGGTCTGCTCTTCCGGCCAGGCCAGAACTGAGTAAATTCCTTTGGTTTCATTCTTTGAGCATTTCCTCAGTTTTTCCTCTTTCCTCCCTCCGGAAGTTGTCAGCAGGTTCTGTTGAACACCGACTAGGGGTTCGGGCCCAACCTAAAAGGGCCAAAGCGACTGGTGACAGTCCCGCGAACTGGCACAGTTGTAGAGTAGGAGGAGGCAGAAACTGTCCTCTCTGGGGAAATCTACCAGGAGCTGCCATCCTGGTAACCCACATATCTGGTCCCTCCCTGGCAGCCCAGCCTCTGGCCCTCTCCGAGTAGTGTAGATCCCACCAGACCCTCAGAGGACGTCCTGCAGTCTAGAACAGGGGTCAAGGCTGGAAGCAAGGGCAGAATGCTGAGGGTCTCTGGGTAAGTGGGCTTCTATGGAGACCAACCCTCTTGACAAGACAGCGGGCCACAGCACCCAAGGGGTAAGGGCAGTGGTGGCTCAAGGCTGGATGAGGTGCGCTTCCCGAGGAAGACGAAGGTGAGGCTGACTGAAGCAAGTGTCAAATGTAAACCTCAGGCCGTGATGTTTGCTCTGAGGCCTGACGCAGCGTGATAGAAAGCGCCCGCTCACCCACTGCCTTGAGGAATCCCAGTTTTAGTGGGAGAAGGCAGGAAGCAGAAGTTACGCCACAATGTCAGGAAAGCCCTGCCCTGAGAAGGACTGCTGCCCCTGTGTCACCTGTTTGAGGTCTAGAGGAAGGGCCTCTGCAGTGGACATAGCACATGGCTTGACTGGAGGAGAGCTGGGGTGGGCTTCCAGGAGGACAAGGCAGACTGGGATTAGTGGGATGGACCCAGGACAGAGCCCAGACCTTGGGGAGAGTGAATAGCCCAGAGGAGAAGTTGGAAGACACATAGCCCTGCTGTACCTCCTGTCCCTGCCCCCAGACGCACAGGGCCCTGTTCTGGGTATCCCAAAGTCCCCCAGCCATCACTGAGCCCTGCCTCGCTTTCCGCACTATGTCCCAACCTCACTGCCCAGCAGCACCTAGCGGCACCCCATGCTTCAAGTGATTCCTGGAGGTGCATGTATTGATGCCTGGGGCCGCCATCCTGAGAAGTCACTGCCTCTTGCCTAACCAATAGCCACTAGTCACAGCAGCTCTGGGGAAAGGCTTGACCTGGGCACTTGTGTCCATCTGCCTGGCTTCTACACCAGGCAGCTGGACAGCTAAGATCAACATGTTAGCTTCCCAACACGGTGTGCCAAATGAGCATGCAGGCTGCTGTGCCAAAGACCAAATGCAGGCCCATGATGAGGGCAGCTCAGCTCTGGCACCTCCCAGCTTCTGGAGCTGTCACTGGTGACAATTTTCTTACCGCTTCTGCAGAAAAGCATGTCTCAAGAGATCTGGGTTTCGCTGGGCGCGCTGGCGCACACCTGAATCCCAGCACTCAGGGAGGCAGAGGCAGGCGGATCTCTGTGAGTTCAAGGCCAGCCTAGTCTATAAATCGAGTCCAGGACAGACAAGGCTACAGAGCAACCTTGTCTTGGGGGAGAGGGGAGGGGAGGAGAGGGAGGGAGAGAGCTGGACTGACCACATTTGTGTGTTGTTTGACTTCCATAAGCATCAGGTGAGGTGCTCCTGTTGGACCAAAGAGCTTCCCTGCTGCTCACAGACCAGTGGAGCCCCAGTAGCCACAGGGGTGAAACCACGGGGGTGGGGGGTTGTGCAAAGGAGGGGCAGAACAGGTGTGAGTGCCTGAATGCTCAAGGTGCACCCTGTCCTGTGTGGATGTGTCCGTGTGGGAACTCAGTCCATTCTCAGGTATGCTGGTGGTTGTGGGGCCACGGAGTTGTCCCATGATCCCCAGACACAGCGTCCTGGGAGGGTGGATGTGTTCTTAAGATCTCCACGCACAGGAGCATGGCTGGCCAGTGAAGCATGCCCCTCCACCCCGGCCTGGCAGAGGGTGGCATCCAGCTAGCACGGCACAAAACCACTGGGGAGGAGGGACACCATGAGTCACCAGAGAGGAATGCACCACTCTTGGGTGAGGCCCGGAAGGCTAGTCCCCCCTGGGTGCCAAGGCCGAGCTGGCCGGAAGGGCAGCGGAAATCCTGAAGAATGGAGGCGTTTCCACGTATTGTGGTCCACGTGGGAACCCACGGCCAAGGGGAAACAGACACCTCAGGATGCGGGGGGCACTGAAGCCATCTGGGCGGGCAGCCCTGTGGGGGCCAGCATGATCTCCCTGAGGGGCACTGAGGCCATGGAGGCCAGAGGTTAGGAGGGCAAGTGGCTACAAGTCTTGAGGGTCCCCACACTTAGGCCGTCCTGTGCTTCATGTGCTTGAAGATTTGTATGTCCCCCGAGGAAACCCGTGATGCCCGACCGTGGCCTTGTCCTGGATTTCCCAGATGTCTGAGGGGCTCTGCAAGCCTCATAGCCATGTCTCTTCCTGCTCTGGGCACAAGGTCCTGGATTAGGGTAGCCAAATTGGGAGCACTCTGCTGCATGAGAGCCAGGTCACTACTGCCCCGGTGCTGGTTCCACAAGCTGCCTGAGGACTCTTGTCCCCACATCCCCCAGGAGCCCACTGGATCACAGAAAGGAAAAAGGGGAAACGCCTTGCGTGTTGTCTACAAGGAAAGGCCTAGAAGGGGGGGAAAGCATGGAAGGTGATGTTCTAGGAAAGTGTTCTGACCTCGGGTAGAAGGACCTGGAGGCTTGGAGATACAGACAAGCCTGGGGAGAGCTCAGGGCACCCTGGTCTCTCAGTGACAGGGAGGTCACTGCGGACCTTCAAGGCTCAGCCAGATTGATGGGGGAGGGCCCAGCCCATTGTGGATGGTGCCATCCCTGGGCTGGGGGTCCTGAGCTTTATAAGAAAGCAGGCTGAACAAGCCAGTAGGGAGCACCCCTCCATGGTGTATGCATCAGCTCCTGCCTCCAGGTTCCTGCCCTGTTTGAGTTCCTGTTCTGACTTCCTTTGATGATGATGATGATGGTGATGGTGATGGTGATGGTGACGATGATGATGACGACGACGATGATGATGGTGATGGTGGTGATGACGATGACGATGGTGATGATGATGATGGTGGTGATGACGATGATGATGGTGATGGTGATGATGACGATGATGACGATGATGGTGGTGGTGGTGGTGATGATGGTGATGATGATGATGGCGATGATGCCACTGCTGACAATATGGAAGTGTAAGCCAAATAAAGCCTTCCCTCTCCAACTTACTTTTGGTCATGATGCTTCATCAGAGAAATGGTAACCTTAACTAAGACACCTCTCTACACTGCAACCAAAGTTGTCTGCCCACTAGATTGTTGATGCCTCCTGCTCAGTGCAGGTGCACCAAGCCCTGTGCAGAAAAGCCTGCCCACTTCTATAAAGCGAGGGACCTAGGCAGGATGCAGAAGTCCAGACACAGGGAGCGCCCAGGATCACAGGAACCTACCTGCAGGTGGCTGCAACCCTCCCCAGGAAGGCAGATTCTTGAGGCTCCTTAGTCAGGATTCTTAGAGAAAGTTGGACTCTAAGCCTGGGTCTTATGGAGACGGAGGAGGCAGCAGATTTTGCCCTGGATCATGGTGGGTCTTTCCTGACACCAGGCCTTGTGTCCCCCACCGTGGTCATTCACATGCATTTCTCACTCCACTGCAGGAGACACAGGACTCCACGCTCTGTGCTCTTACCAAAGGTCCAAAGGTCCTGTGTTGTCGCATCATTTGTTTTGCCTGCGTTTCTGAATTCTGGAGTTCAGGTGACATTCTTTTTTTTTTGGTTTTTCTTTTTCTTTTTTAAAAAGATGTATTTGCTTATTATTATATATACAGTGTTCTGCCTGCGTGTACACCTGCAGGCCAGAAGAGGGCATCAGATCACATTATAGATGGTTGTGAGCCACCAGGTGGTTGCTGGGATTTGAACTCAGGACTTCTGGAAGAGCAGACAGTGCACTTAACCTTTGAGGCATCTCTCTAGCCCCCCCCCCTTTTTTTTTCTTCAAGAGAGAGGGTTTCTCTGTATAACAGAGCCTTGAGCCGGGCATGGTGGCAAACGCCTTTAATCCCAGCACTCAGGAGGCAGAGGCAGGCTGATCTTTGTGAGTTCAAGGCCAGCCTGGTCTACAAACAGTCCAGGACAGCCAAGAATACACAGAGAAACCCTGTCTCTAAAAAACCAAAAACCAAAAACCAAACAAACAAACAAACAAAAAATTGCCGGGCATGGTAGCGCACACCTTTAATCCCAGCACTCAGGAGGCAGAGGCAGGTGGATCGCTGTGAGTTCAAGGCCAGCATGGTCTACAAAGTGAGCCCAGGACAGCCAAGGCTACACAGAGAAATCCTGTCTCAAAAACAAAACAAAACAAAACAAACAAACAAACAAGAAAATAACAGAGCCTTGGATGTCCTGGACTCACTTTATAGGCACAGGCCGGCCTCAAACTCACAGAGATTCGCCTGCCTCTGCCTCCTGAGTACTGGGATTAAAGGCGTGTGCTACCATGCTGGGCTAGCTGGTGATATTTTTAAAGTTAAACAGAACTGGCCTTTCAGTACACAAGTGACTCATGGCTGGACTTTTTGCAGGTGCCTGTGGCCACCAGGAAAGTTGCTATCTCCAAGACTCCTGCCAAGGCCTTCCATGGAGTATGTGACAGCATGCTCCTTCCATGGAGTATGTGACAGCATGCTCCTTCCACGGAGTATGTGACAGCATGCTCCGGGGGCTTGCACAGAGCCTGGGCTGCCTCGGTGCAAATGTAGTTACACTTGCTCAACAATAGTAAGGACCACTACGGGGCAGCTGAGGTGAGAGCATCCAGAGAGCTCCTGGGCACCACCCCTGCCTCCTGCTCACTCACTCCTGCCTCCTGCTCACCCACACCTGCCTCCTGCTCACCCACCCCTGCCTCCTGCTCACCCACCCCTGCCTCCTGCTCACCCACACCTGCCTCCTGCTCACACACACCTGCTTCCTGCTCACACACACCTGCCTCCTGCTCACACACCCCTACCTCCTGCTCACCCACCCCTGCCTCCTGCTCACCCACACCTGCCTCCTGCTCACCCACACCTGCCTCCTGCTCACACACACCTGCCTCCTGCTCACACACACCTGCCTCCTGCTCACACACACCTGCCTCCTGCTCACACACCCCTGCCTCCTGTTCACACACACCTGCCTCCTGCTCACACACCCCTGCCTCCTGCTCACCCACACCTGCCTCCTGCTCACCCACCCCTGCCTCCTGCTCACCCACCCCTGCCTCCTGCTCACACACCCCTGCCTCCTGCTCACACACCCCTGCCTCCTGCTCACACACACCTGTCTCCTGCTCACACACCCCTGCCTCCTGTTCACCCACCCCTGCCTCCTGCTCACACACCCCTGCCTCCTGCTCACCCACCCCTGCCTCCTGCTCACCCACCCCTGCCTCCTGCTCACCCACCCCTGCCTCCTGCTCACACACACCTGCCTCCTGCTCACACACACCTGCCTCCTGCTCACACACACCTGCCTCCTGCTCACCCACCCCTGCCTCCTGCTCACCCACCCCTGCCTCCTGCTCACACACACCTGCCTCCTGCTCACACACACCTGCCTCCTGCTCACACACACCTGCCTCCTGCTCACCCACACCTGCCTCCTGCTCACACACACCTGCCTCCTGCTCACCCACCCCTGCCTCCTGCTCACACACACCTGCCTCCTGCTCACACACACCTGCCTCCTGCTCACACACACCTGCCTCCTGCTCACACACACCTGCCTCCTGCTCACCCACACCTGCCTCCTGCTCACACACACCTGCCTCCTGCTCACACACACCTGCCTCCTGCTCATCCACCCCTGCCTCCTGCTCACCCACCCCTGCCTCCTGCTCACCCACCCCTGCCTCCTGCTCACCCACCCCTGCCTCCTGCTCACCCACCCCTGCCTCCTGCTCACCCACCCCTGCCTCCTGCTCAACCACCCCTGCCTCCTGCTCACCCACCCCTGCCTCCTGCTCATCCACCCCTGCCTCCTGCTCACCCACCCCTGCCTCCTGCTCACCCACAGATGCCTCCTGCTCACCCACCCCTGCCTCCTGCTCACCCACACCTGCCTCCTGCTCACCCACACCTGCCTCCTGCTCATCCACCCCTGCCTCCTGCTCACCCACACCTGCCTCCTGCTCAACCACCCCTGCCTCCTGCTCACCCACCCCTGCCTCCTGCTCACCCACCCCTGCCTCCTGCTCAACCACCCCTGCCTCCTGCTCACCCACCCCTGCCTCCTGCTCACACACACCTGCCTCCTGCTCATCCACCCCTGCCTCCTGCTCACCCACCCCTGCCTCCTGCTCACCCACCCCTGCCTCCTGCTCACCCACCCCTGCCTCCGGCTCACCCACCCCTGCCTCCTGCTCACACACACCTGCCTCCTGCTCACACACCCCTGCCTCCTGCTCACACACCCCTGCCTCCTGCTCACACACCCCTGCCTCCTGCTCACCCACCCCTGCCTCCGGCTCACCCACCCCTGCCTCCTGCTCACACACCCCTGCCTCCTGCTCACACACACCTGCCTCCTGCTCACACACACCTGCCTCCTGCTCACACACCCCTGCCTCCTGCTCACACACACCTGCCAGCTGTACCAGTAAGGGTCTGTGACCTGAAGAATTAGTTGGGGATGCAGTGGCCAGTGAGAGGCTTTCCACCTGAAATCCAGAGAAGACAGAGGGTGTTGTCAGTGATGACCTGTGAACAATGGTCAGAATGACATCACAGTGCCAACTCCTTTGTGCCTGGACTACAAAGTGAGTCCAGGACAGCCTGGGCTACACAGAGAAATCCTGTCTCGAAAAAACGAAACAAAACAAAACAAAACAAACACATTTAATAATCTTCTCTGAAAGATCTTGTACCATTTGTTAAGATTTTCTCCCAACAACCTTATTTTTTTTTTAGTGCTATTATAAACTATGCTTTTAAAAATAATTTTTTAAAAAATGTTATGTACATTTGACTGCATGTATGTCTGTGTGAGGGTGTCAGCTCCCCTGGCACAAGAGTCATAGACAAGGATTGGAGAGATGACTCAGAGGTTAAGAGCACTGTCTGCTCTTTCAGAGGTCATGAGTTCAATTCCCAGCAACCACATGGTGGCTCACAACCATCTATAATGTGATCTAAGGCTGTCTTCTGGCATGCAGGCATACATGTAGGCAGAGCGCTATATGCATAATAAATAAAATTTTTAAAAAATAGTCATAGACAGTTGTAAGCTGCCACAGGGAAGCTGGAAACTGAACCCAGGTCCTCTGGAAGAGCAGCCAGTGTTCTTAACCACTAAGCAATCTCTCCAGCCCAAACTATGCTGTTTTTATGTATTGCTGATATGCAGAGCTGATGCTGTCCCCTCTGCAATTTCCTCATATCTAACAACCTCAGCGAACATTCCAGAAGTTCACAGGCACTGACTTCAAGTTCTTAAAGGATCTCCATGAAGATGTGTTACCTACAAAAATTAGGTTCCCAATCCTTGTGTCCTCTACTTTTTTTCTTACCTCATGACATTAGTCAAGGCCTCAGACTATTAGAGAGAGCTGTCTAGTGTCTATGGGGGCTGTCTCCTCACTTCTGATTAGAACTGAATGTTTCCTTGGAGGCAGGGTGATTGCGCATGCTCTAGCTCCTGGTGTGCAGCGCTAACTCTCAGTCATAGGTGTTCTGTCGTCTGTGCCTTCTTGAGTCACTGTTGTCAATTTATAACCTTCCTGGACGATGTCTGTACGTCACACCCACAGGGCAGGGGGCCACTAAGCTTGCTGACCCTGCTTCGGTGTCTCTAGCATCATCATATTTTCTTGCTTGCTTTTGTTTATACCCTCCTCCTTTTTTTTTTTTTAAGCTCCAAACAGGGATCAATTTATTTGTTTGTTTGTTTGTTTGCCTATTTATTTATTTGCAGCTGGTGCTCCCCTCCCCCCACTCCTTCTGGTAACTTCACATGAGGTAGAACATCATGTCCTTTTTGAAAAAAAATATGTTTTATTAATTTATTCATATTACATCTCAATTGTTATCCCATCCCTTGCATCCCCCCATTCCTCCCTCCCTCCCCTATGACTGTGACTGAGGGGGACCTCCTCCTCCTGTATATGCTCATAGGGTATCAAGTCTCTTCTTGGACAGGGATCAATCTAACATGGTAAAAGATGGCGCCTGTGTTTGGTTTTGTTAATCCTTCCCTCTACATTTTCTTTCTGACAGGACTTTGCGAATTGACCCTAAGGCCTCATGCGTAACTAGGCAAACGCTCTGGCCCTGCGCTGCAGCTTCAGGCCCCGTCCCAGTCATTTCTATTCCTGTCTTTATAGTTTCCTTCCTCTACTTTCTCAGGGTTAGTCTCACGCAGACCACGTAGAACTTCAGTTCTAAGCCTCTCATACTTTCTGATGTAAGCACTGAAGTTCATCAGTTCCCCCCCCCCACCCCCGCTGCCCTGTTTTCACTACATTCCCGCAATATTGACACAGTCTTACATTACATTTAGTTGAAATAATTGGTGAATGTTCACCATCGTTACTCAGTCACTTAAGGCTTTTGTTGTTGTTTGTTTGTTTTAAAAGATTTATTTATTTATTACATACACAGTGTTTGCCCGTATGTATGCCCGCAGGCCAGAAGGCATCAGACTTCATTATAGATGGTTGTGAGCCACCATGTGGTTGCTGGGAATTGAACTCAGAACCTTTGGAAGAGGAGGCAGGTCGTTTGGAAGAACAGACAGTGCTCTTAACCTCTGAGCCATCTCTCCAGCCCTGTTGTTTGTTTTTTTTGTTTTTTGTTTGTTTGTTTGTTTTTGTTTTTTTGAGACAGGGTTTCTGTGTAGCCCTGGCTGTTCTGGAGCTCCCTCTGTAGACCAGGCTGGCCTTGAACTCAGAGACCCAGGTGCCAGCCTTGGTCTCCCAGTGCTGGGATTAAAATCATGTACTACCTGCCCTAAGGCTTCATTTTTAAAATTTCAAGTCTTGATGGTTATTTTCTTTTTAACATATTAGTTAAGCTCTACTCGTTGTAATAACTGATAGAATTTGCGTTTCATGTCTCAATTTGTGCTCTTTTATTTGTTTGTTTTTGAGACAAGGTCTCACTAGGTCGCCTTGGGTGGCCTACACCGTGATATGTAGACCAGGCTAGCCTTGAACTCATAACCTGCCTCTGGTGGGATGAGAAGAGTGCAGGACCACACCCAGCCTTCAATTTATGCTTTCAACTTACCTTCTCTGATTACTTTTCATCCTTTTAGCTAAGATCAAGTTTAAGTCTTTCTGTTCCCTTCTCCTTTTTTCTTATATTCTTTTAGTTTTTACACTCATTCAGATTCCCCTTTGTTAGTGTGAAATTTATAAACTGTATTTCTATTCTTTGAGAACTACAGCAGAAAGGCTCACGTATGCTTGAACTATGATATATTTTTTTAAAGATTTATTTATTACATACACAGTGTTCTGCTTGCATGTACACCTGCACACCAGAAGAGGGCACTAGATCTCACTACAGATGGTTGTGGGCCACCATGTGGTTGCTGGGAATTGAACTTGGGACCGCTGGAAGAGTAGCCAGTGCTCTTAACTGATGAGCCATCTCTCCAGCCCAAACTATGATATTTAAAGTTAGTTTGGCACCAGGCGTGGTGGCGCATGCCTTTAATCCCAGCACTCGGGAGGCACAGAGGCAGGCGGATTGCTGTGAGTTTGAGGCCAGCTGGTCTACAAAGCGAGTCCAGGAGAGCCAAGGCTACACAGAGAGACCATGTCCTGAAAAAAATAAGAAAATAAAAAATAAAGTTAGATTGGCTTCAAATATGGCTCACTTGGTAGAGTGCCTACTTAGCTGTACGAGACAGCCTGGGTTTGGTGCTGCATGTGGTTTTTTTTGTTTTGTTTTGTTTTTTTGTTTTTGAGACAGGGTTTCTCTGTGTAGCCTTGGCTGCCCTGGACTCCCTTCGTAGACCAGGCTGACCTCGAACTCACAGCGATCCACCTGCCTCTGCCTCCCGAGTGCTGGGATTAAAGGCATGCGCCACCACGCCCGGCCTGGTGCTGCATGTCTTTAATCCCAGCACTTGGCACCTCTGGAGACACAATGATCTGACACTCACGGTCATCCTCTCCATGTTGGAGATGACGTTGGTCTACTCAAGAGCCTGTCTCAAAAACTTAAAACAAGGCCAGGTGTTGTGGCACATGCCTTTAGTCCCAGCACTCTGGAGGCAGAGTCAGGCAGAGCTCTGCGAGTTCAGGGTCAGCCAGGTTCACATATAGTAAGACCTTGTTTCAAAGAATTAAAAATAGTCAGTCTAGGGACCGTAAGACAATTCAGCTTTCAACTTGCCTTCTGTTATTTTCTAGCATTTAAATGCTATGGGTTTTGGGTTTTTTTCTCACTTCTACAAGTTGGATGTCACCATACCTAATCTTATGCATTGTGTCATTTAGAGCTGGTGGCTCTGTGGGCCATTTACTGCACAGCCGTCCTCTAAGAAGAAGCAAATACTCCCTCGTGAGCTTCCTGTCCTGAGTTAACTGACTTCGCTTTCCCTCAGAGCTCTCTGCTTGCTCTCACAGAAGACCAGCTGGCAGAACCTTGAAAACACCCTCTGTCCTTGGCACCACTGCCGCCCTTGGGGGTCACTGTGTCCCCCTCTGTGGTCTGCTGTGCTTCTGTTGGTGAGGCCCAGTTGCCTGGTAGATCTATGTCTATTTATCAGTTTTGTAGACTTTTTTTTCTTATGTTTTTGTTGTGTGTGCACATGCCATGACGCACAGGTGGAGGCTGCAGGAATCGGTTCTCTGCCACCACGTAGGTCCTAGGCACGGAGCTCAGGTCATCAGGTTTGGCGGCAGGTGCCTTTACCTGATGGGCCATCTCCTTGGCCCTAGTTTGTTTTATTCATCACATAAGTGTATTTTTCTTTTTGGAGATAGGGTGTCACTGTGTAGACCAGGCTGGTTTTGAACTCACAGAGATCTGCCGGCCTCTGCCTCCTGAGCACTGCCACCACACCTAGAATATGTATATTTCTGCCACCATGAAGTACCTGACTACTTTCCTTAATTTTCATGGTAAAATATACATACAGAAAGCTTGCCATCCAGGCATGGTGACACACACCATTAGCCCCAGCATTCCAGAGGCAGAGGCAGGTGGATCTCTATGACTTTGAGGCCAGCCTGGTCTACATAGTGACACCCTGTCCCAAAAGGACTAAAATTATAAAAAAAATAAAAATAAAAATAATAAAGATTATCATCCTAACAATTTGTAGGTGTCTGGGTCAGGGACATAAAACACATCAGTAGTGCTGTGTGGCCATTTTCTGGTTTTTTACTTCCTCATCTTAGCCAGAAGCACAGCAGCCAGTGAGAAGCTGCACTGCCTCCCCTGCAGGTCCCAGTAACGGCTGTTGTACTCTCTGCTGCTACCCATGGGCCTTGCGCAGGGGAGGCCATGTTGGATTTGTCCTGCTATGTCTTGACTACGTACTGGTCCCAGAATTCCCTGCGAATGCCAAACCGTGCAGCCACTCAAGCCCTTCGTACGAACGGTGGCTTGCCACGTCATCTCCTCTCTAGATGACTCACACAACATAAACACTGTACTATGTCACTGCGGTGGGACAAGAGCTTCCCGGGAGCTGGAGCTGCCACTCCAGCAGGCACCACTATGCAGCACAGCAGACGTGGGGAGCCCACGCAACACTCATCAGACGGCTTGATGCGTGGCGAAGTGAAGGTCTCTGATTTCTGCAGCTTGGTGAAATCTTTAAAGACTACTTTCAGCGTGCATTTGGCCTGTAGATACGCAGATGTGATCCTCTTATGCAGCCGGTTGCCAGGACTCATCCACATCCGGTCATGTGACAGAATCTCCTTCCTGTTTAAGACTGAGTAATACTCCGTAGCTTAGACCGGTTTCTGTTTACTGCTGTTGGAGGACACTTGTGTTGGTTCCCTCTTGTGGCTATTGTGGGTACTGCTGCTGTGAATATGAGCTATGCACGTTTGCTTTTTTCCGGGGTGCACGCTGGGATCCAACAATAATAGCTAGGTCCCATAGCAATTCTGTGTTTACCTTTTTTTTTTTTTTTTTTTTTTTTTTTAGGAATGGCCACACTTCTCTCAGTGACCTCACTGTTTCTTTTTCCTTTTTTAGCTTTTTGAGACAGGGTTTCTCTGTGTGTAGCCCTGGCTGTCCTGGATTCTTTGTAGACCAGGCTGGCCTCAAACTCACAAAGATCTGCCTGCTTCTGCCTCCCGAGGGCTGGGATTGAAGGTGTGCGCCACCGCTGTCTGGTCTGTTCCCTGTTTCTTAAACATTTGCCTTTATTTTGGAGCCCAAATTGGTCTCCAACTCATATCAGTCCTCTTGCCTCAGCTCCCTGATGCTGGCAACTCAGGTGTGTGCCACCACAGACAGTAGATTTACGTTTCTCTAATGATAGATGATGTTGAGAGGGTTTTGGAGGGGGGACATTTAAATGTTTTCTTTAGACAAATATCCTCTCAAGTCCTTTGTTTTTTCTTAATTAGGCAGTTTGTTTTTTCATTGTTGAACTGTTGAAGTTTCTTTTATATTCTGGATATTACTCCTTGATCAGATGTGTAATCTGTAAATGTTTCCTATGCTGTTTGGAGTATGGCTCTCTCAAAATATCTCTCTCTCTCTCTCTCTCTCTCTCTCTCTCTCTCTCTGTGTGTGTGTGTGTGTGTGTGTGTATGTGTGTGTGTGTCTGTCTGTCTGTCTCTGTGTCTCTCTTTCTAGAGTGTGTCTGTGTGTGTCTCTGTCTCTGTATGTGTCTGCCTGCGTACATGCATGTGTGTGTGTATCTGTCTGTCTGTCCAGGAGGAGGTTGAGATGAGACAAGGTCTCACATATGGCTGATCCTGGCCTTGAACTTGCTGTGTAACTGAGAAAGATCTCGAACTTCTGCTCTTCCTGCCTCTGTTTCCCCAGTGCTGGGATCACAGTAGCGATCCTACTGGGCTAGCTGCAGTACTGGGGTTCTAACCCACGACTCTGCGTTTTGATGAACTGTGGCTCATCCATCTTTCACTCTGTTGCCTTTGCTTGGTGTCACAGGCATGAGTGTGGCATCTAGTGCCGGGGCATGAGGCGTCCCCGGGATTTACGGATTGGATAATCTCCACTCCGAATCCTTAGGCTAGCCTCAGATTCACTAAAGTCCACTGAAGACCTGTAAGGAACAATGCTACCCTCTGTCCATCTTCCTCATCTGTCACACCTGCTGCCTCATTTCATCCACCGTTTTGTCCCCCTGTTGTCCCTCTTCTGGCTTCTGCATCCCTGTTACACAGAATTTTTTGGGTTTTTCATGACTTCTTTGTTTCCTGGTGCAGTGAGATGATCCTGCCTCAGTCATTTTCTGCATTTTTGACTCCGAGACCTGGAAGCAGCCGTTCCTCCCCAACACTCTGTCTCCTTTCGTCAGGACAAGCATGTGAAAGCAGGCAGGGAGAGATGCTGCAGCCACAGGAGCTTGCGTCGTCTCCAGGCCTCAGCCGTGGACACAGTGTTTTCATTTAAAATGCAGTCTAAGGCTGCCACATACAAACAGCCAAAACTCTATGCATGTAACATGTATATAATTCCCGATTGTTTCATGGTTCTTCTTGCTGTAGGTAGTTTACTGTGTATATGTGTAATAACATAAATGTATAGGTAAAAAATATTTAGCCAGGCGTGGTGGTGCACGCCTTTAGTCCCAGTACTGGAGAGGCAGAGGCAGGTGGATCTCTGTGAGTTTGAGGCTAGCCTGGTCTACAAAGAGGGTTCCAGGACAGCCAGGGCTATTGCACAGAGAAACCCTGCATCAAAAAACAAAACAAACAAAAATTTCATTTAAAAAAGAAAACAAATAAGTAAAATTAAAATGTAATCTCGGGCCAGGGAACTAGCTGGCTTTGGTAGGCTGCTTGCCTAGCCTGGCAGGGAAGCCTGGGTTCAACCCCTAGAGCCACATAAACCAAACATGGTGCTCGCCTCTAATCCTGGAACCAGAAAGATAAAGGCAGGAGGTCAGCAATTCGAGGTCATCTTCAGCTATAGAGCAAATTGGGGCCAGCCTGGACTCCATGCTACCTGTCTTTAAAAAATTAAAATAGAGCCAGGCATGATGGCACATGCTTAATCCCAGCACTTGGGAGGCAGAAGCTGCCGGATCACTGTGTAGACCAGGCCAGCCTGGTCTACAAAGCAAGTCCAGGACAGCCAAGGCTACACAGAGAAAACCTGTCTCAAACCCCCCCCCAAAAAAAAGAAAAGAAAGAAAGAATAAATAAATAAATAAATAAAATAAAGTCAGGAGGGTGGCACAACACTTTAATTCCAGCACCCAGGAGACAGAGGCAAGATGATCTCTGAATTCAAGGCCATCCTGATTTACATAGTAAGTTCCAGGTCAGTCAGAGCTACATAGTAAGACCCTGTCTCAAAAAGCCAAAACTACCAAAATAAATAAAAAACAGTGTGTGTCGACTCAAACTTTCTATTCAGATATGAACATTTTCATACAACATCCTTAATTTAATTCATATACTCTCCCTCTTAGTTCCAAACCCCAGTGCTCCTATCATCAGCAAAATCAGCCTTTCTCAGGGCTGGAGAAATGTCTCCGCAGCTACAAGCCCTGGCCACTCTGACAGAGGACCTGGGTTTGATTCTCAGCAACCACATGGAAGCTCACAAGCGTCTGTAACTGCAGTTTCAGGGCCCCTGGTGCCTGCATCCAGCATCAATGTGGTACATAGACACACATGCAGGCAAAGCATCTATATGCATAAACAAAAACATGTAACCCCTCAGTACTTGGGGACACGGGGGGTGGGGGGGGGGGCGGGTCGTAGTAGGATCCGGCAAGATGGCACAGCGGGTAAAGATGCTTACAGACAAGCCAGATAGTCTTGATCCCCAAAAGCCACGTGGTGAAAGAAGAGCGTCACCTCCCATGGTTGCCTTCACCTCCACGCTTGTTCTGGGACATGTGTGCTTGAACTTGCATTCTCTGTCTCCATCTTTGTGCGACACACACACACACACACACACACACACACACACACACACGTAATTCTTGAAAAAGTTTCAGCATGCTGGCCTCAACACTATTACCAACACTGTGATGTTTGTGGGTATTTTTAAATCTTTTTCTCAGTGTGTGTGTGTGTGTGTGTGTGTGTGTGTGTGTGTGTGTGTGTTGTGCATGTATGTGGACACCTGTACCATAGTGGGAAGTCAACGGACAACTTTGTGTAATTGGCTTTCCCCTTCCACTGCTTGTACGGCAGGTGATTTTACCCACTCAGCCATCTCACCCACATAGCACTTTAAAATTTTTTCATCTGTAGCTTACTTCCTTAGTGGTAAAGTTATTGCTTCCAACCTTGCAGAATACCTCTCTCCGCTGCTTGTTCTCCTCTGGGTTTTCAGGGACTGCTTTGATTTTTATTATTCCTTTTCAGGGATTGCTTTTAAAGCCTAACTTGGTAACGAAATAAAATGTTTGCACTGCTCCATACGTGTGGGTGTAAAACAAGGTGGGCTGCAGGCCCCAGAACTCAGGGATGATGGCAACAAAGCTTGACAGTAGTTGACATGGGGGACAGCCATGAGCGGGTGAGAAGGGGCAGGGGAGCATCTTTTCCTTCACAGGTGCCCAGATGGGAGGGACGGTCATCTGACAACATCAGGGATGCCACACCACAGGTGAGAGCTGGGACCTGTTCCTGTCCAAGCCCCATCTACCAGGGGACTCAGGCCAACCAGGCTCCTCCTATCCCCAGCCCCCTTCCCTAGTCAGTTTTCATGTGAGGCTGGTGTGAGTGAGGGATTGGCCTTCCCTGGTAGACCTGGAAGGAGCCAGGGCAGATTTTTGGGGTACGTGTGCCCCAGCACTCACTGGCCCTGTATTTGCAGCTCTGTGCCCAAGTTGGGGCTGGTTGCTGCCTCTCTGTAAACAGCACCCTCAAGGCCCAACAGCAAGCCAAAGGCATGCTCGGGCACCTCAGCGCACAAGTCACTCAGCAGCTATCTTCAACTGCTGCCAGGCGGGCCCTGAGCGGGAAGCTCCCTGGCAGGTAGGCAAGGACCGGTCCGTCCCTGGGTGATGGCGGACATGAGGCCTTCGAGTTTCTGTCCATGAGGGCAGTGGCCACAAGTCATCTCCCATCCCTCTCTGGACACCTCCACACAGGCTGCATGACAGGGAGGTCACTGGCAGCCTGGGTCAGTTATTGCACAGAAATCCAACTAGGTCAGCATGACCAAGGTGGTGGTCCCAGGTGGCCACTGGTTTGGGAGGGGGTTTACTCTGGCCCCTGGAGGGGCTTCTAGAATGAACCAAGAGAATGTGGAGAGGGTCACTGTCAGGGACAGAGTCTTTTCTGTTCGCAGGGGCTGGAGGAGCCCCCAGGACACACAACTGTGCTGAGTAAGTGTCCTAGGGCATTCCATGTTCCTGGTGTAAGGGGCCTGATCCTGCTGGGCTGCAATTAGGTCCTTGCATGTGAGTGCTCCCTAGGCAGCAGCGAGGAAGCTCCTCCAAGCAATGATGCTCCTTCTGGGCCCTGGGCTTGGAAGCCTTCTGTGAGAGC
Source organism: Acomys minous (assembly GCF_964271855.1). Classification (NCBI taxonomy): domain Eukaryota; kingdom Metazoa; phylum Chordata; class Mammalia; order Rodentia; family Muridae; genus Acomys; species Acomys minous. The sequence goes on along the minus strand of NC_140491.1, from coordinate 63,772,473 downwards.
AGTAGTCTGAGCCCCTTAGGCAGCCACTACCAGGTTCCCTACCCACTGCCCTGGCTGGGCAGGGTGGAGCTCAGCCCCACTTCTCCAGGTGAGCAAACCAGCTCTCCTGGCTGGTGGAGGGACCAGCCAGGACTGGTTCCTCTCCTCCTGGAGGTTGCTTCCTGTTTCTGGAGCTGGCAGTCTCTTCCGACAGTGCTGAAAGGACTGGAGATAGAGAAGCACTCTCAGGCTCCCTGGACTTTCTGCCTCTGAAACCTGGGTGGCAAACTGACCTGCTAGCTTCACTGCCCCTCAGGGACGGTGGCTTCCTCCACCGCACTCTGGTGCCCTGAGGAAGTGCGCTCCCAGCCTTTTCCTTCAGTGTTGAGCTCCAGGGGCCGGCAGGAACCACGTCTGTCCGCTGCCTCTCTTTGTCTGAGCTCTGCCGGGCAAGTGTTTAAAGACCCCAGGATGTCCGGGACGCCTGGGGAGGCATTTTAATGAGCCTTTCAGAACCTCTGCTGCTGCTTTTTCTTGAGAAAACAGGAAGCTGGGTAGCTGAGAGGAAAGCCCTACTCGATCCTGGGCCGCGTGCAGGCAGCAGCCTGGTGTCTGGATCCGCCCAGAGATCTTCAGATTTGAAGAGGCTAGCACAGCACCCATGCATGGACAGTGCGCAGAGACACAGAACAGGCTGACGACCTCGCTGAGCAGAGAAACAGATTCAAACCTAAGGGCAGGTTCTGAGAGGTAACTGGAGGCAATGCTGCAACCAGACCCCGGACTGGCAAATACCCAGGGGCAGCACCTGGCGGCCATCCCAGGACAGAGACTAGGCATGAAACGGAGAGAAAGGCTGTGGCTGCTAGCAAAGGGGCTTTGGTTTTCCATGCTGCAGACACGGGCGCTGGTGAAGGGCTCTCAGGGGGCCTGCCTTCTTGAAGGGGCAGAGAGCCTGGTCAGGGAGCAGAGCCCACACTAGAAGAGGGACACATAGGCTCAAGTGACTGTCTCTGAGGGCGGGACCTTTGCTAGTGGAAGACAGCCTTTAAAAGCATCCACTGCTGGGGATGCGGTGGTGGCTCACGCCTTTAATCCCAGCACTTGAGAGGCAGAGGCAGGTGGATCACTGTGAGTTCCAGGCCAGCCTGGTCTACAAAGTGAGTCCAGGACAGGCAAGGAAGGCTACACAGAGAAACCCTGTCTCAGAAAAATAAAATAAAATAAAATAAAATAAAAGCATCCACTGGTGTTCACAGAGACTCATGGGCCAATGTGAGTGGCCCAGTGGGTAGGGAAAAAAAAACCTCACTGAGAAGCAGCCATGACGATGCTGGGCAGAGGGCAGGCGGACTTTGCTCTGCACAATTGCATCTGCTATAGATGCTCTGATGTTCACCCACAGTCCAGTATACAGGCCAACTCCTGGGTCTAGACTCTCAAGCTTGGAGGGTCAGGCCTTGAGACCTCAAGGCTGCACTGAATACGTGCACCGGAGCAGTCTTCCCAGCACTGCACAGGCTGTTGGCCACATCCTCACCACCCTTTTCAGGAATCCCTCAGCTGCAGCACTCCCAGCTGACCTGGGAGCTTGGCCCAAGCAGGCAGCTTGGAATGCTACCGACATCACATACCGACACACATGTACCAGCTACCCCAATACCCTGTCCAAGTGGCCAAGGAAGCCCTTGTCCTTAAGGCCAGGGTAGACCTTGGGAAAGCACTCGAGACCAAGCAAAAGAGACTCAGTGTAGGGCTTGCCCTCTTTCTAACGGCTGCAGGCCCCTGCTGTGACCCCACTAAGGCCTCAGCCATGGAGGACAGTACCCATAAGTCTTGCCTGCCTAGATCCCCAGGGTCCCCCAGCCTGGCTCCAGGAGGTATGCGCCTTCCATTTTGGACCTGTCCCCCATGACCCTGACTCAGCCTTAGAGTCCTTGAATTGGTGAGAGCTGGCCACCTCCCTGGAGAGCCACCACCCACCCACTGTGTCTCCTCTTTACGTCCTTCGGCTATTTCAGCGCTTTCCCAGAGGGAAAGGCCACTTCACAGGCATCGTTCCCAGAGCAAAGCCGGGGCTGGCTCGAGGAGGCACTGAACAGTGATGGCAGGACCAGGGTGCATTGCCATGCTGTTATCACTAAGGTCGGCTTTCTAGGAGAGGCTGTATGTGAGAGTCCTGTGTTAGGGGAAAACTGACCACAGAGTGAGGACTGCCCACCTGGAGCCACAGGGACTGGGGGGGTGGGGTGGGCAGAAAGTCTCCCAAGGAACTGGAGGCCTTGGAAGCTGGACTCTGGGTGGGAGTGGGGGTAGAGGCTGACCATGCCCTTTAGGAATGTCTATGAAAAGGACATTCCCAGTACTGTCCACCATGAGAAAATATTTTATCAAAGAAATTCGAGTTTAAAAAAAAAAACACAACTAAACTAAACATGAACTACTGAAATGACTGGGCGTAATATCTATTTTTACTGTCCCTTTGGTCCCCTGACCTGTGATTAGGGAATGGACTGTGGCCCCTGTGAGGGTGTTTTTGAAAGAGTGACGTCAAGCCATCGGAAGTATGTGTCCCAAGAGGCCAATGCCCCCCCCCCACCTCAGGGAGCTTTCAGGCCGAGCTAGCAGAGGGCTTTCCCCACCATTGAGAGGAGCCACAGTCAGTAAAATAGACTTTAAGGGTCCAATTCCAGACACTTTGAGCAAGGTGGGGGTCCTCAGTGGAGGGTATGGGGGGGGGATATGTTCCCTGTCCCAGCTTCCATACTCAGGCCCAGACTCCTGCCAGCTCTCACTGCCACCCTGTGGAGGACCTAAGGTCCCTCTTGTCCGTGCCTATCCTGACAGATGACTCAGAAGAGCCTCACCAACCTGGGGTGCAGGAGAAACCCCAGCCCAAAGCAGCCTCTGAGGTGCCCATGGGCATGAAGCAGCCTCGGAAGAGGCTAACGCCCAGAGTGCAGGCTCCTGGAAGTATACACAGGCCTTCACCAGAGCTGAGGCAGGGCCCAGAGCAGGCCTTTAGGAAGGCTCTAGAAACTGTTAGGCCCACACAGCAGCTGTTTCTCTCCCTTTACACTGAAAAAACAAAAAAACGGTTCCTGTCCCCAGTCACCACCCCAAAACCTCAGCCTTCACAAAATGGGCAGGCCTTCCCAAATCCTAGCCCTACAATGCCGTGAGCAAACCCTAGGGATTACTTTAAGTTTTTAACTAGGCTACCGGGAGGCCTCTTCTGTCTGAATGATCCCTCGTGAGTTGTCTAGGCCGAAGGGCCCTTTCAGCAAGTCTGGGAGGGTTGTACGGTCCCTGGGGTTCTGGGAGAGCTGGGCCACCCTTATAGTAGTAGGTATACCTGCCACCCACTAGAGTGGCCAGTCACAGTTCTGACGTCAGCCTCAGGAGTGGAGACATACCAAAGGAAAAGGAAGAAGAAGAAGAAGAAGAAGAAGAAGAAGAAGAAGAAGAAGAAGAAGAAGAAGAAGAAGAAGAAAACCAGAGCTAGGAGGATTCTGAGTAAACACTGGCCACCTGGACCAGGGTGATCTCTCCCAGGACCAGCCTGTGGTCAGGCAGAGCCATTTTCCTACACTGCAGTATCATCTTCAGTGGGTACAGCTGGGCATGGTGATGCACGTCTATAATCCCAGCACTCAGGAGGCAGAGGCAGGTGTATCGCTGTGAGTTCGAGGCCAGCCTGGTCTACAAAGCCGGTCCAGGACAGCCAAGGCTACACAGAGAAACCCTGTCTCGGAAAAAAAAAAATCAGTGGGTACTCAGGAGACAGAGGCAAGGAGATCTCTGTGAGTTCAAGGCCAGCCTGATCTACATAGTGAGTTCCAGGACTACATAGAGAGACCCTGTCTCAAAACAACAAAAAGACTCAGTGGGCAGGGTAGGAGAGATGGTTCCGCGGTTAAGAGCACTGGTTGTTCTTCCACAGGGCTCAGCTTCCATTCCTAGCACCCATATAGTGGCTCAAAGCCATCTGTGACTGCTCTTCTGGCCTCTGTGGCACCAGGCACTTATACACAGATACGCACACAGGCAAAACACATACATGTACACATACAATTAAAAATAAAAAAAATAAAAATTTAAAGGTAGGCAGCAAGGACGAGACCCCATCAACACCCAAAATAACCTCCCATGGCCGGACATGTCAAAGGTCAGCCTCCAAGTGCCCACTCCAGCTGGGCTCTAGACACTGGGTCAGAAAAGGAGCCTGGAGCCTCTCAGAGCGCTTGACCAGGATGACCTGCCCTCCTCAGGGGGAGCTCAGTATTTCCATACCCCCAGTGTGGCCAAACTGCTGAGACCTCAGCATCCAAGGGTCAGAGAGCTGGTCCAACAAACAAGGTTCATTGCCCGCCATTGGGTGGCTGAGGCCCTGTCTCCACACGGCGGGTTTTGTCTCCCACTTTCACTCATGCTGTGATGAAGGAAGGAAGAATCCCTTGAACCTACAACCTGGGTAGGGACAGGAAGAAAAGCAACAGGCGGTTCAGAAATGAGCCTGGGGAGAGAGCTCAGGGTAACAAGGCCGGCCCTGAAGATAGTGGCCAACTGGGGCGCGCATCCTGACCGGCAGAAACACCTGGGTGGACAGAGGAAGCAGGCAGGCACACCTTCCTCTTGGTCCAGGATCAACCGTGACAAACAAAGCACAGCCCACGGTAGGTACACCTGGGTTTTCTCCAACCCTCCCAAGCCAGACTTGTCCAGGAAATGTCCAGGGCGGCTTTAGGAAGTCCAAGAGAATCCCTCCAGGATGTCAGGATATGGATTTGTACGGAGGCAAAGGAGGGGCCCCCTTGTTGGTCACACGTCGTCGACTCTGACTACCTCCATACCATGCCTCACACCTGCTCAGCTAGGGCAGTGGGGAGCCCTGGAGTGGTCTAAGTGGTTGCCTTCGTTTTGCGTCCCAGTGATTCAGGGTCCTGGTTATGCTGGTTTGACGCACCGCCCCCTCACAATCCTCACCCACTCTTGCTGGATGGGTGGGTCTCTCTCTGGTCCCCCTACTCCATGTCCTGAGACCCCAGCCCGCAAAACTACCTAGTAAGGCATTGTTTGGGGTCTACCACCTGCTGCGGGTGGTGGCCCTGGTGTGGGGCCAACCCCGTGGAAGGCAGGGCAGCCTGAAACACGTACCCCCGCGACTGGGGCGGGAAGGCAGTGGCGGCTTTTTGCTTTTGAATCCCCGCCGGCGCCCTGAGTGGCCCTTTCAAAGGCAGTGACGGGGGCGGGGGCCGTTCCCAGGCGCGCCCCGCCCGCCCTGCGCCCCTCCTCCCGCTTTCCCACGCCTGCCGGTCCGGCGCGTTCTCACGGCCGCTGCCCATCCCCCGTCTGGGAACCTCCTGCTCCGTGCGGGGACTGGGGCGTGGGGGGGGAGGGCGAGTGACGCGCCCGGGAACACCGGGGAGAAGTGAGTCGGGACCTGTGGGGAGAAGGGCACCCCGGGGCCTCTGAAGAGCATCCCCCAGCACGAGCGAGAAGGTCACCCTGGAATCTTGGGAGACTAGAGAGGAGGAGGACCTGCGGGAAGCCAGAGCCGGGAAAGAATGGCGCTCCAGGGACTGGGGCGGGGCCTCAAGAAAGGGGGGGGTAGTAGTTCGTTTGTGAGCTGGGTGGAGAGGGGGAGCCCCTGCCAGGCCTGGGAGGAGGCGTCCTGTGTGGCCCAGACCCTGTTTTATTTCTCTGACAAGAGTGGCCCGGGGCAGCAGAGCCGCAGTCCTCAGAGGCCCCAGTCTCCTTGGGCTTGAGCTGACCACTGGCTGGGATGGGGTTCCCGAAGCCTGGGCTAGTTTTAGCAAATGCAGATCTCTTCTAGATTAGAACTTCTGAAAACAAAGTTTCCCCCAGGGCTAGAGAAGTAGTTTAGTTGGTGGAGTGCTTTCCTAACTTGCAGAAAGCCCTCCCTCAATCTCCAGCACTACATAAACCCCATCCCTGTCATCCCAGCACCCCGGAGATGAGACCAAAGGATGCAGTGTTCAAGGTTACCCTTAACTAAATAGCAAGGGCCAGCCAGGGCTACCTAAGACCCTGGATTTTGTTTTTCTTTTCTTTAAGGTGGTCCACACTTTACTGGAATTCGTGTTTAAGGGGCAATGTTTGGCTCTTAAAGGGAGCAGAGAACCTCTGTGACATATGGCCCAATGTCCTGACCCTGGATCTTACCTAGTCACCCCACAACGCGGTCCGCGGAGGAACTGAAGCCCCCATGGAATGTGCTGAATTGTAGGCTCATCTGCTTGTGGGTAGGCGGGCTACCAGCTATGTGGAACCTGCCAGTCAAAGGGCAAAAAAAAAAAAAAAAAAAAAGATAAGAGCGACTCCATGGGAACACAGACCCCCAGAGGTTAGGCCTAAGAACCCAGAGAGGACTGAGGAAAGGGTCCCACAGCCTGGCCGCCCCAGGTGGGCTGCTTTCCAGTGAGGTAAGCAGGACCTCCGGCCAGCTGTCAGCTTTAATTCTGTAGGCAGGGGTAGGGTCATGGGAGGAGGTAAGACTCTGATGCTGGCCTCTCTCTTCTAGGTTGGTGGTACAACAGACAGCTTTGGTCACATGCACTTCCGTATGCACCCCTAGCATGCACACGTGCGCGCATGCAGACACATTCAAGCTGAGTGTGTGGTTCAGAAGTCAAGTGCTGTGCCAGCAGCTCGGGAGGCAGAGGCAGGCGGATTGCTGTGAGTTCGATGCCAGCCTGGTCTACAAAGGGAGTTCAGGACAGCAAAGGCTACACAGAGAAACCTTGTCTCAAAAAAAAAAAAAAAAAAAAAAAAAAACCAAACAGAAGTCACACACTTGTCCTAGCACACGTGTGAGACCCCAGTTCCCATCTAACCATTAAAAAAAGGAAAAAGTGACCTTAGGTCACTGAGTCTTTTGAGATTCTGAGCACCCCATTCACCCTGCCTTCCTGAGAAGGTGTTCCCTTCTTGACAGCCCTACAGCCCCGCCTGAGAACACCAAAGTGCCAACCAAGCCCAGCTGTCCCTGATCCCTAAGGGGACCCTCACCAGGAAGACAGTCCCCAGGCCCATCCCCAAGGCCCATCCCCCACTTGTCTGTGGAGACATTGTCCCAGTTGCACAAAAGGACTGGGCAGCGGGTATGTGGGGGAGGGGTCAGACCCGTGGGAACTGCCCTTCCTTAGCCAGGGGGCGGGACAGGGGCCAGAGGGCAAAGCCCTTGCCAAGGGCTGCCATCCTCACCGGCTCCAAACACACTCGTGTGCAAGCCTCACCGCGCTCCCCCCTTCCCCCGCTCCCCACCCTCAGCAGAGGGCATAATTCACCACATAAGGACTGCGACTCTAGGACCTTAAACAAAACCTTCACACATATAAGCAAGCCTCTCCATGTCCCGAGGGTCCTGGGACCCAGACCCCTCTGCCTACCCTTCGCCTGACACCAGTAGAAAAATCAGAGAACCCTTATTGTGCCCAAGTGGCTCACCAAGCAATTCATCTCTCTTAGAAGAGGGTAGAAGCAGCTGACCCTCGGATCACACTAGAGGCAGTCAGCTTAGGGCCTCAAAATGTTCCCAGGACATCCTGGGAAAGAGAGGTGTGAAGCAGAGCCAGGCCACGGCAGGCTAGCACCTCACTCCTTCTTCCTGGGCCCTGTCCCGCCCTGTCTAGCAAGGTGTCAGGCCATTTGTTGAGAAAAGTCCCTAAGAGCATGAGGTGCGAGTTAGGGTACAATCAAAAATCTGTGAGGCAAAAAAAAAAAAAAATTTAAAAAAATATGGGAGGCTTAGAAGGGGCCTGATGGGCAGCCACGAGGGTGCCCCTTACCCAAGAGCTGTAGGCCTTGCCAGGGTGGGTGTGTCCAGGTATTGCATGTGCTGCTGACTTCCTGCCAGACAGTGGAGTGTGATGTGTCCACTTCCCCTCTGCGCTTTTATCTCTTGCTATCCCAGGTTGTGGGAAATGGACAGAAATGGCCCTGTTCCTTTGGAGTGAGAGTTCCCAGTGTGAATTCCAAGTATCTCCTGGGAGTGAGAATCCCTTCAAGCCAGGGTGCTCTGTCTGGGCCTGCCTGTGGAGTGGGGTTGTCCAGACCAGGGTGTCCCTCAGACTGACCTCTCCCAGACCCTTTGTGAGGCCCAGGTCCAGCTAGAGGTAGGACATAGGAGAAGAGGCCTCGAAAACTTACCAGCTGAAAGGGAAAGTGCTAGCAACAGGTCTGGCCAAATGTGTGCACACCTGCCCCTTTGTTCAGAGGCAGGAGGTCCCAAGAAGCTCCCCAGATTTCTGAGTCCCCCACTCTATCCTCTAGACATGGGGAGAAGCCCCTCTCAGGCCATTGGGTCACCCATCTTGTCCCCAGCTGGGAGGTGAGGCATGGACCTTTTAGCTGTGCCAGGCACCTGCTAGGCAGGAAGAACAGGCTGTGGGAATCGCCTGGGCGGCCTGCCTGTGGGAGGCAAGCTCCGGTCACCTCTGCCTACCCCCCCCCCCCCGCCACCCCACATGCCTGGATCAGTTCCTATCAGCAAAGGCTCCCAACCTGACAGGCCACCACTTGCTGCCCTGTACCTTAGGGCACAGGGCTCCTACAGGATCCAATCCTGGAAGGTCGCAGGGCTCATGTCCCACCCTGTCCTCAGGCCCTCACTCGATGAGGGATGGCACTCAGGGGTGCCTGGGGCGGGAGGGCCTCTCCAGGTTTGGACCCTGCTGCCTTTGGCCTAGGGAAAGCCTGCTGGACTCTGAGGAAAGAGCAGGGCAACAGAGGCTGCCTTTCCAGCTCTGCCCCTGCACCCATTGGCCCAGCTAAGGCCATTTCCTGGGTGCACTTCCTTTGCTTGCCTGACCTGTGTGCCACCTGTCTGCTTTTGGGGTACACAGGGAAAGCACACCTGTAGGCATACAATTGCACACCTGTGCTTGTGGCCCATATACCAAGCAGGCACAAGTGGACACCCGGGCATATATACTCTTGGGGCAGTTCAGGAGAGCTGTTGTGTCCTTGATGGCCGATGGGCTCTGGGTCCTTTAGCCAGTCACCCCTTATGACAGTGGCTAACGGTAGGCCCCCCTCATGGTAGGACCCTAGTGCCCTGGGAACAGATTCCCCCACCCAACAAATCTCTGCCTCACTTGGAGGAACCAGGCAGATGGCGCCGCTGCAGATGGAGTTACAGGCAGCCCGGAGTGCTTCAGCGTCTCTTTGCACATACCCTGGGGGCCAGAGGAGGGGCTGTGACTGTGTGCAGGATCGGTGTGCGCCTCCTGGGGTTGCCGTCTTGGGACACACCTACATGAGCTATTTCCCTTATTCCTGCCCAGGTTCGCAGAGAGTGGAGTCAAATTAAGGTATCGCTCTGGCTCCAGCAGCCCACCAGTACCCAGCTGGTGGCTGGCTCAACAAGACAGCTTTGCCCATGGGGGCTCATGGCTTACCAGCAGCACTCAACAGGCATAAGTATCCTAAGCCAGGCATGCACCATGGGAGAGAATCAGGCACACAGGGACCCCTGGGACTGCGCTTTTGCTCCCAGTTACCTGGCCCCTCCCACACCCTCTAGGTGTTCTTCCTATCAGTTAGGCTGGCCTACTAGCCATGCACACAGCTGTGCTAACCTAGGTTCAAGCCTTTGTTCAGCCTGAACAGACCCCCTACACACACACACACACACACACACACACACACACACACACACACACACGTAGAGCCCCTACACCCCCCCAGGATCCACTGACATCCCAAAGCTGAGTCTCCTGGCCTCACACTGATGGAGAGGCACTGGAAATTACAACCATCATGGTGTAGAGCCCTGGACAGTTTAAGAATCAGCTGCTACAAGCTTCCTCTCTGTAAAAATGGTGAGGCGGAATGCCCAGCTGCCAGGGGCACTCGGCTTTAGGCTAAATACTTTGGATATGGTTGCCATCCTAATGGCCTAGTGTGTTCTTGGCCATGATGGCCCCAGTGACTGGCCCTCTCACGGACTATACAAGCCTGGAGATGGAAGGCGGGTGTGTGAACAGGGTAGAACTGGCTTTTCCAGCCCAGGCGGGGGCAGGGTTCCCTGGGCCCCACAAGGGTGACAGCAAGGCCCAAGAGCGGGCAACCGGCCGTGGGAAAACCAGCGTTCACGGTTCCCGAAGGTGGGGCCAGGTCCTTGTGGACAGCACCAGGCGTTTGCACGGGCGGTGACTCAGCATGAGCCAGTTGCCTCACCCAGACTGCACACCAAGCCAGATCCTAGGAGGGCTAGAAACCCCTACACAGAGGAGATGCAGCCCTTAACCCCACTGAGCAGTCCTGAGGACATGATAAAGCAGAGCATGGACCACTGCGGTGGTAGCCTGGGACACTTGAGAGAGACTCCAGCCTTCCCCAGGGAGACCATCATGCAGTGGCCTCGGGCAGATGCATGGCTACCTCACACACCTGCCCCAAGGAAGTCCCTACGCTCAGAGCCGTGGCCAGGGACCAGGCTGGGTGAAGTGATCGGGGACACAGGAGGTGCCACCCACGAGCAGGGGAGGGGGGCTTCATGGTGGGAAAGGCGGGAGCTGGAGTAAGGGCGGGGCAGGGCCCACTCCCTGCCAGCCCCAGCCCAGGCCCCTGGCCAGCGGGGGCTGCAGAGCTGAAGTGGCAGTGAAGCCACAGGTAATGCAACCTGGTAGTGTCGAAAGGCCCGTGGGAAAAGGATGTGTGGGTGGGGCAGGTGCCGCCCAACATGGCACACCCTGAGGCTCCAAATGTGTTATTCCAGGACACCTGCCTGGCTCACCCAAAGCCCCCAAGAGGCGATGGGGCCCAGCATGATCACTAGTGAACAAGCCCCCAGTCACCCCCCCACCTCCTCACAATTACTCTGACAACCAGAAATACGTATATTCATAAACATATACATGCCTGCCCAGCACTCCCACCCCAGCGTACCCTGAAACTCGTATCTTTACGCAGGCAGCAGCCAGCTGGAGGCCATGAACCTGAGGTTAAGTCCTCCTTTCTCTGTCCTGGTCAACGGCAGTAGTTAGGTTAACAGGACGTAACCGGGCCCTCACACTAGCAAACCACTCAGATGCCCTAGAATCCTAGAATCCCATTGCATATCCAAGGTCCTCAAAAAGATCCCAAGTGTGCTTTGTTCCTGGCATACCGTGGACTCCAGGGATACACCAGACCCTGTGGCTTTACTAACCATCCCAGATGTTATAAAATATAGACACAAGCGAATGCCTGTAATCCCAACACTCTGGGAAGCAGAGGCAAGTGGATCTCTGTGAGTTCGAGGCCAGCCTGGTCTACAAAGTGAGTCCAGGACAGCCAAGGCTTACACAGAGAACACAGAAAAACCAAAATCAGTCAATAAATAATAAGAAAATAAAAACAAAATATAGACACAGGTTATACAGGACCCAGGGAAGACTACAGCTGGTCCATACTGACCCTTCACCTCACACTTGAGCCTGGCTGGTCAGGACGGCACGGGCCTGGCTTTCCTACAGCTCCTGGGTCTGGAGGGGAGCTACGCGGTTTCCAAGGCCTTGGAAAATGGAAGAGGCAGGCGACTCATGGCTCAGGCTGGAAGTCAAGGAGGGCTCCTGAGGGCCAGACAGTATGTATAGGATGGAGACGGGGTGAGGGAAATCACAGCTCCATGGCCTCAGGGTTGAGGTATAGCACAGTGTCCTGATCATGACTCAACACACTTTTAGGGTCTCTAGGCCAGTGACGGTGACCAGTACCTTAAGAGCGCCAAAGAATTGATGAAGCAGCAGCCTAGTGGCCGTCGGAAGGACTGGGGAGAACTGGTGAGGGGATCCCTGAAGCAGATGGGGGGCACTGGGAGGGTCCTTCAGACATGAGTCTCGAGGATGGCTGGGGAGGTGCCTAGGACCCCCCCCCTTAACTCTGAACTTCCTGGGTGATGGTATGTAGAAGGGTAGTGCTTAAGGTGAGGGTTGAGGTCCAGTGGGCACTCAGCACCCCTCTGGGGTTAAGTCAACCATCCCCTCTATTTGTGGGTCTGTAGACTGCTGGTTGCTTTGCACAAAGGCCAGTCACTTTCCCTGAAGTTCAGGGCACAGGGCCTGTCCGTCATGCATATGGCGCCAGACCTCCATGGGCAGCTACTACACAGATTAGCTAGTGTCATGGGGGTGCCACACAGTAAAAGTGGGGCTCATCAGCTTGGATGGAAACCCAGATAGGAGGTCATGCCCCTCGACTTCAAGGAAACACACCCCCCCCTCCATTTTGTGAGGAATAGCTATACCCATCTGGGGCCTTCTGTAAATAACTGTTTGACAAGTTAAGGGGTCCACAGGAGTGGAGAGGCTGCCCCTCGTATCTGCTACGCAGACTCCTGGTGAGTTGCTCTCAGTCCTGTAGGAGTCCCTGAGTGCCCCGGCCGGACATTGGCCCCTCTGCCTTCTGCTCACAGTCCAGCCAGGACCTGCTGCAAGGGCCAGTTAAAAACCTTCCCCAACATTTTGTTTTGTGTTGTGGTGTGTGTGTGTGTGTGTGGTTTTTCTTTTTTGTTTTTTTTTTTTAGGCCCTGGGGGCCCCACCCTGGTACTGGCTGATTTCGAAATGGGCTCTTTGGCAGTGGGCTTATCTGTTTATCACTACAAAAGGTCTGCCCCACCCCCACCCACTGGTTCTCAGGCCCCTGGATCCCTAATCAGCAGATCTCATGCCCAGGAACTTGTTTCCCAGGGACCTTTGAGCCCTAAGAACGTCCCTAAGTTTGAGTTCCCTAGGGAGGCACCCAGAAGCACCAAGGCTTCTCAGCTTCTGCACTTTGGCCTCTCCATTTGGGGGCGGGGGAGCCAGGCACTGAAATAACAGAGATACTGTTCACAGAGGCATTGAGGGCACAGGTGACTCTGTACCCTTTAGGGTGGGGGTGGGGGTGGGACCAGTGCCACACCTAGGATCCCCCTCAAAGCTGGCCAGAGGCAGAGGACCTACAGCCTGACACTGCAGCCACACTGCACTCATTGCAGCTGGAAGGCGGCCTGCCTGGCATGCTAAGAAAGCTTTGGCCGTAGTATTTCTACTGTTTTAAGCAATGTGGCAAGATTTTTTTCTGGGATGACTCCCACCTGGGGCCACGTCATTATATGCTTCCATGAGGCCCCAGAGAGTGTCCCCAGCTGTCGCTGTCATGGGCCAGGCCAAGCCCTCTGTGCAACCAGCAGCCCTTTTTTGAAGGCAAGGCAGCCAGAATAAACCTGAAGAACGTTTGACCTATGTGATTCAGGCTGAGGCCTTGTCTGTTTGCTTGATCTAGCCTCTAATGCCTGCTTACCCTAAGCCCTTCCACATGCCTTCAAGCTGCTAGAGACACCAAAATAAATGGGTTTCTAGATGGCCAGGGCTCAATCCAGGTGCCGCCCTGTCACCCCGGGTCAGGGAGAGAGAAGGGCAGCCACCATAACCTAGTGGGAAGCTGGAAATACCTGGCTACCTAGTAATGCTATAGGGACTCTCACCCAGGGGCCCCTCCCTAGTCACAGGTGCCTGAAAGTAGATGCTGCTGCCTCCTGCTCTCTGAGGAAGCTGAGTTCCGTGTCTCCCCCACCCTCCCCCGCAACCATGACTAGACACCCCAGAGGGTCTGAGGATGCTGAAGTCAGGGGTTCCAGAGGTAGGAAAGCCACTGCGAACTAAAGGAAAGGAGGGAGGGGACCAAGAGAAAACCCAGTGTGGAGGCCCCTGCATGCAGCCAGCCTGCAACCAACAGGCTTGGTGCATAGTAGCTGCCTCCTCCTTGTTCATCCCCAGGAATGTGCACCTCCACCCCTTGCTCACATCCCTTTTCCTTTACTTCCTGCCTCAAACGGAAACCGGCTCAGATTTGGCTCAAGAACCTAGCAGATGCCTTCAGGCGACAAGGGCCCCCCCACCCCCCCACCCCCCCCACCGAGTGCTATTTCTGCGTAGTGCAAGGGACACCTACAGGAAGACCCAGGTGTGTGGCAGAAGGACCCCACTGCCCACTATCCGTGGAACAGCCCACCTGGGGCCTCCCTAGGGTCCATAGCATGCCTGGGATCTGCATCTCAGCCCATTTGGCCCCCAGCAACCGAGCTGACGTATCATAAATGGGGAGAGCTGGCCTCAGAGCCACCTCCAAGATGAATGTTCCACTCAGCCTGCTGGGCAGCCTTGGGGGCTGGGGTGAGTATCAGTGTCGAGGGGATCAGACTTGGGGGTGACAGCCACCTCCTCTAGAAGTAAGACCCCTCGCTTGCTCACTCGGTTGCTTGCTCTGTGTCCTGTCCCGGAAAGCGTTTCCTGACCACACTCTTCCCTCCTCCAGGATTACAGAGAAGCATCCATTCCTTGATTGCTTCACAGCCCAGCATCCCAGGCAGCTGCAGGACCAAAGCTGAAATGGGTGAAGACCGCACCGTGCCATCCACCTTGATCAAGCCAGGCCAGGTCCTGCCCATCCTCAGGACAGCCATGCCTACTGCTCCCCCGTGTGTTTCTTCCTCTTGCCTTCTTTTTTGCCCCTCAGCACAGGGCTTACTCACTGTGAAGCATTCCCACCCTAGCCTTGCCCCCCCCCCCCCCGGCAGGTTCAGGTGGCCTCAGGGACTGGGTGCTAACAGAGCAGCTATGGTGTCCAGTGTTGGCCTCTGCCACGCTGAGTGGCATGGGCAGGAGCCCTGGTCACAGTGATTGTCTGCTGCAGTTCCTGCCGGCCTCCTTCCTCGGGCTCTGCCGGCTGGCTGGGGCTCAGTGTTTGTTATTTGATTCCTCTCTTCTCTTCTACCAGGTGTCTGGGCTGCTGGGAAGAAACACTCTCCTCTTTCCCACGCTCCCCAACACATTTTAATGAATTAGCTTGAAGCCCCGCCCCCCCCCCACTGCCCACTGGCCTCCCTCCCCCTGCTCAGCGCCTTTAAGGTGGCTGCAGGCCTGGCCCAGCTTTGGCCAGCTGCCCTGTCTGTGCTGTCCTCCTATGGCCTCTCAGACGGCCTGGACTACCCCACCCAGATTTCCCCAGCACGGATTCCAGAACACTGTACCTGCCACCCCTTTCACAGCTGCCGGCCGCGAAGCACCCAGTTAGGAAGACCAGGAGACGGGCATCTGGAAGGAGAAGGGTGCCCTGCCCACTGTTTCCTTCCTTCTAGGAGTGAGCAGATGGTGGTCAGATTGCTCCTGGGTAGGCACTGTTAGGGTCAGGCAGGGGATAAAGGTCGGGGTCCAGTCTCCCAGGCAGAATGAAGTCTCCCTAGATCTCAACCAAGCACCACAAACTCCAGAGCTTAATACCGGGTCCCCTGAGACTTTCTGTGAGTCCCCTGCCTCTCTCCAATATCATGGGACAAATAGAAATGTCCGCCTTTTGGAAGTGTCCTCCAGCAAACACTTGGGCAGTGCTTATTAGAAACCAAGTGTCCCACAGCCTTCCCCAAGCCCATCCTCAGATGACAGGAAGACATGGGTGTGGGCCAGAGCCCAGCCATGGAGAAGGAGCCAGCAGGCAACCCTGAGCTATTGCCTGAGTCCCTCAGGAAGCTGGCCACCCAGCTCCATCTCGGCTACACGGAGGTGATGGCCGACCAAGCCCGACACAGGGCAGAGTGTCCTCAGGATAGGCTTTTACCACGATAGGACTGCCACACCAGCCAGGCTATTCTGCAAGAGCTAGCCGAGCCATCCAGCTCTCACCAGGACTGCCGCTGATTTCACAGCCCCTGTGGTGGCGGCCTTGCGTTCCCACACTGAGCTCACACAGGGCCCCTTTGTCTGCCGCCCCGCTGCGGATGTCAACAGGACTTTTCTCCCAGGCTCTGCACTGGGCAAGCGTCTCAGATGCCCTTCCTCAGGCCGAGCTGGAGCCCACCTAGGTAGGGGCCCATCTGGGGACCCAGTCACCTTCAAGGGGCAGTCCTGGGCTTGGAGAGAGCAAAAGCTCTGCTCGCCCTAAGGTGTGGTCGCTGTCTCCTGCCTGTCTAAATGCCTCCAAGCCCTATGCAGATGCAGGAAGCCTTGAGCCAACCAGGAAGCAGATCCCGTCCTCCTGATTACATGCCCAGAACTCCCTCTTCTCCATGCCCACCTTGTTCCGGGTTAGTATTCTGTGACACAGCCAGCATCAAGGTGCCGATCAGTTGTCCCCAACTGAGCCTCCATCTACCAGCACAGCGGAGGGAACCATAGAGTTCCTCTTATGGTCTTGGAACTGTGATGCATAAAGTGGGGATAGGGGCAGAACCCAATAATGGGGCACAGATCTCAGGAAGACCAGAGAGGTCTCCAAGCTGCATATACAAGAGATTTGGGTTCCCAGGCCTACCAAATGGGGCATGTGGTCTTTAAACAAGTCAGCCAGGGTCAGGCTTGAAGGCCACTGACCAAAGACGGCCAGTCCCAGGGAACACTTGCCTACTTTCTCCATTCAGTTAAGATATAGTTCCTCCCAGAGCATAAAGTAGGGTTGGGGGCATGCGCTGCTGAGTACGGGGCAGTTCTGACTCTGGGATAGAAGCATCCACTGAAAGGAGCTTCCTCAGATGAGGCTGGCAGGGTGGTCTCCCCAGCTGAGGCCTACAGTTGCCTGCTTGGAATTTCCAGCTAGCTTCAGAAGAAATCAAGCCCTGGCGTGCCCTGCCTCCTGCTCTGTCAAGTCTTAAGATTATTCCTCCTTAATTTTCGGCAACCACAGCGAAGCGGTAAGTTGTAAAACATAATGAGGAAACGCTGCCTGCCGAGGAGCCTTGCCTCCCCAGCCAGCGCCAGCACCTCCTGCCTCCTGGTCAGTTGTTTAAGAGTGGTCAATAAAACGTGAGGCTTACGGTTTGGAAATGAGTCACGTCAGAGCTCCCTTAGAGCACAGGGCTGTGCATCTCAGTGGCCAAGCCTGTGTGCCCCTGTCCATGCCTGACAGGGGCTGAGCAGAGCACACACCTGGAGGAGTGGTGACAGATGAGAGAGAGAGAGAGAGATTGAGAGAGAGAGAGAGAGAGAGAGAGAGAGACAGAGACAGAGACAGAGACAGAGACACAGACAGACAGACACACACAGACAGACAGAGACACAGAGACAGAAAGACAGAGATACAGACAGACACACACACAGAGACAGACAGAGACAGAGAGAGACAGAGACAGAGAGCGAGAGACAGAGAGACAGAGAGAGAGAGACAGAGACTGTCCCAAACTTTTCTGCAGAGGAGAATGGAATCCCTACACTGGGGTGACTTGCGGGCCTGAACTCCTTTCACCAGTGTGGAGGAACCAAACACAAGCGGCCTGGCAAGTTACAGTTTAGTAGAAAAGACCAGAGTGGTAGAGGGCTAAGCAACCGCTACCGCTACCGAGCGGTTCGTAGAACTGCCACCCGTGAACGCCAGGTCCAGGCCTGGGAGTGGCTGCGCTAGGGACTCGCAATTCCCGAGATCTGTGAACGAAGAGGAAAACTGCGAGAGGAGGTTATACTCTCAGGGGAAACAGACCCAGGATGCCGCAGCAGTGCTGGAAAACCCCTGTGGCCACCTGACCACCTCCCCCGTCTGGTGCTGACCAAGATGAGCGCCCTCTACCGTGCAGCGTGCAGACGCACGGCCCGCCTCCGCCCCGCCCCCACGTGGGCACGGCCCAATCGGCAGCGCCCTGGTGTGCGCGTCAGGGGCGTCCATTGTTATGCAAATATAAGCACAGTAAAAAACTCCGGGAAGCGGCGGGCGAATTAGAACTGCTTTGCAGAGGGCGGCCGGTGGAGTTCAGCAGGAGCGCAACCTAACCTCGAAGGGACCGCGACAGCAAGTGTCGCCCGCTGCTCCAGGCCCCGCGACCCACCACCCGGCCCAGTTGCCCGCCCGCCCGCCCGGGCGCGGCTGGATGCAGCAGGGGTCCCTCGCCGGCGGCCCTCGGCCCCGAGCGCCCGGAGTGCGCAGGGGCGGTGTACGGGGCCGGGGGGCGCAGCGCCCTCCATGCGCCGAGGCGTGCCTCGAGACACGCCCCGAGACAGCCCGGGGCCGGCATTGCAGCCGCCGCCCGCGCTGAGCCGGGGCGCGGCCCGCGGCCCCAGCTTTGCCGCAGCATGAGCCAGGCCGAGCTGTCCACCTGCTCGGCGCCGCAGACGCAGCGCATCTTCCAGGAAGCGGTGCGCAAGGGCAACACACAGGAGCTGCAGTCGCTGCTGCAGAACATGACCAACTGCGAGTTCAACGTGAACTCGTTCGGGCCGGAGGGCCAGACAGCTCTGCACCAGTCAGTCATCGATGGCAACCTGGAGCTGGTGAAGCTGCTAGTCAAGTTCGGCGCCGACATCCGCCTAGCCAACCGCGACGGCTGGAGCGCGCTGCACATCGCCGCTTTCGGGGGCCACCAGGACATCGTGCTCTATCTCATCACCAAGGCCAAGTACGCGGCCAGCGGCCGGTGATACCCACCCCGACCCCGGACCCTTGTCCCTCACCCGCGTCGTCTCTGCTGTACGTTTCCCGCCAACTACCTCGGTGTGCGCCAGGTTTGCTGCCCTGCGTGGAAATCGAGCTAGGTCTCCACGTTCGCGGCCTCGATCGAAGCGGCGCGTCCTTGGCCCCCAGGGTTCCGCTCTCCGCAAAAGAGCGCCTCCCCTCGGCTGTCCTCGGAGCCCCGCGGGGCCCCAGCGCCTTCCCACGGCCCCCGACCGCCTCCAGGGTGGGGGCGGGGCGCAGGCTCCTGCCCATTTTGAAATTTGAGTCTCACACCGGGAGACTTCGGAATCCCGAGATACCGGATCCTCCGCTTGAAATGTTTTCTCGGGAAGGTGAAAGGCGCGGGCGGACTCGCGCTCCCGCCGCCGCCCGTGGGACCCGCCCGCCCGCCCGCAGTGCGGCTCCTGGCCGAGCAGCCACTACCCGGCTCCACCATCTGCGGGCCATCGCGCGAGGAAGGGGACGCTCCCGGTTCCTGATGTCCTAAACTATTTATCACGTGTGTGTATATTTGTGGGTGAAGTTTGTGCGCCTGAGTTTTTTTTTTTTTTTTTTGGAAATATTGTGCGTGGTTATGGGAGAAAGATGATTTTTTTTCCTTAAAACTAAAAACTTGAGTCTACCATTTCTTGGTTGCACTGAAAATACCGCCTGACCCTGTGGTTTTCCCATTGCTAGCCCCTCCCCCACCAAGTCCCGTACTCAGTTCCTCTCTCTGGATTCTGAGTTTAGGGAGCCTAGGACCTGTCTCCCTTACCCCTCCCTTGAGAGGCCACCTTAACCCCACACCGGCTAGATTAGCAGAAAGTTCCAGTGGGACCTCGAAGCCCTCGTGACTGGGACGTGGGGATTTTGAGAGCATGTACCCTCCTTCCTAGTGAGTTCTATTCTAGTTAATAGTCGGTTGCACACTTTTTTAAAAAAGCAAATGAATTTGCCACGATTAAATGTCATAACATTTATGACAGAATATAAAATATTAACATATTTTTAAGCCAAGTTTTAGGTGTATTTTTTGAATCTTGGTTATAAACCCAATTTTAAAGGGCGTTGTATCCAGCGTTGTGAAAGCTGTTGTGTACCCATATTTATATTTTTATAAAATTCCTATAAAGACTGTGAATCTCTCATGCTATTTCGGGACAAGTGAAAGGGCTGTTGTGCCCTTTCTGGCCCCGCCCAGTTCCAGGACCCCATTATCTGAGGATCCTGCCATGAGGGAGGGGCTGTGCCAAGGACGGGGGTTGGGGGGGGCCAGAGCGTCACTGCTGCCCCTGAAAGGAGACTTGCTGGTTTCTGCGGTTCCAATTTTCTATGCAACCCCACACCCCCTTGTTGTTTTGATCCTGGGAAATAAAAGGGAGGCTGAATTATTCAAATTTAAATGAGGTTTCCCCCTTCGTAGAAGTGCTGCTGACCCTGCGTGCAGAAATGGGGGAGCACTTGAGGACCCAGGTGGGTGGAGGAGGCCTTTTGTGCCGCCTGGTCATATTCTTTGGTCTTCTGCAGCTTTTATGAACCAGTGTGGGAAGGACAGTGATGTTGTGAAAGTGGCAGACACTGAGACAAGCACAGATTACTTCAAAAGGAGTCCTGTATGTTTTTTCTACATGCAAATGCCTTTTTAATTATGTTAATTAATGTTAAGACTTCCTAGGCCTGTGTTGAAGCTTCAAAACGGGCCCTGGTTTGTTCTCTTCTGTCTGTATGAAGTCTGTGGCAAACTCCTGAGCGTACGATATAGATTTGTAGCCCAGCGTGAAAAATTTATAAATAAATTTTTCATTGGTCTTTTTATATTTAAAAAAAAAAGTTGGTTCTTAGTCATGGGTACGGTATCATCAATGGGGGGGGGGGGTTGAGGATTGGGCCGCAGCATGCCTCCTTCAACTACTGCATGGTGGTTGCCCGGCTTGTGAATCTGAAGACGGAGCTGGGTACACCATGAGCTCAGCCTAGCTCAGTCAAGTCCGAGTCAACCACAGGGATCCCAGATGCCAGCCTGCGCCTGGTGCTAGGAGCTCTGGCCACCTTGTGAGCTCCTGGGGCTGGGGTCTCAGCTACATCCTAGTACTGACAAGGTGGCTGAGACCTCCCCAGGGAAATGCTGCCCACCCAGCCAGAGAGTTGAAGTCCTGGATGAACTTCTGCACAGATGGGGGTCTCTTTAGATTTGGGGGGGGACACGACGTTCCGGTTGCTGCTAGGTAAGCAAAACAGCCCTGCAGGTTTTGGCTTCCAGAGCCCAGGGCTAACCGCTCACCAGAAAGCAGATCCTGGTTAGATCCAGGGTTCCTGTGCTTGTGGTTTGAGAAAGTGCGTTGGAGGAACACAAGGGACAACCCACTCCTGGGTGTCCTGGGTGGGATGCGGGAGGGGAGGTTCCTGACAGGTCCGGAACAGTAGCCGCTGTCAGGGCAACCCTGACTTAAGTGGCTGTTCTGACACACACTCCAGCCAGCCATCAGTCCTGCCCCACGTCTCTCTGGTCCCCCCTACCCCTCAGATCTTGACATTTTTCTCCCCAGCAACAGTTGAGGTTATTAATGCTACTCTGCAGAAGGATGGGATCATCTTCAGGAAGTCCTGCCCCAGGAAGTAACCATGGCTTCCCCTAGCTCTACACTCCTTTGCAGGGCAATGAGACAAGTCCAAAACTATACTCTTGCTGATGTCCACTAACCCCCTGGAGTACAGGGGGCCCCCCAGTTCTTCCAGCCCAGCAAACTGCCCACAGCTAGAAGGAATTAGCCAGCCAAGTCACTAAAGCCCCACCCTCTCCCCACATTGGTGCAAGTACTAAGGAGGGGGGGGGGGCAGGACAAGAACCTTGGCCTTTGCAGCACCTAAGAGTCCCGAGGGCCTGCCAGGTGTGTTGGCATGCACCTTTGACGCTGGCACTGAAGAGGCAGGCAGGTCTCTTACGTCGGATCTCACCACAGTCCTCCCCCATGGTGAGGTCAAGACCATGCAGAGAGTCCCAGCTGGCAAAGCCCACCAGAGTCCACAAAGTACAAGGACACATAAAAGGTCTACTTTTTGTAAAGGTGGCTGTGGGCAGCACTTTTCCAGAATGAGTAATGTGCAGAGCAGAGCAGATTGGGATTTAGCTCAAGTTCTTAGGTCAGGAGGGACCAGGAAGGCTCCACAGGAAGGCTGTCAAAGCCTGGCTCATGGGACAGCACATTGCTTGCCTGTCCGGTGGGGGCGGGCATGACATCTCTGCTCCCTAGTTAAGACCACATCAAGGTTGCCAGCCCCTTGTTCTCAGGAGGGTGCTTGGCTCCTATCCGCCTCCGATGTGATCCATTTACTGCTAGAAATGCCTGGCCCCACAGGTGACAGCCAGGACACATAGCAGGCCAGTAAGGGGAAAGGGAAGTGGCTAGGGGGCAGTCTGTCCCCAAATGCTAGGTAGCTCCATCACAAGCACGGACAGAGGGGGCGTGCATCACAGATGAAGGAATGGCCACCCTTTGACCTGGGGAGGCCAGCTGTCTCCTGCTGCTTCCACGAAGCTTGGTGGGGTGGGAAGAGGCCAGTTACTTCCACAGGCCTTGAAGAACGGGAAAAGGAGGCCGTGTGCCTGGGACTGCTAAGCAACAAAGCCCAAGGGCTCAGACCACAGTAGGGGCCGTCGAAGGTCTGGGAACCGCAGCAACTGCTCCTTCGGAGGCCTTGGCAAGACCCTCCTGGGGCTCTAGGGTCCCTGGAGGCCGCCCTCCCCCGCCGCCTCACCCCCGCCCCCGTGCGGTGCATTCTTCTGGTTGGCGGTCCTTCCGACAGTCCCCTGCGCGTCCGTCTGTCGGTCTTTCTTCTCTCGCCCTCACCAAAGCCGCGGCCCCATTCATTCCAGAGGCCTCTGCCCTCTTCCGAGCGGGTCCCCGCTCGGCGAGCAGCTGCTATGCTAATGAGGGCGGCGGCGGGTGGGGCGGGCAAGCACTCACAAAGGCCGAGTCTTTACATTCAAAGCCAGCGAGGCCGTTCCTGCGAGCCCGCCAGGCTAGGCGGCCGGGAGCGGTGCCCTCGGGCGCGCAGGCTGCCCAAGCACCCATCGCCCGGCGCGGAGTGAGGGCAGAGACCAGCTGTCGTCTGCTCGAGGTCACGGCCGGGGACCCGCAGCTCCTTAGGAGGACCTGTCTGCGCCCTCCAGACGCTTCTCTTAGGAGTTCGGGTACGCTCGGCGCAGGTGTGCATGGCTGGTAGCTACCAATGGTGACACTGCAGCCCTCCCCAGGACAAGGAGGTTGGATAAGACCCAAGCAGAGTCTGAGAACCCTGGTCCTGACCAAACAGGAGAAGAGATCTCCCGTCACCTCACGCGAGTACTCGGGATTCCCCTACGGCTCGAGGGACCGGGAGAGGACGGGGCGGGGCGGGGCGGGAGGGCCGCGGCAGGGCATTTGACAACATCTCTGGATCGCGGACTCGCGTTGCCCAGTCCGGGCACCTCGCCCGCCTCTAATGACCTCGGCCCTTCCTGTCAGACGACTTCAGGACCCTAAAGTGGGTTAAGGGGATGGAAGCTGGGGAGGGGGCGGCTGTGGCTGGTCTGCGAGTCTATGCTGCCGCCCTGTGGTCACGGCCCCGCACTGCGGTCCCCTCCAAGAGCGCACCGGGCCACACTGCTAATGGCTGCAGGATACAGGATACATTCCAATGATCACCAGGATCGATTAAAGGGTGCCTTTGGGTCTAGAGCGGGTCGAGGGGGGGGGGTGCCCGGGGGCGCTCTCTGGAAGCCATGTAGGCAAGACCCCTGTGGGCCCAGTGGCGGCTGGAACTAGTATGCTGCCTCTCCTGTAACCATTACGAACATAAGCTCTAACCTTCTTAACCTATAAGCCAATTAAATGCTTGCACCCTCTCTCCCTCCCCCTTTCCCTCCCTCCCCTCTCGCTGTGTAGCCCAGCGTAGCTCTGGCTGTCCTGGAACTTTCTTCTATCAAACTTGGAGCCCCTCTTGACTCTGCTTCCCAAGTGCTGGGACTAAACGTGCCACCACTACCTGGAAGTTGCTTTCTTTTATAAGTTACTTTGGTCATGGTGTTTTCTCGCAGCAATATAAAAGTAACTAAGCTATACATCTATCAAAACTACCTTTGAAGGCTGGTGAAATGTCTCAGCAGACAATGACCCTTGCTACACGGCCAGGCGACCTGAGTTCCACCTCTAGAACCAACATTAAAGGGACGTTGTCCTGTGACCTCCACCCCAGCTGAGGCACATACATGCACATCAGGGAGGTTGTCTGTGACCTCCACACCGGCTGTAGCACATAATACACACCAGCTGTGGCACATACATGCACACCACCAGCTGTGACACATACATGCACACCAGCTGTGGCACATACATGCACACCAGCTGTGGTATATATATGCACACCAGCTGTGGCACATACATGCACACCAGCTGTGGCACATACATGCACACCAGCTGTGGCACATACATGCACACCAGCTGTGGCACATAATGTACACCAGCTGTGGCACATATATACACATCATGTGCAGAGCTAGGCTTGGTAGTTGGTATATACCTATAATCTCAACACTCAAAATCTGTGAGTTGGAAGCCAGTCAGGGCTACATGGTGAGACCTGGTCTTAAGAAAATAAATTTAGGGGCTGGAGACATGGCTCAGAGGTTAAGAGCACTGTCTGCTCTTCCATAGGTCCTGAGTTTAATCCCCAGCACCCACATGGTGGCTCACAACCATCTATAATGAGATCTGGTGCCCTCTTCTGGCAGGCAGGTGTACATGCAGGCAGAACATGTATACATAATAATAAATAAATAATTCTTTTTAAAAAGAAAATAAATTAAAAATAGTGTTTTGAAAAGGCCTGGCATGATGGCACATGCCAGTAATCCCAGCACTCATGGAGGGAGAGGCAGGTGGATCTCTGAATTTGAGGCCAGCCTGGTCTACAAAGTAGGTCCAGGACAGCCAGGGCTACACAGAGAAACCCTTTCTCAAAAAACAAAAACAAAAACTAGAAAAGAAAAGAAAGACTGAAGAAGAAGAAGAAGAAGAAGAAGAAGAAGAAGAAGAAGAAGAAGAAGAAGAAGAAGAAGGAGAAGAAGAGAGCTTTGGGGACTAGGCATGTGTCACCAGAGTGGAGCACTTGCTTATTTTGAGATATGGTTTCTCTGTGTTGCCTTGGCTGTCCTGAAACTCACTCTGTAGACCTGGCTGGCCTAGAACTCACAGAAATCCTCCTGCCTCTGCCTCTGCTTCCTGAGTGCTGGGATCAAAGGTGTGCACCACCATAACCAAGCTTATATTTGTTAAAAAGATTTATTCATTCCTTATGTATATAGTGCTCTGCCTATATACATTAGATATCATTAGATATTAGAGAAACCCTGTCTCAAAAAACCAAAAATTAAATTCAAAATGTGTTGGAGCCAGCACAGTGACGCATGTCTTTAATCTCAGCACGCAAGAGGCAGAGGCAGGCGGATCGCTATGAGTTCAAGGCCAGCCTGGTCTACAAAGAGAGTCTAGGACAGCCAGGGCTACACAGAGGGACCCTGTGGTAAATAAAGCTGTTAGAGAGCTGCTGGGGACACCACAAAACCAAGCCCAGGGTGATACCCCAGGACTGAGCAGACCTGCAAAGGCAACAGGACCAGGTTGAGTGGCCGGTGGAGTCAGCAATGGGACCAACTGCACCGAAGCACCAGACACTGGAGCTCCTTGCTTCCTGGTTCCTTGATCCAGTGGGGGTTCAGGTCAAGTGGGGTTCTCTTCATTGCGGTACAGGTGTCCTCCTCTTTAAGTGATTCAGGGTAGAGTTGCACCTCTCCTTAATCTGGTTGTGTGCATTTGGGGGGGCCTCACTTTTCTGGACACACCTGTGTTTATGAACTGTTGACTTACAGGCTGATGCGTTAGTATGCACCTGGTGGGGGGCTGCTGGACAGGCAGGGGTGTCAGGAAGCCCGGGCAAGTGCAGTCATCCTGTCTCTGTATTTCTCAAAATGGAGCCAAATTCTGCTTTGCAAAATGAAATACCCCAAGGCAAGGCAGAGTCTAGAAGCCGCTCTTTTATGACGGAGTGACTTACGAGCCAAACGTGCCTGACCTCAGAACCTTTCATGTGTTCTCTCAGATCCTCAGAGGCTGCTGCTTGTCATCTGTGGCCTTTCCTTTAACTGTCATTGTTTATGCTTCTAAAATTAATGTGTCGCCAAGGACAAAGGAGATGATACCTAAAGCCAATAAGACAGGTTTCTGCCCTTCAGATTTGCAGGTCAGGAGGTCAAAGGACATGTTTTGAAGACAAAGACTTTTGCCCGGTGCTGGAATTTCCACTCTCACACTCAACACCTTGAGGCCTTTCCATCTTGGAAACCGGTAATTTTTTTCCTTTGTGATGAATACTCTTACTCCACTTTCCCAAACCTAGATTAAATAAAACTATTTCCTCCTGAAACTTCTGCCTCCAGGTTTGTTTTGGGAGAGGTTTGTTTGTTTTGTTTTTTGAGACAGGGTTTCTTTGTGTAGCCTTGGCTATCCTGGGCCAGGCTGGCCTCGAATTTACAGTGATCTGCCTGCCTCTGCCTCCCCGAGTGCTGGGATTAAAGGCGGACGCCACCACGCCTGGCCTTTGTTTTAGTAGATCGTATGTGTGATGGTTTGAATGGGGAAGCCCCCATGGACTCGTGCATTTTGGATCCTTGGTCCCCAGGTAGTCTAACTATTTGGGAAGGATTAGGAGGTGTGACCTGTTGGAGGTGTGTCACCAGGAAGTCACTTGGAGCTAATGCTCTCTGCTTCATGTTTCAATGCAAATTCAGAGTCTGAGGCCAGTCTGGGCTACAAAGATTCCATGGCAAGCCCTGGCTATATAGCAAGATCCTGTCTCAAAATCAAAACCAAAAGAGAAAACACGCAAAGGAATGTGAATTCTGGGTCAACTAGGGTCTCACAGCAAGTCTGTATCAAAAGAAGAAAGACATATGGCGCACACCTCTAATCCCAGCACTTGGGAGGTAGGGGCAGATGGATCTCTGTGAGTTCAAGGCCAGCCTGGTCTACAAAGTGAGTCCAGGACAGCCAAGGCTACACAGAGAAACCCTGTCTCGGAAAACCAAAAGAAGGAGGAGGAGAAGAAGAAGGAGGACGAGGATGAGGAGAAGAAGAAGAAAGTCATGATCGTTCATGGACTTGCTGCGCAGATCTGCTATTAAACTCAGCTTCTTATTACACTTTGCTCTTTAGAATTTCTCAAATATTTAAACATAAAATATTCATTTGGTCAGCACGGCCATACACAAGTGTAATTCTAGCATTTAGGAGGCTCCAAAGTTCAAGGTGAGCCTAGGCTATAAATGTGAAACCCTGTCTGAAAAATAATAATCATCATTATTTTGGGGGGGGAGTGGCTAGGGGATTTTGAGACAGGGCTTCTCTGTGTAGCCTTGACTGTCCTAGACTCGCTTTGTAGACCAGGCTGGCCTTGAACTCGCAGAGATCCACCTGCCTCTGCCTCATGGAGCACTAGACCAGGAATTAGTTAGTAGATGTTTAGAGAGAAGTTGGTAAATTTACCACTGACAGGTTTTAGTATGCCTGTCTCAATTCATAGGTGACGCAAAGAGAAAACCAAGAGACCATGGATGGTTAGCTCTGGGCTGCAGTTTATTCACAAGCATAATGCAACCTCCTCAGCATCGAGTGTACAAGCCTCTTAATGCCAGAAATTGGCCTCAGTTAAATTATTTTAGTAATGTAATGTTTTATAAATAAATAAAAAGAAAGCTCTGCATGGGTTTGGATCGTCACTAAGCCAATGTTCCGTAGATGTTGAGTGAATACAAGCAACACTTGGCTGTGTAGGAGACACTTCCAGGCAGGTTTTCAGGTGACAATCCTGGGGGTCTTCTTGAGGAATGCGGAGGACCATCCTGCCAGGACTGGCCGGTACCGCCACATGTCACACACACGCAGCCTTTGAAGCATCAACACAAAGTCCTGAAGGCAGAGCAAGAACCTCTACCTTCCCTGTGGCTCAGCGAGTAAACTAAGGTGGATGGAACATAACTCTTGTATTCCCAGGTCTGGCCATCCTACCCTCTACATCCCATAATAACACTGGCCAAGCCTTCCAACTTCTAGGAGACCCCAGAGCAGGAAGGAGTCCTGGGGCCTGAGGAAGAATATGCTGGTCACCTCCCAGGCATAAGATCTATGTGCAGGGCTCCGAGGGTGAGGGCGTCCATCTGCAAAGTCTTTCTCCGAGCCCTGCACCACACAGATCCTCAGACTACGGCTGGAGCAAGTTGAGTGGGAGGCAACGAAATGTGTAGGACCTACTCAGGGCTAGTTATGTCCTCTGAGGAAACCTGAGCTTGGGTAGTTTTGTAGCAGGACTCTCCAGCGTGGGGGAGGACACACTGTGCCCCTTAGGGGCTCCTCCTCTCTCATCTCTTCTGCCATCACCCCTTGCTGTGCCCTGAAGCCCCCCTTTTGGGTGCACCCTCCCCACCCCCCTTTTTTTTTTTTTTTTTTTTTTGGTTTTTCGAGACAGGGTTTCTCTGTGTAGCCTTGGCTGTCCTGGACTTGCTTTGTAGACCAGGCTGGCCTTGAACTCAGAGATCCACCTGCCTCTGCCTCCCAAGTGCTGGGATTAAAGGCGTGCCCCACCAAGCCCGGTGCCTGGGCGCACCACTTTCTAACCCCCAGAGATGAGCATTCACAGGCAAAGGCTGGCTGGGTGCAGCCACTGGGAGGCAGCACAGAGCACTAGGAAGCCTCATGCCAAGAAAACTCCCAAGAAGATGGAGCTGAGAGGCTGAACCTGGGACACCAAAGGTTAGAGGGAGCCTCACCCTCATGTAACTGTGGTTACCAGATGGTTGCAGTGCCAGGCAGTGTCAGGCAGGCAGAGGCCTCGACTACTTCGGTCATCCTGTGGGTCCAGCCAGGAGCCTAACCTCCCAGCCCACCCCAACAGGCCTCATGCACACCCATCTAGTGCTTTCTGCGAACAGAGCATCAAGGCCTTGTTCACTTCCACTGTGGTCACTGTTTGCTGTTACTCTGGTGCTGGTGGCAGGAAAGGTACCAGTGGAAGGCGTGTGTCCCTCGGCACTAGGGCTGGCTCGAGTCCACTGGTCCTCCTTTCTGGAGAAATCTGAGGTTGGGTGGTTTCCCAGTGGTCTCCCCAGAGTCAGTGTAGACACGTCACGACCCCCTGGAGGGCTCCTCCTCTCTAACTTCTGGTGAGCAGGACGCTGACGCTTGTAGCTGGTTCCAATGCATGTCTATCTCTGGAGCAAACAGGCAGCCAGTCCCAAGAGCCTGGGTCTCCACATAGGTCCAGGGCCTCTGAGGGATTGCACTGGATCTACTTACCCCAGTATGGCAATGCAGAAGGGAGCTGGAGAAGTGCTCCCCACCTTCGGGCCTCTAAGCTAAGGAGGCATTCAAGAGGCGACTGGGCGTTTGAGAGGCACGGAGCTGCCACATGCTCCCCACCACAGGTACTTACCCTCTGACACCATCTGGACCCGAAGTGCACACTGTTCATCTCCTAGGGCTATGGGAGGTCCTATCACATGTTCTTGGGGTGTGATGGGTACAGTGGGAGCTGGGGGGTGGGGGGTAGGGGGACGACCAGACCACATATAGGAAGGTAGCTGCTTTCCTGGTGACCCTAGGGAGTCTCAAGGCTCAGTGGTGGAAGAGAAAAAGGGAGGGAGTTCAGGTGTGAGCCACTGCAGCGGCCTCCCTAGCTCCTGGACTGAAACAGCTTAGGGGGTACCAATCACCTGATATCCCTCCTGTTTCCCTCAACAGTTCCGATGCCTGGGGCCACTGGCTAGCCTTCAGCATGTGCAGGCTTGTGCTGTAAGAGGTTGACCTTAGCTACTACCTGCTTGCAGCCAGTGATGGCAAACTCGTGTCCAGCAACCTGATAGTAGCTAAGCTGCTCCGCCAGATGTTCTGCCAGGGCCTGCTCAGGGTAAAAGCCCTCTCCTGCCATCTCCTCTCGGAAGCAGTTGACCACATCTGGCTTGTCCAAGAGCAGGAAGGGCACGATGGCTGCAGTGTCCCACAGAGGGTGTTCTCGGACCAGGAGCTCCCGAAGGCTGGTGTGTAGCTCTTCCTCCGCCTGGGACCCCACAGCCTGAGTGCTGCCTGCACTGTGGAGGTGTGGCGGCAACACCCGTGACGCGTTCTGCAGCACAAAGTGTGTGATCTCTGTGCCGCCAACGCCACTCAGGAGTACATAGATAGCGTTGTGGAAATGGTGGGAGCGCTGCGGCTGAAGGAGGTCGTGAAGTTCATCCAGTAGCGCAGGTGGCAAGAGTTCTGCCTCATCCAGGACCAAGAGAGGGGTCTTCTCCTCGGCCTCAGCCTGTGCCACCACCTCTGCCACAAGCTGTGCCAGCTCCTCTCTGCAGTCCTGAACCGGGCGTGACTCTGGGCAGTGATGCCGGGCGTGGTACTGCAGAACCAAAGCACTATCCTCTAGCACTGCGCGGAAGTGGCGTGCCAGCAGGCGCCCCACGTGACTCTTGCCCACACCACTGGGCCCGTGCAGCGCCAGGAGCAAGGGATGACTGTGCACGTGGGTAGCTAGGTAGTCTCGCAGCAGGGCCATGATTCGGCCCACAGCAGCTGGCTGGCCAAACACAGAATGCTGCAGCGCCTTCTCCAGCCCGTCGAGGTCATAGCGTTGCGCATTATCGTCCAAGTTCTCAATGGCGTTGAGAACCTGGAACCCCACGATGGCTACAAGCAGCAATAGACAGCGCTGGGCACGGCTCCGGCTCTCCGTGCGGGGTCGGTACTTCCGTGAAGTTTCCGGGTAGAGCACTACCCGACTACGCCTACGCCTCTTGCGGGGTGTCCTGGACGACAGCTCCGTCAGACTGTCGAAGGTGAAGAATTTAGGTTGGTCTAGGCTCGCACGCAGACTCCCCATGCTGCCGCTGGGCCGGCGAGCCCCTGCCCCAACGTCCGGTTCCGTGCCTGGCGGCAGGAGGCGCCTCTTGCGCAGGACGAAGGCTCGGCGGCGCAGTCGGAGCACAGCGCGCACTGGCGCGATCACACAGGGTCCCTTGGCCTCCGGCTCTAAGCTAGGTTGACTGCGGTTCATGGTGCAGGAGCTGTGCTCAGCATGCAGGTCCCCTCCCTGCAATGGGAAAATGGGAAGACCTCTTGAGTCCCCGATCTTAGCCCTCTGAGGTCCCTTAAGGTGCTTTTAATGGGCCCCCGCCTCGTCTTGCCCCACTGACCAGGAAGCCCAGTTCAGCAGGAGGGCCCCAATGCATGCAAATCTCGAGTCCTCCCAGAAAAGGCCCAGGCCTTGAGGAAGTGCGGGGGGTGGGGGTGGGGGCGGGGGTGTATAATTTATCAGGCTGCTGACTTCCCTCTTGGAGGAATAAGCAGAGGGTCGTACCAGCACAGATTAGGGGTGTAGAACTGGACCCTACACACACACACACACACACACACACACACACACACCAGCACCTATCAGACTGTCAAAGGCCTAAAGGTTCCAAATAGACCTCTCATAGCAGAGGACTCGGTACCCCTAACACCTGTGACTCTTCCCATACTCGGGGACAGCTGATGGCAGGGAACGTGCAGACCAAGCATTCGTGTTTTTGAGACTGGTCCCTAGCACTGACTCTAGCCCTTTAACGCCACGGGCCTTTCAGCCCACTCCCACCCCTAGCCCCCACCCACACCCAAACCTGGGCTTCCTCAACACACAACAAAGCAGAAAACTGAACAAGAAGAGCCGGGGATAGATTAGAGCCCTGACTACTACGGAAGAGGCTGGCCTCAACTTCTCCACTTCAACCCTACCTGCAGCTGCTCAGACTCCCCAGCTCCGCCACTCCCTTCCAAGGCCAGTGTCCAACAACTCAGGAAGCCGGAAATGCCGTCTTCCACCCAAAGGGTGAAGGGTGAGGTGGGTGCGTCAGGGTCTGGCTGGCCCAACTCCGGCTTGGCTCGAAGGGGGGTGGGGGGAGGAGGAAAGCGACTCCTGCAGGTCCCCAGGGACTGGAGCTGAGGAAGCTCAGGGGAGGCTTCCGCTTATAAGCAAAGGAAGTGAGTCAGGGGTGCCGGCAGGCGGAGCTTGGGCAGAGCGATGGGATCTGCCAGTGGGGGAGGCCTGGCTGACCGGCCCAGAACCCCTATCCAGCAGTTCACCCACTCTTCATCCTTGTGGCTCTGCCAGGGCACAGAAAGAGGATGGAACTCATCCAACAGTTCTTCCCCTAGGTCCCCTGAGCTCCTGAAAGCTTAGTCTCCCCTTTTCTGACCCTGCTTGTTTGCCTGACCCAGCAAAACTAAGAAAGGGACCCTAAAGACCCTACTGAGGCTCTCAGCTGACTGTCAGCAAGAAAAGCAGGCCATTTGCTCAGCCCTGTGCCCCCCCATCAAGCCCTTACTTTTTCTCTCTGCTCCCCTTCCTTCCTCCACTCTACCATTCCTCACCCCCACCCCGCCCTCTCATAGGACTGGACAGAGGGCACACAAGCTCTAGAGCTAGAACCCCTTTATGGCTCAGGGTCCTTGGGCCAAGAACTGGAAGACACGGAAGCTTCAGACTCCATGGCAACCTGTTTGCCTTAGCCCTGCCCACCTCTATGCCCCTCCTTTTTTTTTTTTTTTTTTTTTTTTCAGGAAGGGACTTGCCTAGATGGCCTCAGACTCCTCCCATTCTCAAAGGGAGCTGGTTTCTTCCTTGGCCAGCCCGGAATTCTGGAACTTTCTGGAACTCTCACAGAATTAAAAAAAAAATGGCCAAGGTGAACAGGTATGCTTCTAGATCCCTCTAGACAGCCCGCTACACATCTGCACTTCACAGACCAACTGTGTAAAATGTTAGTGTAGGCTGTGGAAGGGAGGGGCTTTTAGAAACCTTGGCTTTTGTTTGTTTGTTTTGCTTGGGTTTTGGTTTTGGTTTGGTTTTGGTTTTTGGTTTTTTGAGACAGGGTTTCTCTGTGTAGCCTTGGCTGTCCTGGATTTACTTTGTAGACTAGGCTGGCCTCAAACTCACAGCAATCCACCTGCCTGTGCCTCCCGAGTGCTGGGATTAAAGGTGTGCACCACCATGCCCAGAATGGTTTTTTGTTTTGTTTTGTTTTTGCTTTTGTTTTGAGACAGGGTTTTCCATGTAATAGCCCTGGCTGTCCTACACTCACTTGGTAGATGAGGCTGGCCTCCAACCCATAGTGATCCACCTGCCTCTACCTCCCCAAGGACTGCACCACCATGCCCAGTTCATATGTGATCACTGAGGTTCAAACCCGGGACCTTCGGAAGAGCAGACTGGGATCTTTTTGGGGTGGGGGTTGGACAGGGTTTCTCTGTGTAATAAGTCCCGGCTGTCCTGGAACTCTCTGGAGACTAGGCTGGCCTTGAACTCACAGAGATCCACCTGCCTCTGCCTTCAGAGTGCTGGGATTAAAGGTGTGCACCACCATACTTGGCCTTAGAGGAGCTGGGAGCCCAGCACTGTGAAACCTTGGTTCTCTAAAAATTGTTCTGACCGGAAAAGACACTAGGCCCCAAGGCAACCGACCACACCCTGAAAGAAGGGGACAGAGTATCATATTTTTTGGACCATAAGACTACTTTTTACCCCCCAAAAGTGGGGGGCAAGGAATTAGGGTGTGCTTGATGGTCCAATTGCTGTTTTTACTGTTTTACTGCTCTAAAGACTGGGTGCGTCTTATGGTCCGGTGCGTCTTATAGTCCTAAAACTCCGGCAGTCTCTAAGCGAGCCCACTGTTGTCCAGTCACTTTTCCAAGAGGCTGATCTGTCCAATGCTGTAGGGTCCAGACTCCCATTCCAGGCTAGAGAGAGAACTGACACATTCAGAGAACTCACGTCCCAGACTGCATCTTTGCAAGGTCCACAAGCTCCACTGCCCACCCCCACGTCCTCCACCCTATTGTAAAATCCCCTCAGCCACCAGGCCTTCCCCTCCACAGCTCCTTGAAGGCTCGCTTGGCCCACACTAGCAGAATCCAGCCCCACAGACCATTTTGTCTCTAGCAGCTCTTCACTCTGCTCAATGACCTTGGCCAGCACAGTCCACTCCCAGCTCCTTTGCCTGTAGCCCAGGCCTTTCCTGCCTTCCCCATGTCCCCCCCATGTGGCCCCTCACCATCCTCAGCACATGAAAACAGCCCCAGGAACCCTAATATCTGGACCTCACAGCCTGCCCTTTCTGAAGTGTCTGTGTCGTATAAGCACTAGCTCCCTGGATGACACCACAGAGCCCAGCACCATACACCTCTTACTAGTGCGTCATTGCCAGCACCCCAGAACCAGGTTTCTGCCATTTCCTTTTTAATTATTATTAAATTTTTGTTTTGGTTTTTTGAGACAGGGTTTCTCTTGTAGTCCTGGACTTGCTTAGACCAGGCTGTCCTCGAACTCACAGTGATCCACCTACCTGTCTCCCAAGTGCTGGGATTATAGGTATGTGCCACCATGCCTGGCACCTCTTCCACTTTAAAAATAATCAAGCAGGCCAGGCCTGGTGGGGTACACCTTTCATTTCAGCACTTAGGAAGGAGAGGTAGGTGGGTCTGAGAGTTCAAGGCCAGCTTGGTTTCAATAGCAAGTTCCAGGACAGCCAGGGCTACAGACTGAGACCATTTGGGGTGGGGGTGGGGGGCAGGGGGAAGTAAAAGAATCCTGGGGCACTTCCCCCAACTGAAGGCCTGAGTTCATGACCTGTGACCTCTACTCAGCCGGAACTTTAATGTTCCTGTGGTCCCACAGTAATCTGGCTGTGGTGTCACATATTGACGCCTCCACCAGCCACCCAATCCAAGGTTGGTGGAAGGCTGAAAATTCAATCCACTATGTTGGTTAGGATCAAATGAGGTTGTGGGACTGGCACCCTCAGTCAGTCCCTTGGCTTCTGTGGTGGCACCTGTCAGTAATCCCAGGACTCGGGGGGCAGAGGCAGGCAAATCTCTGTGACTTTGAGGCCAGCCTAGTTTACAAACCGAGTATAAGACAGCCAAGACTAGACAGAGAAATGCTGTCTTCAAAAAAATAAGAGAAAACAGCCCTCCCTCCCTCCCTCCCTCCCTCCCTCCCTCTCTCTCTCCCTCCCTCCCTCTCTCCCTCCCTCCCCCTCAGCCCCACTCCCCTCTCCTCCTCCCTCTCTGCGGTACCCTATGCCTTAGGCCTCTGTCACAAAGATGGCTATCTTTAAATGCACCCTGGACTTTGGACCTGGGCCTTGAGCCAAAATAAACACTATGACTCATCCAGCCTACAGTGTTCCTTACAATAGAACACTGAACTAACACAGCCCGTCGCCCTTCCCTCAGCTTCAGGACATGCTCAACAGCCTGCTGGCCCCCTGCCCCATGTGGTGACAAACAGCCAGACTCAGCCAGGGCACACACACACATTCACAACTGGAGAAAGTTAGGCACAGACTGAGGTACCTGCAAGCACCCGCCCACATCTGCCTGATCCCATCAGAGCAAAGAGGGCTTCGTCATGCCTCAGATGTGCCAGCTCTCACTCTATGACCTGAGGACCAAGGACCCCTCACTCTGGAAGGAGTGGAAGACCGCACACCTCGATGTTGGGACAGAGGTCAGGAGCCCTGAGATCTTCCAGCAGCTGGGCCCTACCCCAGCACACTCAGGGCAGGGTTGCCAGGCAGAGGCCAGAGCACTGCCTCTCCGTAACGCTACACCAAGGGAGGATCTCCGTAAGCCTAGTCTACACAGTGAGTTCCAGGCCAGCCAGGGCTATACAGTGAGACCCTGTATCAAAAAATAGAATGCTGAGCTGGAGAAATGGCTCGGTGGTTTAAGAGCACTAACTGTTCTTCCAGAGGTCCGAGTTCAATTTCCAGCAACCACATGGTGGTTCACGACGACCATCTATAATGAGATCTGGTGTCCTCTTGAACAAAACACTGTATACATAATAAAAAAATAGAATGCTGCATCCATCACTGAACCCAGCGCCAAGACAAAGAGAGTCATCACTATAAATTTATCAAAATGCGTTTTATTTACATACATGGAAACTTTAGCTTGTACACACGTAGTTCCCTACTCTAAGGCCAAAAACGTAGCTAGACAAGGAAGGTGAACTAAGGTGGGGAGCTGCAGGGAGGGCTCCGCCTACAGAGCTCAGCCAGCAAGGACGCACTGACGCCAGCAGGACGCACTGACGCCAGCAGGACGCACTGAAGCCAGCAAGGACGCACTGATGCCAGCAAGGACGCACTGACGCCAGCAGGCGCAGGCCTCTGTCCACCTGGCCTCTGTGGAGGGGACCACCCTTGTGCTTGGGACATGAGGCCCAGCAAATCTGCTTTGGTGAACCCAACATAGCTTCTTCTTGGGCTTTCGGGTCAGTCAGGCCTCTGCCCGCTGCCCCTGAAGAACCAGCTGACTTTTCTAAATCCCACCCACCATCCATCCCTGCCAGGGTCAAGCAAGGCCAAGTCCCACCATGCCATCATGGGTCCCCCTTGATGTGCAGCAGACCACTGAGGACCTTTTAGGACCAGCTCCAGGCAGCAATTCAGAGAAGGGAGCACTCCGCCAATGAACGGCCCTAGGCTCACTCGGCACTGCTGGCTGGCTAGGGCCTCCTCCCACAGGGCACTACCGGAAATGGCTCCGGGGAGCCTCACAGCGCAGGCACATTGGGAAGGGGCAGGTCCAGTGCAGGTGCCTCTGCAGCCTGGGTAGGACTGGGCTTCCGATGGTCTAACTGCTCCAGCTTCTCGCCGAGCTGGGAGTAGAGCTCCTTCACGGCCTCCCCACTCTGTGGGAAAACCAGACATGGACATGCTGGAGGGGCAGGGGCCGGAGCCTACATGGGGGAGTGGCAGGATCAACCAGGAACAACAGCCCCAAAGTAAGCACTGGGACATGTATGCCGCGGCAGCCCAGCACATGCACAGAGCAGAGCCCTGTGAGTGGGGGTGGAGGACACTCACCTGGCCTGTGGGCTCCAGAGCCTTCTGCAATGCCTCCAGCTTAGAAGGGGCCACTCTTGGGTGCAAGTGGAGGAGAAGCCTCAGCACATGACGATGCACATTTTCTTTCCTGGAAGAGGGCAGTGGGACTGCAGGTGTCCTAACATCTACTTTCCACCCAGGCACAGGCCACCCTAGGGTTGGCATATCCCTTCAGCTCTTCCCACCCACCTTGAGGCAGAACAGAACTGATCCCTGGGTCACACTCCCCAGCTACATCCAGGAATTCCTCAGCCTAGCACAGGTCCCAATGCTCAAGGACTCACCTGTGGTCCTCTAGCAGGATGGGCCTCAACGCCCCTCCCAAGCTGTCAGGCACAAGAACTGACAGGAAGTGACAGTCCAGTGGGTGGTATGTCCTACCTTGGAGAGGCAGTGAGGAAAAAGCCATCAAAGAGGCTGCTGCAGAAATCCTCCAGGGCAAACTCGTCAGCCAGCAGTGCCAGGCTCCCAGTGAGCAGGTGGAGAAAGATGTCACTGAAGGCCAGGTCACTGAAGGTCTCCACTGTGAACAACAGAGTGGCTCAGCCTCGGCCCTCAGGGCCTCTCACGGTCCCAAGATCCAAATAGGAGCCAGATGAGCAGAGCACACCGGTGAGGCGTCTCAGCAGGGAAGCCAGACCACAGCCAGAGCACGGGAAGGCAGGGTGCTCTGCCCCACAGCCGAGGCTCTGGTGTGAATTGGCCTCTACAGAGAGAAAGCCCAGAGACAAACAACCAGAGACATGCAGAAATGTAAGAGCACAGCCCAGAAGAGATTCTGCCAAACCCTCCAGATGACTCCTCAGTTACCTGCATTCACACACACACACACACACACACACACACACACACACACACACACACACACACACACCAACACCAACCATTGCCAAACTCCCTGTTTGAAGGCACCAAAAGTAGGACAGATGACCGAGCACCCAGGAGGCAGAGGCAGGTGGATTTCTGTGAGTTCAAGGCCAGCCTGGTCTACATATTGAGTTCCATGCCAGCCAGGGCAAAAAACAAACAAACAAAAAAAAAACAAACAAAAAACAAAGAAACAAAAAACCCTCAATGGGTTATTGAAAGAAACTCCTCAGTAATACAGCCAGAAATGCATGAGCTGTAAGGTGGGCAGCCACACTGATCTGGGCAGCTCCCCATTTCGCATTGCTCAGGAATTCCAGAGAAGCTAAACTAAACAGAAAGACAGACAGCTAGGACTACTGAGAGACCCTGTCTTAAACAAACAAACAAAATAAATAAATAGGTCAGTGGGTAAAGGCTACATAAGCCTTGGGACCTGAGTTGGTTTCCACAAACTTGTCCCCTGACCTACACACATGTGCTGTGGCATACACAGCCACACACACCATGCACACAATACAGAATAATAAATATTTTAAAAACAAAAGTAAACAGAATTCAGGAAAACTGACTTCTACTACTATTAGAACTCTTTCATATGTAAGAGCAAGCCAGACTTAATTTTAATCTTATTTTGTGTGTACGGATGTTTTGCCCGCACACATATTTGTGTAGCATATGTGCCTAATGTCCACAGTAGTCAGAAGCATTGGGTCCCCTAGAACTGGAACCACAGACAGTTGTGAGCCGCCATGCGGGTGCTGGGAGTCCTCTGGAAGAGCGAGCCATCTATGTAGACTTTTCAAGGTCTTTCTTTTTCTTTCTTCTTCTTTTTTTTTTCTTTCCGAGACAGGGTTTCTCTGTGTAGCCTTGGCTGTCCTGGACTTACTTTGTAGACCAGGCTGGCCTCAAACTCACAGCGATCCGCTTGCCTCTGCCTCCTGAGTGTGGGATTAAAGGCGTGCACCACCATGCCTGGCTTCAAGGTCTTTCTAAGCATGACTGAAGAGTGTACCATGGTGCATTAGAGGTAGAGATGCCCAGGAAGGACAGGCCACAGTGGATTTGTTGGCACCAGATGACAGACTGAGAACAGACTCAAGTGCATGGACAAGGCAAAGCCAAGTTCTTATATCTGTGTCCCTATGGCCTTACACGATCTAGCTGCCTCTGTGACCAGCAGGATGTCCGAACGCCCCTAAACCTGGAGAGGGCACCAAGTATAACCAAGTATAAAGGGAGTGAGTCTGGCCATACCTGACTTAAGCTCAGCAAGGCTCATTTCAAATTTCCTGCCTCCTCTGAGTTGTTTCAAACTGCTGAGTCTGTGGTAACTTTTTGAAAAGTAAAGACTAGGCCAAGAAAATCCAGTGAGATCAAAGTCACATAAATCAATATGCACACAGCAAGCAGGACGTAGAGATACCAGTGACCTATAAATACACTTAGAGAAGAGGCTGGGTGATGGTGCCGCACTGAGAATGGGGGAGGATCTGTAAGTTCAAAGCCAGCCTGGTCTACAGAGCGAGTTACAAGACAGCCAGGGCTGCATGAGACTGTCTTGAAAAACTAAAAAAGGAAAAGAAAAGACGCTCCATGTTTATGCACAATCCTATAAACCCAAGACAAAGGGTGAGTCAGGGAATGCCTGGGCCTGTGGTCACAAAGACACAGGAGGCAACTCTTCAGCAAAGCCTGAGCTGTAGGCGGCCGCTTCTGGCGTCCCTCCTTTTGTGGTGTTGGGGATAGAACCCAGTGCCTTATGGATACCAGGTCAGTGCTCTCTCACGGAGCCACAGGACCACCCACAGCTTCACCATCAAGAGCCCACTCAGAGTTCCCCGGTTTTGGCTTGTGATATCCTAGGCACGTGGGGAAAGAGGGCCCCTTGGAGGAGACTGAACACCCAAGAAATTTTATATTGCTTAACCAACTAGAACAGAGCAAAGGTGTTTTTTGTTTTGTTTTGAGACGGGGTCTCTCTATGTAGTCTTGGCTGTACTGGACAACCTCAACAGAAGGGCTGGGAAGATGGCTCAGTGGGCAAAGGCTACACAAGCCTGGAGCCCTGAGTTGATTGCCTGGAACCCACATAAAGGTGGAAGGAGAGCTGACCATGTAGGCCAGGCTAGTCTTGAACTCACAGAGATCTGCCTGCCTCTGCCTCCTGAGTGCTGGGACTAAAGGTGTGCGCCACCGGACCTGGCTACAGAGGTATGAGTTCTTTCTGTAGGAAATCACAAGATTCACTGGCACCTCTGAAACAGAGCTAAACCCTATCTACAAACACGCACACAGAGCATGCACTGAAGTAAAGTGCACACATGAAAACCAAGCTGTGGAGGTTGGAGATAAAGGCAGGAAGACAGTGACAGAGCTCAGGGCCCAGGAAGTCAGGTCCCAGGTGGCAGGCGAGCATAGCCAACAGGACTCACCCAATCCAGGCAGCAGGCGCAGGAGCGCATTCTTGTTTCTCTGCTTGGTGATGTGTAGGACGTAGTACAGCCCCACCTCACAAGCCATGCGCTGCTCCTGCAGAAACCTGTATGCGAGAAGCCATGGCCTTCAACCAGCCCGCCCAGCAGCACCCCCACCTGCAGCCCCACTCTAGTGGCTCCCCCAAACTCTGCCCCAGAGTCTTACTTGGTGAAACTTTCAGGCAGTGTGTTGGGGTACGTGACTTGGGCTTTCTCCTCAGCTGGAAGCTTCTGGTCGACGTTAAAAGTGTAGTCATCCACCACGAAGGACATGAGCATTGGCAGGAACCTGGTGATGAGCTCTGCGTCCTGGCAGAAGGAGTGTCTGAGCCCACTAAGGCCCCACGGTCCCAGCTGCTCTCAATATACACCCTAACCCACTCTGCCATGAATACCTTGCCCTTACCCACCCAATAAACTTTCCTCAAATCCAGCTTTCTTGGACACTGGCCCCTCCTTCCTGTGTCCTGAGACTCATGTCCAGTGCTGTGTTCTCAGACCCCCACCATGGCTACACCTGCAAAGCCCCTTCTGGGCCCCAGTCCCCAGGGAATAGCAAGCACCACCAGCCTACCCAAGCATCCTGGATGACTGTTTACCTAAACAAGACTCTAGGAGCCCCTGCTCCTCCCCATAATTAGTAGAAAAGGAAGAAACTAGATCCCTTACCATCTTGGGCTCCTTGAAGACCTGGCTGTCTATTAAGTCCCATGCACCTTGGCCGAGCGCCAGCAGCCTAAGTAGGAGAAGGAGGTCGGGGCTATCCTGAAAGAAGACAGAGGCCTCAGCGAGAGCACCCAGGGACTGTGCCATCCTGTGGTCCCACTGGACAAAGCAGCGCCTCTGCTTTCCAGGGCCAGGACCCTAGGACAGGCACCTGTGTGCCAATACCCACCTGTGGAGTGAAACCATTTCACAAGGGGACAGTGTGCGCTTGCCCAGCCACCAGCCAGGACTACGCTCACCCTGGACAGTGCTCACCCTGGGCAGTGTCTCCTGGCTAACCAGCTCCTGCAAGTGCCTGATGGTGCTCAGGGACAGTGTGTTGATGGCAAAGGGGTCGCACAGGATCATAGACAAATCCCTGGAAGAAATCAGACCTTGGTATAAATTGAGAAGCCTGGCTACTCTGTTTCTAATAGTTGCAGGGCCAGCCCCACTAAAGGGGCAGCTACAAGTTGGGATGCAGGGCTTGGGACTGACCCCAGAGAGCCAGCCTGTCTGTACCAAATTCAGGCTGTCCTGATGCCCTTTGAAGACCAGGCTGGCCTCGAACTCAGGTCGATCCACCTGCCTCTGCCTCCTGAGTGCTGGGATTAAAGGCGTGCGCCACCATGCCCAGACCAAATTCGTACTTTATCCATAAGTTACTCAAAGATCTTCTAGGCCGGGCGTGGTGGCACACGCCTTTAATCCCAGCACTTAGGAGGCAGAGGCAGGCGGATCGCTATGAGTTCAAGGCCATCCTGGTCTACAAAGCGAGTCCAGGACAGCCAAGGCTACATAGAGAAACCCTGTCTCGAAAAACCAAAAAAAAAAAAAAAAGATTTTCTAAACTACAGATTTAAAGAAAAGCAAAAATAACCCCCAACACACTAAACTCACACTGTTTCACTGACTTTAACCCCAGACTCAGGAGGGAGAAACAGGCAGATCTCTGTGATGAGTTCAGGGCCAGCCTGGGCTACACAGTGAATCCCAGGCCCGCCACGGCTACATAGCAAGACCCTGCCTCAAAACAGAAAAGTCCTAGCTCAGGCTCTGGGTTTAGCCAGGGAAGAACATTATACAGAGATGTGGCAGGGCTCTCCCAGCA
Organism: Acomys minous; assembly: GCF_964271855.1. Taxonomy (NCBI): domain Eukaryota; kingdom Metazoa; phylum Chordata; class Mammalia; order Rodentia; family Muridae; genus Acomys; species Acomys minous. The sequence continues at coordinate 63,730,918 of NC_140491.1, read as the reverse complement.
GCACCATCTTCATTCCAAGCGCAGGATGCTGGGAGTCAGTCTGGAGCCCCCAGTGTAGCGCTCAGCTCACACCCTAATCTGCTACAGACAGCAGTGCCCTCCCTGTGCGGGCTCCCCAGGGACAGTAGGCCCCTGACTCAATGAAGAGGTACTGAGAGTCATTCCAAGTGATCAGTGAGGGCTCTGTGAGCAGTGGGCCTGGTACCCAGCATAGCCATCCCAAACCATCCTGGAATAGGGTCCAACCTCCAGCAGTAGACAGTAAACCCCACCTGATGCCTGGCTAGAGATCCCCAAAATAGGATCCTCAAAGAGCTGACTCTCACCCCAAAACTTGTTCCTGGCCCTTCTTCACACCGTCAAGAAATCCCTGCAGCTCCCGGGCTCTTTTGCTGTCCACAAACCGTTCTCGGATGCAGGCATCCAGGCACCAGGTGAACTACAGGATGGAAATATACAATTGCAGGGTAACCAGACTTTCACCCCTCAAACTTTGCCACTGCCCGAATGGCTGTGAGAACTTCAAGGTCAATACAGGAGGCAGGTTAAGATAAACAGAAGCCAAGGCCCAAGACCCCACTCTAGGCAAAACCCAGAATACAAAAGGTCCCTCGAGAGGACAGAGAAAAGGGCAATTAGTAGAATGGGGCCATGGCGAAGGCTGCAGGTTTAGAAAGCCAAGGCTACAGTTGCCACCCAGTCAGTATTAACAAGGAAAATTAAACAGTCAGCACTCATCCCCAGTGTCCAGAAGGGAACATGGATGGCCTGAGACACCAGTGAGCTTTCACAGGGGACCAGCGGCCTACAGGGAGCAGAAGGACCCTAGGTCCCAAGAGTAGCAAAGGTCAAGCCAGCACATGAAGGAGGCATAGCTGTTTTTCCTGAAAGGGATCTAACCAGGGCTGGTCGCTACATGGTGCTTAGCACTAAGCAACAGCACATAGTGCCCAGGGGGTGGGCTCAGATTTCCTGTGCTCTTGGTGCGGGGACAGAGGGATGTGCAGAAAACGCCATTCCTAGATTACCTTGGTGCTGGCCAAGAAGAAGCCCCGAGGGCTCTGAGGCAGAAGCCAGGAGCCCAATGGGAAGATGGCCACTGGGCCAGCCACTTACAGCTACAGGGAGAAGCTGGGAAGCTGCGAGAGAGGCCTCTGCAGGAGCTGTTCATCCCCCAGCGGTGCTGAGGAGCGAGCTCAGATGTGCTCAGCAGGTCATTTCGGGATAGCGAATTCAGAGGAGGAAGAGGACGCAGCTGCGCACAGGTGGGCGTGCAGTACTACCTTGTGGCAGGGATCCACAGTACAGATCTCACTGACGTCCAGGTCATGCAAGGACATGAGCAGCTCCGCTCGCAGCGTGCAGTAGTGCACGTTCCTGGTCCGCAGGAACAGTGTGCGCAGGAACTGCAGCACCATGTCGTAGAGCTTCACGTTCTTCCCGACCATCTGCGTCAGCTTCTGGACCACCTGGGGGGTGGGACACACATGGAGGCCACAGTCCTCACTGCAGGGCGGGGAGAGGCAGCACACGCCGGAGGCCGGACTAGAACTCACATCAAGTCCCAGCCAGGCCTGCCAGGGCTACACAGAAAGACCCTGTCTTAAAAAGCCAAACAAGCATACATCCCGACGCCAGCACCACCAGGCAACAACACACACAGGCGCTCGGCCCTGCCTACAGAGCTGGCCCCTCTCTTTTTGGCATGAGATACCTTTTTTCTGCCACAAAATGTTGGCACCAAATTCTAGGAGATCAGCTTCTGCTACTCAGTCTCAAAGTGGTAGATCCATATACATCCCAGGGGTACCATAAAAGGCCCCTGTCTGTAATCTGCTGTGACTTTAAGCACCTGCCTGCCAGGTTAAGGGGTGAGTCACCCTAGAAGCAGAGCTGAGAACCAATCCAAGGACAGTGCCCCAACACAGATGGCCTGGGCTACAGGCCTCCAAAGCCACAGTGGAATCCCTGCTTCCCTGTCATCTTTCCAGGCTCATGGCTGTGACCATCCTTGCCCCACACTAGCACCAGGGCCACAAACACTGACACCCAGCTCTACTTTACCTTGTACTTTCAGCAAGGGCCGTGCAGGGACACCAGTGCCTAGTCCTCTGGCAGGTGTCACCACCCTACTTCTACCCAACAAAAGCAAACCACACAGTCCTGCTCAGATAGCAGGGGGTGGGGGTGGCACTGAGGAGACAGGAGGATGTCTGAGTTTGAGGTCACCCTGGTCTACAGAGGGAGTTGCAGACAGTCAGGACTACACAGAGAAACCCTGCCTCAGAGAAAAGGGGGGCGGGATACTTAAGCCAACACAAAGAAGCTCCACTGTCCATGGTTAAGTGAATCTCAGGACAATGGTACAAAGGGACAGTTGGGTTAAGTCACGGGTGAAGATATCACAGGAAGCCCAAAGGCATCAGGTTAGACTCAGCAAGAGTGAGGTCAGTGGGAGGAGGCAGAAGTGCAAGAGCGACTGGGCTGGTCATCTCACTCTCCAAGACCCCTGCCAAGAACTCATAGGCTGACCTGGATCCTTATCTCAGGAACAAAATGTTCTCTGTTGACATCACTGAGCCATGTGGATGGTCCACCATTCCCTCATCCACTGGGAACAGACCACAGAAACAATTTAGCCGTGACGTGGAGTACGCCTGCCTCACACATAACCAGCTTGGGACCACCTGCTCACATGCAAGGCAGCTGTCCTACAGCCAAGACTGAGAGGGGGACCCACCAGCCTGATGTCCCCAGGGCTGTTAAGATCACAGAGCACTGAGAAGAATTTCCAAAGTCTCCCAGAGGAAAAACAGGCCAGCATCAAAATGCCAGAAATCAGACTCAACTGCAGAAACTGACAAGAGTATAAAGAAAAGTCTTTGATGAGCTGGATGTGGTGGCGTACGCCTTTAATGCCAGCACTTGGGAAGCAGAGGCAGGTGGATCTCTGTGAGTTCAAGGCGAGCCTGGTCTACAGAAAAGTCCTATCTCTTAAAAAGAAAGAAAGAAAGATTGATCTTTGGCACTTATGAGTATAATTCTAAGTCTAGCCGTTTGGCCCAGATGTGCAAACAATGTCCACCGTGTCAACTCTGGACATCAAGGGCAACAAGAACGAAACGCAGGACGGAGAGGACACCTGAAGAACTGGCCACTGGGCTGAGTCAAACCTGCTGTGGCTGTCACATCAAAGCAGAGCATCAAAAAGGCCTGGGGATCTCGGAGCCAGAACACCAGCGGGAGCTAGACAGCTACAAAATGTAAGCAGCTGAGCCCGTCGTCAAGTCTGCTCTGCCATTCCCTATCTTACTCACTTGAGACAGGGGCTCCCTCAACCTGCAGTTCAGCAGGTGTTGTTTGATCCTGTCCACACTGGCAGGCCCACAAGCCCCAGTGATCCTCCTGCCTCTGCATCCTCCCTTCCAGCACCAGTGCACAGGAACCTGCGGCCACGCTGGACTTCTTTATGGGTGTCACGACTTCATGTAAATGAGCTCACCTAGAGAGCCGTCTTCCTGTTCCTTCCAGCAATACTTTCTGCTCCTCTGCACATTTTTTCATTTGCGCTTATATGCATAAGAATGTAACGTTTAAAAAAATTAATTTATGTATTATGTATACAGTACTTTGCCTGCAGGCCAAAAGAGGGCATCAGATCTCATTATAGATGGTTGTGAGCCACCATGTGGTTGCTGGGAATTGAACTCAAGACCTCAGGAAGAGCTGACAGTGCTCTTAACCTCTGAGCCATCTCTTCAGCCCAAGAATGTAACTTTTAAAAAGTCAACTGATCACAAGTCAAGCAAGTTCTCTTACAGCTACAAACCAGTGCTGTGTGTGGCCGATCAGCAGGAGAAATGGGGGGAAGAGAAAGGCTGGGGAACCAACAGAGCAGAGCACTCTGCCTGTCAGCAACAGAGCAAGGGAAAGACGGCAGGAAGCCTAACACGGCAGCCACCAACACCCTTAAAACCCAACTAGAAGCCAGGCGTGGTGGCGCAGAGGCAGGTGGATCACTGTGAGTTCAAGGCCAGCCTGGTCTACAAAGCAAGTCTAGGACAGCCAAGGCTACACAGAGAAACCCTGTCTCAAAAAACAAAAACAAAACACAACACCAGCAACTAGAGCCATGAGCACCCAAGGCTCATGTGAAGCATTGCCATTCCTTGCAAATCCTCATACATGAAACATGCCAAATGCCATGTCATAAACTGGAAAAGCTCACCAGACTTCAAGCTTAGTGACTCCTCAAACGAAAGCAATAGAGCTAATACTGGTCTATCAATTCAGGTTGAAAGACAAAATCCTGGGCCAGGCAGTGGTGGCGCACGCCTTTAAACCCAGCACTTAGGAGACAGAGGCAGGCGTGAGTTTGAGGCCAGCCTGGTCTACAAAGCAAGTCCAGGACAGCCTTGAGAAACAAACAAAACAAACAAACAAAAAAGACAAAACCTTGAATGTATTAGGTTAAGGAAAAACGTAAGAACCGTAATGCTGGCTTCAGCAGATAAGCCCCTGCACAAGGACGACACACAAATTCATGAAGGGTCCTCATTTTAAAAAATGATCTCGCAGCACTGGAGAGTTGGCTCAGTAGTTATGGGCACCATCTACTCTTCCCAGCGCTTGGGAGGCAGAGGCAGGTGGATTACTGTAAGTTTGAGGCCAGCCTGGTCTACAGAGTGAGTCCAGGACAGCCAGGGCTACACAGAGAAACCCTGTCTCAAACAAAACAAAACAAAACTCATTTATTTTTGCCAAAGTAGACACTAGGAAATCCTGAATGACTTCATTACTCTATTTTTCCCAGTCTAAAGTAAGCTAGTTACAAAGTCATGACTTAAGAATTGTCAAGATGGGCGATTGGAAAGATGGCTCAGAGGTTAAGAGCACCACCTGCTCTTTCAGAGGTCCTGAGTTCAATTCCCAGCAACCACATGGTGGCTCACAGCCATCTATAATAAAGTCTGGTGCCCTCTTCTGGCCTGCAGGCACACATGCACACAGAACACTGTATACATAATAAATAAATACCTATATAAGAATTATCAAGATGGGCTGGAGAGACAGCTCAGAGGTTAAGAGCACTGGCCAAGAGCACTGGCTGCTCTTCCTGAGGTCCTGAGCTCAATTCCCAGCAGCCACATGGTGGCGCACAGCTGTCTATAGTGAGCTCTGGTGCCCTATTCTAGCACACAGGCAAAACACCACATACATAATATTTTTTAAAAAACAAAAACAAACAAAAAAACAGAAATGTCAGCCTTTAACCCCAGCAATCAGGAGGCAGAAGCAAGCAGATCTATGATTCCCAGGGCAGCGTGGTCTACCGAGGAAGTCCCTGGACAGCCAGGGCTACACGGAGAAACCCTGTCTCAAAAGTGGCGGAGTGTCTCAGTGTGTGAAGTCATCTGCTGCCAATCTCACAACTCAAGTTTAATTCCCAGGACCCACGTGGTGTAACTGACTCCTGGGTGGAGGTGGCACAAGTTTTGAATCCCAGCACTTGGGAGACAGAAGCAGGCGATGCCTGTGAATTCAAGGATAGCCTGGTCTAAATAATGAGTTCCAGGACAGCAGGGCTACAACAGAAAAACCCTGCCTCAAAAAACCAAAAAATAAAAAAAGGACTGGGGGGGCTGGAGAGATGGCTCAGTGGTTAAGAGCACTGTCTGCTCTTCCAAAGGACCCGGGTTCAAGTCCCAGCACCCAACTGGCACCCACACCTATCTGTAGCCAGTTCTAAAGGATCTGATACCTTCACACTAGTATACATAACATAAGTCATTAAAAAAAAAAAGGGCTGACTCTGGCAAGTTGTCTTTTGATGTCTCAACATAAAAGATGACACTTAATGGGCTGGAGAGATGGCTTGGTATTAAAGTGCACAAACTACTCTTCCAAAAGAGCTGGGTTCAATTTCTAGCACCTACATCAGGCAGCTCACAGATTCCAGCTCTATGGGCATCTGACACCCCTGGCCTCTGTAGGCACACACCCAGGCATGTGTGCACACCTACAGACACAAACATATAGATAAAATTCATTTAAACATTTTACAAATATTTATTTATTTTATGTCTATGAATACACTGTCTTCACGCACACCAGAAGAGGGCAGCAGATCTCATTATAGATGGTTGTGAGCCACCATGTGGTTGCTAGGAATTGAACTCAGGACCTCTGGAAGAACAGCCAGTGCTCTTAACCACTAAACTATCTCTCCAGGCCCCTACTTTTTAAAGATTTTAAAAGATGCCACTTAGAAGCAAGATGTGGTGACCATGCCTTTCATCCCAGCGCTTGCAGGCAGAGGCAGGTGGATATCTGTGGGCTCAAAGCCAGCCAGGACTACAAAGGGTGTTTCAGGCCAGCCAGAGCCACTTATGGCCAATTTGAATCTGGAATAATGCCAATATGAGTAAAAGGTGGAAAGTTGAATTTGGTGGTTTTCTTTCTGATTTTCTGAAATGAGGTCTGCTATGTTACTCAGGCTGGCCTCAAACTCACAGCAATCCTCCTGTCCTCCTACCAACCAACTTTCCCCCAGCTACAAAGACAAGTTTATGCTTATGCAATGAGACTACCCTACACACACAGGGGTAAGGCAAGTCTGCAGGGGGCCGGCCACACCACCGCCCTCCCCTGCGCATGCATCCCCCCTACTTGCTCTCACCTCTCCTTGGCGCCTGGTCTTAGGGGAGGGGCTGAAGAAGTTGTGCAGGACAGAGAGCTCCGTGCTGAAGAGCGCGCTCTCTTTCTCCAGGATATACTGCTTCAACAATGGGGAGACCTCATCACCAAAGAGAGCTTGGTTGTCCTGCCAGATCTGCCTCTTTACTTCCACGGCGCAGGCCCGATACAACTCCTTGTCAGCCGTCACCAGCTTCAGCTTCTTCTCAGGAACCTACACAGTAAACACCATAGCTCCCTGCAAGTGGCGCCTGTGTCCCCAAGTCTCCCTCAGGACAGGCCCGAAGAACCTGTAGGGCCCAGCGGCACCAATAGAGGCACCTGGGATGGACCTCCAAGTCTTTTTATTTATGGTTTGGTTTTTTTTTTTTTTTTTTTTTTTTTTTTTGGTTTTTCGAGACAGGGTCTCTCTGTGTAGCCTTGGCTGTCCTGGAGAGGCTTTGCGGACCAGGCTGGCCTCGAACTCACAGCGATCCACCCACCCACCTCTGCCTCCCAAGCACTGGGATTAAAGGCGTGCACCACCACCGCCCAGCGACCTCCAAGTCTTAGTAGGTGAATTCACACCCGGAATCCCCAGGTTTCCTCTCCCAGGAAAGTCTCTCCCTGCACTTTAAGGGATGTATTTCCACTTGCCTCAACCAAGTGATACAGGAAAGGTGCCCAGAGCTTGCTGGAGAGCAAACTCATACACCTTCCAAGGAGCAAGCAGGGCGTGGTGGTACATCCTTTAATCCCAGCACTCGGGAGGCACAGGCAGGCAGATCTCTGTGAGTTCAAGACCAGCCTGGACTACAAAGTGAGTCCAGGATAGCCAGGGCTACACGGAGAAACCCTGTCTTGGGGGGTGGGGGGGAACAAGAAGAAGAAGAAAAATAAATCCTTCCCAGGAGCTAAGCACCTGCCTGCACCAAGCCTATAGTCTGATTTCCACCAAGGGAAGACTAGGCAAGCATCATGTATCACTGGCTTCCCTTCGAGGGTTGCCCCCCCTCAAGAGCTCTCACCTTTGGCAAGTGTTTCATAACACACATCACCACTGGTTGTAGGGATGGCATCTTGACCAGAGAAAAGCTCTTTTCCAGAAGGTCTTCCAGCTTCTTGTACCTGGGCAGATTTGCACAACTGAGGAAATGGGTCTCCACATGCAGGATACACAGAGGAGCCCCTCAAAACACAGTCCACGTTGCATCTACAAGGGCTGTGCAGCAGTGGAGACCATAACTACAAAGCTCCCGGTGGAAACCCACCTCTCTTCTGCCTTTCCCTCGGAGGCGATAGCTGACACTCGGTCCAGCAGTTTGTCACGTAGCTCATCAAACACTGACTGATGGAACTCCAGCCGCGGTGTCCCGTGTAGGTCCAAGAAGGGCAGGGCCGACTGCAGGGAGGGCAGCAGCACGCCATTCTCGGTCTGGGGAAAGCAGAGAGTCAACGCGTACGCATTTTGCTTGGCCGGAGCCTCTTAGCTCAAGACCCCCCAGTGCCTCCATCCAGGCGTCGGGAGCACAGGGAATTATGTCCGGCTTCCCCCAGCGGCCCGGGCCTTCCTGCCCACCTGAAATTGCTCAATGGCCTTGAGCGGCTCAGTGCAGTTGGTCAGGGTCTCTTTCAGGTCCTCGCCATTGGCCACGCCCAGGTCCTGGAGCCCGGCGAACATGGCCGAAGCTCCAGCTGTTGCCCGGTTGTGAACCCCATCTCCGCCGCGCTCCCCCGGAGCCGTCGCGGACGCTGACGGAGCCCCAGAAGCCCTCTCCACGGTGCCACGGGGACCCCCCAAGCCCCGTTCGCCCGCAGCCTCCAGCGTGGCCAGCTCGAGCGAGCAAGAGCTGCTTGCACCTATCCACTCCTCCCACTTCCGCCCGTCACTGCTTAGGTCCAGCAGCGAATAGGCCCCGGGAAAACGCCGCCGCCGCGCGCAGGTTCCGGGCAGTGACTTGCTACCTAGTGAAGGGTAGTGAGTCTGTGTGCAAGGGGCGGTGCCTGGATGACGCAACCTCCTGTCCATAGGCTCTGGCTCCTCTAGCGCAGCTACAGTCAGTGCTTTTGACGTAGTAGTATCAAAATTGACTTGCACCCAAGTATGTTTTTTTGTTTTGTTTTGTTTTTTCGAGACAGAGTTTCTCTCTGTAGCCTTAGTAGACCAGGCTAGCCTCGAACTCACAGTGATCCGCCTGCCTCTGCCTTCTAAATGCTAGTATTAAAGGTATGTGCCACCAAGTAGAGTTTTATACGACTCTCGTTATAGCACTTGTTTATTTTGGGTTTTTTCGACACAGGTTTTCTCCGTGTACTCACTTGGTAAACCAGGCTGGCCTCGAACTCAAAGATCCAGATCTGCCTGCCTCTGCCTCCCAAGTGATACAGTACTCTCTCTCCCTCCCCCGCCCCCATCTCTCTCTGTCTCTGTCTTCTTTTTTTTTCCCCACCCCCCCCCCCCAGGTTTTTCGAGTTTCGCGACAGGGTTTCTCTGTGTAGCCTTGACTGTCCTAGACTCACTTTGCAAAACAGGCTGGCCTCAAACGCTGACTCCCAAGTGCTGGGATTAAAGGCATGGGCCACCACTGCCCGGTGATATAGTGCTTTCTTGACATTGAGATATATATTTTTTATTTATTATTATTTTTTTTTACTGTGCCCACAGGTACAAGGTACAGTACATGATCTTCAAGGCTGGGGGCCTTGGCCCAGGCATTTAATCCCTCCCTGCCCTTGGGAGGCAGAGGCAGAGGGTTCTGCCTTCCGAGTGCTGGGATTATAGACATGTCTTTGCTGCTGAGGACTTTGCTCTCCTTGAAAGCCCTAGGTATGCTTCTTGGGCTCAGCCTGGCTGAAGGCTGATAGCTCCTGTTCAGATGTCAGGCACTAGGGGGCCTGGTGGTGGAGCTAGAAACAGTTCCTATTCCCACTGCGGCTGTGTTCCTGAGGCCAGGGCTGCACACTTCTGCCATTGTTTTTGCCGGCTGAGCAGCTCCACACAGGGCCCAGTGCTGAAGGTCCCATCACCCTAGTAACCAAAGTTCAGGCACCATCTGGTGCAGTCAGAAGATACACAGGGTACTTAGACTCTTGGTCCAGGGCTTCCACTCTGCAAAGAGGGTGGCGCTGACGCCAAGCCAGCAGCAGGGGCAGAGGCTGCAAGGGCAAGCTCTCAGATGATGGCAAGACAGCGCAGGGGCTAAGAGTGCTTGCTGTCACGTCTGAAGACTTGAGTTGAATCCGTAGAGCTGGTTGTTCTATGCTCTGACTTCCATGTAAATGACATGCCTGGCAGACACACACACATGTTCCCAACACTCACATGGTAGTTCATAACTATCCACAACTCCAGTTCCAGGAGAGCTGATGCTCTCACCTAACCTCCACCAGCACCAGGCATACATAACGTGTGATATACAGACACACATGGGACAGAACCTTCATATGCATAAAATGAGATCACTTTAAGTGAGTTCTGGCTTGGGTTTGGAGGTACACTTTTTCCATTGAGACACTGTTGCTGGACAGTGGATCCCATTGTGATCCCTAAAATTGAGCTGTAAATCCCTGTTTCTTGTGGGTGAGCCCTAACCCATCTGTTTTTCATATATATTTGTTTTATGTATATGAGTGCTCTATTTGCATGTACACCTGCAGTCCAGAAGAGGACATTGGATCACATTACAGATGATTGTGAGCCACCATGTGGTTGCTGGAAATTGAACTCAGGACCTCTGCAAGAGCAGCCAGTGCTCTTAACCTCTGAGCCATCTTTCCAGCCCCCCTCCCTTTTTTTTTTCTTTTCTTTTTTCTTTTTGGTCTTTTGGAGACAGGGTTTCTCTGTGTAGCCTTCGCTGTCTTGGACTCGCTTTGTAAACCAGGCTGTCCTCAAACTCACAGTGACCCACCTGCCTCTGCCTTCCGAGTGCTGGGATTATAGACATGGGCCTTTAATCCAGGGACTTTCTCTTTATTGTAAACAGATGAAGGTGTGGTTCAACCAGCCTTACACACACCTTTAATCCAAGAGCTTTCGGTACACAGGATTTAATAAAGTTAACCCTAGGTCAGGAAGCAAAGCAAGAAACCAGCTGACAGGGAATAAAGTGAGTTGAGGGGTATTTAAGATACCCTGTAGAAGGCTGGAGAGATGGCTCAGTGAGTAAGAGCATTGTCTGTTCTTCCAAACGACCTGGGTTCAATTTCCAGCACCTACATGGCAGCTCACAACTGTCTTAAATTCCATTTCCAAGGGATCTGTTATTGTGATACTAATGGATAAAATTAAATAAACTAACAACAACAACAAGAAGAAGCCTGTAGAAGGGTCCATTAGGCTTTTTTTTTTCCAATTAGGCTTCTTTTTTTTTGTTGTTTTTTTTGTTGTTGTTGTTTTTTCAAGACAGGGTTTCTCTGTGTAGCCTTGAGCTCCTCAGCTCCTTGGCTTTTCAGGCTTTGAGCTAGCAAGCCTTTGGCCTTGGGTGTTTTGTTTTGTTTTGTCTTCATTTTGGTTTTTCGAGACAGGGTTTCTCTGTGTTATCTTGGCTATCCTAGACTCACTTTGTAGACCAGGCTGGCCTCGAACTCACAGCGATCCGCCTGCCTCTGCCTCCTGAGTGCTGGGATTAAAGTTGTGTGCCACCACCGCCCTGGCCTGGCCTTGAGTTTTTTGACCTTTTCCTCCTGGGCTCCAGCTGAGCTAGTGAGCCTTTGTGCCTTCTCCATTAGGACGTGAGCTGAGTAGGAAGGTCAGCTGGATGCTTCCTCTGCCTCTCTGAGCTAGCAGGTTTTCACCCCAGCATCTGACTCCTGAGTCTTTATTGGTAAAATAGAACAATCAGGGTTTTCAACTAAAACAAGACAGGGTTACTTTTAGGCCAGGTTGCCCCAAACTCAGATCCCCTGCCTCTGCCTTCTGACTGCTGCCTCCACACTTGGTAATGACGCATAGCTTTAATCTCAGCGCCTGGGAGGTAGAAAGCAGGCAAATCTCTGTGAGTTCAAGACTAGCCTGGTTTACATAGTGGGTTCCAAGACAGCCAGGGCCACATAGTGAGAGCCTGTCTAGGGGAGGAGGAGAAGAAAGAACAGTCAGTTCCAAGAGCGGGAGAGGTGCCTCAGCACTTAAGAACAAGTGCAGCCGGGTGTGGTGACACACACCTATAATCCCAGCACTTGGGAGGCAGAGGCAGGTGGATCTCTGGGAGTTCCAGGACAGCCTGGTCTACAAAGAGAGTTCCAGGATAGGGAGGGATACACAGAGAAACCATAAAAAAAAAAAAGCAGACGTGCTGCTCTTGCAGGGGACCAGAGTTCAGTTCCAGCATCTACGTGATAGCTTACTATCATCTGTAACGTCAGTTCCAAGGGATCTAATGTCTCTATTGTCTTCTGGGCATTAGGGACACACATTGTATACGTACATACAAGCAAAACGCCATGCACATAAAAATAATTGTTTCAAAGTTATTAAGGGAGATCTGTGCCTAGGTGAGGAAGGAAGTGTGGAGCGGGCCATGGTGACACTGCTGTCAGTAGTGACAAAGCGAGGCTACTGAAGGGGGCTCCTAAGTCTGAAGACAAGCCAGCAGCGCTGAGGGGACCAACAGTCAGGCTGCTGCCTTGGGCAGGGGCAGGGGCTTTGGGTCTGGGCTCTCAGAACACAAGCTACTAAACTCAGGTGAATCCTCAGGTCAAGGCTAGTGTCCGGTGAGCCGATCCCACGGGTCCTGCCTGGTGGGCTGGGCAAGGCTGGGCCTGGGTGAAGGTGGCAAATCCCCAAGTTCTGGCCTTCCACCCTAGCCCAACAGTTCCTCAGCTCAGCAAGCAGCCCTGCCCCTCAGGCAGATGCTGGACCTTGGGTGACATGACTGGATCAGGTTGTCCCACATTACCACAGGGTCCCTCCTTCTCCTCTATCCTAGGTCAGAAAGCTACGGTTAGTTCCCAGGCTACCATTTCCCTGTAGGAACAGAGAAAGCTGGGACTGGAGAGATGGCTCAGTGGTTAAGAGCACTGCCTGTTCTTCCAAAGGACCCGGGTTCAATTCCCAGCACCCACGTGGCAGCTCACAACTGCCTGTAACTCCAAGATCTGACACTTTCATAGATTAAAACTAAATAAAATATTTTCTTAAAAAAAGGAAAAGAGAAAGCCAGAAATACCAGGGAAGCAAGAAGTCATGACATATTCAAGACAGTCCATTGGGCAAAGGATGGGCAACCAGGCACAGCGGAGACCACAGTTCAGAAGAATCTTTGCATCTCAGTATAGTGGAGGGGCTTTGGGGGGCGGGGGCACTCTGGGAAGACTCTTCTTGTTGCACAGCCTAAGCCAGAAGAGTGGGGTGAGAGGGTCTGGAGGGTCAGAAGGCCAGGGCAGGCTGCAGACACGAGTTCCAAAGGAAGCCCGGGAAAACCTCAAGGGAGCTTCGCAATCTATACCCGATCGATCGGCCTACAGGGTGCAGAAGGGGCCTGTGTCGTGGCGCTTGGGTCTGCGCACTCCTTGGATGACCACTCCAGGCGAAGCCGGGAAGCGTGAGTTGTAGCAGTCTTCCACGTAATAGGACCCCGGACCTGGGGTTCGGGCTGCAGAGAGAGTGAGCTGACACTAGTCCTCACCCCTGCAGTCCCCCTCCGTGCACCCCAAGCACCCTCTTGCGGCCGCCCTAACCCTGTAGGCCTCCCTTACATGAGCTGACCCAGGAGGCAAGGGTCGGAGAGCGGCTCATGGAGAAGGCAGGTGAGCGCGTGCTCTGCAAACGGCACCCGGGAAGGATGTCATAGGTGTTGGGGCTGGGTCGCTTCTCGCCGGAGGGCTGGGGGGCAGGCATGAGTGGGGTGTAGGAACGAGGACCTCGGTCTCGGAGCATCCCTGGGCGGAAATGACTCTCGGGTATTTTGACAGCAGAGCGACGACGGCCTCCAAAGCTGAAGGCCGGGAAGGCAGGCTGGCTCAGCGGCTTGTACTCGGCGGGCGACGGCCACTGTGAGGAGTCAGGACACACTGCAACCTCCTTGTCCAGCTTTGCCGTACCCTAGGCCTGAACGCGTGCCTTGGTACTTTCGAGGCCTCAGTTCTCCTAACCCAGCCACGCAGCCCCTCCCACAAGCCACCTGACCCACTCTTTCCTCACCGTCCTGCAAGGCGGCCCTAATCATCTTCTGCCACCCTTCCTCTTCCTGGCCCACACACTGTCCCTACCTTTTGCTCTCTGTTGAAGTCGGTCTTCTGTATGAAGGGGTTTTCACTTTGGAACCACACGGTCTGCCATGCCCTGCGGCCACCACCCTCTGCAGCAGGGCGGATAGTCGGGTGGGGAGGTTTTCAGGGCAGGAGGTCCCTATTCCCCAGGTTTAGTTAGGCGGGGTTGTGGGGACATGCACCTCGGCCCGGGTACTTGGAACCGAAGGTGAAGTGAGGGTGTGGAGAGTACTCTCGCAGAGACGCGCTGGGCATCTCATACTTGGTGGGGCCAGGGACATCCAGGTCGGTCAGGATTGGAGGACGCCGCTCTAGCACTGGTGCGGAAAAAGCAAGCTCTAGATCCATTTCTTCCCAGAAAGCTGCTTTCACCTTGCCCTCCCTACAACCCCCCCGCCCCGCCCCCACCCCGCCCCCACCCCGCCCCACCCCGCCCCGCCCAAATACTGGCCTGGGGTGGGAGTGAGGTAGCCAAAACCCTCACTCACACAGCTCCCTCAGGGGCCCTGTGCAGACAGGTGTGGACTCATTGGGGGTGCCCATTCTTAACCTGAAGCCATCTGGGGCCCTCTTCGTCTTTGGGGGCCACATCTCATCCCAGGCTGCCTCGACCTCCTCGTCCCACCACAGCACGGCAGCCGTGGGCCTGCAAGAAAAGCCAACAGCCACTGTCTGCCTATCCTGGTGGTCTTCCCACTTGGTTGTCTCCGCCTGTCCACCATCCTCTGGAAATTACTGGGTGGGATGAAGAGACTTCTGACTCAGGGGGCCCCTGGTCCAGTGTTTGCCTCCATTGATGTAAAAATTTGCCAGGAACTTCACAGCCTTCTGGTCAAAATTCATTCTGGGTCTTGGGCTCCCTTGGGGGAGGGCAGGGCACTGCTAGGCTCTGTGACCTCATTGTCGGGTCAGGCCCCTCCCCTGTGTTGCTGGGAGCTCCCTAGGAAAGGGAACATTGTCCAGATCAGGAGGGGCTCTCCTACAGGGCAACCATCCTCTCCCTACGAGCTGAGATCGTCACCCAGGTCAGCCTTGGTCAAGACAGGTTCTAACCTGTCCCAACCATTTCCCCGTCCCCTGGGGGCTTTGGATCCACTCTAACAGTACTGGGAAGTCTGGGAACCCCACACTAGATAAAGAGGGGGACAGGACATGTGAGTTCATGCCAAGTCCTGCGATATGGCTAGGGGTGTGAGGGAGGGCCAACGAAAAGAGTATAGGGAGAAAGTCAGAGAGGAGAGAGAGGAGGGAGAGGAGGGAGAGGAGGGAGAGGAGGGAGAGGAGGGAGAGGAGGGAGAGGAGGCAGAGTTGCTTCTGCAACAAAACCTGTCATGGGGAAACAAAGCAAAGCACTCAGGCCTGGCTACTAAGTCTGGCCAGCCCAGGAAGGGGTAGTTATCCCAGCTTGTCTTCTGCCGGGTGTGGTGGCACACACCTTTAATCCCAGCACTCGGGAGGCAGAGGCAGTGGAATCGCTGTGAGTTCGAGGCCAGCCTGGTCTACAAAGCGAGTCCAGGACAGCCAAGGCTACCCAGAAAGACCTTGTCTTGAAAAACCGAAAAAGAAAAACTTAAAAAAAAAAAAAGAGCCTGTCTTCTACCTCTGCCCGCAGGCACAGAGGCTCGAAGGCTGCCATGTATTAGACGATCTAGGCCGTGCCAACACGACATACAAAGGACAGCTGAGCCTGAGGGAACAAGAACCCGTCTGCATGCGAAGGCCCTTCCTTGCAGAGTGGCCTCTTACGCTGGCTGGTCTGGCTGTGCTAGCCCTGACCTTGGCCCCAACCCTCCCCAAGCCGACCTCAGACCCAAACACCTGATCCACCCAGCCTCCCCAACCCTCTCCTACCGTGACTGGGTTTCTTCCTTTCTGGATCTCTCCCTTCAGCACTGGCCCTGACTGGCACATCTCTGGATAGGTGGATGGAGACAATGAGGAAACAAGTTTGATTTGGACAGAGGGATTACAGGCTGCCACCTCCAGCATTGCGCAGGGCCCTTTGAGCGCGTGACTGATGGTGATAAGGTACCTGGTGTGTAGGCTTCTGGAGGAGCGTTTGTTGCCATTTTAAGTGACTCCCTTCTTCCCGGTGACAAATATTGCTGCGGGGATAGAAACAGCTCAGTAAGTGAACGTGCCTGCAGGGCCAACACGAGAACCTAGAATTGGCTGCGCAGGAGCAATAACATGCAGCTCTGTGCCTCTGCAGCCCCAGCACTGGGGAGATGGAGGCAGGAGGACGCCTGGGTTCACTGTCCAGCCAGCTGAGCTGAACTGGTGCACTCTAAAGTCTGGGAGATAAACTGTATCTCAAAAAACAAAAACAAAAACAAAAACAAAAAACAAAAAAAAAAACTAAGCGAGGGTGGGGTGGGGGAGCAATTGAGGAAGATACCCACATCAACCTCTGGCCTCTAGCATATACACACTTACACTGCTGTGAAGCTGGTGGCCCACGCCTGTAATTGAAGCACTTGGGAGGCTGAGGCAGGAGGATCACTGCAAGTTCAAGGCCAGCCTGGGTTACACAGGAAAAAAAAATGTATATATATATATATATATATATATATATATATATATATATATATATATATATATATATATATACACACACACACACATACAGTTGTGATGTGCCACACGTGTATCTTTTCTTGTTTCAAGAATTATTTAGAGGCTGGGCGTGGGGGCACACGCCTGTAGTCCCAGCACTCGGGAGGCAGAGGTAGGTGGATCGCTGTGAGTTCGAGGATAGCCGGGTCTACAAAGTGAGTCCAGGATAGCCAAGCCAAGTTTACACAGAGAAACCGTGTCTCCAAAAACCAAAAACCAAAAAAAAAAAAAAAAAAAAAAAAAAAGAATTATTTAATATGTATGTGTGCTTTGCCTACATGTCTACATGTGTGTGCGTGTGCCACATGCAAGCCTGGTGATGCAGAGATCTGAAGAGGCATCGAATGGCCTAGAAGTGGTGTTACATATGATTGGACTTGGATCTTCTACAAGAGCAGCAAGTGCTCTTAGCTGCTCAGACACACTCTAGCCCCACTTGTATCTTTGTTTAGTTTCCCAGCAATCTTTAGGGTGGTGGAAACAGTGTCTTGTTTAGACTTGATCTACAGGAGCAAATTGTGCTCCAGGGGCCAGCCCAGGGACCCCCATTAAAGACTGCCGTTATCAGCGTCAGAGCTGCATTGATTTGATTCAGCTAGAATTGTACCTCTATGTATTTAGAGGCTGTGGGATTGTTTTCTTTTCAGTCGCTTGTGTTTATATTTGTATTTTAATATTGGAGGGTTAATTTTAATATTTCATACTATTTTAAAGAAGGTTTTTAAAAAAGATTTTTATTTATTACATATACTCTTCTGTCTGCATGTGTGCCTGCACACGAGAAGACAGCACCAGATCTCTTTATAGATGGTTGTGAGCCACCATGTGGCTGCTGAGAATTGAACTCAGGACCTCTGGAAAAGCAACCAGTGGTCTTAACTGCTGAGCTTTCTCACCAGCCCAGAAAAAGATTTATTTTTTATATTTTTAACTTATTATATATACAGTGTTCTGCCTGTACACCAGAAGAGGACACCAGATGGTTGTGAACCACTATGTGGTTGCTGGGAATTGAACTCAGGACCTTCGGAAGAGCAGCCAGTGCCTTTAACCTCTGAGCCATCTCTCCAGCCCCTATTTCTTATTTTTTGTAAGATTTATTATTTATAGCCGGGCAGTGGTGGCACACGCCTTTAATCCCAGCACTTGGGAGGCAGAGGCAGGTGAATCTCTGTGAGTTTGAGGCCAGCCTGGTCTACATCTACAAAGCGAGTCCAGGATAGTCAAGGCTACACAGAGAAACCCTGTCTCGAAAAACAAAAAAAAAAAAAAAAGTTATTTAAACAGTATTCTGTCTGCGTGTGAGTCAGCAGGCCAGAAGAGGGCACCAAATGAGCTGCCATGTGGTTGCTGGGAATTGACCTCAGGACCTTGGAAGCAGAGCCAGGACTCTTAATCTCTGAGCCATCTCTCCAACCCCAAGTTATTTATTTTATTTATATAATTTATTTGTTTTGTTTTGAGACAGGGTTTCTCTGTGGAGCCTTGGCTGTCCTGAACTGGCTTTGTAGACCAGGCTGGCCTTGAACTCACATTGATCCCCCTGCCTCTGCCTCCCGAATGCTGAGATTAAAGGCATGCGCCACCATGCCCAGCTATTTAATAATTCTTAAAAGATTTATTTATTATTTATACAATATCCTACCTGCATATATGCCAACAGGCCAGAAGAGGGCACTAGATCTCATTACAGATAGTTGTGAGCCACCATGTGGTTGCTGGGAATTGAACTCAGGACCTTTGGAAAAACAGCCAGCGCTCTTAACTGCCGAGCCATCTCTCCAGTCCAAAAAAAGGCTTGTTTTTAATGAGACTCTAAAATCAATCATGTTTTTCTGGGTGTGGTGGCACACACATTTAATTCCAGCACTTGGGAGGCAGAGGTGGGTGCATCACTGTGAGTTTGAGACCAGCCTGGTCTACAAAGTGAGTCCAGGACAGCCAAGGCTACACAGAGAAACCCTGTTTCAAAAAAAAAAAAAGAAAGAAAGAAAGAAAGAAAGAAAGAAAAACTAACTAACTAACTAAAAATAAAAGCAATCATTTTTAAAACTTTTTAATTTAATGTTGGTATTTCAAGACAGAGTTTCTCAGCTGGGTGTGGTGGTGCATACCTATGACCAAGACAGAGAAACCCTGTCTTGAAAAACCAAAACAAAACAAAACAAAAAGACAGGGTTTCTCTCTGTAGCCCTGGCTGTCCTGGAACTTGCTCGGTCGACCAGGCTGACTCAAGTCAGAGACCAGATTGCTTCTGCCTCCCAAGTGCTAGAATTAAGGGCATTTGCCCCAATGCCCAAGCCTTCCCGCCCCAACCCCCTCACCTCTGAACACAGGGTTTCTCTGTGTAGCCTTGGCTGTCCTGGACTCACTTTGTAGGCCAGGCTGGCCTCGAACTCACAGTGATCCACCTGCCTCTGCCTCCCTGAGTGCTGGGATTAAAGGCATGCACTACCAAGTCCAGCTACCAGCTCCCTTTTTATCTTTAGAATCTTTAGCTGTGTGTCTGTGTGTAGGTTTGTACTCGTGAGAACGGGTGCTCCCACAGCCAGGGGTGCTGGATGCCCTGGGGCTAGAGTTACAGGTGGTTGTGAGATGCCTGGGGTGAGTGCTGGATGTCAAACTAGGGCACTTGGGAAGACTCTGAGCCATCTCTCCAGCCCCTTCATGAAAGTTTTATGCAGAATTATCTATTCATAACAGCTGCAGCAAGGTTTAGTCTGCCTTCTATTATTGCTTACGACGATTTGACGTGGCGAGAACCTCTTTCTGTTAGATTCATTTTTAATGGTTATAAAGTTCTACCTACAAGCTAGGGAGACAGGTCAGTTGTGCTTTCTGTGCAAGTATAGGAACCTTAGTTTAAATTACCAGCACACACACACACACACACACACACACACACACACACACACACACCTTTTCTTGGTGGCACGCTTGGGCCATCAAGATGGCTCAGTGGATAAAGGCACGTGCCATCAAACCCTGACAACCTGATTTCACTCCCCAGAACCCAACAAGGTGAAGAGATGACAAACTCCTCAAAGTTGTCCATTGACCTCCACAGGAGCACAGGTGTACACACACAGAAAAAAACCAAAGAAAACAAACAAACCTTCTGTAAAGCAAGTGTTGGGGAAGCAGACAGGTGGATCTCTAGGCTGGAAAGCTAGCAAGCCTGAGTCAGTAAACATCAGATACCAAGGTTAAAAAGTGTTGCCAGCCACGGTGGTGCACGCCTTTAATCCCAGCACTCGGGAGGCAGAGGCATGGTGGATCTCTGTGAGTTCGAGGCCAGCCTGGTTTACAGAGTGAGTCCAGGACAGCTAGGGCTACATAGAGAAACCCTGTCTCAAAAAAATAAAAATAAAAATAAAATAAAAAAGAAAGAAAACAATGTTGACAGAAAGACTAGAAGATGACCACTGGGCTCTGTGCACATCTGCCCATGCATGCAAAAAGAAAAGGCTTTTGTTATTAAGTAGGGTTTTATTTGCTGGAGTGTGTTAGTGGAAGTCAGAGGACAACATTTGGGAGTGGATTCTCTGAACTCTGGACTGTACTCAGGCCATTGGGCTTCATGACAAGCATTCTTGTTTGTTTTGTTTTTTCAAGACAGGGTCTCTCTGTGTAGCCCTGGCTGTCCTGGGTTCACTTTGTAGACCAGGCTGGCCTTGAACTCACAGCGATCTACCTGCCACTGCCTCCCGAGTGCTGGGATTAAAGGTGTGCACCACCATGCCCGGCTCCATGACAAGCATTCTTTACCCCTGAGTCATCTCACCAGCATCAAAGAAAGTTCTTTTTTATTTTTATTTTATGACCATTAGTGTGTTTTGCCTATATGCATGTCAGTGGGAGGATGTCAGAAACCCTGCAACTGGAGCTACACACAAGTGTGAACTGCCATGTGGCTGCTGGGATTTGAACCTCAGTCCTCTGAAAGAGCAGCCAGCACTCAACTGCTGAGCCATCTCTCCAGCATCAAACATTTTTCTATATTAAAAAAAATAGAATGAGGGCTGGAGAGATGGCGTAGAGGTTAAGAGCACTGTTCTTCTAAAGGTCCTGAGTTCAATTCCCAGCAATCACATGGTGGCTCACAACCATCTATAATGAGATTTGGTGCCCTCTTCTGGCCTGCAGCATACATGGGGACAGAATACTGTATAAATAATAAATAAATCTAAAAAAGAAATGAGAATGAAGGGCTGGGCGTGGTGGCGCACACCTTTAATCCCAGCACTCAGGAGGCAGAGGCAGGCGGATCACTGTGAGTTCGTAGGCCACCCTGGTCTACAAAGTGAGTCTGGGACAACCAAGGCTACACAGAGAAACCCTGTCTGGGTGGGAGGGAACTAAAAACCAACAGAATGAGGGGTTTTTTTTGGGTGGGGGGTTTCTTTTTCTTTCTTTCTTTCTTTTCTTTTTTTTCTTTGGTTTTTTGAGACGGGGTCTCTCTCTGTGTAGCCTTGGCTGTCCTGGACTCGCTCTGTAGACCAGGCTGGCCTCAAACTCACAGTTGATCTGCCTGCCTCTGCCTCCCAAGTGCTGGGATTAAAGGCATGCGCCACCATGCCCGGTTTCAGAATGAGGATTTGTTAAGTGTTTAAAATAATGTCTCACTACAGGGGATCAAGTCTATTGGAGAGTCCACACAGCTGTCCGTCCAGGAGACCTGTCTCAGTACTGACGTCATCAGTGAAGGCCTAGGGGATAAAGAGCCCACCATCAATCAAGTAGGGACTGCTTCTCAACTAGGGCTTGGCCTCTGGGGGTAGTGAGAGTCCAACTCCTTCCCATTGGGCTCCTGAGCTCTGGGTGAGTGCAGCTTCCTTTCCAGAACCCCTGCCTTGCTCAGGACAACTTCCTAGCTGGCCTTTGAATCAGCTGTGATATTGGGAGCACTCCCAGGGTTAACAGATGCCTGGGTCCATACTGCTGGCCCCTTCACAATGGTTACCGGGCAACGGGTCTCTTCTCAGGGAAGGAAGGTGGACACAGAAAGGGCTGAACCAGCAAGGGCAGAGTCAAAGCAATGACAGCGACTCAGAAACACAACCTCTTCTCTCCAGAACCCCACTACATCCCTGGGTAAGAGCTGGGAGCTCCACAGAGACAGAGGTCGGGGCTGGGAAGGAAGGATGGTCTGGAGGGCTGGGTTTAACCTGCACTCCAGGAGGCTGAGGACCAATGCTGAAGCGGCCCAAAGCCAGAGTTACACAGAGACTAGGAGGGCGAAGAGCTCTGGGACAGGTGGACACGCAGAGGAAGGCTAGGCCTTGCTCCTCCCTGTGGCCTCAACCTGAATGCAGTGCTAGGTGGCCAGCACATCTGTCAAGGGCAAAACCCATGGCAGCCAAACAGCTGGCAGAGACTGGAAAAGCAAAAGCTGGACTTTCTCTCCATAGGAAGAGGTAGTTTAGCGATAAGTGTAGGCTAGTTAAAGACAAAAAAAAAAAGGTGTTGCTGGAGGTGGGTGCTTGCCTAGCATGCACATGCAAAGTCCTAGGTCTCATCTCCAGCACTGCAAAATAAATAAAACAAACGTCCAAAGAGTGTATGTGAGTACCTACACACACCCAGGTTCAACACAGGAGAGCATAAGGTAGGGGAAAACTGAAGAACCTGTTCCTCTTTTCAAGATTGGTCGCTTTTGGAAGTGTCAGTGGGGTAAGGGATACAGTGTTGAGAATGGCTGGGTGCTGAGCTGGAGAGATGGCTCAGCAGTTAAGAGCACTTGCTGGTCTTCCAGAGAAGGCAGTTCGATTCCCAGCATCCACTCGGTAGCTTCCCAGCTATGTTGTTAACCATCACCCTCTTGGGACCACAGGCACTAGACGCACATGTGGCACACAGACATCCGTGCAGGCAAAACACCTATGCACATAGAGTGAGAGAACTGCCGAGTGGATGGGTCCACTGTGGGGAACCACCTGAGGGTAGTAATGACAGCGTCAGACATATGCTAATCCTGAGTCCTTAGAGTCCAGGTGCCAATAGCTCCTAGTTAACAGGTGGCAGCTGCTTCTCTCTCCACAGATATGCTGGTTTCTATCCTCAACTGCGCTACCAGGTGGGGAACACCTATGGCCGGACCACCGCCCAGCTGCTCACAGACCCCAGCGTACAGAAGAGCCCCTGCTCTGTGCTGTCACCTATGTCCAAGCCCAAGTTCATCGAGGACTTCAGCAAACCCAAGCCACCGTGGATTCCCTGCAGGGACCTGACACAACCTTACATCCCACACTATTCCAGTGAGCTTAGGTCTAGGGCGGGGACCCTGAGCCTGAAGGGCAGGAGTCGGGACGCAGCCCAGCCTCCGTGGGGCTCCACTCTGCTTCCTTCGTGGCTCAAGGGCTGCCCTGTCCGTACAGGTCTGAAACCCTACAAGAATTTTGAGATCCTGGGCCAGCTCCCACGCCAGGAAGTGGACACTCAAGTTCCAGCAGAGGTAGAGAACATATCCAGACAGGTTCCGCTGCCTGCGGGCTTCATGCCTTACCCGCCCTACCCACCATGCCCTCCGGGCAAAAAGGTGGAAGCCAGAGAGCTGGGCCATCCAGGTCTACTGCTGGCATACGGGGAAGAGGCCTGGAAGAACGCAGCACCTCCTCAGGAGACCCCAGGAAGATGCCAGGTAACTAGAGAGACACCCTGGCCTGGCCTGGGTCCTTCTTTCCCGCCATGCGTGCACACGCACACAAAGCTGTGTAATAATTTGCATTTCCCTGTTAAAGCTATACCACTGGCGGAGGGATGAATACCTGCCACAACACCCCCCACAGGAGACACTAGATGTGGGCAGATTCCAGCGACTGCCCCAGCTAGACCACCCCAACCTAATCCAGCGCAAGGCTATCTCAGGTAAGGGGTCCAGACAGACGGTGAGAATAGCTGAAGGTTTGCTGCCTGGGCCCCTTCCCACCCTGAGAACAGGAGGACTTTTTTTCCTTGAGCAAGCCCAGCTGCTCCCAAGAGGAGCTCAATTTGGTCCCAAGAGGCAGCAACCAATGTTTATGGATGTTTTCCTTGTTGCTTTGGTTTTTCAAGACAGGCCTTCTGTGTGTAGCCCTGGCTATCTTGGAATTCCGTCTGTAGACCAGGCTGGTCAAAGGTGTGCACCACCACAGCTGGGCTCAGCCTTCAGGGATGGAATTAAAGGGCTCAAGAGCTTTATGTTCAGGGTAACGGGGCTCAGCATTTCTCACACACCCAAGGCGTGTGTACAGGAGCTGCCCTAGCCCTAATGCACACCTACCCAGGATATGCTGCCTTTGTTCCCCACTCCCCCCAGTGTACACAGGAGATGCCCTAACCCTAATGCGCACCTACCCAGGATATGCTGCCTTTGTTCCCCACTCCCCCCAGTGTACACAGGAGATGCCCTAGCCCTAATGCGCACCTACCCAGGATATGCTGCCTTTGTTCCCCACTCCCCCCAGTGTACACAGGAGATGCCCTAGCCCTAACCCTGACACCCACCCACCCAGGATATGCTGGCTTTGTGCCCCGGTTTGCCTGGGTGATGGGAATGAATTACCGCGATGGAGTCACACAAGCTATGGATGAGTTTGACAAGAACCAGGTAGGAGCGCCATGGTCCTAGCCTGCTTCCTGCCGCTCCGCTAGGGCAGCCCCGCACCCCACAGTCCTGCTCCTCTCACCTGTGAGCATCCATTCCCAGGGGTCATCCTTAAGGCCAAGCTTGCTGAGGCTTGAGACTCGTTCATATTGTAATAAGGTTTGATCCCTATCCTAGAAAGGGGGGGAGGGGGGCGGGTGGTGAGTCAGATGGCTAACAACTCCCAGAGGCAAGATCTTGGTCACCCAATGTTGGGAGACAGCACTTGTCAGCACATGCATTTCTCTAGTTTGTGTTCAAAAACCCAGTCTGTGCTCTGGGTGAGAGGCTGCCCAGGACCCATTGGCCAGACGCAACCATCTACAGAAGCCAAGGCCTGATTCCTTTCTACATGGGCTTCATCCCTTGTGAGTATCCCTCCCTGCCAGAACCTCACCCACCCACCTCCCCTTCAGAAGGGCAAGTTTATGTATATAACACACCAAACCAACGTTGATAACCAGCTGTTGGCCCACTGGCCAAAGTCCCAGCGTAGACTTGGATCAGCTACCCAGGCAGGATGGGGCTGCCCAACCATACCGTTAACATTTACAAAGCCAGCAAGGTCACTCCATGCTTATTTGAAGATCCTAGAGCTGCTGCTCTGTTCACAGGCTGCACTGACCTCTCCAGTGTGCTAATCCCAGGAACTCAGCTTAAACCTTTCTCCTCTGCAGCCATGCAAGACAACTACGCGCTGACGTTCGGTAACAGCACCCGAAGAGCCTATCATAAGGAACTGGAGAGGCGAAGCCACACACTATGAATTGCTTTTAATGGTGATATCTGTACAAGTGATGTCAGGACACAGGACAGCAAATGCACAGTGGACATGGATAGCAGACAGGCTGTGAATGAATAAAGAGTTCACACTGCTCCCATGCTAGTGGCTAAGACGGCTCTAGGCCACCTCCTCCTCAGCCTCCTCCTCGAATTCTCCCTCCTCCTCAGCGGTAGCATCCTGGTACTGCTGGTACTCGGACACCAGGTCGTTCATGTTGCTCTCAGCCTCGGTGAACTCCATCTCATCCATGCCCTCGCCCGTGTACCAGTGCAGGAAGGCCTTACGTCGGAACATAGCTGTGAACTGCTCCGAGATGCGTTTGAACAGCTCCTGAATAGCAGTGCTGTTGCCGATGAAGGTGGCGGACATTTTCAGGCCCCGAGGTGGAATGTCACAGACAGCTGTTTTCACATTGTTGGGGATCCACTCAACAAAGTAGCTGCTGTTCTTGTTTTGGACGTTAAGCATCTGTTCGTCCACTTCCTTCATAGACATGCGGCCCCTGAACACGGCAGCCACTGTCAAGTAGCGCCCATGGCGGGGATCACAGGCAGCCATCATGTTTTTGGCATCAAACATCTGCTGGGTTAGCTCAGGAACCGTCAGGGCACGGTACTGCTGGCTGCCCCGGCTGGTCAAGGGGGCAAAGCCAGGCATGAAGAAGTGCAGGCGAGGGAAGGGCACCATATTTACAGCCAGCTTCCGAAGGTCAGCATTTAGCTGGCCAGGGAATCTCAGGCAAGTGGTTACCCCACTCATGGTGGCGGACACTAGATGGTTCAGGTCCCCGTAAGTGGGTGTGGTCAGCTTTAGGGTTCTGAAGCAGATGTCATAGAGCGCTTCGTTATCAATGCAATAGGTCTCATCTGTGTTTTCAACAAGCTGGTGTACTGAAAGGGTGGCGTTGTAGGGCTCGACCACTGTGTCCGACACCTTGGGGGAAGGTACCACACTGAAGGTGTTCATGATTCGGTCGGGGTACTCCTCCCGGATCTTGCTGATAAGAAGGGTACCCATCCCAGACCCAGTCCCCCCACCCAGGGAGTGGGTCAGCTGGAAGCCCTGCAGGCAGTCACAGCTCTCGGCTTCCTTCCTCACAACGTCCAACACTGAGTCAACCAGCTCTGCACCTTCTGTGTAGTGCCCCTTGGCCCAGTTGTTCCCAGCCCCACTCTGACCTGTAAGAGAAAACAGCTGGTCACAGGAGGTCAGGGCTTGCGCGCATGCACACACAAACACACTGCCACAACCAGCCTACCCGCAGACAGTTGGACCTTCCTCCTCCCCTAAAGCTGCTTTCGGCCAAGGGATTGAGTGACTCAGAGGGCAGGAAGGTGTACAGCTGGGGCGACAAGTAAGCAAGGACTTTTAAGTCAGCCCCTTGACCTTTGAGCCTCAGGAAAGCTCCACCCACAACCCCCACTGCACTCACCGAAGACGAAGTTATCAGGTCTGAAAATCTGCCCAAAGGGACCCGAGCGCACCGAGTCCATGGTGCCGGGCTCCAAGTCCACGAGCACGGCGCGGGGCACATACTTGCCACCTGGAGGGACACGGGGACGTCAAGCGTGACCAAGCCAGAGGGGTGTCAGTTATCAGGAGGGCAGACGGGGGTAGAGGAGCCTTACCGGTGGCCTCGTTGTAATACACGTTAATGCGCTCCAGCTGGAGGTCGCTATCTCCGTGGTAGGTGCCGGTGGGATCGATGCCATGCTCGTCGCTGATTACCTCCCAGAACTGCAAGGGAGTCAGTCGGGCGTTAGCTGAGTCACGGCAGCCGGTGCGCTCCAAGGCAGCCCCGCCCCGGATGGGTGCGGCAGGCCCCCCCCCCCACTCCACCCCACCCCGGTCTCCAGAGCGCCTGGGCGACGGGTCCACAGGGCCGCGCACGGTCCGCCCCCGCCGCCACCAGCTACCGGCTCTACGCCTAGGCCCAGCGTACGCCGGTAACCAAGACGCAACGAGGGCGGCCGCCGCCGGCGGCCCCTTCCGCCATCTTCCCCGGCTGGCCGTCCCACTAGCGTCCGGTCCCGCAGGAACCCAGCCGCCTACCTTGGCGCCGATCTGGTTGCCGCACTGCCCAGCCTGCAGGTGCACGATCTCCCTCATGGCGGCGGCGACTGCGGAGCGGCTGCAGAGGAGGAACACTTAGGGAGGAGCAGGCGCACAGAGTGCTACAACCGACGCTCGGCCGATACTTATATACCTCTGTTGGCCCGCCTTCGCCAGCTTGTGATTGGGCTTTCAGAACGAGGCCACGGAACTCCCTCGTTTGATTGGCTGCTTTTCCGTCAATCGGGCCCGTTAGGGCCCGCCTTCTTAACGATACACGCTCATTATTGGTCAGCCCTGACTGGAGTTCTGCCTATCACAACCCTCGCCCTGGCGCCGCAGTGCTCAATCCATTGGGTGTTTCAAATGATTGATTTGCTCCCCCATTGGCTGTCTCCTGGGAGCACGCCGAGAGCCTGACACTATTGGCTGCGCTAGTTTGGCGTCCTGGTAACCGCCGCAGTGCAGCGCGCGGGCGGGACGTGGAAAGCAAGCTTCCGGCTAGGAAGGAGGCGTCTTTCCAGCGCTTTTGTGGGCTCTGTCGGGTATGGAGGTTTAGCCGCCGCCGCTGCTGCTGTTGCTGCTGGGGAGAGACGGGAGGCCCAGGCATGGCGGTCCGGAACACAGCTTGCGGGCTTCCAAGCTGGGGGGCAGATTGTAGCCATGAAACAGCGACCCAAAGAGGCTCCGGTAGTGGCGCTGGGCCTCTCGGGGCGCACTGGGCAGGCTCTGGGTTCGGCCGCTCCCCGGAGGGCCATGCCCCGCCCCTCCGGCCGCACTCGGTGTTGTGGAAACCTGCTGGCATGGAGCCGGTCTCCTTGGAGCCTGAGCTCCTAGTGCGCGCAGAGCTGCATGGAGACTACAGGGCCGGGCATGCCTAGCTGTTACTCTGTGAGAGGCAAAAACAAACAAACAAACCTATAGAAGTCCTTGTCCTGTAACGGATCGCTTGGAAAACAACACACTTGGTTTGGTTTGATTTGGATTTTTGAAACAGGGTTGGAAAACAACACATTTACATATTCTTGTAAGTTTTTTTTCACCTGCGGTGTCAGATCCAAAGCCCCCCACCCCCGCCCCCAAAAGGCCCAGTAAGCACTTGTCGAGGTAATCAGGGCTCAAGGTTTCTGTTTACTAAAAGAGCAGCTCTCTTGAGGTGATTTCTGTTCACCTTAACTTTTAACTTTCCCTCCCCTCAACAAATTCACTATCTCTGCCAAGGGCGAGTAGTCCCAAATCAATTGTTTTCTTGCATCTGCTTCCTTCCCCCGCCCCCCAATGCCTTGGCATTTTGATCCCCAATATCTTTTTTTTTTTCCTCGAGACAGGGTCTCTCTGTGTAGCCTTGTCTGTCCTGGACTCACTTTGTAGACCAGGCTGGCCTCGAACTCACATCGATCTGCCTGCTTCTGCCTCCTGAATGCTGGGATTAAAGGCGTGCGCCACCACGCCCGGCTGATCCCCAATATCTTTTACCCACGAAATGGTCTAGTTTGTAGTTTCTCTGCGCCATTGCTCATATGAGGCAGTCTGGCCTGTAACCTGGAATTCAGAATGTAAGGATAACAGGCCTTAGCTCCCCTTTCCGATTTTGTGACTTTTTTTTTTTAAGAATTTTACACTATGGGATCTGCCCCAGTCCAGCCACCAGGGTTCTGTAGGTCTGGCTCTTGGGATACCTCCCCAACTAAGGGTATTAGACAGTCCCAGTGGTATCCAAGTGCCAGTCATATCACAGGGAAAAAACTTCAGGCCAAGCAGAATCCTATATCCTAAGCAGCAACATTGTGTTGCTGTATGTAAGATGGAATCAGTGTCTAGAAAACCTGACTGCCTTTCCCCAAAAGGGTAGTACAGCAAGAGGGGCCTGGGCTCTGTTGACCCCATGCCTCAGGAGGTCTAAATGAGTGGGAGGTTGCTTTGGGCATGCTGAGGGTTATCTCCATGCCCAGCCTATCTTCTGAGGTGAAAGTTACTCGGCCCTGCAGGGTAGCTTAGCTGCCAAGCACAACCTGAACCACTCGAGTCTCACAGCCATCACACATCTGTGAAGGAAGCAGAAGTTCTGAGTTTTAGCACACCGCGCTGCCAGGGCTTTCCTCTGAGATGTTTGGCTTGGTCCTATGCTGGGCAACAGGTACAGACAACACAGCAAACGACATAAGTCCCGGGCTTGAGCTCACTAAGGACAGTGGCTGCCCACAGCTGGTACAGGGAGATGCTGTAAGTCTCTCCCATGAGCAGAGAGAGTTCCCCTGTGCCACTGGGGAAAGAAGACCAAATGGACCAAAAGGCCTGGAGCCTACATACAGCCTGAAAGTGCATAGAGCGGGCCAGAAGGGCAGGGAAACAAGGCAGGATGGGGTGTGGGGAGCATTGGGTGCCTGCCCTCTGTGGTGGATAGAAACATTTTTTCTTTTGAGCCCAAGTGAGGCATAGGTATTGGATGTAAACATGTTTTTGTTTTGATCCCAGGTATGGGATGGGGAACAGACTTGAAAGAGAACAGGTGATGTTTATCCACTTGGAGGTCGAATCACCTTGTGTGGGGGCTTGGTTTTTGCCAGCTGAAACATATCCTAGTACAGACTCTGAGAGAAGATTGTGTGTGTGTGTGTGTGTGTGTGTGTGTGTGTGTGTGTGTGCGCGCGCGCGCGCGTGCGCCCAAAATAGGAGGCGGGGCTTTTTGGGTCTTGATATTGTTTGGCTATTCATCGCTCCACTTGGAGATGCTCTGGGCTCTAGCTGAGGCTCCGGGCAGCCACTGTGGTGGATTTGCTGGTCGGCTGAGCTGCCGACTGTGCCAGGGGAATCGCTCCCATGAACTGAATACAACAAGGTCTACTTCTCCTGTTCCCATAAACTGCCTTTCTCTCCTATCTAGGCTAGGTGGGTTGGAAGGGAGGTATAAGCATTTAAAGAACCCCAAATAAAGCAGGTTTGGAAAAGCTGGAGCCGACGGCCCTCCCTCCCCAGCCTGCAGCTGTTGAAGGCTGTACAACGGAAGGCTCTGTTTAAAGGTGGCCATGGTCCCAGTGGGAGGGTGCGTTACTGCCAGGCAGGAGCAGCAGGCAGACAGTCTCTGTGGCCTTAAAGGACCCTGTGGCCAGCTTTTGTGGAAGGCCTCCCCTCACCCCGGAAGGAGAGGTGCCAAGGTGCTTCCTCAGCAGACTAGGCCTCACTTCCAGGGAAGCAGTGTGGCTCGGCCCCTCCTCCGGAACATCAGAGAACACCGCGAGGCTGTGAAGAGCACCCTGCAATCAGTCGTAAGAGTGGGTGAACTGAGGCTACGGTGCACAGACCTTGCTCTGTCCTTGCTCTTCTCCCCAAGTCCTCCGCTCAGCCAGTCAGTTCTTCGCTCAGCCAGTCAGTTCTTCTGGTGGACAGAGTAAACCCTGGGCCTAGGAAGTCTTGGGGCTTGGGTTAGGGAAAGGAACAGGACCTGGGTGACACTAGAGGCAAAGGGTAAAGACCACACGGCCACCGTGTGTGAGGATCAAAGGGAATATTTGTAAATATAAAGGGAGCTAGATGTAGCTCAGGGTTAAAGAGTTCTTGTGGGCCGGGCGTGGTGGTGCCTGCCTTTAATCCCAGCACTCAGGAGGCCGAGGCAGAAGGATCACTGTGAGTTCGAGGCCAGCCTGGTCTACAAAGTGAGTCCAGGACAGCCAAGGCTACACAGAGAGACCCTGTCTCGAAAAACAAAACAAAACAAAACAAAAAGTTCTTGTTGTGGGCTGGAGAGATGGCTCAGAGGTTAAGAGCACTGTCTGTTCTTCCGGTGGCTTAAGTTTGTACTGGGATCTGATGCCCTCTTTTGGCCTGTAGGTGTGTCCATGCACACAGAGCACTCACATAAAATAAATAAACCTTTAAATAAAAAGAGTTCTTGTTGCTCTTGCAGAGGGCTCAAGTTTGGGTCTCAGTACCTACATGGTGATCTGATGCCTTCTGATGTCCAATGGCACCAGGCACAGGAGGTACATGTACAAAACACACAGCCGAAAAGAACCCCACTCAAACTGGGCAGTAGTGGCACACGCCTTTAATCCCAGCACTCAGGAGGCAGAGGCAGGTGGATCTCTGTGAGTTCCAGGCCAGCCGGGTCTACAAAGGGAGTCCAGGACAGCCGGGGATACACAGAGAAACCCTGTCTCAAAAAACAAAACAAAAAGAATCCCACTCATAAAACAAGTCTAAATTAAAACGAACAAGCCAGGCGTGGTGGCGCACCTTGGTCTGATTGCTAGTGCCTCAACCTAGTGCCTGAGTTTTAGGTTGTTTTCTTTGGTGGTATGGGAGGGGTGGAATTCAGGTTGAGAACAGCCTTAAACTGTAAGAGGTGTGGCTGGGTGCCGTCGCAGCGCTCGCCTGTAATCCCAGGCAGAGGCAGGTTGATCTTTGTAAATACAATGTCAGCCTGGTCTACAAAGTGAGTGCAGGACAGCTGAGGCTACACAGAGAAACCCTGCCTCGAAAAACCAAAACAAAACCAACTACAGGAGGTGTCTCCGGGAGAGGTCTGTGCCTCTTCTCTGGTGTCCAGTTACCTGTTGGCTGTGGGACAAACCTGTTTGAAAACCAGAAATGTCCCGCAGGAGGAGAGGAGGAAAGGGCGAGAGCCCCAACCAGGGCCCCATCCTCTTCCCAGGTCTGTCCTTAAACACCCAGGTGAAGAAAATGGTGTTTAGGCCTCATCTCCTTTCACCTAGTTGGGCAAGTCCTAGCAGGCTTTCTGGACAAGTCTGGGCAACAAGGTGGCGGAGGTTGGGAGGAAGGGTGCCCCCTGGCGGCTGGGGAGACCGTGCTTGACGGAGCTTGCCGGCAGGACGAAAACTCAGCCTCTTGTACAACCCTGTAAAAGTCATATTCTCTATTGTAGCTCACTTCCACCCATCGTTGGGGGGCGTCTCTCTGCCCTGCCCAACCAGTCTTCCT
The DNA here is from genome assembly GCF_964271855.1 of Acomys minous. Lineage (NCBI taxonomy): Eukaryota > Metazoa > Chordata > Mammalia > Rodentia > Muridae > Acomys > Acomys minous. The sequence continues at coordinate 63,699,023 of NC_140491.1, read as the reverse complement.
AGGCTGCGCTCACCCTGAAGGCCTCCGGTAAACCGGTTGTGACCAGCCACCGCAGAAATAAACAAGCACTGGCCACGGGGTGGGGGTGGGTGTAAGACCCTAATCCCGAGACTGCCGCTAGGGGCAGCATAGCGCCACTTGTTCTCCACTCAGACAACCCAATTTGAGAGAGAAAGTCAACACTCCTCAGTAATAGCCTCGTTTATTTTCAAAGAAGATGATGCAAGAGACTAGGAGGTCCACGTGGAGCCCTGGGAAGACCGGCAGGCAGTCTCGCCAGGCTCCACTGCCCTGAAGCTAATGGAGCTGGGTTGATGGGCTATGGCTCCTACTTTTCACAACTGCTGGGAAGCTAGGACCTGTGGGTTCTCATAGCAGTGAGCCACTTTGTTGGTCTCATGGGAGTTGCTGCAGGCCCTGCAGGGGCAACAGCCAGTCACCAGCCAGTCCCAGGGCTCCAGAGAATGGAACCAGAGTGGCAGCCAGGTCCAGGACCGAAGACAGCGTGGCAGCCAAGATGGCTGGTGCCTTTGCAGGACGTTAACCAGAATGACAAGGAGCGCCAGTCCTACCAGAGGACCCCCCACTGCGGCCAGCACCAGGCCCCCCGCCAGGGAGAGTCCGAAGGCTGCCAGGGGCAGCAGCAGAAAGGTGAAGAGCAGGTAGACGATGGCCACCCAGCGGTACTGGGCGGTCAGCTCCCCAAAGCGCTTGGCCAGTGGAATGGGCAGTCTCAGGACAGGCACCATGTACCACAGCAGGATGCCAGCCAGGTTGAAAAAGAAGTGAATGAGGGCAACCTGGTGGGTGGGAAGGGCAGGAAGGGGTGAGGAGCTTGGATCAGATGACACGGGCCACCCGGGCTCCTTAGAAACCAGGCCTTTCCCTACTTTGTTCAACTCGAAAGTGGGTGGATTGGTTCACACAGACCACTTAGGACAGCACGTGCCCCTCCCCCACATTCTAGGCGCTAAGGGCCTACGCCAGCATCTGTGTGGGGTAGCACATGCCTGCTGGTCTCAGAGACTATGGGAGGTGGGCAGGGAACACTACACATGGCCTTGAGTGAAGGAGCACCATCCAGAGGGCCGGGAGAGGGTGGTACAGGGTCAGGAGGATCTAAGCAACACAGACGGTGCAGAGGCAAAGTGGCAGAGGCAGGCGGGATGCAGGGGGAGCTAGACTCATTTCCTTCCTAGGAAGAGCAGCCAGTGCAACCCAAGATTTCAGACCCTGATCCCATCTCAGGCAGAGGGAAGCTAGGGTCAGGGCAGTGGACCAAAGACTAAGGTGATTTAGAAAGCCGGAGCTCGAATAGGGCTAAGAGTGAGGCACAGAGCTGGGCTGTTTGGGGTTAGAGGGAGAGACCATTTAGAGGCAGAATCAGGTCTCAGCTCGGGTGGCCTGACTAAGCTGGCACAGTTGGGCAGCCCCAGGATGGAGTCTGGGAAGACAAGACACTCTTTAGCTAGTGATCTTGGTACGTGGAAGAACAGGAATTTGGGAACAGTCACGTTGGAAGTGTGGACCAGAGGACCACCCCTGGATGCCCAGGGGGACTCAGTGAAGAGTCCAGGATGGAGGGGCCAGAGGGACAGTGGTCCTTGGGGGCAATCTGGAGATGCTGCCAATGATAGAAGGACAAAGGGCACAAGATGACCACAGGTCATTCTGGGAAAGCAGTCCTGGAAAGGACGAACTGAGGCGAGGGCTGTGAGGTGGCTGCACTGTCCGCTTGGGTCTGTGAGGTGGTGCTGCAGGCTTGCGGGTGGAGTCTGGGGAGGCCAAGGGGCGCTGGGGATGTCGCCAGCCTGTGCTGTGCTGGCAGCAGGGGCATGGCTGAGGGTAGGTACCTGGACAGCGATGAGCAACATGTCTGCAGGGCTGGCCAGAGCAGCCAGCAGGGCTGTGGTGGTGGTGCCGATGTTGGAACCCACGAAGAGGGGGTAGGCCCGCTCCAGGTTGATCACCCCAACCCCTGAAGGAAAGAAAGGTCACCAGGAGGCCACAGCCCAGCTGTCCCGACCCCAAGCCCTCCTGCCGACTTCGGCTTACCCATGAGGGGCACAATGGCTGCTGTGAACACACTACTGCTCTGAAGCAAGAAAGTTAGGCCTGCACCAACGAGGATGGCCAAATAGCCGCTGAGCCAGCCGAAGGGGAAAGGAAAATCTGCAAGTGTGTACGGTGGGGGTGTTGAGTCATTCTTTCATTTTTATTTTATTTATTTTTTTTTTGAGTCAAGGTTTATCTGTGTAGCCTTGGCTGTCCTGGACTCACTGTGTAGACCAGGCTGGCCTTGAACTCACAGAGATCCACCTGCCTCTGCCTCCCTAGTGCTGGGATGAAAGGCATGCACCACCAAGCCCAAACCCGCCTTTTGAATGATTCTTAAATCCGGGCCTTGTCCTCTAGCCCAGGCCCAAGCCCAGGCCCTCCTCACACCTACCTGCGTTGATGATGGTTCTCACAGCCTGTGCAACACGGCCCTGCAGCACAGAGTTGAGTAGCTTCACCAGGAGGACCAGGCAGGCACAGAGTCCCAGCAGAGAGCCAGCCAGCAGCATGAAGCCCACAGCCAGGTCTGTGAGTTCTGAGCCCACAAACAGGTGGTGGCCTGCGGCAGGGCAGGGCAGGGCAGGGTGACGATGATGACGATGATGAGAAGGAGGAGGAGGAGGAGGAAGTCAGGGCACCTAGCATGGTAGGTGGAGGTACTCACAGGGCAGCTTGTTCTCCTCTGGAGATGCTGTGCTGTTTCTCTCTGTGCAGGGGTTGGAGGTGCCGCAATCCTCTCTGCTCCCCTGGGGTCGAGGGATAGGGAGGACTCAGGCCAGGCTCACAGCAGGCCAAAGAGAGGTCAGAAGGCTCAAGATCAAGTGGCTGGGATGATTCAGCGGGTCAGAGGTCAAATGAGAGATAGAGTCAGAGGCACCTCACCGGCTCCCCCCTGGTGCCGCACCATTGCTTAATCAGGCTGCTGTTCGTGGCGTTGTTGCTGGCAATCAGGCTGCTATCCAGCTGGCAGACAGAAGAGGTATGAGTATGTGTCTGGCACCCCTAGACCCCAGCCTGTGACCAGCCTAGACCCTCTTCTGTCCCATCTAGGAGAGGGCTTCTGCCGCCTCCTCGCCCAGCGCAGGTACCTTCCTTCCTACGGCACATCTGTCCTCACCTGGATGATGAGGTGTGTGAAAGGTTGCGTCAGTGCCTTGAGGATGTCAGGGGCCTGCCCCCCTGGCTGCAGGCTAGCAGCACCCAGGGCCAGCTCACTCAGCCTCTCTAATGCTGCTGTGGCACTCTCCAGCGGCAGCAATACCAACACTGTCAGCCAGTTGAAGATGCCATGAACAGCCGAGCCGCTGAAGGCCCTGCGGTCATCACACGGGCCAGGCTGTCTGTCTGAGCAGCCTCCACTGAGGCCAGCGCAGACCCAGCCTGGCCCTTCAGCTCTCACTCACCTCTGGAACTCATCCCGGTCCCCTGACTGCGCCATGGAGACCAGGGTGCTGGTGATGGAAGTGCCCACGTTGACGCCCATGATGATAGGCACGGATCCCTGGACGGTTAGCACTGTAGGGGTGCCATTGTCAGCACTGCCTGTTCACCAAGCCACCCACCTCTACCCTGGGACCCAGAGGTGCACTCACACTTAGAGGCCACCATGCTGACCACAATAGAGGACGATGTACTGGAGCTCTGTACAAGAACTGTGACCAGCACGCCAATGACCAAGCCAGCCACAGGGTTGGACAGCACCACATTGTCCTTGAAAATGTCTCCAGCCATTTTGCCTATTTACACACACACACACACACACACACACACACACACACACACAGAGAGAGAGAGAGAGAGAGAGAGAGAGAGAGAGAGAGAGAGAGATGCAACGAGGCTGTAAAATGTTGACTTCCCACCCCACCCCCCACCTGTCACTCACTGCCTAGCAGCTGGAAGGCCGAGCTGAGGATGTCCAGGGAACAGATGAAAAAGTAGAGGCTTCCCAGAAGTCCACATGCCTTGAGGAAGCCGATGACCACCCGGCGGAGCCTGTTGGCCATGCTGACCTCTAGGGACACCGGATAGGACTATTTTTAACCAGCTAGCCACTGCCCAGCAGCAGCACTCTGCCTCCACTTTGCTCCCTGAGAACAGGGACCACATTTCCTGTCGCCTCACAGGCAGAGTACAGATCTCCCTTCTGTCCCTTTGGGCAGGATCCCATGTGTCCCCTTGCGTTCGTTCCCCGGGGCATAGTCTGTGTACCCTCCTCTGTCCTCCCTTGCTCCTTTGCCATATGGCTAAGCCCGTAACCTTGAAGCGGGGAGTCCCAGAATTGGAGCCATCACCAGGGAGTGAGGAGAGGACAAGAGGCTGGAAGTGGGGTTTTCTCACGCAGAGCAATGTGGGGTCTCTATGAGGTGTGTCCTGTTAGGTCCCAGACTACTCTGCTGGAAAACGGGAAGCCAGGAGCGGCCTGCCTGCATGCTGTCTCATCATCCTGAATCCTACCTTTCTGTAGGCCAGTGTTCTTCAGGTGAGGGAAGGCCCAGGGGTCTGTGCCTTCCTCCTCCGAGCCTGGGACAGAACCGGAGGTCCCTGCAAAGGTCAAGTAGGGCTATTTGTAGAACCCCTCCCCCCAAAGGAGGAGAAGCAAGAGGTGAAAGGGGCTCGGGGCACAAGGAGCCATGGGTGAGGTACAGAGACAGGAAGGGTTTCAGTGAGTCTGGCTCAGGCCAGAGGTGTGAGGAAAGCCCTCCACTCTTCCAGAGAAAAGCTAGAGAGAGACACCTCGCTGTGCCCAGTGCAGCTGGCAAGAGGTAGGAGCCTTGGGCCACCTGATACCTGCATTTTTCAGACTCCGGTCCGCCAGGTCAATCGCAGCCAGAGTAGGGTTGGGGGCCTGGCCACCAGCGAGGGAATTCGGCATGGATTTCGAGGAGAGAAAAGATCCAGGCCCAGTCCTAGATTTGCTGAGGGCAAGGCAGGTAAGAACTGGTCGTTCCTCCTATTTCAGCCTCTATCCCACCAAGCAAGGCTAAAGTTAGGCCCCCGACCTGAAACTTGAGCGGCAGCCCCCACCTTGCAGGTCTTGGTAGCTCTCCTTCCCTCTGACCACAGATGGATGGCTACAGTGACCTCAGGCAGTTGTCAGGTGAGCCCAGGCTAGTTTCGGGGGCCAGGTGAGAAGGGCCACTGGCTCCCCAGCTCCCTCACTGGTCTTAGCTGGAAGAAAGGTTGGCAGCTGCCTGAGGGCACAGGGTTCTGGAGCGCTGGCAGTAAGTAGATAGAGAACCCTGGGATTTCTCCTATGAAGTGTCACTAAGGACACTGCAGATGGCCCCAGCTTAGACTTTGGTATTTGATACCAAACAAGTGACATCTTCACTTGATAAGAGCCCCACCCACCCACCCCCGACTTAGGAGCAGGGCTTGGGAGCCCCCTATCCACATCAGGGCCTTCCTGACAGCTCTGGCCCATGGGCCTCTGGGTCTAGTACTCTTTCAATCTTAACTCTACGCTGGCCCCTTCCCTAGAGCTTGGGCTCAGGCCCAGGGGTACTTTGTGCCCCATCCCTCCAGCCTGTCCCTAGGTTCTAAATGGCGCCCAAAGCCTGGACCTGGTGGTCACTGAGCTCTGGTCCCAGGAGCTCCTACCTGCATGCGTGGTGAGGGGGTACCAGCGAGGAGGAGGCACAGCAGGAACAGCTGCGGGTCAAAGATCTGCTGGGTGCGCACATGACCTGCTGTGTGTGGCGCCCCATTAATGTTTACCCAGGAGCTGGGGCCCCCAAAGGGAGACCCTGCCTGGTCCCAAGGCCTTCCTCAGACCCTTGTCATCGTAGGGCTAGGACTTCTGAGCCCCTAGCCCGACTCTCTTAGGGTGGGACTTCTTCCAGAGATGGGCCACATCTGGCCAGTATAACAGAGCTAGAGACTGCAGCCACCAGTAGGCATCTGATAGATTTAATGGACAGTTTCCACCACCCAGGCAGGTGATGCTGTCATTCTGGCTGGGGCGGCTTAGGGACCCCGTGAGAAAGTTGTTCTCCTCCTCCTCCTCCTCCTGTGTTCCTCTGAACTCTGCAAACTTTATCTTGGTCATCCCTGCACCTGACGGAGGCAAGAGGGGAAGCCCTTTGCACCAGGTGGGTGTGGAAGATGGGTTTCCTCAGGTGGCTTGGGGATGCATCAGGCTCTGAGGTCAGCAGATTCAAATCTGAGTGTACGGGGTGGGGCCGGATCCAGTAGGGCTTTCTGTGGAGGCGAGCAGGGGGTCCAGGACATGGAGTCTCTATCAGCAAAGAGGATGGAAGGAGGAGGGCAGAGCTCATTGCCTGACTCGCCTCAACATCGATTCCCAGTGGATTCCCCTGTCCTGTCCCCATGTGCATGTGCAGTGTCCCGTTTTGTGGATCAGGCCCCTTCCAGCCCCTGGGATGGGGACTGGGCCCTCCCTTGCAGGCTGTTTCCCCAGGGGCCCTTTCTCTGCTCACTGACCAGCCCTGTCCCTGGCTGCTTTGAGGGACTTTGCCCAGGAAAGAAGCCTTCTCACAGTCTATTCAGCAAATTCTCTTTCCTCCCATCCTACATCCACTGCCCAGGAGGCCCCTCCCAGGGGCTTCTGAATACAGCTCTTTCCTAGCGGGACAGAGGCTTTGTTCGGCCTGGAGTTGTCAGTAATTTATAACCTCTAGCGCCTCCAGAAAGGTCTGCATTATGGCCACCGGTGGCAGAAAGAAGCCGAGAGTCTTGAGATAAGATACTGAGCTGTGAGACCTCAGGCAGGACCCCCTGTCAGAGCTAGCCCTCTTGTGACACCCTTCTTTAGCGCCTGTCAAAGAGGTAGCTTTGGGCTGCAGCCGACCCACCCAGGACAGGGTGTGGCTCACAAGGAGAAGACCTCGGTCACCCTTGCTGAATGACAGGATGTGAGGCTCGGGTGATAAAGGAGGCCACTTGCCCTCCTTCCTGGCCCACACCTCTGCTTGTTTACAGAGAGGACGACCTGCTCTGACACCAGGTACTCATGTACAACCGTAGCGTGGCCCTGTCCAGGCCCCTGCACTCACCCCCTCACAGACTCTTAGGAGGGAGCCATTCTCTGAGCTGAGTCCTGGGTTTGCAAGTGACATAGCCAGTCAGCCAACCGGACGCTGGCTAGCCAAACAAAACCAGGCTAGTTTGGGGTATGGGAACCAAGACCAGCATAATGGGAGGTCACCAGCCTACTGTGGAGTCTTGTGGCACCGTGGCCATTGACTCTGACCTTAAGCTATGGCCTGAAATGTTTCTGGTCAGGGTGACAGCACTATGTTGGGTCATGTAAGACGATAAGACGGATACGCGGCTAGCAGGGGTGTTCCGTCTCCGCTGTGTATGCTCATTGGCCCCAAGGCAGGCAAACTACTAAGCAGTTTCCTTTGTTGGGGGGTGGGGGTGGGGATAGCCAGAACTTAGACTTCAGGGCTCCCAGGGGGATACCAGCACAGTCTCCCCCAGCCCCAGCAGCAGCGTCCAGGCTGAGGAAAGTGGGGCTGGGGGCCCAAGGTCGGGTAGAGTGCAGCCGGCTGCTGAGTGATGGCAGTGCTGACTTTGAGGGGGACAGAGGACCTGGGTTCTGTTCTCGTTGGTTCCCGTTCAGCTTTGACTGCCAAGAAGGCAGCCAGGTCCAGGTCCAACATGGTCACCCCTCCGCGGGGCACAGGGGTACTTTGACGGCACTGTGGGCAGGGGATCCAGTGTTGGTCGTGGGCTGGAGTGTCCAGCCGCCGCACGCACGCCTGGCAGAAGGTGTGGCCACAGTAGAGGCGGCGAGGCAAGTGTGTGGAGAGATCGTAGGCTGAGTAACAGATGATGCAGTCGTTCCGTGGGGCTGTTGGGGCTGCCCCCTCCTCCAAGCCTCGGAGGCCTTCAGGCTGCAGCATCCTAGGGAAAGTACGAGGGAGCCAACAGGGCAAAAGCACAAGCTACAGTTCACCTCTGCCTGCCTATGTGACAGTTTCACCCATGCTGGCCTTGAGAATGCCTTCCCAGAAGACAGAAGCCAGGGCTGTGGGACCGTAGATGCCTGCACATCTGGAGGCTATCACCAACTCTGGGCATATCTCTTGTTTCTGTGGCCATTGCTGGAATGGCACCCTATCCCACTGATGAAACCTTTCCATGGCCCCTCCTGCTTGCCCCACTGCCCCTCCCTAGCCTCCCTGAACCCCAGGCTTCTTACCTGCATCCACTCCACCAGAAAGCTATTCCCAGCTAGAGGATTGTAGGAGGGGGGGAGGGGGGGACCCTGGACACCTCATGGCTCCCTCCTTGGGCTCGCATTACTGGCCACACAGGCAAGACGGCAGGAGGCAGGTGGTGGCTGCATCAAGTGAGAGTGGGCTCCCCTTTCAGCTACAAAGGCCTGCAACTGGATCTGATGCACCACCCACTGGGCAGGAGATAAGGTGAGCCAGCCCCCTGCATAGAACCGGATGCAGCCCAGACCACTCCCCCCCCCCTGTAACTCTTAGAGACCTGGCTTTGTACACCCTAGATGTCCCCAGTGTTTCTGTCCCCTCCACCCTGTTCTTGTACTCTTCTCCTAGGCTTGAGCCCTCACCCGTCCAATCCGCTCCTCCCCACCCCCCACCGCCCACCGCAGTATCTTCCTGCTTTGGCCTGAGTGATGGCCACCCTTCGGGGAGCCTGCTCCCACCCTGACCTGGCTCCAGAGTAGGGTGCATATTCATGATAATTTGTGGCACTTCTCAACATCACCTTCCTCTCTCCCTAGACTGGGTCTATCCTGTGATGCCACAGGCAGTAGCCAGCCCATTGGCCCTGAAGTGGAACTCAGACACAACGAAAAAACCCCCAAAGCACTCCCCCAGCCCCATTGGAAGCACCTCGAGTTGACAGCCCATCTGACCTTCAGCCTTTGCTATAAACAGTCTGGGGAGGCAGTGCAGGGAAGTGAGGTCAGTGTTCCCCATGATAAGGACTAGAGACGGCAGAGAACTAGGAAGACCCAGTCGTGTTGGGATAGGCTGGCAGGGCCCTAGGACTGCACACAGGGCTGCAGACCAATCCTCCTTACTCACTTTTACCCACTCTTTTAGCCCTTGGCAGACCAGCTGCCTTTAAGACTGGTCAAACGGGTTCCTGTGCATGGCCGCCTTCACTGGCACAGGGGACAAAGAGCTCAGAAAGGAGAGTCGGGGCAATGATCTATCTGCCCAAACCTGGAGACCCTGACACACCGCACATTTAGCCTGCCCTCTTGTATGACCTGTCTCTGCATCAGGGGAGGGCCAACTTCAGGAGGACTTGTTCGGCTTGTAAGGCCAGCTCTTCCTCCTCCCTCACGTGGTGCCATGGCTCTGCCCCGCCCCGGAAACACCAGGCTGCCAGAGCTGAACTCCTTGCACACTCCCTCCCTTGGCATCTCATACGTGGTCCCCCCTGACAGGCATCTTTCATTGCTTGGACAGACAAGCACTCCCCCTCGGCCCTTCCCTGCCTTGACTTCAAGGCCTAGTGCTTGAAATCATTCTGCAGAACTCTACACGGTGGGAATTACAGTTTGTGGGAAGCCAGAAGCAAACCTGGCTGAGGCTGAGAGGTGACTCACGTTGGGCAGGGCTGGGTTCTGGGCTCTGCATCCCAAGCTCCAACTCCCTGAAACCTCTAACACCAGCCCCACCCACCAGCAGGCTTCCAATCTGATCCTCCCCCCAGGGTGTTATCCTGGAGCCCCCCACAGTGGCACGCAGGGCACCCTCCTGCCTCATGACTCCAGGCTAGCCTTGTATACTATCTCGGCTTTAGCCCTAGGGAGTACAGGGCCCTGGACACATTACCACCTACAAGCCCCTGGGCAGACTGAGACCTACAAAGCATCTAAATTATGGATGTCACAAGGCAATGGCTTTCCAGTCTCTGGAAGATCCCACAGAGTCTGGGAGCCTGTTGGGGAGATTGTATTTGTCCTGACTGGGACCCTCTCTCAAACGGGCCCTGGTAAAAAATAAAAAAATAATTAAAAAAAAAAAAAAAAAGGACTCACTGGCACACTGCTCACCCAGCTTTATTGCCAAAGTCTTGCAAGAAGTGAAGGGTGTCCCTGTTGCTGCCAACATGGCTAGCGGCTGGAACCCTATTCCAGAGAGTTCCAGATGAACCTTCCTGGTGGACAGGCTCCCCTGTCCAGGACAGGAAGTGGCTGATGCCCATGACAGTGGCTGCCCCTGATGTCCAGTACCACTTTGGCATTGAGCAGAGGCCCGAGCCCCACAGCCCCGGAGGGTGGAAAGTCAGGCTAGGAGACAACACAACAGCAGCTGTGACAACGGCAGAACCGAGGACAGTGGCAGCAGGAGCAGCAAGGGCAGCAGCAGCAGTGGTGGGCAATGTCATCGCCGCGCCCCACAGGCGGCAGGCCAGCATAGGTCAGTCCTGATGGACGTTGCCCACTGCCATAAGGATTGCAGGGTGACTGCCGGGTCTGGAGGCTCTGCTCAGAAGCAGTACCCTTGACGCCCTTGATACCTTTGGGCTCGGGGGCTACTGTAGTTTGCAAGAGGCCCGCTGGCTCTGGGTTACAGGTTCCTGAAGGCAGAGGCTGAATCTCAGAGGAGGAGGAGGAGGACGAAGCCGGAACCTCCTCTAACTGCTGCCCCAGGTCAGAGCGCAGTTGAGCCCGAGGGATGCTGATGTGGGCATATGGATTCTTCACAACCATCTCATGGGGGTCCATGGCCCAGGCTGCAGGGGTGAACAGAGACACATATATGGATTCCAGGGAAGAGAAGCTGCCTGAAAGCCTGTAGCCCAAGAAGACACCCATTTAGGAGTCTGCCCTGTGGAGAGCCATATCCCTGAGGCATCTATGTACAGATGTGGACACATTAGAATGTGTGCAAAACTTGTGTGTACCCAGTCGCCACCCTCCACCAAGAAATGCTCCAGGATGCAGCTGAGAACGGGACGAAAGGCTAAGAGCCACTGATGAGCTGGTCCAAGGGAGAGCAGGGGCTGTCCAGTCTCTGGACAGTCACTCACCTGCAGCAGGCAGCAGCAGTACGTCTCCCAGTCAACCAGCTCCAGGTCCTAGTGCTTGTGAGGAGAGCTACCAGCAAGTGCCTTTTCCCTCCTAGAGAGGGGTGGGGCCTTGGGGGTGGAGCTCAAAGATGGGGTTCCCAAGATCCCAAAAGGCCGGAACAACTAGAGCATACAGCAGGGCAGCCAGTCACCCCTCATTCCCAGATGGGTGAGGCCAAGATTTGGGCTCTTAAGGGGCATTTGCCAATCTGGGGTGACTCAATCAGGATGCATCTGAGCATGCCCTACCTCAGTAGGGTCATGGCCCCAGAAAGGAAGTGGAGGCAGGCCTTCAGATTCTGGGGCCTTCAGATGGGCTGGGTTACCCAGCCATTGCTCACATATCTACAGCCACTGTTCAGAGTTCCTTCTTGCCACCTACCGCCCATACCCAGTGGATACTGGGATGTTTGAATGTGCAGGACCTTTTTAAAAATTTTTTTTGGTTCATTTTTTGAGACAGGGTTTCTCTGTGTAGCCTTGGCTGTCCTGGACTCGATTTGTAGACCAGGCTGGCCTCAAACTCACAGCGATCCACCTGCCTCTGCCTCCTGAGTGCTGGGATTAAAGGCATGTGCCACCACCACCCACCTGCTTTTTTTTTTTTTTGAGACAGGGTTTCTCTGTGTAGCCCTGGCTGTCATGGATTCCCTTTCGAACTCACAGAGATCCACTCTGTCTCCTGAGTGCTGGGATTAAAGGCATGCGCCACCACCTGCCCAGCAACTGTCCACTTTTCTAATACTAAAAAAAAAAAAAAGTTTGACACAACTTTACTTATCTTACTGTTAGTGACTTGGACTTCAGACACAAATGGCATTTTCAGCTCGTTTCTGAAACTGCATTTTCCTGTGTTGGCGAGTTGGAGTGAAAGTGCCCCAAAGTTTTCTGTTGTTAGCACCCATCCTTGGTCCTGGCACCCTTCTCCTTCTGTAGCTTCACCTCCTTGCCCATAGTGGGCACGGGACGGTGAGGCTAGGGATGAGACAATGGTTGCAAGCTTACTAGCCAACCGGTGGGCCTCCCTGGGTCTACACTACAGTGGGACAGGCTCAGACTCCATTCTGGAAAGGAAAAACCAAGTAGGACAAGCCTGCAAGCCAGGGTGACTGAGTAGCCTGAGCTAGCCAGACAGGTTGAGACAACAGTGCTAGCAATTTAGTAAGTAGAAGGAAGGGAGTGAGTCTGGGGGAAACCTGGTTAAGAGATGGAAAACAGAGCTCACTACATGAGCACCTTTAATCTTGCCCATTGCCCCTGTAGACTCCGCCCCTAGCCGCGAGCATGCGTAAAACCGGCCGAGGAGCCCAGTGGAAACTTAATTCCCCAGAAGCCTCCGCGCTCCAGGGTTTCCTAAAACCCCGGTTTGGAAGGATCCTTGGCTGGCGTCGCTCAGCTCAGAACGGCACGGAGGCGGGAGGTGGGGGGCGGGGGGACCTTTTCTCCCACGGGGCGTGGCTTCATTTCACGGGGCGGGACTCTGGGCAGAGGGTGGGGCCGTAGGTGGCTGAGTGGGTGGGTAAGCGAGCCCTTCCCGGAAGGGTGGGCTCATTCCTTCCTCTGGCCACAGCTACCTGAGTTACCCCAGCATCATGCCATGATCCCCAAAACGCCTCCCCTCTACAGCCCCTCGTATCGTATCTGACCCCTTCTCTCACCTGGTCTTGCTGAAGGAGCCGCGATGTGGGCCCTTGGTTCCACAGAATTGTAAAGTCTGGCCCAGCTTTGGTTCCATTCTGGCCTGAAGAAAATGTGGACTGTCCAGGGTCAGGCATAGTACTCGGTGTTGGTCACAGGTATCGTGGCCACGAGAGGGTAGAGGATGGCATTCTGAACATTTAAACATCCTGGTCATCAGCGCATCCTTTGCCTTTTCCTCACGGAGGGCTTCCCTGAGGCAAGGGTGTAGGCCAGGTAGAAGAGGACTAGGTAGGAGGAGGAAGACGGGAAAGGAATGGGGCCTCTGCTGGGTGCGGTCAGTTTACTACATAGCTGTGAAACATAGAAGCACGTGCTGACCCGATGAGATACAAGATTGGGCTACCCCACCCTTGGCAGGTGAGTGTGCTCAGGGGGCCCCCACCCTACACATGGCGTGCTAGCCTGTCCAGGTATTTCCAAGTCTCCACCTCTGGTCAGTAAAGCCTCCGAGCCTCCTCGTGACTGCCCCAGCTTTCTCTGTCCACTCTTCTGCTATCTGGTTAAACTCTTATCGTTTTTGTTATCACACATCGTTCTCTTTGAGTTGACGAATCCTGGTACAGTGTGGCTACGTCAATGAGTTGGAAAACTCCGGGCGTTCACACAGGGGGTGTGTCGGGGTTTGGAGGGAAAGGACCCTGCCCTTTCAGAGCTTGAAAGGTAGCCGAGACACAGGTGGGCCGCTAGGACCCCTGCGAGGGCATTGTGAGGCTCAAAATGTGAGAGGGTAAAATCTGAGGGTTTCCCTTACAAAATTTGGCTAAGGGTTTGGCCCCTCGTGGGGTCAGCAAAGAGGGGAGGGAAAGCTGGCGACACGGGGATTCTGACCCGCCTGTAGCTAGCCCCGAGGTCGACACTGAGAGCAGACGCCAGGCCCGGCGTGGATCGAGGGGCGGCAGGGAGACTGGCCCCGCCCTGTGGACCCCGCGCGGGTCCCCAGACGGGGGGTGGCGCTGCGGGCGCGGGCGGGCGCCGCGCGCACTGCGGTCCCCGCGCCTCCGCCGCAGAACGCGCCACGCTCCGCACGCACCTGCCGCCGCCGCCGTCGTCGCCGCTGTCGCCGCCGCCGCGCCGAACCTTGCGTCCAGCACCAGCGCTCGCGCCCCTGGGTGCCGCCTGCTCCCGCCATCGCCCCAGGTCGCCGCTGGAGCCGCGGGAGCTACCGGAGCCGCTGGAGCCGGAGAGCCAAGGTGCGAGCGCCGCATCCGGGCCTGCCTTTGAGACAACCTCTGCTGCGGCGGCGGCGCAGCCAGGGAACGCCAGGCTGGGGCAGGTGAGCGGGGATGGGGGGGCGGGGGGGAGGGGCGGGGGGGGTCAGAGACATCGCTCCTTCCCTTTCTCATAGGGTCAGTCCTCCGGACAGTGAGTCCGGCCTCGGAGAGTATACTGGGGAGGGGGTTGCATGTTCCGTGGAGACTTGGAGCCCACGGATGAGGTCAGGGTCAGAGGTCGGGCACCCTGTCCTTTGTGCCGGGGTGGGGGCAAGGGCGAGAGTGAGGTGGCCCCCCCCTCCCAGTGCTGCCCTCACGCTATCTCTCACCCGCAGCTCGGGCCTGGTGCAGGCCTCTCCATTGCTGTTGCCGCGGAGCCTGCAGCCCAGGTCCTCCGGCAGCCAGGGATCAGGCTAGCTGCCTTCCCTGGGCGCCCTGTCCTGGAGCCATGGGGCCCACCTAGCCCCTGCCTGCCCAGATGTCCCGGCCCAGGGACTGCTGACCTCTGCTACAGGAGGAGGCCCCTCCACGCCCCCTTGCCAGCCTCAGCAGACAGAGACCCTGGGTGAGCCTCTGGGTGAGCCTCACAGCCCAAGACAGCCTCCCATACCCCCTTGTCCCCGCCTGCTTCCCCCTCCCCCTCCTCTCCCTCCCCCTCTTCGGACTGAACCAGATAAGCCATTGTGGCCACTGGGAGGGGGGCTGTCCTCCAAGCTGTCACCGGCTGCCCCTTGCAGTCCGCGGAGTAACCGGGGTCCTCACCAGGCCTGGCAGGACCAGGATGCAGCCCCCTCTCTTCCCCCACGGCCCCACCCAACACCCCCACCTGTGCCAACGTCCGGTCTGACTGTAGAGAGCCGGATGCCAGCTGACCCTGGGCCCGAGGTGGGCAGCGGATGGCCGGGCCTCCTCATGTCCTGCCTGAAAGGCCCCCATGTCATCCTCAAAATGGAGGCCATGAAGATTGTCCACCCTGAAAAGTTCCCTGAGCTCCAGGCGGCCACCCCCTGCTTCCCACCTGCACCCAGGCCAACTCCCACTCTGGCACCCAAGCGTGCTTGGCCCTCAGACACAGAGATCATTGTCAACCAGGCATGTGGGGGGGACATGCCTACCTTGGAAGGAGCACCCCACACTCCACCCTTGCCAAGGCGGCCCCGCAAGGGCAGTTCTGAGTTGGGCTTCCCCCGGGGGGCACCAGTGGATGAGGTCATTGTAAATCAATATGTGATTCGGCCCGGCCCAACAGCCTCTGCATCTTCATCATCTGGGCCGGTGGTAGCAGGTGAGCCCCTGGAGTGCCCCACCTGTGGGCACACGTACAACGTCACTCAGCGGAGGCCCCGCGTGCTGTCTTGCCTGCACTCAGTGTGTGAGCAGTGCCTGCAGATTCTATACGAGTCTTGCCCTAAGTACAAGTTCATCTCCTGTCCCACCTGCCACCGTGAGACTGTGCTCTTCACTGACTATGGCCTGGCTGCGCTGGCTGTCAACACGTCCATCCTGAGCCGCCTGCCACCTGAAGCCCTGACGGCCCCATCCGGTGGCCAGTGGGGGGGTGAATCCGAAGGCAGCTGCTACCAGACCTTCCGGCAGTACTGTGGGGCTGCATGCACTTGCCATGTTCGGAACCCACTGTCTGCCTGTTCCATTATGTAGTATCCACCTGCCCACTGCTGCCTGCCGGCCCTTGCTCGCCGCTTCTTCAGGGAACTGGCCCTGTCCTGTTGCCCGCTGACCCTTTCTTGCCCACCGTGGCTTCTGGCCCTACCCCGTGTGGCATTGTCGCTACAGCCAACTTTGCCATTAAAACTCTTTGCCAAAGTTTGCACTTGTTCACTGACTGAAGGTTACTCCTGTGGGCTGTGCTGGGCCCAGGGCAGGCTCCCAGGGCTGTAGTCCAAACAGGGTCTAACTGGAGCTTCTAGAAGGCGACCCAGCTCCACTCAAGGTTGGCCTGCTCTGCTTGTTGAAGGCCAAGCTGGGCCAAGGGTGCTGCTCGGGCCTGGGACTGGCTATGAACATAATGTTAAAGAGGACTGCTAATATGTGGCCCATGGGGATGTGGCCTAGCTAGGCAGACGGAACCTTCAACTGTGTGTGGTGGTGCTCACTGGTAGTCCCAGCACTCTGGAAGCTGAGGCAGGAGGATTGTGAGGTCAAGCATGGGTTACCCAGTGTGATCCTGTGCCCCCCCCAAAGGACCTTTCTTCTGGCCAAGGGTGTGTGGAAATGGCCTTTGGACGGCGTGAGCAGAGGCTCACAGCTAGCTAAGATGGCAGGGACAAGGACCCAGCAGTCTCTTGTATGGCACTGTTCTGCCTGGGACTGGAACGGGTATCACTGAAGGGTTGTGAGGAGAGCTGCCTGGATGGCAGACACGGGTAACGAGGATGGCTGTGGTAAAGACAGTGTCATTAACAGCTGTTTATTGAGAGCCTTTCTTGTACTGGGTGTAGCGCTCAGTCTGAAACACCCCACCTCTCATTGTGTCGCCAATAAGCCATGAGGTGGGCTTACATTTGTCTGCATCTCCCAAGTGAGGGCTCCTGGCCCAGTGACATGAACTGCATGGTCAATTAAGGACACAGCTGAACCTTGGGCCTTTGTAGGGTTCAAGGTCTAGATTGGCCCTTGGCCCTTGTAGGACAAAACCCAGCTGCCCTGGTCTACCCTGTCTGGCAAGGGTACCTTAGGCTGGGTGAGGAGCTTTTGAAAGCAGGGTCTCTGCAGTGCAGGCCTCACTTGCTAGCTCCTGTGGCCTTCAGGGAACCCCAACAACTTCTGTCTGGAACAGGTGAGAGTCCCTGTAGCCCTATCCTTTTCCTACAATCACTGCCAGATCTCTGTTCACATTTGTGGACACCCTTACCAGCTGGACACAGGAGCTGGCGGTATGGCCCCGCCTCTGCCTGTGGCCAGTAAAGTGCCTGTCCACGGGGAGCACATGGGGTTCTGTTCACAGTCCCTCCTGCTGGGCCACAGTCTCCTTCAGACGCTGTCCTTGGCTTAGTGTCCTTGACTTTAGGCAGTGTCTGGGCCGCAGGGGAGTGTAAGCCTTCTGGCTGGGCAGATCTGGTCTTGGTGTTGGTGATAACAAGTCTTTGCTGATTACCAGAATCGGTGCATGAACTTTAGAGCTTGGCCAACACCCCCGGGGCTGCTTAGTGGCTGGAGCGGTCCAGGAGCATCAGGAGCACCCCTAGTAACATGAGTGGCATAAAGATGAGTACCAGCCCCAGCAGTTCAAGTGCCAGCAGGCTCAGCAGGGACAGGCGGCGGGCACAGGGGCCCCGTTCCCGCAGTGTCCACAGCCAGATACCTAGGCTGGGGGGGCAAGGCAGGAAGGGGAGACAACTCCGTCCTCCCACGGGCCCCGCCAGGAAGCGCAGCCGGTAGCGGTGCTCTAAGGACCCCCAGGGCCCAGGGCCAGGGCGCAGGGGTGTGGCAGGCGCAGTGGGCACTGGGCGCTGAGGTCCATCAGCTTGAAGCAATTCCTCCTGCAGCTGACAGATCTCCCACTCTAGCATGGGCGTCTTCTGACGACACAGTGGACAGCACACACGGCCCGGGTCAGCTCTTGGGGTCATGCCTAACAACTGGTGCAGGCAGCCCACACACAGGTTGTGGCCACAGTTCAGCAGGGCCAGGTAATGCTCACCGGGCCCGTAAGGCTCAGTGCAGATGGGGCATTCCTCCTCCTCCTCCTCCTCCTCCTCTCTTTGCTCCTCACCTTCTTCCTGCTCCTCCACAGTGGATAGGGCCCAGGCGCGGGTTGGGTCTCTGGCCCCCAGTTCCAGCTCACCACCTGGAGTTCCGGCACCCTGAGAGGCCCTGGGATTATCCTCTTCATCTGCTGGTAGCTGGCACAGTGGGTCCAGGAGCTCAGGGCACAGAGCATCACAGGGTGAACTAGTGGGCGCAGAGCTGTTGTCATTAAGCCCCAGGGTAGAGCCGCCAGAACACGAGTCAGGATGGGCAGATTTTGACTCCAGGGTGACAGCAGGGGCTGTCGCTGGTCTGAGATTAGTGTGGCCCTCAGAAGCCAGGCAGAGCTTGGCCTCCACCCACTCACTGGAGTGCTGGCCTCCAGATACAGCTTTTAGTTTGCTGGCCCCACTGGAAGTAAACTGCACTTGGGTCCCTGCAATGTTGGCAGCTCCTGGTTTCTTAGGCCTAAGAGTGGTGGTGGCCAGGTCTGCTCCCTGCTCCAGCGGTTGACGGACAAAACAGGTTTCTCAGCTCCCAGCTGCTCTCCAGACCTGTCTGACTCCTCCAACTGGGTCTCTTTTTCCAGGCTGAGGCCCCGCCCATGGGCGGGCCACCTTATGTCACATCCCCTCCACCTGCTCATTCTTCCAGCTTTTTTTTTTAAAGATTTATTTATTATGTATACAGTATGCACCAGATCACATTATAGATGGTTGTGAGCCACCATGTGGTTGCTGTGAGTTGAACTCAGGACCTCTGGAAGAGCAGTCAGTGCTCTTAACTGCCGAGCCATCTCTCTAGCTCTTTGGGAAGGAAAAAAAGTTAGTGTGTTCCAGCAATTGGCTGGGACTTCCCAATAGTTCCCTGAGCCCTGTTTGGCCACCAGAGAAGAGCATGAGCTGGCTCGGCTGTGTGACATTCAGGAGGGGACTAGCTTGGCTCAGTTGTTAAAGGACAGAATCAGGACCTATTCTCTAAGTACAAAGAGGACACAGCCAGGCACTTACGTATCTGACATCCAGGGCAGTGCAGTGTGACTCAGGCACAGGTACCTGACAAGCACCTATGTACAAAGGCTGCACTCATGTCCTGCACGGGTCTTTGGCCACCACCAGCAGACGCAGATATCGCCACCCTCAGATCTAAGAGAAGCAGGAAAGCACAAGGTGGCAGCTCCCCATGCAGTTTACTGAAGATGTAAAGTTTTACCGAAGGCAAAGTGATTGAGTTGCCCATTCTCACTGCTCAGGAGACTCGCCCCACAGGGCTCAGGACGAATGCAAAGAGCATGAGGCCAGAGGGGCAGTGCAGTGCCCCCCCCCTCCCCGGGCTCCACACCCTCGGAGTGTTTAGCAGGCCCCTGGTGCTATGGACCATAACGTGGATCTGGGGCAGAATGAAGGGGACTGAGAGGAAAGCAAGAACGCAGGCTACACTGGGGTTGGGGCTCAGTGTGAGCCGCTGGGTTCCACCGAGTTTGCCTGTATGCACAGAGTGGCCACCTGGAACCAACTAACAAGTGTTCTGGGAGCAGAGAAGGATGGGGGTGATAATGGGCCCTCTAGACCCCAGGACGCTCTCCAGTGGAGCTGTTAGTGTGGTGTGAGCTGGCAAGTGGCTCCTCAGGCCCAGGTCTCAGTCTGGAAGCGCAGTGTCTGCTGGAGCCTAGCAAGGTAGGCGTCTGCGTCTGTGTTGGAGAGTTGTCCTTCTTCTTGAAGAATGGACTTCAGGGCTTCCGCGACGTCCGCAGGCATGTCCTTAGCATTGCTGGGGGGTGCAGGGGGGAGAGGCAGGCCTCGGAAAGCTCAGTGACCCTGGGGCCCAAACCCAACTCCCAACCCTGCAGCGTGGTCCACTCCTCTGCAATCCCAAGTCGGCTCACCCTGCGAGGTAGAAGTAGGCAGCACGGCGATCCAGCAGCTCCCAGACAAGCGGCCCCAGCTCTCGGAGCCGGTGTTGCACATATATCTTCTGCTCCTGCGGGCGGCAGAGGCTGAGCATCAGCCATCCTGACTCCTGCCCCTCTCCCCTGAGCACACTCACCTGCTCCCGGGAGAAGGCTGTCACCAGGGTCAGGCAGCCCTTCTTCTCCAGTTCCCGCCACTCAGTCTCCCAGTAGAAGTCCTGGTCCCGCAGGCGGCAGCCAAAGAACAACAAGTTTCCTGGGGTACATAGGGTGGCCCCCATCTGGATGCAGGGACTCAGCCAGACCAGTCTTAGTGGTCACACTGCCCTGGGAATCCTGTACTCACCAGTTTGGCCATGGGCCACTCGCTCTTGAATGGCAGCTCGGAAGGGGGCCACACCAGTTCCAGGCCCCACCATGATAACGGGTGTGTCTGGTGTTTCCGGGAACCTGAAGCTCCCAGGCCGTACCCACAGAGGCACCCGGACAGGTCCTGCTGCAAGACGGAGATGCATAAAGGAGATCAAAAGACAAGGCTGAGGCGTTGGCTGGGGTTTGAGCTCCTGCGGCAGAAGGAACAGGGAAAGACAGGAGCTAGAGGCTACAGTCTCTCCCATCCCCAGAAATACGGATTACCTTGCCCAGGATTCAGGGATGCGAGCCAAGAGGAGCAGAGGCCACGGCGGGGCTCCTTGAGGCGAGTCTGGTACTCTACCACAGCCACAAGGATCTGTAGCCTCCCGGGATGAGCCTAGGGGACAAGAGTTGAGGGCCCTGCCCTGCTAAACCACTCCTGCCTGCTACTAACCCCACCCAGGCAGTCCCTGTTCATAAGGCTGCCCCTGTGGGTAACACCCTGCCCGGTCCCAGCTTCCCCACACCAGTCCTCAGCCTTACTCAAAGAGTTCCTCACCAGCAGAGAGGAAGCAATGGAGAAGGCCCGCGGGCGGATCCGAGGGATTAGGTCCAAAAGGTAGTCGGGAGGGATGGCAGCTGCCGTGTGTGGAAAGTCACACAGCACCTGGGAAAAGGGAGTCTTAGCATGGCAGTGGTGTGTGCACACACTGCCCAGGGCCCATCCCACCTGCCTGCTCACTAGCCCACCTCCACGATGGTCCTGCGGGGCCGATTACAGTACTCCCAGAGCTCTTCCTGACCTCTGGCAGAGCTGAATTCTAGCAGCTTCTCCCGCTCCAGCGCATGTGGGGAGAGACAAGCCAAGAGCTCAAAGAAGGAACGGCGGGGTACGCTGGCAATGTCCAAGTACTGTGACACTAGATGCCACACAGTGCAGGGCTGAGGCAGCCCTGGTGGGTAAGGGACACCTGCAGGAATGGCATGGAGGTTGAGTGGTCAGGGACATCAGGTGGTGCCTGGTGCCTTAGACTCAGAGGTGGCACATCTCCCATACTCACCTGGCTCCCGTGGCTTAAGCATGAAATACTGATTGGGGTCCAGGCACAGCACTTGGCAGAACTGCTGGGTGTGGGCCTCTGAGTTAGAGGGTAGAATTAATACGACATCGCCCGCAGCAAAACTGTATGGAAAAGTCACCAGAGATGTGGGAATGGTATGGGACAAATACAGGAGCTGAAGGGGAGGGACTTTGCGGGAGGATGAAGAGACTAAAGAGACCGAGGATGAAAAAGTGAATACTCACAGGGGCTGTTGGCAGGGATCTCCGAGCTGCTGGGCCGCCTAGTCCTTGGCTTTGGCAGACCCTTCTGAATCCCACCTACTGCCTGCCTTTTCCCTGATCACATCAGCTTCTTAGGAGCACTCGGGCACCCTGCCTTACGGCCTGAGGGCTTTGGACCCTTACCTGATGCTCGAGTCTGTAATGTCAAACTCAATCAGCCGAACATCCTGGAAATGCTGGGAGCCAGTGACCCTCTGGTTGGTGACCACGGGTGCCATGAAGGGCTGTAACTCTGATGGGGGTCTCTGAGGGGCTGAGCTGGCTATGTTCAGCTCCTCAGCTCCTATGCTAGGGGCCTCCTGAAGAAACTGGAAGATGTACTTGGAAGGCAAGCTGTGGAAAATGGAAATATCAGTTGTGTAGGGGCCACTCAACCGTACCGGGGGCGGGGTAGGGCGAGGGGAGTTAACTGGCTTGAAGTCCTTTGGTATTCATACGGCCAAGGTTCAGACTTACGAAACTCCAGGAGGGATCTCAGGAAGGTCGAGGGGTGCTGGGTACAGACCCCTTATCTTCTCCCAAAGATTTCCCAACCAGGGGTCAATGGCGGCATCAGGCCTAAGGGACAGCACAAGCATTGGCTTCTGCTGGCCAGAGCCACGGTGAGGGGCCACAGTGGGACACTGGTACCGACACTTACCCCAGCTCATGCTGGTCATCACCCAGACATGGGGGCAGGAGGGCATTGCCCCCGAGCTGCAGCAGCCGGCGATGTAGCTTCTTGGCCACAAAGTTGAACCTGTGGAGGCAGCAAGGCAGACCTAGGGTCTGAGGTAACCAATAGCGAGGAGTGGTAGCTTAACCGACCTCCTGTGCAAAGTAGGGCAGTAAAGGGCTTCCCTCAAGGGTGACTGCCTCAGTGGTGCACACTGGAACATTCTAGGAGAGGGCGGGGCTTCAGCATGCAGGGGATGAGAGACTGGAGCAACAGCTAGAACCACAAACGGCAGGTCCCCGATCTCAGGAAGGTGTCATGTGGAGGCCAGTCTCATTTTATTTATCACCCATATCTCTGAAGTGACCAAGACTGTGGTTGTTGATGGGGTGAAGGTGGGGGTGAGGGGCAGATAACCATGTTTTCTGTACGAGGATTTCTTTCTTTGGTCTGTAAAGACTCACCTGTCCCTGCACCAGCTTGACCTTTTTGGGAACCACAACCACAGTCGGATTCCCTCTCACCTCCTCTGTGCATCCACACACTAGCAGTGAGCCAAACCTCCAGTAGAGCAAGGCCACACCCCCCCACCTTCCTATTTTCTATTCCTTTTGGTTTAGTGGGAGAGGGTCCCGCTCCTGAGTGCCGGGGTTGCAGGCGAGTGACCCACCATGCCCAGCTTCCATCTTCTATTCTTGTTATCTGAAGTAAGTAAGAACCCTGCCATTGGGCTGTAGAGATGGCTTGGAGGTTAAGAGCACTGACTGCTCTTCCACAGGTCCTGAGTTCAATTCCCAGTGACCACATGGTGACTCACAACCATCTACAGTGAGATCTAATGCCCTCTTCTGGCCTGCACGTGTACATGCAGGCAGAGCACTATATACATAATAATAAATAACAATTTTTAAAAAGATTTATTTATTTATTTATTATTATGTATACAATGTTCTGTCTGCATGTACACCTGCAGGCCAGTAGAGGGCACCATTATAGACTGTCGTGAGCCACCATGTGGTTGCTGGGAATTGAACTCAGGAGCTCCGGAATAGCAGTCAGTGCGCTTAACCTCTGGCCATCTCTCCAGGCCCATAATAAATAAATCTTTTAAAAAGAAAGAAAAGAAAAAGGAAAAGAAAAGAAAAAGAAAGAAAGAAAGAACAGAAAGAAAAAAAAAGAAAGAAAGAAAGAAAGAAAGAGAAGAGCCCTGCCATGCACACAACTTCTTAGGGTGCTGGAGTGGCCCTCAATGATGGGTGACACTAACCTCTATGACAGAAAGTTCAAAGTGCTATTGTCTTAGGTATTGGACAGCTAGTTGCACCTTTGAGCAGAAATCCCTCATTATCATCCCCAACATGAACGATGCTAACAGCACTGCTTGGTTGGGGGCACAGCTGCTCACCTCAGTGTTCTTTTTCAAGTTTCCAATACTTCACAGTATGTAGGAACCTAGTGGGGACCAGGGACAGACTGGGTGCTACTGACCTTCATCACACATTTTAATGCAACGCTGGTGATCTGAGCCTTATCATGCCCTGAATCCCATGGGGGGTACCCTGGTACCCTGCTCCTTCCCCAACAGTGGCCTCCTCTGTGCTGAGTCCTTACACAGAGCTGGGTGCCCACTAGGAAGTATCTGTGGAGAAGGTTGGTCACCCAACAGTGCAGAGCCACATGGTCTATAGTGGGTGGGTATCTGGGGCTCCGTTGCCTGTCTCATTTCTTGCTTGATCTTTAGGACTGTCTCTATCTGGCTAGCAAGTCCACCCCCAACTCACTTGGCGTATGAGGAGTCCCCGAGGCCCAGGACAGCAAAATCCATTTGACAGAGCGAGGTGGACAGCAGGCTCTTCCGAAATATGAACTTCCAGAAGTTCTGTAGTCATAAGGACACTGTGTTAGAACCCCGTTTCAGGAGGGTTTTCTGTCTGTCTGCGGCTCCAGCATGGAGCAGATAGTGTTAGGGCCCAGGAACCTGTACACAGAGAAAACTCACCCTACCCGCGTAAGTACTTCTCATAAATGCCGACCTGTAGCTCAACGCCCTGTGCTACAGGCGGAATCTAGTTACCCTCTTGAGTACACTCAGCACACTATTCTTCCTGTTCCAGTCTAAAGGAGGAATCCACTTACTACCCACCAATTGCTTCCTTACTAGTAGTACAGTGGTGGACCAGCCACCCACCCACCAGAAGGGATGCGCCAGACAGAAGTTCTGACTGAAGTCCTCTGGGTGAAAAAAGGAGATGGGCTGTTCCCTGACTCTCTGAAGGTGTCAACTCAGATTCATGCCCTTAAACTCTGGGTTTATACTGACCTTTTCCAATTTGGTGACTACTGTTTGTTCTCTGTCCTGCCCCAATAGCTAAACCCACACTCTGGGGGTGCCTCTTTGCAAGCACACTGTCTCAGGCTGCAGTCTGTCTGTCTTTCTTTCTTTTTTTTAAAAGATTTATTTATTTATTATTATGCATACAGTGCCCAGAAGAGGGCCTCAGATCATGTTATAGATGGTTGTGAGCCACTACGTGGTTGTTGGGAATTGAACTCAGGACCTGTGGAAGAGCTGTCAGTGAGCCATTTCTCCAGCCCTCAGGCTGCAGTCTTGTGTATTATGTGACAGGTGGTTTTTTTGGGGTGGTGGTGGTGTTGTTTTTTGTTTTTTCCGAGACAAGAGTTTCTCTGTGTAGCCTTGGCTGTCTTGGACTCTCTCTGTAGACCAGGCTGGGCTTGAACTCCCATCGATCCACCTGCCTCTGCCTCCTGAGTGCTGGAATTAAAGGTGTGCACCACCATGCCCGGTAGGTTTGTCTGTTTGTTTAAGATTTATTATGTATACAATGTTCTGCCTACATGTGTACCTGCCTGCTAGAAGAGGGCACCAGATCTCATAGATGGTTGTGAGCACCATGTGGTTGCTGGGAATTGAACTCAGGACCTCTGGAAGAGCAGTGCTCTTAACCTCTGAGCTATCTCTGCAGCCTCATGTGACAGTTTCTTGTTTGTTTGTTTGTTTTGGTTTTCGAGACAGGGTTTCTCTGTGTAGCCTTGGCTGTCCTGGACTCACTTTGTAGACCAGGCTGGCCTTGAACTCACAGCGATCCCCCTGCTTCTGCTGGGATTGAAGGTGTGCGCCACCACGGCCTGCTGTGATATTGTCACTGTCCTTAGTATCCTGCCTACACCTTTCTTTCCATCACTCCTGCACGATCTGTAAGTTGTTATTTGTTTTCCTCCACTTTCCAATTTGTCCTTTGTTACAGTCTTTGGAGAACGTCTCAGTTATGTCTTCCAACACTTTGAAGATCTTTTCCTGCCTCCCCACCTCTGTCAGCCAGGAATCTATTCTGCATTTTGAGTTCTGTTTTTTGTCTTTGTCTTTCGCTAGAGTCTTGTTCCAGGAGACACATTCATTCATTCATATTCTTATGTGTGTGTGTGACCTAAGGAGCCGATGGAAAAGCTCCAGGACATGCCTGTCACACAGAGGGTTTCACCAGCAGGGGGTATAATTCCAATGTATTGGAAAGAGGACCAAGGCAAAGAGCCAAGGCCTTCCTGTCCAACAGACAGACTGAGGAGCCATGTCCCTACATGTGCTTTCAGGCACTGGGTCTGTTTGTTTTGTTTTAGGTTTTTGTTTTGTTTTGTTTTTTTTGAGACAGGGTTTCTCTGTGTAGCCTTGGCTGTCCTGGACTGGCTTTGTAGACCAGGCTGGCCTCGAACTCACAAAGTGCTGGGATTAAAAGTACTACTTCACCTTGTCTAGTGCTGGCAATTACAGAGCTCACCCCACACAGACTGTTTTCCTTGACAATCACCACTGCTCCTAGGGACACCTCTTAAGTTTCCCATCTTCCCATCGGCCTTGGGAACGGAGAACTTCTCCCGTCTGACCCTGACTATGTCAGATGGCGGTCCTGGTGGATCGGGGCTTTGGTTTCTCACAATTTGATTTGGCTGCTTCAACAGTGACTCACGCCAGGGCCTTCCTGGTACTACACAGCTACCTGCAGGTCCTCTGCGTGCCTCCTGGCACCTGCGCGTGGTCCTCCTGTTCCACAGGTGGAACTGCTGTGAACCTTGTTTCCTCTGTTGTGAATCTGTCCCTCACCTTTAGATTATACATCCTGCTGACTCTATCTTTTTGGCCTTTCTGGAATGTGCCTACTTTATTCTGCCTTGTGTCACCACCCTGCTCGCACCACTGGGGCACACCTTGTTTGTGGTGGGGTGTTCTCTAGCATTATTCCTGCCACCTTTACACAGGTGGCAGTCTTGCTACACTGCCAGTGTCACTGTGTCACTTCCACAGTTTCTATAGCTTTCATCTTAAACACACATATGTCACTGTGTCCACCTGCCTCTGCCTCCCACATGTTGGAATTAAAGGTGTGCTCCTTCCTTCCAAAAAGTTGTGTCTGATTCCATGACTCCCTTTACTTCCAGAACATCTGGCACTTTCGTGAGCATTGGATATTTTCTGGTAATTGACCACTAAACCTGTTTTCTTTTTCTTTTCTTTTTTTTTTAACCAGTGAGCTCCATGAAGGAGAAATGTGGCTGTGTCCCATATGGTGCCAGGAATATATGTGCTTTAAAAAAATAGAGAGCGGGGTTGGGGGGTTAGGAGGGTGGGGGTGGCATGGTGACACACGCCTTTAATCCCAGCACTTGAGGAGGCAGGTCTCTGTGAGTTTGAGGCCAGCCTGGTCTACAAAGTGAGTTCAGGACAGCCACAGCTTCATAGAGAAACCCTGTCTCGAAAAACTAAAAAAAGAAAAAGGGGGGAAAAAAGAGGATTAAGGAATGTTTTCTCAATGTTACAAAGCTTGAACGTCAACACACGACTCAGACCAAATGCCTATGCAGGTCTGGGTGACAAACAAAGCGACTAAATGTGGAGATCAAGATTATTAAGAGCTATTTCTCTCCCCAGAGCTACTCAAAGACTATACCTCAAAGCCACCTCTCATAGACACATGCTTTGAAGGGAAGCCATTTCCTCTGCACCTTGGGACTCTCTCAGCAATGAAAATGGGGTGAGGGAACACATCAGGCCAGCCTTACCTTCATGTTGTCAGGAGGGTCTCCTTGGCCTGTGGTCGCACAAACAAATATCACCAGGGGCTCCCTAATGAGATTCGCCTCAAGGACAAGACACAAGTAGGTGTAAGGCCTCTGTCCCCTCCCTGTATCCGCATCCCCCCACCCCAATTCACCTAGGGTACCAGAGTAAAGTGTTTGAAGAATTATTCCCCATGGCTACCAGGCCTTCTCTTTCTCAGGCTGAGGCCTCATGCCAAGCCTCTTTTTCCCCTAAATCCGCCTGGGGCCAAAGGGCCGCATTCAAAACATCCTCCTCCGGATGGTCCTGTGGAGGGTCTCCGCAGAGCGCCCGAGCCTCACCACCGGATAAGAGTCCAGCGCCTGCACACAGCAATCTAGCCGCCGGCGCCGGGCATGGCGTCCCAGTCTCTCTGCTTCGTCCTGGGCTGTGCCAGTCTGGCTGCCGAAAAGCACCAGGAGCTGTGGAACCGGCATTACTGCACACGCCGGTCACAACTGCACACTCCTCTAACTTCCCGTTTCCGCTGTCAACAGGAAATGACGCGTTTAGTGTGCGCCGGCGCGGGAGGCGGCGGCCGGGGGGCGGGGATAGCATCCAAACGTCGCGGGCTTCTGCTAGCATCCCGTTCCTGGTCCAGGTTCGGGCTCCGGAGGGCGGCAGAGCCCCGGGGCCGAGGTCCCCTCCCCCCCTTCCCCCCACCCCCGCCAGGCTGGGCTTCTTGCTGCTTCGCGTGTGCAGCGGCGCCAGCAAGCGGTAGCCAGGCCCGAGGACGGAGGGCTCACGGCTCGGTGCGCAGCGCCGTCGTCGGCCAGACTCGGGCCGCTATTAAACAGGCGCGATGTTATTCTCGCTGCGGGAGCTGGTGCAGTGGCTGGGCTTCGCCACCTTTGAGATCTTCGTGCACCTGCTGGCCCTGTTGGTGTTCTCCGTGCTGCTGGCACTGCGAGTGGATGGCCTGGCCCCGGGCCTATCCTGGTGGAACGTGTTTGTGCCCTTTTTCGCCGCCGACGGGCTCAGCACCTATTTCACCACCATCGTGTCCATTCGTCTCTTCCAAGACGGGGAGAAGCGACTGGCTGTACTGCGCCTCTTCTGGGTTCTCACCGTCCTTAGCCTCAAGTTTGTATTTGAGATGCTCCTGTGCCAGAAGCTAGTGGAGCAGACTCGAGAGCTCTGGTTCGGCCTGATCACGTCTCCGGTGTTCATTCTCCTGCAGCTGCTCATGATCCGGGCCTGTCGCGTCAACTAAGCCTCCTGCATGGGGCTGGAAATGGAGCGCTGCGCGCGGCTGGAGTGCTGGACCTTCCAATCCAGACCCTACTTGGTGCCACACTGGAGGAGCTTTGGTCAGAAATCAGTGTCTGCCTGTGCCCAGTTTACCGTCCAGTTTTCCCTATATCTAAGATTGTTTCCTCAGCAAAACTTAAAAAGCGAAGCCTCGGTTATTAAAATGTATTTCTTGTTAGCCATGCTCTTGAGTTGCCAGACAATGCTGAACTTTTCTGACATTTTGGAAACTGCATATAAGTAAAATATTCTGATAGGCTCTGACTATTTCTCAGTGCTGATGTGCCCCTGTATAAATCAGCTTGTTCACCCAGCAGTACCGATCTCAGAGCTTACCCCTCCATCTGTCCGTGCCAGACTTCTTTATACAGTTGATAATGTGCGAGGGCTTGCGTCGCCTTTTCTCTGTTCTGGGGAAGAATGGTCTTTTCTTCATTGCATCTCGCATAGAGCCAGCAGACTGTTGAAAGGAGCATGACCAGGACCCTGTGTGGCTATCTGCCATCCTGAGATGGAAAAAAAATCTGGTCTCAAGACACTGTTTGATTTCCTGTCCCAACAGATAGCAGTCTCACGGACTTTCCTACCACCTTGTGGCAGGCATCATTAGTACACCTGAGACAGACAGACTTGATAAGGGACCAAAGACAGGAACTGGGGCTCACAGGCCCCTGGAAATGGATACTTACACATAGAATTGTGAACAGCTGGAGTTCATTGGCCTAAGGTCTTTTGTTTTATGTCAGTCATGTGCCAAATGAGACCATTTGCTGAGATGGAAAAAAAAATGCTTTCTGAAATCAACAATACACTCGTAAGCATCTCAATGTTTGAGTAAGGAGAAGGCTAAGGTGTTCCTTGCTGTGTTGACAGCTGCGCAGAGGGTTGAGGTTGATAGCACACCAGAACATATTCTGGAACACAATGGGTGCTAGAGTGTTTTTGGAAAGTCCCTGTTTCTTGTTTTAGGAGATGGGTAACTTGCACCATTTACCCACCCCTCACCCCCCCCACCCCCACCCCCGCTGAAACAAGTGGCTCTACTATGTGACACCCGAGCTGTCGCTTCTTATTAGTGTATAGCCATTGGTGACTCTGATGACACCCCATAGAGTTGAGATGACAAATGATCGACTGAGGCCTGTTTTTTCATGGCCCAGATGTGAGGGTGGTTTTTACATTTGTAATCAACAGGGATGACCTTTAACTTCCAGTCTTATGTGATTCTGGGAATCAGATCCACAGCATCATGCATACTAGGCAAGCATCATCATCATCATCATCATTATTATTATTATTATTATTATTATTATTATATCATCATATCATCACTAGTACTACTACTACTACTACTGAAACAGGCACTCACTGTAAAGCCTTGACTGCTGTGGAACTTACAGAGGCCTGCCTCTGCCTCCCAAGTGCTAGGTTAAACGCATGCACTACCACATCTGGTTAGGCAAGCATCCTAGCAACTGAGCTACCTTATGTTTTTTACATTCTAAGATTATTTCTCTCCCTCTCTCTCTCTCTCTCTCTCTCTCTCTCTCTCTCTCTCTCTCTCTCTCTCTCTCTGTGTGTGTGTGTGTGTGTGTGAATGCAGGTACGTGCATACCATACCACTCATGCAAATTATTTCTTTTGGCCTTGTGATATTAGGAAGCAAACTCAGGTAGTCTGGCCTGCTTGCAAGTGCCTGTATCTGCTGAGCCATCTCATAAGCTCTAAGTTTTACATTTTTAAAGGCTTTAAAACAGGATGCCACACTTTCCTGAAGTGGCTGGAAAAAAAGAAAAGGAAAGGGACGTGTGGCCATAGCTTTGTTGGTAGAGTGTTTACCGGTAATCTCACTTTGGGTGGGGTGGAAGCAGGAGGATCAGAATTATGTTGTCACTGGAAGCATAGCTGGAAGCCAGCCTGGGCTGGGAGGGGGAGGGGGAGGTGAAGAAGGGGGGATGGGAGGGGAGAGTCTAAAGGAACATCGACAAAAGTTAATAGTTGACAGACCGGATGTGCCGTGGGGAGTACAGGGTTCCTCAGCATGCTTAGCTGTTTGAGCTGGATCATTCTTCTATTTTGCTTTGTCTTTCAAGACAGGGTTTCTCTTGTGTAGCCTTGGCAGTCCTGGAACTCTTTTGTAGACCAGGCTGGCCTTGAACTCACAGAGATCTGTCTGCCTCTGCCTCCCAAGTGGTGGGATTAAAGGCGTGCGCCACCACCACCCGGCCCCTGGATCATTCTTTATTGTAGATGAAGAAGAGACTGCCCTGGTGATGTGAGATGTTTAGTAGTGAGCCCGGGTCTTTACTTACTGGATGTCAGTGGCAGCCTTCATTTGTGATAATCAAACGCTTATCCTGTATAGCCATGTTTCCTGGTGACAGAGCTGTCCTTGTTGAGAATCACTAGGGTGATAACTTAGTGTGGCCCTTTGCAGAGCAGGCAGGTATGCTGGTCTGGGCTCCAGCATGGCAGCTTATGCCTCTTCTGCTGGGGACAAATAGTCTTGTCACACACTAAGCAAGATATGAGTTAAGAGGTGACATGGTTGGTTTGCCCCCAGCTAGAAAACATGTCTCCAATTCAGGATTGGGCTAATTTTTTTCAAAACAAGACACAAGCTGAACTTTGGACTGGTTTTCCTTGTAACGTTTCTTAGGTTTGTTTTCGTGTGTTTCTGTTTTATTTTGGTAACTTGGAATTGGGAAGTCTGCGTATAGAAGAAGCCTTGAGAAGTAGAAGTTTCCTTTGGAGAAGTGATTTGAGGGGCGGGGCCTATATATAGCTCAGTGGTGGAGTGTGTGTCCAGCATTCAAAGGCTCTATGTCCAATCCCTGATACCACCAAGGGGTAAATAAGTTGTTGGTGTTTTTTTTTTAAAGCTTTTTTATTTGGGATTTTATACCTCTACCTCCCTTCCAATCCTTATCCACCCTAATCCCTTCCAACACCCTAGCAGCAGGTAAGAGAAAAAGGTTAGTGGAAAAGGACTTGGCATATGTCTCTTTAGGGACATAGTTCCTTGGGGCAAGTCCAATCTTCGTTGTCAAGATATCCTGTAGTTCACCAAACCAGCAATAGCAAATGCAGCTGCAGGACAAACCGGCAGTGGGGGGGGTGGTGCAGGGAGAGCTGCAGCCGGCAGTGGATGGGGGGGAGGGAGAGCAGCAGCCTTTCGGAGTACCTGCTCCCTCCGCCCCCGACGTATATCCTTCTCCAGAGTCCCCAGAATTAAAACGATCTGCAGCTAGCAAAGTACCTGCCCTTCTCAGAGCCTGCACAAGATTGATTTATCTATTATTATGAATTCAGTGGTCGGCCTGCATGTACACCTGAAGGCCAGAAGAGGGCACCAGATCACATAGATGGTTGTGAGCCACCATGTGGTGGCTGGGAATTGCACTCAGGACCTCTGGAAGCGCTGACTGCTATCTCTCCAGCCTTGTTTGTTTGGTTTTTTGTTTGTTTGTTTGTTTTTGTTTTTTTGGTTTTTCAAGACAGGGTTTCTCTGTGTAGCCTTGGCTATCCTGGACTCACTTTGTAGAGCAGGCTGGCCTCGAACTCACATTGATCCACCAGCCTCTGCCTCCCAAGTGCTGG
Organism: Acomys minous; assembly: GCF_964271855.1. NCBI lineage: Eukaryota > Metazoa > Chordata > Mammalia > Rodentia > Muridae > Acomys > Acomys minous. Next base: position 63,667,091 of record NC_140491.1, on the reverse strand, counting down.
GACTAAAGGCGTGCGCCACCACGCCCGGCCAGCCCTGTTTGTTTTTTGAGACAAGTTTTTTTGTTTGTTTGTTTGTTTTTTGTTTTGGGGTGTGTGTGTGTGTGTAGCCTTAGGCTGTCCTGGAACTCACACTGTAGACCAGGCTGGCCTTGAACTCACTGAGATCTACCTGCTTCTGCCTCCTGAGTGCTGAGATTAAAGGTGTGCGCCACCACTGCCAGGATCATAACTGAGTTTTTAAAGAAACCAAAACTGTCACTACAATAAGTGATTTGGGAAAGATTTCTGGAAAGCTAGAATTTAGTTTATAGTCTCCAGTTTAATGACGCGGGCAGGCAGGTAAGCTAAAGTTACGGTTAAAGTGGTGCCAGCTATAGACTGCAATGCAACCCAGAAGCCAGTAAAGGTACCTCCTTGCGCCCCCCCCCCACCCCCCCGCCCTCAGGCTGAAAGTTCAGTTTTTGCAGAGATCCACATTCCATGAAGCAGAGTCCCTGAAAGGCAAGTAGCAGCAGAGGCAGCAATGCCAGGCCTCCGCTGCCTGTTGACTTGTAGGGCAGATAAAGGAAAAACAGACAAGCAGTCTGTAGCCCCCAATTCCTAATGCCTCCAAGCACTTGCCCTGCTGTGTACGCTGGGAAGGGGTGTGTGTTGAGCACTAGGCAGCTCTGCCCAAAGAAACTGCAAGACTTGTCGGCTGTGAGGTTGTGCCCTTCAGTCACTAGTTCCTACCCGTTCTTGGAGTGGCTGGGACCTGCTCTTTCCCTAGCTTTTGTACTCTTCTGCACGACAGAAGTGTGAGGCTCTGTTTCTATGTGTAATCTGTGTACAGAAATGAGGCTTTTTGGAGCTTCCTACACATACGGATACCTGGCAAGACCATGGACGGCAAGCTGTGTATCAGATATTCACACACGTAGATCTAATCAACAGGTCTGGGACCTACAAAACTAAGATTCTTCTAAAAACATTTCCGTATGCCAGAAGGAGCATCCATCTTTAGGTGCGGAAAGGGCCCTTGCCCGGCTGCCCACGGCGGTGCAAGGACTCCAGACTGGAGCAGGGCTAGGGTCTAAATGTTGCAGGCAGGTGCAGCTTGTGTACTTTCTACAGAAGCAACGACTTCCTGGGTCCCGCGTAGAGCTCTCTGCCAAGAAAACAGAGCGGATTTCAGAACGACGATATAGTCAGAACCGGGCGAAGGTCTTCTGGGTCGCAAGGGTCCGCGACTCGATAAACCAAACGAGCCATGTTTTAACTGGGGATGCAAGGCACCGGGTCAAGAGCTCAAAGGCGGAAGTGAGGATCAGCCATTGAACGGCGCCTCACTAGGGAGCCTGTCGACGGACCTTCACCAATAGGGACTGGCCGGTGCCGGTCTTAGTCCAATGAGAACGCCAGAGGGGCGGGCCTAAGTGGGTGTTCTCCAATCAATTAAGCCGTATGCCTCTGTTATGGGTGGGCAAGTCGGCTCTTGGAACCAAGCGAACTTGCCCAATTGGCGGCCACTAATGGGGGGCGTGGCACGGCGCGGTACTAAGGCAGGACCTGAGAGTCTGTCCGGCGAGCGGCCGCCGGTGCAGTCCAGTCGGCGGCCGCATCCCCAGCATGGCCGGCCTGGGGCGGCCCGACCCGGGGCCGCGCACCGCGATGCCCGCCTGGAAGCGGGAGATCCTTGAGCGGAGGCGAGCTAAACTGGCTGCCCTAAGCGGAGGACCGGGACCCGGAGCGGCGCCGGAGGGATCGAACGAGCGGCTGGTGCTGGCCGAGAGTCTAGGTCCGCTGAGCGAGAACCCTTTCATGCGACTTGAATCGGAGCGGCGGCGCGGGGCACGGCCCGCTCAGCAACTGCTGGAGCTGTACTGTCGTGTGCCCGGCGTGCGTACCATTCGAGCCGACAACATCCTCATCATCGAGTCAGCGCCTGGCTTCCCGCCCGCTGTGCGGCCCGCTGCGGGCATCCGCGCAGCCGAGGTAGTGGTGTATGAAGCGCCACAGCCCGGCCGTGTCAGCCGCCTGCTGGAGAAGTTCGATTCGTCAGCGGTGCCCCGCCGCCGGGGGAGCCCCGAGCGCTTCCGCCCTGCGCTCCCGCTGCTTCCCGTGGCGTCTGCACCTACTGCCAAGCGCGCTCCCAACAATCGGTCGTTGGCTCCTGCCCCACCTGTGCCCCCCTGCCAGCCTGCACTCCCTGTTTCACCTGTCCCCGTTACCCAGCGCGCGGGTCATCGTTCCTCCTGTTTCGAGCCCGCGCACCCCGATAACACTGCAGGCCCCGCTCGGCGCGGCGACTTCCTACAGAAGACCGGCAGCAACTCTTTCACCGTTCACCCGCGGGGCCTGCCCCGCGGTGCGGACAATCGCTCGCTTTCTAATGGACCCATGACCCAGGAGTCCCCTGCCAGCCCTGCCAATGGGCTGTCGGGCTCTCCGCCTGTGCCGGGCAAGTGGAAGCCAAAGATGGAGTCAGGGGAACCCTCCCTCCACTCGCCCTCAAGCCCTGGGACCCCAAGTGCCACTACAGTTGGGCCCCCTGCCTTTCCGGCGCCCAGCCCAGCCAGTGCCACCCCCAGCCAGCGCCAGTGGGTCTCCTCTGCTACCAGCGCCAATGATTCCTTTGAAATAAGGCCAGCCCCCAAGCCAGACATGGAAACTATCCCAATAGGGGACCTTCAGGCTAGGGCCCTGGCCAACCTCCGTGTGAACTCCCGAAACTCCTTCGTGTTGATCCCCAAGCGCAAGGCCCCTGGAAACTATCCTTCGCAAGGGAGGCAATCCGAGGAGCCAAAAGGGGAAATGGGCTGGGCCTCCAGGAGCCAGGGGCTCGGATCCCAGCTGGTGTCTACAGAGGATGGTTCACTTGCCCCAGAGAGGAGTCCCTCGGCTGCTGAGATGCAGTGGGCAGTCAGGGAGGGGGGATGCCCTAGGCCAGCCACTTCCATCACAGACAGGTCTGTTAGGTGGCAGAGGCCATCCTCACCACCTCCATTTTTACCAACCACTATTGAAGCTGAGCCAGCGGAGGCCTTGGAGGTTCCTGGCTTGGCCAAGGATGATGGCCAGGAGCCTGTGAGGCCAGGACTTCCAGTCACCTTCATTGATGAGGTAGACTCAGAGGAGGAGGCCTTTCAAGAAGCCAAACTGTCCTCCTCAGCAGTTGGTGTGCCTCCCCAGGACTACCTGCACCTTGCCAGGCCTGGGCACACCTCAGAACTCCCCAACCGAGGCAGCAACACTTTCATAGTAGTGCCTAAGAGGAAGCCAGGGACCCTTCAGGAGCCACACTTAATTAAGACCAATGGGCAGTCCCAGCAACAGGAGGCTGAGGAACAGGATGCTGACAGCCTCTCAGGCCCCCACACTGCCCTAGAGAACACCCTAAAGAAACGCTACCCCACTGTGCATGAAATCGAGGTGATTGGTGGATACCTCGCCCTGCAGAAGTCCTGCCTCATCAAGGCTGGCTCCTCAAGAAAAAAGGTAAGTGCTAAGGAGAGGGCCGCTGGCACGGACAGCTTGTACATAAATCACGGGAGAATTGGACTGTGTGGTTGTGCCAGGTCCAGGGCCTTTGTTGTTGAGCTGTGACTGCCCAAGCCTACTACTGTTTACCTCAGAGATGTGGGAGACTGGTTAGGTAATGCAGAGCTCCTGTATCTCTTTGGAATGGGTAGTTCCAACTAACTGCAGGCCTGCCTTCAGCCTGGCCTGGCCTGGCCTTTGATTTGAAGGTAGCCTGACAAATTCCTATGGGACTCGGCTTGGACAGATATCCAGAGCCAAGATGGAAACGGAAGGAAGTAGGCCAGTTGTTCTTTGTAGGTCCTCCTCACTTTGAGTTCAGTCTGGGCACACAGCACATAAGCCAGTTGGAGGGGGTTCTCAGCACCCTAGAAGAGCTTGTCAGGGCTTTGCCTTCTGCAAGCATGGATTGAGCACCAAGGCCCATGCTAGGCTTGGTCAAGAAGGCCTTGGGCAGAGAGACTCAAGAACAGTCCCCCCAGAGGCTCAGAGCTGGCCTGGGTGAACTGTATTTCCTGGTTAGCTCTGGCCAGTGGCTTGGAACCCTCTGGGCACATGGAAAGCGTTCCTCAGATTCTTCCTGATTGTTCCAGGGTCTGTGTTTGTCCCCTGGGGCAAATTCCAAGGCCAGCTCCACATGACTCTCAGTCAGCTGGTACAGGGAGGTGCACCTTTCCCTTCTGCTGAGATGGCAGCTGCAGTGTCTTCTCCACAGCAGCTAGAGTTGAGGTTCGCCCAGGATTATGCACCCCACCCCCACCCCTTGCCTCAATTTCCTTGGGGGATCTTTTGTAATGAACCGTTTACCACCTCATCACTCTTCGTTTTTTCCCTCACATGGGCTTCCTGTCACAGTTGGCCTTGGCATCATCTCTCCTGCGGGCTCCATCTGCCGGGTCAGGCAGCCACGTGATTTTTGTGAGGGGATTGTGGGGAGGGGACTCAGGGCTGTAACAGTTTTTTGCCACATGAGATCATGTCTCTCCCACTCGCCCCTGTGCTCTGTCCTTGGGGCAGCCTGATCTTGACCCCTTCCCCTTCTTTTCTGCTCCTCCCCTCCTTGCTCCTTAGTCTCCACCGTGGCTTCTCTGTGATGCTGCTCTCTATGCGGATGAGGTCCTGAGGCTTGGGACGTCCCTGAGGCCACAGAGCTATACTCAGGCTCCTGTTTCCAGAGTCTTGCTCCTATCCTGGGATACTCCTTCACCTTGAATTTGGCTTCTTGAAAAAAAAAATTTCCCCCCCCAGACAGGGTTTCTCTGTATAGCCTTGGCTATCCTGGACTCGCTTTGTAGACAAGGCTGGCCTCAAACTCATAGAGATCCACCTGCCTCTGCCTCCCAAGTGCTAGGATTAAAGGCATGCACCACCACGTCCAGCTCTGCTTCTTGAAACTTAAAGGCTGCCACTAAGAGCCTGGCTCTCCTGCCCCTGTCTAGAGACAACTGTGAGAATCATTCATGGCTGGGTTAAAGTGAGAAGGGCAGAGCTACCAGGTAAGGCCTAGGATGGGGCCCTGGCCAGCAGCCTGCTGTCCAGCCAATCTGAGGGAGCTGGGGTCCAGATGGATGATATTTATGATGGCCAAGTGGCCTGGGCAGGGCTTCCATAGCAGCACAACCTGCTGGTTGTGCTGTCCTGCCTGTGCATGCACCAGATGCCCTGCCCAGCAAGACACAGAATGCCTGTGGGAGGGGGAGGGCACAAAGCTGCCCAACCTTCAGAGCAGTGTGCAGGGTGAGGCCCTCGCGTACTTTGTCCTTCTCCTGACATTTCTCCTACCTGCAGCCCCTGGGGAAGCCCAGGGTGCTCCTTCTGAAGGCCAAGCCTTTGGCCTACCACAGGCTCGCTCCTCCTGTGGGAGCAGGTGGTCCAGAGGACCTTGGGGGCAACTGCACCCTTTGTTTCCCTTCCCCACTGTGACTGGGTGACCCCAGGGCAATGCTGCTGGTTTTCTAGGGTAGAAGTGAGGGACTGCTCTTCATTGGGCCTTCTAGGCAGTAGAGCATGGTGTGAGGTAGCCTGCCTCGGGTTGGCAGTTTGGCAGCGCATTTCCATTTAGGTTATCTATTGGGAGAAAGGGGCCTTCTCTGAGCTTGTGGAGGATGTTGCAGCCTCCCGGCCCCATTGTTTTTCTGGTAAAAGGGTGTCCTTTCACCTTTCCCTCCCTGGCTGGGAGCACCAGTGGCTCCTACCTGTCTGGCTGCTTCTTCCTCTTTCCCACCTCCTGTTCCTGTGCCACACCCAAACATGTTAGTGTCCTCAGGGTTCAGGTCTCCCATCCTCCCCAGCAGTGGAGCCTCCACCCTAACTTCTGTGACCTAGTTATGGCCCTCAGCCTGGCTCCCACTTGAAGGTGTAGCTATCCGTTTGGCTCTTCCCAGCAACATCGTCTTCCTGTAGTCTGCAACTATCTTCCCTAGTTGAAGCTGGCCTGAATTCAGTTCCTCTCACCCAACTCTTTTCATGAGGAACCCCTAGATGGTCTTTCTGGAGCCAGGGACCCCAGAGAAGGACTGGGCCCTTACTGATGAAATCTCACTGGCACAGGGTCTGCCCCCAGGAGGAAGCAGCTGTGAATATCCCAGTTGGTTAGCTCTGATCTATTGTCCTGGCACCCTTGGGAACTTTGGCTGGGGGCCAAGGTGGGGGATGGGAGCCGACAGTGTATGCAGAGAGTGGGGGCAGGGTCCGGCCAGTTGAGCAGTTTCCCAGCTTTGAGTCCCAGGGTGGACACCTTTTGGTAACCCAAGCTGGGTGTGTATGGGTAGAGCAGGCTGAGGGAGAACAAAAGGGCCCTGTAAAAGCTGGGAGGTTCTGCCACCGAAGGCCTGTGAGAGCCCAGAGGTTCCATCACCTGCCTGCCATATTAGGTGTGCTGGGTAAAGTCCCCCAGACACTGGTGACCAGGTATATACAGTGACAATCCCTGTCTATACCGTTCCCACCTGCCCTGGCGGCTCCACCCCAGGAAGGGGTCATAAACATGAGTCACCCATCCGACCCACTGACCTATGCTAGGAGGAGGAGGCCTAGAACACTGGTCTGGCAGACGAGACAAGGGAGATAGTAAGTGGCTGGGGTGGGGGGAGGGGGACTAGGTTCCAGCTGAGATGCGCAGGCTTATGAGCCATTCCCCACCCCCAGCCTGGCCAGGCTGTGCCAGGCACCGTACCCACACGTGTCTATCCCCCTCAGCCTCCCTGCTGGGAACTGGTCATGCAGACTAATAGGGTGTGCTAATCTAGCTGGGCCTGTATTCTTAGTAGGGGGATGGGCCTCAAGGACTCCATCCAGGGGCTTCTTTCGTATAGAAGGTTCCAGGCCTGTTAGGCCCTATCCTGCCCTGGGCTCCTCCTAGGGTACCTGTCTCAGAATGTTAGTCAGGAAGGCCAGGTGACAGCATCCCTCAGCTCACACCTCATTGTCTCCATTGGGATCTAGTCTTCAGGGCCCATCTGGTCCTTGGGGCCAGAACAGGGTACAGTGTGTATTCATACGGCAGGAGTGGACATCTCTCTGTTTTGCCTGATGAGGGAGGGGGCCTCCCCATCTGCCTGTTCATGAGTGGAAATGGACAAAGTATGGAGGGCTTGGGAGAATAGATGCCTCTGAGCAGGCTGAGGAGGATCTGGGAGCTCTGGCTCCTGGGGCAGAGGATCTCTCAATGGGTAGAGGGCTCAGGGGTACTGATAGCCAGGTGGGCAAGTGTAACCATTGCCTGAGAAGGATGGAGGGCCTCCTGCTTTTGTGGGCCCTCGGTGCCTTCTGTGGCCTGTGCGAGGGTCACTTTGCTGCCTCAGGACAGGCTCAACCCTCCTGCCAGGCTGCTCTTCTATCCTGCTGGGCCTCTGGCTCCTTCCACGGGAAGAGGGGGAACCTGAGCTGGCTGGTGGTGTCCTGTGCCTGGGAGTTTAATATTTCGAGCCCAGCAAGGCTGCCCCATCTGCTGCAGCGAGTGCTCAGGTTCACTACCAACCCACCGTGGAGTCCAGCTGAGAGGGCTGGGGAGCCCCAGGCTGAGCCCAGCTGAGAGGGCTGGGGAGCCCTAGCAGAGATTGTGGAGCTGGGCTCCCAGCCCATGTAGCAGGCAGGAGGAGCATCTGAGGGTTGCCCGCTGGGAGAGAAGGGAGACTTCGCTTGAATATGAGAGGTACAGAGTATGGGAGCAGCTGGGGAAGTCCCTGATGGTGTTGCTGGTACCCTAGACTAGGGAAGTGGGCTCCCCACCAGCCTGAAACACGGGTGACGTCCAGCACCTTTTGTTTTGTATTGGAGACAGGGATCTCTGTGTAGCCCTGGCCATCCTGGAACTCGTTCTGTAGTTCAGGCTGCCCTCAGACTCAGAGACCTGCCTGTCTTTGCCGCCTCGGTGCTGGGATTAAAGGCATGCGCCACCACTGCTAGCCTCTTAAGCTGGCCTCAACAGTACGATGGCTGGTGCCCAGGATCCTTTAGTACACAGATACCCAGAACATGGAATTAGCTTCAGGAGCTGCTGCAGGCAGAGGGTGGGGTAGGTGGGGGACTATAACTCCTGGAATAGGGTCTTCTCTTCCTGCGTAGCATCTCTGCCTCCCTGGGTGGCAGGGCCCTGCTAACATGGCTCTTACTTCTAGATGAAGATCTCCTTCAACGACAAGAGCCTGCATACAACATTTGAGTACCCCTCTGAGAGCTCCCTGGCACAGGGCGAGGCAGAGGAGGAGGAAGAGGAAGGAGAGGAAGACTGTGAAGAGGAGGAGGAAGCAGGACCTGACTCGGAGAAGCCCTTTGCCCTTTTCCTGCCGCGGGCCACGTTTGTAAGCAGTGTGGGACCTGAGAGCCCCCGACTACTAGATGGCAGCTCAGGTAACACCACCTGTTGGGACGGGCAGCCTGGGAGCTGAATCTGGGCCACGTTTCCAGCGATCCATGCCTGTTCTCTTTGGCGCACAGGTCTATCCAGCTACACTCCAAAGCATTCCATGGCCTTCAGTAAGTGGCAGGAGCAGACACTGGTGCAGGCTCCAAGTGAGGTGGAACTCCCACCAAAGGATGTGATGGTAAGCCAGATGGGGAGGGTGGTAGGGGTGAACACCCAGACCAGCAAAGGCTGACTGGCCTGGGGAAGGGCCGATGCCTGAATAAGCCTTAGTGGCTATATTCTGTTCTTTCAGCTCACACCTGCCAGTCAGAACGATCTCTCGGACTTCCGCAGTGAGCCAGCCCTCTATTTCTGACCCCTGGAACTGTCAAAATGGCCAAGACTTAGCCGTAGGTGTGGTGGTCCTGGAAGCCAGTCAATACCCAGGAGCCCTGACTCTACCCTGTGCCCCTTCCGTCTGGCTCTCCCTGTCCTCTTCTCTCTCTGTTGCCTCCTTCTGCCTTTAGGGCCAGGTCTGAAATCTCACTCCAAGGAAGAACAAGTGGAAATTGCCTGTGGGACAGGCTGACGTCTGTCTATACTGTCCCAACTGGGATGAGGTGGAGGCCTGAAGGGATCTTGCCTTAGGGTGCTGTTTTGTCCTGACTTGCAGCTCCTGCCTTCTGGAGTGCTCACTGTCAGGAGTGAGAGGCTGTCCTAGCTATTTGTTATTTGCTGAACCCCAAGCTCCTGCCCTCAGCCCATGATTCTACTATGGTGGAACTCAGCTACCCTTCACAACAGATGGCAGGGTGTTGTTCCCCCCCCCCCCATCCCTTTTTGGACTCAATAAACAGCACTGTAACAAGGCTGCTAGTTCCGTCTTTACACACCCTCAGTCTGAGCACAAGGTGGAGGCCGAACTTGGGCCCCTGTGTGCAAAGAAGCAGAAGGTGAGCTCGGTCGGGTGTGCTCATACCCTGAGGGCTTGCTGGTCCAGGCTCTTGCTCTTGTTCTCTCTCCAACCCGAGCCTGTTAGGTTCTCCCTTGGGGCTAACACAGTGGGAAGCAGACATAATCTCTGGGGTCTAGAAGTCCATGACTCAGGGGCCTAAGTGTCAGATGGGAGGAAGGTGTGAGTGTTACAAATGACTGGACTTGCCATGGGGCCAGAAGCCTGGGAAGGCAGTTAGTCGTGTGTACCACAGGAATGGAGGTAAGCACAACTCAGGGGCTTTCTCCTGTCTGATTTGGATACTACCTGTCCATGAGCCTGTAACAAGGCCATAGCAACAGAATTCCCAAGGGTCTAGGGAGCTGCAGAGCTGCCTGCTTGGAAACTGTTCTCAGAGGCCTGGGCAGCCAGTGCAGAGACAGGGCTATTTCCAGATACAAAGTGGCATCGAAACTGAATGCAAGTCTTTTTCCTGTCACCTAAGAGCAGATGTACTGCTTGAGTGGGCTCAGGTGGAGTGTTACATATGTTTCCCTCAGAGAATAAACCTACCTTTATGGATTTTTTGTTTGTTTGTTTAAGAAAGGGTCTCAGAGGCCTGGCAATGGTGGTGCTTGTCTTTAACCGCAGCACTCGGGAGGCAGAGGCAGGTGGATTGCTGTGAGTTTGAGGCCAGCCTGGTCTACAAAGGGAGTCCAACACAGTCAAGGCTACACAGAGAAACCCTGTCTCAAATAACAACAAACAAAACAAAAAAAGGGCCTTGGGGCAATAGAGATGGGGCTTAAGAGCGCTGGCTGCTCTTCCTAAGGATCTGGGTTCAATTCCCAGCACCAACATGGCAACTTACAATTGTCTATAATTCCAGTTCTAGGGGATCTGACACCCCATATATATATGTGCAGGCAGAACACCAATGTACATAGATTTAAAAAAAAAAAGGGGGGGTCTCACAAGCCAGGTGTGGTGGCACATACCTTTAATCCCAGCACTCGGGAGGCAGGGGCAGGCGGATAGCTGAGAGTCCGAGGCCAGCCTGGTCTGCAAAGAGAGTCTAGGACAGCCAAGGCTACACAGAGAAACCCTGTCTCGGTAAAAAAAAAAACAAAAATTGAACAAACAAACAAACAAACAAAAGGGTCTTAAAGAAGAAGTGTCTCACATTGCATCCCAAGCTGGCCTACAGTTTACTCTGCAGACTAGAATGGTTTTGAGTTTAAGGCAAACCTTCTTTCCTCAATGCTGGGGTTATAGGTGTAAACAATCATACCTGTTTTATGGCTCTTCTTGGTCAACAAGTAATTCCAAACTTGCCCCTGAGAAGCCAAGGCAAAGGGCTGGGCTACAGGGCACACGGAACTAGGAAGTAAGCAGCATGGTTGGGAGCTGGGCCCTGGCAGCAGTAGCAGTGCACTGGACCACACAGAACTTGGTACTGAGGGACGGATATGCTGTATGAAGAATCCCAGCCTATGCTGAGACGGAGAACCAGAACAGCTGGTATATGGTGTTTCCAGCTGTCTCTGAGCTCTGTACTGAGCACTGTGGTATAGCAAAGCCCCCCCACAGAAAAGTTGTTTGTGTGCTAGACTCAGGGAAAAGGCCAACAGCTTTACAAGGAGAGTTACGGGCTATGGCTGGCCTGAATGAGGTAGGCATCCTCAGCTCTGTTTTGAAGATGGGATAGTCAGGGAAAACCGCAGGCCTTCCCTACCAATAGGATACATGGTAGCTGGCGGATGATGCCACAGATCTTTGCAAAACATCTTTATTGAAACACCAGAGGCCATGGGGATGAGCCCTTAGGTTTTGGTTCTGGAGTCAAGATTCTTTCCTGGACATGCCTGGCCTAAGCCCCTAGCAGCTGAGGAGACACAGTGAGGGGCTCCCACAGTATTTGGACAAAGACCAGGACCTCCCTGGCAGCCCAAGGGGCTACAGGAGCGTCAGAGAGAGGCCCCTAATGGAGCTAACCGGGAGCTCAGGGTCCCCATGGTACTTTTGAGTACAGAGCCAGGAACCCCTTTTCCCATAGACTGTCTTAGAGCTTTTCTTGTCACCCAAGGCAGGTGGAGGTCACAAGTTGCCCTCTGGGGACCTGAGATACCGAGAAGGCATCTGAGGCCACGAAGAAGAAAGACGCTTTAGGGCAGACGTGTTGGGGCCTGAGCAGCCATTTAAGAGGCGGCTGGGACAGCCACTTGTCAGCTTTCCTTGCCTCCGCTGCTCTTCTGGTCTGAGGCTGTGGCTTTACTCAGGTTCCCAGCTTCCCTTTTGAGGACGCTAAGCAGAGTCTGAGAGCTCTCCAGGATCTGGGGCCAGAGGAATAAAATAAAATTATTTCCCTGGTTGGAAGGTCCCATCGCCTCGGGGACGGGAATCTCAATCTGGCCATTTGTGCTGCAGCCAACCGGCCACAGGGGAGTGGGTAAAATCCTCCTCCCTCCGTCCCACTGCCCTTCCTCCCATCCTGCAATGGCTGGGTTAGCTCTGACCCACACTGTGTACTCCTTCCAACACACCGCGGCTCCCCTCTCTCGGATCCCGGAGCCCACTGTCCCGCCTACAGCCTCTGAACAGCAATGGGCCCTAGCTTTAGATGCTACCGCGGACTGCCGGCGCACATCCGAGAGCCCCACCTTGAGGTAGGCAGCCTCCGTCTCGGCGATGGTCCGGTCAAACTCGTTGCGGGAGGCTATCTTGCGCGCCAGGTTCTCGTTGACGCGGGCCAACTTCTCCGTCAGCTGCCTCATCTCATTCTGCAGCCGTTGCTTTTCGTCCTCCTCCTGCTGGATCTGGCGGCACAGCTCCTCTCGCTTCTGACACAACTCCTCGATGCCTAGGATGGGCGGGAAGACAAGAGGTGTGAGCTAGGGCTCGTGAGCTACGGACCCCGACCAGCAGCACGACACGGGGGAAAGCCGCAGAGCGGGGCTCGTGAGGAGTGTCCGCGAGGCCTCCCGACTGGCTCGGCCGGACCCCGGCCCGGGGCCCTTAGCCTCCAGCTCCCGTTGCTCACACTTGACCAACTCGTTGTTGTAGTTCTGCAGCGCCGCGCCCTGTTGGGTCATGGTCCGCGCCGTGTCCGGAAGCCCCAACCGCCGCCGGTGCGGCAAGCCCACGCCTGCGCACTGCCCACAAAAACGCGCGCATGATCGACGTCACAGCCGCGCGCCGATCCCCGCGCTTGCGTCATCACGGTGCGCCACGCTGGGCGGGTCTGTTCTGTGGACACTGATGGAGGCCGAGGTTGTGGCGGGGACGGCTGTGCCGATGTCGGCGCCGGCGGCAATCACCTCCGCTGATGACTGCGACTCTAGGCCTGGACAGGAGCTCTTGGTTGCCTGGAATACCGTGAGCACTGGTCTGGTGCCACCGGCCGCGCTGGGGCTGGTGAGGCCGGGGAAAGGTTGGCGGGCCTGTGCAGATCTGCGAGGTTTAGGGAGTGCACCCTTTTTGGTCCTCACAGCTCTGTGCAGGCTGCATGTAGTGGCCTTGTCTCCTCCCACAGCATTCTGATTTGTTTGGTTTACTGGCGGCTCTTCGGCTGCTGTTTCCTCCCCCACCCCCCTTTTACCCCGACTCCGCCCCTCTGCTTATGATTTTCCCTGCTCCAGGCATCTTCCCGGACCAGCGGTGCGGTCCCACCAAAGGAAGAAGAGCTCCGAGCAGCGGTAGAGGTTCTGAAGGGCCACGGTCTGCACTCTGTCTTGGAGGAGTGGTTCGTGGAGGTGCTGCAGAACGACCTTCAGGGCAGCATTGCCCCGGAGTTCTGGAATGCCATCGCCCAGCGCGAAAACTCTGTCGATGAACCCCAATGCCTTCTCCTGCTCCTGGATGCTTTCGGCCTTCTGGAAAGCCGCTTGGATCCCTACCTGCATAGCCTAGAACTCCTGGAGAAATGGACTCGTCTGGGCTTGCTGATGGGCACTGGAGCTCAGGGGCTTCGGGAGAAAGTTCACACCATGTTGCGGGGAGTCCTGTTCTTTTCCACCCCCAGAACATTCCAGGAGATGATCCAGCGCCTCTATGGCCGTTTCCTGAGAGTCTATATGCAGAGTAAGAGGAAAGGAGAAGGGGGCACAGACCCGGAACTAGAGGGTGAGCTAGACAGCCGATATGCCCGCCGCAGGTACTACCGACTTTTACAGAGCCCTCTGTGTGCAGGATGTGGCAGTGACAAACAGCAGTGCTGGTGCCGACAGGCATTGGAGCAGTTCCACCAGCTAAGCCAGGTTCTGTAAGTTCTGCCCGCTGGCCTGTCCCATTTTCTATGGATGCCCCATTTGTCCTGAATTCCATATACCTCTGAATAGAGCTAGTAAACTGGCTGGTCAGGTGTTTTCCACCTATACTCGTAGCCAGGGATTATTGTATAGCAAGTTTACACTGTCCTGGGCATAGGTATTGGGTATATGCGCTGCATGTCCTTATGGGAAGGTAAGGGACAGAGGTGGTGTGTTGGGTTTTCCATGATCAGGGATCTCCTTTAGGCATAGACTCAGTCTGCTGGAGCGGGTCAGTGCTGAGGCTGTGACAACCACCCTGCATCAGGTGACCCGGGAAAGGATGGAAGACCGCTGCCGAGGAGAGTATGAGCGCTCCTTCCTGCGCGAGTTCCACAAGGTGAGAGTCTTCTCCCTGGCCTGTGTCCTGTTAAGGGCAGAAGTGGATTTGTGCCAGACCTGATGCCAAATAGGAGGCAGGTTGACCAGAGTGGTGATTGTTGAGGTTATCTTGGTCCTGTGTAGAGGCCAACCCTGGACCCTGGTGACAAGGACAAATCGGGCATGTACTAAATAGGTCTGTGTAGAATCCTGTGGCTAGGAGCAGATGCCTGGGCCAGTAGTGGCTCCACGGGGTTTCCTCAGGCAGATATGGTAAGACAGGCCTACAAGACCCTTTTCTTTTCCACTGCCCTACAGAATGTATGCTCACTTAACAGTAGCCTTGGGGATTAACCTACAACCAGTGTCTACCCTGGCACGGAGCTAGGGTATCCCAGTGAAGGCCCCTGGTTGCCCAGGTTGCTGAGGTGTGCTGTGTACTTCTGCTATGGGGCTCCCAGCATTGTGAAAAGGCTAGGTTCAGCCTCACGGAGCTGTATGCCATGTCTCTGCCTCACTCCCTACCTCCCGTTTTTCAAGTGTGTCTCGTCCGCTGTGGATGAAGATGAGTCATGATGGGGAGTGATCAAAGTGAGTGTCCCAAACAGTGTTGGCCTAGAGTCTGAGCCTGGAAATTCTTGGGTAGTTGTATTGAGCCCTGGGCAGTGGAGTGTAGATTTGATGCATCTAGCCTCAAGACACAGGTGGGGGCTACTCTAGGGTTCTGCCAAAGGTGTGTGGTTACTGGTTGAGGCTGGAGCTTTGACGTGTCGTCACACCTCACACACTAATGATCTTCCACAGTGGATCGAGAGAGTCGTGGGTTGGCTCGGCAAAGTGTTCCTTCAAGACAACCCCACCAGACCAACTTCTCCAGAAGCTGGAAATACGCTGCGTCGCTGGCGCTGCCACGTCCAGAGATTCTTCTACCGCATCTACGCCAGCCTACGCATTGAGGAGCTTTTCAGCATCATCAGAGGTTGGTCCTGCCTCTTCTCTTGCAGGACCCACCCTGTCCAGTGATTTCCTGTGTTTTACCTTCAGGTGTCAGCGTGGTGGTGAGTTGAGTAGAGCCTGGACCTTCTCTGACATGGCTCAGAGTTTAGCCCAGCGCCAAGCAGGTGCTTCTGGGTTTCCACTCTTTTCTTTCTTTTTTTTATTTTTTTATTTTTTGGTTCTTTTTCGAGACAGGGTTTCTCTGTGTTAACCTTGGCTGTCCTAGGCTGTCCAGGCTGGCCTCAAACTCACAGAGATCCACCTGCCTCTGCCTCCAGGGTGCTGGGATTAAAGGCGTGCGCCACCATACCTGGCCGCATATATGAAAGTTTTAAATGTTAAGAAAACCAAGATTATGCTAGGTGATGGTGATGCATGCCTTTCCGAGAGCTAGTATAGCTGGGGGCAGTTGAGGTACCACTGTACACCACAGGAGGGATGCCTGCTGTGTGAGCTTCAGCACGCCCCCCCGCTTTACTGCTGCCCTACTGACCCACAGTGGATGGAGAGTAGTGGGCTGGCCTGGCAAAGTGTTCCTCCAGTCAAACAGTCAACTGTGCCCAGACTGGCGTCGAGTGAAGGTTGCATTGACAGTAGAACAGTTTTTACCTCATGGTGGCTTTTGTCTGGGCCCTGCAGGTGTGTGTTTTGTACTAGGTCTATCACTGAGTGCTTATTATACCTTCTCACTTAGCTGTCCCTGTGGCGTGGTTCTCTTCCAGACTTCCCAGACTCTCGCCCAGCCATCGAGGACCTTAAGTACTGCTTGGAAAGGACAGATCAGCGGCAGCAGCTGCTTGTATCCCTGAAGGTGGCCCTAGAGACGCGGCTCCTCCACCCAGGTATCATGTGTGGCCACTGAGGACTGGCCACTCAAGTAGCCCTCAGGGCTCATGCAGTTCTTATCCCTGGGTTTGTGGGCCTGAGAAAGGAACAATCGCTTGTTTGTTTGTTTGTTTGTTTGCTTGTTTTTTGAGACAGGGTTTCTCTGTGTAGCCCTGGCCGTCCTCGACTCACTTTGTAGACCAGGCCGGCCTCAAACTCACAGCGATCCACCTGCCTCTGCCTCCCGAGTGCTGGGATTAAAGGTGTGTGCCACCACACCTGGCTAAAGGAGCATGTTAAGAAACAAGTTTTGAGCCGGGCGTGATGGTGCACGCCTTTAATTCCAACAGTTGGGAGGCAGAGGCAGGCAGATCGCTGTGAGTTTGAGGCCAGCCTGGTCTACAAAGTGAGTCCAGAGCAGCCAAGGCTACATGGTGAAACCTTGTCTCAAAAAACCAACCAGCCAAACAAACAAACAAAAAAACCCCTAAGTTTTGAAGTCCTTGGGAGAGCTGAGTTAACCCTGACCTTTATCTGTCTTTGGAAGGAGTCAGAGCCTTTTTTTTTGGTCCAGGGGAGGTATGCGATCTTTTCAGAATATGCTGCCTGGTAAGGGCAAGGCTCATGTGTCCATGACCAAATATATGGCAGAGTCAACTTCGGGGCAGAAGTTTACAGTCCATTACATCATAATGGAGAAGGTTTGTGGCATAGGCACATGGCAAGAAACCAAAACTTAAGGAAGTAACTTACTTTCACTAGTAAACCCTGCCTATTAAAGGCTCCTGTTGCTGTTACTGTTTTAAGACAGGGTCTTTTTATATAGACCAGACTGGCCTTGAACTCATAAGGGTCCACCTTCCTCTGACTCCCAGGTGCTGGGATTAAAGGCATGTGCCACTATACCTGGCTTACTAAAGGATTTTGGGCCTTTAAAATAGCAACACAAGTTGGGGATCAAGAATTCAAAACATGAGCCTATAGGGGACATTCTACAACAAACCACAACAGACTGTTCCTTGGAAAATTCTAGAGACTGTACCTATAAATGGATTGAGATGAGGTGGGGGACACGAAGTTAACTCTGTAGTTTCCTTGAATGAGGGTCCCATGATAACCAGTGTGGCCAGGTGCCCACTCAGGTGTTGGCATTCAGGAGGCTGCTGTCCAGGCCGCTGTGTGACCTCCAGCTCTTCCTCTGTAGGTGTCAACACATGTGACATCATCACTCTCTACATTTCTGCCATCAAGGCATTACGTGTGCTAGATCCCTCTATGGTCATCCTGGAGGTGGCTTGTGAGCCCATCCGTCGCTACCTGAGGTAAGTGCCACTGCCACTTGGCTCTCTCTGCCAAGCTCTGCTTGTGTTTGCAGAGGTCAGACATTGAGCCCTGGCATGCCATAGACAGGAGGCTCTGCCTGGCTTGAGCTGGATTGGCTCAGGGTAGGGAGCCCCTTTCTTTTTGCTAGCACTAGGTAATTGTCCTTCCCACCACTGGTGTGTGTGCATGCGTGTACACGTGTGTGTGTGTGCGCGCGCGCGCGCGCGTGTGCAAGGGGGAGAGTGTCAGGGCCTGCTTCTCTTGTTCGTACAACAAAGAGAAGCTTATCCAGGGCCTGACCTTGTTGATGGAACCTGACAAATGAGAAGAGGCCTGGTCTCTGTCCCGCTTCTGCCTTAAGGAGCTCTGTGACCTCTGTGGTGGATTTCTTGGCAAAGCTCGCCCGAAAGCCCTCAGCTGCAGAGTGTATAGGATTAGGGATTGGTGACCCTAGTACCCGAGAGGCAGATGGTGTCAGGTCCCGCTCTGGGTTTGGTTTTTCTGCTTCCTGGTCTCTGAGCCCTTCGCAGTATGCCCCCCCTGCATGTTTCAGAGCAGTGCTGGGTTGGGTTCCCTGTTTTCTATGAAGCCAGATGGGCATGGCTTTGGTGCATGCTAGTTAGCACTGACCACACTAGGATGCGCCATAGCAGAAGTCATGATGCCCATACACAGTTGGGGACAGCCGTATTCAATCCTGGCAGGACACGAGAGGACACAGTACGGCAGATTGTGGCTGGGCTGACAGGGGACTCGGATGGGACTGGGGACTTGGCTATTGAGCTATCTAAGACTGACCCGGCCAGTCTGGAGACTGGCCAGGACAGTGAGGATGATTCTGGCGAGCCCGAAGACTGGGTCCCTGACCCTGTGGATGCGGATCCAGGTCAGTTTACCGCTTGGCCTCAACCCTGCTCTTTCCTGGGCTTCTTTGTAGGTCTGTGGGGTTCTGATGATGTATGTGGCTACCCATGCTGCAGCAGCAGCTATTTCCTTAAACATGAGCGGTCAGAGGCCAGGGCCGTGCTGAACGCCAGTCTGTTGGCTATATGTTCCTCACTATCTGGCCTTTGTGGGTTATACCTGAGGGAACAGATGCATGGGAGGCCGCCTACCTCACTTCTGCCTGTGATTTGGTCCTGGTTCTCACGTGATATAAGGTAGCATCCTCTGGCCAGGTCCCATCTCTTGCTTGGCCACACTCTGGTGGGTTTTCAATGGCTGTGGAGTCTTTGTCCTGTTCAGCTCTTAGCAGCCTTTTAAAGGAAAACCCAAGGACCTTTGTTCTATTCGTTACGGCTGATTGAGAATCCGGGAAGGTCCTTGTGAGATACAAGGCACTGTGGATCAGAACAGTTGCCTTAGGAACCGACACTGGGCTTAGTGGGAGGCATATTACTCCCAGCTGCCTGGAACGTGGAGAGCAAGCCCTTCAGGCTATGCTGGACTGCTGTCTCCAGCAGATGAACTCTGAGGTGTCACTGTCCTTGTCAAGGAACTAGTGGTATACCCTCCACCCCTGTACTGTTCAGGGAAGTCGAGTTCCAAGCGACGCTCCTCAGACATCATCAGCCTGCTGGTCAGCATCTATGGCAGCAAGGACCTCTTCATCAATGAGTACCGCTCACTGCTCGCAGACCGCCTCCTTCACCAGTTCAGTTTCAGCCCTGAGAGGTAAGGCAAGGGGCCGGTTGACCTCCAGGGGGCGCTGAGGCCTAAAGCCTTCATTCTGTATTTGTAGGGAAACAAATGATTAGTACTGCCCTTAAGCACAGGCCAAGATGACTGGCTCTGGCCTAGTGTGCTTCCTGCCTTCCCTCCAGCCCAAGCGTATCCTGAGCAGGTGGCTTGGACAGCGTCTGCTTAGGGTACCAGCTGAAATGGCAGCACACCGCAAGCCCCTCCCAGAAACTTCTTCTTCCAGGGAGATCCGTAATGTGGAGCTGTTGAAGCTGCGCTTTGGTGAAGCCCCCATGCACTTTTGTGAGGTCATGCTCAAGGTAAAACATCCAGGGCTGCCCGGCCAGCTGCCACTCTACCACTACCATTAAGCCCAGGCCGTTGATGAGGTGCCCTTTCTTAGGACATGGCAGATTCCCGCCGCATCAACGCCAATATCCGTGAGGAGGATGAGAAGCGGCCTGTAGAGGAACAGCCCCCATTTGGGGTCTATGCGGTCATACTGTCCAGTGAATTTTGGCCTCCCTTCAAAGATGAAAAGCTGGAGGTCCCCGAGGACATCAGGGCGGCCCTGGACGTTTACTGCAAGAAGTATGAGAAGCTGAAGGTACAGCCAGAGGGCCTCCTGGTCACATCACCACACCCCACGTGGGCTGAGCTCATGTGGCACGTGGCCAGGTGGCACAGCTGATGTTGTAGACGCTGGAGTTCCAGTGGGTGGTGTGCCGAGCTCAAGCATCCTTCCTCCTGCGCTTGTGGTCAGCGGTGGCAGGGGAGGCACAAGGCTGACAGTCCACAGGTGGAGACGCCCATTCTAGACCATAGCATAGAGCCTAGAGTGTTCTGCGTGCCAAGAG
Source organism: Acomys minous (assembly GCF_964271855.1). Taxonomy (NCBI): domain Eukaryota; kingdom Metazoa; phylum Chordata; class Mammalia; order Rodentia; family Muridae; genus Acomys; species Acomys minous. The sequence continues at coordinate 63,647,483 of NC_140491.1, read as the reverse complement.
AAGGCGGTAGGACCCAGGGTCTAGGGGGCAGGCCCTGACTGAAAAAGCATGTGGGACCTTTTGCTTTAAGCTAAGGATCTGTGACCCTGGATGAGCCCTTGAGAACTTGAGAAGCCGTTTCCTTCAAGGGGCAGCAGAGTGGGACCCAGATGGAGGCCCTGACTGAGGAAGTCACAGAAGGGGGCAGTGTTTGTGTCAGTGGTTATGAGAACCTTGCTGTCCTCAACTCTGGCTCAGGTTCTGGAAAAGTCTAGCTATGGTCGTGTGGCCTTGACTGACACCAGGTGAAAGTGTGTCCTGCTTTGGCATGGCAGTGTGTCCAGTTAGCAGTCTCTGAGCACCATAGCCCTGCCACTTCCAGGTTGGTGATGTCTGAGTGACCAGCCCTGTGGATTTAATGTGTTCTTCCGCTGTCCTCTGACTACTAAGGTAGTGTGAGGTACTTGCTGCCTGTGACTCAGACATAGCTTGATCCCATCTCTTTTCCTTTTTTGTTTTTCAAGACAGGGTGTCTCTATGTTATCCTGGCTGTCCTGGACTCACTTTGTAGACCAGGCTGGCCTCGAACTCACAGCGATCCACCTGCCTCAGCCTCCCATGTGCTGGGATTAAAGGCGTGCGCCACCATGCCCGGCTTTTGCTTGAACACATCTTGTTGATCAGGCCCAAAGAGTTAGGATAGCCACACTCTAGGGTCCTTTAGCTCCATTTTAGCTAGATACTGGAATGGCTCTGGTAAATGGCAGGGTTATGCTAAAAGGTCAGGCCTCTGGCCACAGGTCTTTTTTGTTTGTTTGTTTGTTTGTTTGTTTTGTTTTTTTTGAGACAGGGTTTCTCTGTGTAGCCTTGGCTGTCCTGGACTCACTTTGTAGACCAGGCTGGCCTCAAACTTACAGCGATCTACCTGCCTCTGCCTCTGCCTCCCGAGTGCTGGGATTAAAGGCGTGCGCCACCACACCTGGCTTCACAGTTCTTTTATCTTTCACCAGAAGAGCTTCTAGAAGATCTTACTGGGTCTGTGGATGGATGACTGTGCAGCCCATGTATTGTACCCCTTTTGCAGGTCATAGCTTTAGAACCAATGTAACCAGGGAAAGCCGTGGCTACTGCCTCATTAAGAGCAACAAGGGTCCAGAGGGACTAAGAGCATCACTTGGCCACCAGAGCAGTGGAATCGGTGTCCTGGGCACTGCCTTAATAAAATACTAAAAGTTATAGGGTTTGCCAGATTAGAAGTGTAATGATATTATTAGGTTGTGTTCCCCCAGAATGTGCTAGGGTAAAGTAGCCTGCTTTCCTTCCTTCCTTCTTTCCTTTTTTTTTTTTTTTAAGATAGGATTTCTCTGTGTAGCTCTGTCCATCCTGGAACTCACTTTGTAAATCAGACTGACCCCAAACTCACAGATCCACCTGCCTGTGCTTCCTGAGTGCTGGCATTAAAGGCGTGTACTACCACGCCCAGCTGGTAAATGCATTTCTTTGTGTCTTAGGATACTAAGGACCTATTCTATTCCAGGAAAACCTCATTTTAACAGATTATATAGTTAATGACTGCACTTCCAAATAAGGAGATAGGACTTGGAATGTCACTGGAGTTAGGGCTTTACTATTTGAAGAGATAGTTTGACCCATGACAGTATTCCCATGAGCAAAGCACATTTAGCCAGTACCAGTATCTCCAAGGTTAACACTTTAGCATGAATTTTTTTTTTCTAGTATGGTTTTGATTTGTTTTGTTTTTCCCAAAACAGGGTTTCTCTGTGTAGCCTTGGCTGTCCCTGACTTGCTTTATAGACCAGGCTGGCCTTGAACTCATAGTAATCTGCCTGCCTCTGCCTCCCAGAGTAATGGGATTACAGGCATGTGCCACAGTACCTGTCTCAGCATGAAGTTTTCTTTTCCCCCTCGAGACAGGGTTTCTCTGTGTAGCCCTGGCTGTCCTGGAACTCTGTGATCAGGCTGGCCTTGAATTCACAGAGATCCATCTGCCTCTGCCTCCCAAGTGCTGGGATTAAAGATGTATGCCAACATGCCCAGCCTCAACATGAATTTTTCTCTTTAAAGATGTGTTTATTATGTATACAGCATTTTGCCTGCATGTGTGCCTGCCTGAAGAGGGCATCAGATGCCAGTGTAGTTACTTGTGAGCAACCATGTAGTTGCTGCAAATTGAACTCAGGACCTCTGGAAGAGCAGCCAGTGCTCTTAACCTCGGAGCCATCTCTCCAGCCCTCAACATGCTTTTTTTTTTTTTTTTTTTTTGGTTTTTCGAGACAGGGTCTCTCTGTGTAGCCTTGGCTGTCCTAGACTCACTTTGTAGACCAGGCTGGCTTTGAACTCACAGCGATCCGCCTGTCTCTGCCTCCCAAGTGCTGGGATTAAAGGCGTGCGCCACCACCGCCCGGCTCAACATGAATTCTTAAATCAAAAAATCTCTTCTAATCCAGGTGTGGTGGTGCACATCTGTGATCCCTGTACTCAGTCTAAAGCAGAAGGACATATAGTTCCAGGCCAGCTCCATAGAAACAGTTCTTCCCCATTTGAAGCAAGTTTCTTCTTCAGCTTGGTACTGTCAGGTGGCTTTGATCCAAATACAGTGATGAAGCAAGTCTAGTTTAGAAATAGGCAATTCTGAAGGCAGCGAGTAGAAGGGTCATGAGCCCCAAAGCAAATCTGACGCCCAACAAAAGGAATTCTCTGAGTGTTCAAGGTCTGATAACAGTCTCCTGGCTCAGTACTTCGTCCTCTTGGCTTACCAAGAAACATCACATATCAATATGGACTTCTCTATTGTCTCTTTCATTTAAACTGTTAGCATTGCTGCTGGCATAAAGCCCAAAACCTTGGTGGTTTCCCAGGAGGTTTAGGTGTCCAAGGTGATAGCATGGTCCTGAGTCAGGTGCGGGGGTACGTGCCTGTCATCCCAGCACTTGGAAGACGGGCACAGCAGCAGCGCTAGCAGCTTGTATGTAGCAAGTGCTAAGATAACTAGGGCTATATAGTAAGGTCCTGTCTAAAAAACAATGTGGGGAAAGGGAGCTGGGTGTGGTGGCGCAGCCTTTCATCCCAGCACTCGGGAGGCAGAGGCAGGCAGTTATCTGAGTTCGAGGCCAGCCTGGTCTACAAAGTGAGTTCCAGGACAGCCAGGGTTACACAGAGAAACCCTGTCTCAAGAAATTTAAGGGAGAGAGAGACCGAAGGGTTGTCTGTCCATGTTAACAGTTTCTGCTGAGATGATCAGTTGGATCTACAAGTCACATTTGTCTCTACGAAACATCTGGGCCCAAGCTGGTAGTTTTCTGCCAGCTTTCCCGCGGTGTCCCTCATTTCCCCCTGATCCTTCCTCACCAGAAGGTCCTCTTACGTCCACGTCTTCCAGCACTGTCCTCCATTGTGTGTGTGGCCTCTAGGACGACAAAGCTCTTCTCCCTCCTGATCCTTTACCCGAACTTCATCCTTGTGTTCCATGTTATAGCAATTGTCTCCAGCAAATCTAGGGCTTCACTTTTATGTCCTCCTACACTGTGCAAAGCCACGACTATATTTCAGGTATTTATATAACAGTATTATATATTATATAATAAGATGTATTTATATATCTTTCTCCCTAGAACGAAAATATATTGTTTTGTTTCTTTGTTTTGAAACAGGGTTTCTTTGTGTATAGCTTTTGGCTGCCCTGGACACACTTTGTAGACCAGGCTGGCCTCAAAGTCACATCAATCCGCCTGCCTCTGCCTCTCGAGTGCTGGGATTAAAGGCGTGCACCCCCATGCCTGGCCTTTATTTTTGGTTTTTGAGCCAGTTTCTCTGTGTAGCCCAGGCTGTCCTGGGACTTTAGACTGATCCTTCTGCCTCTGCCTCCTGAGTGCTGCGAGTAAAGGCGTGGGCCACTGCTGCACAGCAGAATCTTTATTTGTTATAACTTGTATAACAAAATGTCCTGGGCCGGGTGGTTTTAAACAGCAAGTATATTGCTTTAGTTCTGGGAAGTAGAAATCCGGTGTGTGTTGGCAGGGCTGTGCTTTTTCTGACACCTTTAATGAAGTACTCATTTTCCCCAGTTTTTGGTATGTCACCATACTCTCATAGCTAGCCATTGTCTTCTGTGCCTGTTTTTTTTGTTTTGTTTTGTTTTTTTGTTTTGTTTTGTTTCGAGACAAGGTCTCTCTGTGTAGCCTTGGCTGTCTTGGACTCACCTTGTAGACCAGGCTGGCCTCGAACTCACAGCAAAACGCCTGCCTCTGCCTCCCAAGTGCTGGGTTTAAAGGTGTGTGCCACCATGCCTGGCTTTTCCATCCCTGCTTTAATCTTCTTTCAAGAAAAGGACATCAGTCTATTAAATTAAAACCTACCTACTTCAGCATGACCTCTTCTTAACTAATTATGTTTATATTGACTCTGTCTGCAAGTATTTCATGTTCTAAGCTCCTGGGACATGATTTATCAGTGGTGCCTACTGTTCAGTCATGGTTGCTCAGGAGCTGGGCACTGGAGCCAGGTCTCCTGCTCTTGCTGCTGACTAGCTGCCTGCCAGGGATGGCACTGGTACAGGCCGTTGGTGCTAGAGCCATTCCTTGCGAGGAAGCAAGGCATATGAGTCTGTGCCTCTTTCTGGACCTGTGGAACCCATTGGACTATTCTTGATGATTCCTGCCCAGGCTATGCGGACCCTCAGTTGGAAGCACACCCTGGGCTTGGTGACAATGGATGTGGAGCTGGCTGACCGCACCCTGTCTGTTGCAGTGACCCCAGTGCAGGCAGTAGTTTTGCTGTATTTCCAGGACCAAGGTGAGTCTACAGAACCCCACCCGGTCTGTCTTGAACGCACAGCCTTGGGCCAGTGCTAGACACTATTAGTTGATAAACTGAGGTGACACACTGCTTCTCCCCTGCCCCTGTGTAGGCAGGATCTAGGGGTGGCAGCCATTCTTTTCACCTGTGAGTCATGCAGGACAGTGCACAGCCCTGTGGTGGTCCCGCTGGCTAACTGGTGCTGGAGAAGGTGTACCCTCCAGTGTACCCTGAGTCCTGTGGCTCTGCACACAGCCAGCTGGACCCTGGAGGAGCTGAGCAAGGTGGTGAAGATGCCTGTGGCACTGCTGCGAAGGCGTATGTCAGTGTGGCTGCAGCAGGGTGTGCTGCGGGAGGAGCCTCCAGGTACCTTCTCTGTCATTGAGGAAGAGCGGCCCCAGGACAGGGACAACATGGTGCTGATTGACAGTGATGATGAGAGCGACTCGGGCATGGCTTCCCAGGCTGACCAGAAGGAAGAGGAGCTGCTGGTGCGTTGGCCACTTCCACACTGGGCTGGGGGTGGGCCAGTAGGTGGCTGACTGAGCATGCCTGGCTTCTGTTCCTAGCTCTTCTGGACATACATCCAGGCCATGTTGACCAACCTAGAGAGTCTCTCTCTGGAGCGCATCTACAGCATGCTGCGGATGTTTGTGGTGACTGGCCCAGCGCTGGCAGAGATTGACCTGCAGGAGCTCCAGGGCTACCTGCAGAAGAAGGTCCACGACCAGCAGCTCATCTATTCTGCGGGTGTCTACCGCCTGCCCAAGAACTGCAGCTGAGGTGCCCCTTTCAGGTTCTGTCTCCTTGTCCCTGTGCCCAGGCCCCACCCACCCCCTGCCTAACACCCAGAGGACAAATAAAAGCAGTGGTTCATCCTTTGGTGTAGTTTGTTGTGCCCCATGAACACATACAAGTTTGCCCTCTCTGACCACCCTACCATGCAGGGTCTGGGTTCCCCAAGCCTCCAGGCTGACCTCAGCCTGCGCTTCTGTGTTTCAGCAATAGATCCCCTGGAGCTGTCTTCTGTGGCCTGCCCAGGACCTGTGCAGGGACTTGTTCTGACAAGAATGAATAGGATTGGCTGCCCAGTCTCCGGAGTTAGACTTGTAGCCGCAGTCTGCTCTTGTGGCCTTTAAAAGAACTCTTGGGTCTTTCCCTTGCAGTAGCCTGTGTGAAGTCAGTGTGAGGCTTTGTGCTGTTAGGACATTTGCACTCTCTCAGACCCTCTAAGGGGAGGCAGCCTGAGACAAGTGCGTTCCTCGTGTCTAGTCAACGAGCTCCTTAAGTACGTACCCTAGTGGCCAGAGGATTAGACCTTGTCTTGTGTCAGGATATGTGGCCATGCTGCTTAGCCACACTTCCACGTCCCCCAGACCTGCAGTCAGAAGAACAGGACCAGGGCACGGGTGAGAGGAGACCACAGGAAGCAATGCAGTCCTTTCCCTCAAGTTAGGGCTCAACCACCCTTGAGAGCAGGCTGGGTCCCAGACACCTGTTGAGGACAGGTTGGTCCTGCCCTCCTCAACCTTGGGTCTGTGCTCACCTTAGACTACAGAACCTGGGTGGAGCACAGCACGGCTCCCGTCTCTCTATCCCAGAACAGCTGTTGTCAGGCAGGAAATACCCTGACCTGAGGTGCCATCCTCAGAGAAGACAAAAGCCCTTTGGAATCATTGCTGGCACACCTACACCCTGCCCAAGGTGGATGCCAGGCCACAAGCCACACCCATCTTTAGCTGCTGCCACTCCCCCCAGATGCCCCTCTGAGTCCCCTCAGCCCCAGCTGGTGCTACAGAACCACCAGCTCTCTCATCCTCAGCTACTGGCTTGGGCTTATTCTGCGCTTGGGTCCTGAGCAGAGATCCCCTTCAAGGGTTTCACCTCACCCGTCTTGTTCTAGAGGGATCTTGCCTCAGGTTTTAAAGCGTGGAAGTAGGTATTAGGCCCACAACCTTGGCCATAGGCCTAAGGGTTCCCACAAACCTAGGAAACTGTGTACAGTACTTCAGAAATGGGGTTTGCTCTCTTCTAGCTCCCAGTCCTCAAACCCTGTCCCCCACCCAACTAGGGTGCTGTTGCTGCAAGAGATCTGCTGGCAGCAGGGGCCACGAAGTTCCCTCCACAGAGTGTTTCTATCCGGCTCATACAACCTGACCACAGACGGGTGTGCCTTTGTCCTAACCAGGATGTAAACTTGCTAGGCTGGCCTGGCAGGGAGACAGTGCCAGCCCTGGGCCTCAGGCACACCTTCTGGTCTGCATTCCTTCAGATTAAGTTTGTGGATGTGTCCTAAAGACATGAGAGGAAGGCTTGCTTCTCCTCATCACTGAAGCCCACGTCAGGAGCTGCTAGCTCTTCCTACACTACCAAGCCTAGAAGGGCACCTGTGTCTGCCTGCCGTCGGGGATGTCCCCAGTGATTAGAGCCACTGGGTTCAAGCTGTGCCCTGCCCTCCTGGCACCCCGTTGGCCCCAGTTGGCAGGAGGCTGGGCTCAGTGAGCTGCAGGCTGGCATTTCCTCCTACGGGCCTCTTACTTTGCTTGGCAGGTCCCTCTGAGAGGGTGGGGCTGGGACAGAGGCGTAGGTTAACCCTCATGGTGCCAGTGTATAGGCAAACTTGTACCCTTGGGCAATGGCTATCTGATCTCGGAGGCAACAGACCCTCAGAGCATTGAGCTCTGACTAGTGACACAGCACGTGTGAACCAGACGCTGCAACCGTCTGCTCCCTGGGGTGGGGGGTGGGGGGTGGGGATGTTGTAAGGGTGTGACGTGGCATCCTGCTCAGGCGCATGTAGCCAGTGACTGTCGCAGGGGATGATCAAGGATTCCTTCCATAGCAGCAGTCCTCTGACCTGGGCCTTCAGGGCTATGTGAGCTCAGCCCCCCAAGGCAACCAAGAAGAGCAACTGAACACATGTACCCACCCCACCTTCCACTGCCCCCTTCTCCGTTATCTGTCTCAACTTGGGGAGGGGCTTATTGGCAGGACTCAGAGCTCTGCTTTCCTGATGCTGAAAAGCAAACTGAGACCATGGTCCCCAACATCAGAGGGCAAAGTAGGTTTCTCACCCATTTAACTGGAAGTGCTACCTGTCACGAAAGCTCGTAGCCTTGGCCGGGCGTGGTGGGGCACACCTTTAATCCCAGCACTCGGGAGGCAGAGGCAGGTGGATCTCTTGTGAGTTCAAGGTCAGCCTGGTTTACAAATCGAGTCCAGGACAGCTAAGGCTACACGGAGAAACCCTGTGTCGAAAAACAAAAACAAACAAACCAAGCTGTAGCCTCTACTCTCCCATGACTGAGATCTGCCCAGAGCCTGCAAACCCTGGCCCCTTTACCTGCCACATCCAGGCCTGTCTGCCCAGGACTTCTGGAACTCCAGCATCCAAGTGTGAAGGAAGTTCAAGCCTGCCTGGGTGCTCTGAGGCCCTGCCCCCACACCCTCTGCCTCACAGCCCCACTGTGAGGTCAGCACCTTCCAATGAGTTCCGTCCAGAGGCATGTGGCGGGGCTGGGGGCTGGACATGGCCCCCTGTCCCCAGCCTGACCCCTGCCCAGCTGGCAGCCCCCTTGCCCTGATATGTCTGACCCTTTTGCTCGTCCCTGCTGCAGGTGCCTCCTCCTGATAGCTCCCCACCCCCGGCCAGAGCCCCTCCCTTTTCCAGGCAGGGCAAGCCATTTGTGTCCTTCTGAGGGCCACTGGGGTGGGTGGATGGGTCTGAGGCCCTCCACAGGCCGGTGACTGGCCCCTGGTCTTGTGGTCTTGTTTCTGCAGCTGGAACCTACTGTGAATGCAGCCTTGGCCTCAGCCGCGAGGCTCTTATTGCTCTCATTGTGGTGCTGGCTGGTGTCAGTGCCAGCTGCTTCTGTGCCCTCGTTGTTGTGGCAATTGGTGTCTTTCGAGCCAAGGGGTGCGTGAGCTTGGCACTGGGTGCAGTGGGGGGTGAGGCCATGCTACTGGCCCTGGGCTATTATTAGTCATGCTTTGAGGGGCCTCTTCCTGGGGTGGTAAGTCACGAGAGGCTGGGGATAGTGATTTCCAGGGTGCGTGTTAGGTGATGGGGGTTCCAGGAAGAGGTTCCAGGGGGGCTTCTACGCATGTGGGATAAGCATTTCCCCAGAATTCACACCTCCTTTTGTCCCTCAGTGATACGTGCCCAGGACGCGTGGAAAACAGGTAAGTGTGCCAGGGGAAGCCTCAAGGGTGAACTGTGTCCTCTCTCTGGCCCCTCCTGAAAGTGCAGTTCACAATGGCATTGAGAGCAATGTCGTCAAGAGCTGGCTTCCCCTGGGCAGCCAAGGCTGCCAGATCAGGCTGACCTAGCCCGTAATGCAGGTTGGCGGGGCCCTTCGGGGTCCAGGAAGATCGCATAGACCTGCGCTCAGTCCACATGGAGTCCCACCTCATGGACCCTGAGCTGGATGTATCCATGATGACATCCTTGGACGGCCGTGGTCTCCTCCCCATGGAAGTTTCTCTGGAGCAGCCACCTCCAACCCCTCCCCCTCCCCCTCCCCCAGAGTAGCGGAGGAAAGCTAGGATTGGAAATTAAACAGTATTTAGTGATTATGCACTGTCCTTCTTGCAGGGCCCTCAAGAGGTAGTGTTTGTGCATGGGTCATAGTGGGCGTCTCCACCCTGGGCACTGAATCACACCCTTGGGGTTTCTCTAGCTCCTAGCCCAGCTGGCAAGTTCATCTCTTTCCTGAGCCTTCCTACTGTTGGTTTTACAAAGATGGCTGGTCCTGGGCCCTCCCACCTTCCCAGATTTCCCCTTAACAGGACCTATACCCTGTATGCTGACAAGTCAAGAGAGAGCTGCACTGGCCAGACTTAGGGCAGTGCCCCTGTCCACTGACACTGTCCTCAAGGCTCCAAGGTGGAGCCTCTTTTGCCTTAGGTGTGTAGTCTCTCCTACACTGCAAGGTCTCATCCTCTTTAAGGCTCTATTGTGTGCTTAAACCTCTACCTGTGTCAAGGGACTGGGACAGTCCCTGTGGGGTCTTTTTGCTGAATAGGAATGGAGTTAAGTGGGGTACGGAGCAAGGCACCGTGGGCTGCATTCTATATGGTACTGGTGGGTTTGATCCTGCTCTTTAGGTCTGCAGAGGGGAGCGCTTTTACGGGCTCAGGGCCAAGCCAAGGCTGGAGCCCTGGACAGGTGGTTGGTTGGCGGTGTTGGGTATTGGCTCTGTGCCTAGCCCCCGCCCAAGTCAAGGAACCAGCTGTGGGACAGAAAACTGTTGTGCTTGGGCAGTAGAGCTAATACTTGTGCGGGCGAGGCAGGGACAAACGACAGGTCACCTGGACTCCCGAAGCAGCACAGGGATCAAGGTCGTCTTGTGCTCTCAAGCCGCCCCCATGTGGGGCTCTTTTTTCTCCCGGCTTCCGCCGCAACTCTGTCTACTGCTACTGTTATCCTTGAAGCGAGTCTGGACCCAGGAGCACGTTGGAACTTCCCCTTCCAGATCCCCGGTGGCCCCCGAATGTCCCGAGGCATGTTCGTGTTCCCTAGGCGGCAAGGCCAATTGCTCCGCACTCGCGCTGCCCACGGTACCAGCGGGCCTGAGCTGGCGAGTACGCTCACTGTTGCTGGATCACAATCGTGTGAGCTCACTGCCTCCAGGCGCCTTCGCGGACGCGGGCGCGCTGCTGTACCTAGACCTCCGGGAGAACCGGCTTTGGTCTGTGCACTCACGAGCTTTCTGGGGTCTGGGAGGGTTGCAGTGGCTGGACCTGAGCGCCAATCAGCTGGAAACTCTGTCTCCCGGCACCTTCGCGCCGTTGCGCGCGCTGAGTTTCCTCTCCCTAGCGGGTAACCGGCTGATGCTTCTGGAGCCTTCGATCCTGGGCCGGCTCCCATTACTGCGCGTGCTCAGCCTGCAGGACAATTCGTTGTCGGCGCTCGAGGCGGGTTTGCTGAATAGCCTGCCCGCGCTCGACGTGTTGCGCTTGCGTGGCAATCCCTGGGCGTGCAGCTGCGCTCTGCGCCCGCTTTGCACCTGGCTGCGCAAGCACCCGCGTCCTGCTTCAGGTGAGCCATCTGGGGCGCAGGACGGATAATGTTTGGTGCAGTTGCTGCCATCTGACGCCGCTCCTGTGTCCCGCAGAAACTGAGACCCTGTTTTGCGTGTCTCCAAGACGCCAGACGCTCAGCCTACTGACAGCCTTTCCGGATGCCGCCTTCAGACACTGCTCTCAGTCACTCGCAGCTCGAGACCTGGCGGTGGTCTACGCTCTCGGCCCGGTCTCTTTCCTTGCCAGTCTGGCCATCTGCATGGCACTGGGTTCCATGCTCACTGCCTGTGGTGCACGGCGCCGCCGCCGCCGCCGCACCATGGTGCGCCACTTACTAAGGAGGCAGGTAGATCCTGTGGGCCCAGCTTCCCTGGAGAATGCTGGGAGCCCTGCAGCTGCAGCTACCCAAGCCTAAGGGAGCTGCGGTTGTTTCTAGCGCTCCCGCAGGGCCCCGCACTTTGAAAACAACCCCACCCCCGCCGCCCCGCAAATCCCTGGTCCTCCCTTCATCCTCCCTGTAGGCGGAACAATAGACAGAACTCGGAAATTTTCTGACATTCCTTTAGGCATCACCACTGAATACCGGGATTAGGGGTGGGTGTGCGAGCCCGGTGTCCCTGGGGCAAAGGGGCAGCGCGCCACTGCGCACAGGCAGCACTGGGAAGGCACACGCTTGGACACTAGGGGAGCTGGTCACGTACAAGGTGGTGGGTGGATGGCACCCGAATGGGAGGCAGATGGCACTCCCTGGTGCCCAAGGTACGAGGGCTCGTGCGAGCCAGCGTCTGAAAAAGCCTCTTGTGGCAGCAGGTAGAAGGCTCAGCCCTCTTGGAGTCTGGAGCTGTAGTCAGCTGGGAGCCAGAGATGACCCCTGGGAAGGACTGCCACTAGGACAGCGGGGGCTAGCCCTGGGAAAGGTCAGGGCCAGCCCAGTAAATGGGATAGGGAAGGGTCTTAGGAGGGTGGTGCTGCAGGAGAGAGAGGTGGAACTCAGGTTGCAGAGAGCAGGCGCTGGAGGAGGGGGGGCGGTGACCTAGCAAGCTGGGGCCATGGGCCCCCACTGTAGCTTAGGGTGGTGGCTGGAGGAAGGATGGGGCTGTCATTTCTGCTCCAGACCCCTCCGGCCGGGGCCACTTAGGCCCCTCACCCCACTGCTCAGAGACCCCAGGGCCCTGCCTCTGCCGGAGCGCCCTGTGGCCCTGCCCAGCCGGCTCAGCTCTGGCCCATCCTCAGCCGCTCTGGTCCGCACCTTGGTCCTGCAGGGGCTGCCCGCCAGGCAGCAGGGCAGGCGGACGGGAGGCCCAGGGTGGGCAGTCTCTGGGGCGGGTGGGCTTCCCTCAAGCCTTCCCGAGCAGCAGGACTCATCAGTGTCCTTGGCCGGGCTAACTGGGCAGGTGGGCGCCTCCGGGGGCCTCACACCACGGTGCTGACCGAGGGATCTGAGAGGTTGAGCGGGCCCGTGATATCAGTGGGATGGTACTGCTGTAAAATAGAAATACACAGACAAGGCGGCCCGTTAGCTCCGACGTCGGGGGCACGCGCGGGGCCGGGACAGGGTGGACCGGCCAGCCGGCCGACCGGCGGGCAGGCGGGCACGGCCCGGGGGAGGCTGGGGGTGCTCCTCCCCCGACCCCGTCGTGCTCCGGGGTTCTGCGTGGGCCAGGCCGCTGTCCCGTGCGTCTGTCTGTCTGCGGGGGAGGGGCAGAGGAGGGCGGGCGGGGCGTCTCAGCTCTCCCTATGACGGGAACACAGCTGCAGCTGGCCCTCCTCCCTCTCAATAGCGCGTCGCGGCAGCACTGTGTCTTTTTGGTTTTGCAAAGCGCCGCGTCCACCCCCGGTGCTCTATAAATAAGAACCAACAATCAATACCTGCTGGCCCCGCCGGCCACCGGGGATCCCAGCCCTGAGCGCCCAGTGCTGCCCTGGCCCAGACCGGCCACAGGACAGGGGCAGAGGATCTCAGCAGCTGGACCGACCCCACCCGACCCAAAGGAGCCCCCACCCAGGCCTCCCTCTGAACAGCACCCGGCCCCAGAGACAGGGGGGGAGCTGGGCTACCCTCCCCCACCCAGCCCACAGTGGCAATGCCCAGGGGTCAACCCTGCAGGATGGGGCCAGCTCCAGATGGCCCAGAAGAACCGGTCCCTGGGGCCCTGGGAGGCTCAGGTAAAGATTGAACTGAGAACAAGTCCCCAGAAAGGAACCATATAGTCTCTGAGTTGTACCTGGCCAGCTCCAGATGGGGACCCAAAACTGAGTGGCACCCATTGAAAATGGCCTGTCACCTGCAGGACTTTTGTACTTTCCCCTCTTTGGCCACCTGGCCCCAAAGGTACAGATTCTTGTCTGTCAGATTTCCCTTTTCCACACACAAATTCCAGCCCACAGCGCTCTCAGCCCTGCTGTCCCTCCCCTGCGCCCCCTCGTGGGGGTTCTGGCTCAGATCTTGTAGCACAGGCCTTGCCCACTTTCCCTGGTCTGGGTGACCCTGGAAATAGTGTTCGCATCAGCTTCTGGAGCCTCGTTGTCGCAGCCCACAGACCCTTACTCTTCACCCACTCTTTCTGCACCAAGGCCCTCAGAGACCTGAGCAGCCAGGCCTCATGGGTCTCTCTGGAGCACCCTAGTGCTTTGAACTGTGACTGCTTTGTACCATAATCCTGTCTGTGTGGCTTTCTTCCTGGCCATAGGGGTGTTAACTACAAATCCAGATTCCTCATGAGACACCAGCCCCTGGTGGGTGACATCGCCCACTGGCTAGAGGGGAACTGGCTAGGACCACGGTGACTCTAGCAAAGTGGAAACCCGTTGGAAGACTTTCTTCTGAGTATGTGTATCTGGTCCCCAAGGCAGGGGACAGGCAGAAGGTCTAGCTCTGACAGTGGCCTTGTGGCAATGCTTGGGGGTTTGAGCTGAAGCATTGGTCTTAGCCTCCCCTTTCTGGGCCTCCCTCTGAGAACCTCAGTTTTGCCTTAGGTGCTCAGGCCAGGGCTTTCCAGGGCACCCTATCCATGCTTAGATCACCCGGGCACTGCTGCCACACCTTCATCAGAGACCTGTTCGGCTTGGCTCCACCCCCACCCCACCCCCACCTGGCCGTCTCCCTGTGACCGAAGGTCAGTGCCAACGCTAGGCCCCAGTCGTCCACCCAGATGGACCCAGGCCCGGCCCCCAGCCCCCGGCCCACACAGAGACCACAGGGAAGATGCAACACGCATGGCTCTGGTGAGACAGGTGAGACAGGTGTCTGGGGGGCGGGGCCAGTGGCCAGACAGACGGACGTGATGGGACATCACAGCTACACCCTCCAGGGCTGTTGCAGGGCAAGAGTGAAGGCACCGAGCCCCTTGTGGAGGCAAGAGAAACAGGGATGAAACAGACGTGGCGTGGCCTCCTGGCAGGGGCAACCTGGGACGGGGCTACCTCTGGTTCCCACGGTCCGGGTAGCCCAGAGAGGTGGTGAGGCTGACTGACTGACAACATGACACGGCTTCCAGATGGTGTGTGGGTCACGGCATGGGGTGGGGGGAGGTGGGCAGACTAACGTGGAGACACATGGGGAAGCTGAGGACCAGTGGAGGGGCTTGAGGAGAGCTCTGGAGAGTTCTAGAGGACAGCACCCTTGAATGGGTGGAGGGTGGGCGGTGGGGGGGGGCAGGGGTGGGATGGTAAGGGAGACAGACATGGGGCAGGGGAGGAGTCAGGGACGCGGGACTGGGGTGCTCCCCCCTTACCGTGTCTTTGGAGGACCTACGTCTCTTGAAGCTGGAGGCCAGGGTGGAGGTGATAGCCCTAAATGTGGCTTTCTTTTTAGGGTCGGGCTCTGCTCTACCACTCTTTCTATCCTAAAATGAATATGTATAAGTGATTAGATGGCTAAGGGTAGAGGCCACACCTGCCCTCGCCTGCTCCTTGGGGGGGCGGCCGCTGCAAGGCCTGGCCGGCCACTCAGGCCCTGCCTCCTGCCTGCCTCACTGTGCTGTACAGATGGGCCAGCAGCCAGAACTTTCGAGAGTGGCCTCTTCTGCCCAGGGTTGGGCCTGTCCTTGTGATGGCACTCTTCCTGGGATGTCCGCCTGGCTCCCTGGCTCCTGGGTGGCCCTGGCTTAGAGGCATCCTGAGGAGGAGGGGCCCCTGATGACAGGAAGAGTTTCCCCTCAGGCCACACCAGCCTTTTTGTTCAGAAGCTGCTGACCCCAGAGGGCACACACCAGGAAGGGGCCAAGGACCCAGGGAGGTGTCCAGTTGGAATTGGAGTGATAGACAGAGACAGTTCCGGGGACGCTGGCCTGCAGTCTGATGGCCAACATGGCCCCAGGCAGTTGTGGCCAGGTCCCCTGGGGACCTGTAGGGCCAAAAGCAAGAATGGGTGGATGAGGGGTGGGGGTTCCAATAGCCCTGTCCCCCACCCGACCCCCACAGCTCCAGGAAGACACCCAGAGAAAGAGAAGCAACAAGTGGATCAGAACCTGACCATTGGCCGGTAGTCCTCAGGCCTGCGTGAACCTCACTGCCCACCCTGTCCTCCTCCCTGGTGGTCCCTGGAGGCCCACATGCGGCCTCATCCCTGCTAGCCACAAATCCACATGGATGTGGCCTGAGGCACATCAGCCTCACTTCAATTGGAGTCACAAAGCAAGACGCAGGAAGAAAAGGGGTCCCCAAATGGTGTCAAAGGCGTTTGGATGATAGAGGGCTAAATGTGTCTCGGATTCACGTGCTATACCCAGGTGGGCAGGTCTTACCCTGCCTGCTTGCCTTCCTATGGACTGGGTGCCAGTAGGTGACCCTGGAGACAGAGGGGCCAGGTAGGAACTTGAAGCAGGGTACACGGCCTCCCTCGGCCCAGCTTGGCAGTGGGTGACCACCCGCAGGCAGCCCCTTGCCTGTGCTGCCCCTGTGCCTTGGGAACACTCACCACTGCCCCTGGCCATGGCTCCTAGCACCAGTGCTGCCCAGGAGCCAGAGCCAGTGCCACGGCCTGTAGGGGACAAAGCAGGGCCGTGGCCTGGCGGGGCCCTGGACGCCAGGCCTCGGAGGGTGGCCTGTCCTACCTGCAGGTTCTTCCTCCACACGTTCACTGCCGCAAAAGCCAGCTGCATCTGCTTCCTCCGGGCATCCTTGTGTCGCTTGTAGGCGATCTCGATGAAAATCAGGAAGATCCCAGCTACAATGCCTCCAGCCACCAGCATGAAGACCCCTGTATGAGTGAAGGACCCCGTGTGTCTCGTCTGCCTGCCCGGAGGAGGCTAGCCCCTAGAGAATCCATCCCGCTATCAGGGCAGCGTGTAGAGCCCACCTGCCATGTTCTCAAAAGTGAGAGTTGCAGGAGCATTGCTGCGGGAGTCACATTCCTGATAGCGAACCCATGTCTTATCCAGGTCTTCCATGAAGCCGTTCTCATGGGACCTGGGTAGGGGAAGGGGACAGGAAAGGGAGGGCTGGCAGCAGGACTGGGGCAAGGAACGGGCAGGTCCTGAGGGCAGGAATGGGGCTGTGTAAGTGTGCAGGACATTCAGGGGGTGGGGGAGGCCGGGGAGCAGGCAGGACTTGCAGCCTCAGTGGGGCTGGCTGTGGGAATGAGGGAAGCTTGTAGTCATTGGAGGCCAGGGACAGGATTGGGATGGGCAGGGCTCACAGAGGAGGCAGCACCTTGGAACAGGACTTGTAGTGCTAGGGGGCTTTGGGAGTGGGGGAGGCCTGTAGCCTTGGCTGGCCTGGCAGTAAGAGGTTCTCCTATGGGGTGGGGGTGATGCCTGGTTTGGGTGGAGTGGATCCACCCAAGATGATGTCAGTGTCTGGTGAACAGCTGTTGGCCTGGGGTAGAACGGTGTAGTTGCCCTGCTGCTGGGGGAGCTGGGAAGGAGGAAAAGGGGGGTCCCAGCACAGGGTGACTCACTTGAGGATGGACAGGGACACGTTCTGCTTCCAGGGGCTGTCCTTGCGCATGCCGATGCCAAAGCCCGAGCGGAAGAAGAGCTCCCCGGTGGTCACCAGGTCGCATTTCTGTGATGCCTCAAACTCCAGCACCGCTGAGTCCCAGATGAAGGCGTGGAGCTTGCTGCCGGCAGACGCAGGGTCAAAGGAGCCCCACTTAGCCTGTTCACCCTAGGCCCGCTCACACGTCAGTACCGACAGTCTCCACATGTGTTTCCCGTGTGAGCGGACTCCCCTTTGCCTGTCCCTTTGCCGTCCCACCCAGCCAGGGTGGCCCTTTGTCTGCCTGCTCACTTGTCCCTCACAGCCTGGATGGCCTCGGCCGCGCTTTCATAGTTGTGTTTTTCCATGTGCCGGTACATGGTGCTCAGCTCCACCTGCCTCCGGAAGTAGATGTCCACAGAACTCTGCTTTACGGTGGCATAGATGAACTTGTCTGAGGGGTTTCTGAGCTGCAGGGACAGAGACCTCAGCTCATGGCTGCTCCCAGGCCTCATGGGAAACAGACATTCCCTCTTAACCTCTTGAACCCCCCCCCCAAGCCCTAGGGCCTCACCCTCGGATCGTTGATGCCCGTGATGCGCTCCTCAGGCCGATCCAGCACCAGGAAAGCTGCCAGGTTGGCAGTATAGGAAGCCACGATGATCATGGCAAAACCAGCCCACACCATGCCCAGGATACGTGCAGAGAAACTTCGGGGGGCACCTGTGGGCAGAGACTAGGGTCAGCTCCTGGAAAGCAGGGAGTGAGGCCAGGCAGGCTCTGGGGGTCTCCTCTCACCTTCCCCAATGCCAGAGTTGAGCAAGACGCCCCAGGAGAACCACATGGCAGAAGACAGGGTCAGCGCATCCTCCTCCTCCTCTTCACTGTTCACCTTGAATCGGCCGAACGGACTGCAGAGTGCAAAGGGGAGGCGGGAGAGAGGACGGGAGAGGCAGGTCTGCCCAGTCCTGCCTGGTTCTGCCCACCCTGTAGACGGAGGGGGTCTGGGCTCTCTGCCTGGTGCTCACCTGAAGCGGTCCAGCAAGTACAGCATCACAGCCACCACATGGACTGACAGCCCCACTAGCAGCCAGAGCGTGCTCTGGAAAGGCTGCATGAATGAGTCTAGGGTGCTCCGTGGGATCTCCTGCAGGTGATCGGGGGGTGGGGTGGGGGGGAGAGGTGGGGGGGGCGGGGGTCAGTGTCACCCAGACCTTCCGCACCCCTCTCTCATCCCCACTGCATCCCTACCTACCTTCTTGACCAGAATGGTCAGGCCCTGGTACTTGAAAGGCTTGGAGAACTCTATGTACTGCGCTCGCTCGTTGTTGATGGTCAGCGGCGCCACGATCATGTCGGCCTGGCCGCTGAGCAGCTCGCCCATCATTCCGTTCCACTCCTTTTTGTTGCTGTTGTTCACCTGCAAAAATGACAGACCCAGTGGGGCTGCAGATAGGGTGGGCGCGGCTCCTTGAACAAGAACTCCTACATCACCGGGGTCCTGGCACATGAGAAACGCCTCCTCCCCTCCCTCCCTCCCACTCCATTAGCGACCTCATCTCTAACACCCAGCCCCAACCAACAGGCCCCTCCCGAAAAGGCTCCACCCGACCCACGGGCTTTCCAACTAGTCATCTCAACCCACAGCTCTACCCTCCCACTAGCTGCTTCACTCCGGGCCCTGCCCCTGCCATCCACTCCATACCCGCTCCTGTGTGCCAAACTTGCCATCTGCCACCAGGTGCACCTCGTAGGTAAAGTTCATGGTCCGTGCCAGTTTGATGAGCAGGTCAATGCAGAAGCCGTAGCAGCACTGGGGCACTGTGTGGCGTGCTGTGGGCAGTCAGGGAATAGTAACGGTGGGCTCCTGGCTTCACCGCCCTAATAACCCTACCACGCTTTGCCCAGCACTCACGGCTGCCTGGTGATGTGTCGTTAGGCCCCGTGCAGATCACCTTCTTCACTGGGTCACCATTGACTGTGAATTCCTCTTTGCACGTCCCGTCACTCATTGTGGGCTTGACATACACGAAGGGCTCTTGGTGGATTGTCACTATCTGGAGGGAAGACAAGAACCAGCCTGGGCCACCTGCCCTTGGCTGTCTTCTCAGCATACAGAAAGCCCTCGGCTCCATTTCTGCCTCAAATCCCATGCCTGGACCGCATCCCAAGCCTGGAAACTCCCCACTGGTTTGCAGAGGTCAGTCCACATCCTTCCACCATGGTAAGCATTGCCTGCCTGCTGCCTTTTGGGGAACAGATACAAGTCTGGGGGGAGTGCTGAAGCGGGGCAGAGACTTCACCGGCCATCTTCCCTGACTCATCAAAAGTGTCTCCGTTAGTACTGTCCCCACTGGTGGCCCCTTTTCCTCAGGTCCAAGTTTATGCATCAGTCTATCACAGTACTACTGTGTAGTAAGTGTGTACCAGGAACTCTCTCTGACCAATTCTTGCCAAAGCCACCCTGGCCCCCACCGGCATGTAGCCTTCAGTCTCTGATCCTCGTATGCTTACATGTATGTTTGTGTTCCTGTGTATTCATGCATGTGTACAAGTACACATGGAGGCCAGAGGTCAGGTGTTTTCCTCCATCACTGTCAATCTTACTTATTATTTATTTATTTTTTTGGGGGGGTTTGAGACAGGGTCTCTCTGTATAGCCTTGACTGTCCTGGACTCGCTTTGTAGACCAGGCTGGCCTTGAACTCACAGAGATCCACCTGCCTCTGCCTCCTGAGTGCTGGGATTAAAGGCGCACACTACCACACCCAGCCTTACTTATTATTTAAATATTTACTATTTATTTTATTTTATGTGTGTGTGCCTGAGTGTATGTGTACGTGTTATATACATACAGGAGCCCACAGAAATCAGAAGGAGGCGTCAGATTCCCCGAACTGAAATTACAGATGATTGTCAACTACCATGTGGGTGCTTGGAATTAAACCCAGGTCCTCTGAAGAGCAACAAGCGATCTTAACCTGTGAGAGGATATGTTTCCAGGTCCTATTTTATTTTACTTTTAAAAAAAAGATTTATTTATTTATTATTATGTATACAGTGCTCTGCATGTACCCCTGCAAGTCAGAAGAGGGCGCCCTCTCACATTATAGATGGTTGTGAGCCACCATGTGGTTGCTGGGAATTGAACTCAGGACCTTTGGAAGAGCAGGCAGCGCTCTTAACCACTGAGCCATCTCTCCAGCCCCCTTACTTTTTTTTTTTTAATTAAAGATTTATTTATTTATCATGTGTATAGTGCTCTGCCTGTATGTACCCCTGCAGGCCAGAAGAGGGCATCAGATCACATCATAGATGGTTGTGAGCCACCATGTGGTTGCTGGGAATTGAACTCAGGACCTCTGGAAGAGTAGCCAGTGATCTTAACCTCTGACCCATCTCTCCAGCCTCTTTTTTGTTTTGTTTTGTTTTGTTTTTTGTTTTTCAAGACAGGGTTTCTCTGTGTATCCTTGGCTGTCCTGGGCTCACTTTGTAGACCAGGCTGGCTTTGAACTCACAGCAATCTGCCTGCCTCTGCCTCCTGAGTGCTGGGATTAAAGGCGCGTGTCACCACGCCCGGCTCTATTTTACTTTATTTTAAAGACTTGTATATACATCTGTGCTCCAGGTACATACAGTGTCCACAGATGCCAGAAAAAACACTGGATCCCCTGAAACTGCATAGACAGATGGCTGTTAGCTGCCATGGGTACTGAGACGTGAGCCACTGAGCAATCTCTCCAGCCCCATCCTCCTCCTCCTCCTCATTGACAAGTCTTCACTAAGCCTGGAGCACAGTAATTGGCTAGGCTGGTTAGTCAGCAAGCTCTAGTGATCTGCCTGCCTCTGTCCCCTCCTTCCACCAATGACAGGGTTAGGATGAGTACAGTGTGCAGCCTTGGCCAGACTTTTACATGGGTGCTGGGATCCAACTTCATGCTACTCGTTGGGATATTTACAAATATATATATATATTTAGTCAGGGCCTTACTTTGTACCTCTGGCCTTGAACTCACAGAGATCCACCCAATTCTGCATCTTAAACGTGTATCCTACTACCTCCAGCTTTTTTTCTTTTTCTTTCTTTTTTCATTCATTCATTTATTCATTCTTTCCTTCTTTTTGGTTTTGGTTTGGTTTAGTTTAGTTTTGTTTGTTTTTCAAGACAAGGTTTCTCTGTGTAGCCCTGGCTGTCCTGGACTTGCTTTGTAGACCAGGCTGGCCTTGAACTCTGGTTCTCGGCCTGCCTCTGTGTCCCTGAGTGCTGGGATTATGGGCAGGGGCCACCAGGCCTGGCTCATTCTTTTTTTTTTTTTAAAGGCAGGATTTCACTGTGTAACCCCAGCTATTCTGGAACTTGATCTGTAGACCAGGATGGCCTTGAATTTGCAGAGATTCACCTGCCTCTGCCTCCTGAGGGCTGGGATTAAAGGCATGCGCTACCACCACCTGGCATTTTCTTTCTTTCTTTCTTTCTTTCTTTCTTTCTTTCTTTCTTTTATTTGTGTTTTTTTGAGACATGGTTTCTCTGTGTAGCTCTGACTATCCCAGGTTTGCTTTGTAGACCAGGCTGGTCTCAAACTCACACTAATTCACCTGCCTCCCCACTGCATGTGCCACTGCACCGGCTTTTTTTTTTTAAGGGCTTTATAGAGGGAAGAAAAAGTACAGTCAGGATGTAATACAGGAAAGAAGAGTAAATTAATTAATTAATTCAAAAAGAAGAAAAAAAGAAAATGCCTCTATAAAGTCAGGCATGTAGGCAAGCCTATAGGGTATTTGCTTAATTAGGAGCAAGCTAGTAGGCAGCACCCCTCCATCCTCTCTGCATCAGCTCCTGCCTCCAGGTTCCTGCCCTGCTTGGGTTCCTGTCCTGACTTCCTTTGATGATGAACAGCAATATGGAAGTGTAAGCTGAACAAATCAAATAAACCAAACCAAAGACAACACAACAACAACAACAGCAACAACTGGAAAAGGGCCCATATAATCCAGCTTGGCCTCCTACTTGCTATGTAGCCAAGGATGACCTTGAACTCCTGATTCTCCTTCATCTACCTCCAAGGTGCTGGCCTTAAAGTGATGCTTCTCCCTACCCAGTTAATGCTTCTTTTCCAAGGCTGCCTCCTCAGCCCGGACCTCAGCTTTGACACTCTCCCCTTCCTGTTCTCTAGGGCCACAGCCTGGCAGTTGGGGGATGCTGGAGTGGAGCACAGGCAGTTGCTGTGGAGAGCAGAGGGGTAGGCAGCCCAGGCAGGACTGGACAACAAGGCATGGAGTGGTGACAGGCGTGGAGGAGGCAGCCTCCGCTGGGAGTCTTGAGAAGGGAGAGTGAAGGCAAGGGGGCAGGACCATATTTTTTTTCTTATCGTATAAGTCTATATGCCAGTGCTGTCAAAAAAGAATATCAGTGATGGGGTTAGACAAATGTGTCAGCAGTGAAGAGCACTTGACGTTCTTACAGAAGGACCCAGGCTCTGTTCGTGCCACCTACATGGTGGCCTACAACCATCCATTCCAGTTACAGGGGACCCAATATTTTCTTCTGCCCTCTGTGCAGAGAAAACACTTATCCACATAAAATGAAATGTAACAAATTAGTGAGGCCAGAAACATTACTAATGGCCATCAGCACCTTAGTGGGTTTTTTTTTTATTTGTTTTTTTGGTTTTGTTTTGTTTTTTTCTTTTTTAAGATTTTATTTATTTATTTTCTATTTGAATGCTCTATCTGCATGTACACCCGCCTGACAGAAGAGGGCATCAGATTCCATTATAGATGGCCATGAGCCACCATGTAGGTGCTGGGAATTGAACTTAGGACCGCTGGAAGAGCAGCCAGGGCTCCAATCCGCTGAGCCATCTTTCCAGCCCCATCTGTACCTTAATGGGTCCCTAGGTTATTGATGTTTGGCTTTCAGCTTTTTCCCCTTTTGGTTTTTTGAGTCAGGGTTTCATTGTATAGCCCTGGCTGTCCTGGAACTAGCTGTGTAGACCAGATCCACCTGCCTCTGCCTCCGGAGTGCTGGCATTAAAGGGGTACACCACTACTTCCCAGAGTGCTCAGACTTTTCAGCGTCAGGTGCCTGAACCCGCAAAGAGAGATCACATCAGCTTTGCAGGGAGACACTCTCACTGCCTTGTGAGGAATGGAAGCAGGAACTCACTCAATAGTGAGACCGTGGGCCCCTGAGGTGAGTTCGGACGCTAGCAGGGCTGAGACGGTGGATGACACAAGGAAGGTTAGCTAGGTGCGTGGTGGTCTGTGATGTCAGAGCTGGGTGTGGTGTGACTCAGCATGAAGAGGGAAGAGGAATTCTCAGCAGAGCCTTTAGGCAGAGGAAGAGGCCCATGGGATGAACCCAGGGAATGTGTAAATCAGGCTGAGGACAGAAACAAGCTATACAGGAGGGAGTCCAGCTCAAGGAGGGGGTTCCTGGGTGCCCAAGGAGAGATGGGACACTCAGGACAGTAAGTTCTAAGCTAAACTCTGCATCGGGGCTCAGAGTACCTGCTGCTGCCTCTCTACCCTCACCACTCAGTTCTTCCTCAGACTTCGCTAGAGTCAGGCCAGAATAAAGTGCTAGAGAGCCCGTCGGATAGAAATGGCTGCTTCTTCCCCCATCTAAGACTCTCTGTATCCTGTGCTGTGTGTGCCAGAACTAGGTGCCGGGAGACCATTCTCCGCTTCCTTCATTTGTGTGCTGTGACCTCACTCTCTTTCCTCCTGGCCTGAAGGGGTAGATGAAGTGTTGGGGATGGGAATGTTGGGGTATGCCAACTGGGGCGCCCCACCTTTAGTCTGGTGGACATCTGATACCCTCGAGGCTTCTCTGTCTCTCCTCCTGGCCAGATGATCTTCCTGTCATTTGGGATGACCTGGGGGTGGGAGTATGAGATGGAGGGTGGCCACGCAGGGGTCTTGGCCCCAGGACCCTAAGGCCCCAGCCCCCACCCCCTCATGACCCCCACCTACATGGGTGCCGTTGTAAATGCCCACTTGCACCAGCTTGCGGTTCTGCAGGTTCATGATACTGTAGTTGGCAAACTTCCGGTCCCCATCCTCATTGAACTCCACACGGCCGGTCACTCCATCCGCGTACTTGGAAGACATCAGCACCCTGGGAAGAGAGGGCAGTTTAGACCTATCAAGGACATCTATCCTTGCTGGCTTCTGTGCAGCCTTCGCTCCCACCCCTTCTGCCCTAGTGTCAAAAAGGGGAAGAGAAGCAGATGGCAGCTCCTTACGCGGAGTGGAGGACATGGCGGATGCCTGCCAGCACCAGATGGGCAGCACAGCTCTTGTATCTGAGAGGGTCTTGAGTGCCAGACCCCATGTCAAAGACTAGGACATATGACCAGCCGACATCCTGATTTGCTGGGGAGGCAGAAGCCCAGAGGACCTCGGGCCCATTTGTCATCAAATGGGGGAAAGAGATGGAGCCTGCACCTAGTTCTAGCCACTGGGTGCCTTACTTAGCTGTATGTTTGCTCACTGGAGCATATATCCACAAGCTTGTGTGCCTGCAGCTCAAATGTATGGGTCACCCCTGTGTGCTCTTGCGGTGTATATATGTCATGCTGGACTTTTGAGTTTCTGTGTGCCTTCACTGGCATGTGTGTGCAGCTTATAGCTGCACGGATGCCTGGGAAGCTGTGGCCAGTGGCTCTGGGGTTAACTCTGCAGCCGTTCCTTTGGGCAACCTTGAATCTCTAGCGTCCATGGATGCCTACTCTGAATTTCTCCGTTCCTAGAAGGTCCCAGGTCCCTACCTGCAGCAAGAACTTCCTTCTGGGGCCCCGGGCACCTCGGGGAGTGAAGGCCCCACACACTTTTGCAGTGTGGACAGGACGGGGTGGAGAAGTGGAGGCTGCCACAACTTCAGTGACAGTGGCAAGGATTATCATAGTCAAGACAGGGGATATGGTGCTAGGATACGGGCAGGCGATGGAGGTGACGTCCTAGGTAAGCCCTGCTGCACCACCCTTGGCAGAGTGAACTTCTGCTTAATAACAGCCGGGCGAGGTGGCGCACGCCTTTAATCCCAGCACTCAGGAAGCAGAGGCAAGCGGATCTCTGTGAATTCAAGGCCCGCCTGGTCTACAAGGCGAGTCTAGGACAGTCAGGGCAGTTACACAGAGAAACCCTATTTCGGACAAACTAAAACAACCCATCCCATCCCACCGCCTAACAATGACTCCTCCCACTTCCTGAGAGCAACCCCGCCCACCTCTTGAACAGCGGTCCTGTCTTCCAGATGTTGGTGTTGCCCACGCAACCCCGCGGCGGGTCAGTGATGTTCTCCTTCTCTAGGAGCTCGTGAACTGCCTGCGCCACCACGCCTACGGCGTCACTGATGTGGGCCGACTCGTTCTTGCCGTTGATGAGCTGTAGCCCGATGATGCCTGCAGGACCCGCCGCAGCTTAGAGCCTGGACAGCCTTCCGGGCCCCAAGCGACCCCTACAGCCCAGCACTCACCGTCAGGAGCATAGCGCAGGGCGTTCCCCGAGATCTCGCGCTCCCCCACCAGCCACACGTACCCGGAGCCGGTCATGTTCAGCATCGCGGCTGCGCGGTACACGGTGGCAGCGTCGTCCTCGCTGTGGGGCAGACCCGGGTGACAAGCCAGGACTCCAGCTCTCTCCCTACCCCCGGCCACAGCCTCTCCCTACGCTCTGGGGAGCGTGCCTATGCCCACAGCCCTTCCTGCAGGCAGGCCCGGATGCCTGCCCAGGGGGTGAGGCTGCACCCGGGGCCTTTCCAGTCATCAGTTGCTAGTCTGCTGCCTTTAGGAGGCAGGATAATGATGGCTCACTGTTGGGCACTTGCTCTGTGCTCCAGATACTGTGCCGGGAACCATCTCAGCATCCTTACAGAGAGGCGTTTGGGGTACAGTAGTGGTAAGTGGTAGAGTAGGGTCGGTGCCTGGATTGCGCCCTCCAGCACCTGTGACACAGTGAGCTCTAGACAAGCCACAGGCCGTGTGGACCTCTATGCTCAAGGATGTAAAATGACAAGGCCAGGGCTTTGGGCAGAGGAGACGCCAGTGCTCTACCGGCATCCAGTGAGCCGAGCATCCTGAAGATACTCAGTGGGCAGAAGAGAAACCGCTCTCACAGTAGCTAGTCTCCCTGACTAGGACAAGCCTCGCTTAGCAGGGACATGTGGTCCTTAGCGCTTGAGGTGTCCTTAGAAGTAATTCCTGTGGACAGCAAAACAGGGGGCCTTGTCCCCTGAGGCTGTGTCTCCCAGGTCATAACGATGGACCTAGGGTCTGCTGCGTCTCCTGAATGTGTCAGATTTCCATTCAGGGCCCAACCATGCCTGGCACGTGGCTTCTGCAGCACATTTTGGGGAGATACAGTGAAGCCAGGTGGATTACCTGATACTGGGTCTTTTTCTTTTTGAAATCTTTATTTTACGTTTAGCTTGTTTTCTGTGTATTAGTGTAGGCCCCATGCATATATGTCCACCAAACAAGGGCCTAGTGCCTGCGGCCATTAGAAGACAATGCCAAATCTTCTAGAATTGGAGTTAGGAATGGTTGTGAGTAACTGTGGGTGCTCTGCAAGCCCTAGGCCATCTTTACAGCCCTTACTGGGTTATTTTTACACCAGATGATTCATACCCAAGAGAACTCCCAGAAGCCTGCTCCCAACTTTCACAATGATTAATCAACCAAAAGAAATGCTCTAAATGACTATGCTGTTGGTCATGTAAGCGACACTAAAACAACAACAACAAAAAAAAAAAAACCTCCAACAACCCAGGCAGTACTTCATTCTATATATTCCAGGGCCAAATGTCGTACATCTGACTTTAATACCAGCACTTGGGAGGTAGAGGCAGATCCCCACAAGTTCAAGGCCAGCCTGGAATACACAGCAGATTCAAGGACATAGAGACCCTGTCTCAAAATAAACAAAACAAAAACAATACACGACGGGGGTGGTGTGTGTGCTGTGCACTGAACACGGAAGAACTCGCCCAGGACCACACATGTCAAAGTGCACGTCTGATGTCAGCCACCAAACCTGACAGAGATCCCCATCTTCCCAACACAATGTCGCTTGGTGGAATGGTTGTGATCAACGAAATGGTTATAGACTCAAGGTCTGATGGATCATGAAGCCTCGCCAGACCTTCTTATGGAAACAGTGGTACCAATAAAGACAATGTGAAGAAAATAAAGACGAAGCGTTTTGGAAAGGAATGTTGTGTATCCTATAGACCAACGAAGTCTGGAAAACAACTTAACCCTCGTCGTGAGGAGGGAGCCAAAATGTGAGGAGGGCTGGGCTGCTGTTGCTCAGCTGTGGATCCTCACCCACTTAACATGTGTAAGCTTGAAGCTCCACGGGTTCTTCAGGGCTTAAAACCCAGCGTGGATTGTGGCTATAACTCAGTGTGCATGTAACATGCAGTCTGTTCACGTGATGTGTAAGGATATAAACGGCAGAAACACGGTGCGTGGTAACATGTGTATGTTTGTATGTGAATGCCGTGTGCATACGTGCTGTGTGCTCAGTGCGCTGGGGGGAGGTTTCCACTCTCATATTCACGCTGGTACCTCTCTCTCCCATGACCCTTCCGTTGCTGATTTCTTTGGTAGAGACATTGTCTGACAAGCCTGTCTTTAGCCCTTGGGTCTTCAACATGGGGGAGGCCCTTCTCACCCAATGTCCCAAGAAAAAGGAGACTCCCTTCAGCTACAGTGGGTTGTACTGGAAATTATTGGCCTGGAAGTGGCAAGTGTCCACTCTTCTGCTGGGATTCCATGAGTGGCTGTCCTCTGCCCTGTGTCCTGTTCACCCTCACTATAACACAGAAGTCGAGCAGGTCTGTTTGGCTTTGCCCATTACAAAGGAGCCGAGGAGTTGGATAGGTATTCTTAAAGAGAGTGGCTTCCCTAAGTAGCATTGACCTCAAGAAAGTCTTCTGGCTTGACTGTGTATATTTGCTTGCCCATCATCCTGAACATTCTTTTACCCAAATTGAACAAATCTCTCTCAAGCCCTATCATGAGAAGTCTAAACAATAAAAAAAACAGGAGGGGAGGGCGCTGTTCCTTGGGCAACCTGGGCTGGCTCGCCTTCTAAGGACCTTTCTTTTCTGGACACATTTCTCTCTCCCTCTCTACTTCCCTCCCCCCCCCCCCCCCCCACCGCCTTCCTCCTTTCCTGCCTCCCTCTGATAGGGTCTCAACGCTGGCCTTGAACTTGCCAAGTAGTTGAGAATGATCCTGAACTCCTGATCCTCCTGCCCTGAGGGCTGGGCTTACAGGTGTGCACCATCATTCCTGCTTCTCTGTGGTGCTGAAGATGGGACCCAGGGGGCACTGTCACGCTAGGTATCACGCTATCAACTGAGCCTCATCTGCGTGTATTTTTAATCCGCTCTCTGGGAGCCCTGGACTATCCCTTACCTCAGAGGATGCAGTTAGAAGCAGCTGTTCTCAACCCGTGGGTCGAGACCCCTTGGGGAGGGTGTTGTGTATCAGATATCCTGAATACTGTATACTTACATTATGATTTATAACTAGCAAAATTACGCTTATGAAGCAGCAATGGAATAATTGTGTGGTTGGGGGTCACTACAACGTGAGGAGCCGTATTAAAGGGTCTCAGGGTTAGGAAGGCTGAGAACCACTGAGGTGGATGAATAAATAGCAAAGGCAAATGGCCCGTGACTGCAGTGTAGCTTTGCACTCCCACAGTGCGCGTGTGTGCAGTGGTAGTGGGGCGACTGGCACGTGCTTGCTGATGCTCCTAGAGGAACCGCTGAAGCTAAGGACATCATTCAATCCCATGTCCGACCACTGTCACCCTCAAAGCATCCGACCACTGCCCCCCTCAGAGTTGGACAGTAGTCCAAGCCCTGCCGTCTGCTTTCCAAGCTGAGTCCTGTTGTCCTGCCTACACCTAAAACCTGTAGGCAATGGGCTGTGTGCCTCTGGCATACAGATATCTATCCTGTCCTTTCCTGTCTGTAGGACAGCAGGATTTGGGGTACCTTCCTCTGAGCTGGGTGACCATGATGTTTTTTTCCTCCACTCTATTGGAGCCCAGCAGAGTTGCGCTGACTATGGACTGGACCCACCTGGACCACTCTGTTGTCAGTAGCTCTGCCATCCTACCCTTCTCATTTTTCCTTTCCATGCGTCTTAGGTTCTAGTCTTTCCCTTTACCGGAAAACCTAGTCATTCAAGTCATTTGTAAACAGGGAGGTTTTGCTGTGTCCACTTTCACAGCAAATGGGCCCTATGTAGGACCAGCCTGTTTTTCATGAGTACCCATCAATGGTCTGGGATCTTGGGCTCACCTGCACACCTGCATAGCACTTCACTTGGCTGGGTTCCTTCTCTGTCCTCAGCCCTGGGGATATTTACACAGCTATGTCTCCCAGGCTCAGGGCTTCTTAGCACTGTATCTCCAACCCTCCCCCGCCAAAAGCCGAGTTTAGGGCAAATGGTTCTATGCAACTGCAAAAAGGGAGAGCCCAGGGAGGGGCACACAGAATAAGGAGTTGGCTAGGCTCCTTGTGAGTAGGAGGAAGGTGGGGTGGGGTACAGCTCTTCTTGGTGAAGATTTTTTTAAAAGATTTATTTATTTTAATTTTATGTCATTGGTGTTTTCCTGTGTGTATGTCTGTGTGATGGTGCCAGATTCCCTGGAAGTGAAGTTACAGACAGTTGTGAACTACTACTTGTGGGTGCTGGGAATCGAACCCTAGTCCTCACCTAGTGTTCTTACTGATGGGTCAGCTCTCCAAGTGAAGATTTTTTTTTTCAAATTGGAGCTCATTTTTCTCAATAGTGTCCCAGACTTAAGCCCAGTGGTGCACTTGTGCCACAGACAGAGTCACAGTGATGTGATGAGGAGGAACCCAGCCTACTCACCTCGCAGACAGGATGATGACCCGGGCCTCCAGTTCCCGCGCCTCCATCAGCAGAGCCGTCACATTCTTGGTTCCCGGGTCAAACTGCAGCACCTTCTCCGCCTGTGGTGTGAGCGGGAGCATTAGCAGGTGGCTGGGAAAGGCAACATCGTGCCTCAGTGGCAAGAGTGGGGCCAAAGCTGCTAGGAACCCCGAGGCAGCTTAGCTAGAGCTGCTGTGGCCTGTCCTTGCCACCTGCACTGTGCACCTGCCTCCTCGCTCCTCCTCGCTGGCCTGGCCTTGCTTGTCTGTCTTTTCTTCAGCCTGCTTGGTGTCCTGTACTCGCACTCAGCTCGCCTTTCTTTATGCTTTCTTCAGGTCTCTCTCTCCATCTCACTCCTGTCCTCATTTTTGCACTGAGCATGCAAGCTGAAGTGGACCGAGACTTAGAAAGAGACGTGCAGCGAACAGGAAATAGAAGTTTTGGAATGCAACTGGGAACGGAGACGGGGTTGACTTTTTTCCAAAACCGTGGGAGAGCTCAGCTCAGACCTGATTCCTTCTTGCTCCTCGAGGAGCGGCCCAGACTCTGACGTCACCAGGTGGGCAGGCTCCCTCCCTGGGTTCCGCTAAGAAACCCTGGCAGACCTGGAGATTCGCATGCACTTCCCAGAGCAGCGCCTCCTGTGGCCGAGCTTGTCTTGAGGATGCGGGCCAGGGTCACGGCGGGTGGGCCATGGGCACCCACACCGCCCACCCCTGCCCTCTCTCCTGCCTGCCTGCTGCCTGCCTCAACCATCTGCCTCTCCTCACTACTCAGGCCTGCGGCTCGGCTCAGCGCGGTGGGGCCAGATAGCACCCAGTGGCTGAGGCACCGCAGGCCGGGACTCGCTAGTCGTGGGTGGCGTGCACGTCCATGCATATATACCTTGGGTCCGCGCTTGTTGTCATAGGACAGTTGGTCGAGGTTTTCATAGTTCCTTTTTTTACTCTGATGAATAATGTGCACAGAGAAAATATGCAGACACAGAAGAAGATTATAAACGGTTGAAAATGACGGCGCTAAAGCAATCACACCACCTCCTCGGCACGTCTGCAGACGGGCACGTACCTGGAGCTCGCAAACACCAAGACCCGGGTGGGGCTGGGGGGCTGGGGTAGAGACCTGAGGGTGGAAGGGACACGGGGGGGCAAGGGCCACAGAGGCTCCCTGCCATGGAGCTATGCTCTTGGAAACAGTCACTTTCAGGAGAGAGTGCAGCCCTGTCCACCACCCCTGGGGGTCCCGCCTGCCACCCCCGCCCCTGTCATGCACCTGCCATGTGGTCCCCGCAGTACCCACCCCCACCCACATCAGTCCTGAGTGACCCTCCCACTCCTCCCCCCCTTGGCCTCCCTCCTGCTCTCTGGAGACGAAGGGGTCCTCTTCTCACTAACTGGTATGCTCACACCCAAATGCCCACATTTGTGTCTGAGACTGAGTGTGATCGGATGTGTGTATGTATGCCTGCAAGTGTGACATGCCCGTCACATTCAAAGAAGGTAGGCCTGTGACAGTCTGTGATGGGAGAGAGCAGTATAGCATAAGCACATGCGTGTGTGTGTGTGTGTGTGTGTGTGTGTGTGTGGTGTGTAGTGTGCTCGAGTGCACGTGCAGGGGTGTAAGCTTGTGGTTACAAGCGAGGGTGAGCAGGTATGCGTGCATGAGGAAACACTTGTATGTGATCCTCTTGCGCAGAGCAGAGGCATATAGAGATGAGTGAGTGAGGCCTGTCTTTACAAAAGGTGTGGAGAGCCACTCAGATATCCAGGAACTGAATAACTCTGTGTGTGTGTGTGTGTGTGTGTGTGTGTGTGTGTGTGCGCGTGTGTGTGTGTGTGTGCTTGTGAGTGTGTGAGCAGGTCATTGGGTGCGCAGGGCTCAGGCTGATGAGCATGTTGGTAGTGTGTGTCTAGAATGGACAGGGTAGAATTGTGCAGGAACCTGCCAGATGCTGATCAGGAGTGGGACTATTTTCAGAGAGATGGAGCCCGTGGTTCTAATAACCAGCCCTCCTTCCCAGACTCAATGGACCATCATAATGGATTCACTTTGGGCCTGCCTCTAGCCTCAAGCCCCGCCCCCCCCGCATGCCCCGCCCCCCCATTCCCTCCAGAGGCCTATGGCACGTGGGTGTGGGGGACAATGGTTGGTGCTAAGTATGATGAGACCAGCTATGATTTTGCAGGCAGAACATGCTCCCACCCGTCTCCCTCCCCCATATGCCCTTTGGGGCCCCTCCCCAGCCTGGGCCTCCTCTTCTATACTATCTGAAGAGCACCACCTGGTTCTTGGCGCTCTGGGCCCTGGGACTGAGCAGGGAGAAGGGGCCACATCCTTATTAGGCTGAATGTAAGTGTTGGCAAGAAAGGGCCTAGGGGTCACTTTGACCCCCCACCCCATCCCAAATCCTGACTCTGGTCTCTGGCAGTTCCTCACAGTGGAGGCCAGGCTGAGATGGGAGTGTATGTGTCCTGGGATCGTCGGTGTCTACACAGTCCCATGAGGGATGCAGAGCTCAGCCCTGATGTGGGAGGGAGGTGGAGAGGGCAGGGGCACAAAATGGGGATGGGGTTGTAGATGAGTGGGGCTTCAGTTAGGATCCTGGGCAGCCACGAGGCAGCAGGCTTTTTAGAAGGATAAAGCCTCTGTGAGGACATGGATTGTAGCCCAGCAGATAAAGGACCTCAGTGCTGTCCTGGGAGGGACTCTGTAGAGGGTGTCCTTAAAAGGTAGATGGGACGTGGTGTCTGGCAGAGGGGCGCTAAGGAGAAGAAGGTCCTGAGTTATGAGTCTGACTGGGGCCTCAGCTGGGGTCAGGGAGGCCTAAGGCTGGTGGGGAGCGGGACAGGGGTGTTTGCGGAGCTCCAGGTGGTCCAGCCCTCGTGCAGCAGGGACTGACACGAAGGAGATTTCGACTAATGGCAAAAGCAAGTGAAATGAGCCGAGGACAGGCCGGGGCGGGCGCCGCCAGACGCAGTGGTGCTGAGCATGCAGGATGGAGAGAGAGTGTTCACAAGGAGCCACAGACACGGCATGGCCCGCCTGCTCCTGCTCAACGAGACCTCTTCAGGGCCAGGGCCTCACCTTGGACTCACGCTCCTCCAGCAATGTCTCCAGGCGTTTCTGCGCCGCCCGGCCCTCATGGTCATCGCTGACCAGCAGGATGATATGGTTCCAGTTGTAGACGCGCATCATCTCAAACCAGACGCTGGACTGGTGGGAGTAGGGCGGCACGGTGCGGAGGAAGCTCAGGTGGATGCTCTGCGGGTGGGACGGAGAGGCTGAGCAGGCAGGCTTTCCCCTCTCCCCCGATGGGGTCACTACCTCCCTCCTGCCCTTACTTGTGAGAGGAGAGAGGCTTCGCATTTTCCCAGCGACACCCTGACTTGAAGAATCTGACTTGACTGCCATCTGGCCAGCACTTCTCTAGAAACGTTAACCATAGAAGACCTCAACGGGCTCTCAGGGTGCTCGCCCCAGTTTCAATCCCAAATTGTCTTTTGGGATGGGGTACAGTGGTAGAGCATTTGCCTGGTACACATAAGGCTCTGGGTTCTGTCCCAGGCACTGGTGGGAAAATAACTACATATACTAATAAACGTTTTGTTTTCCCAGGCCCTGGAAGCTGTGGCTTTACTAGTTTCTAGTTTCTGTGCTGCTCAAAATATCCTAGCTGCCAGGGCCGGTCTGTGTCTATCAAGGTGAACACAGCCCCTTCTTATCCCTGTGAGTCACACTGCTCTTGGTCTGCTGAGGCTTCTGGGTTTTTGTTTTGTTTTGTTTTGTTTGTTTGTTTGTTTGTTTTTACCAGTTAGTTCCCTCTTGGTGGCCAGGGGCAGTGTTTTGGAGTGAAAGGATGTTCACTGCTTCTGCAACAGGCTGCATTACAGACTGGCTCCCGGTGGTCTCGCTGGCCTGTGTGCGGGGCAGAAGGCTCATTTTGAGTTGGAGCCATAGGGGAACAGAGTGTGCCTGTGATATTTGGCCCCACACAGGCCCAATGAGTTTGCCTGTGGTCAGTCCCTAGGTTGCTTCAGTTGTACGGGGCCTCCCAGCCTCTTGTTTGTTCCTGTCTACTTGGCTTCTAACGGTCAGTCCTGTCTTTTACACATGAGAGTGAAGGTGTCCCAGAGGGAAAATGGCCAAGAAGCATAGGATGGGAGCCTGTTCCTCATGTGCATAGGGGGTGTGGTTCAGGCACCTTGGTCCCCAGTCCAGTGCTCTCTAAGGGGCGCTCTCCCACAGGTCCTCTTTTCATCTCTAGAGGGCAGACCTGCCACATGCTTGGACCTAAATGGCCAGTCTCCCTTCCTTAAGGCAGAGTTTTCAAGGACTGTTAGCTCTGGGCAGGAAGACCTGGAGGCCTCTGGCTGATCCTAGGCACCAGCTGGTTGACCCCAAGAGGCTTGTGGATGCCTGCAGGATTCTTGGGTCTGCAGGTTATAGGGGGACAGACTATGTGGCCTGTTAGACCACTGGGTGGCTGGATTGCCTCCCAGTTGATAGGTCCTCACAAAATCACCAAAAAATTAAAGATCATATGACCTAGAGCAACTCTCATGTCTCTGGGCTGTGGTTTCCTATAACCCAGTAGCTACTCTTCAGCTCTTAGGACCAGTTGCATGGAGGCTATCCCAGCCTTTGGGCCACGAGCTCCCCAGAATTCTGAGCTGGGACCCTTTAGTCCCTGAGGCTACGGGATCTCCTGTCGCAAGTTGCCTGTTCTGTATGTCCTGCCTACCATCTCCTGTGTGCACCTCAGTTGTCAAGGCTGGGGTCCACGGCATTCCTGCCTACCCTGAGTGCTTTTCTGCAACTCTTTCACTGTTGCATGCAAAACCTGTTTTCTAGCCCATGAAGCTCTCTTCTTCCCAAAGCGTGTTAATGAATGTGACTGGGTTGTCAGTACCAATATCTGAGATTCAGTGTGAGGTATGCATGTGTGGTTGTGAGTGAGTATCCTAAGGTCCCTCAAGGGCAGCCTGTAGTCTAAGCATCCCACCCCACCTGGATGCAATGCCCAGTGCCAATCCACCTGGCTCAGCTGTGTGGCCCTGGAGCTGCCTGTGGGTCTGAGTCCGGTGGTCAGGCTTACCTTGTCAGAGTAGATGGACATTCGGGTAGTCAGTCCCAGAACGGGGATCCTGTAGAAGCCAGCTGTGTAGGAGACGGGGGTGGGGGTGAAGTGGTCGTTGGGGGTCGGCGGGTGGCTAACTAGGATAGCGTAGACCTGCGGATACAGGAGTCGGAGTCAGCTCCGTGGGCTAGGATGGACACTGTACTAGGGTTTGAGGTCCAGAAGTAGCAAGAACTAGACCAACACACCAGGTGGTGTCATTTGTGCACATGGTCCCACATATCCGAGAGACAGGAGGATGAGCCAAGCCACCGTGCTCTGATGGTAAAGCCATTGCAAAGAGGGGGCAGCATTGAGCATCACCCCAGGGATGTAGAATACATTCACACACACACTACACACACACACACACACACACACACACACACACACACACACACACGCACACATGCATGCACACAGAATTGGCAGATCAGATCCCCTTTTCTGCCATGGCTCACCTCTTATAAACTGAGGAGAGGGTCAAGTTTCTGAGCAAAACTCTGGCATGGCTTCCACACTCTGAGATGTGAGGACTGGTTCTCCCCGCCCCCACCATGATACCCAGCCTGCACCGGTGAGGTCACATAGGTGTGTTTAGGCCTTTATATGACTAGGTAGGTGTTCATGAACACATGCTGGAACACGTATGCACTATGCGCATCAACATGGCCATGTTTATATATGTCTACAATGATGGACTCAAGGTTGCTATATGCATTGAGCATACAAAGCGGTGTGTCCATGGATGTGCAAATGCATGTGAGTGAGCAGGTGTGGTTGATTGCGTCATATTGAGATGCAGTGCGTGCCGGTGCCATGTTTATGCACACGCATGTGAGCAGACATGTTCATGCATGTAAATGCCCTTTGAAGAGCATGTATCAGCCTCGGCACAGTCCCCGTCCCCGTGATCTTCTTACATAAACTGGTGCATTGCAGTGACCCTCGTAGCTTCATTGGAATTCAAGAGCCAGTTCAGCCAGGGGCGGACAGCTTCAACAGCCACGTGTCCTCCCACGCTGTGCCATGGTGTCTCTGGCATGCGCAATCCTCACTTCCCACCCCTGCCGAGCCTGCTTGCTCTGGCACCCCAGGGCCATCCATTGCAGACCCATGACTGGGGGAAGGGACGAGAGGTAAGAGAAGAAACAAAGCTGGCCCGGGTCTCACCCAGTCAGTGCCCTGAAGTGCTCCTCCATCATGTGCCCAGAATGTCTAGACCCACACTGCCTGGATGGATGAAATTACTAACGACAGTCACATGACAGCACACATGGTCCTTCTGAGGACCAGTCCAGAGGGAAACGGCAGACACAGATGTTTGCTCCAGGCCTCTCCAGGTGCCAGTTGGCTTGGAATGGTCTGGGAAGGAGACGGAGAAGGACCAGGGAAGGGTCGAATAAAACTGGGACAGTGGGAGGATGGAGGAGGAGGAGGAGGAGGAGGAGGAGGAGGAGGAGGAGGAGGAGGAGGAGGAGGAGGAGGAGGAGAAAGGGGAAGCAGTTAGTGGTCACCTGGCTGGAGATGAGGTCCTCACACACTGACAGGGCCATCTGTATGGCGTTGGGCTTGTGGGTAACAGAGGTGGCGTTGAGCTGTATCTTCCAAGAGCCGTGTCGCTTATTGGCCTGGTTCACGGCCTCGCGGAACATCTGCTCGTGCTTGCGCGTGCTCAGCACCGCGCCGATGTTGACGATCTTGGGGTCGCAGGCGGCACGGGCGAAGGAGCAGGAGAAAAGCAGGGCGAATGTCAGCAGGTGCATGGTGCTCATGAGCTCCGGGCACGGCAGGCCTGGCTCTGGGTGGCGCGAGTGCGACGACCTCGCGGTGTTACGACCCGCGGGCCGCTCGCGCGGTCAAGCACCCGCGGGTCCCCCGGGAGCCAGGGGCGAGCGCGGCGGACGCTGTCCGAGGTGCTGAAGCGTGTTTGGCGCCGCTCGAACACCCGCGCGGAAGGGCGGAAAGGACCGCGGCGCGGGCTGCGCGACTGGTCCCGATGCTGCGGCGACTGCGGCAGCTGCGGAGTCATGAGCGGGACCTACGCGTCCTACCCCTCCCACCGCCCCCGCTTCCTGACGCCGAGTCGAGCGCGCGCCTCCTGACGGGCGCGCCTGCGTTGGCGTGAATGCTTTAGGCACGCGCGCGAGCGACCACGAGGGTGTGTGCACGTGCGTTAGCGGACAGAGACCCAGGAACTGTCATCCGTGTGGTCCCAGACCTGCAATAGCTGACCTGGGAAGGCTAGAGGGGAGTTCTTATCACCACGTGCGCCTGCACTCTTGAGTGTATTTCAACATGATGGAATGAGCCGTGCATGCCTGTGTGCGCGTGCGCGTGCCTGTAAGTCCTTACCCATAGTCCTTAATATTTTGGGACTTGATTCTTCCAAGGATAGGGAGAGGCCCTGTCCCTCTAAACCTCTGGGGGAAGGGCATTGGTGCACCCTCCCGATAGGGCTCAGTAATATCGGAGAGTTGGGCACACTTTAAAGGCTAAGACTGCCTAAGCGTTCAAGACCAGCCTGGGCTACGTTGTAAGTACCAGGCTAGCCAATGATACATAATAGGATCTGATTATACAAAAATAACACCAAAGGGGGAGGGAGCTAACTACACCTTCTTGGGTTTGTTACTTAGGCTCCCCTCAGGAGGTTAAGAGTAGGTGTGATCTCAAAAAAAAAAAAAAAAAGTGTCCTACTATAGCGTGGTGCCTTCTAGGAGACCTGAGGGAGACCAAGGACAGAGGCAGCTGTTTACAGCAGCTAAAGCAGGCTTGACATCAGGCTGCAAGGCAGGCTCCTGCCTGGCATGCCTGAGTTAGGTGTTTTGTGTTTCTCTTTGACTTCTCTTTAACGTGTTGCCAGGCCTTGCTCCCAGCTGTCACTTCCCAGAGCTCCTCTTGTTCTCCTGCGCCTGGCCATCCTAATTCTTTGTCCCCCTCTTCAGCCATATAGACTACATCCCTCCCCAAATGCAGACTACAGATGAAGCCCCACCCCTGCCAGTGACATCACTATTTCCAATAGCAACCAAGGGTTTTGCAGGCTCCATTGTAAATGCTTCCCAGGGGACAAAGGAGGCAGTCTCCACACCTAAGTGCTGAGCAGTGCAGAGGGGAATCTGGATCCTCAAGTTCACACTCCGGCTTCAAGGAGCAGAGGACAGACAGGCCTGTGGCACTGTCAATGGCCCCTGTCTTGGCTCTTTTTCTTCTTTCTGCTGCCTAGGGGTTACACGCCTGCGCCCAGGGTCCTGATGCTCCAACTGCTTTCAGGAGGTCCAGATCGGACACCACCTGTAGAAGGGTCACAGCCACCTCCCGACATCTGTGGCTTCTGGCAAGGCAGGACCTGGAGGCTGTGTAGGGGTGGGCCTGGGTTCTGTTACTCCATGATAGGTCAGACTACTCCACCAGGCTACCCTCTGCCCCCAGGGAGTACTGGAGACTGTTCCCTGCTCCAACTGGCACCTTAGCACTTACTGCTGAATATTCAGTGATCAGTAAGGAGTTGCTCCCAGCTAGGAATCCAAAATTGACCATGATATGTTGTTTAGCATCTGGCTGGTGGCCTGAGTTCCCTGTGCAGTGTGGGTCAGTCCAGACACTGCTTGCTTTGGATGAGAACTGGTGGACCTTTAGATCAAGGCTCCCAAGGTCCCGATTCTCGCTCAGGGTGACTTTGAGTGCTCAGGGTGAGCCAGGTTCCCAATCTTATGGGGGTGTGGGGGTTTGGGGGATGGGACAGGGTGTGTGTTACTGTTTAGCTATTTTAGAATGAGGTTGCTGGCATCAGATGGCAGTGGAAACTCAGGAGCTCCCTAAGTCTGTGATGATACCAAAGTGCTAGGGCCCATTCTTAAGCTGCTGTGCTAAGCATGGCAGAGGAAGCAGGTGACTGTCAGGCAAGATGGGTCAGCACTGAGTGAGCAACAGATGGACCAGGCTCTAGTGGCTGCCAAGGCAGTTCTGGAAGCACGTGGAAACCAGGCCACCCTCCGGACGCTGAACAACAATGATAGAGTTCTTTTGTCTTTTTTTTTTTTCCAGAGCTGAGGACTGAACCCAGGGCCTTGTGCTTCCTAGGCAAGAGCTCTATCACTGAGCTAAATCCCCAACCCCAACAATGGTATAGTTATTTATTTATACCATAGAAGATTTGCCAAGCAGTAGGGCTTCCTCCCCCTCCCCCCAGCCTCCTTTCTGAGAGCCCGTTTGCCAGCATACAATTGCCCCTCTCAGGTTGTGGGTCCTCAATCACAGTTTGTGGGTCAGGGAGGAAGCTGAGCCTACTTCACCCATCATCTCCTTTGACTTTATTGCAGATTATTCATTAGGGGATTTTTTATACCTCCATCATTGTTGGCTGCCGTGATAGAAGCCACCACCCTTGCTTCTCCCTGCTGCAGTATAGAGAGACTGACAAGCTGGTGTGGGCTGGGACCTGTCTGGGTCCTGGGGAGACAAAGGCTGTGAACATGACCAAAGATGCAAGCTTGGGGCCCAGTTCTGCCCCCAGGCCACTGTGGGGAAGTCCTGCTCTGCAAAGAACACCATCGAAGGAGGCTGTGGAGTGGATATTCACAATTCTGCCCATGATCCTCCACTGCTCTGGAAGTTGCAGTCCAACCATGAAGGAGTTTGCCCTCTCAAACTCCTAGTTTTAGTCAATTAGACACAGGACCCATTGACCTCAGTTCATGGACAAAGATGGAATTTTTCTGTTGTCTTGCTTTTCAAGACAAGGTTTCTCTGCATAACAGTCCTGGGTGTCCTGGAACTCACTCTGTAGACCAGGCTGACCTCAAGCTCAGCACTCTGCCTGCTTCTGCCTCCTGAGTGCTAGGATTAAAGGCGCGCACCACCACAGTTTTGGTCAAATATGGGTTGTTAACCAACCCAGGCTGGCCCATTGGGTTCTTCCCTCATATCTCAGATCAGAAGTTGGGATAGGAAATAGGTTTTGGGGCTGGAGAGATGGCTCGGGCGTTAAAGGCTCTGGGGCTGGAGAGATGGCTCGGGCGTTAAAGGCTCTGGGGCTGGAGAGATGGCTCGGGCGTTAAAGGCTCTGGGGCTGGAGAGATGGCTCGGGCGTTAAAGGCTCTGGGGCTGGAGAGATGGCTCGGGCATTAAAGGCTGGGCTCATGACCAAAAATATAAGAAATTAGCTCTGTGTTCTCTCTGGAGGTTAATCTCTGCAACCCAGGCTCAGGGTCAACCTATGGATACATTCTCTCAGAGTCTGAAAGGAGGAAGCTAACAGTCCCTGAAGAGAGGAAAGGTAAGAGCCATGTACGGACATCGCTACCCATACTGGCCCCATGGTCAGAGGACAGGCCTTTCTGATGTTCAAGTTGTGGAGCTGTTTGTGCCTGGAGTGGAGATTGGCCAACATTATGTCTGGCCACCACACAGAGTAACTGGAACTGGGATTCTATGCTTGACCTAGGGCAGTCAAGGGCCTCCCAGAGACCAGCCCATCACCAGCAAGAATTCCAAGTCTGCCTATA
This sequence comes from Acomys minous, assembly GCF_964271855.1. Classification (NCBI taxonomy): domain Eukaryota; kingdom Metazoa; phylum Chordata; class Mammalia; order Rodentia; family Muridae; genus Acomys; species Acomys minous. The sequence continues at coordinate 63,607,200 of NC_140491.1, read as the reverse complement.
TCATCTACTGACCCACCCAGCGAGTATTATCTCACCGCCTGCCTCTACCATCCTCCTCCTCCCTGTACCTGTACCCTTCTTCTCTGGCGCTACGTGGAGAGAAGAAAGTCCCGGAACTTTAAGTGCTCCAAGCATCGAGCTTATGGTTACCACAGACTTTGAAACAGGCATAAGCAAAGGAGTCAGTCTTTAGGTCTCACTTGAGGAACTCAGCTACTGCCGACTTGCTGGTTTGCTTCTTCATGTCTCATGTCAAATCAGCCAACTAGACAAAAAATGTCCTATTAAAGGTTGACTGGATGGGGGCTGGAGAGATGGCTCAGAGGTTAAGAGCACTGGCTGCTCTTCCAAAGGTCCTGAGTTCAATTCCCAGCAACCACATGGTGGCTCACAACCATCTATAATGAGATCTGGTGCCCTCTTATGGCAAGCAGGTGTACATGCAGGCAGAGCATTGTATACATACTAAATAAATCTTAAAAAAAAAAAAAAAGGTTGACTGGAGCCTCTCTCCTCTCTGTTGAGGCTACCCAATAAAACAAAGAAAGCAAGGCCACTCCCCCCCCTCACCAGTAGTTCATGTGTGTATGTGCATGCACACTTTATGTGCGGGAGTGCACATGTTATATTGATGTATATGGACACAGGGGAGTGTGGGTGTGTGTAGGCCAGAGGGCAACATACGGTGCTTTCCTCAGCCACTCTCTACATTATTTTCTAGTGTGTGTGCATGCCTTGCAAGCATGTGGAGGCCAGAGGACAACTTGTGCGAATCCTTCCGTGGTGTGAGCCTGAGGGATAGCACCCAGGTTATCACATTGGCTTGACGACAGGATCTTTACCCATTGAGCCACCTTCCTGGACAGTTACTTTTTTTTTTTTTTAAAGATTTATTTATTATGTATACAGTGCTCTGGCTGCAGGTACACCTGCAGGCCAGAAGAGGGCATCAGTTCTCATGCTAGATGGTTGTGAGCCACCATGTGGTTGCTGGGAATTGAACTCAGGACCTCTGGGTGAACAGTCAGCGCCCTTAACCTCTGAGCCATCTCTTTTATTTATTTATTTATTTATATCTGAGACAGGTTCTATCACTACTGAGGCTGAAGCTTACCAATTTAACTAGATCAGCTGACTAAGCCTCTGGAACCTTCCTGAGCCTAGCGTTCCTACTCTAGGACTACAGATAACATGACTTTTTTACACGGGTCTGGGATCCAAACTGAGGCCCCATGCTTGCACACAGCGCTCGATAGTCTGTGGTATCTCCTCAGTTCTAGTAAGTAGGTCAGGAACACGGATGCTTTCGGTTTAGTTGGGATCAATATAAAGGGGCGTTGGTGCTTTAATGATCTGGCATCTAGGTTTTGGGGAAAGATGTATTTAAGGGAAATTTTTTCCAACAGCTCCTTTCTCTTTGTGATGGGGGAGGGGCACTTTTTTTTTTTCTTTTCTAGTGATCTGGGGCCAGGAGGGAGGTTCCCCTGAGAGTGCTGCCTGGAGGGCAGACACTGGGTTCACTTATTAGTGCTGCTCAGTCACAACTTTAGAAGAAATTTCCAGGACTTCTCAGGAAAACCAACCACATTTCTGGTTATGACTGGATATTACTCTGCACCCCTCTTGTATAAGTGCCCCCAAATCCTTTTGCTTAAAAGCCACACATTTAAATATGGCTACAGCCTCAGGACATTTGCTGGGGCTTGACAGAGGCCCTTTCCTCTGCTAGGACTGAAAAGATGGCACAGTTGTTGTGTTGGGTAGTTTAATGTCAGCTTGGCACATGTGTGCCGTGGCAGGAGCAGCAACACTACTCTCTGTCAACAAATCACACAGTCCTTTAAAAAAAAGAGAAATAAGTCTTGGTTGAATATTGGATACTACATTATGCAGAGAATCTTTACTGTTTTTCATATTTGATTAGCATTTTGATTTAAAATCATCAGTGCGAAGAGTATTGCTTCATATAAATATGTAATATAAAATGGCAGAAGTATGTTTAGGGCCAGTTTAGAAATTTTCAGAAACTCAGTACCAATTCCAGACCAAAACCCACTTAGCAATTGTTTTGAAATTCAAGTCAGAAACTCAAATGAAAAGGCAAGCACGGTGCCACACACCTTTAATCCCAGCACTCAGGAAGCAGAGGGAGGCAGATCTCTGAGTTGCAGGTCAGTTTAGTTTACAGAGCTGAGTTCCAGGACAGCCAGGATTACACAGAGAAACTTTATCTCAAAAAAAGAAAAGAAAAGAAAGAAAGAGAAAAAGAAAAGAAATTCAAATGAAACTTTAAAAAATAGGAACAGAGCCGGGCGTGGGCGCGCACACCTTTAATCCCATCACTCGGGAGGCAGAGGCAGGTGGATTGCTGTGAGTTTGAGGCCAGCCTGGTCTACAAACAGAGTCCAGGACAGCTGAGTCCAGGACAGAGAAACCCTGTCTCAAAAAAAAGAATTCTAAAGACTGGTAGAAAACTCCATATGACCACAGTCAAGGTGTTCTGGTTTTTCGAGACAGGGTTTCTCTGTGTAGCCTTGGCCATCCTGGACTCACTTTGTAGACCAGGCTGGCCTCGAACTCACAGCGATCCGCCTGCCTCTGCCTCCCGAGTGCTGGGATTAAAGGCGTGCGCCACCACCGCCCGGCTAGTCAAGGTGTTCTTGGTCAAGCTACAGCAATTTCTGGTGCCTCTTTCTTTTTCTGGCCACTTATCTACCACACAGGCTTAACAGAATTCCACTATCAACTTGAGGGGGAGTTGGAATCCTGTTGGAACAGTGGCCCTTAGAATTGGGGGTGGGTGGGTGCCTCAAATGTAGTTTATCTTGTACAATGCAATAAAAGGCTTTGTTGTCTGTGGTAATGACTGTACCTGTATCTCCCAAGACATTTCCCCAGAGGTTATTGGGAAGGTCTGCTAGCACCAGGGGTGTGATTGTCCCTTGACTACCACCACTGTCACATCGTGTGATCAGCCCAAGCTGTTTGCCAAGACTGTGTGAGGCCACAGCTTCTCCAGGGTGAAGTTTCCAAGAAGACTACAGAAGAGAGAATGTAGCCCATCCTCACTGCTTTTCTCATTTTCACAGCGATCCCATGGAATGGGCTTCCCAAACTCTCTGAGGAAGGTTGTCACCACCCTGAGCCTGAAGACTTACAGGGCAAGCTCGGTGGCAGGACAGTCATCCATTTTAGGGTTTAACATGGCCTTATAGAGGGGTACCAGAGGTGTCGCAGAAGTAGAGGGGACCACCTAAGGATGTCCATGGGAGGCCGCTCCCTCGACCACAGTGGGCCATGTCCGTACAGGGAAACAGGAAGCTGCTGCTGTTCCCAGTGAGGCTGCACCTCGCAGGTGGCAGCAGTTAGGCTCCAGTCCCAGTTTCACTGAACTGACCCAGGGTTTAGAGGAATTACTTTAGGTTTGGCTGGGTCCTTATCTATGGTCAAAATACACCTGCTCATGGCAGAGTCTTCAGCCTTTTCTGTCTCTCCCACCATGGTCAAAGAAGGTCAAGTGATAGCAGATCCCCAAAGGCAATTAAGAATAGTAACTGTCGGGCGTGGTGGCGCACGCCTTTAATCCCAGCACTCGGGAGGCAGAGGCAGGCGGATCCCTGTGAGTTTGAGGCCAGCCTGGACTACAAAGCGAGTCCAGGACAGTCAAGGCTACACAAAGAAACCCTGTCTCGGAAAAAACCAAGACAAAACAAGAATAGCTGTAACTATAGGCAAAAAATATGGTGGAAGTTCATCCTTTACCTCTTTCTTTTTCTTTCTTTTTTATTTATTTATTATTTTTTGGTTTTTCGAACTCACAGCAATCCACCTGCCTCTGCCTCCCAACTGCTCTTTATCTCTTTTTTTTTTTTTCTTTAACTCTTTCTAATGCAACCCTCTCCCAAGGTTGTTCATCCCAGATCTCTCCCACCAGGATCTAAGGACACATTTTGTCCCTTGTCATAAAAATGATTAAGATTTATTTATTTATTTATTTATTTATTTTACTTATTTATTTATTTTGTATACAATGTTCTGCCTGCATGTACACTTGCACGCCAGAAGAGGGCACCAGATCTCATTATAGATGGCTGTGAGCCACTATGTAGTTGCTGGGAATTGAACTCAGGACCTCTGGAAGAGCAGCCAGTCCTCTTAACCTCTGAGCCATCTCTCCAACACTGATTAGGCTTTTTATGTGAGAAAGAAAGTCGCCTAGAATACCTTTCAGGATTTTTATCTGATTCTCTCTGCGCTGAGAATTTGAGTTACCCATCTTGAGTAGAGGACCACTCACCTGCAATGAATGATTAGGGGGTTCCTGATGTCCCTGCTTGGGAGCCAGCCCACTCCCCACATGTAGCCAATAAATCCTGTTGGCTACAAAACCCTCAAGATGTATTATGCCATTCTTTTTATGGCATAAATAAAAATTATAGTGCAGTTTGGTCATATAGTCCAAACTAGCTTATAATGAAAAATAGATGTCTTTCATCTGCTCAGAGAGCAAAAGGATCATCTTTGGTGTGTGCAGCTTGCACATCCCATTCGTGTGCGGCCATAGAGATATGTATTACTTATGAGAGCTTATGTGTTTGCAGAACCACAGGACCAGACACCAGTGACGTTGGAACGGACCTGACAAGATTCATCCTCCAGGATGCTAAGATGCATTTACTCCAGCATCCTCCCCATCCAACCTCAGACTGCTTCAACTGTGGTCCATCAGAGCTTGCTTCCACAGCAGCTTCATGGAAAGCTACCGATCCCAGTTGGTCCAGCCTCGCATGACACTCACAAACAGGACTTTATTTAAGCCTGTATTTTCTCAGCATTTAGAAACTAGAAAACAAATGCTACTGATAGCTTGTGTAATGATTTTTTTTTCAATCTCCTTTCGGCCCTCCAAATCAGCAGGAAGCAATCTCAAGCACAACGTCCCAAGCCGGGCGTGGTGGCACACACCTTTAATCCTAGCACTCGGGAGGCAGAGGCAGGCGGATCGCTGTGAGTTCAAGGCCAGCCTGGTCTACATAGTGAGTTCCAGGACAGCTAGAGCTGTTACACAGAGAGACCCTGTCTTGAAAAATCAAGAAAAGAAGGAAAAAAAAAAAGGAAAGAAAAGAAAGACCGCTGACTGGACTGGATCTGCTGTTTTAGCTGTGACCACTCTTTGATGGTAACAGAACAGGCGATGTCAGGCCTGGAGACCCCACAGGCCCGACCTAAAGCCTGCTTGGAACACACAACACACAGGGACATTCTTGTCTTCACACAGCAGTGGGAGGTGCAGGGTGACCTCCAAGGGCTCGGCGTCTGCTGCCATCACAGTGAAGTCAGAGATGCCCCTGTCCAGTGTTTCGGTGGCTTCACTGGCTTCTTTCCGAAGCTGCTTGCAGTTGCACGACGGCTGAACAGTGCCCGGTACCTTCTAGGCGAGGTGGGCATCTGCGAGGGGGGCAGGCCTTTGGGTTCACACCAGCCTCCCTCATGGCCGCAGCGTGCCGGCCTCACCGCCATCTGGGCGCACAGTCCACCCCAGACAGAAACACCACGAGAAAAAGGAAGAGAAAGAGCCTTTTTATTTAGACAAAAGAGGACCTGGTGGGGGTTGGTCTGGTGCTGTATTTTCTAATGCTAATTACTGGACCCCAAGATCTGATCACACCTCAGCGGAGCCCACTCTCACGCACACCTAGAGACGTTGTGTAGACGAAATCCACTGGGTGCCATTTGTTGAGTGATTAATTATATTTAATATCGATTCACCTAGTTATTAAGGTGGCACGTATGCCTTAACCCGCTATCATATAAATAAATAGGCACAGAAGCTGGGTAGATTCTTAATAAGCCTTAAACGCACTGAGGCTGGGCAGGTGTTAGCCCCTAAGCTAGCTTGTATGCTTCCCAGCCAAGCCCACATAGAAACTTGCACATGCTTTCCTTTTGGACTGCATGCCAGTCCTCAGAGCAAGCGCCTCCTGGGCGCCTGCCTGCTTCTAGATCACGCTAATGCTTGTGACTTGCTCCTTTCTTCCTCCTTCCTCCCCCACCCCCCCCAAGCATGTGAACCATTGGCTCCTCCTTCCCCTCTCGGTCCAGTCTAGGCTGTAGGCTACTTTATTTAGCCAACCAGGGATAGTTTGTGATGCAAGGTTTACATGGAGTCATTTTGGATTCATGACCATAGGGATCTTGGGGGGCAAGCAGTTAACATTTGAATACATAGTAGCTACAGATTGGCCCCAACACAGGACTCACTGGGCTGCCATCCTCCTCTGTCTTGTGCAAGCCCACTCTAATTTCTCTTAGGATTTCCTGCTTTGATTTTGATTCGCTAAATAAACTTATTCTTAAATTTGTCTGTGTCGGGGACTGGAGAAATGGCTCAGCGGTTAAGAGCACTAACTGCTCTTCCAAAGGACCCGGGTTCAATTCCTAGCACTCACATAGCACCTCACAACTGTCTGTAACTCCAAGATCTGACACCCTCACACAGACATACATGCAAGCAAAATATTGATGCATATAAAATAAAAATATTAAAATTTTTTTCTTTGTCTTTCACCCAAATTTTCTTTCTTTCTTTCTTTTTTTTTGAGACAGGGTCTCACTCTGTAGCTCTGGCTAGCCTGGAACTCACTACGTAGACCAGGCTGGCCTAGAACTCAAAGAGATCCACCTGCCTCTGCCTCTCAAGTGCTGGAATTAATGCTGCAGGATGTTTGATTAACTGTGAACCCTGAAGTTGTGTTATTTACCAGAAAAAAAAAAACCCTGGTTTTAGTTATGGTGTGGCTCAGCTTTACACACATCTTTAATCCAAGAGCTTTCTGCTTGAATATTGTAAGCAGGATTAACATCAAGGCAGAGCAAGAAACTAGTTGACAGGAAGTGAACATAGGATTATTAAAACATTTCATTAAAAAACATAAAAGAGGAAGTCAGGAGGATGGACAGAGAAGCATAGCAAACAGAAGGGAGGGACATTCCGTTTGAAGGAGGATTTTTGAGGAGTTGAGGGAGAGGGAACTCCTTCTGGCTTATCTGCTGAGGACGAAGGTCAGCTGCGTGCTTTCTCTGCCTCTCTGAGCTAGCAGGCTTTCACTCCAGCATCTGGCTTCTGAGTCTTTATTGATAAAATTGAACAATTGAGATTTTGGTAAAAAAAAAAAAAAAAACACCACTGCCACTGACTGGCAGTGTGGCGCACGCCTTTAATCCTGCACTGGGAGGCAGAGGCAGGTGGATCTCTGTGACTTTGAGGCCAGCCTGGTCTACAAAGCAAGTTCCATGACAACCAAGGCTACACAGAGAAACCCTGTCTCAAAAAAACAAAAACAAAAACAAACAAAACAAAGAACAAGAAAACCCACCACCACCATACCCAGCCTTTTTCCTTCAAGGAGACAAAAACCCAAGAGACCCATGCAACAAGACCCTGTCTCAACAAAAAGATCCTTTATGTATATTACATATGTATGTCTTTAAAAATACTTGCCTCAGGGACTAAAAAGATTTCTCTGTGATAAAGAGTGCTGAAGGCTCTTCCAGGATCCAGTCCCAGTACCATCAGGCCACTCACAATTATTTGAAACTCCAGTCCCAGGGGAAACAGTGCCCTCTTCTGGACCTTATGGGCACTGCACACAAACACTAGGCCTACAGGCCTGCAAAACACCGGTAAGGGTGTGGCGGCGCACACCTTTGATCCCAGCACTCAGGAGGCAGAGGCAGGAGAATCTCTGTGAGTTCCAGGCCAGCCTGGTCTATAAAGCGAGTCCAGGCCAGCCAAGGGCTCTTAACACACAGAGTCCTGTTCCAAAAAACCATAAATAAAGCCGGGTATGGTGGTGCACGCCTTTAGTCCCAGCACTCAGGAGGCAGAAGCAGGTGGATTGATGTGAGTTTGAGGCCAGCCTGTTTTACAAAGCGAGTCCAGGACTGCCATGGCTACACAGAGAAACCCTGTCTTGAAAAACCAAAAAGAAGGGGCTGGAGAGATGGCTCAGCGGTTAAGAGCACTGACTGCTCTTCCAAAGGTCCTGAGTTCGATTCTCAGCAACCACATGGTGGCTCACAATCATCTATAATGTGATCTGATGCATACTGTATATATAATAAATAAATATTAAAAAAAAGAAAAGAAAAAACAAAAAACAAAAAAGAAAAACCATAAATAAATATCTCAAAAAAAAAATCCCTTCACCCATCTTCTTGTGGCAGTCTCAAGTTTTGGCTCAGAGACTGTTGTCCTGCTAGCAGTCTTTAAATTATAATTGGATTGAGTCTATGGTGTTTCCCTAGGGGTCAGGAACTCCGTAACACAAAGCCCTACATGAAAAGCCAGACATGGCAGCACATTTCTGCAGGTACAGAGCAGAGTAGAGACAGGTAGACCTCTGGAGCTCACTGACCAACTGGTGTAGCAGAAACAGCAAGCTCCAGGACCAGCAAGAGACCTTGTTTCAAAAAATAAGGCGGGGAAACAATTGAATGAGACCCTCATCGGCCTCTGCCCTCCACAGTGCATACATTAGTAACCATATCCTCGAAAGGAGGGAAGGGAGGAAGGGAGGGAGGGAGGGGTCTGGGCAGAGGTTTTTACTACTCTTCACATTTGTGAATGTTTCTTTTTTTAATATTTATTTATTTATTTATTTATTATGTATACAGTACTTTGCCTGCATGTATACCTGCAGGCCAGAAGAGGGCATCAGATAAAATTGTAGATGGCTGTGAGCCACCATGTGGTTGCTGGGAATTGAACTCAGGACCTCTGGAAGAGCTGACAGTGCTCTTAACCTCTGAGCCACCTCTCCAGCCCCTGTGAATGTTTCTTACCCATCCAGAGTAATTACATGTAATACTGAGATCACCCAGTATAATACTGAGATCACCCAGATTGTGAGACATCCCCCCCCCACCAAAATGACCACCAGGACTCCATACCCGACGTAACATACAAATACAGGCTCAGAGCTTCGGATCACAGTCCTTCTTGAGGCAGCAGGATAGGAGAATGATACCGGAGCTTCAAGGGTAATGGGTTTATAAGGGGAAAACTGTAATTGGGGGTGAGGGTTACAGGAAAGTAAGGAAAAAACCATAAGCAGGGTTTGTGGGTCTCAGGGAGGTTAGGTGGAGGCCGAGTCTGGAGGGGAAGTTTGTTTTTTAAAAAGATTTATTTGTCATATATACACAGTGTTTTGCCTGTATGCACACCAGAAGAGGGCACCAGATCACAACCAGATGGTTGTGAGCCACCATGTTGTTTCTGGGAATTGAACTCAGGACCTTTGGAAGACAGGCAGCACTCTTAACCTCTGAGCCATCTCTCCAGTTCCCTTTTATTTTTTATTTTTTTTAATCTCAGAGGAACATTGGGAGATAATTGCTTCTGGAAACTGCTGGAAGGTTTAGTTTATGGTAGTGCGTGGTCTTTCCCGAAACGCAGGAAGTGAAGTCACCTGGAGGACAAGTTCTCATATAGAACATCATAAATTGTAGAATATACATTACATATAGAATATAGCATTAATTCAAGTTCCTACCTTCGTTCTTTAGTCATAGGGTTTTCCCCAGGACCAGTTCTCTGATGCTGACTTAAATATGAATAACTGTTAAAGACCATGGCTCGTGTGGTAGCCACTTCTGTTTAGATAAGCCACAACGGCCAGGTGGTGGCGCAAGCCTTTAATCCCAGCACTTGGGAGGTGGATGCTGTGAGTTTGAGGCCAGCCTGATCTATAGAGGGAGTTTCAGGGCAGCCAGGGGTACACAGAGAAACCCCGTCCAAAAAACAAAAAGAGAGAAAGAGAAAAAGGTAAGACAACGTATGGAGGAAAGAGTTCACTTGGCTTACATTCCGAAGGGCAGTGTGCATGGTGGAGGAAACCTGGTAGCAGGCGGCCAGAGCAGGAAGCTTGCAGAGCACATCTCCATCCTCACGCAGGAAGCAGAGAACACAGCAGAAGTGGGTGAGGCTATAACCTCCCAAGCTCCACCCCCAACAAGACTCCACTTCTCAAAGGTTCCCCAGTGTCACCTCAAACAGCGCCACCAACTGGAAAACAAATGTTAAAACACTTGAGCCGTTTCTCACTCAAACCATCACGCCTGCAGGCTTTCTGGAGCGGATGGTTTGGTCTCCATTAGCTGGACTTCATAAAGGCTTTGCAGCATGCTTTCCAAATGTAGAGGTTTTTAAAAACGATTTATTTATATTCTGTTTCATGCGCACTGGTGTTTTGCTTGAATGTACGTCTGTGTGAGGATGTCAGATCCCTGAGACTGGAGCTACAGTTTTGAGATGCCGTGTAGCTGCTGGGAATTGAATCTGGCTCCTCTTAGCCGCCGAGCCATCTCTCCAGCTCCAAAATGTGTTGTTTTTAATCACACACAAATTCCTTGGTGTGTAGTAAGGTCTGAGTGACTATTAGAGGGTCCTCTGTGTTTTGCATTTCTAGGGTTTTCTCCCGATGTTGAGTAAGGATCAAGCTTAGACTGAAGGCTTGGCTGTATTCTTTGTATTTTGAAGGGTTTCTGTCTAGTACGGAATGTGGAAGATGCGGACCCAGGGATAACTGTCACTGCATCTTATATTTAATACTATGGGTATGGGTGTGAGCACACGAGTGAAGGTACTCACAGAGGCCAGAGACACCAAATACCTTGGGTCTGGAGTTACGGGTGGCTGAAGGTGCCTGACGTGGGAGCCAACCCTTCCCCACAAGAATAGAACTCGTTTTCAGTCAGTGAGCCATATCTCTTGCCCATCCTAACGTTTTTTCATTTGATTCAAGACAGTTTTCTAAATTATTTTGTGATTTTCTTTAAAATCTCTAGTTTATTGCTCATTTACACTTTTCAAATAATTACTGATTTTTTGATTTTGTATTAGTTTCACTGTGGCTAAAAATGTGTGATTAGTTGGGCGTGGTGGCGCACGCCTTTAATCCCAGCACTCTGGAGGCAGAGGCAGGCTGATTGCTGTGAGTTTGAGGCCAGCCTGGTCTACAAAGTGAGTCTGGGACAGGCAAGGCTACACAGAGAAACCCTGTCTCAAAAAAACAAAATAAAAATTTCAAGTTTATTTAGACTTCTTTTAGGCCTTAAAAATATGGCCTGTGGCCAGGCATGGTGGGGCACGCCTGTAATCCCAGCACTTGGGAGGCAGAGGCAGGCGGATTGCTGTGAGTTCGAGGCCAGCCTGGTCTACAAAGTGACTCCAGGACAGCCAAGGCTAACACAGAGAGACCTTGTCTCAAAAAACCAAAAAAAAAAAGACCTGTGATGAATATCTGTGCATTAAAGGTATAGTTTCCTGTTGTTTGCATACCGTTAGGTCAAATGCCCGCACTGGCCTGGTCCGTCTCTCCCCCAGTCTCCCTCTCCTTGTCCCTTAGCCTTCCTTTTCTCTCTTTCTTCTTGGCCACTGTGCTCTGGCACACAGCTGTGCATGTGTGCATTTTAATGTCTCACCAGAGCTTTAATCTCCAGCCCTCTCTCCAAGTGCCATGGTTACAGGCACAGAGCACCACCAAATTGGGCTCGCTTTATTTTTGGTTTTTCGATACAGGGTCTCCCTGTGTTGCCTTGGCTGTCCTGGACTCACTTTGTAGACCAGGCTGGCCTCCAACTCTGCCTGCCTCTGCCTCCCAAGTGCTGGGATTAAAGGCGTGCGCCACCATGCCCGGCCTTTCTTTTCTTTCTTTTGTGTGTGTGTGTGTGTGTGTGTGTGTGTGTGTGTGTCAGGGTACTAATGAGAAGGCTGAGGCTACTTCACTATTGCTGTCTGTGGCTCCCTTGATTTTTCCCTCAATTGGTGCTAGATTCTGAACCTTAACAAGGATTTGTCCCAAGGTTGCTTATCACTCATTCTTGCCTGGCTTGAACTGGAAGATTTTCAGCTACAGGTTTGTTTGATTAGTCTAACACACTCCTCCTTGCTATTTTCTCTTTCAAGAACTACTCTTTAATTTCGAGCTCTCACCAGCCCCTTGGCATGATCATGATGATAGCCACCTCACTGGTAGTGCACACTTTTAATCCCAGCACTCAGGAGGCAGAAGCAGAAGAGGATCTCTGTGAGTTCGAGGCCAGCCTGGTCTAAAGAGCGAGTCCAGGACAGCCAGGAATATCACACAGAGAAACCCTGCCTCGGAAAAACCAAACCAACCAACCAAAACAAAAGTGAGGCAGGATCAGGTGGGTCTTCTGTAGGGACATTCAGACAAACCAAACGCTCGCCACGCAGGGGACCCTCCACACACAGACATGACACCGCTAATCTGTTTGGAAGCAGCTGTTTGGGCTACCGAACCGTGGGCAGTTTTACCGTTTTAAGTGTTTTCCTCGAGAGAACCACGCGCACGGGAAAGTGCGGTCGTTTTTTTTTTTTTTTTTTTTAAACGCGTCGCCAAAGTTCGTGGGGGCTCGGAGTGTGATGGTCGGAGGAAGGGTGGCTCCCAGGCCGCAGCCACGGGAGATGAGCCATAGCCTCAGATCGCAGAGCCAGGACAGGACTGAGCCTCAGCGGGGCCGTCCCTTCCCTCGGCCGGGAGTTCCGCGATTCACCTCCAAGCGCGTCAGGGCGACGCCCGTCCTAGCTCCGGGAGACCGAGCGCAGGGTCCCTGCAAGGGAGACTGTTCGCAACTCAAGGAAGACAAAACTGGGACAAAGACCACACCTTCAAGTCCCTCCCTACCGGCCCCCATCAAGGAGTCCGCACGACGCAGGCGCTGGTGCGGGAGCACGCGGTGCAGTGACGTAAGGGCGCGATGCCATGACGTCAAAGGGTGCTGGGGCGGGCACCCTGACGAAAGCGACACACCAGGAAATGTCAACGCAAGGCTGTACGCACGCGCAGTGATCAGACTAAGGGTTTGCGCTTGCGCAAAGCCCGAAGAAGACGCGGCGCGTGCGCAATGGTGTATAGGGCGATGGGCGGGGTGTGGACTCCTTCGCTATGGCAGCCCGCGGTCTTTCTCAGTCTCGGACTTCCTGACTCCTCCTGCAAGCGAGCTCTCGTGGGCCGGCTTCGCAGTCATGTACCCGCCGCCGCCGCCGGCGCCTCACCGGGACTTCATCTCGGTGACGCTGAGCCTGGGCGAGAGCTACGACAACAGCAAGAGCCGGCGGCGGCGATCGTGCTGGAGGGTGAGGCTGGGTCCGGGCCGGGGAAGCCCCACAGAGGGTAGTGCCCAGCTGGAGCGACCGGGTCTCCCCCCACCCCCGCTTCCAGGAGTCCCTCTGCCGCGTCTGGTTCTCGCGGCTTGAGTCCCGGTGTTGTTGGTTCCTCCCTGCCTAATGCCTGGTGTTCTGGGGCGGGGGACGGGGGGCGGGGGTCCTTGCCCGAGGGGCGCCGACACAGCATGTATGGTCCGATGTGTAGGGTCGGTCCATGTCTGAGCAGGGTCGTGGGGATTTCAGGAGTTTTCCTCCCGTGCACGTTGCAGCTGGCCAGATGGTACACAGTGTTTTGGCCACGTATGCGCTAGTGTGCTGCCCTAGCAATGTAAACTTTGCCCTCAAGCAAGGTGCCTCCGAATTGCTCTCCTCTCCGAATCGGTGACAGGGGTCTTTTTTTATTTCTGGCTCTTTCTTAGAAGTGGAAGCAACTTTCGAGGTTACAGCGGAATGTGGTTCTCTTCCTCCTGGGCTTTCTGATTCTCTGTGGATTCCTGTACAGTCTTCAGGCGGCTGATCAGTGGAAAGGTATCGGAAATACCAGCGGTGCTAGGGCGGGGGGCGGGGGGGGGATGCAGTCTGACGTCAGACACGTGGTTGCAATCCAGAATCCAGATGAAACAGCACCAGGAAGCATAGGAGGCACAGATTGACAAGAAATGCAGGGGTGGGGCGGGGTGGGGGATGGGGTGAGAGGTGGCAGGGTGGAGCTCAGTGTGACCACCTACCTGCTCCTGTAGGCTGCTCTCAAGATACTTGGTGCCAACACTGCTGCCCCTCTGTCAGAGGCCATCAGTCAAGAACATCAGCATTTAGTCACGTGGCCCTCCCATGTGCTCCTATGTGTTTGCCAAGGACCAGCAGGTTTCCTGAGAGGTTGCCTAGGATCTGATCCTTCTGGGCTTCTTTAAGGTTGCTGCTCACGATGACCAAGACAGTGCTTCAAGTCGCTCAAATCAAGCTGCCTGCTTACCTCCATGTAGTTCTTTTCAGTATAGACACTATTAAGTGGATAACGTTGTGAGGGGCTGGGGAGGTTGCGTGTTGTGCCATATGCTTAGGAAAGAGTTGCTTCAGCCTGGGATAGACTGTAGACCCAGCACTTGGCAAGTAGAGGCAGAAGGATCAGGACGTGAGGCCAGGCTGGGCTGATTTCTCTGGACCTTATTTATTTATTTACATTGATGTTTTGCCTGCATGTGTGAGGGTGTTGGATCCTCTGGAACAGGAGTTACAGACAGTTATGAGCTGCCACGTGGTTGCTGGGAATTGACCCCAGGTCCTCTACAAGAGAACAGTCAGTGCTCCTAACCAATGAGCCATCTCTCCAGTCCCTTTCTGGACCTTGAATTCAGTAGCTTCTTGGAGGTCTCACTACCTAAAACAAATGGCACCTGTTTAGACATCTCCTGTGGATCCTGTCTGGGCCTTACGGTGAAAATTGTCTTCCACAGTTCTGAGTGGCAGACTGGCAGAAGAAGAGAAGATGAAACCAGAAGTTCCGCCTGTCTTACCAGCTCCTCAGAGGGAAAGTGCCAAACCAGAAGGCTTTCCAGACACAGTCCCTCAGGTAAATTCCAGTAAAGGCTATATGTGGAGTTGCCACTGGGGTCTGTTTTGGAGCATTGCAAGTTGGCAAATGCTGCCTTCAAGAGACTGAAGGTTTTCTTTTCCCTGTCACATTCAGCCTCCATGCTGGCTCAGTTGAGGCTGTCTGTATAAAGTTGGGGAAAGAAGAGGCAGGCACTTGCGTCGTTTCATTCGCTTTGAACACCACCATGACGTAGCTCCTGTCTTAGGTGCTGGCTTGCCCACCTATGAGGAACCACAGAGGCTGATGGGATGGGCAGGTGGGAGGCCACCAGCAAGTAGCATCAGACAGTTGGCACGTGGCGGGGTACAGACCGGTGTGGAGGGGAGGAGAGCCGTCTGTGGAAGCAAGTGTTGAAGAAGCCAGTTTCTGTCTGGGTGGGCAGAGCAAGGCTGAAGGAGAGAGACCTCTGCCCAGCGGCCTTCTGATGGAGCTAGGCTGGGGCGTGGGAACTGGGAATCTGGCCGGTTGTGGTTCTTGTCCGCGCCTAAGGGGTGTGGACGGTGCTGAGGAGAGCCTGCAGGGATGTGCTCTGGTGGAGATGCTTCCCAGTGGAGGAAGGGTCTCCACCCAGAAGGGCCTGTGAGGAATGAGCTTAGGACCACCGAGGTGTCCCGTCTGACTGCCGTGTTGTGCCTTGGAGGCGGCATGGGGCCACTGTGGGTGGGTGACACTAGACTCACCTGTCAGGGGGGTTCTGTGTAGAAGTAGTATAGTTTGTCTAGAAGGCATTGTGGGAACAGCCAGGTCTCATTCTGGGGTACCCACTCTGTGACCTCAAGGTAGGTCAGAGGCCACAGAAGAGCCAGTTGCTGAGAGGACCGGACTCAGGTTTCTTGAGAGTCGGGGCAGTTGCCCACTGCAGTGAATTCCTCTACACCTCTGAAGCCTTTGGCTATCTTCCCCCACGCCCACATAGCCAGCACTACGCTTAGCAGATGTTGGAGGACTTGAGCTTCCCCTGTGGGTAGGGTCCTGGGCACAGGTGGAGGTTTCATATCTCTGCGCAGCACAGGGTGTCATACAAACCGGAAGCCCCGGCTGACAGCCACTCTAGGAGACTACCTCCTCAGGACTGGCTCCTGATTGAGAAATGGATGCACACTGGCATGGGACCCAAGAATGGGATGTCAGTCCTGGTGAATTTGGGGGAGCCGTCATTCTAAGCAGAGAGGGTTTATATTTTCTTCTTCAGAAAGCTTGCTGTTGCTAAGTTGCCAGATGCACACTAGAAAGTACAGGAAGGGAGACAGAAGCCAGTGTTGGCGAGCCCCCTTGCTCAGGCCGTAATGGGTAGAGTTTGGGAAGGGACAATGAGTATGCCATCCCTGGGGACTGTTGATAGAGCTTTGGGGTGACCGGGTCTGTGTGCACAGGCTAGTTTCCTCACGGAATGATGCTCCCAGGTGCTTTATGTTCTTTGGCCTGCGCCCCTTGTAATCCCCTAACAGAAAGAATGCAGCTGTGTGTGATAAACCCTTCCTGTGGAAACGCAACACACGCAATCACTCACCCCTGTAGGGATCCCACAACAGTGAAAATCCAGCTTGGTGATCCAGTGTCGTGTATTGGGGTGACTTGCAGGAGCAGAAATGACTCATGACAGCGGCATCACCAAAGCCCACCCCAGCATGGCTCAGAAAACTGGGAGCCTGGAGCACAGCCCCCAACCTGCAGGCGGTTCAACAGGTTGGGGAGTGCCCTTTCCAGAGGCCTCAGGGGGTCTAGACATTTTCCTTCAGGCAGCTGGTCTGGTCTCAGTCTTCCTTGCAGCTTGGCCTGTGTGAGGAACCTTCACTGAAGCTCGGCTTCTCTCAGAGGGCCCCACAGCTTTATTTGTTGACTCTGGCAGAGAGGGGCCTGCTGGAGCTGGCCACTTCCAGGGGCTTCTCACTGAAGGAGCTTGCCTGCAGAATGGAATGTGTCAGTCAGGTGGAAACTTCGCTGCTCTGGGGTTTCCCTGAAGCGGCCGTGGTGCCAGGTGCAAGAGGAGGAAGTCTCCTGAGTCTCTTTCCAGTGGTTCAGTGCACTGCTGCCCTCGACAGCCTTATGAGCGTGTCAGTGCTCAGCCTCTGACTCTTCTCTACAGGGAGGAGAGAACATTCTAATGTTTATGCTTTAAGTGATCCCAGTGCCACAGGTGTTTAAGTAGGAAAATTGGAACGCTAGGACAGGTATAATGTGAAGGCATGTGTTGTCACCTTATTCAAGGCAGCTTTTTGCATATTTGCTGTACTTCAGTAGATTTAATTGAGCACACACATTGGTGTTAGTGAGCCAATGAGATAGTTTTTTGAAACAGGGTTTCTCTGTGTATCCCATCAAGAACTCAATCTGTAGACTAAGCTGGCTTCCAACTCAGATTTTGACCTGCCTTTGAATCCGGAGTGCTGGGATTGGGTTTATATCATGTGCATTTTTTTGTTGTTGTTGTTATTTTGGGGTTATGTTTTGTTTTTTAAGACAGGTTTCTCCATGTAGCCCTGGCTGTCCTGGAACTCACTGTAGACCAGGCTGGCCTGGAACTCAGAGATCCGCCTGCCTTGGCCTTCTGAGTGCTGGGTTTAAAGGCGAGTGCCACCACACCAGGCCTCGTGTAAATTCTTTTTTTTTTCCCCTAGTTTTTCAAGACAGGGTTTCTCTGTGTAGCCTTGGCTGTCCTAGACTCGCTTTGTAGACCAGCCTGGCCTCGAACTCATAGCAGTCTGCCTGCCTCTGCCTCTCAAGTGCTAGGATTAAAGGCGAGTGCCACTACACCAGGCCTGATATGAGTTCTTATAGCTGGGCCATTCATTGTATGTATGCTTTACCAAATAATTTATTGAGGATATAAATAAAGCTACTGGCAAACTTCTGTGCTTGCTGCTATGGAAGCACAGAACATGTTTGGACATACACCATCCTGTTGACACCATCTGGGTGTGAGGGTGGCAGTGGGGACTCAGCC
Organism: Acomys minous; assembly: GCF_964271855.1. Classification (NCBI taxonomy): domain Eukaryota; kingdom Metazoa; phylum Chordata; class Mammalia; order Rodentia; family Muridae; genus Acomys; species Acomys minous. The sequence continues at coordinate 63,589,470 of NC_140491.1, read as the reverse complement.
CTGTGATTTGTAGAACAACATTTTCTACACTTTCCCATGGAGAGTGAGTAACCCTGGCTGTCATCCACAGAGTCTTCATCTTTTTTTTTTTTTTGGTTGTTGTTTTGTTTTGTTTTTTGAGGCAGGGTTTCTCTGTGTAGCCTTGACTGTCCTGGACTCACTTTGTAGATCAGGCTGGCCTCGAACTCACAGTGATCCACCCGGCTAAGTCTTTATCTTTGCCATTCTTACCTCTGGGGGATAGTTTCAGTTTTAAACTGTCCCAACAAGGACTCTCAACTCTTTATCCAGACCTATGCTAGCTATCTGGTATTTCTCCAAGTCTCTGAGCAGCTTATCTCTCAAGCTGCAGACTGCTAAAAATTTCCCACAGCGCTTGGTTGAGCACAGTAGCCCTCTCTCCTTTTGAGTGTGAGTTCACACTTGAGGGACAGGACAGGTGATAGATTTTGGCATGTGACTCTTGATTTTGGTTTAGAAGCGGCAACGGCATCGGGGCCCTCCCCACCTGCAGATCAGGCCCCCCAACATGGTCTCCAAGGATGGGGTGCAAGATGACGCTAAGGAGAGGGAAACAGCCCTGGGGAAGGCTGCGCAGGAAGAGGACACACAGAGGACCGTCATCAGGTACCGGCAGCAGGGGATGGGTCTGAGTGCGCACTGCCTGCCGCCAGCATGGCTGATTTTGTTTTGTTTTTTAATGAAAACTTATTTTGTCTATGTCATATTCCTCATTTGAAACAGACAGTATTCTAAAGGTGGCTTCAGTAAGTGTTACTATACAGTCACATTTTAGAGCCACATTTGGTCCATGGCTTGTTCATGGTGTGCGGTCATGTCTGAGAGCAAGGCTCTTTTAAGGAGTATGAGGAGGAGTCAAGGGGGAGGGGGGTTAGGAGGAAAGTGCCTTCTTCTCTGGGAGTGACAGCTAGTTGACAGGCACCTCCTCCTCTACTCACTTCTGGCTTAGCAGTGATGCAACAGCATATTTGGTTGTTAATTATTTTATTCCCCGAGGTCTGCCTGCTGTCTTTTACGAGCAGACACTCACAGACCCCAAATTGACCCTCATAACCTTGCCTAAGAAATGATTCCTGATAAAGGAAGTGACAGAGCTGAGATTCTTGGGCTTTGAGGACAGAAACATCATAGAGGAGACAGGTACCAGAGGAGAAAGAAAGAAAACAGAGTTGCTGCGGGATAGAAAAAATCATGTGAGCCGGGAGGAGGAACTCTGAATTTCACATGGGGAGAAGCGGCCCAGACATGGAGCATAAGCAAGTGTTTGGGGACGATGGAGGGAGGTGGCCCAGGTGGAAGTGATTAAGGTGGGGGGGGGGGGATGGGTCGGGGCTTAGAGAGTAATGCCTGCCCAGCCCGGGGGAAATACAGCCTAGCTGAAATCTGTCAGGTGTCTGTGATTTAATGGCGGGCTAATTCATAGCGCTGTAATAATTTTAGGCTTTTGGTAATTAAAATTAATAGCCTATGTATTTTCTGCAGCACAGCAGAATGAAAGGGCATGGCTTGGTCCCCTGGACTGAGCTGACACTTGTCGGCCCAACAAGTTTCTTGCTTGCAGCACCAAGAGGCGCCTCAGTCTAGATGGCGCTGGGCCTCATCTCCTGCTCACTGTCACATTTGGAAACATCAGGTGCAGCTCTGCCAGGGGGCGTGGCCTGAGCTCTCCACCTGCGCGGCTGTTCTGAGGGTGTAAAACCTGAGGTCTTAGGCTCCTGAGCACATAAGGAGACAGTGTGGAAGCAGCAGTGTAGGAAAGTCCCAGGGAGAACAGTAGCCTGTTGCTCTTGTTTGCAGGAGGAAAAGGTTTGCTCCCAAAGCCAGTGTCTGATTCAGTTTATAATGTGCTCTTTAAAGACAGGGGCTCTCTGAGGGGAGGGGCCGTAGCTGAGCCTGGGCCCAGTGCTGCTCAGGTTACTGAAGGAATCCTCTGTGTTCTTGCTTCCCCTGCATGTGCTAAAGTTGAAATGACAGAGAAGACTAGCCTGGCCCTGTGTAAGGATAGCATGCAAATCTTTGGAGCATTCTATACTACAGAAAACACAGAAAAAAGCCAGACATGGTAGTGCACACCTTTAATCCCAGCCCTTAAGAGCTAGAGGGTGGTAGATGCCTGTAAGTTTGAGGCCATCCTGGTCTAGATAGCAAGCTCCAGGCAAGCCAAGAAAAAGAAAAGAAAAAAAAGAGGGGGAGGGGTCCTAAAGAGATAGATTAGATAGAGGTTAAGAACATTTTCTTGGGGCTGGAGAGATGGCTCAGAGATTAAGAGCACTGTCTGCTCTTCCAGAGGTCCTGAGTTCAATTCCCAACAGCCACATGGTGGCTCACAGCCATCTATAATGAGATCTGGTGCCCTCTTCTGGCCTCAGGTGTACATGCAGGCAAAACACTGTATACATAATAAATAAATGAATCAATCTTAAAAACAAAAACACTTGTTACAAAGGACCCAGGCTCAGTTCCCAACACCCACATAGTAGCTCACAGCAATCCATAACCACAGTTCTGGGGGACCGGACACCCTCTGACTTCTGAAGGCACCAGGCACACATGTGGCACAAATACATGCATGCACGCAAACATTCAGTACACACACGCACACACGCACACACGCCTTTAACTCTAGCACTCCAGAGGCAGAGGCAGGCAGATCTCTGAGTTCGAGGCCAGCCTGTTCTACAGAGTGAGTCCAGGACAGCCAGGGCTGTCAGAGAAATCCTGCTCAAAAAACCAAAAAGGGAAAGAAAAAAAAAATAAAAGGCCTTTTGGTCCAGGTTTACCCAAGTGTCATGTGGCCAGCCTCTGCCTCCCCAGATGCAGTATCCGTGAGTCGAGACACTGCGAGTGTAGGCAGCTACCCTGACTTTTGTGCCTGCCTTCCCTCAGCGGGGTTGCTCCCAGGTTTCTTTACAGAGCTGAGGACCTCCTCTTACTCAGGGCTATGGTCTGGACTCTCTGTTAGAGCAGCCCTGGGTTGTCTTCGCCACATCCAGGTGGCTGTACCCAGGACGAGTTCCATGGTCCAGATAGCCTGTGGGGTATCAGGACGGCTTGGTTGTTTTCCTGTCCCTCTGCTGTGGCTCCCACTGAGATGAGTCCCTCTGGGAGTGGGCAGGCCTTGTCCTGGGCATAGTGTGGGGTTAGGAGGGTGTAAACAGCAGCCCCTTGATGCCTTCCTCTTCTCCCCTAGCTGGCGGGGAGCAGTGATTGAGCCTGAACAGGCCACTGAGCTCCCTTCAAAAAGAGCTGAAGCCTCCACCAAAGCTCCTTTTCTGTCAGTCAAGATGTGGAAAGAGCCAGGTGAGTTCTCCTGCCCCCTCGCCTCGTGAGAGCCTGTGCCTGAGAGCCTGGGGGTTAACACTCTCCTCCCAGGTCAGCACCTCCCACCTGACATCTGTGCAGTCACCCTTCAGCACCCGTGCTGTGTGCACAGGCTTGTTACAACCCTTGTGACATCTGTGGCTTCTTAGCTGCCCTAGTTCTTTGCCTGAGCACTGAGCAGCCAGACAAGATGCCTGTTTGAGAAGTTTGATTTTGCCATCCTGCTCCTGGGCCAGGACGTGCCTTAGCATAAGACACACAAGATTAAAGTCATACATTTTAAGAATAAAGATACAGGCCAGGTGGTGCATGCCTTTAATCCCAGCACTCGAGAGACAGAGGCAGGTGGATCACTGTGAGTTCGAGGCCAACTGGTCTACAAAGCAAGTCTAGGACAGCCAAGGCTACACAGAGAAACCCTGTCTTGAAAAACCAAAAAAACAAAAAACAAAACAAAACAAAAAAACCAAAACCAAAAACGAAGAATAAAGATTCAGTAAAAATAATTTTTTATTGTTGTTTTGTTTTTCAATTTTTTTTCTTTTTGGAGACAGGGTTTCTCTGTGTAGCCTTGGCTGTCCTGGAACTCGGTCTGTAGACCAGGCTGGCCTCGAACTCAGATCTGCCTGCCTCTGTCTCCTGAGTGCTGGGATTAAAGGTGTGTGCCACCACTGACTATCGTCAATAAAAGTAAATTCTTTGTTAAAGAAAAGAGACACAAGTGTCCCTTAATGTGTCAACTTACTTGTAGACCTCACAGGCCTTTGGGCCAGTGTGTGGTCACTAGCACTGTAGCCTTATTATTGAGCTCTGCTCGGTCCTAGCCTTGTGCTAAGAGCTCTGTGTGTACCAGCCCGTTTCCATTCTCATGGTGTCTGACCTGTTTCTGTTATAACCTTTGAGGTAAAGGATGTTCACAGAGCTCCATTGGACATACAGGAGCTGAGCCTCTTGAGTTCCAGCACCAACTGGTCTGGACACATAGAGACCGCTGTGTTAGGAGTGGTAGGGTCAGGCCATGTCTGTCAGCAGGAACTGTAGAGCCTAGTGGGAAGAGGCGTGTGGTGTAACACTGCACACACTGCCACATGCGCCCTAGTGTGAAGAGGAAAGCTCCCCAAGGACATGAGGCAGCACCTGCCTTGTTCTCATGGGACGCTGTTTGCCAGTTCATCTCTTAGGATAATATTCCCAAGCACTGGTTCCCGCTTACTGCTAAGTTCACATCACACACTCCAGGCCCTGGTGCACCATGGGAGTGCTGTCCTCTTCCCCTTGGGCAGAGAGGGGCCTGAGGTCCCCGTGCTCTTGAGTGTAGCCTGTAGATAACACGCTGCTGTCGCTGTGTGTGCCGCTGAGGGCCTAGCTGTTGGCTTTGGCCGCCTGCCGTGTTTATCTGCTGCCCTGTGACTCACTTCTCATGGCTCTCCCCCGGGATCCATCTCTCTGAAGGCTCACGGCTGCTCTTGGGAAGCCCTGCCTGCCTCCAGAGTGGGCAGGACTGTCCACTACCACTTGTGCTTTCTTCTCTCCAGTCCCCCCAAATGAGCGCCAGAAGGGGGTGATTGAGGCCTTTCTCCATGCTTGGAAGGGTTACCGCAAGTTCGCTTGGGGCCATGATGAGTTGAAGCCTGTGTCGAAAACCTTCAGTGAGTGGTTTGGCCTGGGCCTCACCCTGGTCGACGCCCTGGATACCATGTGGATTTTGGGTCTGAAGCAAGGTAATGACTCCTTTTTTGCTTGGACTGAGTTTCCACGTGTAACACATAAGTCAAAGCAGTGTGTAAGGCCCCTCCATGTGGGCCATGCATGTGTAACACATAAGTCAAAGCAGTGTGTAAGGCCCCTCCATGTGGGCCATGCATGCGTGACATCCACGTGTGACACATACGCCAAAGCAGTGTGTAAGGGCCCCCTCCATGTGGGCCATGCATGTGTGATGTCCATGTGTGGCACATATGCCAAATCAGTGCTGCTCCATTGGACTTTGGTTTTCTCCTGTCCTGGATACAGGAAAACGTGTGCTTGGTGTGAGTGGGGGTTGGGGTCAGAGGGTCAGGGCCTGTTTTCATCCAGCCACTCAATTGGCAGCTGTCTTTATCTCCCGAAGAGCTGAGTGTGGCCTGGGGATCTCATCCAGGCTGCTCTGACACAGCTGGTACAGTAAGGGGCTGGACTTGCCCTGCCTCTATCTCCAAGAGGGCCTCCTTAGGTTATGCACATCCCTTTAAATTGGTAGTGTGTGCTTTCCTCCTTCCATGTGGGACCATGTGGGTCCCGGGGATTGAACCCAGGTCATCAGACGTGGTGGTGAGAGCTTCACCCACTGACCGTCTCACTCACCCTGTGTGCTTTTTAATGGCAGGTCTCAGCCGTATAGCTGAGAATACCTACTTCCACTGCATGCTGCATCATGCCTGGATTTTTTTTTTTTTTTTTTTTTTTTTTGATTCTAAAAGACAGTGTCTTGGGGGATAGAGAGATAGCTTAATGTTTAAGAGTAGTGGCTTCCAAAGGACCAGGTTCTGTTTCCAGTACCCAGAAGGCAACTCACAACTGTAGATATAGACACACTCACACAGTATACAGACATTCATACAAGCAAAACATGCATACCTGTAAAATCTCAAAATACATAGGTTTGGGTTTGGTTTTTCAAAACAGGGTTTCTCTGTGTAGCCTTGGCTGGGCTGTCCTTTGTAGACCAGGCTGGCCTCGAACTCACAGTGACCGGCCTGCCTCTGCCTCCTGAGGACTAGGACTAAAGGTGTCTGCCACCACACCCCACTAAAAAAACAGGGTCTTAGTATATAGCTTTGGCTGGCAGATATGTGTGTAAATTTGTTTTGTTTTGTTTGCTTTCAATCTTTCATTACACAGAATTTAACGAAGCCAGGAAGTGGGTGTCACAGAGGTTAAATTTTAAGAAAAATGTGGACGTCAACCTGTTTGAGAGCACCATCCGCATCTTAGGGGGCCTGCTGAGCACCTACCACCTGTCGGGGGACAGCCTCTTCCTGAGAAAAGCTGTGAGTGTTCCTGGCTGGGCTCACCTGGGCAGGACAGATAGTAACCCCTCAACAGCCCCCTTTATCTCCCTGCCAAAACCCCAGGCCATCTGCTTCTAATCGTTTCTGTCAGGGCTGCCTCCCATCCATAATCCCAAAAAACTTGCTAATATTCTGTATCTCCTCCCATGAGGAACTTCAGAGTTCCTCCTCTGGGCCACGTGGCTTTCTTCCTATCCCATCCATGGTGACTCTCCTTCTTCCTCTTCCTCTTCCTCTGTCCAGTCTCTCCTTTCTCCCAAGATTCCGTCTGCCCAAAGCCCGGGAGACCTTCACTCTGTCCCTTCCTCCTGCCTTGCCCAGGTGTGTGTGTGTGTGTAGATATGTATATACACACACACATATATAGTTCTTTCTTTCTTTTTTTGTTTCGTTTTGTTTTTTGAGACAGGTTTTCTCTGTGTAGCCCTGGCTGTCCTACACTCACTTTGTAGACCAGGCTGGCCTAGAACTCAAGAAGATCCACCTGCCTCTGCCTCCCAAGTGCTGGGCTCTTGTGCCACCAAGCCTGGCCTCTGCCCAGGTATATTTATTCAGCCAACCAGGGAGGCAAGGTTCAGGGCATTAATAAGATCTCATGAGCCAGCAATTAGCACCAGAATACACCAGAGCAATCTCCAGCACTGTCTTGTACTTTGGAGTGGAGGAGCTGCCACAGCATTGTCCTCTGCTGCTGTGATGTTTTGCTGTGTGATGGGTGTTAGAGAGTCTCAAACTACGTTTCTCCACTTGCTTGGGTGCAGCTGGGTGACAGGTGGGCAAAACCACTCTAATTTGAATGTTTGTTGTGCTTTGATGCTAGGAAGATTTCGGAAACAGGCTAATGCCTGCCTTCACCACACCTTCTAAGATTCCATACTCTGATGTGAACATTGGCACTGGATTTGCCCACTCACCACAGTGGACTTCAGACAGCACGGTGGCAGAAGTGACAAGCATTCAGTTGGAGTTCCGGGAGCTCTCTCGGCTTACTGGAATTAAGAAGTTCCAGGTAGGGGCCTGAGGGACAGCTCAGCATTAAGAGCACTGTCTGCTCTTGCAGCAACCCAGGTTCAGCACCAGCAACCATGTGGTGGCTCACAACCCTCTGTTTTGTGCTTTTTTTGTTGTTGGCTTGTGCATTTGTTTGTTTGAGGCAGTTTCACTCTATCACCCTGGCTCGCCCAAAACTCACTATATAGACCAGGCTAGTCTGGAACTCACAGAAATCCACCTGCCTCTAGAGTGCCATATGAGTCGCCACCCCAGGCCCTTAAAACAATCTGTAACTCCAATTTCAGGGCGCCTGACACCCTCTGCTGGCTTCCATGTGCACTAGGCATGCATGTAGGCAAACATTCATATATAAAATAAAATCTTCGAGGGGCAAAACAGAAATAAAAACAAAAACAAAAAACACCAAAACAGTTGCAGTAGGATGGGCAAGTTCTAGCCAGAAATGGTTTCCCTGGGTCTGTGTGCTTCTCACAGGTGTAATTGCTATGGGGTTTTGTTTTTTGGTTTTTTTTTTCCCCCTCTGTGTCAATTTCATTTTTTTAAAGTGAAAAATGTTAAATAATTTATGTGGGGGGGGGGTGTACTTGCTGAGGTATGTGTGGAGCTAAGAGGACAACTGAAGTGAACTCTGTTCTCTTTTTTTTTTTTTCCCCTGAGACAGTGTTTCTCTGTGTAGCCTTGGCTGTCCTAGACTCACTTTGTAGACCAGGCTGGCCTTAAACTCACAGCGATCCACCTGCCTCTGCCTCCCAAGTGCTGGGATTAAAGGCGTGTGCCACCACGTCTGCCCGGCAGAGCTCTGTTCTCTTTGTACCTTTATACACGTGCTTCCAAGGCTCAGCTCAGGTCTCAGGTTGCATGGCAAATGCCTTTACCTGCCGGGCCGTCTGATGGGCCCTTACTCACCTTCAGTATCTCTGTTATATAAAACCATCTGCTAATAGCCTTCCTCGTCTTGTGAAGTGGGAACTTGGGCCAATTAAAAGCTGTGCTTCCGTTGCCCAGCCCCTGTGAGCTGCAGTCTCCTGTCTGCCTCTGGGAAGGGGTACGTATAAGGGGCTTGTGTGGGTAGAGTCCCAACTCTGCCCTGTCCTAAGGCAATTGTTGGGGTTCCAATCTTTCCCACACATGACGGCCTCACCATGGCCGTGCTGCTCCTGGGGATGCTGCTGTGTGTGTGGCAGCAGATCTGTGACACAATGGCCATGCTGCTCCTGGGGATGCTGCTGTGTGTGTGGCAGCAGATCTGTGACACCATGGCCGTGCTGCTCCTGGGGATGCTGCTGTGTGTGTGGCAGCAGATCTGTGACACCATGGCCGTGCTGCTCCTGGGGATGCTACAGTATGTGTGGCAGCAGATCTGTGACACCATGGCTGTGCTGCTCCTGGGGATGCTACAGTGTGTGTGGCAGCAGATCTGTGACACCATGGCCGTGCTGCTCCTGGGGATGCTGCTGTGTGTGTGGCAGCAGATCTATGACACAATGGCCGTGCTGCTCCTGGGGATGCTGCTGTGTATGTGGCAGCAGTTCTGTGACACCATGGCCGTGCTGCTCCTGGGGATGCTGCTGTGTGTGTGGCAGCAGATCTGTGACACAGATGCCCTGTCAGCTCTCCAGCTTCATCACTTGCACTGCACTTGCTGATGACATGGACTCTTGTTCACTGTTTCAGAGAACCACAAACTGCTTTCCACTTGCGCCATTTGACTCCACTTTGTCCACATCCTCAACAACACTTACTCCTTTGAACAGATTCTCTATGAGCAGCTAACGTGACTGGTGTGAGGCAGTGTCTCACTGTGGTTTGACCTGTATTTCCCTAGTGTTCCCGATGATGAACGTCTTATCCTGTGCTTATATTACTGCTATGGAGAGCCATCTATCTGAGTTCTCTTGACCTTTGCCTCTTCCTATTAAGTTTTAGGGATTAAACTCAGAGCCCTGCACACTCTTGCAAATCCTCCAGCACCAAAGCTGCACCCTGCATTGCCTTTTAGCCCACACGCTAAATGGATTGGTATTACTTTGTTTTGTTTGGGTAGGAGCTGTGAGTCTTACAACTTTATTCATTCTCTTTTTTTTTTCTTTTTTAATTCTGTCATACTGCACATGCCTACTGCAGTTTCCTCTCCCTGCATTCCTCCTAGTCTCCTTGCCATCCCCCCACCCCCACCCCACCCCCAGATCCACTGCTCTGTTTCCCTTCAGAAAAGAACAGGCCTCCCAGGGAAAGCAGCTGAACACAGCATAACAAGATACAAGACAAGGCACAAACCCTTGTGTCAGGGCTAGACATGGCAACCCACCAGGAGGAAGAGGGTCCCAAGAGCAGGCGAAAGAGTCAGACACACCGCTCACTCCCCAGTGTTATGAGTCCCACATAACCCTAACCTACACAACCACAACACACACGCAGAGGACCCAGTGAAGACCACGCAGGCTCTGTGATGGCCGCCTGAGTCTCTGTGAGCCCCTGTGAGGCCTGCTTACTTGGTTCTGTGGGCCACGCTCTCCTGGTGTCCCCAACCCATCGGGCTCCTACCGTCCTTCCTCCCCCTCTTCCGCTGTGTTCCCCGAGCTCCAAAGGGAGGGCCCGGATGGAGATCTCCAGTCTGGGCGCTCTCTCCACCTAATGTCTGGCTCTGGGTGTCTGCGTCTGCCCCCATCAGCTGCTGGAGGAGCCTCTCTGGTGACAACTGGGCTTAGTCACTGATCTGGTGATTTGAAATTTCTTGAGAATTATATGTAAGTTTTAGAGTGGGCTCTTTTTGTTTTGCAAAAAGATACTGGTATTGTAAGAGCGATTGCATTGACTTTGTAGATTCCTTTGGGAGCCTGGATACCTTAACGGTTGAGGCTTCCAACTTACGAACATAAGAGGCTTTATTTAATTATACCAGTTTTTTGTTTGTTTTGTTGGTTGGTTTGGCTTTGTTTGTTTGGGTTTTTTGTTTTTGTTTTTAAGATTTATTTATTTATTATATATACAGTGTTCTGTCTGTATGTATGCCTGAAGGCCAGAAGAAGGCACCAGATCTCATTACAGATGGTTGGGAACCACGTGGTTGCTGGGAATTGAACTCAGGACCTCGAAGAGCAGCTGGTGCTCTTAACCTCTGAGCCATCTCTCCAGCCCTTGTTTTGTTTTTTGTTATTGTTTTGAGACAGAGTTTTTCTGTATAGCCTTGGCTGTCCTAGTCTCACATTGTAGACCAGGCTGGTCTTGAACTCACAGAGATCTGTCTGCTTCTGCCTTCCTGTGTGCTGGGAATATAGGTGTGAGCCACTGCGCCTGGCTTCTTGTTTTGTTTTTTTGAGACAGGGTTTCTCTGTATAGCTGTGGTGTCCTGGAGCTTTCTCTGTACACAAGGCTGGCCTCAAACTCAAAGATCTGCCTGCCTTTTGAGAGCTAGGATTAAAGGTTTGTGCCACCACTGCCCAGCTGTTTAAATCAATTGTTTTGGTTTTTTGGTTTTTTGAGAAGGTTTCTCTGTGTGCAGCCTTGGCTGTCCTGGACTCATTTTGTAGACCAGGCTGGCCTTGAACTCAGAGAACTCCACCCCGCCCCCTGCCCCCCCCCCTCCCAAGTGCTGGGGTTCAAGGTGTGCACCACCACGCCCGGCTATATCAGTTTAAATACCTTTCTTCAGTGGTGTTTTGTTTTGAGACAGGATTTTACTATATAGTCCTAACTGGCCTGCAACTCACAGTCTAGACAAGGCTAGTCTCAACGTAACAGAGGTCTGCCTTCTGTTCGCTCACCCACCCCTTTCTTCAGCCTTGTATAGGTTATTATTGAAGTCTTGTACCTTTGCAATTGATTTCTAAATATTCCATCTTATTCTTTATGAAATATTTGTGATTTTTCTCACATACAGCTTTTATTATATTGAGATGGTCCCCTTCTTTGGTTTATTTGGTCTTTTTGTGGTGCTGAGGATTGCCAAATCTAAGTCCCAATGCACGCTAGATAACCACCAAGCCGCAGTCAAACCCAAGGCAGCTCCTTTTTACTTCCCTGTGGTTGGGCGTGGTGTTGTTGTTGCTGGATATCTTTACCACGAAAGGCGGCAAGAGTTGGTTTTCTCCTAATGGTTCTGGGGTTTTTGTTCATTTGTTTGTATTTGTTTAGCCAAGGTCTCGGTCTGTAGCCCAGGCTGATCTTGAACTTGACACAGTTCTCCTGAGTTACAGGCCCGAGCTATTGAGCGATCATCCTGTTGGTGTTTGTGCACTTAGTGATTTTCCTGTGCTGAGCCACCATTGCATGTTGAGTCATGAAGCATACAGGTTAACACATTGCTAAATGCTCACTAGCCTGCTGCGGAGGGTCTCTGCATCCACATAGGTAAACACACCGGTTTAGTTTTCTTCATGCAGTGCTGTCGTGTGGCTTTGGTGCTAGGGCACTGTTGGCTTCAAGGAAGTGTTCCCCTTTCCGTTTCCCATTGGGAAGAATTGACTGGAGTAAGCCCACTTTCCCCTTGTCTGCCACAGGAGGCCGTGGAGGAAGTGACAAAGCACATCCACTCCCTGTCTGGGAAGAAAGACGGGCTGGTGCCCATGTTCATCAACACGAACAGCGGCCTCTTCACCCACCCGGGAGTGTTCACCTTGGGTGCCAGGGCCGACAGCTACTACGAATACCTGCTGAAACAGTGGATCCAGGGTGGCAAGAAGGAGACACAGTGAGGCCTGGTCCACTGCCATGCTGCAGGGCCCCAAGCTCCTGTCCCCGCCCTTTGCTAGGCCTCAGTAGTGGTGCAGGGGGCTTGGCTCCTCTACATGACCTACCTCCCAAATGGCATGGGTCGTTCAGCAAGGCCCATCGCATCAGTGTTCGCGTTGGCAGGTGCTCAAGGGCCGGAGCTGTGACTGGGGCTGTGTGTGCAGTATCTGCTCCCTGGGCAGGGCCAGGTCTAGAGATGCCATGTGTGGGTCAGGGTTAGCTCTGAGGAAGACACTGCTATGGCCGTGCTCAGAGGAAGCTGACTTGTGCTACTTGCAGGTTGCTGGAAGACTATGTTAAAGCCATCGAGGGCATAAAAGCGCACCTGATACAGCATTCTCAGCCCGGAAAGCTCACCTTCGTGGGAGAACTCACCCACGGCCGCTTCAACGCCAAGATGGTAAGTTGTGTGGACCAGCAGAGCCTTTAGAAAGCTGCTGTCTTCTTTGTGACTTCCAAGGCCTTAGCATTTGTTTGTCAGAAGTAACAAGGAAATCTGGCCATCAGCTCCATGCCATGGCCGTGGGTTGACCTTTGCTGCCTGCTTTGACCTATTCTTGTGATAGTTCCCAAGCGGAGGCCCCACATAGCCTGCAGTAACAGGCCTGGGCTCTCCTGGGCCGGCTGCCTTCCTGGGTTTCTCTCTGGCTCCTGAAGTGCATCGGGCCTCTGGAGGTATTTGTGGGCAGGTTGGAGTGATGGCCTGTGGGTTTCAGGGCACAGTGCTTAGCCTGACCCCGAGTCAGGATGTGAGGGGTGTTGCTTAGCCTGGCTGCCCCTGGGGCTTCTCCCCTCCAGGTAGGCCCAGGGCGCTTGGCAAAGTGGCACAGGCCTAGGTCGCGACGTGAGGAGACATTTTGATTCCAGGACCACTTGGTGTGCTTCCTGCCAGGGACGCTGGCTCTGGGCGTCCACCATGGCCTGCCAGCTGACCACATGGACCTGGCTCGGGCACTCATGGAGACCTGCTACCAGATGAACCGACAAATGGAGACAGGTCTGAGCCCTGAGATTGCACATTTCAACCTGTACCCTCGGGGAGATCATAAGGATGTGGAGGTCAAGGTGAGCTGGGTGTGGGCTGCCCTTGGGCAGGGGCGATGCCAGCAGGGGTGGACACTCCATGAGCCTCTTGCTGTCCCCTTAGCCAGCTGACAGGCACAACCTGCTGCGGCCAGAGACCGTGGAAAGCCTGTTCTATCTGTACCGGGTCACAAGGGATCGCAAGTACCAGGACTGGGGCTGGGAAATCCTGCAGAGCTTCAATAAGTACACACGGGTGAGCTGTCGGGCACCTCTCTGTGGTCTTGGCTGGTGACGGAGCTCAGGCTGGATCTACCCTTGAGACTGCTGTGCCACAGATGGGGAGGAGCCAGCATTCTGGGGCCTCTAGTTGGCTGCTCCGTGGTCATGTGGCCTAGATAGTGTAGTCACCCTGCTGAGCTTGGTGGTGTCAGGGCCCTGTTGTCTTTAGAGGCATAGCCATGTCCAGCGTTTCTGGGCTCTCTCAGGACCCAGGGTTTTCTGAGAAGGGTCTCTCTCTCATGCTCTTGGTCTATGAAACCTGCTCAGTGACCCTCACCCCGACCCTCCCCAACTGGGATTCATGGCCAGCCTTGCCCTCGCTCTTCCTGGGAAGTGGTCGGGAAAGGGGTATGTGTGGTCTAGGTGTCAGCAGGTCAGAAGCCGAAGCCTCTTTCCTGTGCCTATGCTGGCTTATGTGTAACAAGCTAGACCCTGGACATGGCCTGTGGCTGTACCCTTTCAGCGGTGGCTTCTGCCTGTTCAGGGCTTGTTAGCCCTGGAATTGTAGTTGACCTTGGCCATTCTTTGGGGGGTTGCTAGGCCTGAGCCTACCCTGGGGCCGTATATGTGGAGTTAAGCAAGTAGCCCCAAGCTCTGCCAACCCGTGTCATCGAGGCTTTGGCCCTTGTGCAGGTCCCCTCAGGTGGCTACTCTTCTATCAACAATGTCCAGAATTCCCACAAGCCTGAGCCCAGGGACAAGATGGAGAGCTTCTTTGTGGGAGAGACGCTGAAGTACCTCTACCTGCTGTTCTCTGATGACATGGAGCTGCTCAGCCTGGACACCTGTGTGTTCAACACAGAAGCCCATCCCTTACCCATCTGGGCTCCTGCCTAGAATAACCTGGCCTGGGGACCGATGGAGGGCCGAGGTGGTCCTGTTGGGTCTGAGACCTTCTCAGGGCCCACATAGCTCTGGGCAGCCGTCAACGTGTGATGCTCCTGTCCAGCTCTAGGTCCCACCCGTCTCAGCTTTTCCTGACAACGGTGGGGGGAGCAGGAGTGAGATGACCAGGTGTGGGATTCTGGGGTTGAGGCTGACTGGCCTACCAGAGCCTTTGACCCCTGGGACATTCCTGCCATGACTCCTGACTCCTATGCCTGAAGGACCCTGCCGGCTGGCTGCAGGCAGCCTCGTGGTAGTCCCAAGACTTCTTCTCACCCCCTGGGACCACTCAGAACCCCAGTGCCTGTATTGAGTTCAGAGTGACAGCTCAAGTCAATGAGGTGCCTGCCGGGCTTGGCCTGACAGCCTGTGGAAGTCCTGACTGACTGATCCTCAGATTTGGTGGGCTGGTGTGACCTCGAGGGGCCTTCTGGCTCTAGTGTTTACGGGTTGGACTCAGGGATCCTCCTGGCCACCCACCCTACTGGGCTGGCAGGGGTTAGAAGAGCAAATTTGTCTTATTCCCAGGATACCCTGTTATAATGTGACTTCTCAGCTGAGATGAGAGTGGACTTGCCCCCACTGTAATGGGCCCTGTGTCAGGGAAGGAGTGCTATCTGTGGACAGCAAGTTCTCTGGGTAACATCTCAGTAACTGCCCCTAAAGTCAGAACTTGTATCCACTTTAGGTAGGAAGAGCTGAGAAGAGCAGGCTTTGGGGATGCTCTGGAAACAGGCCAGAAGGCTTGGTTTGTGCTGGTTCAAAATGGTCTGTGAAGGTCACCTGCTGGCTGATAGAGGCAGGACACCTGCAGCGTCATGTTCCTTTCTTGTAGTGAGACTTTTGTGCCTTGGGTGTCTGAGCCTATGGACACAAGGGTGGAGTAGGCCCTGTCTGAGATCTGTTGTTAGCGGGCTCTTTCTAGGCCCCTAAGAACAGAGCGATCCCACACAGCACAGTGTAGGGTAAATGGAACCTAAGGCACCTTGAGGCTCTGGGCCTGTGTTCCCTGTGTACCCCAAAATCTGGAGGTTCAACACATTCACTCCCCATCTGCATCTGAGCAGCTTTCACCCTGTGCCTCTGAGGCACAGTAGTCACCCCTGGGGGCTGTTGTCAAACACTTGTACCCCAAGCCAGCTCTAACCCCAAAGGTGTCTACAGAGAAGGACCTGCCTGATGAAGTGTCATGTGTAGAGGCTGCCTGCCCATGTTGGTTGATTTGTCACCACGCTATTGTCCTGTCTAGGAGCCCCACAGGCTCGTGAATGGGCAGGTTCCAGCTGGGGGCGGGGCGGGGCCTGAGCGATAGAGAAGTGTGTCTTCTTCACCTCCTGCCTTGGTCTCCCTGATGTGTTCTGGAGGATGTGGCCAGTGCCAGAGGGACAGCAGATGCCCTGTGGCCCTCTGAAGAGTTGCTGTGGGTCAGAGTGACTGAGTAGAAGATGTCCACAGAGCTGGGGGCCACACTTAAGTGGACAGCGTGGGAATGGTCCTGGGAGGGGAGCCTGGTCTCCAGTAAAGGCAGATTTCCCTCCCTCTCACCCTGAAGCACGGAACCTCAGAGCTGGAGTCTCTGCTTTATTAAATGTCTAACGTCCCACCAGGCTGCCTGGCTCATCCCTCCGCACATGGACACACCTGGCCCAACCATGTTTATTCAGTTTCTTCCGTCCACCAGCTGCCCCTTGCTTAGAGTCCACCCTGGCAGATCACTGTGGATCTGGACTGTCCTGTCCGTCTGTCAGGGGTAAGGCAAGCTGTTCTGTGCCACAGTTGATCACACAAAACAAGGGATGCCTGGGTCCTGTTGCATCTTAGCTGGAAGGGTATGGCTTTGGTCTGGCTGCCTCTACCCACTCACGAATGAGGGTGGCTTCCAGCTTCCGCACCTCCGCAGCAGATGGGGGGTCTTCCGAGTGAGATGCTCTATGGAGCAGACACGTGGGGGTGGGGACACTCAGGGGGCAAGCTTCATGCCCGTCTGGCCCACATTCCACCCCTGGCCGAACTCACGCAGAAAGGGACCCAGGTAGGCTGCACCTCACTGCACCTGAGGTCTAGGTGATGCGCTCCCCCGTGGATGGTGACAGCGATGATTGATGTGCTCAGGTTGCTCCGGATCTGTGGGGAGAATCAGGCATGTGGCCTGTGCTTTAAGCCACTCCTCTCCTACCCTGGCCCCTGACATGATAGCCAGCACTGTCTGTTGGGTGCACGGGAAGCGATGAGCTTACTGCACAGCTTCAGATAGCTCCATTGGAAAGAGAAGGGGAGATGGGAGGAGCTGGGTGTGAGACTGCACTGAGTGACAAGGGAACGCAGCACCCACGAGAGAGGAGAGGGAGCCCGAGAGTGAGTTTGCAAAGGCAGCAGTTCTTTGAGGTCTAGCAAAGTGGGCAACAACAGACACAGTCAAGCATTGCCAAGGACACCAAGCCACGCCCGGACTTACCCCGCCCCCTGCCCAGGGGTCTAGATCACCATTGGAGAAAATGATGTTGCTGGCAGTTTTAAGGTCTGAAAGGAACACAGCAAGTGACGGTGAGGTATCCAGTATGCCCTTTAAAGCTGGGGGCTGCATCTGAGGGCTGCAGAACCAGCTTACCGACAGAGGGGAGGACCCTTCCCAGCCCCTAGCTCCCAGTCACCAGCCCAGCCCTTTACCGCCACCCCAAAAGCTGGTGTGCAGCCAGTCAGGCCGGGGCCACACGCCCCATGTGTCCAGGCAGTATTGCTGACGGAGTTCATCCGAGAAGGGAATTTCAGGGAACATGTCTGTCACATTGTTGCTGTCAAAGGTCAGATTGATCTCCGTACAGGCCTGCAGGTACCCCACAATGAAAAGACAGGCTATAGTCACACACCCCACCCCTAAGCTCCCCTATGTCTACAAACCTGGTAGTCCCAGGCCTTGGCGTCAGAGCCAGTGCCACAGCCAGTGGGGTCAGCACAGCTTTGGTACATCCGGTAGATGTCATAACAGGGCTCCGTGCCAGAGGAGTTGTAGACCAGCCCTGGATAGGATTAATGCTGGGACCAGCTCAAGCACTCACTGCCCACCCACCATGGGAGGAAGGCTAGTTGGTGTAGGCATGCCTCACTGAGGACAGCACTTGGGGCCTGTGGAGCAGGTGCCACCAGCTGGCCTGGCTCCTGTGACAGCCCAGAGATTCCTCTCACATGCCCGGCACCCTGCTCGACAACAGGGCGGGACGGGCACGCAGAGCTTTGTGGCTAGGGACTCCGAAGGCCCTGGAAACTAGGATGTGCTCCTCGGGGGTAGCTATGCCTGTTCCTAGGGCTGCTGGGATGTCAAGCCACCCACTTCAGCCTCTGCCCAGTTGCCACAACGTATATCCTTCATGCCAGAAGCTGTCCTGGGTCCTCTACTGCGTCTCAAATAGCCTACAAGACCAAGCCCCAGGTCAGGGCTACGGGTCCTTTTCCTACTCAACCCCGTGCCACTGTTAAGAGTCTCCGCTCTTGCCCCATGAAGGCCAAGGAGTACACTCACCTGCCAGTGCTCGCAGACCCACGATCCTCTGGCTCTCACTCAGCAGCCGCTCACAGCCTACCTAGAGGAAAACAGCAGAATAGCTCAGTGGAAGCCTCTTACTCAGCTTGCCTCCTCTGGTCCCAGAATGTGGTGAGGGCTGCTAGCCTACACGGACAAAGTACAGAACGGTATCTGAGGATCCCACACCCAGGGAGAGCCATCTCACCCTGACGGGGTTGGCAGGAAGATGCCCCAGGAAGTCAGTAGGATATGGGTAGTCCATCATGGCGAGCACAGTAAATGCATTCCTGGCAAACCCAAAGAGCTGGGTCAGGTCCTTAGGGCTGGCAAGTGGCTGGCAGGTACCGAAATTCCGGCTGATGGTGTCATAGGCTGGGAAGAGACGGGCCAGAAAACGCTGAGGAAGCTGCCAGCAGATGGGAAGGGTAGGAGCGAAGGCCCAAAGCGGACACCAGGTGAGGAAGGACCCCCTCACCTCCCTGGAGGAACAAGTCTTTGATTTGCTGGAAAGCGTCCCGCACAGCCTGGGCGCACTTGGGACTCTGGCCGTAGAAGTCCTGGAGAAGAAACCGTGGTCACTGCCGCCGCCACTGTAATACCCGCACCAGCCTGGGGTAGCCAGGACCCTCACTCACCGCTGTGACATCTCGGAAGAACTGGTAGGAGCTGCCAAGGCCTGCAACAGCTACGACAGGAGCACTGGCCGCCAAGGCCCCAGCCACCAGGTGGGGATACTTCATCCTCATGTAGGCGCTCAGCATCCCCCCATAACTGGGGGTGGGGGTGGAGGCACAGGGTTATGGTGTGGGAAGCTTCCATGCTCAGTCCCCGCCAGCAGCCTCAGCCTGTCCTCCAAGCCGAGGTTCCTAGGCTGAACCAGGCTCCTCCCCTTCCTCTTTCCCTGCTCAGAAGTCCCAAGGGTGGAAAGTGGAACCTGAAACTTTCAGGCCCACGCATTCTGACTCCAGGGCCAATGCAGACACAGCCTTCACTGTGGGTGCCCTGCCCTGGCCCAGCATGAAGACACTGCTGAGACAAAAATCAGAAAGGGGAGTGTCCCACTAGTGTGAGCAACTCAGCAAACACAGCCTGGGGGGGGGGGGTCCACTCAGGGAGGCCTTCCAGGAAGTGGAGGCAAAGCTAGACGCAGCCCCACCACATAAGGGGTTCAGGCCTGAGCAACACTGGGCCCAGGCAGCAGATGGAGACAATGAAAGAGACTTTGGCCGGCCCTGTATAGGGTGTCACATGGTACGATGGGGTGCGGGCAACAGAGGCAGGTAGGGCTCCTTCAGATCTGGTGTGGGGCCAGATCTAGCTAAGCATGCCTCTGTCTTGAAGAGAAATCAAGTCCCTACCTTCCTCCAAAGGCTATGGTGGGGGCATCCTGGGCCCCGAGATCCTGCCGCAGGGCCTGGAGCAGCACCGCAAAGTCCGCCAGTGCCTGCTCCACAGTCAGCAGCTGTGTGTATCCCGGCTCTGTGGACTGCGCCCCGAATGGAAGCGATCTCCCGTAGTACCGCTGTCGGGAGCAGGAAGGGACGGCTAGCCATCGCCTCTGCACTCCCCACCTCCTGCACCTCGGGGACTGCCAGGAACTGTCCCGGTACCCACGTGCTCCGCGAAGACCAGCAGGGCCTGCTGCTGCGCGGCCAGTTCCACCAAGAAGCCAGAGTTGTTAGCAAAGGACCAGATGTCTCCCTCGTTCCCTGTGTAGAAGAAAATGGGCCCCTCGCCCATCTTCCAGAACTTATCTGTGGGAAGTAAATGGGTTTCCGTTCAGGCCGGGGATAAGCAGGCAGGGAGCGCGCTGCGGGACCAGCACTCACCTGACACCAGGTACCGCTGGCCGAAGGTTTTGTTGCCGAAACTCTCGAAGTTGAAATGGTCCATGTATTGCTCAAAATAGTTCTCCCGAAAGCCGGGGTCTAGATATCTGTCCGCTGAGGGCAGGTAGGGAGGCTCAGGGGCTGGTAGGGATCAGCCGGGATCCGGGGAGGTCAGGAGAGGGGGCCGGGGCGGGGGCAGCCAGTCTACACTCACCTCTGGCCTGGAGGCTGCACAGCCCCAGGGCCAGGAGCAGGACCAGGACCCAGGAGGAGACCCCATGGTCCACAGGGACGCGGGGCTGGAAGCTCATGCCTGATTCCACGATGGGGCGCTCGTGGTCATGTGACCTCGGTCACGTGACAGGCGTTCCGGGCGGGGTGGTCTCACGTGACAGCCTGGTAGGGCTGCCCTGTCGTGGCTGGATTCTAGCTGGAGGACCAGGCTAGTCTCCTTCTCGCATCAGCTTCCGGGTCTTCTGAGCCACATCTTAAGGTTTCCCTGGGCTCCTACCAAGATGAGTACTGTGAAGACACAGGAAGTAGACAGACAGACGGCCACCGCCTGTCGGGACCCTGTGGTCTCCCAAGTGTCCAGAGTACCACAGAGTGAAGGGAGGATACTGAAGGGGGTGTTGGAGCCCCACGTGCCCCATGAGCTCGTGCGCGGAACTCCTTCAGTCTGTCAGCTAAGCTGTGCCCTGGGCACGGAAAGCTGAGCTGGGCATCACCAGCATCCCGGCCGCAGCCCTCAGTTCCGGTCAGCACCCAGGAAACTAGGACAGTTCTGTATGCCCTGAGAGAGTGTCTCAGGAAGGTAGGGGTGCTGGGAGCTGCAGCGGAGGGACAGTGTCGCTGAGAAAGGACACCGAGCTTATCTGAGCTGCTCTGTTCTCCCGCCTGTTGGAATGGCGCCCTCATCCCAAACAGAAGGGGGGTGGGGGCAGAGGGGCAGGGCTTCTGTTGGAAGCTGCCCCGGGGACCCAGAATGCGCAAGGAAAAGAGAGAACCAGTTTTATGTTTCTTTTTTAGTCTTTTGAGGCAGGGTTTCTCTGTGTAGCCTTGGCTGCCCTGGACTCACTTTATAGACCAGGCTGGACTCAAACACACAGAGATCCACCTACCTCTGCCTCCCTGAGTGCTGGAATTAAAGGCATGCGCCACCACCACGCCTGGCTCCAGTTTTCTCTCTGACACCTGGAAGAGGTGAAAGGTGTACAGAAGTTGGTGACTTGGAGTGGCTCAGCCATGAGCGGAACATGTCCATCCAGCCTCGCCACAGTCCAGTGGGACTCACAGCCTAGAGCTGTGGAATGCTGGGAAGCCCTAATCCTATGTAGCCGCCTACCTTTGTCACTGCATGCTGGGCAGAGTCGGTGTTGCGTTCCCAGTCAGACCTACCTGTGGGATGTCATTAACTATAAGCGGTGTGTGTATCTGCTGGCGCTCTGTATTTACACAATTTCAGTAAAATTTCACATCCTTCCTGTCCTTGCGTCTCCCTTTGAATTCATGCCGTGTTGCTTCTTGGCTCCTGCCTGTTGTCTGTTTATGCCACCCACTCGCATATGTCTTTTGAATGCACTAATGGTGTCTCCTGCGACATCACATGGGTCTTTTGTCATCATGTATGTCTCTCTTCCTTTTTATTTTAGGGTTTGGTGTCTTGGAAAATTTCCATGAGTCATTATCTCCCTTTTTTGATTAAAGGCATTAGATATATTTATATTATACTATACTATAATATTATATACTATTTTATTTTATTGTTGTTGTTTTTCCAGACAGGGTTTCCCTGTTTTAGCCCTAGCTATCATGGAACTCTTTAATTTTTAAAAAAATGTATTTTGCCTATATGTATGTATGTACCACATGCATCGTCTGTTTCCTTGGAGTCCAGAAACCTCTGGAACTAGAGTTAGAGATGGTTGTTAGTCTTCACGTGGGTGCTAGGAATCAAACCAGGGCCCTCTGCAAGGACAGCACATGCTTTTAAGCAGGGAGCCAATCCTCTATCCCCTATCTTCTCCGTGTGTGTGTGTGTGTGTGTGTGTGTGTGTGTGTGTGTGTGTGTGTTTCCCTCTCTACATTTTACGGTGGGAAGTTGTACTCAGTTATCAGTGCACTGAATTCTAAGTTGGGTATTTTACCCTCTTCTTTCATAGTTCTTACTTAAATAAGTATCTACTTAAAAGAAATTATTTTATTCTTATTTTATGTGTATTGGTGGTTTGCCTGCCTGCTTGTATATCTGTGTGAGGGCATGAGGTCCTCTGGAACTGGAGTTTAGACCGTGGTGAGCTGCCATGTGGTTGCAAATCCTTAACACCCCCTCCCCCCAGCCTTGGGCAGGAACCTCCCATCCCTGATATATCTCTCTCTCTCTCTCTCTCTCTCTCTCTCTCTCTCTCTCTCTCTCTCTCTCTCTCTCTCTCTCTCTCCCCCTGGCTTTCCCCTTTCAATGGGTGGTCGTTTTTGCAGTACAATACCTCTCAGCTGGAATCGCTGGCCCCTGCTTTTTGTTTTAGGCTGATCCTTCCTCCCTCTCAGCCTATACTAAGACCTTTATCAGTTTGTAGAGATAAAGTCTCAGTCCGGTCAAGCATCCCAAGACTATTTCACCTTGGCCCCCGACTAAGGCAAGATTACATTCTCTTCACAAAAATTTACCTTTACTTTATGTGCATCGGCGCTTTGCCTGTATGAATGTCTATGTGCGCATGTCAGACCTTGGAGTTAACAGTTGTCAGTGAGAGAAGAAAGCGCAGAGCCAGCGAAGAGCAAAGCTTGGAGCCCAGGGCGGAGGGGGGAGGCGGGAAACACAGGGAGGGGGCGTGGGGGGGAAGGGGGGTACCGCGGGGCGGGGTGATGCAGAGCGCACAGAGCCTGGGAAGGGACTAATTAACATTCAAAGGAAGCGGAACCCAAGAAATGCTGTTAACACCTAAGAAAGCACAGAGCCTCTTGAGCTAACACGGGACAAATGGCTTATCTAAAGTCCACACAGTTCTTTACAACGGACTTAAAAGAGACTAAAGCTCACAACTAGGACAGGGATAACATTATCTGATGGCAACTGACCCGCCCCCCGGAGATGGGGATTATACACTCCCCTGAGCAAATGGCGAACAGAAGAAAACAAAGAAAGTTAAACTTTGAGTGGTCTTGGCGCCTTTCCTCTCTGTCGATTGGACTTTAGACGCCCCTCCCCAACCCCCCACCTCATCCCCGGTTCTTATAAAAAGCTCCTCAAGGGGGCTGGAGAGATGGCTCAGTGGTTAAGAGCACCGCCTGCTCTTCCAGAGGTCCTGAGTTCAATTCCCAGCAACTGCACGGTGGCTCACAACCATCTATAATGTAATTTGATACCCTCTTCTGCAGATAAAGCATTCATATGCAATAAATAAAATAAATAAATCTTAAAAACAAACCAACAAACAAAAAGCTCCTCAAGCCGTTGCCTCAGCTCTCTCCTGAGACCTTCGATTTGTGGGATCGGGTGCGATACAGCACAGAGCAGAATTAAGGATGCCTCTTGCTTTTACAGCGGTTTCGTAGTTTTCTGGTTCTTTTTGGGATCAATCTGGGTGTAGCATCAGCTGCCATGTGGGTGCTGGATTTTTTTTTTTTTTTGAGACAGGGTTTCTTTGTGTAGTCTTGGCTGTCCTGAACTCCCTTTGTAGACCAGGCTGGCCTCGAACTCACAGAGATCCACCTGCCTCTGCCTCCCAAGTACTGGGATTACAGGCATGTGCCACCATGCTTAGCTTTATGTGCTAGAATTTGAACTCAGGTCCTCAGGAAAAATCAATCAATGCCCTTTACTGCTGAGCCATCTCTCTAGCCCACCCACCATTTATTTATTTTATTTTTGTTTTTTAGAGACAGGGTTTCTCTGTGTAGCCTTTGCTGTCCTTGCTTTGTAGACCAGGCTGGCCTGGAACTCCCAGGGACCTGCCTGCCTCTACCTCCCGAGTGTTGGGACTAAAGGTATGCACCACCACACCTGGATCCCACCATTTAATTTTTTAAATTCTATTTATTTATTATGTATACACTTCTCTGCCTGTACGTACACCTGCAGGCCACAAGAGGGCGTTAGATCACATTATAGATGGTTGTGAGCCACCATGTGGTTGCTGGGAATTGAACTCAGGACCTCTGGAAGAGCAGTCAGTGCTCTTAACCACTGAGCCATCTCTCCAGCCCCCACCATTTAATTTTAATAAGTGTTTTGGTGTTTTTGTTGTTGTTTGTTTGTTTAACCTCAGGCAAGTTCTCACTGTGTGGCTGTGGCTGTACTGGAACTTGCTCTATAGGCCAGACTGACTTTGAACTCCCAGAGATCTGCCTGCCTCTGCTTCCTGAGTGCTAGGATTAAAGGCATGTACCTTTTATTTTACTTATTTACTTATTTATATCAAGTCTTTTTTTAAAAAATCCTTATTATGTATACAGGTTTCTGTCTGATTGTATGCCTGCACCCCAGAAGAGGGCATCAGATCTCATTATAAATGGTTGTGAACCACCACGTGGTTGCTGTGAATTGAACTCAGGAAGAACAACCAGTGTTTGTAACCACTGAGCCATCTCTCCAGCGCTATGTCAAGTCTTTCTATATAGAGCAGGCTCTTTTGAACTTGTAGCACTGCTGCCTATGCCTCTCAAGTGCTGGAATTACATACATGCACCACCGCACTGGCAAAGTGTTGCTGTTTTGCTTTGCAGTGCGGGGGCTTAAACCTAGGCAAGCACTCTACCACTGAGCCCAATCCCAGCCTGGTAGTTGTAGTCAGTTGTTCATTTGTTTTTGTTTTTCCAAGACAGGGTCTCTCTGTGTAGCTGGCCTGGACTCACTTTGTAGACCAAGCTGTCCTCGGACTCACAGCAATCCACCTGCCTCTGCCTCTTGAGTGGTGGGATTAAAGGCGTGTGCCACCACTGCCTGGCCTGTAAATAGTTATTTCTAAACTACCCTTTGGATATGAGGATGTCTGTGACCTTGATGTTAATTTTTGGGAGTGAGGGGAACCTAATAATTGTTTCCAATATTGCTGTGACCTCAGGCTTTGGCATTTATTTTATAATTATTTTGTGCCCATTTGGGTGACCACGGGGTTTTGTCATCCATGACCACTCATGAGTCCATGAGCATATAACTGGCCATCTGACTGTGACATCCTCTGCACTGAGTTACACATCTCGCGCTGAGTGCCTTACTCAGAGTCCATACTGTCCCAGGTCTCAAGGCTGATGCTCTTCACTGGGCTGGCCCGCCTGTAAAGCATGTGCTATGGACCACACAGACCTCACTTTGGCAGGGGAGTGTTCTGGCAGGCATATTCTCCATTTGCGTGTGTCTTCCAAGAGGTCCCTGCATGACCCTTGAAACCAGTGTCATTGCTTTGTAACACATGTCTGACCACTTGGATTCCTTCCTTTCTTTGGGACTCAGCCTTATCCTGGGGAGCAACTGTACTAAGTCTCTTGCCAGTTCTGTATCTTTTAATGCCCCATATGTTGATCGAAGGTATTTCTCAAATAAATGTAAGGAGCCAGGTGAGGAGCTGCACCCTTTAATCCCAGCACGCAGGAGGCAGAGGCAGGTGACTGTGAGTTCAAAGGCAGCCTAGTCTAGATAGTGAGGTCTAGGGCAACCAGGACTAGAGAAACCCTATCTCAAACAACAAAATTTACCTTCTAAAGCCTCCCCAAGTGCTGGGATTATAGGGGTACGCCACTACACCCAGCCGACAGGATCTTTTAATGGCTCGATTTGTTCTCACTCTGCTCCACTGTGAAGTCCTGTGACTTACTTATGGTTTATATATAGTCCAATGTTTAGATCCTGCACTGTCATGTTCCCAAATAGTTCCACCAGCCTCTGCAGTTACATAGTCAAAGACCAAAACCTGTCATGTCCTGCTTATGGACAACCTGGACGGTCTGTGAGTGACTGCTCTCAATTATACCTTAAAAAAAAAAAAAGGCTTTCAAGACAGGATTTCTCTGTGTAGTCTTGGCTGTCCTGGACTTGCTTTGTAGAGCAGGCTGGCCTCAAACTCACAGAAAACCATCTGCCTCTGCCTCTTGAGTGCTGAGGATTAAAGGCATGCGCCACTACACCCAGCTTCAATAATAGCTTTTTTTTTTTTTAAATAAAGGCTTATTATGTAGTCAATATTCTGCCTGTATATATGCCTGTCCACCAGAAGAGGGCACCAAATCTAATTAGAGATTGGTTATGTGTGTTTGCTGGGATTTGAACTCAGGACCTCTGGAAGAGCAGACAGTGCTCTTAAACACTGAGCCATCTCTCCAGCCCGACAATTTACCTTTTAATAGTTTTCTCAGAAGCATTCTTTATTTTATAAGTTGTTTCTGAGGTTGGAGGAATGAATGTTCATCTGTGCTTTCCATTGCTGTAAGAAATCACATCCACATAAATTCAAGGCTATATTAGCCACATATGGTTTTAATTTTCCTATTTGTCCTTCTGGCCCTATACACTTGACCCATCTCGCACTTTGTTTTACCTGAGATAATGAAAAGATGTTAAAAGCTGCCCAACTCCATTTTGTTAGAAACAGCCTAACTCCATCCCAAAGGCCACCAACTCTGGAAAATTCCCTGCCAGAGGGTCAAGCTCGCCTATATTAAGCTATACTCTGTCTGCACCCTTGTGATCTGTCATTCAATGATGTCATAACTCATACTTTGCTATCTACATTCCTGGTTACACTTTGGATGTACCCTAAACACTGCCAGGCACTTTCAAGGTTAGCTAGAACTTCTTGTTAGCAGTAACTTGAGGCAGAGCTGAGCACCTTGCTCCACCATCCACCCCCTGTAGGAGACAATTGTGGATTTCACCTTTAAATATGCAACGTGACTTCCCCTCACGCACAGTTCAGATCCAGAAATGGCCGCCTCCCTGACCTCAGAAGATAAAGCTCTCATTTTAAGCTTCTGCGTGTGAAGTGAGTTTTCTTGGCTTCCACCCAAGAAACCCAACAATAAGATTCCAACCCCTAGAAGCTGAATATTTACTTCCTGAAGTAGCCAATCTGGATGCCATGATTTTGGTGACATTATTGTTCCATCTGCTTCTGTGTCTACTAAACCTTCAGTTTCAATGTCATTTATTTTTATTTTTAGCTTAGGTCTCTGATCATTTATAGCACTTTGCCAATACATTTGTTTTGTGATCTTCCTTGAATTTTTTTATTATTTTTTTTGGATTTTTGAGACAGGGTTTCTTTGTATAGCCTTGGCTGTCCTGGACTAAGTTTGTAGACCAGGCTGGCCTCAAACTTACAAAGATCTGTCTGCCTCTGACTCCCGAGGGCTGGGATTAAAGGCATGCGTCACCACTGCCCAGCTTCCTTGAATTTTTTATCTATTGAAGCTGTTCTGTTCTTGTTTACATCCAGAGTCCTGTTGTTTTTAACAACAGGTATTAAGTCTTTAAATTGCTCTGTGGATGAGCGTCTAAGCTTACAGGGAGTGACTGAGTTGAATTGGATGGTGGGGCCTGCGAGGCCCCCTGGGCATTTCTCAAAGGCAGTGTTACCTTGCCTGTCCCTTGCTGATCTGCACCTGTTAGTCTAATGCCCTTGCCATACCTCCTGCATACTCCAGAAGGCTGGGCCCTCTTTTTGGATTATCTCTAGAAAAAACATTGGTTCTAGGAAAGCCTTGCCTACAATCTCTTTTCAAATGGCCTTGCTTACCAAAAAAACAAAACAAAACAAAACAAAAACAAAAACAAACAAACAAAAAACCTGCCATTTTGATTTTTCCTAAGTCTTTTAGAAATTACTTCTCCTATCAGCTTAGCATCATAAACATGAGCTCCAATATTAGCCGCATCGCTAATCCATTCCTCTACTGGCTAATCCAGTCCTTAACTAGGACTTCTCTGACTACTGAATCTGATACTATTTTATTTATAGCTGAAGTCACGCTTTGTAAAAATTCATTAAAGGCTTCTTTTGGACCTTGTATAATTTTAGTAAATGACTCAGACCTCTTTCCCGATTCGTCAACCTTATCCCAAGCATTTAAAGCTCCACACAGTATCAAGGTGTGAACATCAAATTCAAGCTGCCTTTATACACCAACAGTGTAGATACGGTGTCACTACTGCCATAAATGCCTTGACTCTGTGACTTCTGCACATGATCACATGACTCCAAAGGATTTAAGTGTTGTGTCCTGTCCTTCTTCCTGATTATCCACCCCTGCCTCCAAGTTCTATGGTGTCTTTTCTGCTGGGACTAAAGGAATGCACCATCCCTCCTGGCTTGCTAGATTCCTTTCCTAAGAACGGAATCCTTTTGATCATAGCAGGAGTCAGGTACAAACTAAGCCAGCAACACAGACCCTCATGTTATGTTTTCCATAAAGTCACAGGCTATCTTGACTTCATCAGCTGTAATTCATTAGGCACTCTCCCCTGCCCAGGGTCTCTCAGTGTAGCCCTGGCTGTCCTGGACTCACTTTCTAGACCAGGCTGGCCTCGAACTCAGAGATCTGCCTGCCTCTGCCTCCCAAGTGCTGGGATTAAAGTCTGAGTCATTAGGAATTCCTGATTTTGTTGTTTATTTTGTTTTTTTCCAGACACGGTCTGTTAGCCTTAGTTGTCCTGGACTCGCTTTGTAGACCAGGCTGGGCTTTAACTCACAGCAATCTGCCTGCTTCTGCCTCCTGAGTGCTGGGATTAAAGGCATGCACCACCAAAGCCCACTTGGAATTCCTGATTTTGCTTGGTGACCATGACCACTGGCAATCATGGGTTCCTTTATTATTAATAATTAGTTCCTATTGCCAACAACTTTCAGATTACATACTTTGTGTCATACAATGATGGAGGTCATAGAATGCCTAAGAAAGGGTAAAGAGGCTTCAGGGTTCAGAGCTGAAAGCAAGAACAGGGAGGAGATGCTGTGACCAGGCCCACACAGGCCAGAGGGAAGCAAGGCCCTTAGCTCCGATGGCTTCCTGGGCTGTTGAGTTTGGTGGGTACTTGAGGTGGACATACAGTAGGCTCCTACTGTTTGAAACGCGTTGGTCCTTGTGAGGCTCAGTCTGAAGTCTTCCACACAGGCCCAGCCTGCTTCCTCAGAAGACGAATATGGCACCTAAGGCCACTGCTAGGCCATTCCCATTACCCCTGTGGGCAAGGGGTGTGACAGGCATGTTTTACTAAGGCCCCATGGTTTTGGGATCTGTGCTGTAAGCCAGACTACTCAGGTTTGCTTTACATGTGGTTCCAGATAAATGCTCAAAGCTGCAAAGCAGAACCAATGGAGTAGGGGGTAACCTGCCTTATGTTTTCTCCGGGCCCAACTACATGGCATTTGTTCGTTGAGACAGGGTCTCACTACGTAGCTCTGGCTAGCCTAGAACTCCCTATGTAGACCAGGTTGACCTCAAACTCAAGAGATCTTCCTGTGTCTGCCTCCCTAGTACTGGGATTAAGGGCGTGTGCCCCCATGTCCAGGTTCCAGCTGCGCCATTTACAGTGTGCAAGCAGCCTGTGCATTTCAGGACACCTGAAGGACTCCCCATATGACAAGCCTGCTTGCCCTCTGGCTTCTCAGAATTTGAAAACCCTATTGGTCTCACGTCTCCTTCTCCAGGTCACACAGCGCCTCCTGCTGGTTGTCTATGTCCCTGCGTACAGGCCCAGCAGCGCCCTCAGGTCACTGAAAGAACAGGGGTGTATGGAAAAGGGAAGTGCATGTGGGTGAGCCACCAGCTCAGCGACAGAGGCTTTCCAAGGAGTGTCCTACGTCCTGGTGGAAAGCTGAGAAGCATGAAGGGTTTCTTGGGCAGCCTTCTGTCCCCAAAGTCCCGTCCCTTGGATCTACCCATCTCCACCTCTATGCCATGAAAATGGAAAAAAACAAAAAACAAAAACAAACCAACAAAACCAGAGCACTTTGTCAGGAGGTTCAGATGTCCAAGGCCAGCCTGGGACGCACAGACCCTGCCTACCAACACCTGCAACCTGGATTTATTGCAAGTGTCCAATCTGTGAGGGGGAAAAAAAAGTCCATTCCTTCAAAAGCCAGTAGTCTCTTCAGGACACTATGGGGCTGGGGGGTGGGGGGGTGGGGTAGGGATTGACTATGGAGAGGTGGCCTGAAGGGGAGCTCGGTGGTGGCGGGATTGAATGAGGGGTACACTAACATATCACTGCCAGTTTGGTATT
This sequence comes from Acomys minous, assembly GCF_964271855.1. Lineage (NCBI taxonomy): Eukaryota > Metazoa > Chordata > Mammalia > Rodentia > Muridae > Acomys > Acomys minous. The sequence goes on along the minus strand of NC_140491.1, from coordinate 63,559,578 downwards.
CTTATAATCACATAAGCTACCCTCACCAGGGAAACGGGTGAAGGACATGGAGACCTCCTTGACTTTTTTTTTTTTTAAACTCTTTTCAAGAATCCACCCAACTGCCGGCTTCCTCAGGAGGATCCTAAGATTTTGATGTCCCTCCCTCTGCTCTCTCCGGCCCCAGGGACGCTGGCTTGCCTGTGCAGCAGGAAGAGAAGGTGCCAGGACAATACCATCTGCTTCTGAGGTCTACAGCAAGACCAACACAGACTTCTGCATGTTGGTTCTAGCACTAGCAGCTGTGGGCCTGATCCTGCCATCTTTCCCAGATCTGGGACCCACTGTTTCCACCCCATACGGTGAATACACTCTTGCCAGCCACCTCCTCCGGGAGAGCTAAATGCGAACAAACAGGCACCTATACTATCTGGGGCCCGGTGGCTGTAGAACAGGCTGCTTCTCCTAACCACTATTACATTACAGGGAACGGGCCCTGTCACGCTTGCCCTGCGAGTCAACGGAGCTGAGGTCAGAGACAGACTAAGGCTGGGCAGCAGAGCCAAGCACCACCCATGGCGGCTACACCTCCTTGCGAGAGCTGGAGCTCTGGGAAAAGCAACTTACCAGACCGAGGTGTGCTCCTGACTCAAAACCAGCGGCCACTCCAGAAGGCAACCAGTGTGGTTCTGGTTCTGGGGGAGGGGGGGGATATACAGCAGCCAGGCCCACTTGTGGGGGTGACTGGGAGACTCAGGTGGGGGGAAGGGCGGTATCTAGGGAAGGAAGGGACAACTGCTTTCTTCTTAGCTATGCGCATCAGGGTTTTCTTTTTTGAGACAGGGTTTCTCTGTGTAGCCTTGGCTGTCCTGGACCCGCTTTGGAGACCTGGCTGGCCTCGAACTCACATTGATCCGCCTGCCTCTGCCTCTCAGGCACTGCGATTTCCGGCGTGCGCCACCACGCCCGGCTGGATCAGAGTTTTCAAGAGGTTAACCACGGGTATCTTCTTTGGTCCCATTTAGGTTCTGCTCCCTGGTTGTGAGGGGGGTGTCTTTCAACTACACCCCCATAAGGCATATCTCCCTGTCTGCTGAGCAGGCATATGGGCTGGCCTGTGGGCCGGCAAGGCGTCTCCTGTGCTGCCTTCATGAGCAACACCTCCCGCGTTCTACCCTGAAACCTCCTCTAGTTCCATTTCCCAAGCGCCCAACCCTCTGCCTCTCGGCTGAGCTGTCCAGAGGCAGCAACAAGGTCAAAACAAAACAAGCAAAAACCACAGACAACCAGAGTCCGCGGGGGACCCAAGAGGTCCCAGCCTTGTGAAGTAAACTAGCCCACTCCCTCCGGTGTCCTGCAGGCCGGCATCTCTACTCAGGCCCAGGGCTGGCAGGCTGTGAGCAGGCAGGTCAGCACTCCAGTGGCTGCAGCAGCAGCCTGGCCTGCTCCTCATCCAGAATGAATGGAGACGGGAGCTTTCGGCCTCGCAGGTACATTTCCAACCCCTATAAACAAAGGGTTACAGTGGCTAGGAGTCCACTCGGTCCTCCCAAATCCCCTCCAGCCACCCTGAAACAGGCATTCAAGTGTTGCCCTCTTCAGGGAGGGGGAGGGTCAGCAGAGGGCTCATGTCTCTCCCTCAGGGAGACTCCCCAAAGTCTTGGTCTCAGCCTTGAATCTTTTTTTTTTTCTTTTTTTTTTTGAGACAGGGTTTCTCTGTGTAGTCTTGGACTCACTTTGTAGATCAGGCTGGCCTCAAATTCACAGTGATCCGCCTGCCTCTGCCTCCCGAGTGCTGGGATTAAAGGCGTGCACCACCACCGCCTGGCTTTGAGCCTTGATTCTTTCCTGTACCTCAAACCCCACCCTCCCCCCAAGACTTGCAAAGGCCTCCAGACCCCTCAGTCCACGGCAATTCCAAAGTCTTCACACTGCATCGGCCAACTGAATCAGTGCTGTGACCTGTCCGGGGCCCACTTCTCCCATTTTCCTCTTCTGGTTCACAAGAGCCAGACTTCACGAAACCCTGGACAGAAAACACCCGCTTACCTCTCCAGAGTAAGACACCAAGGGCGATATTTCACAGATGGCTGGAGGGTCTTCATTTGGGAGCAAGCTAGGGGAGAGAAACAGTCAGCCATTGCTCGTCAAGCCAATGGGAGGAGAGCACAGAATTGGGGTGGGGACCCCACCCAGAATCCTCAGGACATGAAGTGGTAAGAGCCTGCCCAACAGCCAGGCAGGGTGGCATACACCTGTAATCCCAGCACTCAGGGAGGCAGAAGCAGGCAGATCTCTTGTGAGTTCGAGGCCAGCCTGGTCTACAAAGTGAGTCCAGGGCAGCCCAGGCTACACAGAGAAACCCTGTCTTCAAAAACCAAAAACCAAAACAAAGAAGGAGGAGGAAGAGGAGAAGAGGAAAGGAGGAGGAGGAGGGAAGAAGGAAGAAGAAGGAGAAGGAGAAGGAGGAGGAGAAGAAGAAGAAGAAGAAGAAGAAGAAGAAGAAGAAAGAGCCTGCCCAGCATGGAAGCCACACACCAGCCCTATCTCCACAGCAAACTCCCCCCTCTGCATACTCAAACCCATACAGGCCACCTGCCAGGTGACAGCCTTGCAGAATCCCACGCAGGGTCCCCGCTCAGAGCCCAGGCAGCCAGGCCCAGCTGCAGCTCCAGCACAGCAGCAGGGGAAACAGACACCAAATGTCCTTTTCCTCTCACTGCCGGTCAAACCTACCCACATCTCTTGAGGGCGAGGCCTAGGTCTCATCTTCAAAGCTTATGAGAGCTTGTTTGTGGACATTTGAGACCCGGCCTCCCTGGTTCCCTGAGCACAACCTGAGCTTAAGAGGCTGAGCCAATAGTCACCAAGCAGGCTATGACTGGCTGAAAACACAGGCACCCACAAGCCAACTGGGACAGTAGCGGCCATCAACAGGGCCCTGGGATGGCTAACCCCGGAGCCCCTCACCTGGACTGCTCAGGAAGCCCATGGACATCCAGGAAGTGGGCCCCAGCCCGCAGAGCCCAGCGGTAGTGCTGAGCCAACAAGGCTCTTCTGGAGGTGGTGGGGTTGTCGCTGCTGGCTGTGTCAGCGTTCTTCAGTGGGGAGAACTCCTCCTCACGACACACTTCAAAGGCAACAAAGTTCCTGGTGGAGAGGAGATGGGTTCATCGCCCTGCGTCCCAGCCAGCTGCTCCGCTCTGGACAGGAAAGGGTAGGCCAGATTTCCCTGAATGGGAGCCTGTCCCGAGTATGGTGGCCTAGGAGGGCCCCGAAGGCACAGAGAGCACCTTTACTTTCCTGAGAGCCTAGGAAACATCACACCCTCCACCTCTCACTTGTCACATGTCCAGAGGCGGAGGGCACTGACTGCGTCGCAGCCGTGGGGACTGGAAGGGGGTAGACTTGTCCTCTCTGAACCTCCAATGTCCCCTCTGTCTTAGGGACAGGAACACCCACTGAGAACAGTCACCTCTAGTCCCTGAGCTGCCCCCACCCCTGCCCCGTCACCAAGCTCCCCCTCCCCCACCGTCCCTGCTGGCCCTCCACGCCCATTACCAGAAGAGAAGGGAGAAGAAGAAAAAGAAACAAGTGACTTCTACACTAACTTAGCGAACGGGAACACATCGAACACAAACTTCTCCATCTTTATCCCATTTGGTCTTGGCGGCTTTACCAGATTGCCCTCCTCGTCCACGTAGGGGACCCTCTTCACAGCCACGTGCAGCTTCAGCAAGGGCTCGAACTCCCTGGCAGCGAGAGGACAGAGAGGGTGAGGTTCAGCCAGGGCCCCCTGCGATGCCAGCCTTCGCTTCTGTCTACCCAGCACAGGGACCTAGCTACGTCTCCGGCAAGGACACAGGCTTTCTCCACGCAGCCTCGGGGCCCACAGTGCTGCCCAGGCTGATGACAGGGCGGAGGGGCCAATCCACAGAAGATAGCCTTGACCAGCGCCTCACACAGGCTTCCCAGAACGTGACTCAGGCTGGAACTGGCTCTTTTGGTTTGTTTGGGTTTTTTGTTTTGTTTTGTTTTGTTTTTTTCAAGACAGGGTCTCTCTGTGGTAGTCTTGGCTGTCCTGGACTCACTTTGTAGACCAGGCTGGCCTCGAACTCACATCGATCCGCCTGCCTCTGCCTCCCGAGTGCTGGGATTAAAGGCGTGTGCCACCATGCCTGGCTTGGAACTGGCTCTTTTGTAACACAGGAATTCTCAGTACCCCAACCCCTTGCCACTCCCAACAGTGGCCCGGCTCAGGCCAGCTCCTGCTGCTGTGGCATTCTTTGATTCAGCCTAGGCTGGGGTGGCATGGCCACCTGTTGCCACATACCTGATGACCATATCCAGGAAGCCCCTGGTGAAGAAATGGTTGCAGATGTTGCCCGTGTTGTAGAGCAAGGCCCCATCAGCCCCACGTAACCCAGCGATCTCAGGGCTGATCTCGCTGTATTCTACCACCTGGGGGATGCCATCCACCTGGCACACCACACCCACTGGCTCCTCAGGGTAGGCTTTCTCCACCACCTGCAGCCACCGAGTGTAGACTCAGAATGCTGGGAGGGACAGGGTTTGGAGAAAAGCAGAGCCAAGTGCCAAGTAAAAGCAAAGCTCGGCGCTCACCTTAGCGCCACAGTCCGCTCCCTGAAGCACGCAGAAGCCGATGAAGACTGGGTCAGCCAACCGCACCAGTATGTTGTCTACACAGTACACGTGCACAAACTCCACACCCCGCCGCCTCATGTCCTGTAGGATCTGGTGGTCAGCCAGAGCACAGTACAAGCCCCCGTTGCCATCTGCAGAGGAGAAAGGGACGCGGGCTTGATCTCCTGCCTTGTCTAGCAAACGCGCACGAGAGCCTTGTGACTGTACCATGTGACAAGTGAGGCTCCAGCCTGGGCCAGGGCCGCATCGCCTGCCTGAGCACGCTTTACCTGGGACCTGCTGGGCAGAGCTGTCCTTCCCTGTCCAAAGTGTGGGCCATACCTGGGGCCATGGCAACTTTATCTTTCCGTTCCAGTATGGCCTTGCCCTCAAAGGTCACAGCAGGCAGCATGCGTTGCTCGAACAGCACCACGTTAGCGGGGTCCAGGTGAAAGAAGTCATGTTCCTTGAAGAACTTGATGGTGGGTCCCAGAGTGAACTCACTGGTCATGATGTACCTGTGAAAGTCCTAGCAGTGAGCTGCCTGCAGGGGACTCTGGCTCAGCCCGGCAGGTGTGGCCAGAACACGCCTACTCGGGGTCTCAGTAAGGGCAAGTAGTGGGCTCGGTCTAGGGCCTTGCTAAGATTGGGTCTCAGGTCTCGGTGTGTGGCTAAGCCTGGGTCATTCAAGGGTGGTCATTCTGGGAGCTTGGCAGGGAGGACACACCAGGGCACGGTGCAGTGGGTCCCCAGTCGCTGGCCAGCCAACTGTTGAACGCGCCGGATCCGCTCTGCTTGCAGTTGGTACAGGGTCTTCTGGCTGGGCAGCCCTACTTGATACATGCCCTTGGGGTAGGTGACGCCCAGGCGAGTGCCCTGCCCACCGGCCAGCAGCAGGACAGCTACTTTGTTCAGAGCAATCTGTCGGAATCCTGGAGGGGAGGGGAAAGGCCTCTTTCACTTTAGAGAGAGCCACCACTAAGACTGCTACTGCACGGCTTCGGGGGTCTACTAAGAGGAGGAAGAGGAAGGAGCTGCAAGGCAAATAACTCCACGCAGTGCTTCCTGAGTCTGTCCCACCCCCCCCCCCTCCACTCGCTCCACCTCCACCCCTTGCCCCGTGGGCACTAACTTTTTCCGGCCGCGATGGGCAGCGCCTGTCCAACCTCCCGCCTAGCCCGGGGCTGCCTACCTTCCTCTTCCCACCGCTGGCGTGTCTCTCGGTCGCAGCGGACCGCGCTGCCCACGCGTTCTGGGGGCAGGGGCTGCAGGCGCGCCGCCAGGTCCGGCAGAGGTCCCGGGGCTCGCGCACAGGCGGCCGAAGCGCGCTGGCAGTGCTCGCGCAGCGCGTCGGGCTCCAAAGAGGCGAGCTCCGCCAGCAGCGCGGCCCGAGGCTCCGGTGCCAGGTCGGCCCAGAAGCGCAGGAGGTGATCCTGGCCCGCGCGCTGCAGCCGTGCGCGCACATCCCTCTCCGAAGCCATGCTGCATCCACGGCTGCAGGCTCAGCGGGTGCTCGTGACCTTATGACCAACGTCACGAGACCAGGCAGGCGGCGCCGAGGGGAAGGGCTGGGGGGCGGCACCTCCACCAGGGACCCCGCCCCCTTCCCCGCTTGAGCAACAAGTCCGCCCTCTTTGGCTCCGCCCTTCTTCAATTCCTTTTAATACAGTCCCCTGCCCGTTTTCCGGACCTGAATCATGGGATCTGGCCTCCCAGTATAACTCCTCTCCAGGTTTCTCACAAGAGCCAGGTCCTCTCCTCCTCTGCCCTCAAACTCAAGACCTCGCTCTCCTCCTAGTCCCCAAGGCCTAAGTGTTTCTCTCCTAATTAATTCTATCACTCATCAAACCCCCCCATGTGTGGGCGGAGCTACTTTGTCCTTGCCCTGAGGAGGTACTCAGACTGTGTGTTTTCTTGGGCTGACCAGATCTAACTAACCTTCCTGCCTGTCCACCGGAGGCTGCCCCGTAGCCGAATTATAGCATTGAATCTATCTGACAAGAATCCCGGAGTGATGGCACCTGGGCTTTGAAGTAGTCTTTTTGTAAACAGCGATTGTTAGCTGAGGTTTTTGCTTTGTTTTTTAAAGTATTGATTTATTTATTTTATATAGATGAGTGCTCTATCTGCATGTACACCTGCATGCCGAAAGAGGGCATCGGATCCCAGATTAGATGGTTGTGAGCCACCATGTGGGTGCTGGGAGTTGAACTCAGGACCTCTGAAAGAGCAGACGGTGCTCTTAACCACTGAGCCATCTCAAGATTCTCAGAGCCTTTGCGTAACTTAGTCAGGAAACATACCTGGCAAACCAGGAAGCCTTGTATGGCTGAGAATTGCTTCGGTGATGGTTCCTGCAGACAACCCCTACCTCAGATAAGAGGTTTTAGTAGGTTTTGATATCGGATATTGACTTGCTAAAAGTCCCTTTTGTGCTAGTGGGGAAAATTACTTCTGGAAAAGTGCTCTGGGAAGCTGCTGGCCTTTCCCTGAGGCTGAGAAGCATGAAGTTCACCCTGCAGTGTCTCTCTCTCTCTTTCTTCCATGATCAATCACCCTCAGTAACCCAGACAGTAGCCTGGGAACATCTCCTGGAGAGATGGCTCAGAGGTTAAGAGTTCTGCCTGCTTTTCCAAAAGTCCCGGATTCAATTCCTAGCAACGACATGGAGGCTCTCAACCACCTATAATGAGATCTGGTGCCCTCTTCTGGCCTGAAGGCATACATGCAGGCAGAGCACTGTACATAATAAATAAATCTTAAAAAACAAAAACAAAAAGAAAAACAAAAAGTCTCAGTCTAAGAGGAACCTGCTTGAGGCACCACTGGTGGTGGCACTGGGAGGAGGCCACACCCAAGCCTCCCCTCACCCACCTTGAAGAACATGGATTTTGCCGGGCTTGGTGGCACATGCCTGTAATCCCAGCTCTTGGGAGGCAGAGGGAAGCAGATCACCGTGAGTTCAAGGCCAGCCTGGTCTACAAAGTGACTCTGTCTCAAAAAAAAAAAAAAAAAAAAAAAAAAAGAAAAAGAAAAAAAGAACATGAATCACGGATTTTCCAAACCCACACCACAGCCCCTTCCTACTTTAATTTGCTTTTCCATAAAGCTTCTTGTGTGTGTGTGTGTGTGTGTGTGTGTGTGTGTGTGTGTGTGTGTGTGTTGTTTTGTCTTTTCAAGACAGGATTTTTCTATGTAGCTCTGACTGTCCTGGAACTCACCTTGTAGATCAGGCTGGTCCCAAACTCAGAGATCTGCCAGCCTCTGCCTCTCAAGTGTTGGGCTTAAAGGTGTGCCACCACTGCGTGGCTTATGTTGGCTCTGGTTCCTTAACAATTAAACTTTATTTTAAAATAAAGAATTAAACTTTATTATGAATGTGTTCCATGAATGCACCTTCCTTACAACCCAACTACCCTAAACAGGAGGAAAAGGAGATTAAAGGGAACAAGAATGAAACCTTCTTGATATCAGTCCTGTGGGGTGAATCCCGTGGCATAATTCTCTGGAAATCTAGCAGATCTGACAGATCTCCCTGACAAAAGAAACCACACCATCCATCGCTGGAACCTACAGCCTTTCTTCTCCTCAGAACTCTCTTCTTTGCCAATTTGTTGTTGTTTAATGATCAGTATTGCCTAATAATTGTCCCATGTTGGGCACCACTTGTTAACTTACCAGTACGGCCTAATACTGTTTATTATCAGGCCTATAATTATTATTACTTGACAGTATTTTTAAAGATTTATTTATTTATTATTATGTATACAGTGCTGTGCCTGCATGTACACCTCAGGCCAGAAGAGGGCGCCAGATCACATTATAGATGGCTGTGAGCTACCATGTGGTTGCTGGGAATTGAACTCAGGACCTCTGGAAGAGCAGTCAGTGCTCTTATCCTCTGAGCCATCTCTCCAGCTCACAACAGTATTTTTTAACCTGCTAGCAATCACAGAAAACAAGATAAAGAAATCCGATGGGGGGGGGCGGAATCCAAATGGTGTTTTAGGATCCAAAATACAAAGTAGTATCTTTATCAGGTCTACACTGGCTCAGTAACTTGTGCTAATGTTCCCTGCACACACACACCTCAAATGGAAATTCTGGGCTGGTACAGTGGAGGCCACAAATTCTCTTGGACCAGAGAAGACTTTTGTCTACAATCACAGCTTAGCTTTGCCTCAAGAGCCTTTTTGGTGAGCGCCTTTTCTCCATTCAAACACCCCTCTCCAGTCACGGCGCTTTCTTACATTCCCTTCTGGCTGGCATCTCCGTGAGGAGTAAACTCAGGAGGCAGGATGCTAGTTGGTTCGCTGCTCTCCCTCTGTCACCTTCCATGATGTTTGCCTACCCCAAGCCAAGCACCACCATGACTGGGTCAGCAAAATGTTCAGGGAATGCCGGATGAATGAATGAGCAAGCAGTCCACCCTGATATGACTCCCATGTGGAAGGGGAGGGCAGCAGACAGACTGGGGTCAGGTGAGCAGTGCGGGATCCACACCCCAGGGCAGAGTCCATGGCAGCCATCATCACCTTTGGGGCTCGGCATGCACCTCTTGGGAGAGGGTCAGGCATGCTCTAAGGGCTCTCTAGGTCAGGGTGGGCCCCTAAGTTCTGCCTCAAGGTGTGTGTGGGTATCAAGGTCAAAGGTGGGAAAGGAAGGTCTGTGTAGCTGAAAGCATTTCCAGGACCAGAAGACTGCGTCACCCTAGGCAGGCCAGGGTACAGATAGCGAAGTCTGCAAGTTCTGCTGGATCTGACCCTCTGTACCACCTGCTTGGGAGGAGGGTGTGTGTGTGTGTGTGTGTGTGTGTGTAGAACGGTGGGATGGGTGTGTGTGTGTATGTGTGTGTGTGTGTGTGTAGAACAGTGGGATGGGTGTGTATGTATGTGTGTGTGTGTGTGTGTGTGTGTAGAACAGTGGGATGGGTGTGTATGTGTGTGTGTGTGTGTGTGTAGAACGGTGGGATGGGTGTGTATGTGTGTGTGTGTGTGTGTGTAGAACAGTGGGATGGGTGTGTATGTATGTGTGTGTGTGTGTGTGTAGAACAGTGGGATGGGTGTATATGTATGTGTGTGTGTGTGTGTGTGTGTGTGTAGAACAGTGGGATGGGTGTGTATGTATGTGTGTGTGTGTGTGTGTGTGTGTGTGTAGAACAGTGGGATGGGTGTGTATGTATGTATGTGTGTGTGTGTGTGTGTGTAGAACAGTGGGATGGGTGTGTATGTATGTGTGTGTGTGTGTGTGTGTGTGTGTGTGTAGAAGGGTGGGATGAGTGTGTGTGTGTGTGTGTGTGTGTGTGTGTGTAGAGTGTGGCTGGTCTTTTGCTACTTTGTGGGTCTCCTTTCTTCCACTCTTCTACATCTTTATTCGTCCATCCTTTCACCTCCTAGATCAGATAAGAGGTTTTTGTTGCTGTTGAATTTATCAGTAGGGCCTATTAATGTTTATTATCAGGCCTGTACTTATTATTATGTCAGTGTAACCCACTAGCAATCCATCAAGACACACACACCTGTTATATTTTAAAATAGCCTTAATTAACCTGGGGCAGGGCAGACATTAACCCGCTAAACTACTTCCCATAGTGGGGCAGGTATGGGATCCCTGCCCTAATCCCATGCCATCCGTTTCTGTCCCGACCTTCAGGGTTCGACTAAAACTCGGGAGGGAGGTCACCTGTTGAGAATGCGAGACACAAGGAAGGAGAGCAAGTCTGATTGATCAAACTCTCGAACTTTATTAGTCAGGCAGCAGCTTTTATAATTCAGAAGGCAGGGAAGCATATTGGTATAGCAATGCAGTTGCGGGTTTTTCTCAAAACATAGGGAATTCCAGGCAGGGTCATAATGTCCTGCCACACAGAGTATCTTGCTTTGTCTTCATCTGGCTTTAGTCTAACTGTTGACTCACAACAGGGCCGCTCCATCCCTATCTGTCTTTAGCTGCTGACTCACAACAGGGTCAGCTAGTTTCTGGTGAAAGGTAAGCTCTGGGAAACACAGAGACTTTTTTTTTTTTTTTTTTTTTTTTTTTTTTTGGTTTTTCGAGACAGGGTTTCTCTGTGTAGCCTTGGCTGTCCTGGACTCCCTTTGTAGACCAGGCTGGCCTCGAACTCACAGTGATCCGCCTGCTTCTGCCTCCCGAGTGCTGGGATTAAAGGCGTGCGCCACCACGCCCGGCAAAACACAGAGACTTAAAGGTGCAGACTTGGACAAGATGACTGAACATTGGTCATATGGCCTATTGTCCCCAACATGTTTCTAATAATGTCTATTATTAGAAACCTCCCATCCATAATCCCATATACTTGCTAATGTAATGTTCTTCATCTGGGCCAAATCTCCTTCCACACCTGCCATGTGCTTCTCCTCCAGCTAACCCATGGCGGCCTTCTTCTCCTCTCTTCTCCTTCGGTCTCTCTTCTTCTCCTTCCCAAGAGTCTCTCTGTCTCTCTCAAAGCCCGGGAACCTTAGCCAAGCATTTGCCCTGGCCAGGTGTGAAGGCTTTTTATTAATTAGCATCAAGATACATCTGACCATCCTTCAACAGGTTTTAGTAGGTTTTGATATTGGAAAGAAAAGAGATCACTGAATAAAGTCAGAGGTCTGAAAGGGATAGACATTATCTTTAGACAACTTCGTGCTAATTAGGGACGTCACGTTCCTTGGGACAAGTATGATCTTCGACATCAGGATAGCTAACCATGACCAATCTCTCTCAGGGCTCTAGCATTTAATAACCCCTGAGAAATTCCCAGAATCCCAAATGCCACACTCTTGAAGAAACTACCTGCGACTGGCAAAGTCAGCTCCCTGCTAGAGCACGAGGCAAATCATAGTCAGCTGCTACGGACAATCCAAAGCAGCCCCATATTCCACATCTGGAGTTAAAACAAAAACACTTTCTTATTTCTGCTTTTTTCTTTTTCTTTTTCCTTTTTTTTGTTGTTCTTTTTGTTTTTTGTTTGTTTTTTGAGAGAAAGAGAGTTCCTCTATGAAACAGAGCCCTGGCTGTCCTAGACTCACTTTGCAGACCAGGCTGGCCTCGAATTCACAGAGCTCTGCCTGCCTCTGCCTCCAGAATTATTTATCTGGTTTTTTTTTTGTTTTTTGTTTTTTGTTTTGTTTTGTTTTTTTGTTTTTTCGAAACAGGGTCTCTCTGTGTAGCCTTGGCCATCCTGGACTCACTTTGTAGACCAGGCTGGCCTCGAACTCACAGCAATCCGCCTACCTCTGCCTCCCGAGTGCTGGGATTAAAGGCATGCGCCGCCACGCCCGGCTTATTTCTCTGTTTTTTAAAGAAGCCAACGTTCTCACTACAGGGGACCTTTTCCTCTTTGTCTTTTTTGTGGTGGTGGTGGTCAAGGTTGAGAGCCAAGGACTAAGGCCAGAGTGGAGACTGGGAAAACCTAGGGAATTCTGGGCCTAGGCAGCACGGCTGACCCCTCTCCACACCAGTGCCAGCTACATCGAGAAGCCCTGGAGTCTTGTCAACCTCACAGCTGTCTGTACTGCTGCACGCTTTAAGGACTGGGGGTGCTACAGTGAGAATGACCACACCTGGTTTGAATTCGGGGAGTTCCCTGGGGTGGCAGCAAAACTGAAAGCCACAGGGCCAGAAGATGTCAGGCCAGGCTGAGAAAAATGGAAGGAGGAAGGGGTCGCCCACCTTCGTCCTGCACCCAGAGCCAAGCACTGAGTCCGCCCGCGCTCCTCAGCATCTTTTTCCAGTAGTCAGTCGTAGGGGAGCCTACACATGCAGGCCCAGCTTCTGCTGCTCCTCCTGGGCTCTGGACATACAGGGGCTCTGGTGTCCTTTTCCTTTCTTTCTTCTTCATTTGTTTTTTAGATTAATGCTTTCATTTCATATATGTATGTATATAATGTTCTTTGATCATATTTCCCTTATTATTATCTTCTTTTACTTCCTTCTCCCTCCTACCAAACCCCTTCCTCCTCCCGCCAGGGCCCCCTCATACCTCCACGTTATTGTGTGTTATGTGTTTGTCCTGCCGCTGTTAATCAGAACCGTCAGCTTGAACATCAGTTGGAGGTTCTTTACGTGAGCGAAGGCAGTTTGCTAGCGGCGTCATTGCCAAGGAGCATGACTCCCTCCCTAGCAACTACTAGCTGCTACCCAGGAGATGCTGGGCCTCATGGACTCCATCTCCCCAACACCACAAGTAGATTCAGGTTCACCAGGGTCCCTGGCCTGAGTTTTGTTAATCTTGCTGTACTGGGGGGCAGCACCGGTTTCGCTTTATGCTGGTGGCTACTCCTGTACCTATGCCTTTGTCCCAAGAACCCCCAAGGCCTCATCTGGCACCCCACTGCAGTATGGCAATTGCACTGTCCCCTCTGTTAGCATCTGTCTCTAGGTTGCTCAGCAACATCTGATGTCATCACTTAGGGCAGCCAGAAGTGCACCACATATAAAAAGGACCACCTCTCCTCTCTCTCTCTCGCTCCTGCACTCTGTCTGTCTGTCTGTCTGTCTGTCTGTCTGTCTGTCCGTCCCCCTGAGGTGCCCCTCCCCCTTCTTTCTTTCCTCATGCTTCTACAATAAATCTCTCCATATCAAAACTGCTGTGTCTCTATTTATTTTTAATGATAACGTGTTGTTATTAATTTACCAGTACATCTAATACTGTTTATCATCAGGCCTATAATTATTATTACTGCAGTATAACCTGCTAGCAATCAATCAAGACACAGACACCTGTTATATTTTAAAATAGCCTCAGTTAACCTGGGGCAGGGCAGATATTACTCTTCTAAACTACCTTCCCATAGTGGGGCAGGTACCTATGCCATCTGCTTCTAATAATTTCTATCAAGCTACCTCCCATCCATAATCCCAAATATTTGCTAATGTTCTTCATCTGGGCCAAGTCTCCATCCACGCCAGCCATGTGCTTCTCCTCCACCTAACCCATGGCGGCCTTCTTCTCCTCTTTCCGGTCTCTCTTCCTCCCAAGAGTCTCTCTGTCTCTCCATGCCCGGGAACCTTAGCCACACCTATCCCATTTGCCCTGCCCAGGTGTGATGGCCTTTTATTAATTAGCATCAAAATACACCAGACCGACTCCAACAATAACATCCCCACCAAATAAAGCTTCCTGTGTGCTCACTATGCGCTGAGGTGGTCAGGCCAGTGCTAGGCCTCGGAGTGGCTCTGCCTTATTCCCAAACTTCATAGTAATTCATGGGGAAGCAGTCACCACAGCCTGGCATGTGAGTTAAAAACATCTAAGTAGAGTTTTGGGGGCAGAGGAAGCAGGTGCCTGGGCAAAGTCTGAACGGTCCATGGCACTCAACCACTACAGAGGACTGTTCTCTTCACGTAGCTAAGGACTAGGCAAGACATGAGGTGAGGAAATATGAAACGACAGAGGGTCTTGGACCAGGTCTGCCCATAGAAGGGGTAGCTAAGCGCCATGGAGTAACTCTGGGATCGACCAAAATATCTATTTTACCGTGAATGAACCACCACTTGGAGTGGGATGGGTGTGGTGGTGCACACCGTTAATCCCAGCACGCAGGAGATCTGCGCAAATTCCAGGCCAGCTAAGGCTGCGTAGTGAGACCCTGTCTTAAGACAGACAAATGAGTGAGCAGCCAGTAGACCTGTGGAGCCAGGGGAGTTGGGCAGGGGAGTTGCCCCCACAGCTTGAGATGCATGCCCTATTACTAGAGGCCTGCCCAGATGCCCGGGAGAGGTCCTGAGACATCGCTGTTGAAGAGTGTCCCAGTGTGTTTAGAAAGGAGAGGCAGCAGTTAACATGCGGGCCGTTTCTCAGTGGCTACATTTCTGTTTCAGTGACATTCGGAAGTTTGGGGAGCTAACCAGGTATAGGATAGGGGGACAGGCAGATGAGATGGCAGGGCGGGGACAAGGCACACTAAGGACCTCCCTGGCCTCTAGGGGGCGCTCCTGGCCAGCCCTGAGATGGGCTGGGTCAGAAATGCAGGCTAAGGCCTAGAATCCAAGATAGAAGGGCTTACTGGGGCCCCCCCCCACCCCCCATCCCCTGCAAAGCTAAGCCAGGGCTGTGAGGACCAGGATAAAGGCTAGAGGAGACATAAAAGAGCCAGAGCAGGGGACCAGGACCAGAGCACCAAGGGAGCTGGGCACCGGATGGGCATCTGGGGACACGAGACAACTTGGCTTTGTCCTATAGTTGGCAGGCCGAGGCAGACTGTCCCAAAGGACCAAAGGTGTAGGGACAGAGGCCTCAGTGAAGGAGAGTGCCCAACCGTCTGGAGCCTGTAATCCTCTTGGGGCGTTCTTAATACAAGAGAAGGGAGCCCCCAGCATCAGTTGGCGCCTGGGGCCAGGGACCCTCAGTGAAAAGGACCGAAGGCAGCGGGAGGGGCTGGACCGTCGTCCTTACTTGGGAGGCTACCTGGCTACAAGTTGGGCGAAGGGCCCCACGCTCCGCCCCTCAGAGGATGGGCTGGCAAGGCGGAGCGCAGAAGGCCAGAGAAAAGACTCGACCGAGGCAGGAGGGATGGTGGGCGTGGATGCGAGGGGGGGAGCAGGGGAGAGGGGGGACGGAGAGGGATCATGGGGGAGCAGAGGTAAGAACTCTGTCCGGTTCTACCCGTGTCTCCTCAAGTCTCCCGGGACCCATTTCCAGGCCGGGTGGTGTAGGCGCCCGCGCCTACCCGTAGGAAAAATCAAACTGGCACTGGTGGCTGCCGAGCCAATCCCGGAGCAGATGGGCCGGTTTCGACCAATAGCCGCCGTGAATGTTAATGAAAGCTGATGAGGCGGCTAACCGAGCTCCATTCAAAAAACAGCAGCTATTGTCGCTGGGGGCCGCAGGCGCCCCCTTGCAGGTCCCGCCTTCTGGTCTTGTAGGGACCGACCCGGGTGGAAACTGGGCGCCCATGGCTGTGGCAGCGATGGGCGAGCGTGGCCGCCTGCCGCACGCTGCGCCCAGCACCGAGGGTCTCCCGCGAGCCTTTCTCCAGAGCTTGCGCACCCTCTTCGACATCCTGGACGACCGGCAGCGCGGCTACGTGCACCTGCGCGAGATCGAGTCCCGCTGGCAGGGTGCAGACGCGCGCGAGCTGCCGTGCGGCGTGCTCGAGGGCCTGCGCCAGGTGGCCCCGGCCAATGGCTACCTGACTTTCGAGCGCTTCGTGGCGGGTTTGCGCACCTCGCTGCTGAACGCCGACGGCGGCCCACGGGAGCAGGCACGCGTCCCGGCCCGACCTGGGGACCAGTCCTCGCTGCAGCAGCGCCTGATGTTCGCACCGGCCGACGAGCCGCGGACTGTCCTGGAGAGGAAGCCGCTACCCTCGAGTGCGCGCCCTGCTCCTGCTGGCCCCAGTGGCACCTCCCGGAACCCTGAGCTATTATTGTGCGCCCCGGCGGAGACGGCGCCCTGCCCCGCAGAGCCCGAGCGGCCCCTGAGCAAGGCGCTGGAGCGGAGCCCCAGCGCAGATTCGGGTGAGTCTGGGCGGCTCCCCAGTCCCAACCTCATAATTCCTGTGCAGGAAACTGGAGACAGGCAGAGTCTCCTCAGAGGATGGAGAAGGGGATGACTGTGGGCTGGCCCCAGAGCTGAAAGCAAGATCGGGGCCACCTGGATGGAGTAAGGTACACACCCGGCCTGTACCTGTGTGAGCTATGGGCAGAGAGGCCTGATACCAAGGCCAAAGGCAGAACTCTGATCACCCAGGAGACGCCCACTGTGTCTCAAGCCTAAGCTAGGCCCTGAGACAAGGCATGTGGCCCTGCCCTAGGCCTGGGGACGTCCTGGCCTTCACCCTCATTTCTGTGTGGCTGCTTGGGTACAAGCTTCTTCCTAAAAGCGTGCATCCTCCAACCTGTCCTGAAGGTCCTTCTCAGTGTGACACCCTGCAGAGACAACCCGGCTTACTTCTCCACCCAGGCCGAGGAGCACCTAGCACAATTTGCTGAAGAAGGTTGGGTGTGTGTGTGTGTGTGTGTGTGTGTGTGTGTGTGTGTGTGTGTGTGTGTGTGTTGAGGGGGAGGTGTGTTCTACAAGCACCTGCGGCGCTGTGGCGCTGTGGCGCTGCAGATGCCCCGCCAGACACAGACCACAGTCTCTGGGGAATCCAGCAGGCTCCTGCCCCTCCTTCCGGTTTAGTTGGCAGGGACAGGAGATTGTTGAAGAGCCACCCCCCCCTCACCCCCATCTGCCTTGAGAACAGGACACGCATTATGCCTCAGAGGAGCCCCAGCCCCTTTTCCAGCCCGGCAGCCCGTTCATCCTGTGCCCTGCCCTGCCAGGCTGGCCAGACCTCCCCTACCTCAACCATCTTCTACCGCCTCATTTGGCAACACGTAGCGTTCTCTCCCTTCTGAGTTCACACACACACACACACACACACACACACACACACACACACTGGGCATAGCTGGGCATCTCAATGGCTGTGTGTTTGAAGTCAGGCCTGGGATGGGACTGTGGACAAGGGACAGGCTCAGGGGTTGCCTGTGACACAGACCTGTTCTACCTCGTGCAGCCCTGGCTCAGTTACTCCCCGGAAGGCCATGTGCTCAGGGCCTGTGACTGGGCAATATTTAGCCCACTGCTCGCTCTGTAAGCCTAACACCAGGCTCTGGCTGTAACTCCTTTATAGGTGAGCCAAGTTCCAGAAAAGGATTATGGTCTACCTGACAGGGCTTGCTTTGGAAGAGCACAGAGTCACTTCAGTTCTCTGGGAAAGTCCTCCCAACACAAATATGGCCTCACATTCCCAATCCCACGGTTTATGCCTCCTTTCTGTGCAAGTCAGGTCCGGGTGTCCCGGGTTCCAGTGCCTGCGCTGGCCTCACCTTCTGGGGGGGTGAGCGGGAGGTATACCTTGTGTACCTCCCGTTGTCACTGAGCACAGCAGGCTGGTCCGCAAACTCGGGACCGCTCAGAACTAGAGTCTCTGTCATACACATCCGAGCACAGTTACTATATCTGTCGCTCATTTCTATGGCTTAGCTTCGGGCTTGACCCTGACGCCCGGGATAGTGTTGGAAGCCAGAGGGAAGGTGCCCTCCTCTACCTTGGGTGGGTGGGGAGCCCTCCAGATGATGCTCCCCGGAATCTTTGGCAAATATGTGCACTGCCTCTGCACTTCTCTGCACAGCTTGCTTTATACTGTGCTCCCTTGGGAGAATTAGGTCTCCATTGCTAATGGAGAGTTAGCTTCCCCCGCCACCAGGTGCTGTTCCACAAGGCCCCATGCAGCTGGGAAAGGCATGGGAGAGCCAGGGGTTCTGCCTGTCTTCCCCTTTGGTTTGTTAGTTTTGGTTTCTTCTTCTTCCTCTTCCTCTTCTTCTTCCTCCTCCTCTTCTTCTTCTTGCTTGTTTTTTTGAGACAGGGTTTCTCTGTGTAGCCGTGGCTGTTGGTAGACCAGGTTGGCCTCGAACTCCCAGCGATGCGCCAGCCTCTGCCTCCCAGAAGTGCTGAGGTTACAGGTGTGCGCCACCACACCCAGCTCCTTTGTTTTGGTTTGTTGAGATAGTCTCTCTGTGTGCTTCAACTCACTCTGTAAACTAGGCTGTCCTTGAACTCACAGAGATCTGCATGCTTCTGCCTTCTGTGTGCTGGGATTACAGGGCCTGTTTATCTCATCTCTTACCCATCGCCTTCTGATACTCTTTTTTTTTTTTTTTTTTGAGACAAGGTCTCTCTGTGTAGCCTTGGCTGTCCTGGACTCTCTTTGTAGACCAGGCTGGCCTCGAACTCACAGCTGCCTCCTGAGTGCTGGCATTAAAGGGGTGCGCCACCTCGCCCGGCTCACCCTTTGATAGTCTTGAGAAGTAGCCTATATTTTTTCAGGCACTGGGGTGAGGGCTCAGGAAAAAAAAAAAGTTGTGTTTGTGCTTCCTGCCCTTCTCCCCAGCCCAGTCAAGGAGTTCACCACCTTCCTTAAGGCAAGTGAGGGAGCCAGGGCAGACAAGGGGAGACCAGTCTCCCCTAGCCAAGCACAAAGTATAAAGTATACGCAGGGCTCAGTGCCAACAGAGGTTCCCAGTACAAGCCTGGTCCCTGGGGAAGGTCCTGGAAGGGCTTTGGAGCTGTGTGAGATTAGGAGCACACTAGGCAGGGCCAGAATTAAGCGACGACCCTGACTGTCTGCTACAGGTGCCCCAGCCTGCAAGACCCTGGACCCAGGCACAGGAGAAGCCCGGCAGGTTCCGCGGGCCCGAGGCGAACGTCGGAGGCATACCATCACCAACGGTGTGGACTGTGGCCTGGTGAGAGGGGCCAGGACTCTGAGGGACTCTCTCTGTTGTCCAGAAGGCTGGAAACCTGGGAGAAGCCATGAACCTGGTTACTTGGGGGAATCCCTGTAGGAGGAGAATCAGTCAGCTCTCAATGCCCCCCCCCACACACACACTCTTTTCCTGGGCTTGAATCTACTAGAGGGAAGGACAGACAAAGACAGACAGACAGAGGGGAAGAGGTTCCTTAGAGATGCCTAGTGACCGAGCCTCAGACCCTGGCCTGCCCACCTCATGCAGGGCAGCTTAGTGCACACATAGCACAGTCACTTTAAGCAGGGGTGCTCAGTCTGGTTGTCACTCTGTTGCCCTGGGGAGGTGCCAGTAGAGGGGCTGAGAGAGACCAGTCGCCACCACCACCACCATCCTCGGTAGAGGAGGAACCGAGCTGCATCCTCCAGGGCATCAGTTTGACCCTTCCCTGCATACGCTGGCGCTTCCACGTGTGCATTTGCAGACAGCACGTGTGCTGACGTGATCTGTGTGCCGGTCTGCCCATGTACAGGCCTCGGTTTCCACACCTGTGGCTCCGGGAGCACACCGGTGTGCGCATGCGCGCGCGGTGCCGATCCGCCCGCCGGCACGAGTACATTCGGTTGTGCACACGTGTGTTGTAGTTGAAGCAGCTGAAGGAGTTGGACCAGGAACAGGAAGTGCTGCTTCAGGGCCTGGAGATGATGGCTCGGGGCCGGGAATGGTACCAGCAGCAGCTGCAGCGCGTGCAGGAACGGCAGCGCCGCCTGAGCCAGAGCAGAGCTGCAGCCGTGAGTGCTGGGCCGTCCCTGTCAGGGGAACGGGAGTGCCAGGTACAGGAATGTCCTCACGGGCCTGGTGCTCCCCACTTCTCTTCCAGGACTTTGGGGCTGAAGGGAGCCCCCGCCCACTGGGGAAGTTGCTGCCCAAAGTTCAGGAGGTGGCCCGGTGCCTGGGGGAGCTGTTGACTGCGGCCTGTTCCGGCAGAGTGAGTGCTCCGAAGCTTGCCTGGCACCCCTTGGCCTTGGTCTGGATGCTGTGCCAGGAGAGGCCAGCCTGATTGTACACTCCCACAGGCTCTGCCTTCGCCTTCTTTGGGGCCCCTGGGCCCCACCTCACCCTCAACACCAGTCTGGCAGCAGCAGACCATCCTCATGCTCAAAGAACAGAACCGGCTTCTCACTCAGGTGAGGTGTGGGGAGATGGCACCGGCTCTGGGGCTGGGGGCTGGGGGCCCAGCAAGCCCTGACCACCTGGTCGCCTGCCCAGGAGGTGACTGATAAGAGCCAGCGCATCACTCAGCTGGAGCGAGAGAAGTCTGCACTCATCAAGCAACTGTTTGAGGCCCGAGCTCTCAGCCAGCAGGATGCAGGGCCTCTGGACTCCACTTTCATCTAGTAGGCTGTACCTCTCCAGGACCCGCACAGACTTAGCCTCGGCTCCGCACCTCACCGCTGTGAGCCTGACTTCTGACTGAGGACCACCACCAGAGCCCTCGAGGAGGCTCCTGCCCTACACCCTTGTAATCTGGACCTTTCTGAGGCTTGCGCCAGGGTGGCCTGACACTACACAGCTCCAGACTTGGGGTGCTCATCACAGTAGATCTCTGTCACGCCTGAAGCTGCTACTCCCGTTGTCAATGGATGGTGGAGGACTGTTCCTCATGTCTACCCGATTTCAGGCAGCCCTGGACAGAGGAGGGGGCATGTTTACAGCTGTCCTGTCCCCTCTTGCCGGATCCCTGGGATCCATGGTGTTCAGTAAAAAGGCTGCTCACAGTAGGAAGTATTTCTCATAATGTCCAGCAGAGGGCGCAGGCTGAGCTGGCTCTATTTTCTCACGTGGTTCCGAGTATTGCACAAAGTAGATTTTTGTACCTGGGTAGATTAAGAGGCCTGGAGACCAAGAGGTTAAGGGTTCCTTCTGTCCACCGAGGGCACTACGGCGAGGTGACGGTGGCTCAGACGGGAGGTGTGGGATGGAAGGAGGACAAGGCCCTCAAAGAGAGGGCTCAGTCTGTGCCTGTTGGAGGAGCCACAGAGGCAACGTTTGTGTGCCGCTGAGAAGGAATCCACTGCCGCTGCACCAGGCTAGTCTGGTTTCTAGAAATAAGCCAAGAGCTTGGCTTACCTGCCGTAGCTTAGCTAGCTGGCCAGGGAAAGGTGACATCAAGGTAGCTCAGGTGTGGCCATCCCTTAAGGAAAGGTTCTGTCCCCCAGACTGAGTGAGTTTGGGCCTCCTGGCTAAGTCATGAAGTCATGGGCAGTGTACTCCATTGCACAGGGTGCAGGACACCCCTACAGATCCCTGGGGTCTTTTAAAGTCTACTTAATCCAGCAGTGTGATCGTTCACTTGGCCGTGGAAACACGAACCGGGGAGCACAGAAGAAACTGAACCTCCCTAGATAGGTCTCTGTCTCTGTCTCTGTCTCTGTCTCTCTCTCTCTCTCTCTCTCTCTCTTCTTTCTTTGTCTTCTCTGCGTTCCCCCACCCCCATCTTCTTTCTCTCTGCCCATACCCCCCTGGTGCTTACCACCGAAGGCACAAACATCACGGGGTGAGGGAGGTGGCACACGCCTTTAATCCCAGCACTCGGGAGGCAAAGGCAGATGGATCACTGTGAGTTTGGGGCCAGCCTGGTCTACAAAGTGAGTCTAGGACAGCCAAGGCTACACAGAGAAACCCTGTCTCAGAGAACAACAACAAGAAAGTCACAGGTGAATTCTGCGGCCTGGATCCTCAGTATGGAGTATGAGCATTGCAGGCCAATTTCTCCACCGTGCTTGGCCTGCAAAGTACAAAGTAGTCCAAGCACCCAAGCCACCTACTTCAGGAGCCAGAGCGGTTTCCGGGCTGGAAGGAGAGCTAGTTACGAAAAAGCAGCTGTGTTCCATGAGCTCCAAGTACCTTGATGAACCTGCCTTTAGACTAGCGCCATCTAGTGACAGGTCTCCATGGCAACAGGTTGGGTCTGCAGGCCCCACCCCCCCAAGATGGCCTCCTCTGTGTTCCTTGGGTTTGCCCCTCCACCCTTGCATCCCATAGCTTGGCACGCCTGTCCCTCGCGTCCTGGGGACATTTGACTAGTACGTTCTCTAGGCACAGCCTGTGATGTATCCGGTACTGGGGTCTCTGACTCAGCCCATCCCATGGAGACAGCTCTCAGCAGGCTCTCCCGATGGCCAGGCCACCTCAGTCACAGCCTCACTTAACTCCTGGCTTTGCCCAAGCTAACTGCTCCATCTACAAAATAGAATCCCTATTCTGCCTACTAAGCCCTCTCTAAACCTGCTCAGGCCACACGGCACAGACGCAAGACATAGGTGGTGGCCCTCATGGGTGGCACATGCCTTTGTAGACCAGGCTGGCCTCAAACTCACAGAGATCCGCCTGCCTCTGCCTCCTGAGCGCTGGGATTAAAGGCCTGCGCCACCACTGCCTGACTCAGGAAAATCTTTGAGTTCGAGGCCAGCCAGCCTGGTCTACAGAGTGAGTTCTGGACAGCTTGGGCTAGACAGAGAAACCCTGTCTTGACCCCTCCCATACACAAAAAAGACACAGGTGACAAAGCTAGGTGGGTAGTGTCCCCCCCCTAAAGTGTCTGCCACACCTTGTAGGGATCAGAGGAAGGAGACTCTGGCTCCCGGGTGTCACTTTTTTTTGGGGGGGTGTTTTGTTTTTTTTCTGCCCCCCCCCAAGACAGGGTTTCTCTGTGTAGCCTTTGCTGTCCTGGACTGGCTTTGTAGACCGGGCTGGCCTCAAACTCACAGTGATCCACCTGCCTCTGCCTCCTGAGTGCTGGGATTAAAGGCCTGCGTGCACCACACCCGGCCCCCACCCACCCCCACCCCCACCCCCATCCCCACCCCAGTGACATTCTTGAGGAGGCCTCTCCTATTCCAGGAAGTCACTTGAGACAACATGATACAGATGGGAATGAGCAAATACAGCCTCATAGCCTTGAGATTCCAAATGGGGTAAAAAAAAAATGTTTGTAGTTTCTAGAATACTCTATAGTTTCTTGGAAGTTTGCAGCCTGCAGCCAGACTGCCTGGGTGGCCCTAGAGACCTTTTTTCTTTTCTTTCCTGAGACAGGGTTTCTCTGTGTAGTCCTGGCTGTCCTGGAATTCACTCTGTAAACCCGGCTGGCCTCGAACTCAGAGATCCGCCGTGTGCCACCGCTATCAAGGGAGAATTTTAAGTGGTCCCAATAGGCTGCAGGGAACTGGCAGAGGCCAGGATAGGTCGTCAGTGAAAACCCAGCCCCTGTGGTGTTGAGCAGGAAGGCGTCTCCTGTAGGCTGACCTGTCACGGCTTTGACTACCCTCCGCTGCTGGTAGTGCACACAGACTCCCAGCTGTGACAACCTACAGTGTCTAGGGACACCATTGACTCCTCTCAGGGAAAACTGTGCTGGTTGAGAGGAACACAGATACAGCAAACAGGCTTTCAGGCATTTTGTGTGGAGTAAATTCCGAGGAGATGAGCTTTTCTGTGTTTAAAAAAACAAAACAAAACAAAAAAAATAAACAATCAAAAAAAAAAGAAACACAGGCCTCTCAAAACCAGCAAAAGACAAGTCTGAGAGCATTGGAGTGCTAGATGGTCACAGAGTGAACAGTACTGACACTTTTCTTTCTTTTTTTTTTGTTCCCCCCCCCCAAGACAGGGTTTCTCTGTGTAGCCTTAGCTGTCCTAGACTCACTTTGTAGACCAGGCTAGCCTTGAACTCACAGTAATCCACCTGCCTCTGCCTCCTGAGTGCTGAGATTAAAGGCTTGTACCACCATGCCTGGCCTAAGTTATTATTTTATGTTTTTGGTTTTTCGAGACAGGGTTTTTTTGTTTAGCCTTGGTTGTCCTGGACTCTCTGTAGACCAGGCTGGCCTCGAATTTCGCAGAGGTCCACTTGCCTCTGTCTCTCTAGTGTTGGGATTAAAGGCGTGTGCCACCACTGCCTGTTTTGTTTTTAAGAGAAAGAAATCTATTATTGAGCTGGGCATGGTGAGGCACAGTTTTAGTCCCAGCACTCTGGGAGGCAGAAGCAGGCAGATATCTGTGAGTCCTTGCCTGGTCTACAAATGAGTCCAGGACAGCCAAGGCTACACAAAGAAACTCTATCTTGGGCCCCCCTCCCCCTGCAAAAAAGACAGAGTTGTATAGCAAGTGAACCCCAGACAGTGTTTTCAAGAAAAAAAGCTTGGTTCCCCCCCCAACACACAGGGTCTTTCTGCATAGCCCTGTCTGTTCTGGAATTCACTCTGTAGACCAGGCTAGCCTTGAACTCAGAGATCTGCTGCTGGAGTGCTGGGATTAACGTGATGAACCACCATATCCACCTATGAGAAAACTTCGCATGGTGTCTGTGAGTTGAGGGCCAGGTGCTTCTGGCTGGGGATTGCTTGGTGTTCTAGCCATGGTACCTGCGGGGCGCTATAACAGACATGAGAAAGGAGGGAGGGGTCGGGCTCCACCCTTTCTAGGCTTCTAGTCATCTGGGGACATGTTTAAAAGCCTGTACTCATGGGCGCTGGAGAGATGGCTCAGTGGCTAAGAGCACTGTCTGTTCTTACAAAGGTCCTGAGTTCAATTTCCAGCAACCACACAACCATCTACAATGTGATCTGATGCCCTCTTCTGGCCTGCAGGGGTACACGCAGGCAGAGCACTGCATACATAATAAATAAATAAATCTCTCTTTAAAAAAAAAAAAGAAAAAGAAAGCCTGTACGCAGAGGCTGGGGAGTTGGCTCAGTTCCTAAAGTACATGCTGCGCTGCACATTAGAAAGACCTGAGTTCAATCTCCAGCACCCACATAAGAAGCTAGGAGTGGTGGTGCACGCTGTAATCCCATTGCTGGGAGACTGAGACAGAGGGATTTTGGGGGCTTGTTGTCAAGAGAGCCTAGCCTAATTAGTAAATTCTAAATTAATAAGAGACACTTAAAATTAATCTCTGTGAGTTCGAGGCCAGCCTGGTAAACAAAGTGAGTCCAGGACAGCCAAGGCTACACAGAGAAACCCTGTCTCGAGAGAAAAAAAAAGTCAATCTCTGCCATCCATAGGCCCATGCACACAGTACACCAACATATGCATATGTACATGTGAACATATACATACACATAAACATACAGGAACATGTAAACATGTGCATATGGTACATGAACATATACGTACACCCACACATATACCTAACTAAGCGTAAAATTAAAACTTGCACACAAAAGTAGTTAAAATAGGAAAATCTTACTGAACGCTACCTAGAAACAGCAGTGCTATTTTGTGGGAGAAATGCAAGATAAAATGAAAGTACTATCAACAGCGGCAGGCAAGGAGGGTGACTAGTGACACAAGGCACTCTCAGCTAAGGTTCATGACACAAAAGGCACTGTCAGGTGTGGCTCATAAGCAGGACAGTGGGCCAGTTAAGGTTACATCAAGTACATCTGTTAAAATAAGTAAGCAAACCAGGTTCCAATAATTACAGTGCGGCCTTCCAAAGGAGGATGCAGAGGGGAGGAAGAAGAAAAATCGTTGAACTTAAAAAAAATACAGAGTAGGCTTAAGTGGTACACGCTGCAGTTCCCACACTGGGAGGCAGAGGCAGGCGGATCACGTTAGCAAGTTAACGAGGCCAACCTAAGCTAACTGGTGAGTTCCCGGCCTACTTAGTGCTGGAATTGCGGGCATGCCCCATCATGCTCAGACAATGACATCTGCCTAATAATAAGGGATTTTTGGGGTGAGCTAACACTTCCGGACTTGGAGCACACAAAGGACATAGCTGTCCCTCCAAGGAGGGTGTGCAGAGAGCAAATGCACGCAGGAAGAGACAGCTGTGAGCCACACAAAAGTGCGGACCCAACTGTAGCAAACTCCAATCAGAATGCCTAAAATAAAATACCCTGGTCACATCACAGGCTGGTGAGGCAGCAGAGAGACTCGGTCACTCGCGTACCAAAACCAGTTGCCACCATGTAAAATACTTTGGTAGCTGCTTTAAAGACTAAAATGTGCCAGGCATGGTGGCACACGCCTGTTAATCCCAGCACTTGGGGAGGCAAAGGCAGGAGGATCTCTGTGAGTTGGAGGCTAGCCTGGTCTACAAAGTGAGTCCAGAACAGCCAGGGCTGCACAAAGAAACCCTGTCTTGAAGAAAAAAAAAGTTTTTTAAAAAAGCTTAAACTCTCACTAAAATTCATATTCTATATATGATGGTGCTAATTGTATATGTCAACTTATCTCAATTAGGGTATGCAGTTATTTGGTCAAAAACTGCCTTAATATTAGTGTCGAACTAATACTTAAATCAGTGGGTTCTAAGGAAAGCACACATGAGTGCATGTCACGGGTTAAGGTGGAGGTCGTAAAAGATGAGCCTCCCTGATAGGCACAGATCTGGCTCCTAGATGGCCCTAGGGCTCAAGGTTGCAACAGCGTGTGGCTCCCTGTAGACCTGCTCCGCACAGGCAACAGCGTGTGGCTCCCTGTAGACCTGCTCCGCACAGACAAGGTTGCATCCTCTACATTTGGGAGCCTTTAAAAAACATTTTCCTCCACACAGGGGGTTTTTCGAGACAGAGTTTCTCCCTGTATCCCTGGCTGTTCTGGAACTCCCTCTATAGACCAGGCTGGCCCCTGTTGGGGTTAAAGGCGTGAGCCACCACCACCCCGCTGAGAATTTTGACTAATCCATTATGTGACTATTACACTCTATGGAATGTATCATCAAAAGATGAATTAATTATTTAGGAGCATATAACATGTACAAATATTCATAACACATGTATTATGGTTTTTATTTTTTAATTTTTTTGTTTTTGGTTTTTTGTTTTTCGAGACAAGATTTCTCTGTCTTAGCCATGGCTGGCTGTCCTGGACTCTTTGTAGACCAGGCTGGCCTCGAACTCACAGCAGTCTGCTTGTCTCTGCCTCTTGAGTGGTGGGATTAAAGATGTGTGCCACCACGCCCAGCCTTTTCTGGAGGCATTCTCTCAATTGAGGTTTCCTCCTCACAGATGACTATGGTTTGTGTGGCGTTGACATAAATCTGACCAGCACAGTATTGATTAATATTATATGCATTTTTCCATTTATGTAACAGTCATGAAATACCATGATTAGACACAAAGGGAGCTGTCAGTGGAATCAGGAGTTAAGAGTGGGAGATGAGCCGGGCGTGGTGGCGCACGCCTTTAATCCCAGCCCTCGGGAGGCAGAGGCAGGCAGATCGCTGTGAGTTCAAGGCCAGCCTGGTCTACAAAGTGAGTCCAGGACAGCTAAGGCTACACAGAGAAAACCTGTCTGGAAAAACAAACAAACAAACAAACAAACAAAAAGAGTGGGAGATGAGGGGCTGGAGAGATGGCTCAGAGGTTAAGAGCACCACCTGCTCTTCCAGAGGTCCTGAATTCAATTCCCAGCAACCACATGGTGGCTCACAACCATCTATAATGTGATCTGATGCGCTCTTCTGCAGAAAAAGCACTCGTATACCACAAATAAACAAAACAAAACAAAAGAGTGGGAGATGAACTCGGCGCAGTGGCACACACCTTTAATCCCAGCGCTTGGGAGGCAGAGGCAGGCAGATCTCTGTGAGTTCAAGACCAGCCTGCTCTACAAAACAAGTCCAGGACAGTCGAGGCTACACAGAGAAACCTGTCTCAAAAAAAAAAAAAAAAAAGTGGGAGATGGACTGGACTTAGTAGCTGAAAGGAGTGGAGAGAGAGGCCTTTTAGCCATCAGGTGGTTGAGTTTCACAATGAGGTGGTGGTTGGTTGCACAAGGCTGTCATGTGTTAAGAGCTGCACACACAGATTGTTGTGACTAGTGACAGACCAACAAGCTCCTCAGTGTCTTGGCTTCACTCTTTTTTTATTTTTTTGTTTTTTTTTAGGTTTTTTGAGACAGGGTTTCTCTGTGTAGCCTTGGCTGTCCTGGACTTGCTTTGTAGAACAGGCTGGTCTCGAAATCAGAGAGATCCACCTGCCTCCCCACAAGTGCTGGGTTTAAAGGCATGAGCCAGCACACCAGGCAGATAATTCTTTTTTTGTTTGTTTGTTTGTTTGTTTGTTTTTGTTTTTGTTTTTGTTTTTCGAGACAGGGTTTCTCTGTGTAGTCTTGGCCATCCTGGACTCACTTTGTAGACCAGGCTGGCCTCGAACTCACAGCGATCCACCTGCCTCTGCCTCCTGAGTGCTGGGATTAAAGGTGTGCGCCGCCACGCCCGGGTTATTTTTATTTTTATTTATTTATTTATTTTTTACTGAAAAGAAAAACAAGATTTCAAAAACCCTCATCTTCTTATTTATGTATAAATGTCAGAGTTCTCGGTCAGACTTGAAAACGCTTGAACAAGTCCTTGGCAATCTCTACATTGTCCTTGGTGACCCTGATAACCTTTTGATCAAAACTGAGCTAAGAGGGGCATAGAAAAAGGTCACCTTCAGGCAGATAATTCTTATGAAATACAAAATCAACACTCAAGAAGAAATAGAATGCCTATCTAGCCACATAATCACCAAAGATACTGAGATGATAGTAAATAATAGTTTAAAATGTTATGCCAAGAAAAGGCCAGCCCTGCGTGTATTTTTACTGGCAGGTAACACCTTAAGTTCATGCACTGGTAACCCCAGTACTAGGCACACTTTTTCCAGAAAGTAAGTGTGAGAAGTTAGCTTAATCTTGATCAAAACCAAGCAGGGACATTGCAGAGAAGGGGAAACACACGTCCCCGTCCTGGAAAGGCATGGACCGCGTTCAACTTCCATTAGTCATGGGAAACACAGGCTGCTTAACATTTTTGCTCAATGTTGCAACAAATTACATTAATGATTGAAGAAGAAAATCCATTGCTGCCTCAAAACATGCATGAAAAGCATAAAGTTAAACTCCACGAGCCTGGTACCCACGTGATGGTGGGAGCAGGGAGCCAGCTCCAGGAAGCTGTCTCCTGACCTCTTCATGGACTCTGAAGCATACTCTCTGTCTCTGTCTCTGGGTCTCTGTATCTCTGTGTCTGTCTCTCTCTGTCTCTCTGTCTCTGTCTCTGTGTCTCTCTCTCCTCGTGCACACAGGCAAGGAAGCAAACAAATAAATAAATGCAAAATAAATGAGTTATTAGATTTAGAGGAAATTCAAATATACATGTCAAGGTTAAGACACTATCTGAAGGGCTGGAGAGATGGCTTGGTGGTTGAGAGCACTGACTGCTCTTCCGGAGGTCCTGAGTTCGATTCCCAGTGACCACATTGTGGCTCACAACCTTTTATAATGTGATCTGATGCCCTCTTCTGGCCTTCAGGGGTACAAGCAGGCAGAGCAATGTATACATAATAAATAAATAAATAAATCTTTACAAAAAAAAAAAAGACACTATCTGAAGAGCCAGGCATGGTGGCGCACACCTTTAATGCCAGCACTTGGGAGGCAGAGGCAGGCGGATTGCTGTGAGTTTGAGGCCAGCCTGGTCTACAAAGCAAGTCCAGGACAGCCAAGGCTACACAGAGAAACCCTGTCTTGAAAAAACAAAAGAACAAACAAACAAAAAAAGAATTTGTAAGCCAGGGTTACCACTACTGCTGTGATGAAACATAGCATATGAAAGCAATTTGGGAAGGAAAAGATTTATTTGGCTTACATATCCCAAGTCACAGCTATTTTCCCTTTTCTTTTTTCTTTTCTTTTTTTCTTTTTTCTTCCCCCCTCCCCCAGAGAGGGTTTATCTGTGTAGCTTTGGCTGTCCTGGACTTGCTTTGTAGACTAAGCTGTCCTTGAATTCTCAGTGATCCACCTGCCTCTGCCTCCCAAGTGCTGGGATTAAAGGCGTGCGCCACCACGCCCGGCTTTCTTTTCCCTTTTCTATGGAACTCCTCTGGGCATGGGAGTTCCTCAGAAACCACTTAAGAAATCTGGTCCTTCTGGCTTCAGTTTCAGATTTACCGTGGCCTTCGCTCAGTGAGTCTCAGGACCAAAGCAAAGCCCCAATAATTGCTGCTGGCCCCCACAGGCTCTTCTTGAAGTCCCAGCGACTCGTCCCCTGGGGGCTGTGAAACGGGAGTCTACCCGCTGCAGCGTCTGCTCCGCACTGTGGCCTCTCAAGGATCCCTGGGCCTGCGCAGCAAGTGCGGTTAAGTTTATGTGAAGGGCAGTTCACACGCGTTCCGCTGCTTGGTGCAGGCGAGACACAGCGCCCAGTGAGAAGCCATGTCCACCCTATAGTACAAGCCAGGAGGAGGGACACAGCAGCCATGGACATGGGTCCAAGTAGAGCAGCTTCTGCACGGCTTCCACCTTCCGTCCTTCCACCCTCGCTCGCTAAGTAGTCTCCTCCTCAGGCCTCTAACACCCACATGGTGGCTCACAACCATCTACAACACTAGTTCCAGGCTTTCCAATGTCATATGCTCGACTCCAAGGGCACTGTATGAATTCAGTGCACATAATACCAGGCAAACGCACAAAATAGAATCATTAAGGCTTTATCAAAGTGGCACTCACGATCATGATTAATAATAACTCCAGCCTTGCAGCACAGCTACATGTGACTCAGCTGAGGGCAAGGGGTCAGTTGAGGACTGGGATTTGAGAGTCGTCTGGGCATCATAGTGAGACCCTCTAAAAGTTAATTAGTTGCTAGATTAGATAGTTAGATTAAAAATCCACAGGGTACTGGCTCTGTGACATTGGTGGCACCAAGAGTGGTCTCAGAGACTTCCTCAAAAATGAAAAAGGGGCCAGGCACTGGTGCTGCACGCCTTTAGTCCCAGCACTCTGGAGGCAGAGGCAGGTGGATTGCTGTGAGTTCGAGGCCAGCCTGGTCTACAAAGTGAGTCCAGAACAGCCAAGGCTACACAGAAAAACCCTGTCTCGAAAAACAAAAACAAAAAACAAACCACCCCTCCCCCCCAAAAAATATATATCATATCTATGGAGGCCACTTGGGAAAATGGAGACTGTAACAAGGTCCTCTAAACCAAATTAAACAAGATATGAAGAAATGAAAACTCCTTACATTGCAAACCTGTCCCTTAGAGGAAATATACGTGGAACCTCAGTGCCATCCCTCAGACACGGAAGACCCAGGACACAGGAACAAAGATCCTGGATGTTAAGGTGACGATGACTCAAGGGATGTTTGTGAACCATGAAAGCAGGGCATGTGTATGTAACAGGCGTGGCAATGAGGGTCCGCCTCTAGGAGTATTGCAGTGACTGAGAAGCAGAGACCAGCGCGGGGCCAGTGCTGCTAATCTAGACAATTCCGATGCACCAACTATATTGATACAAATGACAACAAAGAGCCAAGACTGGCCACCAGGCGGGCTCCTGATGCAAAGCCTGGAAATGAGATTGTTTTCAACGTTTTGCATCAGGGTCTTGCTGTGTAGCCCTGACTAGCCTAGAATTCATTGTGTAGATCAGGCTGGCTTGGAACCTGCAGTGGTTCTTCTGCTTCTGCCCTCCCGAGTTGGGTACTGGGGTAACACATGTGTGTGCCACCATGCCTGGCTGCAAGGAGTATTGCCAACAGCACAGCACTCGTGAATACTGGAAAGCATTAGTGACCGAGAAACTTGGGGTGGGGAGAGAGGGGGGAAGGGAATAGAGTGTGTGACACCCACCGTGCCAAACCCCACTAAGTGTGACCTGATGTGCATTCTCTGTAATAAAAGCTGATGTTACAGCTGGACGGTGGTGGCGCACGCCCTTAATCCCAGCACTGGGGAGGCAGAGGCAGGCGGATCGCTGTGAGTTCGAGGCCAGCCTGGTCTACAAAGTGAGTCCTGGACAGTCAAGGCTACACAGAGAGACCCTGTCTCGAAAAAACAAAAACAAACAAACAAACAAACAAAAAAGCTGATGTTACTATAACCTGTTCACTTTTCAAAGCTTTGAACTTATAGAACCCATCTAAGCCAGGTGGGGGCACACACCTGTAATCCCAGCACTCAGGAGGCAGAGGCAGGTGGATTGCTGTGAGTTCGAGGCCAGCCTGGTCTACAAAGCGAGTCCAGGACAGCCAAGGCCAACACAGAGAAACCCTCTCTCAACAAACACCTTATCTAACTGAAGAACATCTTTCAGAGTCCAACTCAGTATTCTCAGAATGTTAGCTCCCTAAAATCTTTCATATCTCAGCCGAGAACACTTTCAGTACCTGCTTAAACATCGAAGTGGTTGTGATTTGGGAGCCGCTCCAGTAATGTGCAAGGTGGACAGTCGTTGGATGTACCACAGGCTAGGAAATAAAATTACTTTGCAGAAAAAATAATTAAGCGTTTGGCCAGTGAGCTGGCTCAGTGGGTAGAATAGTAGCTTACTGTCCAAGCCGGATGACCTGAGTTCTATTCCTGTGTGACACAGTGCAAGGGAGGCATGACTCCAGAAAGTTGTTGTCTGACACACACACACACACACACACACACACACACACACACGCCCTCCCACAGTGTATACACATAGATATACAAATAATAGTAAAATGAAAGAATTTGAAGTCACTTGAACTTCTATAAACAGTTTGTTTTGTTTTGTTTTAAAATTATTTATTTATTATGTATACAGTGCTCTGCCTGCTTATACGCTGGCAGGCCAGAAAAGGGCATCCAATCATATTATAGATGGTTGTGAACCACCATGTGGTTGCTGGGAATTGAACTGGGAACGTCTGTTAGAACAGTCAGTGTTCTTAACCTCTGAGCCATCTCTCCAGCCCTTGTTTTTTGTTTTGTTTTGTTTTGTTTCCCTGTGTAGCCCTGGCTGTCCTGGACTCACTTTGTAGACCAGGCTGGCCTTGAACTCACCATGATCAATCTGCCTCTGCCTTCCAAGTGCTGGGATGAAAGGTGAGCGCCTTGTTTTTTTGAGACGGGGTTTCTCTTCGTAAGAGAGGCTCAGCTGTCCTGAACTCACTGTACAAACCAGGGTAGCCTTGAACTCTGCTTTCTGAGTACTTGTTCTTAACTACAGAGTCATCACTCTAGCACCTAGATAAGACCTTTAGGGAAGGGTTTGTTGTTGTTGTTTTAATTTAATATATGTGTCCGTGTATGGGTTTGCACATGTGTGTGCAGTGCCTTCGGAGGCCATAAGAGGATGTCAAAGTCCTCAGACTTGGAGTTATAGGCGACTGTGGGCCCTCTGACACCGATGATGGTAACTCTGATTACCTGGAAGAGCAGTACACATTCTTAACCTCTGAATCATCTCTCTAGCTCTGCCCCCACCCACTGAACCATCTCTCCAGCCCCACCCCCACCCCTGAACCATCTCTCCAGCCCCGCCCCCACCCCTAGACCATCTCTCCAGCCCCGCCCCCACCCCCTGGACCATCTCTCCAGCCCCGCCCCCACCCCCTGGACCATCTCTCCAGCCCCGCCCCCACCCCCTGAACCATCTCTCCAGCCCCGCCCCCACCCCTGAACCATCTCTCCAGCCCCGCCCCCACCCCTGAACCATCTCTCCAGCCCCGCCCCCACCCCCTGAACCATCTCTCCAGCCCCGCCCCCACCCCTGAACCATCTCTCCAGCCCCGCCCCCACCCCTGAACCATCTCTCCAGCCCCGCCCCCACCCCCTGGACCATCTCTCCAGCCCCGCCCCCACCCCTGAACCATCTCTCCAGCCCCGCCCCCACCCCCTGGACCATCTCTCCAGCCCCGCCCCCACCCCCTGGACCATCTCTCCAGCCCCGCCCCCACCCCCTGGACCATCTCTCCAGCCCCGCCCCCAACCTTGGACCATCTCTCCAGCCCCGCCCCCCCACTCAACTTGTAGAAAGCAGAGCATAGTTAAGGGATCACTGCAATTCTATTCACTCAAGAGGAGGAAGTAGGACTGTGACCGTGGGCTTGAGCTTAGTCTGGGTTACATACACAGTGAGGCCCAGTCTCAAATCAAACTTAGCGACCACATAAAACATACAAAAGTAGGGAGAGGGGTGCCGGGTGTGGTGGCACACGCCTTTAATCTCAGCACTCAAGAGGCAGAGGCAGGTGGATCCCTATGAGTTCGAGGCCAGCCTGGTCTACAAAGCGAGTCCAGGACAGTCAAGGCTACACAGAGAAACCCTGTCTCCAGAAACAAACAAACAAACAAACAAACAAAAGTAGGGAAAGGGAACTTCTCCCCTCAGGTCTGGATGAGCCCTTAATACACTGGGGACAGATTTCATGGGGTGAGTGGCAGAGTTCTGGAGACCCCCAAAGCAGAGATGGGGCCTGGGGACAGAGCACTCAGTACACACAGGCCAGGCTGACCAGTGATGCTGGGACACCCCGTTCTGCACACAGGAAAACATGAGCTGGAATTGTCTCTTCCCATCCCCAAGACAAACACGATCCAGATGGATGGAAGGCTCGCTATCAGCCAAACACAGGCCGTTAGGGAATACCCCCATGAGCTCACTGTAGCCTACTCAGACACGGAGCCCAACCAAGGAGCCTGGAGCAGAGTGCAGATACGGTGGAAGCTGCAGTAACTTGCCAATCAAGCACCCGGAACCCAGGCCACACAGCAAGAGCCTGCAAGTCAGGAAGGAAGAACCATTCCTAAAAAGAAAATGGGGCGGGCAGTAGTGGCGCACCCCTGTAATCCCAGCACTTGGGAGGCAGAGGCAGGTGGATCTCTGTGAGTTGGAGGCCAGCTTGGTCTACAAACTGAATCCAGGACAGCCAGCCAGGGCTACACAGAGAAACCCTGTCTTGAAAAACCAAAAAAAAAAAAAAAAGCAAAGAAAGAAAGTGGGAGGCTATCAGTCAGTGCTTTACAGAAGAGGACAGACTGTGTTCTCTCTTCAGAAAATGCCTCAGTGGCTCTCTGAAATCTAATAACTGCTCGAGCCATGAGTGGACTAAGAGTTCAAGTGAGCAAAGCAGGCAGGGACAGTCACAACTGCCAGCAGGCTGTAATCTCTTGGAGCAAAATTTAGCATTTAGTGAGGTCCAGCCCAGACCTGTGCTGTGGCCAGCGGCTCTGAGCTCCTCTGAGCTCCTCTGAGCTCCAGATACAGCGCAGAGAACAGCTCCAAGTGCACGGTCCATCTTGAATCCTCACACAGCAGAAAGATCTAACACTGAGACTCCGTGGTGAGTGACACCTTCGATGCCAACAGGGCGTACTCTCAAACATACCATGTGAGAGAAAGGCTCTCTTCACACACTCTGGTGAGCTGGCTGGCTTTCTGTCACTTTGACACAAGCTAGCATCATCAGAGAGGAGGAAACCCGGCTGGGAAGATTTGGGGTCTAGGCAGGCAAGCCTGCAGGCCATTTTCTTCCTTGGTAATTGGTGAAGGAAGGGTCCACCCCAGTGCTAGGGGGGTCCCTGTTGGGATTAAAGACAGGAGCCACCACTTTTCTGCTAGCCATGGAGCCTTTACCTTAACCCCAGCATTCCGGGAGGCAGAGGAAGGCAGATCTCTGTGAGTTCGAGGCCAGCCTGGTTTACAAAGCAGGTTCCAGGACAGCCAGGGCTACACAGAGAAACCCTTTCCCCACTCCACTCCCAACACACACACACACCACACACACACACACACACACACACACACA
This sequence comes from Acomys minous, assembly GCF_964271855.1. Taxonomy (NCBI): domain Eukaryota; kingdom Metazoa; phylum Chordata; class Mammalia; order Rodentia; family Muridae; genus Acomys; species Acomys minous. The sequence goes on along the minus strand of NC_140491.1, from coordinate 63,524,159 downwards.
CACACACACACACACAGAGGAAATACTATTTACATTATTTAAAGATACATTAGTACATGGTAGAGAAGAGAAGTAAGGGACAGACAAACATCTGACTCAAGATGTTCCAGCCGGGTGTGGTGGTGCACGCCTTTAATCCCAGCACTCGGGAAGCAGAGGCAGGCGGATCGCTGTGAGTTCGAGGCCAGCCTGGTCTACAAAGCGAGTCTAGGACAGCTAAGGCTACACAGAGAAACTGTGTCTAGAAAAACCAGAGAGAGAGAGAGAGAGAGAGAAAGAGAGAGAGAGATCATGTTCCTATAGTGGGGAAGGAGCTCTGCCCAGGGTCTCTGTGGGTGGGGTGTCTAACAAGCGAATGCTTATGCACAGTTCCCACTACTGTTATTTTTATCAACTTGACCCTGGGCTCTACCTACCAAGTTACAAATTGGCCACATTTCACAAGGCAGCCTTTGCCCTTTCCTGCTGAACCTGTGTGAAGTCTCCTCTCCTCAGAACAGGTAGGAGGTGGCCATATCCCCTTCGAACACAACCCCCCCACACACACATGGAGTTCAAGATTGTGTCTGCCTAGAACCTGTCTTTGGCTTGTGCTGGGACCCAGTACGTATTTGTTGAATACTTGAACAAATTCACGAAGAAAAGAGGTCTGTGGGCTGGGGAGGGTAGCTCAGTGTGCACAGTGCTTACCAGAAGCATGAGGGACTGTGTTTCATCTCTAGCCTCTATGAAAAAACAAAACAAAACAACAAAACTAGGCACAGCAGCCTCTGCTTGCAATCCCAGCACCGAGGACGCAAACAGAGGTATCTTCCTGGAGCTTGCTGGCCAAGCAGCCTAGAGTACTCAGTGCACACACACAAACACACACACAAAACACACCTCACACATGTATATACACACACAAAAATTTTTTTAAAGATTTTTTCATTTATCATGTATACAGACAGAGCTCTGCCTGCATGTACACCTGCAGGCCAGAAGAGGGCACCAGATCCCATTACAGATGGTTATGAGGCACCATATGGTTGTTGGGAACTGAACTCAGGACCTCTGGAAGAGCAGACAGTGCTTTCAACCACTGAGCCATCTCTCCAGAGGCCCCCCGACCCCAGCAATTTTTTTTTCTGGGACAGGATGTCTCTACATTATATTGATCATCCTGGACTCACTTTGTAGACCAGGCTGGTCTTGAACTCACAGTAACCTGCCTGCCTCTGCTTTCTGAGTGCTGTTTTGGTTTTTTTGAGTCAGGGTTTCTCTGTGTAGCCTTGGCTGTCCGGGACTCACTTTGTAGACCAGGCTGGCCTCAAACTCACAGTGATCCTCCTGCCTCTGCCTCCTGAGTGCTGGGATTAAAGGCGTGCGCCACCACGCCTGGCCCAAAAATGTTTTTAATGGGGGAGAGGGTACAGAAAAGATGGCTCAATGGTTAAGAGCACTTGCAAAGAACCCAGATTCACTTCCTGACCCCCAAATGGCAGTTCACAACGATTGCTAACTCCAGTTCTAGGAGAGCTTGCTCCCCCTACATATATCCTGGGTAGCACTCATTTTTTTAAAAAATTATTTATTTATTTATTTATTGTTTTTTGAGACAGGGTTTCTCTGTGTAGCCTTGTCTGTCATGGACTCACTTTGTAGACCAGGCTGGCTTCGAACTCACAGCAATCCGCCTGCCTCGGCATTTAAAGGCATGCACCACCACTCCTGGCTAAAAGGGGATTTATTAAGGCAGGTGTTGGTGGCACACACCTTTAATCCTAGAATGTGGGAAACAGAGGCAGCAACTTTCTGTGAATTCAGAGCAGCCTGGTGTACAGAGCAAGTTCTAGCACAGCTAAGGATACCCAGAGAAATCCTGTTTTGAACAAACAAACAAACAAAAACCAAATCAACCAACAAACCAAAACCAACAACAACAAACAGGATTTATTTTAGGGGGGTGGAGAGATGGCTCAGTGGTTAAAAGCCGTGGTTGTTCTATCAGAGGGCCCAGGTTTCATTCCTAGCGCCCACATAGCTCAAAACCCGCTATAATTCCAGATGCTCTCTCCTGACCTCCAAGGGCGTCAGGTATGCACACAGTGCACAGACATATGTGCAGGCAGAATACCCATACACATCAAATAATAAAGACAATAGGAGAAATTCTTGTTCTATTTAATTAAAAAATTAATTGTGTACAAAGTGTATGTGTGTGTGGGGGGGGAGTTTAAAAAGTGTATGTATGTGGGGAAGAGTTGTAGACAAACATGCAATTGCCCGAGGAGGCCAGAGACATCAGATCTCACCCCCAAAACTGGAGTTGTCAGGGGGTTGTCAGCTACCTGATATGGGTGCTGGGAACTGAACTTGGATCCTCTGCAAAAGTAATATATGCCATTAACTCTGCTTCCTGCCTCCAGCTCTCTAAAAGGAAATTTTTTAAAAGCAGGAGGATCAGGAGGAAGAAAGGAAGGAAGCCTTGCTGGGGACCTTTTCCACTGAAGGCATTTGAGGCTGGGGCGGTCATGCTCTCACCAGGTCCAGCCGGAAGCCCCATGCAGGGTCACGGAGTCTCCACATTCCTTGCCTTGAGCCGGAGCCAAGCCACACACAGCACATCTGGAGCCCACCCCACCCAGGGATGGAAGCCGCTGGCCGTCCTTAGGCTCTGGTCATCTTCAGCCTTTGTCCAAGCTCTTCCCAACTCTGGGCCTCCCACCCTTTTTGGCAGGCTAATCTGGCCACGGGTGTCTCCCCAGGGTGGGGGCCAGAGGCCTTGCTTCATCTCTATCTCATTTTTTTCAGGGCCTCACTTGCCCATCAGGAAGGCCTGCTGGGCTTGGAAAAGGGGTGCTGGCAGCCTTTTCATACACTGTCCCCTCCTTTCCTGGCCTCTGGTGCCTCTGCTTCCTCTGGCCTTTCAGGGGTGAAAAAAGAACTTGGGGGGAACATGAGATGGAAGAGCTAGCTGGAAACTGGAGCATGGTGCCCAGTGCTGACCACACCCAGAGATTCCTTTCTGGAGCCCCACAAACTCGCCTTTGAAGAGTCTGAGTCACCTCTAGGGTTCCTCCCCTCTGGGGTCCCGAGCTGGAAGAAAGAATCTTTTGCTGGGCCTGAAACACCAGACCAGGGCAGCAATCCCAGAGCTTTTGTCTTGGCCTGTGCACAGGCCAAGGCATCGCCTAGATGCCTGCAGCAAGGGCCATTCTGCAGCGCCGGCAGCACTGCGCCGTGGTGGTCTTGCCACATGGCTCCCTGCTGCCCCATGGATGGGATTCTTTGTGTTGCTGGAATTCCCTTCTTGTAAGGGCATGAAGTGGCATGGCTCCTGGCCAGGAAGCGCTGTGTGTCTGGTCAGTCTAGCTTGCTGGGTCAGGAGGAGGAGGAGGGGAGGGTAGTGTTAGGTCAGAGCCAGCGGGAGCGCTTGCCCAGCCCCCAGCCAGTGTTCAGGAACTCCGCGCTGACCAGCACCCAAGCTTGCTTTGGAACACTTTCTTTTCCTGTAGGATGAGACCTGTGTGTGTAACTAAGCCTCCTCAGTTTGCCCAGGCAAAGAGGGCAGCAGTGACGATCAAGGTCCTGCGAGAAATTCAGAGATGGAGGCCTGCCTCCACTTTCCCTTTTGGGCTCGTATAACGATGGCAGGTCATCTCTGCCCTTTCCAGTCCGGAGACATTTGATGCTCGTTAGTCCTGGGGGTTGCCACTGAAGCGCGTGCCTGATCCTGATGAGGAACACCTGTGCCCTTCGGAGCCTCGACTCAAGACGCGGTGGTTGAAAAAGTTCACTAGGCAAAGAAGGCTAGCTTGCCTTTCCCAGGCTAGAAACAAATTGTTTCTGAGGGCGCAGCGCTCTCCAGGCAAGGCTAGCTAGGAACCAGCCCATCCAATCCCCAACACCAGGTATCGTCTCCTCCCATCCCGACTCTCCAGGGCAGAACTGGGCACTCCCTGTGCTGGGTAGACTGGGAGGAGGGCCATGACTGGTAGCTGTGGGGCGACCCAGGCAAGAACCTGTGCGAGGAAGGCTGGTGTGGCTGAGTCACCCATACCGCTTCAGTCACCTGCGCCTTCGGAAGAAACAGGGCGGGGTTTGGGCGTGTCCCACAGGGGGTGGACCTTAGTGTGGGCGGGGCCTACTCCAGCCCCGCCCCAGGACCTAACTGGGGCCCGGGCCACCCAGGCCTCCCCGCTGCCTGCTGTCTGGGATCCCCGCTGTGTTCGCCCGCGCGCGCTTCCATGGCCGAAAAGTTGGTGTCACTATTGCCACCCTTGCTGCTCGCTGCAGTGGGCCTCGCCGGCCTCCTGCTGCTGTGCGTCCCTACTCAAGACGTCCGGGAGCCGCCCGCCTTCAAGGTGCACGCGCCCGCTGCGGCGCTGGTCTGGGGAGCAGCTGGCCCGGGCCTTGGGGGGTTTGGGGGGCGATCGGAGCGCGCCTGGACGTCCTGCGCTCTCGCATCAGCGCGGGACCACTCGCGCTGTTCCTCCGGCCGGGTCCTAGGTTCCGCACTTAGTTTTACTGTGTCTGCCAGCTGACAGCGACGCTTCCGGAGCGCCACAGCACCGGAGGCAAAATTCGTGGGAATTCCCCTGCTGCGGCTTTACCACTAAGCAGCAAGCGCGGCGGAGCAGCTGTCTTCCCGCTCTCTTCAAGCGGTCCCCATCTCCCTTGGCTGTAGCAAGAACCCTCACCTCAAGTCCCGCGCCATTTCCGGGCAGCACCTTGAGCGCGCCGTTAGAGAAGGGCATTGGTTCTAGATTCAGCTCCAGATAGGTGACAGCGCACACTAGGGTTCTCCAAATCCTCTCAGACCGATGTCTGAAAGGTGACTCTTGAAAGAAAGCAAAGGAAGCTTGCTGGTCTCAAAGGGGTCTCCATCACCAACCCCCAACCGCCTCAGGCCAGAGGCTGGCACCTTTAACCTTTTATTGGTCTTGTGCTATGTTTGTGTGGGGAGTGGCATCCCAGCCCCAGGGACCCAGGATGGAAGCAGGAGAGCTCTGTAAGCCACTCGGGATCGGGTGTGGGATGTGGGGTGTGGGAGTTGGATCGTGGTATCGGCCTGGCTCTGGAGGAGTCCCCTGGTGGGCAGGACGGCTGGAGCAGCCCTTTCCCAGGCTAGAACTGGCACATACCCCAGGCTGGTGTTCAGCCAGGCTCTGTCAACTGGAGCCCAGCCCCCTGGAGCTGCAAAGAAGGCCCATCCACCGCCCCCGCCCCTCCCCCCCTCAGCTCTGCAAAGCAAACCTCTCCTTGTCCCTTGCTTTTAGGGGAAGGAAGAGTAGCTGTTGAGTTTGAACTGAGCAAAGTTCCAGATGTGGTCCCGGAACCCTTCGGTTCTGGAACAGCCCCTGAGTTATCTTTAGCGGGAAGTCTGCTTTTTTTTTTTTTTTTTTTTTTTTTTTTGGTGCCTGGCAGTGCCATCCTCAGGCAGTTGAGGGGGAGGGGGTCACCCCAGGAACTCCTGGTCAGTCTCTGTGAATGCCCTTGGCCGCCCCTGACCTTCAGCATGTAGCTTGATCCATGACTGGTGGGAGTCGGGCATTGGGATGCTAACGGGTGTGCTGACTTGCCACTCCCACTCACAGTATGGCATCGTCCTGGACGCCGGCTCCTCACACACATCCATGTTTGTCTACAAGTGGCCAGCGGACAAGGAAAACAACACAGGCATTGTGGGCCAGCACAGCTCTTGTGATGTTGAAGGTGAGCCTGGTCTTGGGTGCCTGTTCAGTCTTAGAGCTCTGCAGGCCCAGTCATCCCCACCCAGCCCCCTTGCTGGCTGCTAGGTGGGGCTAGGAAAGACTGGATTCTGTGGACCGGGAGGGGCCGTGCGTACTGTGTGTTCTGGAACAGAAGCCCTGGGGAGCAGGTGGAAGCCTCGAGGTTTAGTCGCCCAAGACAGGTCTCGTTACACTATAGACAAGGCAGGTGGGGCTCTGAGGACCTAAGGGTGTATCCAGGCAGGTTCTATGGAGGTTAGGCTAGGCTGCCAATGCCCAAGGCTTTCTCCTGGCACCTGTGCCCACAGCCACTAGGCGGGCGGCAGCTTCAGAGACTCTGGGTGGCACCTGGACCCTTTGTCTCCAAACTGGGCATCTGTGGGATGAAGCTGGCATGCTGTGTCTGAGCAGCCTCGTCAGCCGGGGCCCCGCCTGGAAGCCGTCCACCAAGCCTGGACCCAATTCCTTGCTTCCTCCAGGTGGGGGCATCTCCAGCTACGCAAATGACCCTTCTAGGGCGGGCCAGAGTCTGGTTCAATGTCTTGAGCAGGCACTTCAGGATGTGCCTAAAGACAGACATGTCAGCACACCACTGTACCTGGGAGCTACAGCAGGCATGCGCTTACTCAAGTGAGTTACCTATACCCTGACTTGGCCCAGGGACCCACACAGGCCTTCAGCAGGGTGGAGCCCCTCTCCCTGGGCAAACTTCCGGGAGTGCCCGACAGGGGACATCTGCGGATGAGCTCCATCAGAGTCCTCCCCGTTCCTCAGCCTGACCAGCCCAGAGGCCACAGCCAGGGTGCTTGAGGCAGTGACACAGACACTCACGGGGTTCCCCTTTGACTTCCGCGGTGCTCGCATCCTCTCGGGACAGGATGAAGGGGTGTTTGGCTGGGTGACTGCCAATTACCTGCTGGAGAACTTCATCAAGGTAGGCCCTGAGGCTGGCCCAAAGAACCTGGAGTCCTGTGGGCCTTGTCTGCCCACCGTCTTAATGTAACCTCTACCTCTCCACAGTATGCCTGGGTGGGCCGGTGGATCCGGCCAAGGAAGGGAACTGTGGGGGCCATGGACCTTGGGGGTGCCTCAACACAGATCACCTTTGAGACGACCAGCCCATCGGAAGATCCAGACAACGAGGTCTATCTGCGCCTCTACGGTCAGCACTACCGTGTCTACACCCATAGCTTCCTCTGCTATGGTCGAGACCAGGTTCTCCAGAGGCTGCTGGCCAGTGCCCTCCAGGTGCCTCTCAGCCTCAGCCACCTTACCACACTGCTGCCTTCGGGGGTGGCGGGGGCGGGGGGCGGGCGGCGGGCGGGAGAAGAAACCAAAGGCGACAGAGCAAAGCCAGGAAGGCAGCCCGTACTGACCTCAGGGACCTTCAGAGAGGCCTCCTTTCCCATGGACGTCTCCTTTCAGCCTCAACCGATGACACTTAGCTTCTTCAGCTAGGTGTGCCCCAGCTTGGAGACAGGAGGGGAGGACCTCAGTCGTATAGAGGGTCAGGAATGAGCGCCTAGGGTAAGGAGAGCCAGGGCTCATTTTCACAGAACCTTGAATACCTGGCCAAAAGGTCTGCTGTTTGCTCAGCAGGTGATGGCTAGCCATGTTCGTCCATGAACACAAAAGCGATGTTGCCCAAGTTAGTTTTATGGACAGTTCATCATGCTGAGCTAGAGTGGGAAATTCTATCTGTACCCTGGTTAACTGACCCCCCCCATACCCCCCTCCCAGATCCATCACTTCCACCCCTGCTGGCCAAAGGGCTACTCCACCCAAGTGCCACTCCGGGAAGTCTACCAGTCACCGTGCACTAAAAGTCAACGTCCCCAGACCTTCAACAGCAGTGCCATCATCAGCCTATCAGGGACCAGCAACGCCACCCTCTGTCGTGACCTGGTCTCTGGGCTCTTCAACTTCTCCTCCTGCCCCTTTTCCCAATGCTCCTTCAATGGGGTCTTCCAGCCCCCCGTGACTGGGAACTTCATAGTGAGTCTGGGTAGACGGCTGTTGGGGCAGGAGGCCCTGAGCATCCAGGGCCTGGTGACAGTGTGACTGCACACTGCTTCCTCCCACAGGCCTTTTCTGCTTTCTACTATACTGTGGATTTCCTGAAGACAGTGATGGGGCTGCCCGTGGGATCCCTGAAGGAGCTGGAGGCAGCCACTGAGATCATCTGCAACCAGACCTGGGCTGAGGTGAGGGCCGTCCCACGTATTCTCCATAGCTAAGCTGGAGGCGTTTCCATTCCATTTTGGAATGCAGACGGCCATAGATAGACTCGAGAAATGGCCGGGCTCGTGTGGGGAGCTTGGGCTTGGGTAAGTTAGGAGGATTTCAGTGGTCTCCTCCAGGACCGATCCTACAGTCAGGGTCTGGAGGAGGACAGGCAGGACAGGCAAATGCTCTGTAGCAACAGGGAGCTTGAAGCAGACGGGACAGAAAGGCAGGTGTCTAGGAGCTGAGTGTGGGAAAGAGTGCCCCAGCAGTGGGATCCCCAGGAAGACTCAGCAGGCCTGGGGGTATGCCTGGAGGAGTTGGAGATGCCACCAGGTTTCAGGCTGTGGCCACTGGCTGAACAAATAGAGAGTTCTGGATAGCTGGAGTGTGAGGTGGCCGCCATGTTTCTCGGAGAAATAGGCACCTACAAATCTTAGGCACCTACGAAGGTCTCAGAAAAGTGGGGTCAGAGAGCAAGGCTCAAACCTGGACCTCCGTTCCTTTGATTATGAGGCAAGGATGCTACTACCCTCTGTTTCCTAGTGGCCATCCTTGCTGTCCCCCTGATTTGGCTGGAGGACACAAGGCCGTCCAGGAGTCATGTGGCTTATCTCAGAACAGCGTGTTCCTGGGAAGGGCGTCTTGTCCTAGGTCTTTCTGTGTATTTCCAACAGTACGCCTTTCTGGGCTTGAGCTGTTTGGAGGGTGCCATACCCCCGCGGGCCATAGCTCCACGAGATCTTGACTCTAATGGTGTCTTGTTCTCTTCTTAGCTTCAGGCCCGAGTGCCAAGTCAGAACACGCGCCTCGCTGACTACTGTGCCGGAGCCACGTTCATACATCAGCTCCTGAGCCGTGGCTACGGCTTCGACGAGCGCTCTTTCAGTGGAGTGCTCTTCCAGAAGAAGGTGGGTAAAAGGCGGGGGTCAGAGGATTCGGAGCGTGGCCTCTTGGAGGCTGATGTCACGCCCCCTCTTAGGCCGCGGACACGGCTGTCGGCTGGGCGCTGGGCTACATGCTGAATTTGACCAACATGATTCCCGCTGACCTCCCGGGCCTGCGGAAGGGCACTCACTTCAGCTCCTGGGTCGCTCTCCTCCTGCTCTTCGCAGTCCTGATCTTGGCGGCGCTGGTCCTGCTCCTGCGCCAGGTGCGCTCTGCCAAGTCCCCAGGCGCCCTCTAGGGGTGCATTTGGGAGCTGCTCCCAACTTCCTCAAATCCTTCCCTCCCCGAGGGCATCTCTGATACCCAAGTCCACCTGGGAATCGACATTCACTGAAAGCCTAGATGTGCCCCTGAAGTTCTCTCCGGCCCCGAGTTCTCAATTAATTCTCCCCTCCCTCTCTTCCTGGGGTGTCGGGTCTCTCAGCCTGTGATTCAGGCTGAGGTCCATTCAGAGTGGGACCTTTGTTCTGATCTTCAGGGCCCTAGGAACTTCCTGTCCATACTCTGGGCCTTTAGAAAGTCAAGCATCAGAGCCAACTTGTTCAATGCCTACTTGTAAACATTTTTTAATAAAATATTTTTTTTCTAGAGCAGTGAAGTGTTCATAGGGCGGGGCACCCTTCTGTTGCCTGTCCCTCCTTCAAGCTGTGTTGGTTATTCAGATAAAACCTGGTTCCAAGATATGGACTTTTCCTGCTTGCTACCTTTCTGTGCTAGACCCAAGGCAAGGAGGGCATTCCATACCCTGGTCTGGGGTTGTAGTCTGAGTCTTCTCTGACTGACAAAACTCTTATAAACCTCAGGTCCCCCTTGATGCCATCAGTAGGAATTGAGGCTTCACCCCAAGTTTTTTTTCTTTTGTTTTTGCTTGTTTGTTTGCTTTTAACTGCAGTGTCTCCTTAAGTCTCAGCAACCCTGCAAGATCAAGGCACCTGCATCCCACAGCCTAAGCATCTGTGTTCACTAGGTGGAAAAGCATGGCCTGGGTATGCTTTAAAAAAAAAAGTGGCCTTTTTTATGGAAAGTGAGCTCAGACACTATTCCTGTGCTGTGAGGACTGGGTTGGCTGTGGTAGTCCTTGTTTTACACACACACACACACACACACACACACACACACACACACAAAGAGAGAGAGAATCATTCTTTTTCTTCTTAAGATTTATTTATTATGTATAGTGTTCTGCCTGCATGACAGAAGAGGGCATCAGATCACATTATAGATGGTTGTGAGTCACCATGTGGTTGCTGGCAATTGAACTCAGACCCTATGGAAGAGCAGCCAATGCTCTTAACCACTGAGCCATCTCTCCAGCCCCGGTTTTTCATTTTAAAGACAGGGTCTCACTATGTAGCCCTGGCTGTCCTGGAATTGATATGTAGGCCAGGCTGGCCTCGAACTCACAGAGCTCTACCTACTTCTGCCTGACAACAGGTGGGATTAAAGGCGTGCGCCACCACGCATAGCCGCAATGTCGCCTTCTTGACTTAACCAGAGGGAAGCCTCTGGATGAGGTAGGGTGTGCTCTCTGGAGACTGGAAGTGAAAGGTAAGCATGAGGCACCATAGATGATGCTCCATGTTGTGTGACTCAAGGGAGCAGAAAGCCATCACCTGGGACCGTGACCACCTTGGACAGCTCCCAGATGCCTGTTGCCCCCTGGTGGCCTCATTCGGGAACGAGCCTGACAAGCGTTGCGAGCCGGCTCTGTTTGTTTTTCTTGTGGCTTAGAAAGCGAGGGTGCGTCTCGGAGTACACCTGTGTATCTCTGTACACCTGTTTATCCTTTGCTTGATACGTTTTGCAAACCTGCGACATAGCAAATTCCAAAACAGCCAGGATTTTCCTCTGGTGTGCCCCTAGTATAAGGTCTTTCTCTCTAACTAACAGGGTGGGAGGTGAGGGTTTGGCAGTCGGACCACTAAGAGGAAGGCACGCATCCTGGGACACCCACTCCTAGTCAATCCCTAGCCAGATTTCTGGGTTATGAGAGGAGGCAGCTTGCTGCTGAGGCTGGAGAGCTCCAGGCACTCAGCAGCCTGGAGAAAGGGGACCCTAACTACATGCAGAGGGAGGGGGCTCAGCCTAGAGGAGATGTCCCGCCCCCGCAGGTGGAGCGCGCAGGCGCACTCCCGACACTTTTCTCTGACCGCCGCGCCTCCATCCCATCCCGGATCCTTTGCCGCAACGTCAGCGCCGCCGCCTCCTCTTTTCCTCTTCCTCCTCCGCCCCTCTGGCGTCCCGGCTTCTCCAGTTGCGGTTCCCGGAGCCGGTACCGAGTCCGGGGCAGCGGGGTGCCATGCAGCCCGAGTGGCGGCGCTGAAGCATGGCGACGCCCGTTCCTCCGCCTTCCTCGCGGCACCTGCGGCTGCTGCGGCTGCTGCTCTCCGGCCTCATCCTCGGAGCGGCCCTGAATGGTGCCACCGCCCGCAGCCCCGGTGAGCGAGCGCTCTGGGCACAGGCTGCGGGGCGCTCCGGGGCCTGGATTGCTGGGTGGGGAATCCTGCCATCCGGCGCCGCCCTCGTCCTCCCTGCCACCGCCCCGGCCTCACCCAGGCCCGCAGGCCAAGCAGGCCCGGTGCGCTGGGCATGGATTGGGTAAACAGGTCAGGCTGGATGAAGGCTATGCTGGATGAGTCTTCTCTCGGGTCCCTGGAGGCGAATGTAGATTTCACGCGCTTCTGATCTCTTTGTCTTTGGGTCACTGAACCAGTCCGGGTGTCTTTCTGGGTTTGCAGCCATCTGGTTGCTGGTGGCCCTTCAAGGAGATCCTATGTCTTTGTTTCTGGAGCTTCCAATTGGCAGGGTTGCTTCGGTGTCTGCGGGCCTTGACTGTCAGCCTTGTGGGGGCGAGCGCGGGGGTGGGGGTGGGGGGCGGAGGTGTTCCCATGACAGAGTCTAAGGGTTCCAGGCCTTCTAGAGTCTTATTCCAACTTAGTGGGGTCAAGCAAGCTCCCCCATCCCCTCCCTTGGATGGCATGTGCCACCCTGTCTTCAGAAGAGTGTGACACCCCCCCCCCCCAGACTGGGAGAACATTCTTGACAGATGGGTCTTGAAACTATAGGATCCAAATCGTATCTCCCTGAGGGGAGTGAAGTGGGAGAGGGTGCCCATAGGCTCACTGAGTTCTGGAGCTCTGTAGAGGAGGTGCTTTGAACCCAACTTACAGATGAGGAAACTGAGGCACAGAGAGGTGACTGGTATGTGGCACAGCTGGGATTCTAAGGAGATCATTCCGGCTTGGGGGGGGGGGTCTTAGGAGCTGGCCAGACGTCTTCCTGGGCAAGCAACCCTGCACTGAAGGTTGGCATGGCTGGAAGAGACTGGAGGAGGATGGAGGGCCAGACCAGGTCTTGCCAGAGGTAGCAGAGGCCACATGATAAAGAGCCTGCGTTCCTTTCTAGGGGGAGCCTCCTCAGGAGTGCGACTAAGGCGCCCTGCCGAGCCCCTGGGAAGGTGCTAGCCTCCACTCTGTGACCCCTCACTAGCATTCCATTACCACACCCGGTGCCCAGGAGGGGCCAGTAGGCCAACATAGGTAGAATCCCCATTACTCTCCAGCTGCTGTTGCTCCTGGGACGTCCTCATCATGCCTAGGCTGGAGAGGATCTTTCTGCCCAAGATTAAACAATAGGCTGGTGGGTTAGCGAGGCCTGAGAGCCCAAACCCAGCATCCTGCTACACCCCCCCCCCCCCCCCCAGGTCTGAGTTGGTTGTCAGCATCAGGGGCAGGGACTCTCTGGAGCCTAGCTGGTGGGTGGAGTCCACGGAAGCCTCCTGGGCACAGGCTTTAGTCAATGTTTAACCATCCCAAGCCTGGAGCCCAGACCGCTGCTACTGGAGGCTGCTGACACAGCCTCTGGAGGATAGAAGGTGCCTGGCCTAGGATTCAGGGTGCCACCCGCCATTAGAGTTGCTGGAACTTCTTTGCAGGAGCTGTAGAGTGTCAGATTACAAAGGAAACTAAGCCAAAAGTCTGTAGAAGGCCATGTTCGCCACCTCCCCCAGGGCCCTCCTGGCCTTGCCTGCAGTGTGGAGTGGTGGCTGGGTATTCCCTTGGCCACCGCTCTGTCTAGCTGCATCATCATCGTAGGGCTGATGTGTGTATATGAGCGCATCGTGCCCTGGGCTCCAGATGGCAACACTGTGACTGGGAACTATGACCAGACTGGTGTCCCCAGCACTGACCAGGCCAGGCCATTCAGTGTCCTCACTGTGTCTAGACAGTGCCACCTCAGGACTCCCAAACCCCAGTGGCTTCTCCCTGTGTGGCAGTCAGCGGCTAGGCAGGGAGAGCGTGTGGCCTGTGGCCTGCCAGGCCCCAGGGTTGTAGGATTATATGATGGTGTCCAGGGAGAAGCCCCAGTCTTTAGGAGAAATGGCTACCCGACATCCTTTGCTGCCCCCGAGTCAAAGAGAGAACAGAATTCTGTCCTTAGTAGCAATCTGGATGAAAGGGCCTGGCTCACTCTGAGCCACGGAAAGGTCAAAAGCCAGCCTCGGAGGACTGTCAGTACTTCCTCAGAGCGCTGGCTGGACACTTAGGGTCAGTTTTCCTTTAAGCGTAGGGCTTAGGCCTGGAAGCAGGACGTGGGGGAGTGGGTGGAGCAGGATTGTTCCCACAAGATTTGGGACTGTTTGCTTCCTGATTCTGACACTTGGCAGTAGGAAGGCAGGGCCTGGCCAGCTCTGTAGAGGGAGGGGTTTCCCTTCCTCCTCCTCCTCCTCCTCATTTTCTTCCTCTTCCTCCTCCTCTTCTGTTTTTCAAGACAGGGTTTCTCTGTGGAGCCCTGGCTGTCCTGGACTCGCTTTGTAGACCAGGCTGGCCTAGAATTCACAGCAATCCACCTGCCTCTGCCTCCTGAGTGCTGGGATTACAGGCGTTCGCCACCACATCCGGGCTTGAAGGAGGGGTTTCTAAGCAGAGCTGGTGTTGCACTGGGAGTTAGCCAATTGGGCTGTGATGGGCCCTGCCTCTGCTTTGTCCTCAGATGCTGCCACCTGTCCCGGAAGCCTGGATTGTGCCCTGAGGAGGCGGGCAAAATGCCCACCAGGTGCACATGCCTGTGGACCATGCCTTCAGTCCTTCCAGGAGGACCAGCAAGGGTTTTGTGTGCCCAGGATGCACCTGTCTTCCGGTATGCCAGAGTATAGATTCAGGGAAAATGGATGAGTGAGGTATCTTTCCTCCCTTCTGCCCTGCCCTGTGGGTCCATCCATACCGCTAGGAATCTTAGAGCCTTGTGGTAATGGCCACTTGTTCCTCTGAGCATCACGGAGTGCTCAGGCCCAAGAGCAGGGGTACTGGAGCTCTTGTCATTCTAGGAGTGACAAGCCCATTCATCCTTTCAAGATGGTGCTGGCCCAGTGTTGGAACTAGGCTGAGGCCTATGGCAATTGGTTCCTCCTAGGGTAGAAGGTGACCTCAGGAAGAGGAGAGGTCAGAATGGTAGGGCCTGGACCATGGTAGGTCTCCAAAAGCTGTTCCTTTTGTCTCTAGGCAACCTGCTCTTCTCATTTGCTCCTTAGCCCGTGCACTCCACACAGCATGTTTGGCAGGGACAGCCCTGTGCTAGTGGCCACTGTCCTTCAGTCTGTCTGGATGTCACTTCAGCTGTGATGAGGGCTTTTTACTTGAGAGGTGGGGTGTGTGTGTGTGTGTGTGTGTGTGTGTGTGTGTGTGTGGCCAGCTGGGCCTTCTGAGAAGAGGGGGCACTGAGAAAAGGCCAAGAGGACTGTCTGTAGATCGGGGTCCCATGTGGGAGCTTCTTTTTGGACTGTGAGGTACAAAGTGAGAACCAGTCAGGGTCCGACCACCCCCAGCCCTCTGCAGGCACCTCCTCTTCCGACTGCCTGGGAATAGCGGAGATGCTTGGGTGTCCTTTGGTTTCCCTCTGTCCCTTCAGGAGTTCCTTTCTCCTCTTGGGCAGAGAAGGTGCTTCCAGATGGCCAAGGTAGTTTGTGTACTGTCTTCCAGTGCTCTGCCTACCTCTTTGTGTACACACTCCCCGCCCCCAGCCTTTCTCTCCGCCCTCTACCCCCACCCCCACCCCCACCCCCCCTTGCTGGGGACTAAACTAAAAGAGGCTCCCTCAGTTGTCACCATGGTAACCCAGGATTGTGAAACTTTGATGGGTCCTTCCATCTCAGGAGGCTGCCTGCCACAGGTGTTGTCAAAGCAAGGGTCCTGGGCCCCCCTATATGATGGCCCTCACACTCCTCAGGGGAGGGCCTGTCCCAGTCTAGACTGGAAGAGGAGATCGATTCTCTGGCCCAGGAACTGGCTCTGAAGGAGAAGGAGGCTGGGCACTCAAGGCTTACAGCACAACCTGAGGCTGCACAGAAGCTCCTGGAGCCTGGTGAGGACCGCCCTCCCCATCCCCCCCATGCCCCCCTCACCCCTGTCTGAGCACTGCCCTGATCCTGTTTCTTTGAGCAAAGGCCAAGTCCTGCTGGCTTTACCTGCATACCTAACTTTAGCAGCTACCCTGGGATCCTCACAGAGGGGTCAAGGACTGGAGCCCCGCCTCCCCTCCACACACGGAACCTCTCCACCCACGCCCCATACCTCCTTGGGCTCCCCGGCATCTTCTGGGCCTGTGCATATGTCCCCGCTGGAGCCTCCGGGCTGGCATGGAAATGGCCTCACCCTTGGTACGTCGAGGTTGGCAACAAGGGGATTGGGGGAGGCAGACTCCGGGCCTTCCTCGGACTCCTCAAAATGCCCCTTTCTCCCACAGTGCTGATCCTGGCTTTCTGCTTGGCGAGCACAGCCGCCCTGGCTGTGGCAGCCCTCTGCTGGTGTAGGTGAGCTTCGGCGGCCTCCAGCTGGTGGGTGGGGTCTGACCTTCAGCTCCATCAACAACCCTTTCGCCCCACACTCCTTCAGGTTACAGCGAGAGATCCGCCTGACTCAGAAGGCCGACTATGCTGCCACAGCCAAGGCGCCCACTTCACCTACAACGCCACGAGTCTCGGTACGGAGCCCCCCTCCCTCCCCCCCCCCCCCCAGGCACGCTCTTATCCTGTGCAACCCAACAGTTGCTTAACATTCCCGCCCCCTTCCACAGCCTGGAGATCAGCGGCTGGCGCACAGTGCTGAGATGTATCACTATCAGCACCAGAGACAGCAGATGCTGTGCCTGGAGCGGTGAGCGCCCCCCAGCCTCCAGCGACAGCCACTTTCCCCCTGCATCTCTGCCGCCGCACCCACACCTCACCTGACTTCCTGGCCCCCCACCCCCACCCAGGACAATAGCACATTGAGCACCCACCTCTAGGCCCCTGTCCTCTGGAAAGTGCTCAGAGGACCCCTGCTATCTCGCTCCTACCAGGCATAAGGAACCTCCACAGGAACTGGAGTCAGCCTCCTCCGACGAAGAAAATGAAGATGGCGACTTCACCGTGTATGAGTGCCCAGGTCTGGCGCCGGTGAGTGAGTGCCCCAGAGGCGTTGAGGGGGGAGATGTCTGCTGGCGCTTCTCCTCACCTCACTGTCTCGGGCCTTGCTGCCGGGAGCTTGACCCAGTGTTTTCACAGACAGGGGAGATGGAGGTGCGCAACCCACTGTTCGACCATTCCTCGCTGTCAGCACCCATGCCGGGTCCCCACTCCTCACCTCCGCTGCAGTGATGTCCACTTGCCTGCAGCCCACAGCCCACCGGTGGGGAGGAGCAAGTCCGGGTGTCCCCATGGAAAAGAACAGCATTGTGACCCTCTGCACGCTTTCGGCAGGAGGGAGGCACCAGCCACCGGGGCTCCCCTGCCTGGGAGATTCTGCGCCTTATGTGGGAGATCTAGCGGCTGCTTGCACATTCTCTGTCTGGTCCGAACCCTCACACTGGCGATACTAAGCCCAGGAACCCTAGAGCCCAGGCATGGATAGAGTTCTGGAGACAAAAGCCAATTAAAATCTTTTTCAAACCTGTGGGTGGCTCCTGGGTTCACTGATGTGTGTTTAGTCCACCCTCACGCGCTTTCCTGAGCAGCCTCGGTGGGTGGATATTCAGTGAGGGGCTGGGACCTTCTCCTGTCCTCCAGAGAGAGGGGTGGTCCCGCTGTAAGGGACTTGGAGGCTGGAGGACACTTAACCCTCCCCTCCACAGTGGGACCTCACTCCTACCACCCCCCTCCTGCCCCAGGGCTTAGGAATGATAAGAGCCGCACCGTAGGGCCAGAGTAGCCAAAGATGGCCAGATTCTGAAGATTCTGTTTTGTGGTATGAAAAGGCTTGGGAGAGGGAGCGGTGTGCATGCATGGCTGTGGGTACCCAGTGGTACCTACCTAGGATGGAAAAGCCGAGAGAATAGCATGCAGGCCTGTGGGAGTCTTACAGGGGACAGATTCCTGGTCCCCTGTAATGTATGGGGGCTCAGGTAGGTGGACCTGAGAGGCACAAGGTACGTGAGAGGGCTTAGGTTAGGGGTGCACAGCGCCTTACCTGCCTGCCTAAAGCCTGTGTGGAGCCGGGATTTGAGCAGCCACTGTTATGGTTTGGAGAATGATCTATGCCAACAGCCATACCTTTAGTTCTGGATGAGTGAGTGTGTGTGTGTGTATGTATGTCTCTGTGTGTGTGTGCGCGCGCGTGCGTGTGTGTCTGTGTGTGTGTGTGTGTATGTGTGTGTGTGTGTGTCTGTATGTGTGTATATGTCTCTGTGTGTGTGTGTGTGTGTGTCTGTGTGTGTGTGTGTGTGTGTGTGTGCGCGCACGTGCATGTGTGTCTGTGTGTGTGTGTGTATGTCTGTGTGTGTGTATGTCTGTGTGTGTGTGTGTGTGTGTGTGTGTGTGTGTGTGTGTGTGTGTGTTTGAGTCAGGGTTTTCTCTCTGTAACAGCCCTTGGCTGTCCTGGACTCACTTTATAGAACAGGCTGGTCTCAAACTCACAGCAATCCCCCTGCCTCTGCCTCCTGAGTGCTGGGTTTAAAGGCGGCTGCCACCACCGCCTGCCTTGGTTGTCCTTTGTGACCCTCTTATGCTCAGCGATGTAAACTTCCAAGCTTTGGTGAACACCGGAAAAACCAGCTTTACTGGCTTTGTAAATTTTTTGTTTGCTTTGGTGTTTTGTATTTGTTTGTTTGTTTGAGTCAGGGTTTCTCTGTGTAGCCTTAGCTGTCCTGGAATTCACTGTAGAGCAGGCTGGCCTGGAATTTTGAGATCTGTCTGCCTCTGCCTCCTGAGTGCTAGGATTAAAGGTGTGCACCACCACAACTAGCTTTTTTGTTGTTGTTAAGACAGGGTTTCTCTGTGTATCCTTGGCTGTCCTAGACTCGCTTTGTAGACCAGGCTGCCCTCAAACTCAGTGATCTGCCTGCCTCTGCCTTCCTAAAGGCATGCGCTACCATACTTGGCTCTCTCTGTTTTTTCAAGACAGGGTTTCTCTGTGTAGCCTTGGCTGTCATGGACTCAATTTGTAGACTACTTACTGTCTCTTATTTCATTTCTATAAACAAGAGTTCAACCCCAAATATAAATATATATATGACACAGTGTTGTAAATGAAAATTACCTGTCCATATGTACTGTTAAACTGTTAAGTTTTCCCGTTACAAGTCTCAAGCCAACCTCCCACTTCTTGGATTTTTCTCTTTTCTCTTTCGTTTGCACCTTACAGAGTTTGAGACTAGAGAAAGTTTTACACACAAGCGAGAGCCTATGGACTATCAGTGGCCTTTGTTGTGAGGTGTTCACCAGAGAAGACAGCTCCAACATAGGGTGAAGCCAACAGAAAGTCTTGATTAACTAACTGGCTGGTGACTATACTGGGTGTTCTGGATCCCAGCGTAGCGCCGAGCCTTTCTCAGGGTGAGCTTTTTTATTTATTTATTTTTATTTTTTTATTTTTTTAGGGTGAGCTTTTAAGGACAAAAACCATGTTCTGAGTTGACACCCTTCAGTTAATAAGAACAGTTAGCCAGAAGTGGAACAACAGAAGCCAAAAAGCAAGATGAGCCATTTAGAGACTTCCAGAACTATGGGCTTTGGATGGATTAGGTCTTCATTTTTGTTTTGCCAGGTGGTGCTGTCTACACGCTGAGTTTTATGGCCTGGTTCATACTCCCATCATGGAGTCAGTTGTGCTAAGGCCTGGGCCTGTTACAGTCCACGCTGGTCTCACTGAACTGATACACAGTTGACCATATATTCTGAGCTGCGGGGGCACGCACAGGCACAGTCAGTGCTGATAGCAGAGTACTTAGCCAAGAGGACTAAGAGCACAGAGACCAGTATCAATTTCCTAATTTACATCTTTGTCTCTTTTTCTTTTTGAGCCCCTCCATGGCAAGATTTTAAACATTACTTTTGGTTGTTATAGAAACAATACATTTCATGGTGTGTTTCTTATTTTTTTAAATATCATTAGAAGCAAATCTAAATCTTTTTAATTTTGTATGACCCTTTCTGTTAGGGAATCAAACTGTTTTAACATCTCTAGGTCCTGACCAACCTGGCTATATAATTTGGAAAGCACCAGAAGAGGCGCATTTAGTCAGACCGAGTACATGCCCACCAAGTAGTCTCAGGGTGTGGGTAATAACTGCTGTTATCCAAATGAACTAACCCATAAGGCAGAACAGCCAGCATCAGAAGTAGGAGAGATGCCTAGATTAAAGGTTTTGGGTACAGACAAGTTTTAGCCTTTTGTAAGTCCTCTAATGTTAATTTGAGAAGCCCCAGTCCCAGTGTGCCTTGTCAGCTAACGGGCTGGCAGTCTGGAGGCCCCAGTCACTGTGTGTTGTCAGCTAACGGGCTGGCAGTCTGGTCAGTTCTTATCCTATGTGGTGTGGGCCTGGGTGACTAAGCATAACCAGTAATTCTGGCCGATTTCTGGCTGGCAATGATAAGCTCTTTCCCCAAGGTCCCTTCCTGTGGCATAGAGACTGATCACCCTGTTCTCCCTGTTTCTCAAAGACCAGGATTTTTTTTTTTTAAGGAAATTTTCAGGAAGTTTTGCAATGGAATCTTTCCTGTTTCTTGCAACCAAGGGGCCGGATGCAGGGCATGCAGAGATTGTAAACTCTGTATTCCTATCTCAAAGATAAACTCCCTTATCTTCCCTTTCTCAGATACAACCAGACATTTAAAGTGGGTATCAGTGAGCAAAGGAAGAAATGAGTATAGGTCGCTGGTCTGCAGTCACAGCAGCTAAGATACCTTCCCTCTGTCTGTCTTCCCTCGTTCCCAGGTCCAGGCCTGAGGGCCCTGGGGTTGGACCATAACCCTGTGTTTTTACCAAACACAAATCTCAGGGTAGAGAGGCAGGAAGTGGAAAGGCCTAGAGGCCTAGTGATAACTGAATTTCAGCGAGTCCATACTCTGGAGCCACCCCATTTGGCAGCATCCACAATTTTCACTTTTTTCCCTCTTTCTTTTTTTCCTCCATAGGATTAGCCCCTGGCTGTCCTGGAACTCACTGTGTAGACTAGGTTGGCTTTGACTCATAGAGATCTGCCTGCCTCTGCCTCCCGAGTGCTGGGATTAAAAGCCACCACGCCTGCCTCACTATTTCTGTTTTTAAAGGGGTATCTGTCATTAAAAAGTAAAAGGGGATCCAGGTGGTGGTGGCGCATGCCTTTAATCCCAGCACTCGGGAGGCAGAGGCAGGTGGATCGCTGTGAGTTCGAGGCCAGCCTGGTCTACAAAGCAAGTCCAGGACAGCTAAGGCTACATAGAGAGACCCTGTCTCGAAAAAACAAAACAAAACAAACAAACAAAAAAAAAGTGAAAGGGGATTCTTGGGATGGCAGACTCCCAGAGCACTCACATGTATCCACTGGTAGAACCAGAGGAAGAAATGTCACCCGCGTCTAAAATGGCAGTCACTGGCTAAGTAAAGTACATACAGAGTTCTCCATGTCTTCTCTCTCCCTGTCTTTCCTTGCTCACAAATAAAGCTCACTCCTCACAGTTTTAACAGGGCCCCAGCCCTTAGCACAGCTGACTCCATTGTGGGAGGATCTTTCAACACCACCTGCCAAAAGGAAAACCAAGGTCTAATCCACCAACGTCCATAGTTATATGTCTCTGTCAGCTTTATTTTCCTGGCTGAAGATCTGTGCCCCCTCCTGGTGGAGGCCTTCCAGGTCACCGAGAGACACCCCATGCCCCACCCCCACCCGACCCGCAACAAAAGCCCTCCACCCATCCCAGCCTGCGAGCAGGAACTGCTTGCTTCTTTTGTTGCTTGATGCCTGCTCTGCCAGCCTTGGTCCCTGTGAGGAGGTGAGGAGGGACTGGGCCTCTTATCCAGGCACTCGCCCCCCGCCCCCCCCTCATCTAAGTGGACTGTACGCAAGTAGGGAAGGGGGTACAAATCTCCCTGTGAGTGTTTCCTCTGCTGCAGGCCTGCTCTAAACAGCTCAAATGAGAAGAGAAGGTCTTTTTTTCTCTTTCATTATTTATGTTACTTTTAAAACCAATGATCTTGAAAAACCAAAAAATAAAAAATAAAATAAAATCAATGATCTATATAATTGGAAAACTCAAAGCTCACCATTCTCTCTGTCTCTGTCTCTGTCTGTGTCTCTGTCTCTCTCTCAGTTTTTTGAACAGGGTTTCAACTCACTCTGTAGACTAGGCTGGCCTCGAACTCACAGAGATCTGCCTGCCTCTGCCTCCCTGGGATTAAAGGTGTGCTCGAGCCACCATGCCAGACCTACCATTGTCTTAATAATAATTTTTTTAACAAATTTAAAGTGGGCTGGAGAGATGGCTCAGTGGTTAAGAGCACTGCCTGCTCTTCCAAAGGACCCGGGTTCAATTCCCAGCAACCACATGGCAGCTCATAACTGTCTGTAACTCCAAGATCTGACACTCCCACACCAATGGACATAAATTAAAATTAAATAAAATATTTGAAAAATTTTTTACAAAAATCAAAGTTTAAGGAAAAAACAAAACAAAACAAACAAACAAACAAAAAACAGCCAGGCAGTGGTGGTCTATGCCTTTAATTCCAACACTGAGGAGGCAGAGGCAGGCAGAGCTCTGTGAGTTTGAGGCTAGCCACATCTACAGAGCTAGTTCAAAGATAGCCAAGGCTAGACACACACACACACATACACACACCCATTGGTTGGGCAGGGGGATGGATGCCAAGCAATGTAGCCTGGCCAAAGAGACTCTAAACAATTTTCACTAGGCACCTTTTAGAAAGAATAAAGATAGCTGCTTTAAAAAAAAAAAAAAAAGATTTCCTTTGTCACCCAATCAGCCTCCAGATAGTAGATAAAAAGTTATAAAAGTTTTTAAAAATTTAAAGGTATAAGTAGGTCCCAGTTGCTGGAGGTGGCTCAAAATATGTTTGACAACAGAGAACTGACTGGGACAAGACTTTTAGCATTAATTGAAAGTGACTGCAGAGGTCGGGAAAGGGGCAGACCATCCCTAGAAAAGTGAGCTGGAAGGATGCTTTGAGGTAAATATGTCTGGGTCTGGAGTGAGGGGATGGCAGCTTCTCAGGTGAACTCAGACAACACATGGCAACTTACCAATATAACGTGCATTCCACACTCGGAGTAAAGTAAGTGTGTGTGTTTCTGTGGCAATGTGTCAAAGCTGCTGAAATGAGGCCATCAGTAGATCGGCCTGAAGGGCAAAGCTAAGTAGTCAGGGCTGGAGAGATGGCTCAGTGGTTAAGAGCACTGACTGCTCTTCCAGAGGTCCTGAGTTCAATTCCCAGCAACCACATGGCGGCTCGTAACCATCTATAATGAGATCTGATGCCCTCTTCTGGAGTACAGGCCTATATGCAGGCAGAACACTGTACATAAATTGCCTTCTATTAATTTCTCTTCTGCTGAGGCTAAACTGTAGAGTCTCCAGCATACTAGGCTGGGTATACTATTATGGAGATATAACGCCAACTCTCAATTCTCAGCAACCACATGGTGGCTCACAACCACCTATAATGAGATCTGGTGCCCTCAGGAAGGCATACATGCAGGCAGAACTCTGTATACATAATAAATAATTAAATCAAGAAGAAGAGGAAGCTACTGGTTTATTTTGGGAGCCAGAGTCCCCCACAGCAGAAACCTCTGTCACGCAGCTGTGATCCTGGGCTGGCCTTTGCTGTAAGCCTGTTTCCCTCTGGGTTGTGGTGTGGAGAAGAGCAAGGGGGAAGCTGAGCACATGGATGCTCACGGTCATCTATGGCCTTTCAGGGAAGATGACCACAGAGGACTGGATGTAGAGAGATGCAGGCCTCATGCAGGACAAAGGGCGACCTGGCGCTCAGCACATCTGTCTCACCGGTGGGGCCGTAGCCAGGGCTGGAGACTTCCCAGAGTTCCAGACTCAGTCTGGAGGGGAGGGCCACAATGTTTACAGTTCCTGCTGATCTGCTCTAGGTCCACTGTTTGGTCCTGCTGCAGGGCGTGGCCGGCATGCTCTGCCTTCTACCTAGGGGCGGGGCTTCCCCTCTCCCAGGCCCCCTTCACTGTATAGACCAGACATTTTGGCTTCACTGCACCCTTGTCCTTTTCCCCACCTCCCTGCCCTTTCTCCTTCCCTTCCCCACAACCCCAGGGCACACTCTCCCTACCCCGCCTCACTAATAAACCTGTATTTATATATTATAGCTTCATTGCCATTAGCTTATTCTGATGATGTAATCAAGCAGTCCACCCTCATGACATTTTGGATAGGCTCGGTGTGTTGCTAGGGTCCTTGCTGCCTTCTCTGCAGTGCAGATGGGCAACTCTGGGGTCTGCAGGGGCTTGGTGGTCCAACTCCTAGGCAAGGCGCATAGCCCGGCCATCCCCAGAGCCACGTTACCCCATTTCCCGGTGCCATTTCTCCTGTCCTTTTTCTGCCCCAGGGCCCCTGCCGAGGGGTATCTTGGTGGCTCCAGTAAGAAGCCAGTCTCACTGTAGCCCGTGTGCTGACTTGCCAGAGGCCTGAGGCCACCGGAGCCTTCTGCAGGCCTGGCCCTTAGTATCCCAGCTCCTGGGCTTGCTTCTTGTGAGAGGAAACCCAGCGGGATGCATCTGACATTCAGCCACTTTGTCTTCTTAGCAGAACCTCTCCTTTCCACTCAGCACAGACGCCCATGGGTGACAACCTCAACCCCAGCATGAACCCAGCAAGACTCTGGGAGGAGACCAAGCACAGAACAGAATGTGTAGTCAAGGAGTCTAGGAAACAGGGTCTGCTAGCTTCAGGGACTGGTGAGGCGGCTCGTTTTTGGAAAGGGCTTGCCGCACAAGTATGAGGCTCCAGGATCACAGCACCCACATAAAAGGCCGGAAGTGGGACGTTAGTGGGTAGAGGCCCCTGCTGCCAAGCCTATCTCAGTTTACCCCTGGCCCCCACATGGTAGAAGTAGAGAACAGATTCCTGCATGTTGCCCTCTGATGTGCACCTGCCATGCACACGTGCATACAAATAAACGATACATAATTAAAGGTTTTTAGCTGACAAGATAGGTCAGCAGGTACACGTGCTTTCTATCAAAGCTGACGAACTGAATTCAGTCCCCAGAACCCACATGACAGAAGAAGAAAGAGAGCTGACTCCAGCAAGTTGCCTTCTGACAAGTGCACTGTGGCACGGGTGCATGTGTGCATACACACATATGCCCTAAATACATGCACTTTGAAAAGATTCTTTGGCCGGGCGTGGTGGCTCACGCCTTTAATCCCAGCACTTGGGAGGCAGAGGCAGGCGGATAGCTGTGAGTTCGAGGCCAGCCTGGTCTACAAAGTGAGTCCAGGACAGCCAAGGCTACACAGAGAAACCCTGTCTCAAAAAACCAAAAAAAAAAAAAAAAAAAAAAAAAAAAAAAAAAAAAAAAGAAAAGATTCTTATTGTTACATCAAAGGGCACATCTGTCTGTCTGTCTGTCTGTCTGTCTGTCTCTGTCTCTGTTTCTGTCTCTCTCTCTCTCTCTCTTTCTGTGTGTGTGTATCTGTCTCTCTCTCTCTCTCTCTCTCTCTCTCTCTCTCTCTCTCTCTCTCTCTCTCTCTCTGTGTGTGTGTGTGTGTGTGTGTGTGTGTCCACAGAGGTGAGAAGAGGTGGTCAGATCTCCTGGAGCTGAAATTACAGGCAGTTGTGAGCCACCCAAAATAGGTGCTCAGAGTAGAACTTGGCTTCTCTGCAGGAGCAGTAAGAGCTTGGCCTTAACCTCTGAGCCATCTCTCCAGCCCCTTGCTTTGCTTCTTGACCTAGGGTTAAATTTATTAAATCCTTGGGTTAAACTTTCTTTTCTTCTTCTTCTTCTTCTTTTTCTTCTTCTTCTTCTTCTTCTTCTTCTTCTTCTTCTTCTTCTTCTTCTTCTTCTTCTTCTTCTTCCTCTTTGTTTTTTGTTTTTCAAGACAGGGTTTCTCTGTGTAACCTTGGCTGTCCTGGGCTTGCTTTGTAGACCAGGCTGGCCTTGAACTCACAGCAATCCACCTGCCTCTGCCTCCTGAGTGCTGGGATTAAAGGCATGTGCCACCATGCCCAGCCTAAACTTTCTTTAATCCAAGAAAACTCTTGGATTAAAAATGTGTGTTAGGGCTCAACCACACCAAACAAGAAACAGGGTTTTACAGCCAGGCATGGTTGCCAAATCTTGCCAGTCTTGGGAAGTAATCCTGTTCTGAGGTGCCCATGAGTTTAGAATCTGCTTCACATAGGATGAATGCATACTACAGGAGATGATTGCTTCCATAAATCTCCTCAATTCTTGGGGCTCAAGAGATGGCTCAGTGGTTAAGAGCAGTGGCTACTCTTCCTAAGGACCCAGGTTCAATTCCCAGCACCCACATGGCGCCTCACAACTGTCTGTAACTCCTGTTCCAGGTAATCTGACACTCTCACACCAAATCACATAAAAAAAAAATTTTTTTTTTGGTTTTTCGAGACAGGGTCTCTCTGTGTACCCTTGGCCGTCCTGGACTCACTTTGTAGACCAGGCTGGCCTCAAACTCACAGGGATCTGCCTACCTCTGCCTCCCGAGTGCTGGGATTAAAGGCGTGCGCCACCACGCCGGGCAAATAAATTTTTTTAAAAAATCTCCTCAATTCTAGTATGTCTATAGAATTCCTTTTAATTTCATTATAATCTTGGGGGTGTCTATTATCTCCTGGTATGTCTTGTATAGTAACTGGATAAAGTAAGGCTGGTTTGGTAACAATTTTGAGCAACCCTCTTTCAGTTTCATTATGCAGTGGCGTGGTAGCTCTTGTCTAAAATCCTCTTCATCTGAGAATTTTTCTTATTCTCATTTATAGGTCTTTGTAAGGCTTATATAACTTCCTATGTTTATGTCTGAGTATTTTCTTGTTCTTGCTTATAAATTTCTCTAATTTTCCTTCTATGGCTTGTATCTTATCAATCCACTTTTCATATTTTTCTCTTTCCTTTATCTCTGAAAGTTTTTTTCTTTGAGAGAGTACAGAAAGCCATCATGGCTGTTAGGAATAAAGTATAAAACACCAAAATGAGGGGCTGGAGAGATGGCTCAGTGGTTAAGAGCACTGTTTGCTCTTCCAGAGAGCCTGACTTCAATTCCCAGCAACCACATGGTGGCTCACAACCATCTATAATGTGATCTGGTGCCCTCGTCTGGCCTGCAGGTGTACATGCCAGGCAGAGTACTGTATACATAATAATAAATAAATAAATCTTTTTTAAAAATACCAAAATGATAATAATCATAATCAATATTAAGCAAATTTCAATTATGTTATTTATTTTTTCATTTTCTGCTTTTTTTTCAAGCCATCTAGAACATTCTAAAGCTCTCTGTTACACACTTAACTCCCTCCTTGAGGACTTCCCAGATCAGAGTACAGCAGGCAAGCTTGAGGTCAAAGGACCCCTTTTTCTGAGGAATGGCTGGTGTGCTTTAGGGGGAGGCCTGAGAGCTAGGCCAGGTTGTGCAGAGAGTTTTCTCTGGAGTTTTCAAGTGAGATTGCTGGTATCAGATGGCGGTGGAAGACTCGGCACACAGCCCTTTGTGCATGCTAAGCACAGGAAAGGAAGTGGGTGGAAGCCCAAAACCAGCCAGAAGGCAGATCTGGTGAGACGAAAGCCCAGTGGGTGCTTCACCGGTGGTCAGCACCAATCTAGCCATGATGGAGGAGGCTCAAGCGGCTGCCAAGGCTGCTGCACCATCACTGCCTGACCTCCAGAAGCCAAGCCCCAGGGGTCCAGTGGTGATTCTCTGCCAGAATAAATGAGTCTCAGCCAGTCGTGGCAGTGGCATGGAGTGAGAGGGCAAACAGCCAAATTTTATTTCTGTGAATCAGGTATTTCTAAGCCTTGAGCAGTGGGGAAGGAGTTGAGGGTGAATGTGTCTGATTCACTGGGGCCAGGATACTCAATCTACATGCAATGGTACAGCACCTCATTTGCAGGCAGTAGCATGGGGTCCTATGGGTCAGGGAAGAACATCCGTGTACAATTAAAGGTCATTTGCTGGTAGCTAGGATCTCCTTAGCAGAAGGTGGGATGCTCCAGGAATTCCCAGGTGCTTGCTGAACAAGTTCTATCAAGAAAGGGTCAGGCCTGTAATCTTCCCTGAGGGCTATGTGACTCTCCTTACAAGTTCTGGGGTCCTTCAGATCAGGTGAAGAGACAACCCTGCTGGAAAAGAAAGTCCATCATAACAGACTGAGCTCAGTTTGCTATCTGGATACACCAGACTTCAGCCTTTCCAGCAGGGTCCCACACCAGATGACTTATCAAATCTGATGGTTTCTCAGTTTGTCTGAGCTGGAGTGATCTCTCTGTGCAGTAGCGCCCCACGTTGAGCACCAAAATGTTGTTATATAAAAATCCCAACAGTTTGATTTTTACCAATGAAGACTCGGGGGCCAGCTGCTGCTGCTATAGTTAATTTAAAAGTGTGGCCTAATAAATGTTTATTATTAGGCTAATTATTATTATAGTGGTATTTTCATCTCTTTTTTTTTTCTTTTTCTTTTTTTTTGGTTTTTCGAGACAAGGTTTCTCTATGTAGCCTTGACTGTCCTGGACTCACTTTATAGACTAGGCTGGCCTCCACCTCACAGCGATCCACCTGCCTCTGCCTCCCAAGTGCTGGGATTAAAGGAGTGCGCCACCACCGCTGGGCTCTGTAGTGGTATTTTCTAACCCACTAACAATCAGTGAAAACACAGACACTTGTTATATTTAATCAGAATAGGCCTTTACATGGGGAATGGCAGAATTTTTTAAATTTTTATTTATTCATTTATTTTAGTATACACTGTTTTGCTTGTATGTATGCCTACACACTAGAAGAGGGCACCAGATCTCATTATAGATGGTTGTGAGCCACCATGTGGTTGCTGGGAATTGAACTCAGGACCTTTGGAAGAGCAAGCAGTGCTCTTAACCTCTGAGCCATCTCTCCAGCCCAGCATGGCAGATATTAACCTAAACTATCTTTACCTCCCAGCCCCATCTCAGCCCTACCTCACACACATGATCCCCAAACTCTTGCTAATGTTTTCCATCTCTTCATCCACACTGATGCACATCCCATGGCCTCCTTCCCACACATCCCACGGCCTCCTTCCCACACATCCCACGGGCTCCTTCCCACACATCCCACGGCCTCCTTCCCACACATCCCACGGCCTCCTTCCCACACATCCCACGGCCTCCTTCCCACACATCCCACGGCCTCCTTCCCACACATCCCACGGCCTCCTTCCCACACATCCCACGGCCTCCTTCCCACACATCCCACGGCCTCCTTCCCACACATCCCATGGCCTCCTTCCCACACATCCCATGGCCTCCTTCCCACACATCCCACGGCGCAGGTCCATTTCCTTCTTCTTTGGTCCCGTCTTGCTTCCTCCTCATTTCTCTTCCTCCCTCTTGGTTTCTCTTTTCCAAGACATTCTCTGTCTTCCGAGCCCTGGAAACTTAGCCACGCCTATTGCATTTGCCTGCCCAGGTGTGCCAGCTTTTTATTGGTCAAACAGGAATAAGTTAAGTTTGTTTGGCTTGGTTTTTCGAGACAGGGTTTCTCTGTGTAGCCTTGGCTGTCCTGGACTCACTTTGTAGACCAGGCTGGCCTCGAACTCACAGCGATCTGCCTGCCTCAGCCTCCCAGGTGCTGAGATGAAAGACGTGCGCCACCACACCCGGCATGAATACGTTTATAGCAAGGTTACAAACATCATTTTGGGGTATGCATGTCTGCTCATTTGAGCAGCAACTAGATCTTGGGGGCCAATAATTAGCATCAGAATACAAAGCACCAGACCAACCCCCAATATGCTGCTGGGGTGAAAACTTGCCAGCTCAGAATGGCAGAGAAAATACCCAGCCGACCTTCCTACTCAACTCATGTCCCAGAAGGAAAAAACCTAGAAGTCAAAGAGCTAAAGAGCTTGCTAGCTCAAACTTTAAAAACCCCTTCTTCTTAAAACAAAACAAAACAAAAAACCCTTCTTCTTATTCATGCTGCTTTAAACACCCCTCAACTCAAAGTCCCTCCTACTTTTTAATCCCTGTCAGCTGGTTTCTTGCTCTGCCTCTTGACCTAGGGCTAACTTTATTAAGTCCTGTGTACAGAAAGCTCTTGGATTAAAGGTGTGTGCTAGAGCTGGCTGAAACACACCACAATCACCTGCTTACAATGAGCAGAAAGCTCTTGGATTAAAGGCGTATTTTTAGGGCTCAACCATACCAAACAAGAAACAGGATTTTACAATCCTCCATTTTGGGGCTCACAATGGGATCAAATTTCCTGCAACACCCTCAGGAGGTGATGTCCTTTAGCCCTTGCCAGCCTTGGGGACTGAGAAGGGGCCCTTGATTCTGGGTACCCCAGCTTCTGCTTCCCAACAGCTGTGCAGCCCAGAGAAGCGTGTCCTGGTGCAAAACAGAAAAGGGCATGCAAAACTTGGGGTACAGTACATGGGTCGCTAGAGAACCAACTCTTGGTAGATACGATATACCCAATAGCTGCACATAAACCAGTACAAGGACAGGCTCATTCCCCAAAAGCTTCATGGGAAAGTACGGGAGAGAAGCCACTGGCCCACACCTGCCATGTTACCCCTCAGCAGGGGGGCCCCTCATGTAGGTGTCCCCTTTACTGCCTGCAAGCCTACAGGACCCCCATTTCTATACTTCCCCCAAAGGCAAGCCCAGAGGGTTCCTAGAGCCCCAAGTTCCCAGGACATTGTAGGAGCTGCTTTCTTAACAGGACCAGGTGACTTTAGAGAGAGTGGCCACCAGGGGGACCTCTAGGCACACATCTGGCCAGTCTGGGAGGTGGGGCTCGGATCAGGAGGGTAGGCACTTTCAGAGGCAGCATGCACCTCAAGATCCTGCCACCCCAAGAAATCTCTCTCTCTCTCTCTCTCTCTCTCTCTCTCTCTCTCTCTCTCTCTCTCTCTCTCTCTCTCTCTCTCTCTCTCTCTCTCTCTCTCTCTCTGTCTCATTGTCTGTGTGCTGATGCTGCAGGCTGTAGGGCTTTGCCCCGGCTGGAGGAGTGCCCACAGGTTGTCTTAGGCAGGGTAAAATGTGTGATCCTGATCCTGTGAGCTCCAAGCTGCAGCTGGAGCTGGGCTTCAATGCCCTTGTCCCCCAGACAGCCCAGTGAGTCCGGAGGCCTGGTGAGGTGAAGTCGTATGTTGAGCCCCCCCCCCAGCTTTCCTTTTGACTCAGGCTCTCTCACCCCCCCCCCTTTTCCTCTTTCGTTCTGACCCATTTCTGTGCTAAACTTCTAAACTTATTTCCCAGTTAGCATGTTCTTGTGACCAGGGTCCATACAGCTGCCAACCTGAGCTAGCCTGGCAGGAGGGGGGGGGTATGACAACACTAAGGCAGATGTGGGGGAGGTTCCTGCAAGTCCACCGAGGAAGGGAACAAGTTGCGGGTGTGGGTGACGCTGGGGCAAGGGCCCCAGCCAACCTGGCGACACAAACAGGAAGGACAGACAGCTCTGGCAGCCAGAAGCCGGCAGCCCCAAGCTGGCAGGATGGCCCCTTCCTGCAGGTCCCCCACTGCCTTCTGGGTTCCTGAGAAGAAAGGGCAGGGTGGGGTGAAGTGGTTCTTTTGGAGGGTCACCCTGGTTGGGGAGAGATGGAGAAAGATGTCAGAGATGGAGCCCAAAGGGCAGTTATCACTATGATCACCTAAGTACCGGGTGACTAGGAAGGCAAGGGCAGTTATCACTATGATCGCCTCTCTAAGTACCGGGTGACTAGGAAGGCAAGGGCACAGCTGCCCCCTCTGTGACCACCTTCAGTGGTATCTCAAGCCACCTGGATAGTTTCTGGTTGCACCTGCACCTTCCCTTCCCCTTTAGGCATTGCACAAGCTCTACACCACAATCTGGACGTTATATGCTGCTGCCGGGGGTGGGGGTGGGGGGGTGTGGCACCTCTGAGGTGCCAGCCAGCCACTTTAGCCTGCATGCGCCTCTGCCCCCACCACATTTCTGCTGTCAGTTGGTTCCTGACTCAACAAAGCCTCATCATGTGAGACTATGGCTGGGCGTGGGGGGGGGCAGGAACACTGGAAGCCCAGCCGTGAAATAGGACAGGGCTAGGTGATGTTTAAAAAAACAATCAGTCCCTGAAAGGGACACTGGGGCAGCATTTCTGGCCAGCAGTTTCTTTCCTTTCAGAACTCCTGATCTGGAGTTCTGGAACACAGACAAGCCAGGTGCGCCGGTCCCCATATGGGACCCCCACAGTGTCCTGGGCAGAAGACTTGGGGGGTGGGGCCGGGGGAATCTGAAGTACCTTGGCTGTAAGTCCCGGGCTCTGAGGGACTCTGCCAGGCCACCCTACCCTGGTCTGCACTGGGTCATTGCATCTCCAGATTTGGGGGGGGGGTGGATAAGGAGGAGGGGACCCTTATGCCCAAGCTATAGGTTAGACCACCAGGGCCAGCTGGAGGGAAAGCAAACAAGCCCGGCCCTGAGGCTGGGACTTACCTTCCTGTTTCTGGGGTGGATGCCAACCCCCTGCCCACCAGCTTGTCTGTCCACGTCAGGGACACACAGACTCCTTCCCTTTCCAGACTGGAAAGCCCCCTCCTGGGATAGCCGGAAGGAAGGAAGTGACCTGAAGCTCTTCCAGTCCATCCAGGACCTTGGGCCGAGCCTTCAGCCCACCGGTCTCCGGGCAGGGACAGATGCTCACCCACAGGCCTCGCCCCCCTCAAGTCCAGCTCAGCTAGCTCTGGGGCTGCCCTTGAAGGCATGTGCTGAGGTCTCGTCAGACTGTGATGGTCCTTTTCTGTGAACAAGGCTTCTCCTAGAGGTGGCAGAGGATGGCCTCTCATAGCTGAGGGTCTGAAAAAACAGGCCAGCCCAGTAGGGGACTGGAGGAAGTGGGTGTCACTATAGGGAGCGGCCTCCTGGGGAAGTGCAGTTGCTCTGTTTGAGTGCCCTGGGGTTGTGTGGCATTGGCCTTTCACCAGCCGGCCCCAGAGCTGCCTGGTGACATCTGTACCCTCTATGGCATGACCAGCTGCCACCTGAGGGCTAACCAGAGCCTGATAGCCAGTGCAGATGCTATGGTCTTCCACGCCGTGAAGGGGGTGCTCACTGGGGAGGGGGCCACTGTTGCTCAGAGTGCTCACGTGGTGGCTTTCCTGTTCCTGAGAACAAGCAGATACTTACCTCCTCCATATGCCTAGCTGGTCATTTCTAGGGACCAGCAGGGCTGGGAGGGGGCCCTGTCTTGGCCTTCTTTCTGTCCCAATCCCCTCTTTCAGCAGAGGATGGGGTTGGGCGGGGTAGGGTTGGATGGTGGTTGATGCCAAAGATTGAAGGGTAGGGCGGGGCAAAAGTGGGAAGGTCCCTGGCTTCCCTCACCTTGGGTAGATGAAACGAAAGCATCAGGGGCTGAGTTGAGGCACAGCTGTGATTTTGGGGTGCTTCTATTGTGGAGGCGGCTGTGATTTGAAAGCCTTGCTTCTTCGGGTGACTCGTTCCAAAGGCTGTGGATGAATTGTGCTGGTGAGTAACCTGGCCTTTGAGGGGTCCTAGCTGGGGAGGAGTGGGGATTTTATGGGTGTCCTTGAGCCTAGGGTGACATGGCCTCTCCTTTCTGCTTCAGGGTACAACCCCTCCCGGAGGCTGCAGGCCTGGGGGGGCCTGGCTGGAGGTGCAGTACTCATGGCTTTCTGGCTCCTTAGGCTACAGGAATCAGCCCCTGGGGTTGCCCCAGTAACTCAGGCAATGGTTACCATCCTCATCTGGCACTGGCCTTTCACCAACCGGCCCCCAGAGCTGCCTGATGACACCTGTGCCCGCTATGGCATGGCCAGCTGCCGCCTGAGTGCTAACCGGAGCCTGCTAGCCAGTGCAGATGTTGTGGTCTTCCACCACCGTGAGCTGGAGACCCGGCAATCTCGACTGCCCCTGGAAAAGAGACCACAGGGACAGCCTTGGGTCTGGGCCTCCATGGAATCGCCCAGTAACACCCACGCTCTCCGTCACTTCCAAGGAATCTTCAACTGGGTCCTGAGCTATCGGCGCGACTCGGATATCTTTGTACCCTATGGTCGCTTGGAGCCCCTCTCTGGGCCTACTCCCCCACTACCGGCCAAAAGCAGGCTGGCTGCCTGGGTAGTCAGCAACTTCCAGGCGCGTCAGCGCCGTGCTAAGCTGTACCGGCAGCTGACCCCTCATCTGCAGGTGGATGTGTTCGGACGTGCCAGCGGGAGGCCCCTGTGTGCTAACTGTCTGCTGCCCACTTTGGCCCGGTACCGTTTCTACCTCTCCTTTGAGAATTCACAGCACCGAGACTACATCACCGAGAAATTCTGGCGCAACGCGCTGGCGGCTGGTGCTGTGCCTGTGGTGTTGGGCCCTCCCCGGGCCACCTATGAGGCTTTTGTGCCGCCAGACGCTTTTGTACATGTGGATGACTTCAGCTCAGCCCGTGAGCTGGCTGTCTTCCTGGTCAGCATGAATGAGAGTCGCTATCATCGCTTCTTTGCTTGGCGAGACCGGCTCCGTGTACGGCTCCTGGGTGACTGGAGGGAACGCTTCTGTGCCATTTGCGCCTGCTACCCTTACTTGCCTCGCAACAAAGTCTATGAAGACCTTGAAAGCTGGTTTCAGTCTTGAACTCCCGCTTCTGGGAGAGGCTGTGTGGGTGGAAGACTGATGTTGAAACCAAAGAGATGGGTACCCAGCCACTCAGGTCACCACGGGACTAATCTGAGCCTTGGGTCGGTGAACAGGAAGTTGGGACATAAGAACAGCGAAGGGGGGCTGGAGAGATGGCTCAGAAGTTAAGAGCGCTGACTGCTCTCCCAGAGGTCCTGAGTTCAATTCCCAGCAACCACAGGGTGGCTCACAGCCATCTATAATGAGATCTGATGCCCATTTCTGGCCTGCCGGTGTACATGCAGGCAGAGCACTGTATCCATAATAATAAATAAATACATCTTAAAAAAAATAAAAGAACAGCAAAGGGGGCTAGACAAGCCATCTGGATGAGGAAGCCAGTGGCCTGGAGACTACGGATCCCGGGAAAGAGACACAGCATGGAAGGGGTTAATGAGGAGCATATCACACAAGCTAACCAGATAGGAAAGGTGGCTGAGTGTCCCTGACTTACCTTCAACATGCGCATGGCTTAAGGCTCAGATGAAAAGGGAGGCAGTGTCTCTGGGGGCTGGGAACATCCAAGGCTGTGATTTGTGGGGACAGACCCCCCGGGTCCTGGAACCTCCACAATCAAGGCGCTAGCTTCAGGGACGTGGGAGCATGTTCTAGATCTCTGGGTGCAGGCCATACGCTGGGCCCTGGGGGTTATGGAGGAAGGACAGTGTGGCTGCTTCCGGGCTTTTGGCACCACAGTTCCCTCAGGGAAAGAGACAGCACTAACAGAGACACGGACACAAATCTCCTGGGTCAAGTCGGTCAGGCAGCAGAGCACAGGAGCCAGTCTCCCATGCATGCTCCCTCCATCAGCCTCTGGGTTTATTGTTTCTGCCCAAGAGTCTGGCTTATGTTGCACCTTACCAGGAATGCTTTACTCCCCGACTCCAAAAACCCACAGCAGGTTCAGAGCTGGGAACTGAGGTCAAATATAGCTGGGGCACATGGGTGCCACATGTCACAGGTCTCAGGTTGGAGGGGGTCCTGTGTAATGGCCTGACTCATGAAGCCTGATAGAAGTATCCCTCCCCCCCACCCCCCGCCCCAAGACAGGGTTTCTCTATGTAGCCTTGGCTGTCCTGGACTTGCTTTGTAGGCGAAGCTGGCTGTGAGCTCATAATGATCCTCCTGCCTCTGCCTCCCTGAGTTCTGGGATTACAAGCGTGCACCCACACTGGGCTCAATGAAGATTTTTTTTTTCAATGAAGATTTTTTAAAAAAATAATGTATACATTTGGTTTTTCTTTTTCTTTTCTTTAAGATTTATTTATTATGTATACAGTAGTCTGCCTGCGTGTATGCCTGCAGGCCAGAAGAGGACACCAGATCTCATTATAGATGGCTGTGAGCCACCGTGTGGTTGCTGGGAATTGAACTCAGGACCTTTGGAAGAGCAGCCAGTGCTCTTAACCTCTGAGCCATCTCTCCAGCCCCTCAATGAAGATCTTGTTGAAGAAGGAGCCCCTTGTGTTGGCCTGGGAGTAAGGAGAAGCCATGAGGGGATCAGCCTATGATTGTATGACT
Source organism: Acomys minous (assembly GCF_964271855.1). NCBI lineage: Eukaryota > Metazoa > Chordata > Mammalia > Rodentia > Muridae > Acomys > Acomys minous. Next base: position 63,488,667 of record NC_140491.1, on the reverse strand, counting down.
GTTGAGCTCCGGGGATCAGTTGGGGCTTGGGTTTGTCCGTGCCTTGGGGGTGGGGTGGCAGGGCAGGCAGGAAGCCCCCCTCCCTCCGTGGTTTGTGGGAAAGGCCTGCCCATGGCTTCCTGCCCTGGCCCAGCCCCATGGGCTAACTGGGGAGAAGGAAGTGTCCTGAGGCTGGGGGCTGGGCATAACTTTGTGTCCTCTCTCGTGACCTCTCAAATAAGGAGCTGGGAAGTGGTGGGAAAACTTTAGCCCTCGAAGGTTTTCATTCACTTTGTGAGCAGCCTGCACGTCCCAGGCTGGACAACTCACAGCCTCTGCCCTCCCAATCACAGGTGGTAAGCCCAAGCTGGTAAGCAGCCATCAGATGCCACCTACAGGACTTTTCCATTGCAGGCGCTAGTGGCCCTCTGCTGCCCCCTGCCGGCCATATGGAGAAACTGGGCCTGCAACGGTATCAACAGGCCTACCAAACACCAGGCTCCGTGGACATCAGGGTTGGGGTAGCAAGTAAACCTCTCACAGAAGGGACAACCTGTTCTCCCAGTCAGCCCTGCCTGCAAGGGTGCTCCCTCACTGCTCAGAGCTGCAGTATCGGTAGAGTGGCTGAGGCCTGCTCCGGCCGCCACAATGGATGACTGTAGTAAATTTTCACACTTACAATGTCGCATCGCCATTCTGAACATAAGCCCAACTTTCTCAGGCCAGAATTAGGGCCCTCTCGCCCTGAGCTGTTCCCAATGATGCACTCTCCACCCCACATGGTGCTATTCGTGCCTGGGAAGCATTTCTGGTGTCCTGTCTCCTATCAGAGGCCTTCCGCTTGCTTGTTGTATACTCACTTAAAACTCGGAGAGGAACCTGTTTGGATGATGCCCTGGACCCCAAAACAGCTACATGCTGTGTGTACATGCCTGTCAACCTCAGGTCCACCTGTGTCTCTCCTAACAGCCAAAGGCGCCCAGCTTGCCACTGTTGTTTGTTTGTTTAAAAATTTATTTATTATTTGTACACTGTCCTGTCTGCATGTATGCCTTCATGCCAGAAGAGGGCACCAGATCTCACTATAGATGGTTGTGAGCCACCATGTAGTTGCTGGGAATTGAACTCAAGACCTCTGGAAGAGCAGCCAGTGCTCTTAACCTCTGAGCCATCTTTCCAGCCCGTTTTGTTTGTTTTAGATGGTCTCACATAGCTTGTCTTGTCTTGAATTCCCTGTCTCTGCCTTTCTGGTGCTGGAATTACATGTTTTGTTTTTGTTTTTGTTATTTTGAGACAGGGTTTCTCAGTGTAACCGCTCTGTCTGTCCTGGACTTCCTCTGTAGACCAGGCTGGCCTTGAACTCACAGCAATCTGCCTGCCTCTGCCTCCCAAGTGTTGGGATTAAAGGCGTGCGCCACCACACCTGGCAAGGTGCTGGGATTACATGTGCGTGGCTGCTCTCTATTATTTATTTTATTGAGACAGTGTCTCTCTCTCTCTCTGTGTAGCTATGGCTGGCCTGGAACTCTCTACTGTAGACCAGGCTGGACTTGAACTCACAGAGGTCTGTCTGTTTCTGCCTCCTTAGCGCTGGGATTGAAGGTGAGTGCTGCGGCGCTCTCTCACTGCCCTCTACAAAAGACACAGAGAGCTTTTCTTGTGAGGGTGGCCTAAGCATGGCAGAGTCCCTCTCACAAGGCTCCTCGTTAAAATATCTAAGTCAACATGTTGCATCTCCAGCTTTGAGATCACCCTAACCCTAACCCTAACCCTAACCCTAACCCTAACCCTAGCCCTAGCCCTAACCCTAACCCTAACCTTGCCCATTCTCCACAGATGGGACTCTCCTCCAAATGAGTGACTGACTCTGCTTTCTGTCTCTACATGTGAGGACGGCCAACCTAGTGGTGACCTGATGGGGAACCAAGCCTCCTTCAGTGTTCGAAAGGGGACAGAGGAACACCTTGGGGACCCCTCTGCGTTAATATCTCAATTGGGAGTGCATAAGCATAGGGCGCCCGATTTCTCCCCAGACCTCGGAAAGGTGTGAGCCGGGATCTTGGTTTACATGCCGCCTGTGAGGGACCTGGGAAATACTGCATTTGTGCTGGGGAGGCCCAGCGAGCTGAGAGGCCCAGCGGCGTGCGCAGGTGCAGGCGGGCCCTGGTCCTCCGGGCCTGGGCGCCCCCTGGCGGGCACCCGAGCGCCGAGCCGCCTTTAAGCGGGGGCGACGGGCGCGGGCGCGGGCGCGAGAGCGAGTTTTGGTAGCTGAGGCCGCCGGGGCGGAGCCTGCGAGGAGCAGGTCCTGGACGCCCGAGCGCCCCGCCCCCGCGCGGCCGATGCCGAGCGGCGCGGCGGGCAGCGGGGCCCGGCGGGGCGCGCAGAGGAGCGGGCCGCGGCGCTGAGGCGGCGGAGCGCGGCCCGGCCATGGGCTTCCTGCACCAGCTGCAGCTGCTGCTCTGGAAGAACGTGACGCTGAAGCGCCGGAGCCCGGTGAGCGACCCGCGCCCGCTCGCCCACCCGCCCACCCGTCCTCCGGGGCTCGCAGGCCGCGCGCCCAGTTCGCCGGTGCGCACCCCGCGTGCGCGTGCAGTGCCCAGGCGCGCGCAGACCCCGGGAGGGCGTCACTGGAGACCCTGAACCGAGCCGGCGGCCTCCGCGGGGTTCCGGGCCTCCGGCAGAGGGTTCGGCCGTGCCCTGGTCCGCTGACACTGCTCGGCTGAGTCACGGGCCGGCGCCCTCCGCAGCTCTCTCTCTGGCAGTCTGGGGTGGGGGCAGGTGGTCCCTGGACTTCAGCTCGGGCGGGGCCCAGGTTCCTAGGATAGAGCGCTGGCGGGGACACACCATTCAGCTTAGTGACTCCGAGCCCTGGGCCCACCGCCTCTGAAGCCCCCATAGGGACCCGTCTCTTCATTCCCTTTAGCGATACTCTGCCCTTGGGCAGGCACCTTAGGTACCAAACATCCCTCGCCGCTGCCGCCGCCCTCCTCTTCCTCCTCCTCCTCATCTTCTTCCTCTTCCATCATCTTCTCCTCCTCGCTCCATCATCTCCTTCCCTAACCCAGCCTGGCATGTCCACCACCCTCACTCACTCATCCCTTGGGATGTCCTTGTTGCCCCGGGGCTCATCCCCTCAAATTCCAGCACCCCTTTGTCCTTTAGGGCCAGTCCCCCCCCCCCCAGTCTGCCCCTCTGATTTCTCCTGCCTCAGGCCTCTGTGGGGGCTGGGTTCTGCTGAGTTTCTCAGCACCTGTCTAGGGCAGCCAGGACATAGGAGTGTTGGGATAGGAGTCCTGGGTGAGGAGCAGGATTGGGCGGGGGGGGGGGGGGTATGGATGGCTTTGGCCTGTTGTTTTTTTTTCCCCCCAGTCCCTGGGAGGACAAGGGCATCCAGAGAGTCCTGGGCCAGAAAGAGTATCTGAGGGCCCTTGGGATTTTCCAGGATGGGACCTAAAGGGAGAACCCTAACCCGCTCATGCCTGGGACCCCTCGGGCAACAGTACCCCTCCCGTGCTCTTCTTCGGGTACTTAGGGTGCATAATAAGAAATGCTAGTCTGTGCCCAGAGTGCTTGTCAATCATCACCGTGGCCTGGCGGGGTTCCTGTGGGCACCTGGCCCTGGCTGATGGCCAGGGTTGGGTACACTCTCTGTCCTGGTTGTCTGGGACTGGCTGCTGTGGGGTCTGAAGGAACAGGCCTGTGACTCTGGCTTTTCGGTCACCAGGGAAAGGGACACAGAGTGAGGTGGTAGGCATGCCTTAGTGCCAGCCCCAAGTTGCTTGTCAGGAAGATGCCTTCAGGGCAAAAACACAGTGCCTGCATCAGACAGGAGCCTCACACCACGAGGGAAGAGGAGCCCAGTGGTAGATAGTCAGATGGAGGGGTCCAATGCCTCTTTCCTAGGACTGAGCCCTGCCTCCTCAGCAGGGTCCCCTTCTTCAGCTCTCTCAGAGACCAGCTAGATGGTGGAACTCCTTAGCTGCAGTGAAGGACCAGCAGGAAGATAGTCTTTGCTGGGCCTGGGGTGCACCTGTGCAGAGCTGATGATCTGGGGGCGGGGGCGGTGCAGACCTCAGGACTTCTGCCTTTCCTGGGTCATTCTCCCAAGTACCACACGCCTCAATTGTCCTGTCGTCCAGGCGCGTGCAAGACAGGGGTGTACCCTGGCGCCCCTAGGAGGATCACCAGTATTGAGTAGCTGTGGAGGAGAGCCCCAGCATCACACTTGGTTTCATCTGCTCTTCCCCCCCCCCCCCCGCCATGCCCCCCCCCTACGGCGCCCCACCACCACAGCAAACACTAGGCTGCTCAGGCCCAGGGTGAGCATGGAGACACTGGGCCAGTGTGGAAGCACTGGTGGCTTGTGTTGAGGGACAGAGGCCCTAGGTCACTCGCTGTCACCCAGGTGAGACACCTAGGGAGCTGGGCCTGTGCTGTGAGCCTGTAACCAGATGCCCCTCTGTTGCCCTCCACCTGCCAGCTAGGACTCTTTCTCCTAGCAGCTCATGCGCAGCCGTTGCTATAGTGATAGGGGAGATAGCCTGGCCTGTGTTGCAAGTTGCTCGGGCGTGTGGAGGTGCCCAGGGAAGGGCGGAGGTACCCAAGGTAGGGCGGGCGTGGGTAGGGCTGTGCACCAGCCACTCTGCATGTGTGAAACACGTATCACCTCCTCAACTGGCCCTGGCCTCCACCCTGGCTAAAGAGGAGGTGGAGGCTGGCACAGGCTGAGGCGGGTGTGGGGTATGGACACACAGCAGGGTGTTCTGGATCACAGAGAGCTATTGTCGGAGCACAGTGGGCACAGCCAGCGACAGGCTGGGCATGGCCCCACACCACTCCTGGGAGGGGCTTCAGATGGCGGTAGGGGTGAAGGAGACCTGACATTACAGAGCCATGGAGCATGGCCTCTGGTAGTGGTGGGCCCCTCTCCCCTATGATCTCAGAGGCAGGAGCATCCTGATACATTTCCCGGTCTTCCTCCCTGAGCTAAGGTGGGGGCAGATGTTGGTAACGCCCTTGTTTTCCAGGTGGCACTGGAGGTGAGTTTGGGCCCAGGGTTTTGGCACTGCTAGCCTACCTTGGCAGCCTGGCCCTGAGAGGTTAGGGAAGGAAAAGAGACTTTTGCCTTAGGGACCATGTTGCTAGGGACTCGGGGCCCTGGACACAGGCTGAGCTTTGCTCACACTAGGCCTCTTCTCTCTGAGTCCAACACAAAGTTCAAGTGTGCTGCAGGAAGGGAGAGATGCACGTAGGGGCTCAAGGCAATCGGACCACGTGTAGACAAGGTGCCCTCCCAGATGCCCACCCAGGTGGCCCAACAGGTTGGCAGGGAGAAGATGAGCTGGGTAAACAAGCACATGGCCAGAGTGGACCATAAAGTGGCTGATTTGTCCCTGCTGGCTTTTGACCGCTTCAGAGAGTAGGTGGCCCCTGGTTTGACAGGCACAGTCTAGGCTGGAGGATGAGGGGCCCAATGTGGTGGTGCCACGCAGCACTCAGCACCTTGCTACACTGGGAGGGACTAGAACCTTGGCTGGACCTGAGAAACCTGTGCTGCCCCTCGTGGCCACTGGGTGCGCGTGGCTGGGCCGGTCCTGCAAGGGCAGCGCATGTTCATCACGTCCAGCCCTGGGCAGGCGGCGGCGGCGGCGGCGGGCAGGCTGCGCGTCGCCTCACGTGGCCCACCCTTTCCAGTGGGTCCTGGCTTTTGAGATCTTCATCCCGCTTGTCCTCTTCTTCATCCTGTTGGGGCTGCGACAGAAGAAGCCCACCATCTCTGTGAAGGAAGGTGAGGTGCAGGTGCAGCCTGGGCACGTGGGGTGTGGGGGGGCCGGGGGGCGGTGAGGGACAGGAGTTCTCTCTGTGCACGCGACATGTGAGCCTGAGTGTCCCCTTTTCCCAAAACTCCCTGAGGCCACGGCCCAAGCGCCTGCTCCCCATGTGGTCCTGGTCCCATGTCTTGGCTAGGCTGTGGAGGTCATGGCTGGCCGTTGTGGCCATGAATGACAACAGTGCCTGTTTCTGGAAGGTTCAGGCATTCACTAGTCTCCTCTGTTCTGTTTTGACCTGCCCCCACCCCGCATGGTCTCTTGTCCTCCTCGGCCCGGCCTGCATGCAGTCTGTAAGTGAGCAGCCATCTCCTCCTTGCTGGCTCAGGTGGCAGCCATGGACGGCCTGCCGGGTCCTCCTGGTGTGGCTTAAGCACCCCTACTGCTTGCATTAACAGCCTCCTAGCAGCTGGGTCCGGTAGAAGCCCCTGCCTGTGGTCAGGAAAGGCTGGCTTACGACTCCGGGGTGGTGGTGGGTAGCGAAGGGCCAGGCCACCTGGGCCGTAGCTGGTACCCTGGTCGAGCCGTTGGAGCATCTCCTTGGCAGGGTGTCTGTGAGGTCGCCTGGCCGTGCTGTCTAAGGGTGGGGTTCCTGGGTTGAGCCTGAGATGAGGCTGCAATAGCCTGCAACTTTCCCTTCAGACTCCTTTGGGCTGTTGCACTCACTCTGCTAACCAGTTGGCCTGAGAGGTCAGAGGTCGCTGCCAAGGGGGTGCCTCATGTGCTACCCGGTGGTCTCTGTGGGGAGGGGGTTGTTGGGGGGCACTTGGGCACTGCATAGGCTATGGAGGGGTGAGCTGGGAGTTGCAGGGGAAGGGATGGCAGGGAGCCCTCTGACCTCTGACCTACAGAGTCATTTGCCTTAGCACAGCTGGTGGCCAAGTGCTCTGTGCCCCAACCGTAGTCTGCCTGAAGCCGCTTTTCCTTCCTGTCTCTAAACATCTCTCTTGGCCCCCTACCCCCACCCCGTCTCCCCAATTCTTAAACCTCCCAGCTTTCTATACCGCGGCACCGCTGACATCTGCCGGCATCCTGCCCGTCATGCAGTCGCTTTGCCCCGATGGCCAGCGTGATGAGTTTGGCTTCCTGCAATATGCCAACTCCACGTGAGTGTCCCCCTGCCCCGTGGCCTCGGGCACCAGCTACCCGTACCCCACAGCAACAGCTGATGTCTCTTACGGTGTTGCAGGGTCACCCAGCTTCTGGAACGCCTCAACCGTGTAGTGGAGGAGGGCAACTTGTTTGACCCAGTGCGGCCCAGCCTGGGCTCAGAGCTTGAGGCCCTACGCCAACATCTGGAGGCCCTAAGCTCAGGCCCCAGCACTTGGGAGAGCCACTCAGCCAGACCTGCAGGTGTGCCCCGCGTGGGGAGGGCTTGGGGGAGGGCTGTCCCTGGACGCCTGCCTGCTTCATCACTCCGGGTCACAGCCTGCCTCTGGCCCGGGGTCCTTGTGTCTGCACCACATTGTCCCTTAACCTGTGTGCTTGAGGCAGGCCCAGTGCAGTGCTGGTAGCTCGGAGCCTATCTGGGACATCTTAGCCCCAGCTAGAGCCGGCCCTCAGTCCCCTCCTCCTGCCTGTCCAGTTTCTTCCTTCTCTCTGGACTCGGTGGCCAGGGACCAGAGGGAGCTTTGGCGTTTCCTGACGCAGAACCTGTCACTGCCCAACAGCACGGCCCAGGCCCTCCTGGCTGCCCATGTGGACCCTTCTGAGGTGAGATAGGACATGTGTTGGTAGTGATGGGGGGTGGGGTGGGGTGGGGCCGCCAGAGTACCCGAGCTCCTCTCAGGCCTCTGGAGCTGCTACTGAGCCAAGCCCCCACCCCCTACCCCCCCACCCCCACCCCTGCCCCAATGCAGGTCTATCACTTGCTTTTTGGTCCTTTGCCTGACCTGGATGGCAAGTTGGGTTTCCTCAGGAAGCAGGAGCCTTGGAGCCGCCTGGGTAGCAAGCCTCTGTTCCAAATGGAGGTAAGGGGCCTGTCCCTGGGAGACAGGTGGATGAATAGGCGCTTCCTTTGTTGCACTTACATTCTGAGGCACTGTGGTGTGCATGGGGAAGTGGAGGCAGTGTGGTAACTTGGGTGCTTCCACAGCACTGTGGGACCCTGGCACGCAGCCAGCACAGTGGGTGGTCAGGACAAAGGTTGTGCGACCATAGGTAGGGCCCTGGTCATTTCTTGGTTGGTGTGTAGGCTTTACTAGACCCTTATGCCTTGCCCCTAGGAGCTGCTGCTGGCTCCTGCCCTGTTGGAGCAGCTCACGTGTGCACCAGGCTCTGGGGAGCTGGGCCGGATTCTTACCATGCCTGAGGGTCATCAGCTGGACCTTCAGGGCTACCGGGATGCTGTCTGCAGTGGGCAGGCTACAGTTCGTGCCCAGCGCTTCAGTGATCTGGCCACTGAGCTCCGGAACCAGCTGGACATGGCCAAGATCGCCCAGCAGGTGAGGTCCCGCCTGCCAGCAAACCTGTCGACTGGCCTGGAGGAGGTGCTACAGCCACTAGGAGCCTGAGGGCGGGAGGCTCCTGCTCCCAGGCCTTGCATGATATGGCTCGTAATTGAGCATCCGGTGCCCTCTACCCAATTTCAGGCCTTAGTTCCTTGCCATCTCTCACCCCACGCTATACCTCTGGCCCTGGCCAGGACTTCTCAAACTGCAGACCTCCCTCATCTTCCGCAAGCCCTGTCCCCTGCTGATGTCCTCCTCGTTCTACCCCCTGATCTCAGTCACCAACAACCAAGTTCACCCTGTCCCCTGGCCTGCATTTTTCTTTCTTTCTTTTTTTTTTTAATTTTTAAAAATTATTTATTTATTATGTATACATGCCCGCACACACACCTACATAACAGAAGAGGGCATTAGATCACATTATAGACGGTTGTGAGCCACCATGGCGGTTGTTGGGAATTGAACCCAGGACCTCAGGAAGAGCAGTCAGTGCTCTTAACCTCTGAGCCATCTCTCCAGCATTTTTCACATGCCTGTTCTTCCCCTCAGCTGGGCTTGGACGCCCCCAACGGCTCAGAGCCCCAGCAGCAGGCACCCTCTCCGCAGAGCCTGCAGGCACTGTTAGGGGACCTACTGGATGCCCAGAAAGTTCTGCAGGATGTGGATGTCCTATCGGCCCTTGCCCTGCTGCTGCCCCAAGGTGCCTGTGCTGGCCGGGGTCCTGCACCTCAAGCTAGCAGCCTGAGTGGAGTGACCAACAGCACCGGCACAGGGACAAGCCCAGGTGCCAACACCACTGCTGAGGAGGGCACCCAGTCACCTGCCACCTCGACCTCTCCTGACACTCTACAAGGCCAGTGCTCAGCCTTTGTGCAGCTCTGGGCTGGCTTACAGCCCATCTTGTGTGGGAACAACCGGTAGGTTAGCATCAGAGGGCTGGCGGTCAGGTGTGGAGGGTTGGTGAGCAGGTGGAGCTGGTTGGCAGGCAGGTGGGGGCGGCTGGCGGGCAGGTGGGAGTGGTTGTAGAGTCCCGAGTAATGGGGAGTTGACACCACTGCCCAGCCCTCTGCACAGCCTCTGTTGAGCCATCCCAAGGATGAGTCCTGTTGGTTCTGACATCCCCGCCCTGTTCTTGGTGCTTTGTCTCTGTCAGTACCATTGAGCCGGAAGCACTTCGGAGGGGCAACATGAGCTCCCTGGGTTTCACGAGCAAAGAGCAACGGAACCTGGGCCTTCTTGTGCACCTCATGACCAGCAATCCCAAAATCCTGTATGCACCAGCAGGCTCTGAAGCTGACCGTGTTATCCTCAAGGTGTGTGGGCCCTGGCACACTGGGCGCATACGTTGTGCCTCTCTCCCCAGCAGGAGCCTGAGTGAGGGCTCTGCAGGCCCGGCACGCTAGGTAGGGCTGGTGAGAGCTGAGCTTGACTTCATGAAATCTGAGAGCTGTTGTGCCAGGCCTGGGGAGTTTCAGGGTTGGAGGTGCAGTGGCACTTGGCAGCTGTTCTGTTGGGAACTCCTGAGAGTTTCTGCAGAGATGCACTGGAAAGGCTCACTAGTCTGGCTAGAGTGACCCCCACCCCTCACCATGCTGACGGGGTCAGGGTAGCGTGATCAGTGACACTCCCTCTCTCTCCACACACAACGCACACACGCACGCACACACGCATGCACACACGCACGCACACACCAGTAGCATCAAGAGAACAGGGTGCAATGGGTCTTGGAGCCTGGGGAGAGGTGTTGGTGGAAGAGTGTAAGCCAGGGCTGGGAATGGAGGTTTCCTCAGGAAGAATGAGAGGCAGACACCAAATGCTCAAGGGGCTGGGAAAGCATGCGTGGCTGCTGAGGTGGGATGCAGGGAGGCCATGTTGGATTTCATGTGGCTGCTGTAGAAGAAGGGCAGTGCGGATCCCTGTGGGTGGAAGTTTGGCCCGTGTAGGGGTAGAGCGTGGGCTCCTGTGAGAAAGTGGGGCACTGTCAGACTGGCTTGGATCTGTTCTGGGGTCCTGTGTCCCAAGCTTTCATTCTCCGTAGGCCAACGAGACCTTCGCCTTTGTGGGCAATGTGACACACTACGCCCAGGTCTGGCTCAACATTTCCGCAGAGATTCGGAGCTTCCTGGAGCAGGGCAGGCTGCAGCAGCATCTACACTGGCTGCAGCAGGTGCTGTGGGGACAAGGTGGGTGGGCACCCGAGGCGGGCTCTTCTTCTGCCTAAGCGGAAAGGTACCAGCCACACCCTGACCCCACTCTCGACCCCCAGTATGTAGCTGACCTGCGGCTGCACCCTGAGGCGATGAACCTCTCCCTGGAGGAGCTGCCGCCTGCCCTGCGCCAGGACAACTTTTCACTGCCCAATGGCACCGTCCTCCTACAACAGCTGGACACAATTGACAATGCAGCGTGCGGCTGGATCCAGTTCATGTCCAAGGTGGGGTGGGGGATCCCTGCGGCCCCTCTCCTCCCCTAGGCATTTTCGGGGCCTGCTCCAATGACAGCCCCCTTTTCCAGGTGAGCGTAGACATCTTCAAGGGCTTTCCTGATGAGGAGAGCATCGTCAACTACACCCTCAACCAGGCCTACCAGGACAACGTCACAGTCTTTGCCAGTGAGTTCCTCTCCCTCCTCCCACGCATGCACATGCATGCACACGCATGCACGAGGTCCTGGGTTTCCTACAGACCAACTTTCTCACGGACTCAGCCCCACCCTCTCCCTACCACGCCCCTCTTTATCTTCCTGTTCCTTAGCCCAGATCCCTAGCCTGCTTCAGTCTGGTCCCACACTCCACATGCTGGCTCTGCCTCATCCCCCTGTTACTCTTTTTTTTTTTTTTTAAGATTTATTTATTATGTATATATACACCTGGAGGCCAGAAGGGAGCACCAGATCACATTATAGATGGTTGTGAGCCACCACGTGGTTGCTGGGAATTGAACTCAAGACCTCTGGAAGCAAAAAAAAAAAAAAGACTTCTGGAAGCGCAGTCAATGCCCTTAACCTCTGAGCCCCCCTCCTGTTACTCTTCTAAGCCACCTCACCTGTCCCATTACCACTCTTGAAGTACTCACCTCGCAGTAGGTTTCACCCATGCCCTCTGGCCACATGCTCCACCCCACATGCTCCTATCCCCAGGCGTGATCTTCCAGACCCGGAAGGATGGCTCCCTCCCGCCTCACGTACATTACAAGATTCGCCAGAACTCAAGCTTCACTGAGAAAACCAACGAGATCCGCCGTGCTTACTGGCGCCCGGGGCCCAACACTGGCGGTCGCTTCTACTTCCTCTACGGCTTCGTCTGGATCCAGGGTGAGGGGCTGAGTCCAGGTGGGGTGTGATGGGGCCTGGCCTCTCCCTGACCACCACCTCCACCCACAGACATGATGGAGCGTGCCATCATCAACACGTTTGTGGGACACGACGTGGTGGAACCCGGCAACTACGTGCAGATGTTTCCGTACCCCTGCTATACCCGTGATGAGTGAGCACCGGCCTACGGAGGTTTGGGGGCAGGGGGGGCGGTGGTCTCAGGCCCGAGCCCCGCCTCACACTCACACCTGTTTCCCCTCAGTTTCCTGTTTGTCATCGAGCACATGATGCCACTGTGCATGGTGATCTCCTGGGTCTACTCTGTGGCCATGACTATCCAGCACATCGTGGCAGAGAAGGAGCAACGGCTCAAGGAGGTGGGTAGGGTGGCCGCAGGCACCCCCTTCCGGCTGACTGCGGGGAGGGCAGGTACCCCCTCTGGCTGACTGTGGGAGGGCAGGCACCCCCTCTGGCTGACTGCGGGGAGGGCAGGCACCCCCTCTGGCTGGCTGCGGGGAGGGCAGGCACCCCCTCTGGCTGACTGCAGGGAGGGCAGGCACCCCCCTCCGGCAGGCTGCAGGACAGCAGGCACCCCCCTCTGGCTGGCTGCGGGGAGGGCAGGCACCCCCTCTGGCTGGCTGCGGGGAGGGCAGGCACCCCCTCTGGCTGACTGCAGGGAGGGCAGGCACCCCCCTCCGGCAGGCTGCAGGACAGCAGGCACCCCCCTCTGGCTGGCTGCGGGGAGGGCAGGCACCCCCCTCTGGCTGGCTGTGGGAGGGCAGGCACCCCCCTCTGGCTGGCTATGGGGAGGGCAGGCACCCCCTCTGGCTGGCTGTGGGAGGGCAGGCACCCCTCTCTGGCTGGCTGTGGGGAGGGCAGGCACCCCCTCTGGCTGGCTGTGGGAGGGCAGGCACCCCCCTCTGGCTGGCTGCGGGGAGGGCAGGCACCCCCTCTGGCTGGCTGCGGGGAGGGCAGGCACCCCCTCTGGCTGGCTGTGGGGAGGGCAGGCACCCCCTCTGGCTGGCTGTGGGGAGGGCAGGCACCCCCTCTGGCTGGCTGTGGGGAGGGCAGGCACCCCCTCTGGCTGGCTGTGGGGAGGGCAGGCACCCCCTCTGGCTGGCTGTGGGGAGGGCAGGCACCCCCTCTGGCTGGCTGTGGGGAGGGCAGGCACCCCCTCTGGCTGGCTGTGGGGAGGGCAGGCACCCCCTCTGGCTGGCTGTGGGGAGGGCAGGCACCCCTTCTGGCTGGCTGTGGGAGGGCAGGCACCCCTCTCTGGCTGGCTGTGGGAGGGCAGGCACCCCCTCTGGCTGGCTGTGGGAGGGCAGTGCAGGCCTGTCCTCCCCGGTCCCTGCCAACAGGTACCTTTGCTGCCCTGCACCCCAGGTGATGAAGACGATGGGCCTGAACAATGCCGTGCACTGGGTGGCCTGGTTCATCACAGGCTTTGTGCAGCTGGCCATCTCGGTGACCGCCCTGACGGCCATCCTCAAGTACGGCCAGGTGCTCATGCACAGCCACGTGCTCATCATCTGGCTCTTCCTTGCCGTCTACGCCGTGGCCACTATCATGTTCTGGTGAGTTCTTCAGGGAGCCGGGAAACCGCCAGAGACAGGCGGGGGCCCTCTTGGAGCTCCTCTGGGCCCCAGCAGGGGCAGCTGACAGGTGGGCTAACAGCCCCGTGGCCTCCACTCCAGCTTCCTGGTGTCTGTGCTGTACTCCAAGGCTAAACTGGCTTCAGCCTGCGGCGGCATCATCTACTTCTTAAGCTACGTTCCCTACATGTATGTAGCAATCCGAGAGGAAGTGGCCCACGATAAGATCACCGCCTTCGAGAAGTGCATTGCGGTGAGGACTGTGGCCAGGCAGGGCCCGGGCCGGTGGGGTGTCCATTTCCAGCCCACCTACTAACACCCCTCTTTCTTCAGTCCCTGATGTCAACAACAGCCTTTGGCCTGGGCTCCAAGTACTTTGCGCTGTACGAAGTGGCGGGCGTGGGTATCCAGTGGCATACTTTCAGCCAGTCCCCAGTGGAAGGGGACGACTTCAACCTGCTCCTTGCTGTCACCATGCTCATGGTGGACACAGTGGTCTACGGCGTGCTCACTTGGTACATTGAGGCCGTACACCCAGGTACAGGCCCGCCTATGGAGGGACCAGGGGTGGGACAAGGTCACTGGGCTTCCGCCTTCCTCTGGGTGGCATCTGGCCCTTGTGGTGTAGAGTCACCTCCGGGCCCTTGGTCAGCCTCTCCCTTCCCGGATCCCCAGGCATGTACGGGCTGCCGCGGCCCTGGTACTTCCCACTGCAGAAGTCCTATTGGCTGGGCAGCGGGCGGACAGAGGCCTGGGAGTGGAGCTGGCCGTGGGCACACACGCCACGCCTCAGCGTCATGGAGGAGGACCAGGCCTGTGCCATGGAAAGCCGGCACTTCGGTGAGGCTAGGGTCAGAATGCTGACTGGGGTGGGTGCTGGGTTTGGGGGGCCTGGGGTAGCCTTAAGTGCTGCCCCCCCCCCACATCCCGCTGACCCAGCCCTGGTACAGAGGAGACACGCGGAATGGAAGAGGAGCCCACCCACCTGCCGTTGGTCGTCTGTGTGGACAAGCTCACCAAGGTCTATAAGAATGACAAGAAGCTAGCCTTGAACAAACTGAGCCTCAATCTCTATGAGAACCAGGTGGTCTCGTTTCTAGGCCATAATGGGGCTGGCAAGACCACTACCATGTGAGTGTCTAGGCACAGAGCCCACCTGGTGGGATTGGGTCCCCTCAGGCTATGATGGGTTGTGACCTTACCTTCCCCTGTCCAGGTCTATCCTGACGGGACTGTTCCCACCCACGTCGGGCTCAGCCACCATCTACGGGCACGACATCCGCACGGAGATGGACGAGATCCGCAAGAACCTGGGCATGTGCCCGCAGCACAACGTGCTCTTCGACCGGCTCACCGTGGAGGAGCACCTCTGGTTCTACTCCCGGCTCAAGAGCATGGCGCAAGAGGAGATCCGCAAAGAGATGGACAAGTGGGTGCAGCAAGGGGACGGGCGGGGCGTGCCGTGAGTGGGACGCTCAGGGGACAGGGGACAGGAGGAGGCAGATGCGAGCTCTCTCCGCGCTCCTGTCTACCCATCATCGTCTGCTCTGTCACCCTCCCATCCGCTGCCCTCCTGTTGGGTCCACAGGATGATTGAGGACCTGGAGCTGTCCAACAAGCGGCACTCGCTGGTCCAGACGCTGTCCGGGGGCATGAAACGCAAGCTCTCGGTGGCCATTGCCTTCGTGGGTGGCTCCAGAGCCATCATCCTGGATGAGCCCACGGCTGGCGTGGACCCCTATGCTCGCCGTGCCATCTGGGACCTCATTCTGAAGTACAAGCCAGGTGAGCGGGATGACAGGCTGGCTGCCGTGGGTGCGGGCATCTGCGCCTGCCCCTTCCTTACTTGGGTCTTGGTTCTGGGTCTATCAGGCCGCACCATCCTCCTGTCCACCCACCACATGGACGAAGCCGACCTGCTGGGAGATCGTATCGCCATCATCTCCCATGGGAAGCTCAAATGCTGCGGCTCTCCCCTCTTCCTCAAGGGTGCCTACGGCGATGGGTACCGCCTCACACTGGTCAAGCGGCCTGCAGAGCCCAGCACCTCCCAAGGTCTGTGCTGCCCAGACTACTTGAACTAGCCGCCGGTCCTCCCTGCCCCATGACTCTGTGCTAGGAGAGGACCAGGCACCTGCAGGGTTGGGCCAGCTCTAAGCCTCTGCTTGACTTGCCTGCTAGGTCCCCGCTGACGGGCCCTCCTTCCTCAACCTCCCTTGAATCTCCTTCTGCCCCCCACCCCTTTCTTTCCCAGAACCAGGGCTGGCTCCCAGCCCCCCGGGTCGTGCTCCGCTGAGCAGCTGCTCGGAGGCCCAGGTGTCCCAGTTCATCCGCAAGCATGTGGCTTCCTCCCTGCTGGTCTCAGACACTAGCACTGAGCTCTCCTACATCCTGCCCAGTGAGGCGGTCAAGAAGGGGGCCTTTGAACGCCTCTTCCAGGTGCGAGGGCCGGGCGTGGTGGTCAGGGGCAGGACGTACACGCCCCTGCCTGCGTTCTGTGACGCTGGCCTCACCCAACTCCTTTGCAGCAATTGGAGCACAGCCTGGATGCGTTGCACCTGAGCAGTTTTGGGCTGATGGACACAACCCTGGAGGAGGTGTTCCTGAAGGTGTCTGAGGAGGACCAGTCACTGGAGAACAGTGAGGCTGGTAAGAGTCCCCAAGGCTGGTGACGAGCTAGCTCGACCTACCCACAGAGGGCCCCTGGGGACACTGCGTCTCCTTGGTCTCACGAAGCGGGATCCGTATAGGCCCATGGTGGATGGTCTGGTAGCCACAGGTCTATGAACTAGAGGCTGGGGTCAAGACAGTGCCTGGGGTCCTGGGTGGGCAGTTGGGACTGAGGTGCTGAGGTGTCAGGAGTGCTGTGGCCCCAAGCCCTCACACTCTCGCTGCCTCTGTTCTTTGCAGACGTGAAGGAGTCTAGGAAGGATGCACTGCCTGGAGCAGACGGCCTTACGTCTGTGGAGGGTCAAGATGGCAACCTGGCCCGGTGCTCAGAGCTGGCGCAGTCACAGGCATCGCTGCAGTCCGCGTCCTCTGTGGGCTCTGCCCGCGGTGATGAGGGCGCTGGCTACGCGGACGTCTACGGTGACTACCGTCCCCTCTTTGACAACTTGCAGGACCCAGACAATGTCAGCTTACAAGGTGGAAGCTAACGGGGCGGCCGGGGAGGGTCCAGGAGGGCGGCGTGGCGCTGGCTGCTCACCTTGGCCTCTCTGCGCAGAGGCGGAAATGGAGGCCCTGGCTCGGGTAGGCCAAGGCAGCCACAAGCTGGAGGGCTGGTGGCTGAAGATGCGGCAGTTCCACGGGCTCCTGGTGAAGCGCTTCCACTGTGCTCGCCGAAACTCCAAAGCTCTCTGCTCTCAGATCCTGCTGCCTGCCTTCTTTGTCTGTGTGGCCATGACCGTGGCGTTGTCTGTCCCCGAGATTGGTAAGGCTGCCTGGCCCCGCGTGGCCCTTGGGATCTTGGCTTCACTCTCTTCCCAGCCTCCTGGGGTGCTCTCTGCCATCCCTGTCCCCACACTCTGAACCTTATTCAGGGGGCTAATGAGAGGGTTCTGCCCCTCCCCCCCAAGCATGGCCCTCTGTGTTGGGAAGAGAGACTGAAGATCTGCAGGCAGGAGCCTGCTCAGGTCTCACGCTCACCCCGCAGGTGACCTGCCGCCACTAGTCCTGTCACCTTCTCAGTACCACAACTACACCCAGCCCCGTGGCAACTTCATCCCCTATGCCAACGAGGAACGCCGGGAATACCGGTGAGGCCGTGGGCTGGGGCTGTAACACAGGGGAGGGTGAGGGTTGAGTCACAGGGCTCCTAACTCACTGTCCTGTCCATAGATTGCGGCTCTCACCGGATGCCAGCCCCCAGCAGCTGGTGAGCACGTTCCGGCTGCCCTCCGGTGTGGGTGCCACGTGCGTGCTCAAGTCTCCCGCCAACGGCTCCCTGGGGCCCACGCTGAACTTGAGCAGCGGAGAGTCCCGCCTGCTGGCTGCGCGCTTCTTCGACAGTATGTGCCTGGAGTCCTTCACACAGGGGCTGCCGCTGTCCAACTTTGTGCCACCCCCACCCTCACCTGCTCCTTCCGACTCACCCGTGTCCCTGGATGAGGACTCACTGCAAGCCTGGAATACCTCCCTGCCGCCCACTGCTGGACCAGGTACTGCCCCGCGGAAGGCTGCCGGGGGGCGTGGCCAGGAACGGCCCATCTCACCATGCCGCATTGTGCCCGCAGAGTCGTGGACGTCGGCGCCTTCTCTGCCACACCTGGTGCGTGAGCCTGTCCGCTGCACCTGCTCCACACAGGGCACGGGCTTCTCTTGCCCCAACAGTGTGGGTGGGCATCCGCCCCAGATGAGAGTGGTCACGGGTGACATCCTTACCGACATCACTGGCCACAATGTCTCTGAGTACCTGCTCTTCACCTCTGACCGTTTCCGCCTACACCGGTGAGTCGGCCTGGAGCGGCTGTGAGCAGAGGGGTAACTGGCTGATGGCTGCCCAGCCTCACTGCCCCTCCCACCTGTCTTGAGCAGGTACGGAGCCATCACCTTTGGTAACGTCCAGAAGGCCATCCCAGCATCCTTTGGTGCCCGGGCCCCACCTATGGTGCGGAAGATTGCAGTGCGAAGGGTGGCCCAGGTCAGTGGCTGCCCTGGGTATCTTGGCGTCTGGTCAGGTACACAGTGGCTCTCAGCCTTGTGAGCCTCTCTGAGTCCCTTGTCCCTGTCCAGGTGCTCTACAATAACAAGGGCTACCACAGCATGCCCACCTACCTCAACAGCCTCAACAATGCCATCCTGCGTGCAAACTTGCCCAAAAGCAAGGGCAATCCCGCAGCCTACGGTGAGGGCAGCCAGGGCTGAGGGATGGGGAGGGCTGCACCCGAGCCAGGATGGCGCCTGGGCCTAACGCTGCCCTTTCCTGTGTGCAGGCATCACTGTCACCAACCACCCCATGAACAAGACCAGTGCTAGCCTCTCCCTGGATTACCTGTAAGTGAGGCCGACTGAGGTGGGGGGGGGGGGGAGGGCGGGACCACCACGCTCCTGACCACCTCCTGAACCGGAGTGCTGTCCTCTTTTAGACTACAGGGCACAGACGTGGTCATCGCCATCTTTATCATTGTGGCCATGTCCTTCGTGCCAGCCAGTTTCGTGGTCTTCCTCGTGGCGGAGAAGTCCACCAAGGCCAAACACCTGCAGTTCGTCAGCGGGTGCAACCCTGTCATCTACTGGCTGGCCAACTACGTGTGGGACATGGTGTGCCCCCGCGCGCGGTCCCTTCCCGTCCCCCGTCTCCTGTCCTCAGACCCGGTTCTCACTGCCCGCCTCTGCCTTTTGCAGCTCAATTACTTGGTCCCAGCCACCTGCTGCGTCATCATCCTGTTTGTGTTTGACCTGCCGGCCTACACATCGCCCACCAACTTCCCAGCGGTGCTCTCCTTGTTTCTGCTCTATGGGTAAGCTGGGGAGGGGTGTGGCGGCGCGGGCATGGGTGAGGCCAGGGATGCCCTGTGACCGCCGCTGTGTGCCCGCAGGTGGTCCATCACCCCCATCATGTACCCAGCCTCCTTCTGGTTTGAGGTCCCTAGCTCAGCCTACGTGTTCCTCATCGTCATCAATCTTTTCATCGGCATCACAGCCACCGTGGCCACCTTCCTTCTGCAGCTTTTTGAGCACGACAAGGTAAATGTGGGGGGCGGGGCAGGGTGAGTGGGTAGCAGGGCATGGCCTGGGGCAGTGATGCTGAGCTAGGCCCGCATCCCTCTCCTCCTCCCCACCTCTGCCCCCCCCAGGATCTGAAGGTTGTCAACAGTTACCTGAAAAGCTGCTTCCTCATCTTCCCCAACTACAACCTGGGCCATGGGCTCATGGAGATGGCCTACAATGAGTACATCAATGAATACTACGCCAAAATTGGTGAGCCTGCACAGGTGGACGGTGGAGGCCTATGGGGCCCACGTAGCAGCATGCCTAGGCCTCAGATGCTGGGGTGACTGGGACCTCCCTGAGGCTCTCGGGCCCTCAACCAGCACTCCCACAGGCCAGTTTGACAAGATGAAGTCGCCATTCGAGTGGGACATTGTCACGCGTGGGCTGGTGGCCATGACAGTGGAAGGCTTCGTGGGATTCTTCCTCACCATCATGTGCCAATATAACTTCCTACGGCAGCCACAGTGAGTGCAGAGAGAGCGGTGGGCAGCGGTGGAGGCAGGGGCCCATGGTAGGGGTTGGGGGGGGCGTGGCCAGGCCCTGCCCACTTTACTGCCCTAGACGCCTGCCTGTGTCTACTAAACCCGTGGAGGATGACGTGGATGTGGCCAGTGAACGGCAGAGGGTGCTCCGTGGGGATGCTGACAACGACATGGTCAAGATCGAGAACCTCACCAAGGTGGGCTCTGGGCTGTGGGA
Organism: Acomys minous; assembly: GCF_964271855.1. NCBI lineage: Eukaryota > Metazoa > Chordata > Mammalia > Rodentia > Muridae > Acomys > Acomys minous. The sequence continues at coordinate 63,469,092 of NC_140491.1, read as the reverse complement.
AAGTAGGGGGGGGGGAATGGTGTGGGTAGTGGGTCCTAGCAGTGGGGCGGGGCCACCCCACCCTTCGCTGATGGGGAGGCTCTTTGGCCAGGTGTACAAGTCTCGGAAGATTGGCCGTATCCTGGCAGTGGACCGCCTTTGCCTGGGTGTGCGTCCTGGAGAGTGCTTTGGGCTCCTCGGTGTCAACGGGGCTGGGAAGACCAGCACCTTCAAGATGCTGACTGGTGATGAGAGCACGACAGGGGGCGAGGCTTTTGTCAATGGACACAGGTGGGGTTACTGTGCCCCTGGGACACGCTTGTAGGGAGGCATGGATGTGCGTGTGTCTGCGTGTAACTGCCCCCAGGCACACAGGTGCCGGGGCTAGGAGCTGAGTGGAGTGGGTGACCCTGGCCCTCAGGTGCAAAGGTGTGTGGGTAGGTTTAGGAGTGGGATGACCATGCCCCTGGGGTGCAGGAGGGCAGGTGTGGGGCGAGCGTACCCCTCCTGGGTATTGATCACCTTCTGTCCCCAGTGTCCTCAAGGACCTGCTCCAGGTACAGCAGAGCCTCGGCTACTGCCCGCAGTTCGACGCCCTGTTTGATGAGCTCACCGCCCGTGAGCACCTGCAGCTGTACACGCGGCTGCGCGGCATCCCCTGGAAAGATGAAGCCCAGGTGAGGGTGAGCGGGAAGGGGCAGGTGGGCCTGTGCAGGTGGGAGTCTAGTAAGGCGAAGCCCATGCAGCATGCCGGCCCTGCCAGGTGGTGAGGTGGGCCCTGGAGAAGCTGGAACTGACGAAGTACGCAGACAAGCCAGCTGGCACCTATAGCGGTGGCAACAAACGGAAGCTATCCACAGCCATCGCACTCATCGGGTACCCTGCCTTCATCTTCCTGGTGAGTCTCAGGGCTTGGGAGACAGGTGAGTCAGAGGGGCAGGTGCCTTGCTTTCCTCTACTTCTGGGTAAGCCAGGGTAGAGCCAGCTTGGGGGGGGCCGTGCCTCTGGCTGAACTGACCCCTGCTCTAGGATGAACCCACCACTGGCATGGACCCTAAGGCCCGGCGCTTCCTGTGGAACCTCATTCTGGACCTCATCAAGACAGGACGCTCCGTGGTGCTGACGTCACACAGGTGTGCCCCTCCCCGACCCCTCCACGGGCCTCTGGCAAACCCTCTGGTGCCAGCCTGTGCTGTCTGCCCACAGCATGGAGGAGTGTGAGGCTCTGTGCACACGGCTGGCCATCATGGTGAACGGACGACTGCGCTGCTTGGGCAGCATCCAGCACCTCAAGAACAGGTGAGTCACACAGGGCTGCAGAAGCCATGCAGGGGTGAGCTCCAACAGGCCATGCAGGGGTCAGCTCTGGCAGGCCGTGCAGGGGTCAGCTCTGGCAAGCCATGCAGGGGTGAGCTCTGGCAGGCCGTGCAGGGGTGAGCTCTGGCAGGCCATGCAGAGGTGAGCTCCTCAAGCCATGCAGGGGTGAGCTCTGTCAGACCACACAAGGCTCTGAGCCACACCTGTGTCCCACCAGGTTTGGGGATGGCTACATGATCACCGTAAGGACCAAAAGCAGCCAAAATGTGAAGGATGTGGTTCGGTTCTTCAACCGGAACTTCCCAGAGGCCATGCTCAAGGTAGGTGTGGTCGAATGAAGTAAGGGTGAGGGTGTGCCCTACTCTGGCAGCCCCTGACCTCCATGGCTCCCCGATCTCCACCCAGGAACGCCATCACACGAAGGTGCAGTACCAGCTCAAGTCAGAGCACATCTCTCTGGCTCAGGTGTTCAGCAAGATGGAGCAGGTAGTGGGTGTGCTGGGCATCGAGGACTACTCAGTCAGCCAGACCACCCTGGACAATGTGCGTGTGCTAGGTGGGACAGGGGTGGGCTGTGGGGAGTGGGGTGTCTTCTCGGGTCTGTCTGTGCCACTTCCCCCGCCTCCTGTCCACAGGTGTTTGTGAACTTTGCCAAGAGGCAGAGTGACAACGTGGAGCAGCAGGAGGCTGAGCCCTCGACCTTGCCATCACCCCTGGGGCTCCTCAGCCTGCTGAGGCCACGCCCTGCACCCACAGAGCTCCGGGCTCTGGTGGCTGATGAGCCTGAGGACCTGGACACAGAGGACGAGGGCCTCATCAGCTTTGAGGAAGAGCGGGTGAGTAGGCCACACGCCTCCTCCGAGCCGCACTGCTGCTCAGGCCGTCCATAGGGAGCTAACTGTGGATAGACTGGCACAGAGGGACTTAGCCATGCTGAGGCCTTGAGTGGATGTGGGGAGACTGGGCTGGGCAGAAACCAAATGCAGAGCCCAGAACACACTGGAAGCTTTGAGGTGGGGATTACAAGAAACCAGAGACTAGGGAGAGATACAGGTTGTGGCTACCACGCTGGGCAAGAGGACCAGACGCCAAAGAGTGCTTCGTGGGGAGAGAGTGCTCAGGGGAGCTCCAGTCCCTCCCAGCCAGTGTGGACATCCTGACTCCACTGGGGATGCCTTCCCAAACCCACTTTGTCTGCTCCTCACCAGGCCCAGCTCTCCTTCAACACGGACACGCTCTGCTGACCGCCAGGAGCCTCGTCAGGGATGCAGCTGTGGGGGGCAGAAGTCAGGCGGTGGCCGTAGCCCTCAGTCACACGTGCCAGGCCCTGGAAAGGCAGGTTCAGGACCAAAGGGCTCCCGCCCTCCTCCCAACTACCACCCTCCCCAAATTGTGCCAAAGGCTGGCCTGGCCCTGGGCTGCACATATCCTCACCCTGCTTTGCCTTAAAGCCTTGGGTCCTGGCCCAGCCCCTTACCCTGCCCAGCACCATCCACCTTCCCAGGGTGATATGGGCTGCCCCGAGCATCCTGTGACCCTTCTCTGCAGCGGCCCCAAGTCTACCCAGGCCAGCATCTTGCACAGATGTCTTTTCACGGGCGTCCCTGACTACTGTTGGGGACTGGGCAGCTTGCCTGCTTACTTTGCTTTAAGAGTCTCCCTCACTCTGCTGTCGTGAAGAAGTTAGGCTACCCATGGGAAGCTGTGAATGTGGCTATCTTGGCCCCGGTAGAAAGCAGGAATGGAGAAGCTGGGCTTGTTGGCCAGGGAGGGGCCCCTGCTACCTCCCTGCCCCCTCAAGCTGCCTTTGCTCTCCCATCCAGCTTGGCCCTTCCTGCCACCTACCTGGGAGCAGGACCTTGTATATAGCGCACAGATGTTTGTTTTCAATAAATAAGCAAAAAAGAAAAAAAAAACCTGTGGGAACCTGTGTATGTGGCGGAGGGAGTCGGGGTGAAGGCAGGCCCATTGTACTAGGGTACGGCCACCCGGTCTGTACCCTGTGTGAAGGGGCTGTGCAGCACTGGTACTCTCAGACAGTTGGTGTGCCATCTCGGCTTCCCCCAGTATGTCTAGTACCCTCAGTGAACTTGTTCCTGCTATGCTGTCTCTACTTCCTGAAACAGCAGGGTTCTGGGAGAAGACCTCCATGTTGGCACTGGAGTCTGGGTGCAGAAGAAGAATTTCCTGAGGGTGATGGGCCTATGCTGGAGGGTGTCAGTCAGGTGAAGTCCATGCCTCACGTTGGCCCTGCAGGGTGGTGAAGCGGGCCAGTGTACAGAAAGGCCGTAGGCATAGAGCTTAGGACATAAAGTCCAGAGGGAGTAGGGCCCAGGAGCCACAGGGCTCGGGAGAAACGGGGTCCGGGAACTCTTGAGGTTGACGAATGATGCGGCCCTGTGTTTGCCAGGCAGGAGTCAGGGCAGCGAGACAAAGGCTTCTTGGGCTCCTGCCTCACACTTTTCAAGTGCTTAGGGTTAGGGACGCGGAAGGCCCTTAGGAGAGGAGAGGGCTAGCCGCATCATGCGAGGGAGTGAAAGAAAAGGAAAGGGTTGGGGAAGCCAGGGGGCAAAGGTGCTGCTGTGTCCCTGTGGGCTACGAAAGATCCGCGGCCTGCTACGGTTCCGAGAGTCTGGGCCCAGAGCCAGTGCCCTCCCCAGTGGCCTGAGAAGCAAAGTGGGAGACAGAACAAGAGTGGATGAGGCAGGAAGAAGGTCAGAGTTCAGTTTCCGGCACCCGTGTTGGGTAGCTCATAGCTGCCTGTAATTACAGCTCCAGGGGATGTGATACCCTCTTCCGGCTTCCACAGATACCCACACACACATATGGTGTATATACGCACAGATGTATGCACATACACATAAATGAAAACTAATTCGAGGAGTTGGGAGAGCTGGGTCATAAGTTAGGACTTCCTGATCTTCCGGAGGACCTGAGTTTAGTTCTCAGACTCATGTGAACTCCAGCTCTAGAGGGCCCTGGGTCGTCTCCTGGCCTCCTCAGGTGAGCACACACGGCCACCCAGGCACACACTAAAAATAAATCTCATTAAGCATACCTAAAATACTGGGCTCTTGGCACAGGCCTTGTAATCCCAGCTGTTGGGGCTTTGCAACAGAGCTGCAGGCTCAGGCCCAGCTGCTCTACAGAAGATTCAAGGCTGCCCTGGACCACTTAAGAATACCCTGCCTCGCCGGGCGTGGTGGCGCACGCCTTTAATCCCAGCACTCGGGAGGCAGAGGCAGGCGGATCGCTGTGAGTTCGAGGCCAGCCTGGTCTACAAAGCGAGTCCAGGACAGCCAAGGCTACACAGAGAGACCCTGTCTCGAAAAACAACAACAACAACAACAACAAAAAACAAAGAATACCCTGCCTCAAAAAGTAAGTTGGTTGGGGCTGGAGGGATGGCTCAGTGGTTAAGAGCACTATCTGCTCTTCCAAAGGACTTGGGTTCAATTCCCAGCTCCCACATGGCAGTTCACAACTGTCTGTAATTTCAGTTCCAAGGGATCTGACACCGATGTATATAAAAAAGAGTTTAATAAGTTGTTTGTTTTTTGTTTTTTTTAAAGCTGGCATGGTGGCGCGCACCTGTACTCCTAGCACTCAGGAGGCAGTGGCAGAGGCAGGTGGGTCGCTATGAGTTCAAGGCCAGTCTAGTCTGTATAACAAGTTGAAGCCAGCCAGAGCTACACAGTGAGACCCTATCACAAAAGAACAAACAAAAGTTAAAAAAAAAGGGGGGGGCGGGGTATTGGGAACATAGCTCAGTGGAAGAGTGCTCGCCTAGCAGGCTTGAGTGTCTTATGTTCAATCTGAAACACATCAAAACAACAGCCACACATACGGCAGACACCTGGGGGACGATACCTGAAGTTTTTCTCTCGTCCCCACACATGCCACAGGAGCCTGAAGTCCAAGGCAGCCTGGTCTCCTGCACCCAGTGAAGTGCACTAGCTCCTACCCTGAAGACGGCGCATGGATTTGGATGGATTTTGTTTTAAGCTTCTGAATCTGTGACAATCCTAAAGTGTAATGCTAGCATCACTGTAATTTTGAAACGTCCAGAACAGCTACAAGAAAAGAACAGTGTGTGCCTCATGCCCTCTGTATAAGCTCAGGGCTTGGAATACTCTGCCTTTTTTTTCCCCCCCCTTCTTCCCAAGACAGGGTTTCTCTGTATAGCCCTGGCTGCCCTGGAAACTGATCTGTGTATCAGGCTGGCCTTGAACTCAGAGGTCTGCCTGCCTCTGCCCCCTGCCTCCCCCCACCCCCAATGCTGGCATTAAAGTCACGTGCCAACCTATGGCTGTTGGCACAATCTATGCATCCTTTTTGTGCTAACGCATCAGAAAATAAGTAACCACCCAGAACGAGCAGCTGTCCCCTCCCCACCCCCACCTCACAACCTGACCTGCCCCCATAGCTCCCATCTGCCCCCCAACCCTCCCACCCCCAGCCACAGGCAAGGACCCCTCTCTGGAAACAACACGGACCCAGTGCTGTCACCCAGAGACTAGGCACCACCATCCCCACCTCAAGCCCAGGAGGCTGAGGAACTGGGCTACAAGGAATAGGATCATCTGGGTGGCTGTGGACCAGAAGACACCTGAAGAACGGCCACAGGCTACAGGCTAGAGGCCCGTCAGGGTAACCGTGTGTGCAGCCTGTAGGCCTATCACGAGTGTCCTGATCACAAGTTACCCATCAACCAACCGAGGCGTTCAACAAACCAGCTAGCTGAGCAGTTACCCAGTGCCCCCCAACTCCATGGTCACTGGGGGTGGCCCAGTCTGCAGTAGAGACGCTGGAGGACTCACTTCGTGAAGTTTTCAATGTGATAATAGCGGAATACCGTTGCGAATAAATGCGGTTCGTACAAGGCAGTGTTCAAAAAGGAAAGAAAAGCCAGGTGTCCTGGTTTGCACAACCAAAAGGAACTCAGGAAGCAAAGGACTCGGTCTTTCATCTTGCAGTTCACCACCGAGGGAGGCCAGGGCACAAGCCCGCAGGCAGGAACTGAGGCAGAGGTCAAGGAGGACACAGCTTCCCCGGCTGGCCTTCAGCCTGCTTTTTTATACAACCTAGGTCTACCTGCCTGAGGTAGCACTCCGCCCAGGGGGATGGACATGCCCTCCACTGTCAACCGCTAATCAAAAAAATGCCCCACAAACTTGCCTACTGGCCAGTCTAATTAAAAATGTTTTCTGAAGGCCGGGCGTGGTGGCGCACGCCTTTAATCCCAGCACTTGGGAGGCAGAGGCAGGCGGATCACTGTGAGTTCGAGGCCAGCCTGGTCTACAAAGCGAGTCTAGGACAGCCAAGGCTACACAGAGAGACCTTGTCTCAAAAAAAAAAAAAAATGTTTTCTGAATTGCGATCTCCTCTTCCCAGATGACCCTAGCTCCTCTCAAGTAACCCAAACCGAACTGGCACACTAGGCTTGGTGCTAAGACCCGTGCCCTTCACTCAGGAGCATCAGGACGGGGTCAGGAGTTCAAGGCCAACATGGGCTGCGTAAGACCCCTGTCTAAACACAAAAACAGAAGTGCAAGAAAAAAAGAAATCTCTTGCCTCTAGGACACTTGGAGTTGCCGCATTTCCTCATACTACAAGTGTCTGATGAAGCCTCCCAACTTCTTTTTTTTTTCTTACCCCTCAACCAGGACAGGTTTGACCAGTGCAGGGGTCTTTTTTTTTTTTTTTCCCACCAGAGCTGAGAACTGAACCCAGGGCCTTGTGCTTGCTAGGCAAGCGCTCTACCACTGAGCTAAATCCCCAACCCCCAGTGCAGGGATTTGAACAGGTCTGGTTATTTCCTGGGCCAGATGCAGTTTGGACATTTTTGGGCAGAATACTGCAGGCTGTGATGTGTTCCAGGCTAGCCATCCTGGTGAGCTTCTCAGTGGGAGTCCCTTTGTCTTTTAGCACTGAGACTGTAAAGCAAGAGCCTATTGCCCAGGCAGGCCTGGGGATGATATCTTTTTTTTTTTTTTTTTGGTTTTTCCACACAGGGTGTCTCTGTATAGCCTTGGCTATCCCGAATTCGCTTTGTAGACCAGGCTGGCCTCGAACACACAGCGATCTGCCTGCCTCTGCCTCCCAAATGCTGGGATTAAAGGCGTGCACCATCACACCTGGCCTCTGCTTTAAAATAATGTCATTGTGGACCTATGTGCTTAGAATCTTTCTCTCTCTCTGTGTGTGTGTGTGTGTGTGTGTGTGTGTGTGTGTGTGTGTGTGTGTGTATGTGCGCGTGCGCGCGCGCGCGCGCACGTTTAGGCCAGCAACGTCCGTGATTTTGGAGCTGGCGCTGGCTCTCCTTCAGCCATCAGCTCTAGGGATCAAAGGCAGGTTTTAGGCTTGTGTTTGGACAGCATGTGTGTTCAAACCATCTCTTGAAAGCCATTGTTTTTCACTGTTGTTTGTCTTTGAGATAGGATCTTTGTGGATAGCCCAGGCTGCCTGTTTCCTGTATCCTGGGATTATAGGCAGAAACCACATGCCTGGCTTGGCCTGGCCTGTAGTTCTAAACTGCCCCTGCTTTCTGCACCTCCCCCCACCCCCACACCAGCTCTTCCTCCCTTCCCCTCTGGGGCTTCTCTAGTAGCTCAGAGGGCTGGGGGCCCATGGATGATAAATGATTTCTTCATGGTTCTGGAGGCTAGGACCACAGTTCTCCCTGCGGGACCCTGATGGGCCTCTCCTGCTAATGAGAGCTCCACTGTTATACTCAGCTCAGCTCTGAGAAGCCCCACCTCCTAATCCTTTATCATGGCTGCAAGGGTTTCAACATACGAGTTCTGGGGAGACATGACAGTTCACAGTAGAACCCTTTGGGGGGGGATTGAGGACCTTGATACTGGATCTGCTACTGCTTATGGGAGTGTCACCCCACTAGGTACTTTCGACAGGCACCAATGCCCCCCTCCTCCGCCCTGTTCCCTAACAGGTTTGTGCCTCCTTTCAGAACAGAGCTGTTGCAGGACAGATGTAGTGACCTACGCCTGTAAATCTCAGCACTTGAGAGGTGGAGGTAGGAGGGTCAGGAGTTCAAGGCCAGCCTGGGCTACTTGAGACCATATCTTTAAAAAAAAAAAAGTTGACATTTTGTACAGGAACTGGATTTTTGTAAGAAACACTCTTGGCTGCGTCAGGGAGTCCAGTGCATAAGGAGGAGGCATGAGCCCGTCTAGGGAGTCAGTCTTGGGTCTATCAGCCCTCGGAGGATGCTTGGTATGTTCTAGAGATTGCAGGCCAGGTCCTGTGATCTGGGTAAGTCATGGGTTCAGTTCAGGCGGGTGGTACTTAGGTTTTTGGAGTGTAAGACACTGATGGAATTGGGATTGAATTAAGGGCCTCACACATGAGGGGACTGTTCAACTTCTGAGCTGTATCCAGCCCATTTGCTGTCTTTTTTTTTTAGAGATTTACTTATTTTATTTATTGCATATGAGTGCTTTATCTGCAGAAGAGGGTATCAGATTACATTATAGGTGGTTGTGAGCTACCATGTGGTTGCTGGGAATTGAATTCAGGACTTCTGGAAGAGCAGGTAGTGCTCTTAACCACTGAGCCATCTCTCCAGCCCTTACTGTTTGTTTGAGACAAAGCCTCACTAAGTCCCCAAGGCAAGAAAGGCTTTGAATTTATGATCCTCCTGCGTCAGCCTCTTAAGTAGATGGAATAGCCGGCCTGCATCACCAGGCCTGGCTGTTCTTTCTCACTCCTTTAAAATGCTTACAACTAGCCGGGGGAGGTGGCACACACCTCTAATCCCAGCACTCGGGAGGCAGAGGCAGGCAGATCTCTGTGAGTTCGAGGCCAGCCTGGCCTACAAAGTGAGTCCAGGACAGCCAGGGCTACACAGAGAAACCTTGTCTCAAAAAAAACAAAAAAACCTACAACCACTGGAAGTGGTGACACATGACTTTAGTCCCTGCACTCAGGAGGCAAAGAGATTCTACATGAGTTTGAGGCCAGCCTGGTCTACAAAGTGAGTTCTGGGACAGCCAGAGCTGTACAGAGAGACCTTGTCTCGAAGAACAAAAATAAAATATTTATAACCCACACATTAGGAAATTCGCATGGTGTGTCTGTACAGAGCAAACGCTGCTGTCTGTGTCCTGTCGGAAGCTTCCTACTGACACCTCTCACTCAGAATGAGCCATGGTCTTGCATGCTAATTCTTATTTATTTATTTTTGTTTTTGTTTTTCAAGACAAGAGTTTCTCTGTGTAGCCTTGGCTGTCCTGGACTCGTTTTATAGACCAGGCTGGCCTCCAACTTACATTGATCCGCCTGCCTCTGCCTCCCAAGTGCTGGGATTAAAGGCGTGTGCCACCACACCTGCCTGCATGCTAATTTTTAGATGCTTTTTAGTCCTCTGTGTTTTCCAGTTTGTATTGGTTTGCTGTGGCTACTATAGAAAGAGAGGAGAGATTGGGGTTAGGGCAAGCTGGCTCCACTAAAAGCCTGAGGAAACCTGTTTGGGGCCCTTCCCCAGCTCCTGGACTTTGCTAGGCAGTCATTCATGACCCGTGGAGCTTAGGAGCTGCATCCACGACCTGTGGAGCCTAGGTGAGGCATCCTGGCCCCACTCTGCCCTCATGTTCGCAGGTTGTTCTGTGTGCAAGTCTCTGTGTTCCAATCTCCCCTATGCCTCTTGTGGTGCAGAGGTCCAAACGTAGGACCTTCCGTGCTCTCTGCCATTGAAAAATACCCTAGCCACAAATCTCCCTTTTTGAAAGGAAATAGTCATGCTACCAGATGGCCTCAGTTTTGATTTGATCACCTCTTTAAGGACACTTTCTCCCAATAAAGTCACAGATCCTGGGGGTCAAGGTTCTAACACATGAAGCTTTTAGGGGAACACAACAGACCTTTAATACCAGACTCTGACAGCCAGGCGTGGTGGCACATGCCTGTAATCCCAGCACTCGGGAGGCAGAGGCAGGCAGATTGACATGAGTTCGAGGCCAGCCTGGTCTACAAAGTGAATGCAGGACAGCCAAAGCTACAAAAGAAACCCTGTCTCAGGAAACAAAACAAAACAAAACCAGGCTCTGTTGTGCATGCACACATGAGCCCATCTCTTGTCCCATTTCCTGTGATGGTGCCCCAAGGGACACAGTTCAGTGGATTTGGGGAGGCAAACTGGAGCCGACTTCAGGAAACTGAGCATGGGAGCAGAGCACCCACAGACTGACACCGCATGTGTCACAATTCTGCTTGCAGCAGTGATGAGCCTGCCTCACTTTGGCTTGCTTCTTTTCCTCCAAGCCCCTGCTATATTGTCTGTCCACTTCACCCCTTTCTTGTGGACTTGTAAGGGCAGCTTTGCAGGAATATATCAAGACAGGGCATGTCTGTGGCCTCTGGCAGTTGTGTGTGGGGGTGGGGGGCTTCAGGGGCCGCTCTACAAGGTGACTTGTCTGCAAAGGACCGAAAACCACAAAACAGGTGACCCTGTCAGTAAGAAGCCAAAATACAATCAGCTCTAGGAGTCAAGCCCCAAGGATGTCGGAGCTGCGCTCCACCTGAGATCAGGGAAGTGAGCGGCAGGGCCGGGGAGGAGGGAAGCTGAGGCAATCAATGGCCGGGAGTCAGGCACGTGAGCGAGTGAGTGGGCAGGTATGGAGCCTCCTTGGCTGCACTACCCAGCCTAGATGGCACCAGCTTACCAGAGAGGGGGAAGGAATGCACCCTGGTCTTAGCCAGTGGGCAGTGCCAGTCTTCTGTGAGCACATGGTCTAAGGGACGGCTCTCCTGGAGGGCTGCTGCAGACGCAACAGGTCTCAAACGCAGGCAGACACAAGTACCGCCAAAGGAATTCCCAGGGTGGACCCCAATGGATTTGGGAAGCCTAAGTGAGTGACAGGTATGTGCCTGGGAGGGCCAGCCTACCCTGGCTATTCTTTTCCTACTGGGACCGCATTCCCATCTCCCTCCTTCTGACCTTTCCTGGTGCCACAGAAGTTTAAGATTAAGAGTTAAAAAGCCTGCCCTGAGCCTATGCGGACAGGAGGAGGCCACGGGAATCCTCTGCTAAGATGGGTTAAATACCAGGCTTATCATTCTGCCAGCCCAGAACATGTCAGGAATGTTGGCCCGCCCTGAGGGTAGGCCCCCCTCTACCTGACTGGGCTCCGTTGGAGGAAGGGGGCATCTCTTCCAGAAGAGTTTAGCACAGAGACGGGCAGCCAGAGGCATTTCCCACTTGTCCCTACCACCTGGCTTTCTGGGGTAATGATTTGACAACGGAGGCTGTACTGCAGAGGGCTAAGAGCAGGGTAATGTGGTCTCTTCCAGGCTAGTACCCACTGCCCCTGGGCTCTCCTGGCCACACTGGCTTCCTGTCACAATCACACTGAGGCTGTGAGCCAGCCCTGAGACTCAGCCCCCGCCCCCCTGCGGTCACTGTCATGCATGGACACCCTGGTCTCTTATACAGACAGCTGGATCTGCACTGGTAACCCATCTGCTGCCGGGGTGGCTCTGTTGGGGCGGGCCCACAGAATGGGGAGGGTGGGGCCTCCAGGGAGACTTAAAGAGCTCCCAAGGCACACCCAGTGAGTGCCCTGTGCTGCCACCGCCACCGCTGGATGCCTCAGCTCCCACCATGGCCGAAACCACCAAGCTCCAGCTGTTTGTGAAGGTTCTGGGCGGCTGGGCTGGAGGGGTGGCTCTGGGTTTTTTGTTTATTTGTTTGTTTGTTTGGTGCACGATGAGGGGGCAGGTCTTCCTAATAGTGCCTGAGTCCCTTCCCCTGTGGTGGGCTTAAGCCTCCCCTGTACTGAGCTGAGTGTGGGGCGTCCTGGGGGAGGAGCTACCATAAGAGGGATCAAATAGCCTGGGTCCTCCCAGCCCTGGGAGAAAGCTCCTTGGTGGAAAGATGTCAGCCTGGTAGCTGGCCCCAGACACTAAGCCAGAGAGTCAGGTTCATGTGCCAGAAAGGGGGCTTGTCTGATAGCCCCATTAGCTCTCAGGCTTGTGCGCTGATCTGAGTGGGGGTTAGGTCCTGGCCCCTTCCCTGAGCTGTCTGCCTCAATACCCAGCTGTGTGGGGTAATCACTCTGGAAGCAGAGGTTGTGACTGGACTCCAAGGCCCAGGCTTGGCCCCAGTTCCCAGCGTCTCCCCATTCCAGGGACCAGTTCAAGGACCCTCACTAGACACTTGTACATGCCAAGCTCAACCAGGCCAGAGCCCCAGCCTGCCTCCAGAGCCAATGGCAGTGGGAGGCCGAGTCCCACCCAGCCAAGTGTCAGGATTCCTGAGTCTGCCCCACCCACCCAGGCAAGCGAAGACGGGGAGAGTGTAGGGCACTGCCCTTCCTGTCAGCGGCTCTTCATGGTCCTGCTCCTCAAGGGTGCGCCCTTCACCCTCACCACAGTGGACACAAGGAGGTGAGACACCGCCCTGGACCCCTCCCGGCCTCTGCCCACCTCAGGCCGGCCACCTCCCTTCTGCCTGGTGTCCACAGGGCATTGGATGTGCTGAAGGACTTCGCGCCAGGCTCCCAGCTGCCCATCCTGCTCTACAACGGGGATGTCAAGACAGACACGCTGCAGATCGAGGAGTTTCTGGAGGAGACGCTGGGGCCACCTGAGTGAGCACCTGATGATGGGGTACCCCCCTACCTGGAGGTGGGGAAAACACCTGGTAGAGTGCCTAGGTCTGACCCAAGTTCTCAAACTGCTCGCATCCACAGCTTCCCTAGCCTGGCACCCCGCTACAGGGAGTCCAACACGGCGGGCAATGACATCTTCCATAAGTTCTCTGCCTTCATCAAGAACGCAGTGCCTACACAGGACAGCGGTGAGCCCCAGGCCAGCCAGGTACAGGTAGGAGGGCTAACCCAAGGCCAAGGCTGAGTCCTCACTGTGCCATTGCCCACAAGCCCTGTACCAGCAGCTGCTCCGGGCCCTGAGCAGACTAGACAGCTACCTGCGTGCACCTCTGGACCACGAGCTGGCCCAGGAGCCGCAGCTTCGAGAATCTCGCCGCCGCTTCCTGGATGGCGACCGGTTCACACTGGCTGACTGCAGCCTGCTGCCCAAGCTGCACATCGTGGATGTGAGTGAGGGACCAGCCGGTAGGTGTGGGCGGAAGGGCCGGCGAGCGGCGAGCGAGGCCCTCATCACACGCTCTTGCACCCACAGACCGTGTGCGCACACTTCCGCCAGGCGCCCATCCCCGCGGAACTGGGCGGTGTCCGCCGCTACCTGGACGGCGCGTTGCAGGAGAAGGAGTTCAAGTATACGTGCCCACACAGCGCAGAGATCCTGGCGGCTTACCAGCCAGCTGTGCACCCCCGTTAGCACCCCGACCTCCATACACTCATCTGCAGCCCCATAAAGCATCTCTGCCCGCCCCAAGTGATTGTGGTCTGAACATCCGAGTGGCCAGAGAGCCTCAATTACGCCATCCCAGCCCCATGGTGAGAAAACAGTTAAAGATGACAGCCCAAAATGACAAAGGCAAGAGAGTCCACTGGGCAAGGCACAGCTCATCCTCCTCCATGGTGTTAGCACAAAGGCCTGGGGCCCCCTACAGCTGCCCTGGCACAGAGGCACCAGGGATCTAGGGGACTGGATTAGTCTCCCAAACCAGTCAGGCCAGAGCTGGGTGGGGTGCCCTGGGTGGCCAAGGAGGGTGGGGAGCAGAGTCCCATGGAGCTCAACCTCCGGGATCCTGGCCAAGTGGGTGGGGGCAGGCCCACATTCCTCAGCCCAGCCACGGGCTGCGCGCCAGGCCCATCTCCTGTAAGGGGCTTCCACCGTCTGACACCCTGTGGTGGCCTTCCAAACACTCATGTGCCCAAGACACCTCCTCTGTGAATCTCTGTACGGAACAGGTGTGACCTGCCCTACCTGGGTGGGGCTTGGAAGTGTGGGACAGCATTCTAAACCTTAGGGAGTTCTGGACCTAGCAAACTAGGACCCTTTCAACCCCTGGGCTGGCCACACAGAAACAACACAATAGTCCTGAGAAAGCTCCGCTGCCCTAGACCCAGCCAGGAAAGCCTCCTAAATGCTGAGACTCTGACCATCTGTTTGCATCCTGGGATTCCACACCAACAGAGTCTTCTCTGGCCCCCTCCCCAAGGCCAGCCCTCACTAGTCAAGTCTGGTCTAGCATCTCTCCCTGAGGGAACAGTTTATTTGACGGGGAAGAGGTGAGGAGGCACTTCTGCCCAACAGCAGGGCAAAGGTGGAAGTGAAGCCAGGGTGTCTCTTGGTGGGGGGGTCCCGGATCTACCGCTTTCCTCGCAGACAGGCTCCTGGCGAGGTCACAGGCTTTGCCAGCGTCAGGTGTCATCGAAGTCTACACCACCAGCTGGTTTCTTACTAGGAGACAAGAGCATATAATGTGTAGAGGAAAGGGAAGGCACCAGGGTACGAGAGACAGGTGGCAAGTACCTTTTAAAGCCAGGGTTAATGAGAGACTCCCCTGGACAGCGTTTCCTGACCCCAAGCCCAGCGCTGCCTCTTTGGTGATCGAGTTCTGCTGAAAAATCAGATCAGGGAAGTCTTGAACCCAAAAGATCTTTGGCCAGGACTCTGTCCACATTGAGAGACTCTCTCTAGAATGTGAGGCATCTTGGAACGCAGCTCCAAAGAAAGAACTGTCCCCAACCCACGTGCCAGGCCAGCCTCTTACCTGGTAAGAAGAGGTGGGGGCCTGCTGGCTGGGTGTTCTTCCTGGGGCTAGCGGCAGTTTCTTCTGCAGCTGGGAGAAAGTTGTGGCACCCCACTTAATGCCAGGAGGGTCTGCAAAAGCGTGTCCCCAAAGGAGGGTACACACCTACTCTACCTGCGAGCTGCTTCTCTAGGTTGCATACATGTTCTGCCAGGCTGAAAGTCAAAGCCTGCAGCCTTAGGGCTGCCTCCGGGCTGGACACCTTGGAGAGGTCAAAGGTCAGTGCAGAGGTGTCCCCCGAAAGGGTCATCAATGCTCTGTCCTCTTCCAGGCTTACAGTCACCGCTTGCCGCTGACAGGCTGCCCTAAGCGGGGAGAAGGTGTGAGTTATGGCCGGGATGTGTTATCCCCACCCAAAGCTCCTCAGCCACACGGCCTCCCTACCTGGGACTCACCTGAACCGGGAAGAGATGTCCTCAGTCCCACTTAGGCCAAATCGGGCTTTCTGCTAGGAACACGGAATTGTCACGAACAGCTCAGGACCCTGGACCCACTGGACACTCCAAACTGCCCGGCCCTGTAAACGCTATTAGAACCACAGCTACAGGGAAGGGGAAGGGGATGGCAGGTTCCCAATGTCTCCTACCCCCAGTGCTGTTACGCACGAGCGTCGCCAGGCTGTCAGGTGAGAAGCTGGTGCTCCAGAGCTCCGCGGCGTCCGTCACACTGGGCGGGAGGGGCTGTCAGGCACCCTGCCCGCGGCGCTCGCTCCCGCATCCCGCATCCCGCATCCCGCGACCCCACTCACTAGAGGTTGAAGCCGCCGCGGTCCCCATCTCTACTACTCTCCGGCTCGCAGTAGCATACCAAGCGGGGAGAGTCCGAGCCCGGCGGCAGAATGCAAAGCGGCAGCGCCAGAGGCAGAGGCGCCATGGCAGGAGGCGGTCTCACCGCGCGGGCCACGCCAGCTGCGGGCTGAGGGCGCCTGCGCAGAAGTACGACCTCTCTAGCTGAGGCAGAGGCTCGGAGGCGGAACTTCTGGTGTCTGGAGGGACGGAAGGAACAGATTTAAAGGATGCCGGTGTTTCCGGGGGACCAGGCTTTGCGCACGAGGGCGGAGCTTAGCGCGTGGAGGCGGGGCTGCGGGCGCCTGGAGGGCGGGGCTTAGCGCTTTAGCGCCTTGGGGAGCGGGCTCCTCAGTGCTATACCGCGCTGTACCCTTTGGCCCTTGCGTCCTAGCAGAGATCTACGAGCCTTACTCCTTGTGCTCTTCTGGGTCCCTCCAAGCGACCACGCGCACATCTGCTTTTCTTCAGTGACAATCCTCTTTTTCCTGTCCATCCCCCGTGGGCTTCTCCTGGCCGCCTCCAGACTGTTAGTCTCTTGTCCCTTCATGTCACTTTAGATATCAATATCTCTCTTTCTGAGCTGAGTTGTAACAAGCCAAAAGGCAAGAGTGAATACAGTATGTTTGTTTGATAAACAGCACAAACAGAGAGCGCCTCCCCACGCAATGCTCTCCTATGCAATACCCTCCCATTGTCTGAGCCACCACCCCCTGGGTGCTACCTGTTGTCTTAGCCCTGAGGACGACTTGGGATCAAATGGGAGATGCTGTTTTGGCTGCTATCCGAAGAGGACGGAGGCCAGCGACGGGTTTGCTCAGGAGGAGGCTGCACGGAGAAGAAGTCTTGCCAAGGCTGTGCAAGGGGGCTGTCAGGACCCTACAAGAGCCACGGGGAGGGTGGACAGTGACCCGGTGAATTGTGCTAACACATTTGAAGCGTGCCCGTAACCAAACATCCCTCAATCCCCATTTTCTTCTAGTTTTGTTTAGGCCTGCCTCCAAGCCTTTGCGTGGGTTGTCGCCTGTCCCCAGCCCTCTGCCCCGCCCCTTTGGAAGGAGTCCTCTTGGGACTTCTGCCCAAGCCTCCATCCACCTCTCCCACACCTCTACTTATTTTCCCTGCTTGTCACTGTGTCACTGGTTTTAGCATTCTCTGTCACAGCCTTGATGTCTGCTTGCGTTTCCACCCTTGTATGGCCCCTCCCAGAAGCTGCAACCTAAAGTCTTGTTTCTAGCCACTGGCATAAGGCAGAAGTGATGGCTGTCGTTTCTCCCGTCCCTGTTGTATTGCTCACCACAACACAAGGTAGCCCAGGGAAACCTTTGAATATCACAGTATGGAGTGAGGGAGCTGAGAGGCAGAGCCCTGCCCAGCCGGTGGGCCTGGGCCACAGCACAAGGCATCCTCTTCCACTAGAGGGCCCGCCTCAGACCGTGCAGACCCAGAGATAACACAGCTTGTTGTGCTGAGCTGCTAAATGCTACGGTGAGTTGTTTCTCAGCCTTCCATGGAGCTGCTCGGTGTTTTTGTTTTTGTTTTGACCAATTTCGTGATTTCGGTGCTTAGGCAGTTAACTAGGCCCAGCAGTGCATAGCAAAGGTTCTAACCACTCTGAGGGCTGAGGCAGGATCATTGCTTAAGCCAAGAAATTAAAAACAACAACAACAACAAACCTTTAATCTTAAGTTATGTGTACATGTGTCTGCCTGTGTGCATGTGAGTGTGGGTACCCACGAAGTCCAAAAGAGGGTGTCATATTCCCTGGAGCTGGAATTATAGGAGCTAGTTGTGAGTTACCATGTAGGTGCTGGAAATTGAACCTGGGTCCTTTGGAAACACAGAAGCTACTCTTAACCACTGAGCTATCTCTCTGGCCCATTGAACCAAAGAATTTGAGGCCCCTTTGGGCAGCATATCAAGACTGCTCCAGGTAAGGTGGGACCAATCGAGTTCCAGGTATTCTGAGCATTTAGGGCAAGATTTGACATAGCAAACTGGGCGTGGTGGCACACGCCTTTAATCCCAGCAGTCCGGAGGCAGAGGCAGTCAGATCTCTGCGAGCTTGAGGTCAGCCTGGTCTACAAAGTGAGTTTAGGACAGCCAGGGCTACATAGAAAAACCCTGTCTTGAAGGGAGAGAGAGAGAGAGAGAGAGAGAGACAGAGACAGAGACAGAGACAGAGACAGAGACAGAGAGAGAGTTTTACATAGCTTGTAATGCTGCAGTGTATAGTTAGATGTTAGATGTTAGATGTAATTTGATGTACTTTGCTTCTGGTTGAAGAACTGGCTGCCCCTTGTGGCCATACTACGGTGGGGCAGTATATGACAAGTGGACTGATTGATACTGGACTCCCAGGAACCAGGGCTTCTAACCCCAAAGGGAAGAGTGGGGTGTCCCTGAGGCTACAGAGCACACCCTGCCTTTCCCAACCCTAGACCATTTTGGGATTCCACAGAGGCGAAGCTGAACTGGCTGCAGGAAGTTCTGCCTTATCTTTGTTGCTACACGGCCTAGGAGACCGTCTGTCCGTCCTCTTGGCCTATGGTAAGGTTGAACAAAGCAGATAGAACATCAATCAAATGACAGCCTGAACTCAGGGTTTGGGGGACTGACCGTGCCCTGCCCAGGCCTTGTGGCACAGCTGTCACAGGAGCTGAGCTCCCCCCACTTCATATTAGTGACAATATGGCCAAGACCTGGAGACCAGAAGGTCTGGGGCATTAAAGGGCCTGGCTGACCACTGGAGCACATGCACACTTGTGTGTGCATGTGTGTGTGTGTGTGTATGTGTTTGTATGTGTGTATATGTGTGTGTATGTGTGTAGTGTGTGTATATGTGTGTATTGTACATATGTGTTTGTGTGTGTGTGCATGTGTGTGTTTGTATGTTTGTGTGTGTGTTTGTGTGTATGTGTGCATGTGTGTGTTTGTATGTTTGTGTGTGTGTGTGTGTGTGTGTGTGTGTGTGCCTCTTCTTTTCTCCATGACCTCTCAGCCCAGCTAGCCTCAATCAAAAAAAGAATATTCTGAAAAGTCAGGAATATTTTTTTTGAGTGAAACATTTCAAACCAACTACAAAGCAGAAATAACAGCACAACAAACCCTAGATGGAAGAAGAAGCAACATTTTGACAAATTTACAGTCAGTATTTTTATGTAATTCTATTCTATTTTATTAAAAATTGCAGAATATTTACATTATAGACAACATTGAACTTTATCCTCAAATTTTTCAGGACAATTTTGTTTTTTTCAAAACGATGGTACTGCTGGGCATGGTGGCACACATCTTTAATCCCAGCACTCGGGAGGCAGAGGCAGGTGAATCACTATGAGTTTGAGGCCAGCCTGGTCTACAAAGTGAGTCCAGGACAGCCAAGACTACACAGGGAAACCCTGTCTCAAAAAACCAATAACAAACAAACATTCAAAACGATGGTACTGTAAGGTAAGGAGCCAGAAAGAAAGGCTGACGCCAGAAGATCTCAGGGTATATATGTGCCATGATGCAAATGTCAGAGATCAGAGGACAACTTCTAGGTGTTGGTTTCTTCTTCTGTCCTTGGTTCCTAGGAATTAAATCAGGTCATAAGACTTAGCGGCAAGTACCTCTACCTTCTGAAATGTCTCAACAGCCTTCTCTTTGGAGATGCTTGAATCCCGGATCTGTCTATGGTGCCTATGACATGGAACACGGTGAAAAATGGCTTGCCCTATGTAATTGCAGCCTCAGGCCAAGAGCTTCCGGGCAGTTAAGTCAGCAGTACTGTGCTCCTCAGCTACGTGCTGCGGGTCACAGAATCCAAGAAGGACCTTCAGGTGTCTTGGGTCTTCCTCCTGCAGAACCAAGGTCCAGCCCTTTCCCAGCACACAGGGTCCGTGTCTGCACCCAGCCCTGCAGGTACCACCCCAAGGGACCCAACTTGTGTGGTTGGGAGCCTTAGATAGGCCTTGCCACCCACCACGCACTCTCTGACTTCCCTAGGAAACACTGCTTCTGTCAGCATCTTTATCGTACTTGGGGAGCTGCAGAGAGAAACGGGGAGTTCTCTGGGGAGAGATTCAGCCATAACCAGACCTAGATGGCCCCCCAGGTGGCTGGATCCATCACTGTGAAACAACGGCCAGGTGTAGTCAGCACCCGGGCATTACTAAAAGTGGGGGTAGGGGTGTCGAGGGGTAGAGGAACCTCTTGGAGCTATGGTGATCAGGCCCCCCTGCCTTGTCCATACTAGAGACCGCTCCCAATGCATTTCTAGGTTGGGTTTGAGGTGGGGCGTTGCGAGGGACCTCTGAGGACACTCCCGTAGGCCAGCGCCCCAACACACTGATCTACTGAGAAAGCCGATCTCATGTATGCCTTTGGCCCTCTCTAAGTCCTCCATCCTCAGCTGGAGGCTGGTGTTAGTCTCCTGTGTGTGCTGGCCTGGACACTCTGCTCCCTCCTGTGGCCTAGATAGGGCACTTCCGTCCTGGTCTGCAGTCTGTAGGGTGACTCTGAATCTTTAGTGTCCTGCCTCTCCCCCCTGAAACCCTGAGCTGGGATGGAGGCAGCACTCACCTGACATGGTCAGCTGGGCATCCTGACTGGGTGCAGGCCTACTTGGGTTGGCAGCTGATGCATCTTCCGTGCACCTTCAGGAAGTATCTGCCGGTGTGGACGGATGTGGGGGGGCCACCCTTGGTGACTCTTGGCTTAAAACATAGGCAATTCCACCTTACCTCTAGGCTTCATTTTCTACACCTCCGCTTGGCACGTAGCAAGCTGAAGGTCAGCCCGAGGCCACACCACCCAGTCCCGGTCCCAGGAAGCTGCTTGCTTACCTTATCTCTGCAGCTGCATTCCTCAGAACTAACCTCCCTATCCTTGAAGTTTTACTACTGAGAAATATAGCAGAGCACCCTCATTAGGTCCTAGGAACCCATTTACTTATCACCTTTGCTTACTTTCTTATCATGAGGTTTTTACCGGGCTAGAGAGCAGAATAGCTGCCATTAGGTTTCCATTGCAACCCTGCCCTTGCCCTTCTGAGATTCTATAAAAACCCTGTAAAATTTTTCAATAAATGGGGCTTGATCAGAATTCAGACTTGCCCTCATTTCTTCGTGTCTCCTGTTCGTCTTTCATTCCGGCACCGCCTCCTAGGTTCTGTCTGAAGACCCCATGGCCCGGCCGGGGCAGACTGAGGACAGGCAAGGAAGGTCTTGAGTACAGATGGGCAGGGAAGAGACAAAGTTTCTCCATGAGTGAGCAGGTGATAAGATGTGCCCTGGGGAGTACTCCCACCCAGGCTGGGGACCAGTCCCTCTGCCAATGCACTATAGAGTGTTGCATCTCTGTCTTTAAGTACGTCACAGCAAAGCCCCGGCTGTCCGTGAAGGACACACAAATGCTACTCTAGGCCACAACGCTCCACCCAGGAAGCCTACCCACCCCACCCCCCTTTGCCAGTCCTGCAGCATACACAATGAGGTGCTCCACCCACTTCCTCCCCTGGTGCCAAATGACACCGTCTCGGCCATCCAAGCTCCTCATCTAGGTTGCCGAACTGCCTGGCCATAGCACCCTTGGTGAAGGGCGTTTCTGTCTCCTGGTATCTGCCATCTGGGGAGGAAGAACTCCACACCTGAGCGGTGACCCTTGATGCTACCCAACCCCAAGATCGGTCTTGCTTTTTCAGGCAGCTCCAGTGATCTGAGGACACTGCCCAGGCAAAGCTGTCACAGGGTCTCCCTGTTTGGCCTTCATGAAAATCGTCAAAGGGCAGAGTGCTTCAGCTTACTGGCCTGCTGGAGTTAGGAGCAGAGAAAGAGGGCTTGCCCAAGGCACATATCCACAGAGCCCTCAGCCTCCCCTGCAGGCACACACACAGACATACAGAGCCTGTTTCCTCATGCAGGCCTCAGGCAGCCTTTCAGGGTAAGCCATGGTGCTTTGGAGAGCAGGCATCAGTGGCTCCGCTGCCCTGACTGCCAGGAGCCTTTGGGGTGCACTTTTGGTATGTCAGAGACAGCTCTGGTTCCCCCTGACTTTCACTTAGCTGTCCACTTGCTTTTGTTTGAGGCCAAATTGAAGGTGAGGTTCATAGGCTCACTTCTGCAGGATACCCAAGCCTGACAGCCAGGCCACCATCAGGCGAGGGGTACACTAGGACCATGTACATCTTTCATGCTATCCTTGGAGTCCTGGAAGCCCTGGTCATCTGACACAGCCCCAAGTATGTACCAGGTGCTCTGAACTGCAGGGTAGGGCAGGCGAGCTGGGTGGAAATATCTGCATCCTGTAAGAGCCCACTTCATAAAAGCAAAAACAACAACAACAACAGCTCAGTTCATCTTGGCAGGATGCTCCGCCCAGTGACCACAGCTTCTGTGCCTAGATCAACCCTAAGCCAGTGCTTGGAGGCAACTTATTCTAACTATTGCTTCTGGCCACAGTGCTTGCAAGCCTACTCCAGGTCCACTGCAGCAAATGGATGCAGGTCTTTCTTGACATCCAAGACCTTGGGCAAGCTAGGACCAAAGAGAGTGTAGACAGAAGATTAGGATGAGGAAACAAGCAGGTGAGGTGGGTGTGAGAAAGAGGGTATGGGCTTACCTGACTGACATTAAGGCTGTCCTGGTTGGGGACCTGAGTACAACCTGGGAACACTCCAAGCAGGGCCTACAGCATCGTGGAGGATGCTAGGTGCAGGAGAGCTGGGGTGGCTTCCTCTGAGTGGCCTTTATCTCCCTAGATACCCTGAGGTGACTGGCTTGCGATAGACCACCGATTGAACTGCATGCGCTGGGCTCGGTAGCCTCTGTACTCCCTACCCTACCTCCTGTCAGCCCATGTTTCCTGAGGGACGGCTGAGGAGCTTGGCAGCCAGGGGCAGGTGGTCCTAGTGGCCTCCACGCCAGAGGGCCACCTCACAGCTGGGCAGGCATAGTGTAGATCCCCTTCTTCTAGGAAGACTCCCCAGAGGCCTCCCTCTCCACTGACCCTGAAATGCTGGTGTGGTCTGCTTGGGCCTGGGACCTATACATTATGAACCAGGAGGGAAAGAGACAAGGCCTTGAAAATAGCTTGCCCAGGTGGAAATCTGGAAGAAACAGGAGACTGGCTGGGTGGCCATCTGCGTTTTGGGTGCTTTTGGTGCCAGGGCTTTAAACAGGAGGCCGGAGGAGGAGCAGAGGTGCAAGCACCTCCCTCAGCCCACTCTGTCCCTGGGAAACACAGATACTCGGCCAGCAGCTATCAATCAAATAATTCCTTTTTGTGCCTCCAACTTTACTGCCCGATCCAAAGATTTGTTTTGTTTTGTTTTGTCTTTTGAGATAGGGTCTTCCTGTGTAGCCTTGACTGTCCTGGACTCACTTTGTAGACCAGGCTGGCTTCGAACTCACAGAGATCCACCCGCCTCTGCCTCCCGAGTGCTGGGATTACAGGCAGCACGCCACCGCTCAATCCAGTGATTTTTTATCCCACACCTCGAAAAGCGTATGAGATCCGAGGCTCCATGGGTGGACAGGGGTAGACATGTGTCTCGGGGCTCAGCTATTAAGTGTCTGACCTGTTCCCCCCTCCCCCCCACTCCCCTCCCCAGCCCAGCCCAGGCCTGGCTGTGGCTGCAGCTTGCAGGAACTGTGACTAGATTGGCTGGGGCATGCGGTGAGGCTGCAGCCCGGTACAGCCAGGTGCTGGCTCTAGCACACCCCTTGGGCTACTCCTAGGCAGGACTTCAGGTAGCCCTCTGGTCATCATGTTGAGAAACCTGTAGGAGGGATCAGGGGCCAGTGCAGGGGCCCAAAGGACAGACAGACAGACAAGAGCCAAGGTCTGACTTGCTTTGGATTTTTATTTCTCAGGCAGGACAACGCTGGAGGGTGCAGAGGCACTTTGGGGAGCCAGGGCTGGAATCTCAAGCGCGATAGAGCAAAGGATCCCTGAGGGCTGGACGGCCTGGATAGGAGAACAGGATCCATCAGTGGACAGGCAGCGCCCTGATTCCCACGGGGCCCAGACACTACAGCATTCCTCCATAGTCCATTGTCCCAAAGTCTCAGCCCATGGCGACAGTGAAGAGCCCGTTTGCCTGTCATTTCCGTCCCTGGCCAGCCCCATTCCTTATTTTGCTCACCCATCCTGGTTCCTTGGAGGCCCCTGCTGCAGGGTGGGCTTCATAGGGCGGGGGTCCCTCCTTCTTCTGTCTGGTTCTAGGCACTTGTACCATTTTTCCCCCGCCTCCCAGGAGCCCTTGGCCTTCAGCCCTATTCTTGCCATTGGTATTGGAACTATCACTTGTTTCTGTCTGTCTCACCTGGACACTGGTTCTGCTCAGGTCACTGTGTCCTACCACTCAGAAGGTCACGTGTTTGGTGAGTCAGCAAAGAGGTAGCACTTACCGTGGGAAGCCAGCCCTCTGACTTCTGTCGCCTGCTTTTACTCTTGGAGGCACATATCTGCCAAGAAGCCCAGGGTGGTGGTCAGCATCCGGGTTAGACCCATATTCACTGGGACTTCGTGGCTCCCCTTACCCCCCCACCCCCCACCCCCGAGGCATGGAAAACTAGCTTTGGTTGAGCCCCCAAACTTCAGACTCCATCCCACCCCGGCTCCAATCTGTCCTTCAAAACATCTGATTTTTTTTTCTAGTCGCACCCCTATACCCCTAGCTGAGGTGGAGGGGAGGGCTGGCAGATAGAGGAGCTAGGTAAGACCGACACCTCCGTTTATTTCCTTGGAGCCCCTGGACTATGTAGGTGGCAGGGCAGGCTCTCCCCTTAGCCCTCGCTCTGTTGCAATCAAAAGACTGCCCAGCAGCTTAGCCCGCCCCCTCACCCGGTTGGGGCAGGAAAACAATGTCCTCCTCTGTGAGGCCGTGGGCATTGCTAAAGTTGATGAATTTCTCCTTCAGCTCATTCTTCACAGTCTGGGTTCTGCCTGATAGATAAAGAAGGGGCCAGTTTCAGGAGGCAAAAAGCCTCCGCTCTGCACCCCCATCCCCCACCCCCTTGGTTACTCTCTCCTAGGACCAGGTCTTGGTCCTCTTGGCTCCTAAGGGGACCCCCCCTCAATGTGTGGGCCTGGTGGGGTGTGATACTTACTGTAGAGGGTGGTCATGCGGAAGTCCTGGGCTCTGCCCTTGGTCCCCCTGTTGAACAGCAGCGCGTATTCGTTGTAGTCGGTTTCCACCACTGAGACAATGTGTTTGCTGCCCCAGTCTGGGAACCCAAGAAAGGACACAGATTGGGACAGTGGCTCCTCTTGCCTGGAGGGGATGGCCTGCGTGGGCTTTGCTGTGGAGAGGGTCTCAGGCCTTTGGCCCCCAGATCTCTCTGGCTACCTTTCTTCCTTTCTTGTCCCTCCCTGGGTGGCCACCAGCCAGTTTTTTTGTTTGTTTGTTTTGTTTTTTTGGTTTTGTTTTTTGGCTTCCTGCCTTCACAGCCTGAGAACATTGCCTTCAAACCCCAAGTCTTGGTGACAGAGGGCAGAAAACACTTGGACTCAGAAAATCAGCAGGCTGATATTCAGCATAGCCAGGAAGAGCAGGAAATAGGGTTCCTGTTGGGCGCCGTATCTCAGGTGAGGGGCAGGGAGGTCCTTGGGAAGTGTGGGTTGGACTTGGGGACCGCAGAGTAGGGCAGGGAAGGGGCCTGGCCGAATGTGAGCGGGATTCAGAGAGGACACAGTCCCCAGAGAGAGGTCTATCTGTCCCCAATACCTACGGCCCACGTGCCTTAGGCAGATTCACAACCAGGTCTGGCCTTGGTTGACCAACCCTGGTGGTGTGACCATTACCTCAGAATTACCCAGATAAGGAAGTGGCTCACTCACGGGGGCTGGTGTAGGTGTAGCGTCCGGAGACCTCCATAGGCTGCAGTAACATGGTATTGGTTTCACACTGTTTTTTCCTGTGGGCAGATTACCCTTGAAGTAAAAGATCTCCAGACAGTGATGCAGGGGCTTTCTGGCTCCCAGAACTTGCCACACCCACCCCACTGTCTCACCTGAGGTAGGTAGAGGTCAGGTTGAGTCTGCCGTCTGTGGAGGGGGCTACCACTGTCTTGCACATAAACATTTCTGCTTTCTTCTCCCGGAGCCAGCTTGAATTGGAGGCGAGGCCTGCGCTGTACCAGCGCCCCAGGAACTGCGAGCAGTGGATACCTAGGTCGGCAACGCTCTACGCACCCCTCATGGGCAGACCCTGGTGGGCTCCTGGTCCTTTTCCCCCTCTGACTCCTCACACACAAACCCTTTCCCTTGGACCCCGTTCACCCACCCCCCTCCATGAGCAGGCCTGAGGAGTGAGGGATGGGAGAGCCTAGCAAAGACCTTCCCCTCCTCCCCAGGATGTTGAGGACCTCATCTTCGTTCCAGTCCTCATCCCAGTCTACTAGTGGGGTAGAGTGGGTACCAGAGCGTGCCCCATTTCTGGAGGAGTCAGGTGGACTAGCCAGGCAGCGTGCCTGTGGGCTCCCAGCCAGTTTCCGTGCACGGACACACCGCTGGCAGAGCCCAGCACATCCAAAGGCTCGTACTCTTTTGTGGGAGAAAGCCTGGCTCTGAAATGCTCATTGACCTGAGTGAGGGCTCTGCTGCCTTGGGTGTGGGGTAGGGTACCCTCACCTTGTCTTGTTGAAAGTTGGGCTGCACTGGGTCAAGGTCCTGGGCTGGGGTCTGTGGGAATCCCAAGAGACCCAGCAGGACCAGCCCCATCCACAGCATACGAACAGCAGCCATTTGCCTGGAGCAGAGAAGGTGTCTGGGCCTGAGGCCAGCAGTGTGAGCAGAGCGAGGAAGGCTGTGAGCAGGAAGAGCAGAGGGCAATGTTGAGACCCCTATTTATGGGGCAGGCTTGGCCTCCACCCAAGGCCCAAGGACTGCCCACTGCAGGCTCGTGATGCTAGTGTGACGGGGTGGGTGGGGGGTGGGGGGGTGGCTGTCCCAGCTGCAGCCTCATCTACAACGGGGCTAGTTATGTAAGAACTTCCCACTGAGCCCCACACCTCAGAAAGAGCAGGGCAGGGCAGGCACAGGCAGCCCCGAGACAGAACTGCCCCAGACCGTGTCCCACCCCTGCTGGCAAAGCCCCACAGTACCTCAGCAGCAGCGGGGGGGCCGGCACTGGAGGTGACATTGGTGCTGTCCTGCTGCTGAGAAATCTAGTCACTCCCCGCCCGGGGCTAAGACCTTCTCCCAGGTCCCACCTGTCATCCCTCTCCAAGTCCCATGACGCCAGCGGGGAAGACAAAGCACCATTTGTGCCTTGTAGATTTGATCGTGAAAAGCTAGGCGTCTCGGTGGCCGTGAGGAACGCTCACCAAGGGAAAGAAACTACCCCGCAGTGTCATGCTGAGTACAGCCTCCCCCATGGTCAGTTATTGGGGTACACATGGAGGCCCTCTTGGGCTCTGTAGGGGAAATAAGCCGGGGGGGGGCGCCCTTCATCCCCTACCCGGTGGCCCAGGAATTTTGGCCTCTTGCATATTTTGCGTTAACATCTGAGCCATGCTAGAAAGGTCTCTGTTTGGTTGGTTGGTTGGTTGGTTTGGTTCTTCAAGACAGGGTTTCTCTGTGTAGCCTTGGCTGTCCTGGGCTCGCTTTGTAGACCAGGCTGGCTTCGAACTCACAGAGATCCACCTGCCTCTGCCTCCCGAGTGCTGGGATTAAAGGCGTGCGCCACCACGCCCGGCACTAGGTCTCTTGCTCTCTCACTAATCTTGGGGATACAGGAAGTGGCCCAGCACAGCTCCAGGTGAGGAAGTAGAAGAGACTCCAGAACCACCCAGAGGAACCCAAGGTCTTATCCCTTCACTCAGCCCTCATCAGCCTCTGCCCAGGGCAGCCCAAGCATCGCCCACTGGGGTCCATCCGTGCCCTGGACCTAAGGAGAGAGAATCTGTCAGAGTAAGTAGGGGTGACGCTGGTGACACCTTTGGACCACACTGTCCCCTGGGAGTTTTCTCCAGAGGGGTGGAGAGTGGGGACAGGAAGAAGAGCGTGGGAGAAGGCCTGGGTTCATCTACCTGTGTGTGTGGGGGGCCCAGGAGAGGGAAGGAAGATTCCCAAGCTGACTGATCTAGAAGTACTTCCGGGTGTGGGGCCTTCTTATGCTCTGGGTCTGAAATGTCCCCAGCAGGCTCACGTTCTTAAACACTTATCCCTCGGCTGGAGGCAGGCACTATTTGGGGATCTGTAGAAGCTCTAGGGGGTGTGGTCCACCTGGTCGCCGTAGGTCGCCAGAGAAGAGCCTTTTGAAGGTCACATCTGGTCCCCGTTCCTACTGTTTTCTCTCCTTTGTCATTCTGGGTTCCAAGCCTCAAAATAAATCTTGCTTCCCTGAAGTTATTTCTGCCCGGATACTGTGCTTTTAGCAACAACAAAGTTAACTAATCCAGGCCTCTTGGAAGGGACACCGTGGCGCTCAGGCTGTCACTTGGTGGCAGTTCTATCTCCACCATCAGCCCTGCCTGGTGAGGTAGGGGCTTCCCTGCTTCCAAGCCAGCATGGGCATCTCTGACCATGCACCCCTGGGTGCCCCCTTCTGGGAAGACATCTTCCTGGGCCAGTCCCAGGAGCCGCAGTGCTGCTCAAGCATGGACTGCGCCCAT
Organism: Acomys minous; assembly: GCF_964271855.1. Lineage (NCBI taxonomy): Eukaryota > Metazoa > Chordata > Mammalia > Rodentia > Muridae > Acomys > Acomys minous. Next base: position 63,440,707 of record NC_140491.1, on the reverse strand, counting down.
GCTGATCCGAGTGAGTGAGAGAGACAGCACTCAGGCTCTGGGGCCAGGCTGTGTCAGGTGGGCTCCTGGGCTGCTCTGGAGCCGACAAGATTCTGAGGTCCGCAGCCTTGCCAACCCCCACCACAGTGCAAAGCTTCTCCCCACCTAGCTTTTACCCCTGATGTGCCCTGTCCCAATCTGCTCAGTGGCCCAAGCCAGAGCCACAAGGATAGGATAACCTAAGGTCCTGTCAAGCTCTCCTCCGCCCTGTGCACTGTCTTGAGTCGCTGACCTCATCTCCCAAGTGTGTCTGCATCAGCCCCTGCCCCCTGTACTACCTACCTAGGAAAAGCCTTCCAGGAACCTTAGCGGGGCTCCAAAGGCACTGGGTCCCTCCGCTGCTCTCACCGTCCCATTTTGAGGACCATGGTGGCCGTTTTCATTAGTGCCCTGTGAGGGCCTAGGAATCAGGCTCACATGAGCTAGCAAGCTAGTGTAAGAACGCACAGCAGACCAGAACTCTGCGTGCCAAGCCCCTGAGACCCCCAGCTTCAGCCTCCGCATGCTCCCAGGCACCAACCCTGTCACTGAGGCCTTTTTTTTCCCCTAAGTTCTTTTTTTTTTTTTTTTTTTTTTTTTTTTGGTTTTTTCGAGACAGGGTTTCTCTGTGTAGCCTTGGCTGTCCTGGACGCGCTTTGTAGACCAGGCTGGCCTCAAACTCACAGCGATCCGCCTGCCTCTGCCTCCCAAGTGCTGGGATTAAAGGTGTGCGCCACCACGCCCGCCCGGCTTTTTTCTAAGTTCTTACCAGATTGAGGGCATCTGTTCCTCAGCATCACCCAGAATCCCTTCCTGCCCCCTCCAGTGCCTCAAAGGCAGGAGTGGACGATATGAGCAGACAGAGAGGCCATCCTGGGTCTAGCAGAAACAAGGGCACCCAGGCCAATGGCCAGCCTTTATGTGCCTCAGTTTCCCCATCTGTGCAAAAAGGTGGAGATATCCCTACTTTGCAGGAGCTCTTGGGGCGTTTGTTAAATGTGGGCTTACCAGGTCATGGGGCCTCTTTTATATAAGTGGGGGCCTCTGTTGGAGTGAGGTGAGGCCTTGGGATGCTCTGCCTTCCCTCAGCTTGGCTTGGGCCCAGCCTCCTGTCTCAGTCTTACCACTGTGGTAGGAATTGGGTTGCATGAGCAGTCTGAGAAATCAAGGGTGCACTGACGTGGAGGCCCCTACCCAACTGATTGGGTCTCAGGCCGGCCTCTCCCTGGGGGGCCCATTGCAACATGGTAAGACCTTGAACCAGCACCTGAGCTGCGTGTGAAAGTGCTTGGCAAGCATCAGGGAACTCTTGGATTTAGCCTTGAAAAGCCCTCAGGGCCTGAGCTTCTAGAAACAGTCTGAGCCTTGGCATGTAGCGAAGCAGATTCTTCTCTGGGGGAGTAGGAGGCCAGCTCTGTGACATCTCCAGAGATAGCTTATCCTCAAGGCCTGGCAGGACCTGAGCTGGTTGAGGGCCTGCTGGCTGGGTGACAGCGCTGGTAGAGTTGAGTCCCTGAGTCCCTCAGCCTTAGCCTGGGACTCACCAGGGCTACGGGACTGCCACCTGCTGTCTGAGCACAGCCCCCCTGTGTTAGCCGCATGGGGATGGGGCTTCGGGAGACCTAGTACCTCGGCTTCTCAGGCCTGCTGTTGCCTCATGTCACGGCCTTTTCCAGCAATGTTCCTTAAAGGGCTGTAAGTAGAAGAACGGCATCGTCCTAGACCACTGAGAAGCTGCTGAGTGGAATATTTTGGACTTTGTAGCATGAAAAAAGTAGGGCTTGTACGGAGTTATGGTCTAGCTCAGGCACTCCATGGAAAGGGTGAGTTTTAATTTAAGTGCAGCCCTGAGACAGGACCCTGCCTTTCACTCTGGGGTCTATGACGACCCCGGGAAACTGGCCCGCAGTTCTGAGAAAGGCAGGGGATACCTAGCAAGGAGTGGCTGGGTGCCATTCTTTGAGGCACGGTGTTTAGGCACCCCCTCCATAGCCCCACCTGGGATCTAGTCACTGGGGTCACACCATGCTCCCTGCTCCCCAGCGTGGGGCCAGGTGCTGTTTGAGTGCAGCCCGTCTCTGTCTCTCTAAGACCAAGGAGGGGAGGTAAAGTCAACAAAGAAGAGCAAATGAGCCATGTGTAGTGGCGCACACCTTTAATCCCAGTACTTGGGAGGCAGAGGACAGGAGGATCACTGTGAGTTCGAGGCCAGCCTGGTCTACAAAGTGAGTCTAGGACAACCAAGGCTACACAGAGAGACCCTGTCTTGAAAAACCAAAAAAGAAAAAAAAAGCCAAAAAAACCCCAACCAACCAACCAACCAAACAAACAAAAAAAAAACCAACCCCAAAAAACAAAAAAAGAAGAGCAAATGAGGACAAGTGTCCTAGAAGACATGACAGCCCCCAAAACAGATACTCTAGCGTCTGTGAAGGTCTGGTACACCGAGGTGGAAGGGGGCTGGGAGCCGCCATGAACCTGGCCCACGTTCTCCATGACACGATGGCCAGCCTGTTCCTCTGTCACGGGTGTTTATTGTGTTGGGGGCAGATGAGGCTGAGTGAGGGGAGGCCTAGCTGGGACGTGGCGAGGGTCGAGCCGTCCACGGTCAGCCTGTTTCGATCGTTGTCATCTGGCCTAAGGGAGACATGGAAAGATCGGAAGCCGGGAAATGGGAGAGAAACTGGACCAGAGGGAGCTGCACAGACCCCAGCAGGAGCTAGTGGGGTGACGGGGTGCGGGAGGGGGAGCGGGTGGGAGGGAAGGTCAAGGGAGCAAAGGGTGGGGTCTCAGCCGATGGCCCCGCCTCCTCCATCTCTACCAGCCATACCCACAGTGTACTCAGGACTCTGCGACATACTCCTCTCTGGGGGTCGTGTTGGTTAGGGAGCTCAGGGTCCTCAGGACACGTTTGCATGACCTCTGACCTCCAAAGCCCCTTCCCTACTTAACCCAGGCCTGGCTTAGTACCTTCAGTTGGAGCAGGAATGTTGACCCCAGACCAGGGGACCCACTTTAGGCAACACTGTGTTCCGGCATGCCCGGTCACCCGTTTTCACGCATACCTGACTCGGGCAGCACTGGGAAGCAGAGACTTTGGTTCCACCCGTACCACAGCGTCTTGTCTGAAAGCCTGGACCTAATTTCACGTCTCATTTTCAATCCTTTCACAGTGTGTAGCCTAAGGTGTCTGTGTCAGGCTAGGAGGTGGATCTGTACACTAGACTCCCCCCCCACTTTCTCCAAGACCCCCTGTCTGGATGCCCCCTCCTAGCCCCCAGCTTTCCCCAGATTCATAATGAGATAGAAGCATTTTAGCTGACAACTGTGGCCCTTCCTCCTGCGCCCAGGACCCTCCGCCCCCCCCCCCCCCCGTCAGTCCCAGACTTCCCTCCCCCTCCGTGCCTGCTTTATCCCTAACAGGAGGACCTTCCCCCAGCCCTCTGCCCTAAAGGATTCTAGGATCCCACACATCGGTCCTCAGGGCTCGAGGCTACCTCCCAGCCATCTCTGCAGCCCAGTGCCCCATCTCACTATTCCAGGCCCCCCTGTACAAGTTTAGGGCAAGAAGGTGACATGGCCCTGAGGGATACCCAGTGTCAAGGCAAGCCCTCATCAGAATCCAGCTCCTTCCCCCCATCCCTGTGACAGGATGAGCTGAGCTGGAGGGAGGACCATCTGTTTCCCTTCACACTCGGGGCCGGGGGTGGGGTGGTTGGGGAAGGACCCCTCTTCCCACTAAGGGAATGATGCTTCCTCACCCAGCATGACCCCTATGCAGACCCATCTTCCATCTAGGGCCTTGCTGAGCAGCGTAGCCCAGAATATCCCCTGGCCCTTAGTCCTTCTGTGGAGGATCGGGGCAACACTCTTGTAGTCCTCTGCCAGGTCTACCTTGTAATTTTCTGACTCTCATTGTTGGGGGGGCGGGGAGCAGGAAAGATGAGGGCTCAGCCAGTGGTAAGGGGGCTGCTGATCACAGCCATTCTGGGTATCGGGGCAGCTTGGGGCTTCAGACAAGGAGGACTCACCTTCCCAGGCTCTCCGGAGATGCTCCTGGCTTGGCTGACCCTCAGAGCCCGGGGTCTTGACCCAGTGTCCAAAGAACGGGATCCTGGGGAGAATGGAAAAGAACAGGTGGACTTTGAGGGGACCGCGGGGTGCATTAGGAAGAGGAGACTTTGTGCTTCTTCTAGAAGGGTCCTGTTCCTCGTGCTCTCCAAGACAGGTCATGCCTCACGGAAGCCTGGACTTCGCAGCTGCCATTGGTACATCACCTGAAGTCACTGTGGTACCTGGTCCTGCCCTTTGTCCCTATCTTATGCTTGGGCATCTTCCTGGATTCAACCCTTCATTGACCCCTGGCCCTCCTTGGTCCCATGCCCATTTCTCGAAACCACAGGTCCCAGGACAAGCAGGTACATGCATTTGGAAGATATCCCTGAACTTGCTCAAGGCAGATGTAGCCCCGACTACTCTCTGTGGATGTTTGTCGGGTCCTCCCACTTGCCTCTCGATGCTGGATTTTCCACAACCAGCTATCACAGTACCCTCATGTGGCAGGGGGCCTGGGAACTGGGTCTCACCTGAGTGGAACACACATAGTGGCAAACTTGTCCCTGAGCTTGAAGGTTGTCACCCATATCTGGAGTGGGACCCCATCCGCCCTCCTGAAGGTGTGGCCCATCAAGCCAAGGATGAACCACTTTCCCTGGAACTGTAGGACTAGCGACAGACAGAGCCAACCCTCTCCTACCCGAGACGCGGCACAGGGCCACGTCTGCTGAAATGGCAGAGACCTAGTGACTGACAAAGCCTTGGAGTCACCATATGCACCTGGAGGGTTCCGAAGGCTACCGGGAAGGTCGGTACCGGCCTGACCTTCCTGTTCCCTGCTCCTACCCGCGGGAACTAGGCCGGCTTGACCAGGGTTCACGGTTACCCCCTCCTTCCCCAGGCTGGGCAGCAGACAGATCTTGTGAAAAGGCAAGTTGGGGCCCGGAACCCTTCTTGGGTCTTGGGCTTGCATCTGCATCACCACCAGCAAGGTGATGCCTATCTGCAGGAGTTCCATGTGGCTGGAGGGACCTAATCCTGGACAGTGGAGTCCTGGGTAGCAGTGGTCTGAATACAGGGTTATTCAGAGCTGTTGGATTCAGCTTCTCACTGAGCTTGCTCTAGCCCTGTCCCAAGGCAGGCAGCTCCTGTCTCTACATCCAAAAGGGAAACGACTATGCTCTATTGACTCTCTCACACTCAAATGCAGGGCTCCATTCCCCAAGCCCCTCCCCATCCCTTCCTGCCCACGGCCATCTCCTATGCTCTCTGTGCCCCAAACTGTGTGAAAACTGGCCTGGAGCTCAAAACATCAATCTGGGCAGGATGACAGCCAAGACCTATCAGGGTCCACCGTGTGCACAGCATAAGTGGCCACCCCAGAGTACACCCATACACGTGTTGGTCGGTTGGGCACGGGCTCTGCATCCACTCCCACCCCCCGCCTTGGAGCAGATTGAGCTGTTCTTTGGGCTAGGCGAAGAGGGACAGAGTGTGCTGTGCCGGAGCTGGCCCAGGGCCACCTGCTCAGCCCCGTGGCCAATCTGGGCCATGGCCACTCTTGGGCTACTGCCTCCTCCTCCGCACCCTCCTCCTGTACCTTTTACTCCCTCCTGACCTCGGCCTTGGATATAGCCCTCAGCTGGCCCTGATGCCACCAGCCTCTGGCTGCGGTGATTACCTGAGGACCCTAGAAGTCTCCTCTTCTCTACTTGCTCTGAGAAGTGGTTGCTGGAACTCAGTGGCTCTGAAGCGTGCCCCTGGGGATGAGGAGTACCTTGGGAAACCCCGAGGACCAGCTTAGAGGCTTCCTAGATGCCTTGGTGGTCCAGTCCTCAGCACTCCGGTATGGAGGCCAGGAAGCCACACTGCATAACCAGGTTAAGAGGTGGCCACCCACACAGTAACCTGGAAAGAAGGTCCTGCGGGTGTCCCTCCTTCCCAGGCCAGGGATGGGCTCTGGATGCGGACTTCAGGGAGCATTCCTGTCTTAGCTCTCTGCTCCACTCTACCTACCTGTGATGTCATTGCCTACCTGGCACTGGGCATGGCCAAACTCTCCTGTGGCTCCCTCTCTCCCTCCCTCGCTCTGACATCTCTCATCCTCTCTCTTTGCTGCTGCTTCTTCTTCTTCTTCTTCTTCTTCTTCTTCTTCTTCTTCTTCTTCTTCTTCTTCTTAGTTTTTTGAGACAGGGTTGTCCTGGACTCACTTTGTAGACCAGGCTGGCCTCGAACTCACAGCGATCCGCCTGCCTCTGCCTCCCTGAGTGCTGGGACTAAAGGCGTGCGCCACCACCGCCTGGCCTTCTTCCCTCTTCTTATCCCATACCTCTCTCTTTCTTGTTTCTCTTCCTCTGTCTCTGCCTCTCTCTGTCTCTCTGGGGTACCCATCTCCCCTCTTCCTTCTCTCCCCATGCTCATTTAATAAATTTCTCCATATACTATTTGTTGTCTGACATCTTATTTTTATTTTTATTTTGTTTTTTGTTTTCGAGACAGGGTTTCTCTGGGTTAGCCTTGGCTGTCCTGGACTCACTCTGTAGAGCAGGCTGGCCTCGAACTCACAGAGATCCGCCTGCCCCTGCCTCCCGAGTGCCTGGTGCATCTTATTTTTAAAATTTCATTAAAACCCTGTTCCCATTCACCCTGTAAAAAGCATGGGAGAGCAAGCGTCAAGTGGAACCCTGACAACCCAACTTCAGGCAAAGCAAAAGATCCCACACACTTCAACAACACGAACTTTAAATAAAAATGACCGACCTGGGCGCGGTGGCACACGCCTTTAATCCCAGCACTCAGGAAGCAGAGGCAGGCGTATTGCTGTGAGTTCGAGGCCAGCCTGGTCTACAAAGCGAGTCCAGGACATCCAAGGCTACACAGAGAAACCCTGTCTCAAAAAACCAAAAAGACCATGGGGGGGGGGTGGTGATGGCACATGCTTGTAATCCCAGCACTTGGGAGGTAGAGGCAGGTGGATCGATATGAATTCGAGGCTAGCCAAGTCTATAAAGTGAGTCTAGAACAGCCAGGACCACAAGAAAAACCCTGTCTCAACCCCCTCCAAAAAACAAAACAAAAAGACTGTAGAGCCAGGCATGGTGGCACACACCTTTACTCCCAGGAGGCAGAGGCAGGTGGATCCAGGACAGTCAAATTAACATAGAGAAATCCTGTCATGGAAAAACAAAAAAAACGAACAAACAAAAGACCATAGATATTCAAAGGAGAGGCGGATGTGCACTGATGAAGTAAGAAGATTGTCAGAGACCAGGAAAGCCTCAGGCTGGCTGAAGTGGAAAGAGCACACAGAGACTCGAGTGCTGCCCAGAGAAGGCCTTTAGGAAGGAATGTGCAAGCTGTGCGTCCTGGCCTGGGCTTGTAATCCCAGCACTCGGAAGGCTGAGGCAGGAGCATCTTGAGTGCCAAGCTAGCCTAGGTTACACAGTGTCTTTAAATATATATACAACCCCCAAAATAAACATATACAGCTAAGAAGACAATTGAGGCAGTAGAATTTCTTGGCTGGGAGTGTTGGTATTTGTTTCCAATCCCAGTGCTGGCAAGGTGGAGACAGGCAGCTCCCTGCACTGGCTTGCCAACCCAGCCTATTCAGCAAGTTCCAGGCCAGTGAGAGACCTTGTCTCAAAAAAAAAAAAAAAAAAAGAAAGAAAGAAAGAAAGAAAAAGCCACATAACAACAACATATGGACGGTACCTGAGGTTGTGTCTGCACACACAACACCAAACTGTGGTACAGATACATACATATATTTTGACTTTCAAACTGTTTTAGATTTGCCCGGAAAATGTGGGAGTCGTGCTTCTGTTAAAACACGTAACACCAGTGAGAGAGCTAACAAGGCCACACTAAGTAATGCTGAATGTTAAGATGCTAAAACCATGCAAACTCCATACTCTAATCAAAGCTCTAGCCCTGGAGTCTATACAGAACAAAAAGGACAATTTCCTAGCTCATTTAACGGACTTTTCCAGTTCTGTGTCTGGAATCCAGACCCACGGGGGGTTTTGCTTTGTGGTCCTTGGGCCCCTCTGGGCTGGGGCAGTTCTTTCAATTATCCTTTCTTCCTCAGCCATGACAGCACTGGACAGTGTTGCTCAGGTGTTTTGCAAAAGTCCCTCTGTCCGCGGGCTTGTCCGATGTTTTTCTGGTGACTGGGGTGATGGTTTGGTGAGAGCCTTGGAGGTTCTTGTACAGGCTTATTCAGAGCCCACCTCCAGCTTGCGAAAGATGCTCACAGCTGGCTTTGCTGATTGGTAACTCTCCATCATAAAGAGGGGATGGGGAGGGCCGTTAGACCCTTACCTAAGTATCTAGTCACTCCTAACCAGCTGTGTCAGAGTCTTTCCTGTATGGCCCTGGGTCTCTGAGCAGGGCAAGCCTTGGGGGAGGGGAGAGCACACCTGTGCAGGTATGGGAAGCTCTCATCCACGCTGGGTGCAGACTTTCTGGTTTGGCAGCTTTGGGTTTAGACTGTTGTTGGTAACCCTTACTCAGGCTCTGTTTGTAAGCCCGGTAAACGCATTGTTTTGGTGGTTTGTCACTGGGACCTTAGGAAGTAGATATTGCTTGGTCTCATTTCCCAGCATCCTCTGGGAGGACCTACATGTGCGCAGTCTACACTCCAAAGGAGATTGGCACCCTACCTTACTGGCTGCTAGTCTCTTCTTTATCAGCATTTTTTCTTCTTTCTGTTTATTTATTTACTATGTATACAGTGCTCTGCCTGCATGTACACCTGCAGGCCAGAAGAGGGCACCACATCTCATTATAGATGGTTGTGAGCCACCATGTGGTTGCTGGGAATTGAACTCTGCTCTGCAAGAGCAGCCAGTGCTCTTAACCTCTGAGCCATCTCTCCAGCTCTCAGTGTTTCCTTATTAACTACCTTATCTATATCAATATGAACTCGAGGATAAGTACTTGTTTTGGGGGGGGGTGTAACCTTGCTCTTCCTTATTCGTTGTGTTGCTTAAATTGTTTCAAGATGGTCGACCTGAGAGAATGCGCTGGGGCTGCCCTTGGGGAGGAGGGCAGAAAGATGTGCTCAGGTGTCTCTGCGCTTGCTTGATGAGTCTCTGTGACACAACTCCATATTCGAGGGTTTGGGTTTTTTTTAATTTTTGGTAAGGAATAATGTATGTGTGTGTCTAGAAAACCGTCACCACCATGGCAGTCTGAATGAAAAAGGCCCCCACACAGAAATTGGGAGGCAGAGGAAGGCGGATCTCTGTGAGTTCGAGGCCAGCCTGGTATACAAATCAAGTCCAGGACAGCCAAGGCTACACAGAGAACCCCTGTCTCAAAAAACAAAAAAACAGAAACAAAACAAAACAAAAAAAACAACCAACAACAACAACAACAACAAAAACCCAAACAACCAAAAATAATAAAAAGGAAAGAAAAGAAAAAGGGAAAGAAAAAATGGCCCCACAGACGCAAAGGGAGTGGCATTATTGGAGGAGTGGCCTTATTGGAGTAGGTGTGGCCTTCTTGGAGGCTGTGTGTCACAGGGGGTGGGCGATGAGGTCTCAGAAGCTCAAGTCAGGTCCAGGGTCACTCTTCCTGCTGCCTGTGGATCCGGATGCAGAGCTCTCAGCTCCCTCTCCAGCACCATGTCTGCCTGCAGGCCGCCATGCTCCCACCATGCTGACAGTGGACTAAGCCTCTGAGCTGTAAACCAGCACCAAGTGCTTTCCTTTATAAGAGCTGCTGTGGTCATGGGGTGTCTCTTCACAGCAATAAAACCCTAAGACATGTGTCTGACCTTCCACAAAGAGTTCTCCATCAGGGGGCAGAGGCAGGTGGATCTCTGTGAGTTCAAGGCCAGCCTGGACTAGGTAGTGAGTGTTGGGGTTTGCTCTCACTCAATTCATTGCACTGAAATGCCAGTGTTTCGAGGCATCTACCGCTACGGGTCGTCCACAGTTGATGACCTTTCATCAGTTGGTGTACATGGGTAGTACTTCAGTTTGGTGCTATCACACGAAAAGCTACCAGGAACCGTCAAGCACAGGTCTCTGAAGACCTCCCAAAGCTTGCTTCACTCCTGGGAAACCCAGTGTGGAGAAGTGGAGAGGCACAGTCAGGTCTGAGGTTCATCCAAAACCACAGGAACGAAACGGCAGCCAAGAGTGTACTCAGATCAGATGGAGATTTCTCTCTACCGTAGAAACTTAGGCAAAGTTGTCACAGCGTGGGGATCTCCCATCTGACGCTGAGCCAGGCCCATGCTGAGCGCCCACATCATAGCAAGGGACCACCTCTCTGAGCCTCTCCTGAAGGATGTGAGCCTCACTGTCCAGGTGGCCACAGCTAGTTGCAAACAGAATAAAAGAGTATGGCCTGGGGCTGGAGAGATGGCTCAGAGGTTAAGAGCACTGACTGCTCTTCCAAAGGTCATGAGTTCAATTCCCAGAAACCACATGGTGGTTCACAACCATCTCTTCTGGCCCGCAGGCAGAATGCTGTATACATAATAAATAAATAAATCTTTTTTTAAAAAATGAGCATAGCCTGACGTGGGGATACCACCTGGTTACCTCCTTCTGCTCTCTCTCCCAAAAGCAGCCACTGGTTTTTGGTGGTTGTTGTTTTGTTTTGTTTTGTTGCTTTGTTTTTGTTTTTGTTGTTTGAGACAGGGTCTCTCTGTATAGCCTTGGCTGTCCTGAACTCACTTTGTAGACCAGGCTGGCCTCGAACTCACAGAGATCCGCCTGCCTCTGCATTCCGACTGCTGGGATTAAAGGCGTGCACCACCACTGCCAGGCAAGGCAGCCACTGTTGCAGCCACACCATCTCCCCAAATAGCCCAGTGCCGCCGTCCCCAGCTCAGGATTTTGAGAGGCCAGAAACTTGAAGCAAAGTGGGGCTCCTTCAGAGCCCCACAGTTGGCATGAACACCAGTAATATAGAAGACCCATGAAGAGTCCCCTCCCAGCCAAGGGGCTGTAAGTATGAATCACTCTGGCACACTGTACTTTGGAACTATACCCATTTGGCTCTTTGGGCAGGTTCTGGCCCTGGGTCCCGGGGACTCCCTGTGCAACCTAAAGTCAGCCCCCCAGTACTGCCCAGCTCAGGTCTTCTCGTGGCCACAAGGATGCTGTGCCATGATGGTCATGTGACCCACTGCCTCTTCCAGGTCCCAGGTCCCAGGTCTGAGTGGCCTCCTGTGGGTCTGTCATGGGGGAGGGGGGGATCTCCATCTCTATGAGAGTCTCTCAGGCTTTTCCTGAGGCCCAGACCTAGTGTGGGATCTCAGGCCCCGTGGCAGCCTGCACATCTCTGGCGCCCCCACCTGGCAAGTAGCAGGCAGTGGGCAGTGCCTTGGAGTAGCTGTTAGAGCAGTACAGTTTCAGTCATGGTGGTGACAACCACAGGTACTCAGACCTGGCGCTATTCAGCCTGGGGGATATCTAGGTCAGTGCCCTCCGCCAGGCCATCCTCCATGCCCACCAGGCTTGACGCCAGCTGAGCCCTGGTTTCCCCAGGCCAGGCTCCGACCCTGCAGTCCTGTTCCCAGCTAGTTCAGGATTAGTCTTAGCCTCAAGCCATCTGGGGTGCAGCTCCTTCAGACCACAACAGTGACCAGGGTGGGGTAGCACCGGAGCAAAGCAATTCCTCCCTGACCACAGGCAAGCCCTTAGTCAAGCTGATCAAGCACGCTGTCTAATAATAGTCCTCCAATGACCAGGCATGCCAGGGGACCGGGACCTGTCTCTCTATACCCACCTTCCAGATAACTCCAGGGTAGGCTCTAGTCCTACCCAGGAGCTGAGGAGGGACCCAAGGGACAGGGAGAGACTTGATTTTTTTTCCTCAAGGAGATGTGAGGGCTGCTGCTGGTGTTGTCTAAACCCCCCCCCCCCCAGTTTCCCATCCAGAGGGTGGGCTCATCTGGTCAATCTTCTCCCTCCCTCCAGCCCTCCTTGCCAGCCAGCCCGCCCCCACGTCCTTCTGTACCTCAGCCTCAGCTCCCTCTCTGCCCAATCCTCCAGCCAAACTTTCAGCTCCCCGGATGGTCACTTATCTGACTCCTGCTGAGGGGTGAAGGGCTCCTGCCTAGCCTGGGGGGGGCGCGGTGAGGGAGGGCTGTCTCTGTCATTAGCTGAAGTCAGGGACCTCCATACTTCTGCCACTGGCTTCCATTCCAGACTGAAGGGCCAGGACTAGACCCCCAAGTCACCCACTTTTAAGCATGGTGGGTGTGTCTAGGCTAACCAGAGGCCTGGGGAGTGAGGCGGTTGCATGGTTTTTGTTTGTTTGTTTGCTGAGACGGGGTTCCTTTGTATAGCCTTGGCTGTCCTAGACATGCTTTGTAGACCAGGCTGGCCTTGAACTCACAGTGATCCGCCTGCCTCTGCCTCCCAAGTGCTGGGATTAAAGGTGTTGGCCACTGCGCCCCACAGGTTACATCTTTTTTTTTTGAGATTTTTTAAAAAGATTTATTTATTATGTATACAGTATGCATCAGATCACATTATAGATGGTTGCAAGCCACCATGTGGTCGCTGGGAATTGAACTCAGAACCTCTGGAAGAGCCGTCAGTGCTCTTAACCACTGAGCCATCTCTCCAGGAGCACCCCCCCACACACACACACACAGGTTACATCTTTTTATCCTTCCCTCTGGACCAAGAAGAGCAGAGGGACCCTAGATCTTGCCAACAACACATGTGTCCTGATCCTGTGGGTGTCTCCAGGGAGCTTCATGGTGTGAGAAACACGAAATAACTCTAAAAGGAACGCAGTGGGGACAGGACCAGGAAAAGCAGTTTCCCTTAGAGAAACGGGAGCTGTAAAACCTGCAGGAGCCGGGAGTGGTGGTGCATGCCTTTAATCCCAGCACTCGGGAGGCAGAGGCAGGCGGATCGCTGTGAGTTCGAGGCCAGCCTGGTCTACAAAGTGAGACCCTGTCTCAAAAACAAAAAACAAAAAACAAAAAAAGACCTGGAGGTCTTAGGACCAAGAAGGGAGGCCAGGAGGGATAACCAGAAGGGTCTCCAGAGAGAGCCACCCTGTGGCGTGGGTCAGGTCTTCCACACACCCAGTCCCCTGGCTAGCTACTCACATCCACCTCCAGGAAACTGCGGGTTCAGCCTTAGAGCCCAGCAGGCCCAGGTGGCAATGGGAGAGGCCGCTCACGGGCCTGGTCCTCCTTGTCCAGATGACCCCATTTCCCTTCCAGCAAACTGCAGGCTCAGCTCTGAAGCCCAGCAGGTTGATCCAGGCCCAGCAGGCCCAGGTGGTCATGGGAGCGGCTGCCCACAGGCCAAAGTAAAGAGATCTATCCGGCCACCTGGCAAGGCCTGAGGCCTGGGTTTGATGTCCAGGCAGAGCCAGGCAGCTATGAATGATACAGGGTCTAGAAACAGAACCCGGAAGGAGACCACCCTCACTTGGGGAGCAACGCCCAAGGCCGATTCCCACCCCGCATCTAGCTGAGGCTCCCAGATGAGACTAAAAAGTTTCCAACCCCAACACTGACCCATGCCGGCCCCCCACACTAGCCCCTGCATTCAGATCACTGATTACCATCTGACACACCCCAGCTCCTGCACACTGACACCCCCCCATAACGCTTGTGCATTCTAACCCCGCACACTCACTTCTGCAAGGGAAAGCACCCCGGAAGTGTCCTTCTAGCGTCTCACAGACATGGCCCCCTCCGTATTGGGAGGCCTCTACTTTTCCTGGGTCCCCCCCATATCCAGCACTAGAAAGGGTGTGGAGGGCCCTGAAGGGAGAATGAAGCAGGCTAGGGTAACCAGCCAACACTCGTGCTCAAGGAGGCCTCCTCGGGAGACTCCACGCCTGCATCTCCTGTCGCCCAAGACCTCACAGACAAGTGCGGCAGGCTCCCGTTGTGACATTCCCATCCTGCTAGACGCTGCCCTGGAAGATGTGCAGGCAGCTCCCTGACAGCGGCGACCTGAAGCCTGGCTGCTCTGTGGTAAGAGCAAGGGTATGGTCAAATGCTGTCTCCCCACTGCTGGATTCTAAGTATGGGGGGGCTAACTGGCATGGAAAGGCCTCCCACTCAATCACCCAATCATGAGAGTTTGTTTCCTGTCCTGTCGGCTAGCTTTCGGCTCTATTCCCCTCAGTACACAAGAATGTTAAGACCCCTCCCCATCTGACGGTTTGGGGGTTTTCATACCACTGAGATGACTAGCAGAAAAGGTGGGCACTGTCTTGGCGAGAGGGACTCATTTCTGATTGCCAAGAGGACGTGGGGTTTCTGCTTCAGAACATGAGAGCATGCTCACTGTACAATTGGGGGTGGGGGGGGGTCCCTGGGGGTCAGGAGACACCGACAACTCAAAGTTAAGGTCACTGAAGGTAAAGTCTTTATGACCTTGTGAGGGTTAAAGGGTAGCTCTGTATCGAGCATGTGCCTAGCACGTGTGAGACCCAAGTTCGTTGCTTCCAATTTCAGCATCAGTAAAAAAGAAAAGAATCCAGGTGTAGGGCTGGAGAGATGGCTCAGAGGTTATGAGCACTGGCTGCTCTTCTAAAGGTCCTGAGTTCAATTCCCAGCAACCACACAGTGGCTCACAACCATCTATAATGAGATCTTGTGCCCTCTTCTGGTGTACAGGAGTACATGCAGGCAGAACACTGGATACATAATAATAAATAAATTGTTTAAAAAAAAAAAGAATCCAGGTGTAGTGGCGCACACCTTTAATCCCAGCATTTGGGAGGCAGAGGCAGGCAGATCTCTGTGAGTTCGAGGCCAGCCTGGTCTACAAAGTGAGTCTAGGACAGCCAAGGCTACACAGAGAGACCCTGTCTTGAAAAACCAAAAAAGAAAAAAGAAAAAGAAAAGAAAAGAAGCAAAGTGCCCCTGAAGCTCCAGCCAGAGCCGAGGACACGTGGAACTAACTGAGAGGCTGACCTGCCGCTCCCCACGTCTCCAAAATGCTGACTGGAACTGAGTTTGAGAGGAACATAAAATAAAGGTTACAGAGACGGGAGGCTGAGCAGCTGCTGTGGCCTCCAGCCGGACCCAGCCCTGTGCACTGCCTCCTGCACGCTGGTGTGGAGTCAGCTGGGCAGCTGGGCGTACAAGTCACAGCAGGAACCTCCAGCTGTGAGAGGGATCACTGCCTCTTTTCAGAGTTAAAGGTTCCAGGCTGAGACAAACGTGCAACACACACACACACACACACACACACACACACACACACACACACACACACAGTGCCAGTCTGTGGCCCTCAGTGACAGCCTGTTGCTGGGAGCACCCTTCCTCTCTTCCATCCCATGTATCTCATCAGAATTTTTTTTTCCAGAAGTTGGCCGGTTACTCTGTACTTCTGCAGATTACTGTCCTTACGGTGTCTGAGCCCCGCCATTTCCCCCTTTGGCCTCCCTGCGGTCTTTTCTGCTGGGCTTTGTCCAGCATATGGCCAAGGGCGAGGCCACCTGTTTGTGGAGATGCGCATCCTTTAGAGACAGTTTACACAGAAGGGTTGTGTTTTCAAAGCAAACATTCCAAAGAGGACTGGGATGGGCTGCCAGGACATGAGACCCTTCCTAGGGCTCCCGCACTGTGGGCCTTAATGTTTTTGGAACAGTTCTGTGGTGCATAGCATATTCCTGTAAGCAGCCCTTTCCCCCTGTCAAATCATGGTGAGGTCTATCTCTTTTGGAGGGTGTTTCCCTCATCATTCCCATAAAAGGAAGTGTGAAAACCACATGCAAGTGGTACTCTACTGGTGTCAGGTGTTTTGAGGATCAGACGTTCTGTTAGTGTTGGAGGAGGTCCCGGTGTCTTGGTTTCCACTGTGGAAAACACAACCTCACCGCAGCTTCAAGGACGTGTATCGGCAAAGGGGGGTTCTCTGTCAGGTCACACAGGCATGGAGGAGCTCAACAGAGGCCATGCCGCTCTTTTTTTTTTTTTTTAAGAAGCTGGGAGTTTTATTTTATTTTTTATTTTTTAAAAGATTTATTTATTTATTTATACAGTGTTCTGCCTGCATGTTAGTGTGCAGGTCAGTACAAGGCACCAGATCTCAGTATAGGTGGTTGTGAGCCACCATGTGGTTGCTGGGAGTTGAACTCAGGACCTTTGGAAGAGCAGACAGGGCTCTTATCCACTGAGCCATCTCTCCAGCCCTGGCCATGCGCACTTATGTCGGGACTCAGCCCCCTCCGCCACTGCATCCCAGCTCCAGCTGGATCAGGCAATGGTGATCACGGCTGAGTTAGAACCCCTTGACATTGACACATGGGTGAATCGTCTGACACCCGACACAGGATGGTCAAACTCCCTTTCCTACTGTGGGTCTCCCTGCCCTCCCCTCCCCCATTGCGAGGACAAATTGGGGGGAGGGGTGGGGCAGGGACTTGGAGGGCTGTGAGCAGGATGGAATGACCCAGGACTGGCTGAACTTTGCGTGTGTGTGTGTGTGTGTGTGTGTGTGTGTGTGTGTGTGTGTGTGTGTGTGTCATGGAGATTTCCAGGGTGGGCTGGAAATCATTGGCTAGAGGGCTGAACTACTGAGATACTTTATTTATGTGTGTGTGTGTGTGTGTGTGTGTGTGTGTGTGTGTGTGTGTGTGTGTGATTCCAGAAATCCCAGGTGCTTGCTGGGAGAACTGGGAGAAAGGGAGTTGAACCTGTCATTTCCCTAAGGGCTACTCCTTACCTTCACCTTGTGGGATGTGGGGTCCCCAGATCAGACAGAGAAGAGAGGGCCCAGCTGACAAAGGGCGCCAGTTATTTTGCCTCAGCTCAGGCCTTCCCTGTGGGGCCAGACATCGACCTTAGCAGCGGGGGTTTCCTGACGTCCACAGGGAAGGCTTGCTTCATAGCTAAGGAGACCAAGCCCCTTGGCAATGAGCAAAGCGACATCTTGTTAGTGGTAGTGTTCTTTTTATTTATTTATTTATTTATTTACTTATTTGGGTTTTTAGAGACAGGGTCCTGGACTCACTTTGTAGACCAGGCTGGCATCGGACTCACAGAGATCCACCTGCCTCTGCCTGCTAAGTGCTGGGATTAAAGGCGTGCGCCACCACACTTGCCTTTAGTGGTGTTCTTTTATCAGGGGCAGAGCAGATGGCAGTCCTTTGTTCATCCTAGCTTAATGCCTAGCTTAGGAGCCAGAACTGTTTTATGCCTGATGCTAGGTCCTGCTGCAGGGCGTGGCTGGCAAGCTCTGCCCTCTACCTAGGGGCAGGGCTTCCCCTCTCCCAGACACTAGGGACAGGGCTTCCCCTCTCCCAGAGACCTGTCACTATATAAACCAGACATTTTGGTGTCAGGGTCTCTCTCGCCCCCTTCTCTTTCCCACACCTCGTTACCCTCTCCTTCCCTTCCTCCTCCAGCGCCGCTTCTAATAAACTGCATTTATAAATTATAGCTTCATCGCCAATTAACTCATTCTGCTTGTTTAATCAGTCCTAGGTAGGACACATGAAAATCAAATCAAATCAAATCCAGGCAGCACAGCACGGGAGGAGGGAGACAAAGCGAGACCTGCGTTCTGAAATGCTACACGGTGTTGTCGGGGAAAGACGCCCACAGATCTGCCTTTCGCCCCACAGCGCAGGCAGGACTTAGACGCACAGAGCCTTGCCCGCCAACCACACAGTGCAGCACAGGAGGAGGAAGACAGACAGGGACCTGCAGACTGACACGCCACCCGCAGGCGGGCGGTTAGACACCGTTTGCTGCCATGTTACGAAGCATGGACAGAGGATGTCCCCCGGGGGCCTGCCAGCTGCGTGGCCAGCCTGCAGCGGGAGCCACCACCATGTGCAAGTATGTGGTGGTCAGGTGGGAGAGACAAAAAAATGGAGCAGCTTGACGAAGAGAGACGGAACTGGAGACCGTTGCTGTCAATGAGTCATATCACCAGTAGAGAACAGTTGCTAGGAGACCATGTGGAGGTCCAGGGGCTGTGCAGAGCTGGCCCCGCCCCCCACTGGCTGCTGGCCCCCACCTCTTATTGACGGCAGCACTCAGGAGAGTGGAGCCTGCACCTCGCTCAGGCAGCACAGCAGAGCTGGTCCTAGTAGATGGGGCGTGGGTGAGGCAGCCGTAGAGGCTCAGTGTGGAGTGTGGCAGAGCTAGCCCTGCCCCCTCATTGGCTGTAGCACTTTGGGAGGGAGATGCGCTGGCCTTGATGGCGAAGGCAGATGAGCCAGCCCAGAGGGTATGACAGCAAGAGAGCTGGCTTAGCTCCACGCGGGCTGCAGGACTTGAGAGACTGGGCCTTTGATAGGGCAGTACGGTGGGGCTCGCTCTGGAGGCCTGGGTGTAGGCTAACCAGCCCTGACGCCATGAGAGCACGAGAGCTGAACCTGCCTCCAGCCAAGAGCAGTATTGGGTGGCCTAGCTGGAACAGTGCTGGAGAGCTTGCTCTGGTGGTGGGGACAAGGGACAGCCAGTGTACCGACCAGCTCAGCTACCACCCAGGCCCAGACCCAGAGCTCTGAGTTCTCTCACCCCCAAAATATATATCATCTGCTGCTGGGGTACATTGTGTGAAAGTGACAGAGAGCTAAGCACTAGCCGGGTCTTGGTGTTGTTACTTCTATGGTCCACCACGGGTCTTACTTTTGTAAATATTCATCCTCCTTCCCTTGCCTATTGGCAGGAATAAAGAGCTGACAGCCAATAGCTGGGTAGGAAGTGGGGGCAGAACTTCTGGGCAGAGAGAAGGATGCTGGGAGAAGGAAAGATTGGGAGACGGACACGGAGGGAACAGGATGAAATGCCGTGGAGTAGAGAAAGGTAGAGCTATGCGGTGGTCATGGCCAGATAGGTGGAATAAGATTAGAGCACCTGGGAAACCGACCAAGCTAAAATACCTAATCTTAGCCGGGCGTGGTGGCGCACGCCTTTAATCCCAGCACTCGGGAGGCAGAGACAGGTGGATCGCTGTGAGGTCGAGGCCAGCCTGGTCTACAGAGTGAGTCCAGGACAGCCAAGGCTACACAGAGAGACCCTGTCTCGAAAAACCAAACCAAACCAAACCAAACAAAACAAACAAACAAATAAAATACCTAATCTTTAAAATATCAAAAATTCTCGGTCACTATTTATACTGCTCATGGCTCGGAGAAAGCCCAGCTATATTTGGCATACCATTATTACTAGGGAATGTATTAGAAGCTTCAACTCTTCATAAACATAATCATGTAAATAGTAGAGGTTTAAAGAAAAAATTCTAAAAAAAAAAAAAGAAAGAAAGAAAAAATTCTATAATCTGGTGACGAGCCAATGAGATTGTAAAAAATTGTCCACGGGGCTGGAGAGATGGCTCAGAGGTTAAGAGCACTGACAGCTCTTCCAAAGATCCTGAGTTCAATTCCCAGCAACCATATGGTGGCTCACAGCCATCTATAATGTGATCGGATGCCCTCTTCTGGCCTGCAGGGTCATATGCAGGCAGAGCACCGTATACATAATTTTTTAAAAAAAATTGTCCTACTTAGCCGGGCGTGGTGGCGCATGCCTTTAATCCCAGCACTCGGGAGGCAGAGGCAGGCGGATCGCTGTGAGTTCGAGGCCAGCCTGGTCTACAAAGCGAGTCCAGGACAGCCAAGGCTACACAGAGAAACCCTGTCTTAAAAAACAAAATAAATAAATAAATAAATAAATTGTCCTACTTGTTCTTTGTATAATCAAACTCCATTACCTGCTGGAAGTAACACTAAAGGTAATCAAAGAAATGAAATTTGACAGATGGATGTGTTTCATTTTGCAGAGTTTGGAAAATTAAGGTATGTATATCATACAATTGACATTTATTAAGGATTCCAATGGGCTTCTGCCTTGATTTCTGGAAAGACTGACTCTATAATTACACACTTATTAGAAATGATAACTATTTCAGATATTTTTTTTTTCGAGACAGGGCTTCTCTGTGTAGCCTTGACTGTCCTGGACTTGCTTTGTAGACCAGGCTGGCCTCGAACTCACAGAGGTCCACCTGCCTCTACCTCCCAAGATCTGGGATTAAAGGCATGCGCCACCATGCCCAGCTCCTCAAGGATTTCTTTACAGATTAAAACTGATATTCTGTTTATTTAGACAGTGAAATAAAACAGTTTTATGTAATTTTTTATAAAATAAAATATATTACAGGAATGCCATACATATTAGAGGTCAGGGCTGGAGAGATGGCTCAGTGGTTAAGAGCACTGTCTGCTCTTCCAGAGGTCCTGAGCTCTTTTATTTTTTCTTTCTTTCTTTTGGTTTTTCAAGACAGGGTTTCCCTATGTAGTCACGGCTGTCCTGAACTCACTTTGTAGACCAGGCTGGCCTCGAACTCACAGTGATCCACCTGCCTCTGCCTTCCGAGTGCTGGGATTAAAGCCCTGCGCCACCACGCCCAGCTTTGTTTCAGTTTTTAAAAGAAGCAATGGGGCTGAGCCTGCTCTGTTGTTTGGTGGGCCTGTGCTAGTGCTTTCTCTTCTCTGTGACAAAATGCCTGACAAGGAGCAATTTAGGAGAGGAAAAGTTTACCTCAGCAGCAGGAACTGGCGGCAGATAATCACGTGGCATCCACAGAGAGGAGGGAAGGGTGATGAGTGACAGCCCTCAGCTCACTTTCTCCTCCCTACCTCATCTGACACCCCAGTTCATCCAATCCTACATCTTCCATCCTCCAGCCACGCATGCATCTATGTATGCGTGATTCAGCCAACCAATCATCAGTCTGGTCATAGTAAGAGATCCGCCTGCCTCTGCCTCACAAATGCTGGGATTCCAAGTGTGCGCCACCGGCGCCTGGCTTGTACCTGTCACTTTCTCCATGAGAGCCGCCATCTTGGATACATCTGGGACACAATTCAGGCTAAAAGAGTCCAGGCCTCCCTTGTCGTTTGATTCGGAGGTGAATTGTGTCCCAGGCCTCTACAGATGGTACCCCTGAGACTGGAATGGGGCTGGTCTTACTGCTGTCATCAGGAAAGGCTGCAGGTCTATACTTACCATGCCCCGAGCCCTGTTCCAGAGTGGGCTTGGTTTCTGCACAACTTGCTCAACAGGTGAGGACACACACCACTGGCCGCGGTATGGGGAAGGTCCTACTATCAGAGCGATTCTGAGCACTCCCGCAATCCCTGCACCATCCTCTCGAGGCAGTAGAGTATTTCTAGGAGGGTGAAGTGTAAGCCTGGTGGGCTATCTCTGTGTGCTACTTGTGCCCTGTCAAGGCCAAAGACTATGACGTCATCTCGGTGGTGGCTCTGGGCCATGAGCTACTCTGCCTGTTTATTGGGACTGAGATGGGTTTAGGTATGGATGGGGCCAAGCCATAGGCTGCTGTTGTGGACTGGGCAATGTGAACATTGTGCTGACAAGCTCCTTGCAGGTGTGCATCTGGAGCTGGGTTGCTTAGATTCTGAGCCCATTACACTGTACTCTCTGTGCCTCTACTCATCCCACAGGAAGACTTGCCCTTGCTCCTTTTCCAGCCTGGGGCATCAGCATCAAGGCTTCTGCCTGCTCTGGGGCTCTGACTGTCCCTGTCTGCCATCTGGAGCCCAGTGCTGTAAGGTCCTCTATCACCGGTGTACACCCACTTACCATCTACGAGCATGTGGGGCCCCAGAGCTCGGCTAGGCACAGGTGTGGCTCGTGATCTCACAGAGCTGGGAGTCAGGGGAGGTGTGGAGTCTTGTTGTGGGGGTTGAGGGCCCAGTTTAGGGGTGCTCAGAAGACGATCATCACAGCCCCGTAGGATCAGGGGCTTGTGTTCTTGTCTCTCAACCCCCCCCCCACGGTTGCCATGGTCACATAATGAAGTTATAGGCAACGTGTTTATTTGTGTTGAAAGTGGGGCTCTACTGGCCGGAACCGTTTCATTCTTCAGCAGACATGTGGATCAGGCAGCCAGTCTAACGGAGCGGACAGACAGTGTTGGGATGGTGGGCAAGGAAAGAGCAATGGGGAGACGTAGGGGGCACAAAAGGCAGATAGGAGACCGGGCATGGCTGCAGGGAAAGAGCTGGGAGACATGCCCCTCAGAGTGCATCTCTGGCACCCGTCTGGGCTCCTCCAGAGGCCCCTGCATAGCACTGCCTGTCCCCACAGGACCCTAGACCTGTGGCAGATCCAGTGGTGTGGCGCGATGAGCGTTACAGTTAGTGCAAACACGTATGTGATCACATGTGCATGGTGTGTGAGACGTGACCCAGGTGTGGCGGCACAGGCCTAAAATACCAGCACCCAGGAGACGGCAGCAAGAGAAACACAGCAAGGCCCTATCTAGAAACGACAAGGGTGTGAGCGGAATGTATGCACGTGCGAGCAGGTGTGTGTGTGCAAGCACATGCCCGTCTACATGTTTGTGGGCACATGCTTGAGTGTTCAAATGTGCCTGGACAGGTATGTGCAGGAGGGGCGTAACGGGGAATGTCTTTGGACAGGGTGGGGGTCCTGACACCATCCATAGGAGGAGACAAGACAGGGCTCAGCACTGAAGCCCCATACACGTCCCGTGAGGCTCTGCAGGGCAGGCCTGGAGAGTGGCTGTGGGACTGGTGAAGGCCAGGAGAGATGCCACCATTGCTCAGGGATCCCCGCCCCGCCCCTTTTCCCAACATCCACTGCCTGCAGCCCCACCCCTTTTCCCATCATCCTCTGCCTTCCAGAGCCCACCCCTTTCCCCACCATCCACTGCCTGCCCCATTACCGGTCACATCAGGGAAAATGAAGTTATTCTTTGTGAGGTTTTGTGTTCTGGTTAGGCAGATGAGCTTGTCTATTATCTTATGTGGAAGCCTCCAGCTTCTACCTGTGGCCAGAGGAGCACAGCATGGCTCTCAGCACTTGGCGATGGTGAGGTATTAGTCCCCAAGCTGTCCCAAAGCCAGGAAAGCACCACCCTGACCAGGGTTCTGCCCAGGACCCAAGGAAGCAAGGGCTTACCCAGAAGGCTGACCCTGGTGACGGTCTGGCTGCTCGTCTGTCTGAGGGACAGCACCAGGGCGAACTTGGTATAGTCCGTATCTATGACCTGCATGTCTTCTTTGTCTGCCCCAGGCCCTGGCCCTAGGGGACACACAAGTCAGGTTCCCAAGGCAACTGTGGCCCTCCTCCTCCTCCTCCTCCTGTCATTCTCACCTCCGTTGTCCACGGTGAACTTCCCTGGCTTGGTAGTTGGGGTCAGGGTATAGGACCAAGTGTTGCAGCGCTTGCCCCTGTGGGGTGGATGGGCAGAGGCAGGGTTGGGGCAGAAGGCTAAGGGAGCCAGCCAGGCCCACCCTGGTGGACCATAACACGTTCAGCCATTCATTTGGAGGGGACTAAAGCCCCAGAAGGATGCAGAGCACTGGAGCCCTCCCCCGTCCCCCCAGGCTTCATCTCTGGGGTCTGTTCGTTCAGCACCTCTGTGACCTTCCTCGGAACCTGGCCCAGCGCCGTGCGAGGGATTCCTGCTCTCCCCAGCACAGGTCCTCAACTCTACAGGGACTTGCCATGTCAAAAAGAAAGTGTTTTGGCCAGATGCTGCAGCACATGCCTGCGATCCCAGCACTCGGGAGGCAGAGGCAAAGCCAGGTGGATCTCTGTGAGTTCAAGGCCATCCTGGTCTACAAAGCGAGGTCAGGACAGCCAAGGCTGCACAGAGAAACCCTGTTGGGGGGTGGGGTGAGGGGGAGGAGGTTTCTGGGTATCAGTGGTTTGCCTTTTCTGGTTCCCAAGCCAAGGGGCTCCAGAGAGGGCCAAAACCAGGCTTCAAGTTGGAGCTGTCTGCCACTGTTAAGACTGGGAAGACAAAAACTTGCCCAGGAGGTCAGGGTAACAGAACCAAGACAGGGACTGAGAAATGGGTCCCTGACTAAAGCCCGCTGGCCTTCTGCCTCCAACTTAAGCTTCCATAGGTTGGGGGGCGGCGTATTAGCTGGATTGGGCTTTAGCAACCGTTGTTTAGCAGACTGTGCTAAATAAGGCCTCTAGGTGTGGTTCCTCAGCCCACGGTGTGGCTGGGCCATGCCCGGCTCCTGGAACGCAGCCCCGGGTCCCTCCTTGTCTGCTTGGACAGCAGAGACACTTCACTTACCGAGTCATGGAGTTGGTCACCTGAAACTGACTGTTGTTTTTCAGCTGGAACAGTGTGATGAAGGGGTTCAGCAAGGCCCGGTGCTCTCTCTTGTAGGTGTTGCCCGCCAGACCGAGGACAAACCACTCCCCCTGAAACTGCATGGCTGGGGATGGGCACAGCCAGCCCCTTCCCACCCTCTCCCGGGCAGCCCCCGGGGCACCTGGGACCCCTCCTCAGGAGGCAGCTGCAGCCAAGTCTGCAGCAAGGACACTGCAGAACCCCGAATCTGCCTTTAATCCGGCAGGTGGGGGGTGGACTTCCCAAGCCTCTGTTTGTCTCCACAATCAATGCAAATACAGAAAGCACAGGCAGGCACAGGTAGGCCCTTTTCTGCTGGAGTCACGGGCTCATGCGGGGACTCTGGGTTCAAGTCCTGCCATGACTTCCCTGTGCAGTGCCCACAGGCCTGGGCACACCCCTCCCCCCACAAGCCAGGACCCCAGCAGCTGCACCCTGTTTCTTCTCTTTGAAAGCCCTGTACCTGCTTGCTTTCGAAGCTTGTCATCTCAGAAAAGCCTCGAGGCGTGGTTGGAGTCTGACCCTCCAGGATTTGGGGGAGGGTGACTATCAGCCACAGAGCCCACCAAGGGCCCATCCCAGCGGCCACCGGGCTCCAGAGGGGCCAAAGCCTGACTGAGGAGTAAAGCTAGTGGGGAGACTTGCTCAGAAACCTATTTCTTCACTGCCCACCCGGCCAGTGCTCCGCTTTGAGGTGTGTGGCAGAACAGGTGGGTGTGGAAGGAGGGCAGGGCTGACCCTCCTCGGACCCTAAACACCTGCCAGGGTCTCTTGGGTCCCCGCCAAAGAAGAAGAAGAAGCCAACTGGGTTCAGCTGGAGTCATCTTGTGACTCCAAATACCTGTTCTAAGTGACCTCATAAGTGGGACAGAAATCTGCCCACGTCTGTCTTATCTGTCCTTCATGCCAAAGAACCACTTGTTCTGGGCAGGGGGCATGACCATTCTCCACGGCTTCTTCCCCGCGGATCTGGCCTGCTAGCCCCCAGGCAGTCCCGTGGCTGCCATGTGCTAACGCCAGCGTAGGCATAAGCACTGTCTGGTCACTGTCAGACTGCAAGGCTGGTTAGAGGCAGAGGGAGGGGCTCAGGGACATCAGGGCCAGGTAAGAAATGCTTGGGGGTGGGGGAGGGTTATTTCAAAGAGATCTTCTGTGCAGAGGGAGGGGAGGAGCTGGGGGAAGGCCAGTGTAGAAGTGGGGTCCTATAGTTGCAAGGTGCTATAGGAGCAGGCTACTGGGTAGGAGCCCAGCATTAGGGGCTGTGAGGCACAGGTGCCATGCTGTGCTTGGTCACAGGCTGTTGACTCAAGAGAAAAGCTGTGTAAATTACGTGTGGGTGGTTCCTGTTTGACTTTCTGAAAGGAGTTCGGAGCCATCCCAGCCTATTCCCTTTGCCATCTTTTCTGCCCAGAGCTGGGCACCGACAGACCAGGCCTTGCAGGCCCTGGCCAGGCAGGGCCCTTGATGAACCAGGCCTCCTGAAACCTCACAAGGGGGACTTAGCCTCACTCAGGAGATAAGCAGTGGACTGGCTGTGCTCTTTCCTAGGTCTTGGATGCATTTCACTCCCTTTCCCCTTCGAGGCTGTCCTGACCTGGAGGCTGGGCAGCTCCTCCCACTGTCGATGTGATGGGTGGAGCCTCCAACCAGAGCCGAGTAAACAGTCCTGCCATCTTGGGTCTTGTTTAGTGCTCTGAAGCTGGCCTGGGCTTCCTACAAGACCAGGAAGGGAGGAAAGCCGGGAAGGTGATGACATACCCCACACAAAGCTCGGAGAAGCAGACAGCTTGGGGTGGAGACCATCCCACCGTGCTACCCTGGAAGCAAGGCCGGCTGGCCTTCTGCCTGCCTGCTCTCCTCTTTGTCCACCTCAGCTACCTTCATCTTTCCTTCCAACAGGGACGGTCAGAGCAAACCACTTCTATCTCCTCTCTCTGGGATGACTCCTGAGTGTTCCCCTCTGCTTGCTTCCCCCACACCAGGATTCTTTCCCAGGATACTGCCCTGAGTGGCAGGAGGCCCCTAAGAAGGTTGCAAGCCATCCTCATGCGCATAGAGCTTCTGGGTGGACAGGAAGGGGGGGCCCACTACTGCTTGCTTCTGCCTCTTGAGAAAGGGCACAGCCCCTCGTGTCCAGGCAAGGCAGAACCGGCCCCCTGCAGGGCAAGTCCTCTAATCCTGTGTCCTGTGGGGTCAGGATTTTTTTTTTTTTTTGAGACAGGGTTTCTCTGTGTAGCCTTGACTGTCCTGGACTCACTTTGTAGACCAGGCTGGCCTCGAACTCACAGCGATCCGCCTGCCTCTGCCTCCCAAGTGCTGGGATTAAAGGTGTGCGCCACCACCGCCCGACTGGTGTCAGGATTTTTAAAGTTGTTTTCTTCTTAGATATTATAAATTATCTGTTAGAATTCAAAGGTGATATATAAACTATAAGGGACATTTGTGTAAAATGTGTATGTATTGTATGTATGCACATGTGTGTATGTGGGTGTGCAAGCACATAGAGCAAGAAGACACTGGAGGTCCTTTCTGCCTATTTCATCAAGATGGGGTTCCCACTGACCCTGGAACTATGCTGCGAGGCAGTGAGCTCTGTGGTCAACTTTTTTTTTTTTTTTTTTTTTGAGACAGGGTTTCTCTGTGTAGCCTTGGCTGTCCTGGACTCACTTTGTAGACCAGGCTGGCCTCGAACTCACAGCGATCCACCTGCCTCTGCCTCCCATGTGCTGGGATTAAAGGCGTGCGCCACCACGCCCGGCTCTGTGGTCATTTTGTCTTTGCTCCCCCACCTTCAGTGGTGGTGGGGCAGGCGGGGTGTGCTATAGGTGGCACTGGCCAACCCTGTCTCAAAAAAACCAAAACCAAAACACTTACGAAACTGAACTGTGTGTCAGTACTAAAGCTCTGTGTCTCAGACTGGCGCAAAAGCTAATGGCTGCATGGTCCATGCTTAGCCATTCAGACCCACAAGGCAGAGATTCCAGAGGGCCAGTCTTGGCCACACGAGCCCAACCCTTGCCGGAGTAAGACCATCACTTCCTGCTAGGGAACACAAGGAGAAAGGTGCTCCTGAGGCCGGGCGGTGAGGTCAAGGCCAGGCCCCAAGAGAGCAGGTGCTCCCGGGGGCTCTATTTTTGTGGCTAGGATAAGCTGAGATTCCTCCTTCCACGGCTCCGGGTGGCTCACTTCCAACTCCAGTCTATTTTCCTGACCTCCCAAAGTCCTGCTGCCCAGGGACCTCCTCTGGGGCAGCTGTGGCCTCAAGAGCAGCCACCCAGCTTTATTGCTGCAGCTCTCGTTCCTCCAAAACCCTGCCGGCAGACAGCCCGCTCCAGGAACCAGACAGCTGTCCTGCTGATACAGTAGCTCACTTGGGGGTGTCCCGGGGCTGCTAGACAGGAGGAAGTGGTGGCCTGGGGAGCCAAGGCGCTAGACCACCTTTGCCTTCCTGGCAAATGGATGGCTGAGCTCGGACTTTAGGTTCCCAGAAGGAGCAAGCCCGGGTCTATTTTGTGTCCCCCGGGGCCTGGGACACTTGAAAAAAGCGTATGTGAACACCAGATGTCACCAGACCTCAAGCAGGCCTCAATGTCTCGGGTGGGGGCAGCTGTGTTTAGCTAACGCCCAGCTCCCTGAAGCCCTGCCCCAGCCTGCAGAGCCCAGCAAAGCATCCCAGGAAAGGCCCAACTCCTCCTCCCTCACAGGCCTATGCGCAACCCGCTTCCTGCTCCCTGTAGCTGGGAACCTTGATCTGGCTAGGGGGGAAAGCTGTATCAGGAGTTCCGTACATGTTGGGAGCCCCCATGTTCACAGTCTTTCTGTTCTCTGCTCCTGGGGTACAGCTTTCCACTCTTATGTGTTCCAGCTGCTCCCTCAAACCCACCCTGTTAGCTCCCTAGCAAGTGCATTTCGGCCTATAGCTCTTTAGCTTTTAGGGTCAAGGGTCAGGAGGAGCCTAGAGAGCTTATTGGCAGGCCCCTTTCCAGGGAGGCATCTTAGGAAGGACCATGACACACACACCCCTCCATGGGCATGAAGCCAGCTCAGTGGGTTGGGGTCGGGGGCAGGAAGGGGAGCAAGGTGCTGTGGAGTCAGCCTTCATTGCAGAGGGAAACAGACTAGGGAGAGAGCAAGGCCTCGGGGCTTCTAGGCATCAAAGCTATTTCTAACCTGGGACAGAATCCTCAAAATAGCCAGGTGGGCCTAGTCGCCGTCCCACCTCAGGCTAATGGAACACTCCTGTCCAGGCGGATAGAAAAGACCCAGGGCCAATTCTGATGTTTACTGAAAAGCCCCAAGGCAACAGAGTATAAAGGGGGTGCTTCTGAGGACAGGCGTCAGCGCGCTCAGAATTCTCTGGAAGCAGTCTGCTGTCCACAGCTTCTCCACCAGATGGCCTCATCGCTGTACTTCTGCAGTAGACAAGAGCCTTAGTAGGGGCAGGAAGGACCTTGCCCACATCCCTCACCGCCCTGCCCTGCCGACCACTCACCGTTCAGGATGTGGAACTGGTCCGAAGTTTCGCAGAAACCTAGGGACCCGGGCAGTAGTAAGCGAGGGCAGCGTGTCAGCCAGGAGGCCGCCTGGGCTGGGGACACTCACCGTATTTGGGGAAAAAAATGATCTGGTCTTCTGTTAGGTTGGCTCCCCTGACCTGCTGTTCAAACACATCCAGGACAGAATCGCTCACAGGCAATGAGCGGGCTACGGGATAGACAGAGTTGCGGTGGTTTCAACCGGGCAGGGTACCCAGGACCCAGCCGGGTCAGCTGTCTGCCCCTGCCTCATCTAATCCCCACACCAGCCCACGTGTAGACTCCTCCTAGAGCCTACTACGAGAGTATGGGAATAGAAAGGGAGTGGGGAGGGTCTGTGTGTCCATCTGGGAGCACCCGTCAACGGTGGCCTTTCCTGGATGCACGAGGTCACATGTGGGTGCGGGACTAGCACGCACCATATAGTTTCACAGACAGCTTCCTTGCCCGCTCCAGATACAGGATGGCAAAGCTCTGGTAGTCGGTCTCGGCAACAACCACATGCACTGGCCCACGGGCCCCTGGGGCTGAAGCAGACCATAGTAGCAGCACATTAGTCCGCTACCCTCTGCCTCCAGCCCCAATCCTCCTGTGTGATGCCCTGGCCTCACCTTGGAGCAAGAAGCGGCCAGGGACCCCTGTGGCTCCAAAGAGTTGCTTTATCTGCCAACATATGCCATCTCTGGGGAGGGGAAGAAGACTGCAGTTAAGTGGAGGCTCCCAGGCTCTAGAAATTCCAACCCGGGTGGGGTCACATGGGAAATCTAGCCAGGCCACAGAGAAGCCACAGGGAAGCTTTAGAGTCAGGAAGACAGGGTAAGGTAGGTGGTGGGCTGGGGCGAAGGTGGAGGCCACCTTGGGACTCACAGTTTTCGGAAGGTGCTGACAGCCATAGCTGCACCCTGGGGAGCTGTGTGCAATGTGGTGGCCTCAGCCTGGTGTCCCTGCTCCTGAAGAAATCGGCATGCAGAGCCCACAGCCACAAGGCGCCATGTCCCTGCAAACTGGGAGTGCACTGGAAGGGCTCAGGACTTAGGGAATGGGGCACCT
Source organism: Acomys minous (assembly GCF_964271855.1). Classification (NCBI taxonomy): domain Eukaryota; kingdom Metazoa; phylum Chordata; class Mammalia; order Rodentia; family Muridae; genus Acomys; species Acomys minous. The sequence continues at coordinate 63,410,937 of NC_140491.1, read as the reverse complement.
TGGGCTCCTCTCCCTTCCCCCACTCGCTCCCCGCTTTTACCGGCTGAAGATCGAAATTGGCCTTGGCCTGGATACTGCTGATGGGGGACATAGGCCCAGATGGCTTTCGAGCCCTTTGGCCCTGCGAACTGGCTGTCCAGAGCAGGATAAAAAACAACAGAGGCTCAGGGGACAGCATGGCAACTCTATTAGGGACGGTAGGTAACAGGACAGGGAGGTGGAGGGCAGCACTGTCCCAGGTCAGAGTCCACTGCCCAGTCCCACAGGAAGCACAGCCCAGGAAGTCCACATCTGTCTTCCGCTTACTGAATTCCTACCCGCAAGCCGGGGTCCATCCTAGAACCTAGCCTTGACAGGAGCTGGCCATTGCGTCTCAAGTGTAAGGTCCGAGTTCACCCCTGTACCCCTATTTTCACTTGAGGTCAGTGCTCAACCCTTTGCATGCCAGTAACTGGTCTTATCCCCACAGCCAACACGAACGTTCTCATAAAGCCCAGCAGCAGAGAGAGCCTCGAACCCGCCCCGCTGTGCCTGGCTCATTACTGCCTTCCTAAGAGCGCGCGCAGGCGCATAAAGATACCCGGTCAGAGCCCCAGGCGCAGGCGCAGGCGCAGGAGAGGCGGCCATCGATGCCTCGGGGCTCGTGGCGTCGAGCCTGGCTCCTCCGTAAAGACGCGGAGGCGGAGGCTAGAGCGGCGGCGGAAGCGGGGCGCAGCGCAGCGGGCGGAGGCACCGCGGTGAGTCCCGGCTTTGGCCCCGCCGTGCTCACCTGTGTCGTCTTGCCCGGTTCTCCCGTCACTTACCTTGTGCCTCATGGCGCCTAGTCCCGCCGCTAGGACTTCCTTGGTGTCCCCTGACCCCGGCACTAGCCTTCGTTTATTTTCTCGGGCCTGGTCCCGGTCATGGGCTGCGGCCCTGCCTTGTCCTACTTTCACTACCTCCGCGAGCCTTGTCCACTGTCACCAGGTTTTCCCCCTGCAACGTCTACACTTGTACAACCTTTGGTGGCCTTATCTGGCCAGGGATGGCCTTGGCAGGTTGTCACCAGCCTAGTCCACCCGCGCGGGTTCAGTAGGCGAATGAAGGAGCGGCCGCCCAGGCTGTATGTAGCCCCTTCTGTCCGCTGGGACATTCAGAAACCTCACCCCACTTTACCACCCTCCTGACCAGGCTCTCTCCTGAGGCCACTGACCAAGAGTCAGCCCTGTCCTGAAGTCTTGCGGCAGCAAGGTCATGGGCAGGGTGGGGTACGGGGCACTTGGCCCTTACTGCTAGAAGTTGCACTGCCACCCTGAGCAGCCCAGACCTGTTAGCCTGTCTTGGTGTTCATATGGCCCTGGACCCTGGAGGAGGGCGAAGGTGGCAAGCCCCACCCCCCCGAAAGGTATGAAGGTGGGGCCACCTCCCATTCTTCAGGGTGCACCTGGCCTGGTAGTACTTAGATGCTCGCTGTCTGGTCCCGCGAGTCTTTTCTTTGGTGCCCCTGGAGAACGTGAGGTCGTGCAACCTTACTGTCAGGTTGTGTAGGGGCAGTGCTACTGAGACACCCCACCACCACCTCCTGTCCCCCCCGCACATGCTCAGTGCAGTGGAATTCTCCACTTGGCAGTTGGGGCTTGGAGGAGCAGCCAGCACTGCCATGTGTGGGGCTCCAGACGCTCAGTTTCTCCCTGGGGTCGGGAGGTAAAGAGACCTGGGCTCAGAGCAGCCCCTGGTGGGTTTCAGGACCGTCCGGGCAGAATGTCACGATGGATGAGGGGGGCATGCCCCTGCTCCCCGACAGCCTTGTCTACCAGATCTTCCTGAGCCTGGGCCCGGCAGATGTGCTTGCCGCTGGCCTGGTATGCCGGCAGTGGCAGGCTGTATCCAGGGACGAGTTCTTATGGAGGGAGCAATTCTACCGCTACTACCAGGTGGCTCGAGATGTGCCCCGCCACCCAGGTCAGTGCCCACACCCCCCCCCCCCGAAGCCTACTGCCCTCTGGGTAGGAGCTCACAGCCCAAGGACCTCAGACATGGGCCACACTGGGAAGAGGGAGTCGCTGTGAGCAAAAAGGCACACCCTGTAGTTGAGACCTATGGGACAGGCCCCGGTGGCCACACTGTCAGCTCTTGGTCTGTACTAGTGAGGGAGGCTTGCGTGCAGGAGTGACACTATATTGCCCACAGCGGCCACATCCTGGTACGAGGAGTTCCGACGACTCTATGACATGGTACCCTGTGTGGAGGTGCAGACACTGAAGGAGCACACGGACCAGGTCCTGCACCTCAGCTTCTCCCACTCGGGGTACCAGTTTGCCTCCTGCTCCAAGGACTGCACAGTGAAGGTGAGGGTGCCTCTCCCACGTGGCAGAACTCAGTGGGAAGAGAAGCCAATGGTGAGAAAAACAGAGAGGGCCTTAAAAAGGGGCCGGAGGTCTGATCTGGACCGCGTAAGACCAACGCTCAGAGCAGCGCTGCCCTCTCGCCCCTCCAGCCCTCTGTGTTGGTAGGGTGTGGTAAGAGCGGGTGGTAAAGGCCTAGGATGAAATTCTTGACCCGTGAGGACCAAGGAGAGAGGAGCAGGACTCCCTGTGTTGCCCGGGTAACCTGGCCAGGTAATTACCCAGCAGCCTCTCTGGTGCAGATCTGGAACAATGACCTGACCATCTCGCTGCTGCACAGTGCAGATATGAGGCCATACAACTGGAGCTACACCCAGTTCTCCCAGTTCAACCAAGATGACTCACTGCTGCTGGCCTCAGGGGTGTTCCTGGGGCCACATAACTCCTCCTCAGGCGAGATAGCTGTCATCAGCCTAGGTGAGTGTGGCCACTGGGTCGGCTGCTGTCCCCTTGCGCTCTGTCGGCAGCCTGTCCAGCTGTGCCCTTCCCTCCCCCCGCCCCCCCAGACTCTTTCGTCCTGCTGTCCCGTGTGCGAAACAAGCCCTACGATGTGTTTGGCTGCTGGCTCACGGAAACCAGCCTCATTTCGGGGAACCTGCACCGCATTGGAGATATCACCTCCTGCTCAGTGCTGTGGCTCAACAATGCCTTCCAGGTTCAGACCTGGGGGGGGGAAGGGGGGGGACAGGGACAGGCTGGGCAGACAGGTGGGGCAGGGCAGGGAGCTCCAGAGGAGGGTGTGGGCCGGTGCAGGGCCCAGGGTAGGCTGGTTCCCAGGCCCGGCCCCCTGGCCAGCACCCACCTGTTCCGAGCCTTGGCTTGTGTCCCCCACAGGACGTGGAGTCAGAGAATGTCAACGTGGTAAAGCGGCTCTTTAAGATCCAAAACCTCAATGCCAGCACCATCCGTACAGTGATGGTGGCTGACTGCAGCCGCTTTGATAGCCCGGACCTCCTGCTAGATGCTGGCGACCAGGCTGGGCTCCCTGGCCGAGTCTTTGACCTAGGTGGGGACAGTGAAGAAGAGGCCACTGACCCGGGTTTGCACACCTCTGGTTCTGGCCACGTCAAGGAAGGTTTACGGCGTATGTTGGATAGCGTGTTGGAAGGACATGCCCAGCTGTCAGATTGTGCACTGGAGACCAAAGTGGCTGAGCTGTTGGCCCAGGGCCGCACCAAACCCCCAGAGTGCAGTGACGCAGACGCCAGGAACAAGTACCTCATCTTCACCACTGGCTGCCTCACATATTCACCACATCAGATCGGTAATGGTGGGCAGGGCAGGGCAGGGCCTAGGAGGGTCAGCAACCACTGTGGGACTCCCCAGACCAGCAAGTCCATAGGCAAGGCTTGGGATACCGCTCTGGCCCTGGCACACTTGATCTTGTTGTGTAAGAGTGCTGAAAACCCAGGCGGGGGATTGGTCGGCAAGTGGCCAGGTGGGCGACTGCGCTTGAGTCTGTGTAGAGAGTGGTTGTGGAGCCAAGGCAGTGTTCTTGGATTGGAGTGCCTGGTGGTGATGTCCTTGCAGGCTCTGGATGACCCCTCACCCTGGTCTCCATGCAGGCATCAAGCAGATCCTGCCACACCAGATGACTACAGCAGGGCCCGTGCTGGGCGAGGGCCGGGGCTCTGATGCCTTCTTTGATGCACTGGACCATGTCATTGACGTGCATGGGCACATCATTGGCATGGGCCTGTCTCCTGATAACAGGTGGGCCTGGTGTGCCAGGTGGGGCACCATAGGTGGCCCTGCATCTAATAGCATGCTTGTACCTAATGTGTGTCCCTGGCTCAGGTACCTGTATGTGAATAGCCGTGCATGGCCCCCTGGCTCAGTTGTAGCCGACCCCATGCAGCCACCACCCATTGCAGAGGAGATTGACCTGCTGGTGTTCGATCTCAAGACCATGCGGGAGGTGAAGCGGGCTCTGCGAGCGCACCGTGCCTACACGCCCAATGACGAGTGCTTCTTCATCTTCTTGGATGTCAGCAGGGATTTTGTGGCCAGGTGTGGGCTCAGGCGGGCCCCAGGGCTGGGGTTCGGGCTTCAGCAGGTGGGTGTGGGCTCATCCGTATGCTATCCCACAGTGGGGCTGAAGATCGGCACGGCTACATCTGGGACCGCCACTACAACATCTGCCTAGCCAAGCTGCGGCACGAGGACGTGGTCAACTCGGTGGCCTTTAGCCCCCAGGAGCAGGAGCTCCTGTTGACAGCCAGCGACGATGCCACTATCAAAGCCTGGCGCTCACCGCGCATTGTTCGCGTCCTCCAGGCCCCCCGGCCCCGCCCCCGGCCCCGCCCCCGGCCCCGCCCCTTCTTCTCTTGGTTTGCCAGCCATAGGCGCTGAAGGCTTCAGTGATTTGAGCCATTGGGACCCACCGGGAAAAATGATGCCCTGTGGTTCTTTACTGCACTGGGACAGAGTAGCTCATAGCAGTAATGCCTTAGGAGGGGTAGCCTGACCCCAACACACACACAGACACACACACACACTGCTCACTCAGCCATCAGGCTTAGCACTAGGGTAGCCCTTGTTGGCAGCGCTAGAGATCCCATGTCAGCCTCTTGGCCAGCTTGGGGTACACAGGACACTGGAGGCCCTGTTCTTCACCTACCCTCTTCCCCTGGGTTGGCAGCTCGCACAGCTCCAAGCTGGCCTTTGCCTGGGTACCTTTCACACTCAGCAAAGCTCCACAGCCTTGAGTGTGCCCCGGGTGGCAGGCCAGAGGCTCTGGTAACTCAGTTTGTGCTACTGATTGGATGGCCTGCAGTGGTCCATGGGTGCTGCATGCTGCACTCATTACCTGTTTGGCCTGAATAAACAGTTGGCAACAGTACATGCCATCTAGTCTGTTTCTAGGGAGGGGCCACAGGCCTTGCTGGCCGCCGTCATCCTGGTGATGTCTGCCTCATGGGGCCTCCAGGAGGCTGAAGAGCGAGTGCTGCCGCAGGTGTGTGTCTGTTTGACTTGAGATGCCTGTTCGAGGCTGTGATTGAGTGCTGATAGATACCAGAAAATGGACAGAGCCCAGCCTAGTACAGAGTCTGAAGGAGGGTGGACCTTAACACAGTCACACCATCCTCAGGAGAATCCCCAGAGCAGGGTACACTGGCCCAGGCCTGCAATCCTCGCTCCTCAGGGCACTGAGGCAGGCGGATAGGGAGTGGCCTGCTGAACACTGATAGAGAACAAGGTCAAGGTTGACCTAGGGAACTTGGTTAGCCCCTGGCTCGGAAAAGTAAGAGAAAGGTGGGGATTGTGGTTAGTGCTAATAGTGTTTACCTGTCATGCCTTGAGTTCCACTCCCAGTGCCACCATAACACAGTGCGAGGCCCCAGGGTACAGAAGGGCAGCTCTAGACATCCTGGAATCACTGTTCCTGGTCTGATGGTGGCAGTTGGGAGGATTGGGGGCTTTGGCAGGGCCAGGCTCCAGAGTGACTAGATCCAGATCACACTGGGTGAGCAGTCTGCTACACCGGCATCTCAGTTAAAAGCTGCCCTCCTGCCAAGAGAGAGCAGCTTATCCAGGGGACTGAGTGAACAGGTCACGTGGCCTCCCGGGTCTCAGCAAGTGAGCAGGGATTACCGCCCATCCTCCTGGTGGGAACCATGCAGGGGATGGGACAAGACACCAGGCGCAGATGGCACCGGGGAAGCTGGGCCTGTGCTGTGCCCTGTTGCTGAGGTTGGAGGGTAGGATGCAGTGTGTGTCCATCAGCATGAGTCGCAGTGCCAAAGGGAACCTCGGAGGAAAGTGAGGAAGTCTGGGCACCCAGCCATGGCAGAAGCAGCAATGCTGACCATTCTACGCCAGATGGGCCTGAAGCTAGCAATTCAGAGCCCAGAAAAGCTGCTCTTGCCCTAGAGAGCAGCCCAAGTCCCAGGACAAACAGACTTCCCCGGAAGGACTTTGGATTAGTCTAATTTAAAATAGATGAGTAGCATCCGCAAAACAGAAACAACACACTACATAACAAAACCAGGCAGAAACTGGTGTGTGGGAATTTAAAATTGAACGGAAAAACAGTAACAACTGCAAGTTCAACCATTTAACTGTTGGGCTTGATTTGTCAAGGAAACGGAGCGCCACGGAAGGTGGGAAGGATAGAGAGGTGACAGGCAAGACGGCTCGGTAAATAAGGGAGCCTGTTACCTAGCCTAGCTGACCTTGCTCCTCAGGACCCACATGCTGGAAAGAGAGAACCTCCATATGCCTGCCATAGTGTGTGTGCCCCCATATGTGCAAAATATAATACAAACTTTGAGTTACTCATACCCCACGTCTAGCAGCTGTGGTGACTTAGTGTTTAACCTGGCATGTTGCATGCAGCCCTGTTCAAAGCAACCCTGCAAGGGCACGTGGGGAGACAGGCAGGTGCATGGGGCTCCAGCTCCACAGCTGAGGCTGCAGTGACTGAGGCCCTGGAGACGTGCAGGGCAGAAGCTGGCAGCGCTCACAGAGGACACCAACCCTTGGCATCCAGGGCCTGACTCAATGCAGCCGGAGTCTGGAGTGAGCACCAGGCCCCGAAGAGTAGCCCTGAGCACTGCCATCCAGTGAGCTGCATGGACGCGACGCACCCCCACTGTGCTGTCTCTTTTGGGCACCCTGATGATGGTGGGAGACTTTGCACCCCTCTATCCTCTAGGGCAGCTAGGTGACTAGAACCCCCAAACATCTGGGTAAATGGCCAAACGAACCTGAGGAGGAAGCTCAGAAAAGAAAAAACATCTGCTGGTGGGGTTCAAGTACAGGTGTCTTAGAGCTCACCGTGGGAGTTCTACATTTGAATTAAAGTTTAAGGTTTATTTATTACATAGTGTTTTTGCTTGCACTCCAGAAGAGGGCACTAGATCTCATTATAGATGGTTGTGAGCCACCATGTGGTTGCTGGGAATTGAACTCAAAACCTCTAGAACAGCTGTCAGTGCTTTTTAACTTCTGAGCCATCACTCCAGCCCCTAAAGTGTATTTTTTTTTCCTTCAGTTTTTCCAGACAGGGTTTCTCTGTGTTATCTTGGCAGTTCTAGGCTCGCTTTGTAGACCAGGCTAACCTTGAACTCACAGCGATCTGCCTGCCTCTGCCTTCCAAGTGCTGGGATTAAAGGCGTGCGCCACCACACCCGGCTTAAAATGTATTTCTTAAAAATCATCTTTAGAGGCAGGGTGTGGTATATATATATAATTAAAATTATAGTAAACTAATGCAAAACACTAAAATGTTCAAGTAATCACTCCAGTATAGGTAGAAAAAATAGAGAACCAGTAGAATACAAAATCCAAGTATATCAAAAGTCATATAAAAAAAAAGAATGTTTGTTCTGTAACAGGGAATCATTAAGTAGCCCAGGCTAGCCTCACGCTAGATCCTGCAGAGGCCTCCTGAGATGGGAAGCCACACACAGCTCACAATGACTTCTGAATAAAAACGGATCCAACTCCGCTGCAAGGCCTGGCAGCAAGCCTGCGGGCCTTCCTGAAGTCTGCCGGCACAGGTAGGCGAGGGGATGGTCAGGTGCCACCCCAGAGCGCAGGTCAGAGCTACCCCCTTAGTGCCAGCATCGAAGTTAGTGTATGGAAGAAGTGGCGCTGGCAGGAACAGTGCTCTGGAGCGGGCAGCATTAGCAAGAGCCTCCGATGGAGCAAACACAGCGCAGCCCATGCTGTGAGGGAGCCTAGTGACAGCCAGCACGGAGACAGCACTGCTGCCGCATGGGACACCCTGGGAGTCTCCAGCCTAGTGACAGCCAGCACCGAGACAGCACTGCTGCCGCATGGGACACCCTGGGAGTCTCCAGCCTAGTGACAGCCAGCACGGAGACAGCACTGCTGCCGCATGGGACACCCTGGGAGTCTCCAGCCTAGTGACAGCCGGCACCGAAACAGCACTGCTGCCGCATGGGACACCCTGGGAGTCTCCAGCCTAGTGACAGCCAGCACGGAGACAGCACTGCTGCCGCATGGGACACCCTGGGAGTCTCCAGCCTAGTGACAGCCAGCACAGAGACAGCACTGCTGCTGCATGGGACACCCTGGGAGTCTCCAGCCTAGTGACAGCCAGCACCGAGACAGCACTGCTGCTGCATGGGACACCCTGGGAGTCTCCAGCCTAGTGACAGCCAGCACGGAGACAGCACTGCTGCTGCATGGGACACCCTGGGAGTCTCCAGCCTAGTGACAGCCGGCACCGAGACAGCACTGCTGCCGCATGGGACACCCTGGGAGTCTCCAGCCTAGTGACAGCCAGCACGGAGACAGCACTGCTGCTGCATGGGACACTCTGGAGGGCAACAGGGTTGTCCTCGCCTTTCTTGGCTCCTCGTGACTTTAAGCAATCTTGGTGTGTGGCAGCAACACTCCTGCTTTCTATCCTCACACAGCTGCCTTTTCCCTATAGCCTGTCACATTTGCTACGTGTGTCTATGTCAAAAGCTTTAAAACAAAACAAAAACAACCACAAAGACATGGGGCCACGGGTGGATTAGGAACTACTTTGATGACTTTAATTTGATTACTATTCTAAGGACCCTGTTTTCCACACTGATGCCTAGTTCTCTGCAGGTAGTGTGGGCTGACTCTGACCATGAACTAACTGCAGCAGACAGGTCTGTGTGGACCATTTTACCCACTCCCAGGAAAATCTATCAAGTCAGACCACAGCCTGCGCCACCAAGCCAGTATCAGCACTTCCAAGCTTTTTATTGAAGACCCAGTAGCCATAGGTCTTAGTCCACCCCACTGTTTTAACAAAACACCACAGCCTGGTTGGCTCATGAGCAAGTTTCTCACAGTACGAGAGTCTGCAGGTCTAAGGTGCTGTAGGCACGGTGCCTGGTGAGGGCTGTTCTGGGGTAGGAAAAGGCTATCTTCTGACAGATCTCACGTGGGGGTGGGGGCGGCAGGTGCACTTTCCCAGGCCCACAAGTTGTATCTCATGATCCAGTCAAACACTGTCTCATTGGAGACGTTTCAACACACGACTCTGAGTGGTGGCGGTGCTGCAGGCGGCAGCCTCAGCAGGTCTCTTGGCTGCAGTTCTAAGCACCACACAGCCCTACAGTTTTGGCAGCTCCACTTCCAAGATTCTCCTAGGTACTGTCCCAATGGTCAATCTGCAGTGGTTTTGACTCTGAACGGTCCAGAGCTCCCTACTGTCTGCAACATCAAATAACAACCAGCTGGGGTCACTATGGCTCAACTGCTGCATGCTGCAAAATCAACACCAGCCTAGGACTGTCTCCTGTACCCTCCTCGCCAGTCTTCCCAGGCACCCATGGATGGAATCCAGACCTTTTCTAGCCCATTCCTTTAATCCTCCCAGCTCCATCCATTACCCAGTTCCAAAGCTACTTCCATGCATACACCAAACACACATTAAACGCATCTTTAAAAGGCATCTGTGGCTAGCCAGAGCTACATAGTGAGACTGTCTAAAAAACAAAAAACAAACAGCCTGGCTGGCTTGGTGTTGCACACCTCTAATTCCAGCACTCAAGAGGCTGAGGCAGGCAGATCTCTGTGAGTTCAAGGCCAGTCTGGTCTACCTGGTGAGTCCTAGAACAGCCAGAACTACAAAGAGAAACCCTGTCTCAAAAACAAAACCAAAGCCAGGCGTGGTGGTGCACGCCTATAATCCCAGCACTTGGGAGGCAGAGGCAGGTGGATCGCTGTGAGTTCGAGGCCAGCCTGGCCTACAAAGCGGGTCCAGGACAGCCAAGGCTACACAGAGAAACCCTGTCTCAAAAAACAAAACAAAAAAAAAAAAAAAACAAAGCAAAACAACAACAACAAAACAAAAAAAGCCAACCAAAAACAAACAAAAAAACCCCAACAACAACCCACCAGTTTCAACCTGAATTACTTAATTCCACTTTTTAAAAAAAGATTATTGGGCCGGGCGTGGTGGCGCACGCCTTTAATCCCAGCACTCGGGAGGCAGAGGCAGGCGGATCACTGTGAGTTCGAGGCCAGCTTGGTCTACAAAGTGAGTACAGGACAGCCAAGGCTACACAGAGAGACTCTGTCTCGAAAAACCAAAAATAAATAAATAAATAAAAATAAAAAATAAAAAAAGATTATTTATTTATTATTTATACAGTATTCTGCCTGTATATGCCTATACATCAGAAGAGGGCACCAGATCTCTTTACAGATGGCTGTGAGCCACCATGTGGTTGCTGGGAATTGAACTCAAAATCTCTGGAAGAGCAGACAGTGCTCCTTAACCTCTGAGCCATCTCTCCAGCACCTAATTCTACTTTTCAAACACATATTTCTAAAAAAATAAAAGAATACATAAACTGCTAAACACAGGAACCCACTGTTAGAAAACAAAACTTTAAAATCATTATTTAATAGATCAGATCTCACCTTTGAATTTTCCCCCCCCTTTTTTTGTTTCATTGTATTTTTTATTTTATTACAAAAGTTTACTACAATGTACAACAGGCTCCAGGATAACACTTCATTCTAGCTGCAGATGGCAAAGATTCTATGGCAGGGACTCCGGATGTTTACATAGGAATGGAAAAGCATCACCATCACCTCAGGCACAGCCTAGTCTATGCCAAATTTCTTAATTCCACCTGTGGCCAGGGAGCCCTTCCCGGCCGGCGCCTTGGCTTTTTGTTCCTCTTTGTTCCTGCTTGAAAGCCTCACCTCCCTCACCCATCACCTTGGTCTCCTTCTTGGGCTGTTTCAGGGGCTTCCACATTTTGCCACCTTCTAGGCCCAACATGGCACCTACAGCCCCTTCACCAGACCCTGATCCTAAGCCCCTCCCCGCTTTTGTTTTTGGGGGGTGTTTTTTTGTTTTGTTTTTGTTTTTTTTAAGGCAGGGTTTTTGTGTGTAGCCCTGGCTGTCCTCAAATTCAGAAACCCACCTGCCCCACTGGGGATGGTGGTGTGCGCCACCACCAGCTTTAAAGTTTTCCACATGAAAAAAGTTCAAACAGAACCTAGGATCAGTGTTAGAAAAGATCAGAAACTCTCAGGAGCACAAGTCAGTCCAGAGCCCGCGTGCTGGAGGCCCAGAAGCATCCCGCTGCACAGTGGGACAAAATGGCTCGGGGAGAACCACATAACCCAACCGTCCCCAGGAGAGAGCTAGCCTAGACCTGTTCCTAAGAACTCACAGCACAAAACTGTGAGAAACAGGATGGGCTCTCCCGCAGCCAGTCACAGGGCAGTCAGAGTGAAGCCAGCTGTCCGCCATGCTGCCACCCTAGGCCATTCCTTTAAAACCAACACGTAACAGCGTGAAGAAGCAGACACAGCAGGAACAGAGCAGTGCACAAGGACCGTGGGGCGGGGCGCGTCTACAGGGCAATGCCTCCCTCTCCATCACAGCTTGCTCAGAGCTGGGCATGGATGGCTCCCCACGGTGCTCTCCCATCCGACATTCCTTCTAACCTAGTACCCAGGCCATGGTGTCTCCACGCCAACTTCGGTCTGGAGCAGGCCAGGGGCCAGGCCAAGGGTCATCCCTTCATCTCACCCAGGCAGACCCACAGTGGAGTGCTCACCGGGCTTGGAGAACCTAAGAACAGAGCCAGGCAGTGTGAGTAAGGCAGGAGGCCCAGAGGGCCATCACCACCTAGACTGGACATAACAGGCAAGCAGGAGCCGCATGAACACCACTCACCACAGACATGTCAACAGTTTAATCGCTTCTCCTCAGTCCAGGCCTCGAGGCAGGGCTGTGCAGCCCAGGCAGGCCCTTCTCCAGTGAGTGCCTGTGTCTCAGTGCTCGTCTCCCGGGTTACGCTGCAGGTAGACCCCTTCTCCTGTGCAGCCCTACCTCCTTTCCACAAGCCAGAGTGGGTAAGGCCACTCACACTCTTGCTGCTGGTGCAGCTCTGAAGCTCTCAAGAAAGAGAGGCCCTTTCTGAGTACCCCACCCAAGGGCCTCCCCTTTCCCCAGACAGAAAAACAGCAAGAGCTTTTCTACTGGAAAGCTGAGGAGATTGCAGCTGGTCTCCCCAAGGCCCTGAGCTGAATGGCCCCTCTCTCAGTCTGCCAGTTGAGGGCTACCGGGAGGTTCCCTCCTGCCTTTCTGTGTGATGCGGACTGGCACGAGGCTGAGGCCCTCCCCAGCCAGCATCTGTACCAAGCTGTACAGCATCTGTACCAGAGGGCCATCACCACCTAGACTGGTCTACCTTTGTGTGGCAGGGCCCTGGCCCAGTGTGGCAGCTCCTCACTGAGCTGCTATCCTAGCTGGGTGGCTAGAGTCCTGTTAGGTCCACAATAGCCTTGATGAAGATAGCATCATCCCGCACATAGGAATTCTTGGCCTCCATCTTGGACACAGGGCAGAAGAGGGGGCACCCGCTGGCGATGTTCATGTCACTGACAGGCCTCTGGAAGGAGGATGAGGTTACATCAGGTCTGAATGCGTCGATCACGTGCTCCCGGTTGTTCTGGTCCAGCAGCATCAGCGTCACCTGAGAGAAGTCAGTCCAGAGAGGGAGCAGTGTGCCCATGAGTCACCTGAAAACCACACATCAACCCCATCCTGCCTCTCCCACAGCAGTATGCCTAGGCACACAGTTTTTCGGCTTCTCATCCGGAACAACTGTCCATGCAGGCTCTGCACGCCCAGTGTCTGCTGGGAGTTCAGGCTAAAGCTTATACTAGACACTGTCCTGTGTGCATCTCTCCAGCGCTCAGCTACAGACTTTTCTTGCTGAGACCCTGAAGTTTGCCCTGGAAGAAAAGTACTTCACAAGAATGGAGGTCCGGCTGCTGACCACCCACTGGCAAGGGCCTCTGGGCCTGCTGGTCCTCTTCACCTGGCCTGCCTCCCCTGGGGAGAGAGCCGGGCCCTAAGCGGTGAAGGGAAGAGACCATGCTCATATAGTCTGTTCTCTGGGGTTTCAATTCCTTCATTAAGGATGATCCTGGGGGCTCTGTGACTGTGGCCATCCCTGAAGCATACTTCCCCCAGAGACTTCCAAACATGTGTGTGCCATGAAGCCAGTAACACGTCACAAGCAGCACTGAGAAATCACTGGAGCACCACAGCCCAATCTGCCTGGATACATACAGTGTCTTGGACAACCTGGCCACTCGGAAGCTGTACCCAAACTCATTCACAGATTCACCTAGAATCCTGGGGCTGCCTCATACCTTCTGATTAAAAGGCCATCGCAAGAGAGCATCGTTGGGGCCTTTCATGACCACGAAGAACAGAGACAGATGAGTTCCCCGCCCAGTGCCATCGCCGTTCAAGTAGACGCGCAGACACATCTTGTAGCCGTATCTGCTTGTGTAGAAGGCTGGAGGTAGAAGGGCCAGTGAGGACGGGGTGGACGTGCTCTCCAAGGGCAGCCCACCCACAGAGAGAGGAAAACATAAACAACCATTCAGCCTTTGGCAAACATCAAGAAAAGGTTTTCCTCTCAAACGAAACCCTCCTCCACCCAGAGAGCCTGGCCATGCAGTTGAGGCTGGCCCGCGACGCCAAGTCCTCCTGCCTGACTTCTCCAAGTCATCATGTGCGTGCTCATGTGCAATACTATGGGGTCACACATGCCGCAGCGTGTATGTGGATGTGCAGTACTACGGGGTCACACAGGCCGCATCGTGTATGTGGATGTGGAAGCCAAGACAGCTTGTAGAGCCACTTGTCTCCTTCCAATGTTTTGTTCTGCTTTTTGAGACATGGTCTCTCTAGGTTGTTCTGGAACTCTCTCTATAATCCAGGCTGGCCTCAAACTCATAGACACCTGGTTCCCTCTGCCTCCTGAGTGCTGGGATTAGAGGCATGTGCCACCATAGCCTGCTCTCCTACCAATTCTATTTTATTATTATTATTATTTTTTTTTTTTTTTTTTGGTTTTTCGAGACAGGGTCTCTCTGTGTTAGCCTGGGCTGTCCTGGACTCACTTTGTAGACCAGGCTGGCCTCGAACTCACAGTGATCCGCCCGCCTCTGCCTCCCGAGTGCTGGGATGAAAGGCGCGTGTCACCACGCCCGGCCTCTCCTACCAATTTTAATGTGGGTTCCAGAGATCACTCCTACAAACCCAGTGAGCCATCTTGCTGCATTCCCTCCCTTTAAAGTAATAACTAACAATGATAATTTTAATAACCCCAGGCTGACAGTGTATACAAGGATGGTGGCAAAACCCTGGTAGCTGGGGCCCCCAGCAAAGCTATGAAGGGACACCAGGCCACAGGAACCCCAGGTCTGCCAACCTCAGCAGAGGCATCCAAGGAGCAGAAACTCAGACCAGCAGTGAACACCCCTCAGGCCCACAGCAGCAGTTCTCAACCTGTGGGTCGTAACCCCGTATGACTCATGACAGTAGCAAAATGACAGCCATCAAGTAGTAACAGGATAATTCCATAGCTGGGCGTAAGCACACCATGAGGAACTGTATTTAAGGGTCTCAGCACTAGGAGACTGAGAAGCACTGCTTTATAGGTAACACATGACAGTCAGAACATGGTTATGGCTACATAAGACACAAGCTTCCCAACGTGAGTTCTAGTTCAGCCTGGACTACAGAATGAATCTGAGGCCACCTCGCCTGCACTGGCAGATCTATACAGTAAGACCCAAGATAGCATCTGTGCAGCCCACAGTGTGACAGATGACAACTAAATTAGGAAGTAAGCCACTGAGCAGGAAGGAGAGACTAATACAGGGTAAAGACAAAGGCCTGGGCCATCACTGTCTGGGGCAGCCACCATGGCATGTGGCATAAGGGAAGCAAATGGGCCCTACAATAACACAGCTGCCCCTTTAGCTCCAGCAGTACCTTTCAGAGGAGCTCAAGAGCGCCCCTCAAGAAACCCTGTAGTTAGAGATGAGGAGGAGCACCCTCACAGGCCCCTGCGCAGCAAATACCAAAGCTCAGCCCAGCTGGGTGGGAGTTGAACAAGCTTGAAGCCATAGCTCTGCTTGCAAAGGTCTGTCCTGCACTATCCACTCCAAGCCACCATGCTCACCTGCAGGTGGCAGGGCCATGCTCTGCATAGCCAACTCGGCGCCCAACAGCCCCTCCTGCCCATGAACCTCCTCCTGAGGAGGGCGTGTTGCCCAGTGTGCCAGTTGAACATGTGCCCTGGCCTAGGCAGGGAGCATTCCCTAAGGGGTCTGAAGCACATGACAGGCCCACAGATGGCACCTGGGGAGAAGATAGCAGGCGTACGGCCAGCTACGGCTTCCTGGCGCTTCCTGGCGAAGTCTGAGATCTTCCAGATGAAGACGCCATCATAGGTGGAAGCCTCCAACTCTGAGAGCTTCTGCTCCAGGTCAGCCATGGCCAGGTCCTTGAGGCCAATGCTCCTCTCCAGCTGCTGCACCTGCAGAGCAGAGACAAGGAACTCTACAGCCATGTGCTATGGGCCCTGAGCCCCCACCTCCCCACTGCTGGCCTCTGGAGCCTTTTCTATCGCCAGGAGCCACATGCTAATGTTAGGCACATGCTCCAAGTGCACATGGAAGGCTCCGTAGCCCCAGCCTACTGCATGGCCGATGCTGTACTTGCCTAGGTCAGCTGCGAGCCCATCTAGCCTCTGGCTCAGTCTCTCAGAACACGGGACTCAGAAAGCAGAAGGCTGACGCCCAAGCCACGGCATGTAGAAGGGGTTCCGTACTATCTGGCTCCAAGGCCAGGACTCACTATTCCAGCCAGGTACAAACCTTGTTACTCAGGGCCTCAATCTTGTCCTGGTCGAGCCGGTGCTGCCGGCTACAAGCCTCTGCAGTCACTGCTACCCTCTCCACCTCCCGGTTGAGGACGCAGACGATGTTCTCGAAGGTGGCTGTCTTTTGTTCCAAAGTCTGGCACCGCTGCTGCAGCTCTGGCCCCGCTTGGTTCTGGGTTCCCTGTGAGGCTTTGGACTCCAGGAAAGAACTCAGCAGTAGGGCCAAGTGTTCCCGCAGGCGCTGCACCTCATGATCCTGCAGGTTCTCAGGCTCCACCTGTGGTACAGGACGGGCAGCTCTTGGCATGTTTACACAGACCCAGCGTGGGCAGTGCAGCACCAGGGGCCACACTGTATTGAAGGTCAGAGGTCCATTAGGCCATGTGGTTAGTATCTCAAGATGTGAGCTCTCAGCCACTGCTCCAGCACCATGCCTGCCTACTTGCCTGTTCCTGCCCTATGCCTGCCTGCCTGCTCCTGCCCCATGCCTGCCTGCCTGCTCCTGCCCCATGCCTGCCTGCCTGCTCCTGCCCCATGCCTGCCTGCCTGCTCCTGCCCCATGCCTGCCTGCCTGCTCCTGCCCCATGCCTGCCTGCCTGCCTGCTCCTGCCCCATGCCTGCCTGCCTGCTCCTGCCCCATGCCTGCCTGCCTGCTCCTGCCCCATGCCTACCTGCCTGCTCCTGCCCCATGCCTGCCTGCCTGTTCCTGCCCCATGCCTGCCTGCCTGCTCCTGCCCCATGCCTGCCTGCCTGCTCCTGCCCCATGCCTGCCTGCCTGCTCCTGCCCCATGCCTGCCTGCCTGCTCCTGCCCCATGCCTGCCTGCCTGCTCCTGCCCCATGCCTGCCTGCCTGCTCCTGCCCCATGCCTGCCTGCCTGCTCCTGCCCCATGCCTGCCTGCCTGCTCCTGCCCCATGCCTGCCTGCCTGCTCCTGCCCCATGCCTGCCTGCCTGCTCCTGCCCCATGCCTACCTGCCTGCTCCTGCACCATGCCTGCCTGCTCCTGCACCACACATGCCTGTCTGCCTGCTCCCGCCCCATGCCTGCCTGCTCCTGCACCACACTTGCCTGCTCCTGTACCATGCCTGCCTGTTCCTGCGTTGGTCACAATATCTTTTATATAGCAACAGAAAAGCAGCTAAGATACAACTAAGTATTTTCAATCTTGGGTTTGGTTGGTTTGAGACAAGGTTTCTCTGTGAGGCCTGGGCTCTCCTAGAACTTTCTCTGTATATCAGGTTGGCTACACACTCGCAAAGATTCACCTGCCTCTGGCTCCATGAGTGCTGGAATCTGTGTAAAAAATTTTAAGATATTAAGTATACTTTTTTGTTTTGTTTTTCGAGACAGGGTTTCTCTATGATAGCCTTGGCCGTCCTGGACTTGCTTTGTAGATCAGGCTGGCCTTGAACTCACAGTGATCTGCCTATCTCTGCCTCCCGAGTGCTGGGATTAAAGGTGTGCGCCACCACTTCCCAGCTCTAAGTATACTTTAAAACCACAATGACACCATTCATTGTATGCTAATTTGGAAAATATAAGGGTACAATGGCAAATGCTTTTAATCCCAGCACTCAGAAGTCAGGGACAGAGGGATTTCTATGAGTGCAAGGCCAGCCTGGGTTACATAGTGAGAATCTGGTCCAAAACCAAACCCAACTTAAAGCAAAACTAGGGCTGACAAGATGGTTTTAGCATGTAAGTGTGCTGTCTCCAAGCCGGATAACTGAGTTTAGTCCCTGGGACCCCTATGTTGGAAGGACAGAACCAACTATGAAAACTGTTTTCTGGTCTCACATGCATGCTATGGCTTACACACACAAAATAAATGTAATGAAAAATTAAAAATAATAAACTAATTTTTAAAAGACACTCAAGTGTGGTGGCACACGCCTTTAATCCCAGCACTCGGGAGGCAAAGGCAGGTGGATCCCTGTGAATTTGAGGCCAGCCTAGTCTACAAAGTGAGTTTAGACAGCCAAAGCTACACAGAGAAACCCTGTCTTGAAAAAAAAACAAAACCCAAAAAACAAAAAAAGACACATTCAAAATATAAATAAAAAGAAATCAGCTGGGCGTGGTGGCCCACGCCTTTAATCCCAGCACTCGGGAGGCAGAGGCAGGCAGATCGCTGTGAGTTCGAGGCCAGCCTGGTCTACAAAAGGAGTCCAGGACAGCCAGTGCTACACAGAGAAACCCTGTCTCAAAAAACCAAAAATAAATAAATAAATAAAAAAGAAATCAAGACATCTGTGCTCCCGGCTGGAGGCATAGCCACCTGGACGACAGGAGGTAAGCAGAGGACCTGCACCTCACAGGGCAGGCAGGGTTGGAGCGAAGGATATGCCATCTGCTCAGTGGCTTCCCCAGCAGGGGTCAGCAAAGTCACTACAATGTCAGAGATTAACTGGAGCATCCCACGAATACCCAGATCTTAGGACCAACACTTCCAAACCGCCTCCTGCAGGGAGCCTGGCTGCTTTGAAACGGAACTGGTGACCATCCCCAGCACTCAACAGAAGAGAACAGAGATGCCCTGACCCTAAACACCACAGACTCAGTTTCCCTTCTCCTCTCACTGCTAACGCACAAACCCTACAGGCCCTCTGTGGACCGACACATGTTCGTGTATCATGGAGGGATGCCAAGGGGCTCCCACTGTTCAAAGAAATAGCCTGTGACGGGATGAGAAAGAAGGGGTGAGGCAGGTCTGTACGAGTGGAGAAAGGGTACACATTGACAGGGACCCGAGGAGGCCTGAGGGAGTCTCCAAATATAGCAAGGCAGAAAGTTGGGGCGGGAAAAGTCAGCATCCTCAAGGACAGCCAGGTCAGTGACCAGGGCAGAGGGCAGAGGGAGCACGGCAAGTCTGAATCAGAGCCTGGGGATGCCACAGGAGGCGCAGGTCCAAGCACATTTTCTTTCTACTGTAAGAGATCAGAGCAGCAGAGTGGGCAGGAGGTGCCCGGACAACACAGAAAGCCTGTGTCCAGGCAGGAGATGATGAGACAGGACGGCAGATGGAGGGACAGAAGCCGTCTGCCACCAGCCAAGGATCTGTTAGCATGCATGTGAAGGACAGGACAAGAGGAGGACCTGGCGGACCATTGGGCACTGGGCCTTCAGCTAGACAACTGAGCTGTCCGTGTGCTTTTCTGACATTTTTGGTTTTAATGGCTGAGCCACTCTCCAGCCCAAAAAAACAGGAGTTTGTTTGTTTGAGACAGGGTTTCTGTGTGTAGCCTTGGCTGTCCTGGAACTCTCACTTTGTAGACCAGGCTGGCCTCGAACTCACAGAGATCCACCTGCCTCTGCCTCCTGAGTGCTGGGATTAAAGGCGTGCGCCACCACACCCAGCTTGTGTGCTTTTCTTTCCTGGAGACGGGAAGAGGGTGGAGAGCAAGGAAACAGAAGACCAGGGTGTAGTTCTGAGGTGTCAGCAACACACGTATTTGGGTGTTCTCAGACACAAGCAGTGATCACAGCCACCTAGGAGATCTCAAGAGGGTAAGCCAGGACACCTGAGGGCAGGAAGAGGGTGCTGAGAGATGGCCAGGGCAGGAAGAGGGTGCTGAGAGATGGGCAAGGCAGGAAGAAGGTGCTGAGAGATGGCCAGGGCAGGTAACACAGAGGTTGAAGAACCCAAGAGGAGCCAGCGCTGGAGGCTGTTCTGCAAAAGGGAAAGACCCACGCAGGTTCCCAGGCCCCACGAGCACACCCCTGGCTTACCATCTCAGGACAGCCGACGGTGTGGAATCTGCAGAGGCCCCGGCATTTGTAGCAAGCTCTAACATGGTCCTGAAACTGGAGGGGGAGGAGGAGGAAGTTACCAGGGCCACTGTCATTACCGAAGGCTGCAAACACACGCAGGCACAAGCTGTTACCTATTTCCTAAGGTGCTGACCAAGTTGGAATTTACAAAAGAAAGCACTGGACACAACCATTGCCTTCTCACCATCATCCCTACAAGGTAAGATTAGACAAGCCACTTCCACACAGCCACTGTGGGAACGGACATTTCAGGCCTGCTGGGGGACTAGTCATGATTTGGAGGGCTATGCCACACAGAAAGCAACCAGCTGTTACTTGTCAGTCCTGAGGGTATGGAATCTTGAAGCCCCTGGGCCTTGGCTAAAGTGTTCAGACTCACAAGCACAGCCTGTGAGCACAGGCCACCCCTTGTGCTATGTGGGGACAGGGCAGGATAAAAAGCCACAGATGAACACATGAAACGTAGGCACATGCTCTGCTAATGCACATACTTCATAGTCAACACAGGCCATGTGTCTGACAAAAGCAAAAGAACCATGTCTTTGAGACCTGGGTGGGAGGTAAGGAACGCTTCTTTCTCCTACCCACCGTTCCAGGCAGCAACTGTGGTCAAGCCTGCCCTGTGAAAAACTTAACTTGAAAATATAGCATGTGCTGGGAGGTGGTGGTGCACACGTGTGATCCCAGCACTCAGGGAGGCAGAGGCAGAGGCAGAGGCAGAGACAGGCGGATCTCGGTGAGTTCAAGGCCAGCCTGGTCTACAGAGTGAGTTCAGAACAGCCAAGGCAACAGAGAAACCCTGTCTCAAAAACAAACAAACAAACAAAGAACTTTATAAAATTATTTCCATGTTAAAACTTATTTGTGGGCTAGAGCGATGGTTCAGTGGTTAAGAGCATTTCTTTTCCAGAAGACCGAGGTTCAACTCCCAGCACCTACACAGAGGCTCACACTGAACCAGGAGACCCAACACCCACTCTGGGCTTCATGTGCACTGTATGCCTGTGGTACACAGATCTGTATGTAGGCAAAACATCCACACACACAAAATACAATAATTAAAAAACAAACAAACAAAGAAAAACCCTCATTATCTGGTGACTGGATGTGCCCTGGGCCGAGGTCACTCGTCCTCAGTTCACCATGCCGCCTTTCTTTGCAGGGAGAGGTACACTTCCACCAACAAAGAGACCAGCTCAGTGTAGGAAGCTGTGCAGCCCAGATTCTAACTTACACACTACACCCCCAAAAGGAACTTGCCCAACAATGATGACAGAAATCAGGGTTGTGGTGCATGCCTGTCCCTGTCATCCTAGCACTCTGCAGTTAGGCAGGAGGATTGGGAGGCCAAGGCCATCCTTGGCTATACATTAAGTTCCAGGCCAGCCTGAGCTACATGAAATCCTGTGGAGGGGGGGGAAGGTCAGGGAGGGTTAGGCATGGTGAAACATGCCATTAAGACAAGTCTCCATGACTTTAAGGCCAGCCTGGTCTACAGAGCGAGTGCTGGGCACTCAGGCCTCAGAACAAATGAACAACAAAATCCAAATGAACGTTTGGTCAGAGTGGCACACACCTTTAATTCCAGCACTCGGAAAGCAGAGGCTAGCCTGGTCTACAAAGCAAGTCCAGGACAATCAGGGCTACACAGAGAAACCCTGTCTCAGGAAACCAAAACCCAAACCAAACAAACCAAAACACCAAAGGAAAAAAAAAATGGAAAGGAAAAAAAAAAAGAAAAAACCAAAGCCACCACGCCCACAGAAATGCAGCCCTGGTAATGGCGCATGAACATCATTTTGTTGCTTCTGGGCACCAGGTCACAAACCACCAAAATGATAAACCTTCCCCAGGGACCACCAGGTCCAGCACCCATGGTCTTCAGAAGACAGAGGAAGTCGTTACCTTTTCCCGAGGGATCTTCTTCTTGCCGCAGCCGTCACAGGTTAAGGGAAACCTAGGGCAGACCTCATAGTGTACCTTAAAGAGACATAGCAGCAGCATTAGATGCCAAAGCAGGCCAGGCCAGGAGGGAGGGGGGCACACTGACGTGCTCATGGCTCCTGTGACTCTCAGAAGCTGTGTTTAGCCCTGATGAGATCCTGCAGGCGCCCTCACGCATTCAGGCTTTAGGACTTTGTTCCTCTGTAGCCTCCAGTGAGCACGAGGAAGATATAGGGAACATCACCTCTGCAACATCTGACTAGAACAAAGGTCCATGTACAGATCAAAATGGCTGTGCAGAGCTTCCTCAGAACTAGACTATGCTGTCCTCACATGGCCCCAAGGCACAGCCGGCTTTCCTTGAAGAGAGACCCTGCTATGCTCCTACAGCGTGCCCACCATCAGACCATCTTGTTTGGCCCGATCACGCAACAGAAGATCACAGCACCAACATCAGATGTGGAGAGCAAATTCTACAGGGAGCAGAGAGAAGGCTGGAGAAAGAGCTGTTGATGGCTCCAGCTAAAACAAATCTGTGTGAAGGTTACTTTCTCACAGTGGAAATGCACTCACGCCAGAAGTGATACAGTAAATACTGTTGAATTTTAGATATGCTCTGGCTTGGCAGTGTCCCCCAAAGGTCTCCACGTTGAAGGTTTAGGCCCTAACATGGTAGTACTCTAGCTGTGCAAGGGATGCAGTCATGAGGTGGGCCTAATGGAAATCCTGTAGGTTGCTGGGAACGTGCTCTCAAAGGGGACATTGAGACCTCAGTCCCTCCTCTCTTTCACTTCCCTATCATGTACTCCAAAGCCAAGACACATCTTTCCTCTTTGGAAAGTGATTATCTCAGGCCCGTGCTAAGGGATGGCAAGCTGCAACTGACAAAGCATCGTGAAGCACGGTAACTGACATGACACACAACCAGACGTGTCACCAACAGTGACGCACAGCTGCTCAGTCACAGTGCTGGTTTCTCGTCTTTCAACCTTTCTAAAATAAGACATTTTTCTCGTTTGGGGGAGGTGGGGACATGACATACAGTCTAGGTTGGCCTCAACTTCCTGAGAACTGTGATTACAGGCACTGAGTAACCACCAAACCCTGCTATAAACACTTGACATTTTTTTAGTTCTGCATGGTGGCATAAGCTATTAATCCCAGCACTTGAGAGGCAGAGCCACGAGGATCTCCGTAAGTTTGAGGCCAGCCTGGTCAACACAGCAAGTTCTAGTCCACTGAAAGCTACAGGTGAGAACCTGTCTCAAAATATACACATATATATTTCTAGACTTGTTTATTTTATACGGACTATTGTGAGCCATCGCGTGGGCTGTGACTGAACCAGGTCCTCTACAGTGGCTGCGAGCCATTTCTCCATCCCCTTTAAAAATTCTTTCCTTAGCTGGGTGTGGTGGGCATACATGTAATCCCAGCACTCTGGGAGGCAGAGGCAGGAGGATCGCTATCAGTTCAAGGCCACCCTGGTCTACAAAGTGGGTCCAGGACAGCCAAGGCTACACAGAGAAACCCTATCTTGAGACAAAAAAAAAAAAAATCTTTTTCTTGATTTTTTTTTTCTCTATTATATAAATCACTTTTTAAAAACAAGTCAGTACTAGGTACATTCTGAAGCCCAGTTCCACCAAGAGCCTTCTAACCTCCATGGCACCATGGAGACAAGCATGAAGAAGTTCAGCCAACTGTAGCCATGGCAGCACACTCTAGCTGAATGCCCGTGTTGTAGACACTGCCACCCAGGCTGTACCCGCCCAGCACACCTCCAGGTCCGCATGGCTACAGGGTGCCCTGCAGTGCTGGCAGCTCAGGCTCCTCTTGGGGCACTCCTGTTCAGTGTGGTGCTCCTTTTCGCTGAGGCGGACCAGGGCTTTGCATGCAGGACACTCGGTCAGCAGGAATGGGCACAGTCCTTCGTGGCAGCTCTGGCAACAAACAAAGTAAATGAAGAACAGTAGCAGACCGCAGGCGGCCACAGTACGAGCAAGCGGCCTGGAGCTCCATGCTATCCAGTCTCTCTCTCTCTCTCTCTCTCTCTCTCTCTCTCTCTCTCTCTCTCTCTCTCACACACACACACACACACACACACACACACACACACACACACACACACACACACACAGCATCCTCGTCCCATCTTCAGAAAGATTCAAGTGTGAATGCTTGGCCAATAGGGAGTGGCATTATTAGGAGGCGTGGCCTTGCTGGAGGAAGTGTGTCACTTTAGAGGCGGGCTATGCTCAAGTTACGCCCAGTATAACAGACAGTCTCCTCCTGCTGCCTGTGGATCAGGATGTAGAGCTCTCTGCTCCTCCAGCACCATGTCTGCCTGCAGGCCGCCATGCTCCCACCATGCTGATAGTGGACTAAACTTCTGAACTGTGAGCCAGCTCCAGTTAAAATGTTTTTATGAGTTTCCATGGTCATGGTGCCTCTTCACAGCAATGGGAACATGGCATTAGAGATTTGTTGGCTATACTATCTTTTTGTTTTCCCTGTCTGTACATTTGGGGGGGTAGGGCTGGGGTAGGGAAGTAAGACAGGGTTTCTCTGGGTAGGCCTGGCTGTTCTAGAACTCTCTCTTTGGACCATGCTTGCCTTGAACTCAGAGATCCACCCGCCTCTGCCTCCTGAGTGCTGGGACTAAGATGTGAGCCGGCATGCCTGACTCTACACTCAGCACACACGTGCAGGCTCCACTATCCATCCACACCGCTCATCTTTCTAGTGCTCATTCAGCCTCCACTGATAGAGTCCTGAGGCCCCGGAAACCTCTCCCTACTGCCCCTTGCCATGGACACATGCATGTGTGCAACAGCACAGGACTTGCGCCCTGCACCTGGCTCAGCTCCCTGAGCTCAGAGAGAGACCGAGAAGCAGAAGACAGTGTGAGCGGAAGAGGAGGAAACTGACAGGAGAAGTTAATAGACAAGATGGAAGTCTCCTGAGAGACAGACCAGAGCTGACCAGAAAGGACTCAACAGCAGGGCTATGAAGATCCTGGCTGCCGCTCAGAGCTGTTCAACAACTCTGGAGGAAAGTTGTTCTGCGAGGACAAGAAGGTGAGGGAGCCTCGGCCAAGAAAAGAGGTGGGGCTCTAGACAAGAAAGGGGGTCGGGTTCTAGACAAAGAGGCATGGTCTGTACAGCACTTGCAACCCCAAGCTAGAATGCACAGGGACGCAGACACCCACACTAACAGTCAAGTCCAAGGGGTAATCTGACCCAGAACTCCTCGTGTGTGCAACAGTTAGCTATTAAAACAAGCACAAAGAGGGGCTTCAAATTACTATGCTGCAACAGTTACAGAACGGAAAGCTAAGTTAAGTTACTGCAATTTAGCTAAAAAGCTATTTATGACTTGAGGCTGGGAATGGCTCAATTGATAAAGTATGTACCACACAAACACCAAGACCTGAGTTTTAACCCCCAAATCCTATGTTTAAAAAAAGCCACATATGGGGGCTGGAGAGATGGCTCAGAGGTTAAGAGCACTGGCTGCTCTTCCTAAAGATCCTGAGTTCAACTCCCAGCAACCACATGGGGCTCACAACCATCTATAATGTGATCTGATATCCTCCTCTGGCCTGCAGGCACAACACTGATTACATAATAAATAAATCTTTTTTTTTTTAAAGCCACATATAGCAGTATACTCTATAATTCCAATGTTGGGAAAACAAAGATAGGATCCCTGGGTAAGGTGGCTGCCAGCCTCAACTAACTAGTGAGCTCCAGGCCAACAAGAAACCCTCTCTTGGGCTGAAGACACGGCTCAGAGGTTAAGAGCCCTGTCTGCTCTTTCAGAGGTTCCGAGTTCAAGTCCCAGAAACCACATGGTGGCTGCAGCCATGTATAATGAGATTTGGTGCCCACTTCTGGCAGCAGACACACATGCAGGCAGACATTGTGTACATAATAATAAATCTTAAAAAAAAAAAAAAAGGAAAGAAAGAAAGAGAGAGAGAAAGAAAGAAAAGAAACTCTCTGTCGGGGCTGGAGAGATGGCTCAGAGGTTAAGAGCACTGACTACTCTTCCAGGGGTTCTGAGTTCAATTCCCAACAACCATATGGTGGCTCACAACCATCTATAATGTGATCTAATCTCTTCTGTCATGCAGGCAGAGCAGTGTATACATAATAATAAATAAATTTTAAAAAGAAAGAAAGAAGCCAGAGTGGTGGTGTAGGCCTTTAACCCCAGCACTTGGGAGGCAAAGGCAGGCGGATCACTGTGAATTCGAGGACAGCCTGGTCTTCAAAGCGACAGTTAAGGCTAACACAGAGAAACCTTGTCTGGAAAAACAAAACAAAACAAAAAAAGAAAGAAAGAAAGAAACTCTCTGGGCTGGAAAGATGGCTCAGAGGTTAGGAGCACTGTCTGCTCTTCCAAGGGTCATGAGTCAATTCCCAAGAACCACATAGTGGCTCAGAACCATTTATAATGAGATCTGGCCTCCAAAAGCACACACTTATATGCAGCCACATGGACACAGACACATACACAGACATACACACAGACACACACACACACTACTCAAAGCTTTACATATGGTAGTAGAAAGCCTAGAATGCACAAAGCTCTGGATTCAACCCCCTACACTGGAAAAGAAATGAAATGAATGACAAAGCAGGCTGATTTGCTTTGAAGTAACACATAAAGGCAAACACAGCACGGGGAGGGAAGCCTGGCGGGCACCCAAGAGCCCTGGTGCTGACCTGGCCCTCGGCCCGCTGCTCACCATTGCTGTTTGTTTCTCTTGCAACTCATTCTACAACCCCTGATTCTGACAAATTCCAATACAACTCTCTCCTGCTGGGCCAGGTGTGGCTCAGTGGTGGAGTGCCTGCTTTATGTGCTCCTGGCCCTGGGTTCAAGGCCCTGCATCAGTGCTTCAGACTCCCAGGGGAGCCAGGCCCTGTGAGGACCTGAGCTGAGCTTACTGGCTGCTCCTGTCGGCTAGCACCACACCCCAGCCTCCGCCTCTGCTTCTGCAACGCTGAGACCTCAGGAGCACGCTGCCACGCCTGACTTCTTAAATGGGTCCTGGGGGGAGCCAGGGGTCAAATGCTGATCCTTGGGTCCTGAGCTCCAAGGATTACAAAAGGTACACTTATACCAACACACTCAGGCAACAAGGACAAAGCTCAGACTCAACACCCTAGCAGACACAATACAAATATATCAGCATTTATTCAACCAGAATTCAAATTTAACATCTTAAGCAAACACAGCTGCCATTACAGATTTTTTTTTTTTTTTTTTTTTTGGAAGCAGGGACAGGGGCAGGGGTTTGAGACAGTCTCACTGATTTGGAACTCATTACGTAGACCAGGCTGGCCTCAAACTCACAGAGATAAGCCTGCCTCTGTCTCTCAAGGGCTGGGATCATACTACACCAGACTAGTATTTATCGACTTTTTTTTTTTAAGTTTTTCAAGACAAGGTTTTTCTGTGGTAGCCTTGGCTGTCCTCTAACTCAGAGATCCACCTGCCTCTGCCCCCAGAGTGCTGGGATTAAAAGCATGCACTACCTGTGCCCAGCAGACTTATTACCTTTTGCTTTATTTTATATGTATGAGTGTTTTGCCTACATCTGACTGTACCAAGTGTGCATGGTTCCCAAGGAGGCTAGAAATGGGCACTGGATCCTTTGGAAGTGGACCTGCAGATGTTGTGACCTGTCGTGGGGCTGCTGGGAACTGAACTCAGGTCCTCTGCAAGAGCAGGCCGTGCTCTCAACCACACAGCCAACTCTAGCCCCACACTGAGGTTTTTTTTCTTCTTTCTTTCTTTCTTTCTTTTTTTTTTTTTTAAGATTTATTTATTATGTATACAATGTTTTACCTGAATATACACCTACAGGCCAGAAGAGGGCACAAGATTTTATTATAGATGGCTGTGAGCCACCATGTGGTTGCTGGCAATTGGCTCAGGATCTTTGGAAGAACAGGCAGTGCTCTTAACTTCTGAGCCATCTGTCTAGTCCCCCCCCCTTTTTTTCTTTTTTGGGTTTTTTCAAGACAGGGTTTCTCTGTGTAGCCTTGGCTGTCTTGGACTCACTTTGTAGACCAGGTTGGCCTCAAACTCACAGCAATCCACCTGCCTTTGCCTCCTGAGTGCTGGGATTAAAGGCGTGCAACACCACGCCCGGTCTGAATTTCTTAAGAACACATGATGTGTATGAGAGGAACCAGTGTTCAGAAGCACTTGTTGCTCTTGCAGAGGACTCTGGTTCAAATCCCCAGCGCCCACGTGGTGGCTTGCAGCCAACCTCAACTCCAGTTGTAGGGGATCCAGTACTCTCTTCTGGTTCCTCTTTGGGATATACACACATGTAGACAAAACCCCCATATACGTAAAAGAATAAAAAAGAAAGAAAGAATAGATGATAAGACCATGCACACTGGCACACGCCTTTAATCCCAGCACTTGGGAGGCAGAAGCAGGTGGATCTCTGTGAGTTCAAGGCCAGCCTAATCTAAAGAGTGAGTTGCAGGACAGCCAAGGCTGTCTGAAAAGACAGACAGAGCCTGTCTTGAAAAGACAAAAAAAAAAAAAAAAAAAAACCACAAGCAAACAAAAAACCTGATGATTTACCAGTAAATCTAGCTCTTCTACAAAGTCCAACGACTCCCCAGTGTCAGGTGTGCCCCGGTCTTTGTAGCCCTGGCTGGCCTGGAGCTCACCATGTAGAAACCAGGCTGGCCTTGAACTCACAGAGCTGCCGGCCTTTGAATAAAGGTGTGCAGCACTATGTCCTGCCTTCAAGAGAGCAGATTTCAATAGGGCTTTCAGTCTATTTTTAGAACCAAAGACTTTTTCATAAATGACAAACAAAGCTGAAGGCTAAGCAAAGGTTAAGAGCATTGCCTGCTCTTCCAAATGTCCTGAGTTCAATACCTAGCACCCACATGATAGCTCACAACCATCTGTAATGAGATCTTTTCTGGCATGCAGGAGTACATGCAGGCAAAAACACTGTCTACATAATAAATAAATCTTTTAAAAAAATGTTTTAGTCACAGTCTTAGTTTTCAGTGAAAGCCAAGAAATAACAGATGCGTGACAGGCAGGCTATCTGCAGAGGTGATGATGATTACACACACAGTCTGTAACTTCTGTCCTGGCCTGTGACATTTGCCACCAGTGACAAGTTTTTATCAATAAAATCAGCTAAGGCAGAGCTGTGCCTGCCCTCCCATGTGACCAAGCCCAACTCATCTCAGGGACTTTCCAGAGCTCTCAAAGGGTGCAGCCAGGGACTTTCCACCCTGCATGCCTACAAAGCCACATGGCATCAAGCCTGTGGCCTGGCTGCAATCCCTGGCCATCAGTCAGAGGCCACACAGCCACTGACCTCCAATACCACAGGCCTGGAGGCAACAGACCTCTCAGAGGATTCTACAGCCTGGCGCAGGGCTGGATCTATTATTCCACCTGCCCCAGGGGTCTCAAGGGCAATAGGTTACATAAGCCCCACGTTTTCCTGCATCTACCTAATGCCCTGAGCCTGTCAGCTCCCTAGGGGCCATCTCTTTCACAGAAAGTACTAGGCATTTCACTTTAAGAGTATACTGTGGACTTCACCCAAGTGAAGCCCACTGCTCAGCTACCAAATGAAACCCTGAGCCTGAGATGGCAAAGTATAGCTAGTCAACAGGGCATGGGACATGTAGCCAGGCACACGTGGCAAGGACAGGAGACAGGGCCTCATTCAGTAGCTGGGACTACAGGTGCTCTCACCATGTCCAGCTGGGATTACAGGTGCTCTCACCATGTCCAGCTGGGATTACAGGTGCTCTCACCATGTCCAGCTGGGATTACAGGTGCTCTCACCATGTCCAGCTGGGATTACAGGTGCTCTCACCATGTCCAGCTGGGATTATAGGTGCTCTTACCATGTCCAGCTGAGGGAGAAACATCTGAAGGTCACTGAGGCACAAGGAGGAATGAGAAACCGGTGGACTACCTGGCCTCTGAGAGGCAGGTTTAACTGAGGGGTCCTAAAGTGGCACGAGACTCATGCTAATGTTCCTACTACCCTGGCACCACTCATATACCACGTCTTCTACTGGCCTTTTAGATGCCTTTCTGTGACTATGTAACACTGAACCCATTACTTGAATTATTTCCAGAAACTCTTGTGAGCTAGGCATAGTAGCACACGCCTTTAATCCCAGTACTTGGGAGGCAGAGGCAGACGGATCTCTGTGAGTTCCAGGACAACCAGGGCTATGTATGTCTCAAAAAACAAACAAAACCAAAAAGAAAACCCTTGTAGATATGACATACATCACAGAATCCCATGGAGCTTAGAAGCTGCAGTTTCCAGCGAAGAATTGGAGCTCTGTAGCCTAAGCAAACGTGATATTACCAAGGGCAGCCTGGCGCTAGCTTCCTACCTGAGGTACCTTCAATTCAGCTCCACCATGGGGTAGAGTAGGGAACTGAGACCTGCAAAGAAGTGACACGCTCCACGCTACAGGCCCATCTGCACTATCTGGGTTTTAGAAAGGTCACTCAAGAGGGAGGAGGAGGGAGGGGAAGGGGAGGGGGAGGGAGAGGGAGAATGAGAATTCTCTAGGTAGGCCAGGCTAACCCTGAACTTATGATTCTCCTGCCTCAGCTTCCCAAGTGTTGGGATTACAGGCATGCTCAGATAAAGGAACACTTCCTTTTTTTCTTTTTTTGAGTTGTTGTTTTTGAGGCAGGGTTTCTCTGTGTAGCCTTGGCTGTCCTGGACTCGCTTTGTAGACCAGGCTGGCCTCCAACTCACAAAGATCCACCTGCTTCTGCTTCCCAAGTGCCAGGATTAAAGGTGTGTGCTAACACATCCAGCCAATAAGTCACTTTTAAAAATGCTTTGTGGAACTCTCCAAAGCCCACTGCTAGAGATTTAGCCACCAGCCAGAACAGAAATGTCTCTGTACCTCGTATTCTTTCAAGGTTCCCTTCCAGGTGCATCCATCATTGGGACAGACGGCTGGCAGGCTCTCCACCTCTCTCCGGGCAGCATTATCTGGAAAGGCCTGGACAGGAAGGTCCTTGGGTTATACACCTTCACCCCAGCACCCTGCCGCCTTTAAAGCAACAGCTGGATCACAGACCCTACCCAGAACAGCACACGAGCACCAGTCAGCTCATGGCAGGCAGAGGATGACCGAGGGCCAGCTAACCCACACTCCCAACCTCTCCAACCCCCAACAGTCATGAACACGCCACTTCTAGCTCCCAAACTCTCAGTCTATTATCAATGTTACTACACAAACTCCCTACACACGCTCTGCCCCTTTCGACACGGTTAGCTCAACACAGTGTACTTACCGAGCTACTCTCTAAAATAGAGATGCCTTCTTCATACAGGCCTTCATGGACACACGCAGCACAATTCTGAGGCCCAGAGCTAGTGGGAAAACAGGAAACAGAAAACCCCACTGCACACCTGCTGTGGAGCCTAACCCAGCGCCGTCTGCTCAGCCCGCAATGCGGCTCCGGCCACTCATTCTCATTTTTTCCCACCTCTGGTCAAACAAGTACATCAACTGTACAATCATTTAAAAACTCACAAAGGACAAGATTCGATATGGAAAATGGTATCAGGGCCTGAGCTTGCAAGGTCAAGTCACTTCTTCCTAGTTCTTTTTGAATTTGTGATGTCACAGGTTGAGCTAGGGTTTTGTGACTGCCAGGTAAGTGCCTTGTCACTGAGCCTCCACTCCAGACTCTAGCCTCTTACTTGTGAACAAGGCACTGGCTCTCTGAAAAACCTCACACTCCAAAACACACGGCAGGAAAACGTGGGTGTGTTTCTTCTGCACATGCACCGCTGCTGCCCTTTCATACAGTGACACGTGTCAGCTGCCCACTACACGCCATTCAATCTGTCCACCCAGAGCAGCCTAAGGAAACTCGAATCCTCACACTAGTGCCTGTGAAGCCAACAGGGACATGTTATACATAATCTCACATGTCCAAAAATAGTATTCCAATATATATAAAATCACTGTGTGTGTGTGTGTGTGTGTGTGTGTGTGTGTGTGTGTGTAATACAGGTACATATGTGTGTACGTGGAAGCCAGAGGTCAAACAGCAGGTGTTCTTCCTCAGGTGCCCTCCACTTTTTTCAGATACAACTCTCACCGGGACCTAAAACACACAGACTAGGCTAAACAATGGCCCCCAAGAATCCTCCTGCCTCTGTCTTCCAGGCATATGCTGAGATTTTGAGTACACATTAACATGTCCACGTTCTTACGTAAGCTGGGAGGATCAAGCTCAGGTCATGACTGCATGGCAAGCACCTTACCATCTACCTATCTAGCCCTATTGTTACGTTTAATTTGTTACATTTTAAACTGTTGTGTGTGTAGTCCTGTACCAAGGTGTGCGGGTAGAGGTCAGACACTTGTGGCTATCCAGTCTCTCCAACACTATGTGCGGATTTAGGGCTCAAACTTAGGTCATCAGGTTAGGCAGCAAGTGCCCTTTCACACCGAGCCAGCTCTCTGACTTCTGTTGTTAGTTTTTGAGACATGTATCTGAGGTTGGCTTTGAACTTGCTACATGGCCAAGGATGATCCTGACCTTCTGATAGTCCCATCTCTACCTCCCAAGAGCTGGAAACAAGAAGCAAAAGGAAAAAATATATATATATATATATACACACACACACACACACACTGCCATACCTTGCTATGATCAATTCTCAATTCTCCATTCTTTCTTTTCTTTTCTCTTTTTTGAGACAAAGTCTATCTAGCCCTAGAACTCACTTATAGACCAGGACAGGCTTGAACTCACAGAGATCCTCCTGCTTTTGCCTCCCAAGTGCTGAGATTAAAGGACTGTTCCACCTTACCTAGCTACAGTCAATGTTCTTAAATGGTAAATTTTACACTCTTGATTTGGGCTAAGGCTCCAGATTCCAGAATTCATGAGAATTTGTACTGGCAACCACTGGACAACGTGATTACCATCAGAGCCACCCCCTGCCCCTGCCCACACGGGCCGCTAGCCATGCACACCTGAGGATGCTGGTCAGGCAGAAAGAGCAGTAGCGGTGACCACACTGGGCCTGGAAGGGCCTCCGCAGGATGTTTCTGCAGGCTGAGCACAGGTACTTGGCTTCTAACTTGGTCCCCAGGAGGGTCTTGGAGAAGCCAGGCTGCAGCAGTTCTAGGGATCCAGGGGGAGTCACACTGGCTGCAGCCATGTGAGTTATAACCCCCACACACCACAAAGCCCTAAAGAAAAACAAAGACAATATCACACCTCAGTTCAGGACATCTAGGGCAGTGATTCTCAACCTTCCTAGTGTCACGACACTTTAATACAGTTTCTCATGTTGTGGTGACCCCTCCATAACTGTAATAATTTTGCTACTGTTATGAACATAACTGTGCATGTCTTCTGATGCTCTTAGGTGGCCCCTGTGAAAGGGTTGTTCCACTCCCAAAAGGGTCCTGACCCACAGGCTGACGATCGCTGCTTTAGGGGAGAGGGAGGTGATAAAGTATACCAGGAGGCAACATGGTGAGGACCTAGGCCACTGCAATGACCTTGAAGGCAGATCTAAGAAACAGGATTTTAGAGTTCTGGGAAGCCTTGGAGATAAGCCAACCAAATCTCCTGCTACAAAGGTGGGAAGAGATGTCAATACAGGTGACAGACTTGGTGGCACCCACAGTAACTACCCAATTCATGAGCTTCCTACCTGCCGGCACCAGTCCTGGCTGGAGTGCTTCCTGCTGACACCCCACACTCACAGTCCCCACAAGAGACATGTTTGAAGATGGCGGATGCTTCTGACGCGTGCCATAGGCTAGCGGGGCAGGAGATGCCCACCTGCCAGTTCCTTGGGTCCTAGACAGCACCATGGAGGTGGCCATACCTGACACGATCATTATGCTCCCCCAGTTGGTACCAGTTCTCCACACACTGCAGTGAGCCCC
This sequence comes from Acomys minous, assembly GCF_964271855.1. NCBI lineage: Eukaryota > Metazoa > Chordata > Mammalia > Rodentia > Muridae > Acomys > Acomys minous. The sequence continues at coordinate 63,377,200 of NC_140491.1, read as the reverse complement.
TTGTCATGCCACTCTACATCTGGCACATGCCATCCTCACCAAGACGCGTCACCCACAGTCAACTAGAACCCATCCCTCCTGGACCCTCTAGACAGCACCTGGCATACCAGAGATACTCTGCCTAGTCCATCCTAGTTTCCCTTCTGTCAACTTTGGCTCTTCTTCAACCCCAGGCTCCTCCCTCATCCTCCAGCACAGCAGCCCCCATGGGCTCCCTCTCAACTCCCAGAGTGACTACTTGGGCAAGCAGCCTTTCTGTCATCTTGTCCATTTTCTCAGGCCACACTCTGGGAGCCCTCACACTCAGGAGCCCAAGAAGAGCGGACTCCTCAGGCCGAGAGGCAGCTGTGAGGAGGCCTGGACTCCCTAAAGTAGCAGCATGGTACCTCTAGGTTCCAATGGCCCCTCATATCTGGAGGACACCATTTGCCAGTGACAAGTTCCTTGTATTTCCATTTCTAAAGCAGCTTAAAGGCTGGGGCAGCTGCTAACCAGGGCTCCGTAGAGCCTGCGAGGGGGTGGGATCACAGCCGGTTCTCACAGAAGAGCAGGCTAGTCCTGATGAGGACAAGGAGGCATCTGGGGCTGCGGGGTGGGAGGACATGGACCTCCCAGGGTCTTAGCTGTGAAGAAGGGGTTCAGTCTGGGTGAGCTTAAGGAAGAAGTGGCTACGTGCCCTGGGACACAGACTGCGAAGTATCTGGAATATGAGATGTCCTGGAGACAAGAAGCCATAAGCAGCAGCAGCAGCAGCAGCCCTATTCCTCTCTTGGCAGCAAAGCCCCAGTCATGTCTATTCAGTAATAACACACCACCTCCCAGAATCACTCCCACATGCAAGCTCCAGAGGCAGCTCCCAAGCTCCAGGAAGAGCAGCAGCCCTGGCTGCCTTGTGCCTGTGCAACCGCCGGACGGGGCCTTGTGGCCTCCTTCACACCTTGCTGCCCCACTGACTTGCCTGTCCTGCTGTCTTGTTGTCCCTCAAAGCCTTGGGGCAGTACACACGCAGGCATGAACACAGCCCTATCCAGCAAAGCACTGGTGGAGGCCGTGTTCGGAAAACAGTGCGGGTGGGTCTGGTGCCACGGTGAGTCACTAGGTAGGTCTGCTGGCCTGCAAAACTGAGTGACCGGCTAGTCTGCCAAGGCTGGCTCTTCCTCTTCTCCACCCTTAGCTGCTCACCAGGGACTGATCAAGCCCACAGGTTCTGAGTAGTCCACTCCTTGCCCGGTCCTTAGCCAATCCCGCCTCCTCTGATGGTCAGCCTGCAATGTTCTCCCACACACCATCACCCAGGGTCCAGCCACGCTCGGAAGAACAGCAAGTGCACAACTCCTACACTGACGCTGCCCTGACCCCATTGCTACCTTTCGCTCCTAAACACTCCAGCCCTAGGCTCTTCTCCTTGCCTTCCCTGGTAATCAGGTGCTCAGAGCCCCAAGAGATCACGGGGAGACCCGGGCACAGGCAGCACATGACAGGATCGACACCAGCTTGGCCTTTCAAAGCAGTGCTCATTATAAAGAAGACTGTTATGAGCAGCTTCCCATCCCTTCAAGTGCGCTTCGATTCTGAACACGTATTACAACAACCCCATAGCATTCACCATGCACCAGGGACAGCTGTCACCTGCCACCTTCTTTCCATTCAGCTAATGTTTTTCAGATGCTAGGCACCAGTGACTGGTCTCTGTGAACCAAGCTGTGGCTGAAGATGTGGACTCCAGAAGAAGCAAGAATCCTACGTGGCCACAGCCCAGCAGCCTGCAGCGCTCGCAGCAAACTGCTCTGTACTGCTTGTAAGTCTCAAAGGAGGAGAGGACTCCCACCCACTCACCTACAAAGGGCAACTTAATGGAGAGCCCAAGCAGAAAGTATTTCCACTCCAAACACTTGAGATCCAGGACAAGTACACACAACTACTGCAGTATGAACAGCATGTCCTGCCCCCCTGTTCACCTCTGGGAACCACAAAGCAGCACAATGACCCCACACACTCATAGGGTACCATTTACAAATGAAGCAATGTCTGAGTCTCCTGCAGGGGACCTACCCTACAGGAAGAGTGCACACATGCCCAGTCACTTAAGTACCCTGCATATGGCACTGATGACTCCCACACCCAAGTCCCGAGAGCCTGCACACAACCCTGTCTGATTAAGTGCTCGTCAGGGTGCACAGCCCTGCTCGGGAGGGCCGACCTGACCCTGTCCCTCTCTCTGAGGTGGCTACATCTCCTTGCATCACACGTGTACCTGCTCTGTAAAGTCACTAGGCTTCCAGAGGCCCAGAGTCTGGTTCCCAGCATCCGCAGTGGTAGTTGAGAACCCACTTGAACTCCAGTTCTAGGGGATCCAATGCCCTCATGTAACCTCTGCAGAACAGCACACATGTGGTGCACAGACACTGTGCAGACAAACACAAAATAAAAACTTAGTAACTTCAAGTAAATTTTTAATTTAAAAAGGGTCACAAGCACGCACGCCTTTAATCCCAGCACTCAGGAGGCAGAGGCAAGTGGATCGCTATGAGTTCCAGGCCAACCAGGTCTACAAAGCGAGTACAGGACAGCCAAGGTTACACAGAGAAACCCTGTCTTAAAAAAAAACCAATAAATAAGGGTCATGACACACAGTAGAGCTTTAACCTCGACAACTATCCTCCTAGATACGCTCCTCAGTAATCTCTCCTCCTGTTCCAGTCTCACATACCCAGCAACAACAGATCTGGATTTAAATGCCCCACCCCTACTCCGAGTGTGCAGCACCAGGGTCTGTTAGGACCTCAACACATAACAGACAGCTCCAGCCTTGAGTGCACTGCTCCCATCTGCCGCTGTGGCCTCCTGGGATGAACTCTGGAACTTCTCCGCTCAGGACCTCAATGGCTTCCCAGCTCTGGTCATGAAAGCAAAAGCCCTGCAACTATGCACACCTTCCTTCCCAGCTCCCGCCAGCTCCTCCAGGTCTGTGCCACGGCCATCCCGCTGAAGCCTGGTTCCCAGGAACTGTCTGTCAGGAGGCAAGGAGGGAGCACAGAGCCACAAAGACAAAGGAGGGGTGCCAACCTGTGCAGCTTTCCCCTGCTGACCACTAGGAGGGCAGCAGCCCTCGACTGAAGGCTCGACAGCCCAAAGCTCAGCAGGCTATGGTACATGTGGCACACAACACAAAACCTCTTTTGGCAACGCAACTGGCCCAGCCTGTCACAAACTCACCTCCTGCTCTAAACAGAGCACCCCACCCCTGAGACATGTACCAGCTGTTCACATTCCAAATCCTTCATTTTCTTGTTCTCAAGTTTCCATATACCTAAACGACAACCTGCCCCAAATACCGACTCCACTGCCCACCTGGGTCCTAGGTCCTAGGTGCAGCATCCATTGGGCCTCCTCCTCTATGGGCAGGAACAGAGCGGAGCACAGAGCAGTGATGTGATGGATGCCCAGTGTGGCATCCAGGTGGGACCTCCACCTCTCTGTAAAAGGGGCGGGGCCAGTAAACAGGGAGGATAGATGTCAACATAAGCCTCAAGCTGCATACCACATCTCTGGCGTAATCCATAGGCTCTACGGGCAATTTTTTTCTGGATTGTTTTTCTTCTCCAGGTCACCTTGTTCACCCCTGTACAAGCTCACAGTTCCCTAGGGAACCAATCTGCCAAGCTATGCTCACAATTCATGCAACAGCCACATGGACACGGGGCCTGGCACCCCACTGTCAGGAAGGAAAGCCCAGACCAATTCTCAGAAAATGGTAGTGTGATGGCAGGCAGGAAGCACTTCCTTCTTGGAAGGTTTCCTCCAAGTTGACTGCTGCCTCTTTGTGGGTTCAGGAGCCACAGGCAAGGTTCCCAGAGAGCTCAGATGGAAAGCCATCCATGTGCTGCAGCCCAGGAGTCAGTGAGACAGGTCATGAGTGAACACGGCCCTCACTCTCCAGGCTCCCCTCAGCCATCAGGTGTGGAGGTACTCCCAAGGCCAAGCCCTACCGGATGATGACAGGAAACAGGAAGAGAGTAACAGGTTTCCAAGCAGCCTGTACTGTCAGAGAAAAGTCTGTCTGGGTAGGGACTAGGAGGTCCTAGCAAAAACAAATACAGAACTGCCGCACAAACTCAGCCTGCAGGCAGAGAGCCACCAGTTCAGACCAGGCACACACACTTCCAGCTGTGCCCATACTTGACAGAGAACAATCTCCTAAGTGCTGTGATACACAAAGTATGCAGCAAAACAAGGAATTTTTAAAAGATGTAACGGTTTGGGCTTGGTTGGGGCTTCCACTTGAGGATCTTTCTGGGGAACTTCCAGCTGCTGAGTTACATGGAAAACAATAATGACCTTGTACCGTGTCCAAGGAGCCGAAAGCTTGCTAAGTGCCCCAACTCTGCTTTTGCAGCTTCAGTGCCCGCTGGGAGTACGCCTGTGGGTTCTAATAAATCTCACGTCCCCGCTACCTACTTGGGGCCTCACGTCCATCATGAGGAATTTCCATCGGATCCAACCTCCGCTAAGCAGGCTTCAAGAAAAAGGGCCCTGGCATCAGACCCCACACCCCGACATTTACGCATCCCATCAAGCAAGACAGCATCCAGAGAGATGGTGGCGCACGCCTTTAATGCCAGCAGAGGCAGTCGGATCTGTTTGACGCCAGCCTGGTCTACAAAGCGAGATAGCTTCCAGAGAAACAGAGGTTCTGAGGTGCAGAAAGGTGAGATCTGAAAGAGCAGAGGGAGACAGGGAAGGGGCCTTGGCGGGGAGGTGGGTTGTGTAGCCGAATGTCAGAATCGGAGGAGGCGACACCTGAGCCCTGGGAGTGTCAGACCTAATTTGACTCTAAAGCCACAGTGGGTGGGAGGGAGGTGGGCTGCTGTGAAAGTGGCCTAGGAGACCGGGTGTTGGCTCAAGAGCAGCCACCCTCGGGGCAGCAAGGCACGAGTGGGGCTCGTGGGCCCCACAGCCGCGATCCCGCTCGAGATTCGGGACGTGCATGGACCACAGTGCCGTGACCCCGAGCCTCCGCGCCTACGGCCGCGCTGCCACGCACCGCTGCCGACCGACGTCGCGAACTTTTCCGGTCCCCCTCCCGCCGACTTTCAGTTTCCGGCTCCGCTGCTCCGAAAAAATGGCCCCCCGACGGCGGCAGTCCCGCATCTGACCCCCCAACCGCCACTCCCGCCCGGCGCCTGACCCCAGCCCGACCGGCGGAGCGGGCCGACCCCCCGGCTAGATCCGCGCCGCCTCACCCGACGGTCTCCGCGCGCCCGGAACTCAGCGCCCGCCGGGAACCACCCCCGGTGCCACCGCCCGCCCCGTCTGACGGACAGGCGCTCGAGCCTACCAGGAGCTCCCAGGGAGCGGCAGGCGGCGTCGATTTGTCAAACAGACCGCCTCCTCTGACAGACGGAAGCAGGAACCAACCAGGAGCGAGCTTGGAGCAGCGGCGGGCGGCGATTGGTTGGCGCTGCGCGGCGATCCTAGCGGTGAAGGGTTGGCCTGAGTCTACCCCGTCTGGTTTAGGCTCCTCTAGGACGCTGCTGTTTCCCTTACCTGGTCTGGTGCTCATGGAGGTCAGTGGGTAAAGTCACGGCCACAGAATATGATGCCCCGAGCTCGATGCCTGGGATTCACGTCGTGGAAGGAGAGCAGGGCTTTATCCATTATTTAATCACACACACAAGTAGACGACTAAATTTAATTTTAAAAGTTCGAAGAGTTAGCCCGGTGTGGTGGCGCACTCGGGAGGCAGAGGCAGGCGGATCGCTGTGAGTTCGAGGCCAGCCTGGTCTACAAAAGTGAGTCCAGGACAGCCAAGGCTACACAGAGAAACCCTGTCCCAAAAAACAAAAAACAAAACAAAACAAAACAAAAAAGGTCGAAGAGTTAACATTGCAATGAACATTTGCGAGCACAGAAGTGTATGTTTGCTGTGACACACTGCCACACCATGGTTTCCAGAGTGACATTTTTTTTTCTCTCTCTCTATTGGGCGGTAGGTTGCAAGTGGGTAAGAGGGGGAGGTGAGTGGGATTAGGGTGTATGGTGTGATATTCACAAAGAACCAATAAAAAGTGTTATTAAAAAGTTTAGCCAGGGGCTAGAGAGATGGCTCAGAGGTTAATAGCACTGGCTGCTCTTCCGGAGGCCCTGAGTTCAATTCCCAGCAACCACATGGCGGCTCACAACCATCTGTAATGTGATCTGGTGCCCTCTTCTGGCCTGCAGGTGTACAGGCAGGTAGAACACTGTAAACATAATAATAATTTTTTTAAAAAAAAGTTTAGCTGTGCATAGTGGTGCATGCCTTTAATCCCAGCACTCCGGGAGGCTGAGGCAGGCGAATCTCTGGTCTACAAATTGAGTCCAGGACAGCCAAGGCTACACAGAGGCTGGGTGTGCGCGCCTCTTCCTCCAGCAGAAGGGACGGGACTATCATGGCTTGCTGGATGTCGCCCTAGCTCCAGATTCAGGGAAAGACCCTGCCTCAAAGGAATAAGGAGAGTGATAGAGCAGAGTTAATGTCCTCTGGCCTTTGAGTGTGTGGTCACCGTCAGAAACACGCACTACACAATACCGTACACATACAAAATATTTAGATCTCACCAATTTCCTACACCAGGTATGTCCAGCCTGCAGCATGCATCCCAGGATAGCCATGAACGCATCCCAGCATTTGTAGCTGCCGTAGCACCATGTCAAAGCATGCCCTACACACTGCCTTGCCTGCATCCCTTCTGTGGCTGACTTTAAGAGAAGCTTGTATTCTTCTCCTCGACTGGTGGACTCTTGAAACAATGTACCTCCAAGAAATTGAAATGTTCCCCAGGAGTCTCATGAAGGAGAAAGAAAAAAAAAAAAAGCTGAGGCCTGGGTGGATGGGGCCAACCAAGGGAGAAACTTGTCTCCTGGGGATATTTGCAACTTCAGGCCATCTTGCGGGATAGACTGGAGCTGAGACACTGAGGGGCCAGCGGTGGACAGGACCACACCGTGGCCCGGCTTACTTAGTGATGCATAACTCTGGGCCCTACTTGAAGTTAAACTTCATCTTGGATCTGGAAGGTGGATGTGGGGAGGGTGTGTCCCTGGATCCCTATGGGGGAGGCTGTGTCCCTGGTTCCCTATAGGGGAGGCTGTGTCCCTGGATCCCTATGGGGGAGGCTGTGTCCCTGGTTCCCTATAGGGTAGGCTGTGTCCCTGGACCCCTATGGATCCCTATGTGGGAGGCTGTGTCCCTGGACCCCTATGGATCCCTATGTGGGAGGCTGTGTCCCTGGACCCCTATGGATCCCTATGGGGGAGGCTGTGTCCCTGGACCCCTATGGATCCCTATGGGGGAGGCTGTGTCCCTGGACCCCTCTGTTTCTCTTTCTAATGCGGCCACATTGAATAAGTCTTTTCTGCTTTCACCGGTAAATTTTCTCTTTAACTGGCTTATTGAGGACACGTGACAGAGGATGATTTGCTGGAGATGCCGACACAGGCTCTGACCCTTGCAATTCCAGTAGCAATTTCATGAGGATTGCAAGGCCTGGGGAGCTGAGGAAGTCCACGTGAGCTCCTGGTAAGAAGGAGACCCCCTGCAGCCGTGGGAGCTAACGCAGGGCTCCTGACCCATCCTCGCTGACTGCGCTCTTGCTTGGTTACGGTTGGAATTCCCCTAACTGAAGCTGGAATTCCACCAATTTGACAGCAAGGTTGCTGTGTTCTGATAAAGCTCAGGTGGCCGCTTGGTCAGTTAGCTTCCTGGAGCCTGTTTGCTCCGAGCAGCCAAGAGGCTTGCTCACACTAGTGGGGTCCATGCCTGCAGGGACTCCAAGCCCCCAAACTCTGCTCTACCAGTATAAGGAGGCACTTCCTCCAGGCTGCACCTCCAGGCCTGAGAGTGTCCTGAGAAGCTAGCAGCCTAGCCTGAGGGGGAGAAGGCTTCATTCACAGCAGAGCATCTGCTCCCTAAGGGCAAAAATGCATGTCTGCTCCACCCTCCAGCCTCCCGTATCCACCAGCAAGACACTGCCCACAGTGGCCTTAATGGCAACAGAGCCGGAGATCGGCATTACCATAGCAACCTTAACCATAGCCCAATGCTGCCACCACAAATGTGTCACTTTAGACTTTTCTACTTTGAGATTTTATGTGCACTTTGAGGGACCAGGGCGGGGAGGGACTGCAAAGTATATGCAGAGTTAGGCCAGGTCAAGAGATGGTGTGTGTGTGTGTGCCCTGAATGGGAAGTGGCCTCACTGCCCCACCCACAAGCACAGAATTGAGTGACATCCTGGGGGACTCACCTCACTCACTGCCTGGGAAGTGGGTGAGTCACTGTGATTGTTGGACATCTCAGGGGATTCCCATGTGGGTTCCTTCCTGCTAAAAAGAAAGCAAAAGTTACTCAGCAAGACAGCCTCTGAGGGCCAGGCAGAGGTTAGGGTGTCCCCTGGGCAGACTCAAGAGGACCCACACAGCACCTGCTCACTCTCCAAGGACTGGGATCAGCCAAGAACCACTGACAGAAGGACCCGGAGGCATGAGCTGTGTTTCCCCTTCAGCCCCGAGAGCCAGGGTACTGAGGAGGTGGCTGTTGTCATAGGTGGTCACAGTGTTGTGAGCTGAGGGGGCTGTGGGCTTGACTATAGATCAAGGCAGATGTCGCAGACACCAGCTGCTCTGGCTTGGCCAAGGCTAGCAAACTAGCAGCTGCCCACCGAGTCTGGGGGGTCAGCTCTCAGTGGTCCCCACTCTGCCTGAAAGCTTCCCAAAGCAAACAGCGGCCCCTTGGACAATAGGATTCCTGCTATCTTTCTGTTTGCTGTTCTTGCATCTTGGGTTTGGTTTGGCTCTGACCATTCACTTGCTGATCCAGGCTGGGCTGCCCCTTTAGAATCCGTCAACTTAGGTCAGATTGTTGGGCTTTTAGAACAAAGAGGCCAGCTTGTGCAAGGGACCAGGAGACAGAAAGGCTGACTTGGTCCCTCACAGGGCCCTGCACAGAGGATGCCCGTCCAGTGGCTATTGCAGTTCCAGAGGTGCCATATCCGCTCACCCTAAGAGTTTACACTGTGTCTCTCTTCCTCAGGCATCTGAAGGCCAGCCCTACTCTTACTTGTGAAAGAAGACAGTTTCCACTCTCGCTCTGTTGTCACCTGTCTCCAACTTTTCCAAAAAGGCTCATGCCAGTATTAACCAAGCCATGTCATGGGCACCATAGGCACATGGCCGCCTGTGTTATGCGACTGCCTCAGGCATACAGGAGACTTGAGGGCCTTCCTGGATAGTTCCTTGGGGGGGTCATTCCTGAGGTGCATCGGGCAGTGAAGTTCACTTCCTAGTGAGTACTTTTAGAGCTGTGTGTAGACTGCCTCCTGACAGCGGGACTGGGGCAGTCTCTGTGGGAGCACCGAAGATTCAGGGTATGTGATGGGTATAATTCATGGTTCAGTGAGTAAAGAGCTGCTGTGCAAGTGTGAGGACCTGGGTTCGAATCCCCAGGACCCATGTAAAGTCAGATGCAGTAGGTCACTTCTGTAGTCCCAGAATGCCTATGGCAAGATAGGAGGCAGAGGCAAGAGAATTGCTGGACATGTGCAAGCCAGCTAGCCCAGCCTAAGTTAGCAGTGGCAAGCAAGGGACCCTGTCTGCAAGGTGTAAGGTGAAGAAAGACACCCAAGGTCATGCTCTGACCTCCCCACATATGCTATGACACACCCTTGTCCTGTCCAGTCATCACAGCCCACAGGGAGCTCTGTTAGCAAGTGAGGTCCCAACCTGCTTCAATGTGTCACCTCCGCCACCTTCAGCACAGATGCCACCACGAGCCCATGTGGAGCCAAAGGCTCTCTCTACTGAAAAGGCTCAGCCTGGCCTCAAAGCCTTTTCATCAAGCTGTCCCACCATCGCTGTGCTTGCCTTGGCCTTTCTTCTGGCCTTAGGGGCTTAGGTGGAAGCTGAGGTCTTCCCTCAGGAGTGCAGAGCCATCATTTGTACAAGATGTATTGGAGGCATTCCATAACCGTGTGTGACCCCGGTGGCCCACAGTTCTGTCATTCGCCCTGGCTGGCTGTCAGGTGCCAAGAGAACAGCAAGTGTGCCACCTGCCGGCCAGAGAGGAAACTAGAGTAGACGCACTGAAAGGGCTGTGGACGGGGCCTTCACGGTGCCTGACAGGTGCAGGCTGTGACCAACACACCTGCACAGCTTCTGTTCACACTCAGACCTAGCAGCTGCCGTCACCTGCCCAAGGCCATGCAGCAATGTGTCTAGGGTGCCTTGTGGGGCTGCACAGCTGTAGTCTCAACACTCAAGAGATCCTAGGGGCTCCCTTCTACCTGCGGCAGGTAGAGGTCCCCGCCCCTCCATACCACGTTCTCCACAGGAACTCCTATTATTGTGGGATGCTGGCCATATCAGCTTTTACCACCCTCGTCAGAAATGGCTGCGACTATTACAGGTGGTCCTCCTGAGCTCTCAGCCCCTCCACCACCCCCGCCAGAGATATGCGATTCTGCCCCCGAGACACACCGTCTTTTGTTCTCAGGAAGTGCTAGGTATTATAACGTGGAAGGCTGACTGGGAGGCTCCATCCGTGCTGGGGTGAGACTTTGACAGCCGTTTGGGAGTCTGAGTAGCCATTCACTCACGCTTTGTAAATACCAATGCATGCGTTGCTTTGCCGAGTTGGGCTTTAGTGGAAGTGCATTTTCTTTCGTCTGCTGTTGGTGCCTTATTTGGGGTGAGTAGGCACCCATGTGTGTCTCCCATTAAAAAGTCCACACAGCGCTAACGTTCTCTCGGCTCCTTTGCCCTGGTCCAAAGAACAGGTCAAAATGGAGCATCTGTCCCTGGCCTGGAACTTGGACACAGACTTCTGCTTCCTTAGATGTTAGGCTGTCCCATCCAACTCTTCCACCTAGCAAGACCCCTCACAGTGGCCATCCATACACTCACACTTGTCTCTGCCTTCCTACCCCACATCTTGCATCCGATGGCGGGGGCTCACAGCGTGCTGGTGGAGAAGCCTGGCCTGGCAGCCCCTGGCCTGGCTCCATCACAGCCTTTGAACTTTATCTGCACCTTCATGCTAGTGAAAGGAATACAACATTAACGTTATGGTGGAATAAACATTTATTGAGGCAGGCACAGTCGTGCTGCCTGCCACCCCAGAACTCAGGAGGAGCTTGAGCTACATGGAAGACATTAACTCAGAAAGCAACGTAAAAGCAACACTGAGGCCAAAGGGACCGATTTTTTTTTTCCAGATAGGGTTTCTTTGTGTAGTCCTGGGTGTCCTAGAATTCGCCCTGTAGGCTATGCTGGCCTCAAACTCACAGAGATGCTCTGTCTCTGCTTCTTGAGCACTGGGATTAAAAGCCTATGTCATCACCACGTGGCGCATATCGATTTTTGAAATGACAATATACTCTCGTTTGGTTTTTGAGGTTTGGGGTTTTTGTTTTGTTTTGCTTGTTTGGTTGGTTGGTTTTGGTTTGTTTGGTGTGGTGGTTTGAATAGGTCTGGCCCCTATAGACTCCTGTGTTTGAAGGCTTGGCCCATTGGGAGTGGCACTATTAGGAGGTGTGGCCTTGTTGGAGTGGGTGTGGCCTTATTGGAGGAAGTCTTATATGCTCAAGCTACCCTCAGTCTCTCCTTGTTGCCTGCAGATCAAGATGTAAAAGTCTGTCCCCAGTAGGCCTGTATGTTGCATGCTTCCTGGCTTGACAATAGTGAATTAAACCTCTGAAACTGAAATCCAGCCCCAATGAGATGTTTTCCTTTTTAAGAGTTGCCTTGGTCAGAGCTGGAGAGATGGCTCAGAGGTTAAGAGCACTGTCTGCTCTTCCAGAGGTCCTGAGTTCAATTCCCAGCAACCACATGGTGGCTCACAGCCATCTATAATGTGATATGATGCCCTCTTCTGGCCTGCAGGTGTATATGCAGGCAGAGCACCCTATACATAATAAATAAATAAATAAATCTTTAAAAAAATAATTTAAAAAGAGTTGCCTTGGTCATGGGGTCACTTCACAGCAATAAAACCATAACTGTGTGTGTTGAATGTGGCAGCGCATGCCTTTAATCCCAATACTCGGGAGGCAGAGGCAGACGGATCTCTGTGAGTTCGAGGCCAGCCTGGTCTACAAAGCGAGTCCAGGACAGCCAAGGCTACACAGAGAGACCCTGTCTTGAAAATCCAAAAAACAAACAAACAAACAAAAAACTGTAACTAAGACATTTGGGCTTTGGTTTGGTTTGGTTGGTTTTTGAGACAAGGTTTCTGGTGTAGCACTGGCTGTCCTGGAACTAGCTCTGTAGCTCATGCTGGCCCTGAACTCAGAGAGCCACCTTCCTTTACCTCCCAAGTGGTGAGATTAAAGGCATCATGCCCAGCTCCTCTTTTGAATTTTAATTGTTGTGGGCTCCACTTAAATCCAACATAAGTCCAACATAACTCAAACACCAGGTCCGTGCAGATGACAATAATTTATTGTAATCAAGCTGCTGCTGACTCATCAGGGCCGAAGAGCAGTCTCTGGAGCTGAACTGCAACCCTGAAGGGACATTGTACAGCATATTTAAAGATGAGACCACAGAGCAAGGGAGGGGGGGGCGGTGTTGTAGCACGGTCCAATCATATTTTGACATAAGGGGGTAAGCAAGGGAGTTTCCATCAGTCAGGATAGGAAGAGGTTCCTGGGCCTGGGAACAAGAACTTAGTTTGACTGTCAGAAAGATGGAAAAGTTGTCCTTGAGATGTCTGGACTTAGATAAATGTCTCCTTACAAGCTGTCCCTGAGATGTCTGGACTTGGACAACTGTCTCCTCACAACGGAAGCTGTTAAGCTCTTGGGAAGTGCCTGGCTCCCCAAGGGCCCAGGACTTTGAGTTTAGTTTCTCCCTATGATTAAAAGGAGTCTGAGAACAAAATGGTAGTACTTAGAATACATTTCTTTTGCTCATTTTCAACATGAATGTTTGCAAATCTGACAACTTTATCAAGCTGATCTTTTGACCCAGGTACGGCCATCCATGCCTGCAATCTAAGTATTCAGAGGCTGAGACAGAAGACTCTAGGCCAGCCTGGGCTACCCAGTGAGCCTGTGTGACAGAGAGTTGCCTGTCTTGTTATTGTCAGCTTCCACAGACAGTTCAGCCACAGTTGCCCATCTGTATTTCTTTTTTCTTCCTTCCTTCCTTCCTTTCTTTCTTTCTTTCTTTCTTTCTTATGTATACAGTGTTCTGCCTGAATGTACACCTGCAGGCCAGAAGAGGACACCAGATCACATTACAGATGGTTGTGAAACCACCATGTGGTTGCTGGGAAGTGAACTCAGGACCTTTGGAAGAGCAGGCAGCGCTCTTAACCTCTGAGCCATCTCTCCAGCCCCCTGTATTTCTTTTAATGGGTCAGAACACCTTTTGCTAAAGGAAATTGTGACGGTTTCCTTCTGAAGCCACAGATACAGAGGAAGAATTTCAGCAATGTTCCTCAGACATGCTATTCAGTAAGGATTCACGACCCTTCCACGTCACAGTATACACTACAGAGTGTGGCTGACCACCGCCTGGGACTGCAGCTCCAGGGGACTCACTGCCCGCTCCTGCACTTGGAGGGTACCTGCCCCATATGTGCATACCTCCACATATATGCACATAATTTAAAATTTGTTTCTGCCTGGTATAGTGGTGCAGGCCTTCAATCCCAGCACTCAGGGGGCAGAGGCAGGTGGATCACTATGAGTTTGAGGCCAGCCTGGTCTTCAAAGCGAGTCCAGGACAGCCAGGACTACACAGAGAAACCCTGTCTCAAAAAACAAAATAGTTTTTGTTTCTGTTTTTCAAGACAGGATTTCTTTGTGTAGCCCTGGCTGTCCTGGATTCATTCTGTAGACCAGGCTGACCTCCAACTCAGAGATCTTGCCTACCTCTGCCTTCTAAATGTTGGGGTTAAAGGTGTGCACTGCTACCTCCTGGCTAAAAATAAATAAATAAATAAATATATTTCTTTAAAGGATTGTTTTCCTAGCTGGCTGGTGGTGCACACCTTTAATCCCAGCACTCGGGAGGCAGAGGCAGGCAGATCACTGTGAGATCGAGGCCAGCCTGGTCTACAAAGTGAGTCCAGGACAGCCAAGACTACACAGAGAAACCCTGTCTCACAAAAACAAACAAACAAACAAACAAAAAACAAACCAAAACAAAAAATACTTTAAAAAAAAAAAAGAATTGTTTTCCTGGGGCTGAGAGATGGCTCAGAGGTTAGGAGCACTGACTGCTCTTCCAGAGGTCCTGAGTTCAATTCCCAGCAGCCACGTGGTGGTTCATAACCATCTATAATGAAATCTGGTGCCCTCTTCTGGCCTGCAGGGGTACATGCAAGCAAAACACTATACATAATAAATAAATAAATCTTTAAAAAAAAAAAAGAATTGTTTTCCTGGGCTGGAGAGATGGCTTCGAAGTTAAGAGCACTGATTGTCCTTCCGGAGGTCCTGAGTTCAATTCTCAGCAACCACATGGTAGCTCACAACCATCTACAATGTGATCTGGTGCCCTCTTCTGCCATGTGGGCAGGTACATAATTGAAGGGACCTGACCCCAGAGTCCTCAAACCCCGCAATGACCCCAGTTGCTTGACTGGTCCAACTCCATGACAGGCTTCAGGTTTTTACTCTGCCTAACTAGGCCAAGTTTCTAACAATTCCTAAAAACAAAACAAAACAAAAAACCCACAAGTTATAAACAGGTCATGGACGGCTCATGGGCAGCTAATCAGCTTATAGAACAAAATGACCAGATGCCATGTTTTTATTACTTCATGGCCTTGGCAAAGAACACAGCTGGCCCCATCCAATCAAATTAAAGGCCAGCTCCTGAGTAAGAGCCAAAACTTCAGTGACTCAAACATCCCCCATAACCAAACAAACAGCCAGTCCTAAATCCCCTTGTACACTCTGACTCAATTCTGGGATCACAGATTCCTCCGTCTATAAATTGAGCCTGTGTGCTCATTTTGGGATCACCCTCCAGAGGACAGGGGTGATCCTAGCATGCTAGAATAAAAACACTCTTTTTGCACACTGCCTTGGGGCTGTTCTTCAGCAGATCACCCGAACCCTAACAACAATAATAAATAAATCTTTTTTTTTTTAAAGTAGCCTTTATTCTCCAGAGGTAATTGTTGTCTGGGAGGCTTACTTCTTCTGTTTGATAACCTAGGCCTTGTCCTGGAAGCTTCTAGCTGCCATACGATCTAACCTAGGCCTAGAATGTTTTCAGCCTCTGAGACTGACTGCTGAATGAGCTCATCCTTTCTAGCTCTTTCTGAACTCTGGCTGGCTGGTTCAAGTCAGACGTTCCAGTTCTAACACCTCTTCAAGCTGACGGATTCAAACCTGCTTCTCTCAGTTTCTTACTGAATTGCTCTGCTTGGCCTCAAAGTAACTCCAGCAATGTATTCTTTTTATTTTTTTTTTTATTTTTTAGGTTTTTTTTTTTGAGACAGTGTTTCTCTGTGTGTACCCCTGGCTGTCCTGGAATCACTCTATAGACCAGGCTGGCCTCGAACTCACAGAGATCCACTTGGCTCTGTCTCCCAAGTGCTGGGATTAAAGGCATGCGCCACCACTGCCCGGCTCAGCAATCTCTTCTAATCTTCTGCCTCCTTCACATTCTCTGGCTCGTTCTGTCTTCACCTAGTCTAGCTTGTTCTCTCTTCACTCTCTGTAAAACTCTCCCAGGAAAAGGCCTCTGAATTCCACAAACCAAACTGCCTGAACAGAACTCAGAGATCTGCCTGCCTCTGTCTCCTTGGTGCTGGGATTAAAGGCCTGTGCCACCACGCCTGGACCTAAGCTTTTCTTTATTTACCTGATGTTTGCCCTATGCCGGGCTCACCTTGAACTCAAGAGATCTGCTAGCCTCCGTCTCCTGGGACTAAAGGCATGTCTGTATTCCATCCGGATCACACAGACCTAGAAGGCTTTGGATGTTATTTCTTGCTAGAGCAGCCATGTTCTGAATTAACATTCCTCTACAGCAAAGTGCTTGCCATGAAAGTTGGGGGCCTGAGTTCAGATCCCTGGCAGCCACATAAAGAGCTGAGCACTTATTTATTTTGGTTTCCCAGACAGGGTTTCTCTGTGTAGCTTTGGCTGTCCTCAACTTTGTAGAGCAGGTCTCGAACTCACAGAGATCTACCGGCCTCTGCCTCCCGAGGGCTGGGACTGAGGGTGTGCATCACCATGCCCAGTGATAAAGCTGAACACTTATAACCTCAGTCCTGGGGAGGTGGAGACAGAGGGGTTTCTGGATAGCCAGTCTAGTGGAGCTCCATATTTAGCGAGAGGCTCTGTCTGAACAATTAAGGTGGAAAGCAGCTGGGAAGACACCTGATGTTCACCTCTCTGGCTGAAAAAGAAAGAAAGGAGAGTGAGAGAGCAAGAGAGTGAGAGCAGGAGGTGGGGGGGGAGGAGGGGGGAGGGATGTTCAGGCTGAAGAGAGGGCGCTGGAGAGGACTCAGATCTTGAAAGGAATAAATCAATCACCATTTTTAATTTGTGTTCCAGCAGGCGACAACAATGTGTGAGGACGGAGTGACTAGTGCTGGCAACCTGCTTATAGTAAACACTGTGGACAGAGGACTCACTGTGTCTGGAGAGAGACATAGCTCACCGTGCTAGCTGCTGAGGCTTCCATCCAGAGCTGTAACCTCTAAGCCAGGAACTGTGGAAGACTGAGCTGACAGTGAAGGTGCCTCCTGACCTCACAGAGAGAAGGAGGGCAGTTTCATGGCATCGATGTGAGCCTTGAGGGTAAGGATCAAGGACTTGGCAGGAGACATCTTTGTGGCATCAGGGCTGCATCCCTGGTGAGCCGTGTGGGTCAACGGCAGTCTTGAACAGCGGCAGAGGATGGAGGGGTCCTCCCTGAGCCTATGCTAGCCAGAGCACACACACCATGGATCTGGGTCAACAGTTCTTCCAGAGCTCACCCATGGCCTAGGAAACACCTTCTAATGAGTTCATGCACTCATGTGTCGGTTCAAGGACCAAACATCTTGGCTATAGGTCCTTAGACCAGGCCGTGTATCCAGGCATCTTGGTGGACCTCTCTCTCATTTCACTCTCTTTGAGTCAAACTGTTCAGTGTGAGTATGTGCCTTTGTGGCCCACAGCTAAGAGGGAGGAGTTAAGATGGTTTGTAGACAGGAATGCCTCCTAAGGATGCCTCGTGGTGCCTGGACACTAAGTCAGTGGGAAGGGAAGGGAAAAGGGATCGGCGCAGGCAAGGGCAGCAGCTGCAAGTCTTTCCAACCAATCATCCAAGGCACAAAATTTAAAGAGAAGTGGCCCACTACTCCCCACTTGAGAATTAAAACTCTCAGGCTGGTGAGGTGCCTCAGAGGATTAAAGCACCTGCCGACAAGCCTGATGACCTGAGCTCTAGCTCCAGGACCCACATGGTGGAAGAGAACCAACTCTCAAAAGTTGTCCTCTGAAGGGTGTCATATTACTCATGCAAAGGCATGTGCACGCGCGTGCACAATAAATAAATGTAAAAGAAAAGGAAACATGGTGGTTCATGCCCTTTAATCCCAGCACTCTAGGAGGCAGAGGCAAGCTGATCTCTGTGAGTTCTGTTCTACAGAGTGAGTTCCAGGACAGCCAAGGCTACACAGAGAAACTGTCTCGAAAAACCAACCAACCAACCAACCAACCACCCAATCAACCAAAAAAAAAAAAACGAAACAGAAAAACACCCTCCCACATTTTAAACCTTTTATTTTACATTTATGGATATTTTGTCTACATGTATGTCTATGCACAACACGTGTAAGAGTCTGTGGAGGCCAGGTGTCAGCGATGAGCATTCAGCGCTCTTCACTGCCAAGCCATCTGCCATTTTAAAACTTTAAAATTGTTTTAAAGTGGTTTTTTTGGTTTGTTGTTGTTGTTTTGTTTTTTGTACCCAGCAGTTGGAAGGCAGGAACAGGTAGATCTTTATGCGTTCCAGACCAGCCTAGTCTCAAAAAAAGTCACACACACCCCTCCCAGTATGAGGTGTGTGTTCCTTTTTGTCTCACATATATGGCCATTTTGCCTTTTTCTTTTTCTTTTTTCCCCCTGAGACAGCGTTTCTGTGTAGCCTTGGCTGTCCTGGACTCGCTTTGTAGATCAGGCTGGTCTCGAACTCACAGTGATCCACTTGCCTCTGCCTCCCAAGTGCTGGGATTAAAGGCATGCGCCATTCTGCCTTTACACTGGTGTATGTGCTTAGTGCCCTCAGAGGCCAGAATCCCCTTGGAGTTGGAGTTACAACCTGGAGTTCCCCAAGCACGGTTTCACGTAGCCCTGGATGGCCCCAAACTTGCTACGCAGCTAAAGATAACCTTGACCTTCTGATCCTATCTCCACCTTGCAAATAGGAGGTTACAAAGGTGACCCCCCCCCCCCCCCCGACAGGGTTTATCTGTGTAGCCCTGGCTGTCCTGGAACTCACTTGGTAGACTTTGCTGGCCTCGAACCAAGAGATTTTTCTGCCCCTGCCTTCTGGGTGCTAGGATTAAAGACGTGTGCCACCACTGCCCGGCTGAGCTGTTTACTTTGAAACTAATCTTGTTTTCATGTATTCCAAAGAAGCCATCTACGGCTCACATGTTTCTGGCCCCACAAAATTTGCCAGCAGCTGTTTCTCCCCCAGAGCACACTTCCACGGGAACAGAACATCCAACTGCTGGGGTACTACTACGGAGCTACAGCACAACAGAACCTGAGTTCTATCTCACGATCCCCAAAGGCGTGGCGTGGAAGGCAGGTATGAACCCACTGGTGCCGGGCACCCTGGCCCCGGTTCCCCAGAAGTAACGTGGTGGAGACCGGCTGGGGTCAGGAGGTTCCGCACTCCCTTCTCTCCTCTTGTACAGCACCTATGCTAGCATGGAGCAGTGGGGGCGTCCCTCACTCTCTTCTCAGATTCCTGTGCTCCCTCCCCGCCTCCAGATTCCCTTTGGGCCCCAACTCTTTGCCGAGGTACTTCCCACTCCTGTCAGGGACCTTCACTCTCCTTTTTTCTCTGGGTCCCCCGCTCCCTTCTTAGGTCCTTCCCTATCCTCTCCAGGTCCCCTCCGCTCTTCTCTCCTCTAGGGTACCTCCACTCTCCGGCCCCCCTTGGCCCCCACGCTCCTCCGCCCTGGCGCCCTACCCTTCCCAACCCTAGAGGCACGGGACGGGAACCGCCGCGAGGATCACACGTCGCCCTCCACGCGCCGCCCGCGGGCATCCCCGGCCGGTCCGTAGGCTAGCTGGGCTCCGATTGGCTGCAAAGCTCGGGAAGTGCCGGCTCTTGGAACCACGGACCAATGGGAGCCGGGGGCGGGACCGCGGATCCGGCGCCGGAAGAGGGGAGGCGACGAAGGGACGTCGCGTCGCCGCGCCGGGTCTCGAGCAGCTGCCAGAGCCGCTGGACGGACCGCCGCCCCCGCCGCGCCATGGCCGAGAGTGACTGGGACACCGTGACGGTGCTGCGCAAGAAGGGCCCCACGGCCGCACAGGCCAAGTCTAAGCAGGTGCCCAGCCAGCGGGGGGGGGGGGGCGGCGGGAAGCTGAAGGGCCGCACGGCGCGCTGCGGTCGCTGGGCCGAGCCCGGGGATTCCGGCGGTGGGTGGGGACCTGAACAGACCAGGCGAGGGTGGGGACGTTAGGGGACAACAGGTGGGAAGAGAGTCGGGGAAAAGACTGGGGCAGAGAGCAGCTGACCTGGGCGAGGCTGGGACAAGGGTCAGGGACTGGGGGATGGGGACTATGGCTTGGCCTCTGGACGGGGATGGCCTGGGTGGGGACCTGGATGGGGATGGAAACAGGGTTGAGGACAGGTGGGGTGGGGAACGTGGGCATCAGGCACAGGAGACTTGGGGACCAAAGTAGGGGCAGTCCTCTTGCTGAAGGTTTTGTCCTAACCTGGTATCAGCCTGTGCTGGCATCACTGGTGGCCTCCTGCTTATGACGCCCACCCGGGCGATCTCAGCCTATAAAGAGTGCTGTCTGAGCCATTGGTGGTCTCCTGTAGCCTAGTATCCTCTCCGTAGGTGCACTCAGCTTCCCTGAGCGCTGCCGTGCCCTCTGTGGTACTGACCAGCTGTGGGCTTATTGCTATATAGTCAAAGTCAAATCCACAATCTTCTTTTCAAGGGAGTGTGGTATCACCATAGAAAGTCTGAACATATTACACAGAGAATGGCTTCCAAGCCACTTTTCTGAACATTATGGTGACTGTGAGACTACGGGGTTCTGTGGGGTGTGTCATCTCTTATTAGGAGTCATACTGGCCAAGCAAGCCAATAAAGAACCTGTGAGCTGTGTGTGTGTGTGTGTGTGTGTGTGTGTGTGTGTGTGTGTGTGTATTGCTGATATTGAATCTAGGCCTTGTGTGTTATACTAAACAAGTCTTGCCCCCAGCTGACACTGGCCTGGATTCTCATCCAGGCCCCCTGAGTGCTAGGATCACAGTAGTTCCACCATACCCAGCTCAAGTAATCCTGTCATAGTGTAGAAGTGAGTTAGTTCTTTTTAGCAGTAGTTCAATATACGTTATCTGAATACTTGTGTGCCGTGTTTCTGTGGGGCCACTTTGTTATTTATTTTTATTTTAAAAATATTTATTATGTATACAACAGCCGGCCTGCATATGCACCTGCAGGCCAGAAGAGGCCACCAGGTCTCATTATAGATGGTTATGAGCCACCATGTGGTTGCTGGGAATTGAACTCAGGACCTTTGGAACAGTAGTCAGTGCTCTTAACCTCTGAGCTATCAGCCCTACTTTATTTATTTATTTATTTTTGTTTGTTTGTTTGTTTGACCCAGAGTTTCTCTGTATGTAGACCTGGCTGTCCTGGAACTTGGTTTGTAGACCAGGCTGGCTTTGAACTCAGAGATCCACCTGCCTCTGCCTCCTGAGTGCTGGGGTTAAAGGTGGGAGCCACCACGCCCGGCACTGGGGACACATTCTGAGGTAGCTCAGTGGATGCCTGCAACTGTGAGTTGTGCTGGATCCTGTATGAACTGTGTTCTTTCCTACTCACACATACCCATGGTGAAGTTTGTAAGTCAGGCAATAAGGTCTAGTAATAAGGGTTGGAGAGATGGCTCCATGGTTAAGAGTGCTCGCTGCTCTTGCAGAAGACTCAAGTACAAGCACCAGTATCAACAAGGCAGTTCGCACCTGCCAGTGCAATCCAGTCTAGGGGATCCAACACCCTCTTCTGGCCTCTAGGCACTGTATACATGTGGTGCATAGACACACGGTGGCAAACACTCATCCATGTAAAATAAAAATAAATACATCTAAAAAAAAGTCAGTCATAACTGATGGGTGGAAAGAGGAATTGCAACAGTACACTGCAGTGAGAGTCGTGCAAGTGTGGTTTCTCCGGGTCCTGCATCCACCCTTCTTTTAGGGATGCTGTGAAACGATACATGAACTAAGTGGTGTGAGTCACAGCGCCGTCGTTAGGTTGCGTTAGGCTCCTCCATCACACCTTCCTGGGCATAAAGTCTGCTTTGGTGCCGTGGCAGTTACCTGGTTTTCAGATGAAAAGAGGCAGGTAGCATGCATAGGATGGACACAGCTAGACAGATGCATGGCTTATGTCTTACGTGAGAGAGTAGGATGGTATGAAATCACATCACATATTTTAGAACATATAAAAAAATTAAAGTTATAAATTATTATCTGGGATTTTTGGGGGGAGTGTTGAGATGGGGTTTCTCTGTGTAGCCTGGCTGGCCTAGAGCTCACTTTGTAGACCAGGCTGGCCTCAAACTCACAGAGATCTGCCTGGCTGTGCCTCCCAAGTGCTGGGATTAAAGATACGCGCCACTACCACCTGACTGTATAACCTGGAATTTTCCAGGTAATATTTGTGAACTAAAGTTGACCATGGGTCAACCAGAAAACATGGAGAGGAAACCTGAAGCAGGGGCAGGGGACGCTGTCTTGCTGAGCTTGGGTGGTTTGACCTAGCACTGTGTATCAGTTAGAATAGTTAGCACCGCGCCATTGGCAAACGGCCGCCTAAGTTGTGATCCGTACTCCCCCAGACTCATTTTGATTGAAAACCACTTTCTGGTTTTCTAGGCCATCTTAGCAGCTCAGAGACGAGGAGAAGATGTGGAGACATCCAAGAAATGTAGGTACTCACGTTTCCACTGGCAAAGCGAGGATGTGCCGTGGAATGGCTTGTCTGAGGGTATGGCTGGGTAGTGCCCTGGGACCTGGCAGCAGCAGGCACTGGCTACTCAACAGCCAGGAAATACTCTTGACCTATCGGCAGGGCTCTGGGCGGTGTGAGGTCAGCGCGGATTGGTACTTCCCCCCCACTGCGGGAAGACTGAGAGGCAGGGCACTGAGGTCTGTGAAGTCCAGGTCAGCTGGACCTGGGAGCCTGCCAGCCGGGTTTGCATCTGAAATCCTTTCCTCCCGTGCTGACTGCAAACCAGATCTGCTGTGTTCTGCTCACATTGCCTCCAGGGGCTGCTGGCCAGAACAAGCAGCATTCCATCACCAAGAACACAGCCAAGCTAGACCGGGAGACGGAGGAGCTGCATCACGACAGGGTGACCCTGGAGGTGGGCAAAGTGATTCAGCGGGGCCGGCAGAGCAAGGGCCTGACGCAGAAGGACCTGGCCACGGTGAGGTTTTGGTGGCTGTGGCGTGGGGACTGGTGACAGGTGCCTAGACAGCATAGGAAAGGTGGGGGTCACTGCAGGGTGGCTTTGGGACCTTACCCTAGCACTCCCCAAATCCTCTGGGAAGCCAGGTCAGAGAAGCTATAGCTCTCTTGGATAAGACTTGTCTGTGTTGGGGTACCAGAGACCCCAAAGGTGGCTGCCTGTGGCACCTCCCCTGGCTTCTGCAGCACATCTCATTGAGTTAGTATGGCTAAGGTGCATCTTTTCTTCAGAAAATCAATGAAAAGCCGCAAGTCATCGCAGACTATGAAAGTGGACGGGCCATTCCGAATAACCAGGTTTTGGGCAAAATTGAGAGAGCCATCGGTGAGTGTCTTCCCTGGCAGTCTTGGGCAAGCATTGCCCTTCTGTAAGGGGTGGTGAGGGCTGAGACGACAGACCCCTGTCCTCTTGAGGCCGTACCACTGGAATCCTGCCTAAGGGTTTGAGGACTGGTGGGCCTCCAGAACCCTAAGGAGACGGTGTCAGCCAGAGCACACTGCTCTCAGGGTGCCTACATGGCACATGCTTTACTTCTACAGTGAGCCTCCGTGGAGGCGCAGTGCAGCGTTCCAGTCTTTCTGGGACAAGATATCAAGATATTCGTCTTTGCATCTTTTTATTTTATTGTTATTAATTATTATATTTTATTATGTTTTTTTCTGGCTGTTGTGGAACTCACTATGTAGGCCAGGCTGGCCTTGAACTCACAGAGATCCACCTGCCTCTGCCTCCTATGTGCTGAGATTAAAGGCGTGCGCCACCACGTCTGGCTTAGATTTTATTTTTTTATATAGAGACTCACTGTAGCTCAGGCTGGTGCAGACTCACTCAGTCCCCTGAGCCCTGGGATGGCCGGCACCCTAATGTCAGATGTGAAGGCAGCCCTGTGTGTGGAGGCCTGGGGGGCGAGCGGAAGACAGTGATGGCAAGCTCAGCAAGAGCAGGGAGGGTGGGTGGGCGCAGACGCTGCAGACTGGTCAGCTCTTGCTGGCTTGTTTCAGGCCTCAAGCTCCGGGGGAAGGACATCGGGAAGCCTATCGAGAACGGCCCGAGGGCGAAATGAACACAAAGCCTCGAAGCCAGTGGGTCCGGCTGAGCTCTTCTGGCTGGTCCCCCAGGACCTCCAGCACTGCCGTGGGTCTCCTCACATGGTCTAATGGAACACGGGGGTCAGGCCTGTGTGCCCCTTCAACCCATACCCGCTGTCAAACAAAGCAAAACCTTGCAAAGTGATAGCCTCTTGGCTTTTTCCTCACTGCCCTCTGACCCTCAGGAGGGGTGTGGATCTGCACCTTCTGTCCAGTGGACAGCTGGCTGCAGGGGGGAGTCCAGCCCAGAGAAGGTCCTCAGACTTTGTCTCCTGGACTTGTAAGGGCCTGTGTTCTGCTGGTGGGGAACAGTGCCTAGGCTGTCTGCAGGTGTGTCTCCTCACCGTAGATCACACTTGTGGAGGATGGAGGTGAGCTTCCTGCACAGTAGATCCCTCAGAGGGACCTTGGAACTGGGAAGTTCCTTCCCTGTCCACTGAGAGGAGTGGACAGGGTACCAGTCAGTGTTGTAATAACCTGGAGATACAGGGTGGCATCTGCCATGTCCCACTGCCTCCTTCCTATGGGGCTGAGTCTTGGACAGGCAGGAGCCTAGCTTGGAACACACAGTATCCACGGTGAGGACAGCCCTCAGTGCAGCCCCAGCTGAGGCCGAATGTGGAGGGTCAGAGCTTCAGGGACCACTCCTGGAACAGATGTGTCAACATCGTTTCATCAGGCCCTGACCCAGTGTGGCAGTCCCACACTTGTTCTCACAGCTTTAGTTGAAAGGCTAAAGTGCAGTTGCCTTCTTTGGTGTCCTGCTCTGGAGGTGATGGGCAGCCCCGGGGTTGGTCAGGCCTTTATCTGGGCTGGTGGCATTTCTCCTTGCCAGTTCCACAGGACCATACCCAGTTGCTTTTATACCCACTACTCCATGGATCTATGGGGTGATTTTCTCCTCACTGGGTACAGAATCACCTGGTAAGTTGGGAGCTGGCTGGAGTGGTGGTCCTTAGTGCCAGCTGCCCCAAAGGCAATGAGGGTCCAACACCTACCCCCTGAATTCTGTCTCAGGTTAAGTCTTAAACCCTGGGAGGGCCACCGCCTGCCAGCTACAACATACCCTGCCAGGTACAGAATATATGGAGCACAGCCTGAAAGCCTGCGTTGCCCTCACTGGTGCAGAACATTTATTCACAGTACAAGGACCCCTCTCCCCCACCCTTGTCAGTCACACCGGAGGTCAAAGACAGCAGATGGAAGAGCTGTAGAAGCTAAGCCTGACCCAACCCCTACACGCAGGCCCAGATGTGGAACGTCAGGAGGCTGTGCAGTCTGGGGGCTGTGTCTGGGGCTCTATGGGTTGCTGGTGATGGAATCTGGAAGGGTAACTTGATCCTAGGAAGAAGCAATATTGGACAACTGCCATTGAAAGGCAGCCTGGACCAGAACAGGGTGGGGCAGAGCACCTCTTCCTGAGTCCTGGCCCGCCACCACTGTGTGCTTTCTCATTAAGTGAGGCAAAATTTCCCACTTGTCAACATTTGGGGGTTCCTACCGCATTGAAGAGGATGTTGCCAAAGCCAGGGGCTGTTGCCCCATCTGTACTCTGGAAGGGGCAGTGCTGCTTCTGCAGCCAGTGCCGACCCCCGAGGCCCAGGAGCACCAGGAACACCAAAAAGAGGAGGGCCCCTCCAACAGCAGCTGGCACAGACACCGGCGCTCCCGTCCCACCTGAGGGCAGAGGGGGCACTAGAGCGCCATAGTTCCAGGTCCTTGTGTCCAGGGTTCTGACCCCTTCAGCGCTTGC
Source organism: Acomys minous (assembly GCF_964271855.1). NCBI lineage: Eukaryota > Metazoa > Chordata > Mammalia > Rodentia > Muridae > Acomys > Acomys minous. Next base: position 63,351,635 of record NC_140491.1, on the reverse strand, counting down.
TGTTCAGCCTGGTGATTTGTCAGCACAATGCTGACACCACTTCCTCCCAGTTTGATGGCACCAGTGACTGCCAAACCCATTGTGGTCTCTGGCTTAACCTGGCAGCTCTGTCAAGACAGTTCTTGCTCAGGAGGGGACAGTAAAAGCTGAAACAGTCCACAAGGCATAGTGGGGGAGAGCACAGAGCCCAGTCTTGGACAAGCTGGTTTCCTGAGCTGGGCAGAGAGTACTTAGAGCCGCCTGGACCACCGGCCTCAGGCTGGCAGCCTCAGGCAAGTCCGGTGCTTACCTTGGCTGAGTGCTGGCTGCTTGCAGTGTTGCCCTGCCAAGTACTCCACATCATCAAGGGCAATGGGCCCCAGAGCTGGCTGGCCACCCAGAGTGGCTTCAAAAACAATCTGTTAGGGAAAGGGAAGTCTATGAGCATCTGGAGGGAAAGAAGAAAGGGGAGGGAGGACAGCGCACCTGGGTGGGACCTCACCTGGAACTCCTCAGCGTGGGACACTTCAATTTGGACTTGTAGCCACTGGTCCCGCTGATGGCCGCCCTGGCCCCACACAGCTAGCTGGCCTTGGGCACTGCTCAGAAGCACTCTCAGCTTACCTTTGTCTGAGAGCAGGGACCAAGGCAGCTCAGGCTTACATTCCTGGAGGACCCCCCTGTGCCTAGCCTGAGTCCCCACACCCAGGGCCCAGCCACTCACAGAAATGCTCAGGAAAGCCCAGGAAGTACCAGAAGCGGAGGCATGAGGCTGTGGTTGCTGGCAGTGGCTCACTGCGCAGCCAGGCTGCGTGGCCCCCAGGACCAAGCACGCTGGTTTCAAAGAAAGCAAAGTGGCCTGGGAATGAGAGGATGGGATGCATCTGGATCTCTCACGTGAGGGGCGATAGGTGAGCACAAGTCAGCTTTGTGACGTAGTGCCAGCCCAGGCCCTGCTCCAGCCAGTGCACACCTGCCTCTGTGCCTAGAGTGTGGTCCAGTGTAGGCTTAGGGTAGCGGGATGGGGTGCCTCCACTGCTCCAGTCCCAGCTGTACCCACCCAGGCTGGGCCATGCAAGGTGGCTCCACCCACACAGGCCAGATTCAAAGTCACAGGACCCTGCAAGGAATCGGCAGGTAAGCAGAGCTGCCCCATGAGCACCACCGCTCATGGTAGAAGCTGGAGAGTTGTTTCTGGCATGGATAATGGTACTACTCAGACCACAGGAAGACTGCTCACCTGGCTGAGCACAGCGTCCTTCTTGGAGGAAAATGTCATCCAAAGCCACATAGGAATGGTCCACACCTGCAGCCACGGCCTCAAACACTACCTATAAGGTATAGTGCCTCCTGCAGGCTGGTGCTGGTAACCCTTCGAGGTGAGGAGGCTTTCCTCTTTCTGCCCGGGCACTCACCCTCCAGGGCTGCTCAGCCTCCACATTCACACTGCCCAGGCGCCAGGCATGCCCACCATGGGCACTGATGCTGAGCTCCTGGCTCTTTGTGCTCTCTTCCACGTGGACCCGCAGGGTGCCTGCACACCGAGAACCAGCCAGGTTAGCTGCCTTGGTGGCTCACCAGTCCTGGATGGGTCCTTCCCTTTCTTGGAGCCCCCTTCCCCTTCCACCTGGATTGTGGATGCTCAGGTGGTACCAGAAGGTCAGGCAGGCAGGCCGGGGCAGGGGCTGGTGCTCCTCTGAAGTCAGAGAAGCCACGTGACCTTCGGGCAGCACATCTGGGCTGGTGCTCACCACCATGTAGTGCCCTGGGGGAAGGGAACCCAGCATCAGTTTGCCTTGCCCTGGCCAGCCCTCCACCCACCACCCCAGCCAGACCGAGTACCATGTGCTGTCTCTGTAGTATGGTCTGTCCAAGGACCCCAAGGAGCAAGGCCTGAGGCATTACTCTGGCGCATCCACAGCCCTGAGCCCCCCGGGGAGAAGCCACAGTCAGAGTCTTCAAAGGAACAGCTCTTGGAGGCCCAGCAGGGGCCAGGCCTCACAGCCATGTCATCCAGGGCCATCGTGCCATGGTAGCCATCCCGGAGGCCTTCAAACAGCAGCTAAGGGTGAAGAGTAGTAGTTTGCAGGGGCCAACTCTACACAATCTACTGAGTGTGAAGGAAGCTCACCCTCACCTGGTACTTGGTGCTGGCCTCTGGCTGGTGATACAGAGTGACCCAAGCCTGGTGCCAGAGGTTGCCATGGGTGCCCGACCGGGACCACAGTAGTGTACCTTCCTCCCCATCCTTCCTCATGACCAGGCGCAGTGTCCCTGCAGAGAAGTGGAGTTTGGAGGGAACAGCCCCCAACTCCTGGTGCCTCAGGCTGCAATGGCATCAGGATCACCCACAGAGGCTCTGACAGCCCTGAGGCTCTCACCAATCTGGGGCCCATACAGGTGGTACCAGAAGCTGAGACATTCCTTGGGGACAAGTGGCATCAGGGGTCTTGTGAGCAAGAGGGCACCTTGGCCTCGAGCAGGTGGGTCCGTGGGATCCAGGAACATGAAAAAGCCTTCAGGGAATGAGAAACTGAGCTACAGAAATGTGCTCTCCCAGTTGGAGCTTCCCTCCCAGGCCTCAGAGACCACGGGACTAGGAACTCCCCTACCGTGGCCAGTGGTGTGGTCATACTCAGAGCCATGGCTTTTGACACGGTGCCAGTGGGCATCTGTGAGGTGGCCTGTGTGCCAGCTGCATGAGTCCCGCTCAAAGTTACAGGAGAGCTCTAGGGGTGGGGTGGGGTGGGGTGGTGGTTGGCTGCAGTCAGCACTACGCCCTGCCCCTTCCCAGCTAGGATAGCATACAAGGATCAGAGGTAGACTAGGCAGTGGGCTCTTGGGTGGGAGGTGGGCAGGAGAAACCTTGGTCACTCTCAGTGGTCACCATGGGGTTGCAGTCTCTCATGGTCACATTATCCACCCCAGCCCCCTGCTGGCCAGGGCCATCCAAGTCCACCAGGCTGATAAACTCCAGCTTTAAGCAGACAGGGAAGAAGACTGTCAGTTAGGGGCTGGCTCAGTACAGACTCCCCAACCAGGCTGGGTCCTCACCTGGAATGGCCGGCGCCGGGCCCCAAGAAGAACCTTCTCTACTGCCCAGCCCCCGCTGCTGCTGCTTGGGGCCTGCCACAGCAGCTCCCGCAAGCCACTCTCCACCACCACCAGCGCCAAGAAACCTGACCAAGGGAGTTAGTGTGAGTGGGTCATCCTTAGACCCTGTCCACTGTGCAGGGGGCTCCTGGGGTCAGGGGGCATGTAGTACCTTGGGGATGACTGTGAAAATGGTAAGCCATGTGGAGTTCACAGTGAGGGCCAGAGGGGCCCAGGGCAGGCGTGAGAGCCCGAGCCTCAGATCTGAGCTGCCCCCAGGCCTTCTGCAGAGACAGGAAGTGCCCTATGGGAAGAACAGGGTACCCCATCACTGCTCGAATATCCCTAACTTGCAGACTCTGAGGAGGGGATCCTGTGGGGAAGTGTAGACCTTACCAGGAGTGTCCTGGTTGGGGTCCCTGGCAGGCTTCCTGCTCCCCTGGGTTTCAACCCGTTGCCACTGCAGCATTCCCACACTGATGTCCTCCCAGCCTCCAGCAGAGGCGGATTCAAAGTCTGTGGTGCCTGCAATAACGGTAGACTGCTCTGGCAGGCAGCAAAGCCCAGCATCGTCTGGCCTGCCTGGGCCCCCTTCACACATGGAGCCCAGGCAGGCTCTGACTAGACTCACCACACTTCTGCTCATCCTCGCCCTCTGCACAGTGCTCCTGGAAATCACACAGATGTTCTGGGGGCACACACAGGTCACCACAGGAGAGATGTCCTGGCTCACAGGTTCCCTGGGGCAGCTTGGCAGATGTCTGGGGATAGAAGGCTAAAGCCTCAGGACCAGAAAGTGGCAACTGCAGGGTGGACACATCTAGAAGAGAATTGACGTCAGGTCACAGTGGGTGAGGGCCTTGCTTTTCCTGGGCAGGCCAGGGGAGGGCCTTGTGCAGGTCACCTGGGACAAGTCTGCAGTGGTTGGACAGGATGAGGTCATCTAGGCCCACGATGCCTCCTGGACCAGTCTCCCCAGCTAGAAGGATCTGAGGGAAGGGAGGGTTCAGGAAGTGCCAAGCACTCTTCTGTCCTGTCTTCTTTCTGGTACCCTCCCGTTTACTGTTGCACTTCATGAATTGATAGACACTCTTAACCTCTCCCACTGAGCAGCCTTCCAGAGTTCTCCTGGGCATGCTCTAGGCAGGATTCCCTGGGTCCCACCCCTACACCCCAGTCACCACCTGGCCAGTCTCACCCGGAATGGATGGGCACTGTGAATGTCCACCCGGTCTCTGACCCAAGCTGTTCCCAGCTCTCCGTGGCGGCCCCGCAGCAGGACGGGAGCCTGGGAGGTACTGAGCCCCTGTGCCTGCAGGAACAGCTGGAAGTGGCTAGCCTCAGACCCATGCAGGTAGTAATAGAAGGTGAGCTGGAACAGAAGAGGCCTCAGGCTGTCAGGGGCCTCTGGCATCTGGAGAGCCAGTAAGGGCAACCCTATCTTCTCACACCGCCACCTCACCGAGCAGTTGTAAGGGGCTGAGGCTTGGAACTCTGGGCTGAAGACGACAGCAGTGGTGCCAGGTTTGGCCGTAGAGACCAGGAAGAAGCCTGTGGGAAATGGCAAATATAAGCCAGTGTCCTTGGAGGTAGATGGGTGGGAAAGGTCATAGCCAGGGTCCCTTGGAGACCTCACCATATGCACTGTTGCGGCTGTGATCTCTGCGGGGCCAGGCAGGGCTCACTGTACTGCTAGCACTGTGGTTCCGAGTCCAGCCCTCCAACTGTTTCCATGGTCCCAGGCCTGCTTCAAAGTCAGTGACCATGTGGTGGCCTAAGGAATGGGAGTGGGGGCTATCAGGGCCACGGAGCTTTCTGCAGTAGGACTGCCCTGGTTCCAGGAAAACACTGGTTGGCTCACCCAGAATGACTGTGCCAGTGCCCACCTTCCTGGACTAGCCCTTGTGTTCCTGGAAGGGCCCAGAGGTCAAAGTCTGGCTTCCCAGTCTCATTCTGTGGCCCCTCACCCTGCCCGGCCCTAGATGGCCCCAGCCTCACTGCAGATGAGCGGGTCTTCATCAGATCTGTCCCCGCAGTCATCTTCACCGTCACACAGCTGGTGGGGCTGCACACAAGCCTTGTTCTGGCAGTGGTGGTGCCCCAGGGGGCAGTTGGCCTGAGGGACTGGGGTGAGAAGTAGTTAACATTCTCTTTGGTCCCAGGATTTAGGGTGGAGGTATTCTGGGAAGAGGCTGAAGACCGGTGAGGGAGGTGGGTAGTGAGGGGGTCTGTCAGCTTTGAACAGGGTGATGCGCAGCCTTACTGGGAAGCCCACAGTCGCGGAATTCCATATCATCCAAGGCTACCGCACCCCTGTGTGTGGCATTTCGGGTAGCAGAAAAGGTCACCTGGAGAGTGCAAGGGTCTTTAGGACCTGGATTGGTGCCCAGACCCCCCCCCCAATGTCCCAGCCAGGCAGACTACCCAGCTTACTTTGAAGTCACCCTGGACACGGCCAGTGTTCACTGCCAGCTCCTGCCAGCCAGGTCTCCAGGGTCCTGAGCTCTGCCATAGGGTCAGTGTCTCTATACCATGGGTCAGCTCCAGCCGCAGTTCGGCGACATCTGTAGTATTTTGAGTGGTCCTGGGACATCTTCAGTGCCTTGGCATCTCCCTCCAGTCTACCAGCTGGACCCTGGCCCTCACGATGGAGCATTTCCTGTGTTTGTAGCCTCTCCTCTCCACCCAGCTTTTCCCCAGAGCTAACTGGTCTTGGGCCCCGGCATCCAGCGCATTTACCTCTAGAGGCTGTGTAGTACCAGAGCCTCAGTTCACAGGTAGAGGCTGCCTCACGCATGACAGGGGAGCGTAGAGTGGCAGTGGATGCCTCTTTCCCACGGTGGGTTCCCACAGCCATGTACCAGCCTGACCCAGGGTGAGAGGTTAGGAGGCCAGACAAGAAACCGAGACTGGAGGGCGGGGGAGAGTACAGGGTGAGTGCACATACGTTCCCTAGGCCTTACCCAAGTCAGTGCCACGTGTATGGTCAGAACGAGGCCCAGCACTGCCCAGCACTGCCCCTGCCCGGTCTCGAAGCCACCTGTAGCCCGAGGTGCTGATATCCTGCCAGCCACAGGGGTCCTGTTCAAAGCTGCAGGTGAAGGGGGTGCTTGGGGCAGTTGCGGCACCGTGGAAACCTACGGGAATGGGTTGTCATGGAAACCTACGGGAATGGGTTGTCATGGAAACCTACGGGAATGGTTGTCAGGGTGTCTTTACACTGCACTCCCTGCCACTCCCACCTGACCAGCTCACCACACTGGGCCTCGTCCGAACAGTCTCCACAGTCACACACAAAGTTGCATACAGCTTCGGTGGGGCTTCTGCAGTGGCTGGGGACCCAGGCCTTGCTTAGGGACTGTGCAGCTGGCAAAGTAACAGGCAAGTGAGCAGAGGGCAATGTGATTGTTTTTATTTGACATACATATGTATGTATTTGTATACACATATGTGCTATGCAACAGGTGTAGAGGTCAGGGGACAACTGAAGTGGGAATCATGTATTACCTTCCACCATGTGGGACCCAGGGACTGAACAAATGCCATCAGGTGTGGCAGCAAATGCCTTTACCTTCTGAGCTATCTTGCCAGGCCAGGCCTGGGTACTAGTCAACTGAGGGGACACTGACATCTATCAAGAACTGGCACTGGGCTCTGCAGTAGTAGAAAACAGAATGCCTTCCTGCCTCCCAGCCCCACAGAGCCCCTGCATACCAAGGAGAGGAAAAGGGGTCTTGACAAGAAACACCCCAAATGCAAGGCCAGGAGCCCACATAACTATGAATTAGAACATCTTCCAGTAGGGTCTCCCCCATAACAGGACAAAATGAACCAGGTGGAGGTAGCGTGCGCCTTTAATCCCAGCACTCAGGAAGCAGAGGCAAGCAGCTCTCTGTGAGTTCGAGGCTAGCCTGGTCTACAGAGTTCCAGGACAGCCAGGGCTACACTGAGAAACCCTGTCTTGAGAAACCAATAAATAAATAAAGAGGACATATTGATGGATGGATGGCCACGAGGCTTCATGTTCTACAATGGGAGTGGCAGGCAGAGGCTCCGAGAACTCAGTGGATGATCACCTGTGATGTCCTGTGGGCTCTCCTCTACGTCAGGGGGATAATAAGATTTAGGTAGGCAACCTCCAGCCCTGTTGGCTTGTCCCCGATTTCCCCATTGTGAACAACCCACTTCCTCCAACTTCCCGAATCTGACATGACACCACCTGGCACCCAGGCAACAGTTTACTCACCCATCAACAGCACCAAGGGTGAAAGGAGGTGTTGAGGCAGGTACATGGCCAGGCTGGAGGGAGGATGTCCCAGTGGTAGTGAGGCTGTGCAGCCCAGAGGTGACTTTTCTGTTATCAGTCCACAGTGGCCTCACAGGCTGACTTAGTTCTCACTGGAGAGGACTCAGCTTCTTTATACCTGCAGCCCCTTGGCTGGTCCCACCCAATGATGACAGGCCAAGCATCCAGCTGTAAAAGTATCCTAGGAAAGGGGCCCCCAGTGTGGCTCTTTCTGACCAAAGGTCAGGTCTCGGCCATCCTGCCCATCCACCCAGCCCTGCCCTGCCCACTGAGGTTTCTGCTGGAATGTGGAAAGGCTCGGCACCCCACTTGCAAGGCTCTAAGATAGATACTCTCATGGGGCCTATGGCCCATCTTGGTGCAGGTCAAAGATGTCAGGGCAGTCGGCTCGGTGGCAGTACATGGCCAGCCAGCATATGTTCACAAGGTTCCTCTGCTCTGGGCTTATGGGATCCGATCAGGACAAGTCTGTATCAACAGCCTGCCTCTGTGGACCAGGACACGTCCCACGTCAGGGTGTGGCGTCTTCTCCTTCACACCACCTGTATCTCAAACTGTGTCACTCTGTCAACTGTTCTGGTGTGTGTGTGTTCTGAGACAGGGTCTCACGTGCTGGTCTGAACTTGTTATGTAGCCGAGGATAAATTCTGATCCTCTTGCCTCCACCCCGCAAATGCTGGGATTACAGGTATGCATTGGCAACACAAGTTTATGCGGTACTCTACATTGAACATGGGAATCCCATGTATACTATGCAAGCGTCTAACAAACTGAGCCCCACCTTTAACTTCCTATTTATGTTCATCTTTAAAACTGTTCTGGGGGCTGGAGAGATGGCTCAGCAGTTAAGAGCACCGTCTGCTCTTCCAGAGGTCCTGAGTTCAATTCCCAGCAACCACATGGTGGCTCACAACCATCTATAATGTGATCTGGTTCCCTCTTCTGGTGTGCAGGTGTGCACACAGGCAGAACATTGTATATGTAATAAATAAATTAAAAAAACTTCTGAGTAGCTGGGTATGGTGGCACGCGCCTTTAATCCCAGTGCTCGGGAGGCAGAGGCAGGTGGATCACTGTGAGTTCGAGGCCAGCCTGGTCTACGAGTCCAGGACAGCCAAGGCTACACAGAGAAACCCTGGGGGCCAGGGGGTAGGATGGGGTGGGCGAGGGGGACAGGACTGTTCTGAGTGGCCAGGTGTGGTAGTGCACACCTTTAATCCCAGCACTCAGGAGGTAAAAGCAGGAGGTGGAACTCTGTGAGGCCAGCTTGGTCTATAAAGCGAGTTCCAGGATAGCCAGAGCTGTTACACAGAGAAACCCTATCTCAAAAAGCAAAACAAAACAAAAACTGTTCTGAGAAGCCATGTTCTAGGTGGTTGGTGACAGGAAAGTCTTGAATGCACAAACTCATTGTCCCAGGACAAGACCCACAGTTGAGGCAAGAGCAACGTCAAGAGTTTTGAAGAGCTTGCTTGTCACAGGGACCCAGGCAGTGTGACCTTGGGGCTTGTCTCACGTGAGCCTGTCTGCTGGCCTATACAGGGTATCTCAGCAGTGTCTGCTTGCAGTCTACCAAGCTGACAAAGGCTGGCCCAGGAATGGGAAGGGATGCCCACCCAGCCCTGGCTTTTCCTGGTTCCCACTATGATGGCACACTGTGCATGGCACTTCTTAGAGCAGGCGTTAAGCCGGTCCCTACCCACAGTCCTGTACAGCGAGGTAGAGAGACAGGCTCAGAGGGTGTCCTGAGTGAATGAGACACAGTTAGTGTACAGCTGCAGGGGCCTAAGGGTTATGGGTCTGCACCATGCATGTGCCCTGTGGTCGCTCAGGGGTATCAGGCTTGGATGGAGAACAGATGGAAAATGCAGCCTGTCAGCTGGCCAGGAGAGTGGCTGCCAGGACCCTCTCCTACTGGGCCTCCTGGATCCAGTTACAGGGTGGCCAGGAACTGACTTCTTGTGCAAGGTCTTGGTGGGGCCTCCTCCCAGATGTCCTTGAGGATAGCAGCTTCATGAAGGAGCAATCAGGCCATAAACGGCAGCAACACAGGGGCCCCTTATCTGAACCTCAGGGGCTGAGTATGCACCAAGAGTCCGCAGGGTCCCCTGAAGCTGAGCAGGGATATCCGGTGGCAAACCCAGAGGTAGAGAAGTCAAGACACGAGTCGGGGATGAGCAGGCATAGTAATGCTTTTAATTCCTATGGACCAGACTGGTCTGGCTCCTAAGGCCTGGCAGGTGGTATGCTGCCTAAGGTACAAAAGGGAAGCACAGAGCCAGCCCCTCAAGATAGAAGAGGGTAAGAGCAGAGTCCTGACAGCTGCTGGGTGAGGGGGGCTCAGTAGCCATCGTCAGCCCAGGTGACCTCATAATCAGGGTACTTGGCTTTGATCTTCTCCGTTGAAACAGAATGCTGGGCACGACCATAACCCTAGAGAGAAGATGACCACTAGTCTTGCAGGCTTTGGCTGTGGGAGTCCACCCAGCAATAGCAGGCATAGGGAAGGGAACCAAACCCTACCGAGCTAACCATGTTGGGCAAAGGATAGGCACTGAAGGGCTCTGTCCAGGGTGGTCTTTGTGAAAAGAAACGGAGATGGTCAGGGCTATGAGTTAATCCCCAGCACTGACTACTCCAAGGGCCCCCAAAGAGCCAGGACACAGAGCCAGGAGGCAGGGAGCAGGTACTGCCTAAGCGGGCTGGCTTCCAACCACTCTGGTGTCATATGGGAAATGTGGGGGAAAAGAAAGCCACAGCCCTTAAGGAAGGGTTCCGCAGCTCCACCGCTCAGAGGTGGCCCGAGTGGCAGGTCAAGGGGGTCAGGCTCACAAGGGTGAGCTTTGCGGCCTGGACTGAGGCCTGGGGACCGGAGCTCACCATGGAGTAGCCATACACGTGTATCTTCCTGTCCTGGCTCTGATGGGAGATGCGCCCGCCGCCTAGGCACTCACAGTCATAGCCGTTCTTTTGCAGCTCGCCTGACACTTTGTCATAGATGTCCGCTGGGGTGAGGAGAGTGGCTTCAGGATATGTATGCCCTAGTCGCCCTTGTCCGGCCCCATAATGAACTCTACAGCTACAGGGGTGGGAAGCGGCAAGTCTCGGTGGTCTTTTTCCCAGTGGAGCTGAGCCCCCTCCCCCGCAGGTGCAAAGATGAACGAGATAAAGATACTTTCAAAGTGGGAGAGGGAATTAAAAAAAGGGCTTGGTCAGCCAGGCGTGAGGCAGAGGCAGGCGGATCGCCGTGAGTTCGAGGCCAGCCTGGTCTACAAAGCGAGTCCAGGGCAGCCAAGGCTACACAGAGAGATCCTGTCTCGAAAAACCAAATAAAAGGCGGGGGGGGGGGGGAAGTTGGTCGCGACACTCCTTTCTGTCCAAACCCCGATTTTTCTAGGTCAGCCTGGCGAGGGGTTAGTACACCGCGTGCGTGCTACATTAGCATTCACAACCCCGCCTGCCGCTAGCAACTACTAGGCTCAGCCCCGCCCCCAGCCTTCGTCCCGCCCCCACACGCATGGAGGCCCCGCCCTCACCATGGTACTCAGCCCATTTGTAGCCTCGCACGATTTCCTTGCACTCCCCCGCCGGATCCCCAGAAGGCGGTGCTAGGTGGACTCGAATAAGCACGTACTTGAAGACGCCATCCGAATCGATGTCCACATCAGGAATCTGAGCAAGGTCCGCCGCCATGTTTCTCAAATCGCTCGGCCTTCTGGGCTCCACAGCCCCTTCCCAACCCGGCCGAGGCCTCAGCGTGCGGGAGGCGGGCCCCTTGGTAGCGGCGGCCAATCCCGTGAAGGGATGCTTCCGGAGGCCTAGAGCCTCAGCCAATTGTACCTCCAGTCTGAGGCACGGATTAGCCAATTGCAATCCGCTTCTTTGAAGCTTTGAGATCTCGAGTCCCAGTTAAAGGAGCCGAGGTGTAAGGAAATCGGTGATGCTGTAAAGCAAGCTGTTGGAGGTGGCGCAGCGAAAGAGGATGCGGGGCCGCACCCCGGTTCCACTCCTGGGTCCTAGGACTTCAATCCATAAACTATAAATCCGAAGTCCTCTCTTCCCCCAAACCTGCAAGCCCCAATTCAAGGACTCCCCTGCCAACCTCTTCACGCCCTCGGGCTTCCCCTTCCATAATATTCTCAAATCCACGGTCTCAGGTTGCCAAGCCCCCCTCCTGAAAGCTTCAACCCAACGTCCCCCCATCCCCTCGCCCCATTCCCCCCGCATCTACCATGACCACAGAGTTAGCAGCGGCTACATTCAAGTTCTATTTTACTTGGTTCGAAAGCACTCGCCCTTGGGAAGTGGGCGAGTTGTTGCCAGCCTGCCGCAGGAAGGAATCTGGAGCCCCTGGGGAGGGCGGCAGGCGGCGGCAGCAAGTGTTGCAAGAGCAGGCATCAGGGCAGGTGCTAAGACACGGACCAAGGAGAGAGAGCGCTGGAGTATCTTAAGGACGTACAGCAGAGGGTAGTTGGCGCGTGTGCGCACCCTCGTGCACAGGATGTGTCCTAGATTCTCACACTTGACCTCCCCCAGCTCTAAAGAGGCTTGGGGCTTCTGCAGGGGGCCTTGAGCCCAGACGATGGTTACACCGTCTCTGGGTTACATCCTACACCAAGCCTTGGCCGCGGACCCGGGTGCACTTAAGTTGCAGGGGTTTGGCAAGGGGCCCAGGGCTGCCTAGGCCCCTTCTCTCTACAACACATCAGGCTTTGGCTTCTGTCTCTGGTTGGAGCGTCCGCAGAGCAAGTATGAGGCTCTTTTGTGCACAGGATTGGACTCAGGACCAGCTCCCAAACCATTCCTGCACCCAGGGGCTCACTGCTCTGCACCTTTCCCCAGCCAGATCCTAGTTAGGGGCAGCCCTGTCCTTCATTCGTTCCCAAGTCATTTAGCAGGCGAGAGCTGCTCGCTGTAGGGTCTCCTACTAATTCATCGGCACACACTTCCCACCTCTCATTACGGCCTGAGCTTCCATCTTCTCTGGAAGGTGGATTTTTTTTTTTAGGCCATCTTGTTGGATAGGTCTTGGGGAGCTCTACTCCTCATCCAGCCCGATCTTAACTCTATCTCTCTGGCTTGCTCAGCACCCACACTCTGCTCAGATTCCCCTCTGGCTGGGAGAATTGGGCCTTGGCCTGAAGACTCAGCGGTATTCCAACTGGCCCAGACTAAGGTGACCGGAGGTGAAAGAAGCAAAGGGCAAGCATCATTGTTAGTGTGCAGCTCCGGCCCTGCCCACAGCAGAGAGGTGCATAGGGACTAGGCATCTGAGCTTGACACACCTCAGACACGGAAGGAGGGTTGGGGGAGTGCTTAAAGTAAGGGCATTAGGCTTTGGTTAACATGGAATTCTGGACTATGAGGAAAAGGGGCTGGATCGAGGGTCGGAGAGCTACAGCAAGCACCCACAACGTACGTACATTGTTTGTCCCCATGGGATGAGTGTAGTACTAATAACCTTCCACTAGAAGGCAAGAGCCCAGCGGTCCTCAGTCCCACCCCACCTCCCAGTGGGGAGCACCGAGGGCGAGGACCAGGCTCTTGGGGAGCCCTCTCTTCCTGGCTAAGTAGGCGGAGAGCCCAGGATGTGGAATCTGGGTAGTCCAGCTGGGAACAGTTAGCTAGAGAAGCAGCTGGTAGGAAAGGAGACGGCAGGCGCGGGGGGGGGTGGGGTGGGGGTGGGGGGACGGGCGGAGGGAGTCTCAGGCAAAGTTAGAGGTGGGGAGTGGGCGGAGCGCAGGGCAGAAAATTTGTTGGAGACTGAAGGAGTTCGGGGGTGGGGGTGGGGCGCTGAACCAGCTGGTCCAGACTTTGGGGACCATCTGAGATTATGGGGCAGGCAGGGCCTGAGTAGAGTAGGTAGGGCTCCCGGTCAGGGCCTGGGCCTAATGATCCCATGGCTCACATGATGTCATCCAGCAGGTTGGCGCTGGCTACCCAGTCTAGTGCACGCGGCTCGGAAGCAGCCATGATCATGCACATGAAGGGGCGGCCAGTGCGCCTATCCGTGGGATAGATGGTGGTGGGCGTGAAGCGACGGTTAGCCTCTACGAACTCGCAGAGCTGCTCATAGACGCGTGGAAACTCGTGGCGGAGGAAGACGCCGCGGAGTCGCAGCTCACGCTGGATGTGGATGAAGGCCACTTCACGCGCGCGCCGGCCGGCCTCACCCTCTTGGTCCAGGCCCGCAGTGCCCGGTGGTGGCGTCAGGATCAGCGTTTCCATGTCTGGTTCTCCGGCACGCGCAGGAGGAGGTCGCGTCGGGCTGCCAGCGGCCAGGGCGACCTTGGCGAACTTGCGCACCGTGGGTCCAGGGCTGCGCGGCGCGGGCCTGGCAGCAGCTCCGGGTGGTGCAGCGCCGGGGCCCACGGCCACAGACACACTAAGCAGGAAGCACTCCGCGGGCTCATAGAGCCTCCCGGCAGCCGCCAGCTCCCGTGCATAGCTACCCAGGGGCGCCGCATGTGTAGCCAGCTCGCGCAGCGACAGGTAGGTGGGCGATAGCAGCAGCCCTTCGAGGCCGAAACGTAGGAAGTTGTCGGCAGAGCCCGGGCTTGGGAAGCCCAAGAACAGGACGCCACGACCCCGCGACAGGAATCCGACGCGTGCTATGCGCGAGAAGGCGCGATGCACTGGGCTGCTGTCGCGGCAGAACTGCAGCACGTGGCGGCACACGCTGCCCACGCGGCCATACACGCAACGCGCTTTGTGCGCATTCCAGTCCTCTCGGCGGCACAGACGCGAGCAATAGTAGGTATAGCAGCTGTGGCAGGATTTGAAGTAGAGGCAGGCGTTGAACATGGTCTCTGTCCGCCGGCAGCGCGCGTTAGAGCAGGTCATCAAGTCATCCTCGTCTGCGCTGGGCTCCGGTGAAGCGTCGGCTGCCTCCCCCGAGCCGGTTGGCTCTTCGGTGCTGCCAGCCGAAGCCGGGGGCGAGCGTGACGGCGCCAGCGCCGTGACTCCTCCAGGGCCCGCAGGCCGTGAGTCCAGCAGGCGGCGCAGTTGGCGGCCTAAACCTTCGGCGGCAGGCTCCGGGGCCTGGCCCGGTGACCGTGAGTCGATGACCAGGTCGGTGATGAGTTCGTCTAGCTGTTCGAGGCTGCGCTGTCGGCTGGAGGCAGGACCTTCAGAAACCGTGGGTGCTGGCTGCCGCAGCCGGCCTCCAGGCAATTCCCAGCCCTTGGCGGTCGGGCGCTCCGCGGAGCGCAGGTCGTTATCTGTGATGGTAATTTCTGGGGTGACGTACCAGTTGCGGCCCAGGCTCTCCCCCGCGCGGCCCTTCTCTGTCAGCGACGTCTCTGACAGCGACAGTGCTGCATAGCGTCTGGGTGAGGTGGACAGATTCACTACGACTGGTGGACGCCGGCCTTCAGGGGATGAACCCCGCGTTTCCCGAACCTCTCGCCCCAGGAGGTTCTCATAGCTGCGTCCGCGTCCTAGAGGGTCTTCACGACGAGGACCAGGAGCCAGGATGTTGTCCCAGGATCGAGAGTAGTGGCGACTATCGGTGGCCAGCCGGGGTGGGCTTGTGCCGGTGCCACCGTGCCAGGAGGCTAACAGTGGTCCAGGGGCAGGAGGAGGCACCACCTGAAGGGTGCGGTAAGGCCTCGGACCCCAGTCACCCCAGGCTGGGCTGCTGCGCGGGTGCGGATAAGTCCGAGCCAGTGCATCGCGTTCACGGTACCTCCCAAAGTCCTCCGTGTAGAAGGTGCGGGCGCCGGGGTGTGCCCGGGGCTCTTCTGGGACGTACCGGGGAACAAAAGGCAGACCGTAGGCTCGAGATGTCTCCCCATAGTAGGAGCGGGAGGGGGGCTCCTGGATCGGAAAGGTGCGTACTTCCCCAGCGTAATAGCTGCCGCCGCGCCTTGGACTGGGTCTGGGGGGTTCTTCGGAAAAGTAGGGTCTGGAGCAGTAGCCATCAAAGGGAAGGCCGGGGCTTGCGGTAAAGCTACCTGCGTAGCTGTCAGGCTCCTCGGTGTAGAAAAATTGGGTGGGACCCGGAGGCACTGTGAAGGGTTGAGTGCGGTGCTCCAAGTAGTCCCGGGGTCCAGGCAGCGGCCCGTCGCAGTACAGTGCTCTCGGGTCAGTACAGTACAAGTCACTGGGGGTGGGAGTGCGTGACAGGGCCACGTGCCGGGGCCCGGGAACTGTGAGGCCATGGAACTGCGGGACCGTACGAGCCCAAGGTCCCGTTTCGCTAGGTGCGCAAGATCTCGAGCTTCTGGCGGCGTGCTGTAACACTGCTTCGTCAGGCTTGATGTCCAGCCGGCAGCGGACGTGGGGGACAGGTCCAGCGGGTGGTTCGGGCGGTGCACAGCGGCCTGGGGTGGCGCATAGAGGCGCAATGCGTCCGGGGCCTCCCCGCTGTGGCTGGAGCTTGATGGGGTGCAGTTCATTGGCGAGAGCTCGCAGCGCGGGGTATGAGGGCTCCCGGCGCGGTGACCCCTCCGCCCTCACCGCACGCTGGGTCTCTCGGCCTCTGCGCTGCACTACGGGCGGTGAAGCCGGAGCAGGTGCCAGGCCTTGGGGCGCACGGGGTGCGCTCTTGGAACGGGTGCGGCGACGAGGCTCGCTGTCTCTGGGCCGGGCACGCGGTGGAGCGGGCTCTGAAGGTGGCGGCTCCGAGTGTGTCTCCATGGTGGGCTCGTCCAGTGCCTCTAAGAAGTCAAAACTACGGCAGTGGCGCTTGTTGAAAGGCGCTGGCGCAGCAGGCCGGGCCACGGATCGCTCACATGGCTGGCTTTTGGACGTGAGCCCTGGGGCCACCACCTTGATGTCTTGATACACGGTCGACACCAGCAAGTCCGGCGGGTCTGTGCGGGTCATCTTAAAAGACGTCCCCAGGCTGGCAGCTCCAGTCACTTGGCCTTTCGGGGATTTGGCCCTGGGAAGAGATACCGGTCAGGGCAGCCTCCTCTGCACCTCAAGCCCTTTACCCCCACCCCACCCCACGTGCTGGTCCGGCTTACCTGTGGCATAGGGGATGGCGCAGCCCTGGCCGCAGGTCTTGGTCAAGGCTTCTGGTGCTGGCTCCATGCCTATTTTAGAAGTACTCGCAGGAGAAGCCTCACCGTCCATGCAGCCTGTGGGATACATGAGCCAGGAGAATTTAGTTTACTGTGGACCTACCTTTGTCCCTGCCGAGGGAACTCTTGAGCTAAATCTGCTAGACGGTCTCTCCCGAAGCTAGGGTTGGCTGGGCAGGCTTGGGTAGATCAAAGCGGGGGACGTGGTCTCAGCACTACTGCCCTCTGGTGCCTACAGTTGGAATGATGGGCTTTTAGATTTCCTTACAGGTGAGACTATAGCCTTCTTCCACCAACCTTGCAGAGCCATCCTTGGACGATGCTTTGTAGACCAGGCTGGCCTCACAGTGATCCACCTGCCTCTGCCTCCCGAGTGCTGGGATTAAAGGCGTGTGCCACCACGCCTGGCTGGGACAGCCCTTTTTAATCAAGCCTGAGAAGTCCCCCACCCCGACTTGATGAGGCTCTAGGCAGAATCATCTCAAAGGGTCTTCTTGGGTCTCAAATCCCTCTTCCTTTTGCTTAAATCTCAGACTCCAGTTCCTTGAATGAAACCCATCAAGCTTGTTGGGGAAGAGAAGGCTACAGAGCAAGCCTCCCCTCTTTTGCACAATTGCACGTGGACCCCCACCCCCACCCCTCACCCCCAAGTGTATGCTTGGCATTCCTCAAGCCAGGTCTAGGCTGCAGAAGCACATGGGGCCATGTGAGCCACGAGCGCATGGTGTCCTTCTTCTGAGCTGCAAACTGCCACTAGTGTACCAAGTCAGGAGGCTGCCAGCTAGGAGGAGGCAGGGGAGAGGGTGGGAAAGCCCCTCCCTGGGACAGAGTCCTCCCCATTCTAGCTTTGGAAAGCTCCATGGAAACGGGTGGTTGTTCATCCCTGGAGCTATGGGTTGGAAAGGATCTAGGCTAACGTTCAGATGTGGGCCACCACTATCTGTGGCCCCTAGGGTCTGGAGCTGGCTGGTTCAGAAAGAGGTTTTTAGAAGGTGATGACACCCCCTCACCCCCATAAGGCACCTACTCCCAGGACATCTGCTCCAGAGTAAAGCTGAGTGTTGGGGCCTGGCAGGACTTGTATGTGGATGGGCCTTTCAGGGTCAATTTCTAATCCAGGTATATAAGGGGTTTTCTGTGAGAGGAGCTACTTTTGGAGTCAGGGCTACCAAGCACCAAGACTTGCTCCAAACACAGGTTCATGCCGACCCTATTCGACCCCTTTTATTCTAAATGCCAGGGCAGAGTTTGGGCTAGATGACAGGGTCTGAGGCTCCGCCCCAGGAAGGTGACAGAGGGCTTTGCGGGCTGCAGCTGTCAGGAGCTGGGCGCTGACACGGGCTCCCCTGTGGGATGGGGGTGGGGCTTGCTTTTGTATTCTCGGTATTTTGAAGACCCTGTCCACATAGCAGTCCTGCTCTGGCCTGCCCCGGGTGAGAGCAGCCATCAGCAGGACCTAGTCTTCGTTGCTTGGGGGCGGGGACTCCTCATCCTTCCGTGCAGCCCCCTCCCGTGCCAACAGCTCCACATGCTGGGCTGTTCGGCTTGTCCTCTTACCTGGTTAATACTCCACAAGCTGAGCCTGGGTAGGCTGCATAACCCAAGTCGGTTCCGGTATGTACCTGGCCCCGCTATATATATATACCCGGTACCGGCAGAAGCTTGGAGGCAGCAGCTCTGATGCTGGCCTGGTGGCTCAGTGCTGCTCCTAGTGGCGATCAATAGAGTGGCACTTAAAGGGGCCGCACGGGAAGGGAGGTGTATAGTGGAACTACAGAGACCGCCTTAGCTCTCCTTTGGGTTTTGTAGAGGGAAGGGTCACGCATTGCATTCCCAAGTTTCTGGGGTCCTTTGCACCAAGAAAAACCTGCCGGGAGGATTCCAGGCAGAACCCTGTAAGGAGCCTGAGGCCCTGGCCTGGCTGCAGAGAAACGGGGTTTGGGGAAGCTTCCAAAAGGCGCGTCTGTGGTTGGACCCAGGTGGGAGCAGATGAGCAGTTCCCTGCCCCATTGGCCTCTCCTCAGGAACTGCCCTCTTTGGCTCTGAAGATGCCAAAATCTCGGCAGGTACCCGGGAGCCAGATGGCTTGCTCAGCATGGAGTGTAGCTGCAACCTCCAGTGTCCAGGATAGCCTGGGCTGCAACAGCCTGCTTCCTTTGGGGAAAGTCTTCATGAGGTCCACTCATTCTGCAATGAGGCCACATCCTCATTCCAACCCTGCCTGCCTCTTCCCAGGGCACCAGGCCTTCCAGCACTCTAGCTTGGTAGATGATGGGCCACAGATGTCACACCCTGCCTCGCTGGGCGGCAGTCCTGGTCAGATCCCGGTGCTACTGCTCCTTGTGCAGTCCTGGGCTCCGAACACTGGGAGCTAAAGGGGCAGTTAACGCTTGTCCGGAGCACCAGTTCAGTTACCAATTGCTTTGTGTGCACAGCTCCATAACAGAAGAGTGAGGGGGACCCTCCTCGCCCTCCCACCCCCCACGCAAGCTCTAGAAAGTGCTCTCAGCCTTGGTCCCCAGTAGATGCAGCAGCATGCTCCGCCTCCAACGTCACTAGCTGCACTAAGTGCCTGCCTGCCTCTGGAGGGTTCTCATGGCAACGTGTCCGCAGTGGGCGAGGGTGGAGAGCTGCCAGCGGGGGCGAATACTCAGTTGCAGCCCCCCCCCCCCAATCAGGCAGGGAGACAGAGCAGAGTGGGACACAACTGCCTTCCCCCAGGGCCTGAGATCCCACGTTACTCTCCCTGCAGTAACTGAGGTTGGTTCTCTGGCTGACGTGGCACGGCTAGGCAGAAGTCCTTGGACCACCTTTTGGACCAGCATTGTGGACTGATCCTCTGCTCTTGGAACTGCTACCTCTCCAATATGGCTCTTTGGATTGATGACACCTGCCCCATAGACCGGTTGGTCTCATCTCAAGCAGCTTAAGGAACCAGAAACAGTCACACACTGCAGTAAAATCAGAGAGCTTTATAGTCTGGGTGGAGTGTCTAAGAAGGAGCCCTCTAGGCTCACCTGCGCAGGCGCTCAACAGGCAGAGGCGCAGCTGGCACACAGTGGCAGGCTGTTAGTGCCTCTCCCACAGGAGAGGTAGTACATTGTGTTCTCTTGCCAGTCTTTCCCAGTGCGGGGCCTGGGCCACTTTGCAGTAGCAGATGCTGCCACACCCTCCAGAGTACACATCTGTGCTCAGGGCAGGCCCTGCTCTGGGTCCATGGGGAAGAAGGTCCACAACCCAAGCCATGCTGTGGTCCTGGGAGAGCTCGGGAAGGCAAGCAGGAGTGGGGCTGGGTGGTGGACATTTGAGAAGCCAAGCAGCCCTATGTCCTGCCTCTGTAAACAGACCCTGGTGGGTCCCTTCTCGGCCCCAGGCACATCCCTGAGAAACACCGGGGACTGGCTGCAGCTCTCTCTGGGGAGGGCCAGGTGGCCCACCAAGCCAGCTGCAACTTTATTCTGTCCCCTCCCTCCCTGCAGAGCAGGCTTCTGCTGGGTTGAGGCCCAGCACCTGCAGCGCCTGACCCAAGGCCTGACCACCACCAAGGTCTCCAGGACAAAAATCAATGTAGAGTGGGGCCAGACCACATGGGGGCAGACACAATGGCTGGGGGACATAGGTGACAGGTGGTCCTGGGAACTTGGGTGCATAGCCAGCAGCTTCCCTCAATCAACCACTGGGCCCCTCTTCCCAGGACAATCAACTGCCCCTGGTATGCCTAGAGCTCCTCATAGTCCCCACCTCCAGGGTGGCGGCTGCCAGGGGCCCCGCCCCCCAGGAAGGCTTCCAGCTCATCTGCAGCCTTCTGCTCCTTGCTCCGCGAGGGCTTCCTCTTCTTCCTCCGATCCTCCTTGCCCTCTTCCTTGTCCTTGCTTTTCTTATGTTTGCTTTTCTTCTTTGTAGCCTTTTCTTCCTCCTGAAGGTCATGAAGAGCAGAACAGTCAATGGACGCCTAGAGGTGCAACCCACCTTCCAGCACCCAGGGCCGCCCAGGCAGGCATGAGTGGTGGGCAGGGCAAGTACCTCTTTGCCTTTCTTCTTCTTTTTCTTCTTCTCTTTAGAGGGAAGTTTGCTGTCTTTATCTGCACAAGAAAGACAGCTGAGCTCCTACCATGACCACTTTGTATGGTCAGACAGCTGTTACGGATAACCCATTCCCAGCAGGGCCTGGTCCCACCAGCAATA
The DNA here is from genome assembly GCF_964271855.1 of Acomys minous. Classification (NCBI taxonomy): domain Eukaryota; kingdom Metazoa; phylum Chordata; class Mammalia; order Rodentia; family Muridae; genus Acomys; species Acomys minous. The sequence goes on along the minus strand of NC_140491.1, from coordinate 63,331,043 downwards.
GGGGTTTTCATATATTTCTGTGCTGGTGAGCCTTGGGACTGTTTTCTCCCACTCCCTTTGGGCCTGAGAACCAGTTCTACAGTCCGAAGCTAAGCTGTTTGCTGGGGTTGAGATGGCCCACATCTGCCCTGGGCTGTAGCTCCAAACAAGCACTTCTAGGCAGCTATCACTTTCCCCCAAAATACTTCTGTTTAAAAATCCCGGGATACCTGAACGCCCTGAGTGTTGGTAGAGCAGCTGGAATAGTGGTGGGGACCCACAGGGAGCCGTGAGCAGGTGACGGTCTTACATAGCCATTCTGGACCACAGTGCCGATGTTAGGTTGAGCACAGTGAGTTTCTCCACTCTAGAAACTCCCACAGCCTGCAGAGGCAGGCTAGGATGTCTAACACAGGAGTGAGCACCACAGGATGGAGAGGGACAAGCTCCAGGCCATCCTACCTTCATCACTGCTTTCCTTGGGTCCCGTCTCCTCCAGACCCAGCCCAAAGAGATCTGCGTCATTCTTCAGTTTGAAAGCAGGGACTGGGGGCTTGGAGGGTGGGGGTGGCTGATCAGGACCAGTGTCCTCATCAGTAACATCAGAGAGGTCTTCTCTTACTGGGAACCCCCCCTGGAAAGAGAGCAGCTGGTAGGAACACTGCATGGAACCTTTGAAGGAAGGTTGGTAAGTCCACTTGGGACTCCAGGGGCTGGGGCCAGATGGGCTTAACCTGACCTAGATTCAGAGGCCAGCAGGGCCTTCATGTGGACAATGGACCCCCTCCCCCGGACTCTTGTCCACATTCTCCAACAGGCTCCAGTAACACAGTAAAAACAAAGGACTGAGCCTCTGGGGCACTGGAGTGGGGAACAGTCTCCTGGCTCTCCTTGGACCTTGCTCTGGGAAACAGACCTTGATTGTCTTCTCTCTCTGGAAGGGTGGAGGCTGAACTTCCCAGACAAGAACCTGTCCTTACCACTCTCCGCTGTGTGTCCGATTCATCACTTTCAAAGTCAGGGTCATCCATGACAAAGGACAGCATCTGGGCAGCAATGGGCCCCTCAGGATCACTTTCTGATGACACCTGTTTGTCCTTTCCTTCCTGAGGTCTATGAGAGCCATCAGTGGCTGGCTTGGTACTGCTGAGTTCAGGCTCTGAGCCAGTGGGGAGACCATCTGACCATGGTGGCATAGCTCGTGTGGGAGCTCTCTTCTTTTGTGGATGTGAGGCCTTGGTGGAAGACCTTCACATAAGAAGAAATGTCAGGAACTCTGAGGCCACTCTAGGTTGCCGCAACCTTAGCTGGCCACACCCTGGGAATCCCAGTCCATACCATTTTGCGTCAGGTTCTGAGCACTGCTGAGGGGCCACTTTGGGGTGGCTTGCCAGTCCTTCAGCTTCCTCCTCACTTGAGAGACTGATGTTCTTACTGGGGATGGGGTCTGAGGGCAGCAGGGATTTGCTATGTGGCTGGTCTTCTATGTCCACATCATCCTGGAAACCTGCTACCATTGGATTCCCTCCTAGGGCCTCCCCATCGTCACTGCAAAAGAGGGAGGAGGCAGTGAGAATTTCTAAGGGGGAGCTGTGTGCTGCTGACTGCTCGCCCCACTGCCTGCAGAGCTGCCCTGTGTGTAGTGCCATATTCTAGGAGCAAGACCTTCTGGGCTGCAAGGGGTGGGGGTGGGGTAAAGGGTGGGAAGTACTGCCTTTTTGCTGGCTAATGGGGCAATCATGAGGGAGGATCCCAGTTAGAAGCCTCTAATCTATTTGTGCTTCTAGAAAGGAAGTGCTCGGTCCCCTAGAACATGGTGGTACTGGAGATGCTAACATCATCCAACATTTGATCTGCTGGAGTGAGCGACCTCAGAGCTTAGGATGTTGTTAGAAGATGTGTGTGTGTGTGTGTGTGTGTGTGTGTGTGTGTGTGTGTGTGTGTGTGTGTGTGTGTGTGTGTGTGTGTGTGTTGTCTGGGTCCATATGGAGAGACCCAGGTGGCCTTCATCACACTTTACATGGAGACTGAGCCAGGATGCACTCAGAGTAGCCCTGTTCCTGCTAGGCCACCTGCCAAGGTTCCTGCTGTCCTAGGAAGATTCCAGCTTAATATTCTCTAGTTTGCTATGGCCAAAAACTGTGCCGCGGCAGGGTGAGCTGGCTGTCTATGTACCCCAGGGGGGCAGTGATCAGACTGAGCAGGCTTTGACACGTGGCCTCAGTCCTTTCCTCAGTTCTTCCAGCCAGAGCTCAGCTTTTGTCCTCAGAGCCAACCCAGCAAGCACCAGAGGGGCCGTGTCCACAACCCCCAGTGATGTCCTGGAGATCCAATGGGATGAGGAAGCTATGCTGGGCTGGTCCTATGCTCAGCTCTGCCAATCTACCCTTACCTGTCACTATCCTGCTGTGGGCCTTTAGTTTCAATTTTCTTCTTGTCTTTAGGCACAGTTGGGTCTTCCAGGAAGCTTCGGTCAAGGCCATCTTCAGGGACAAAATCCTCAACATTCTGGACTCCTGCTGGGGCATCTAGAGCTGGCGCTGGCTCTGTAGAGAAATGCTGTTTCTTCCTTATGTGGTCCCTGCCTCCATGCTAGGCAAGCCCCAAAAGTGCCTGTAGGGCTTGGGACTGGACAATACAGGCACCCTGGCTCAAGGCCACAGGTTGCTTTAGAACCAGGCCAAGGAGTGGCTGGTCCATGTGGCTTGTCAGGGGCATAGGGACATTCCAGAGAGGGACATAAAGCTCAAGATGCCAGAAGCTGGCCCCAAATCTACACGTTGAGAGGGCTGCTCCCAGGCCTACCTGGAGGTGAAGGGGTCACTTCTGCAGCTGATGAGGTCCCAAACAGCCGAGATATGATACTGCGACGCTGGGTTGGAGCTGGGGCTGAAGGGTGTACAGCGGAGGGCATGGCCTCCAATGGGGGTACAGGAGACGGTGCTGAGGGGCAGGTGGACGAGACACCAATGGACAGCTGGGGGGCAGGCTGCGGGGTACTAGGGCTGGAGCTCCCCGTGGATACAGCACTTGGAGGCACAACTGGCGACTGGGAGCCTGAGGATGGGCTCTGCCCATTGGCTGCCAAAGGGGATGCGTGGCCTCGACTTCGAGCTTCCATCATTTCAAGGAAGCTAGGAGGGGCAAAAGGGCAGCGAATGAGGAACCGGCTTCCTGTTGATCTCATTCTCCAAGGCTGTCAGGCATCAGGGCCCCTTTTGCACTTACACCATTAGACACAGGACAAGGCTTGCCTGCCAGTCAGCTCTTCCCAGCCTCATTATCATCTGTCTCTTCAGCACTGCAGTTCAGAGGCCATGCTCTCCCTCTACACTGGTACCAGCCCGGGGAACTGAGTCTCAGAGCAGCTGCATGAGCAGAGTCTACAAAGGAGCAACTGTTCTTACAGGATCTGGGTTGGCCAAACACTAGTGGACAGGAGGTGTGGCTGATCATGGCCAGCAGGATGGAGTGCTGATCCACATGTGGGAGCCATACGGATGTCTAAGCACTTTGTAGGTTTGTTGGCTCCAAAGTACTTGTGGGTGTATAGAGTGCAAGAGCCACCACAGCTCACCCTCAGGAGCATGTGTCCTCACTGTCTATAACTGAGAGGGATGTGGGAAAATTGAGGCTGCTCCACAGTATCAATCCACTTGTTCTAGACAAGTCCTGGACTGACTACATATTTTATTCATCAGTCCACATTAATAATTAAAACCCTCCATAGATGAACAGGAAGGGCTTTGGGCAATGGTAGAGCACCTACCCTAGGAGGCTGAGATGAGCTGTTGAGTCAAATCCCCATGTTGCTCTGCACTGAGTACCACTAAGGAGCACTTACCCTAGGAGGCTGAGACAGGCAGTTATCCTCCATGATGCTCTGCACTGAGTACCACTACAGTCTTGGCTAAAGAACACTCAGGCTGACTGCTTTGCCCCACGTACATAGTACTTTCTGTTGACACTAGGGCCCACTGGCAACAGGGTGCAGCACCCACCCTTCCCACTCAGGGTGGTTGGGTCAGGCCTATCTGTAGATGCTGGCTCACATACATGCTGTAGTTCTGGTCCTCGGTCTCCTGCTGCACTGACAGCTCCTCTAGTGTGGCGTCGATGTCTAGTTGGTTTGTCTCCAGCTGCCTCAGCAATGTCTCCCTCTGTAGAGGAAGTGGACATAGCTAAGTATGTCTCTTCCTGTGAGAGGCACGAGGTCTGGCTGCCTGCAGCAGCAGCTTGTGTGGCTTGGAGGATACAGGTCAGTCACAGGGAACCACACGAGAAAGTGCCATCTTCTGTTTCCACATACCTTTAGTCACTAGCACTTTCTGTTCTTACAATAGCCTCTCAGGCCACAAAACCATGACAGTGGGTGCTTAAAGCATGTGGGGAGCCCCAGGGGAAACTTTGGGTGAAAAACTGCCAGGTACAGACCAGACAAACCATACACTTCTAGCTTGATGAACAGAGTTGATCAGATCAGGCCTTGGAGACCAGTTGCCATGGCTGTTAGTTGCCATGGCTTCTCACTTTTAAATTTAATCTTAAAATGCAGCAGCTTCCAGGCTGTGAGAGCAGCACAGGAGACGGAAGGGAGGGACTGTGTTTTTAACTGAAAGAGGCCCTGCTGGACTGGCACTACTTTCACAGGAAACATAGGATCCTGGCACAGGGCTGCTCCGGGCTCACCGTGGGGGCGTTTCAGCACCAAACAAACAAGCCAAATCAAAAAAGTGGGAGTAACCACAGACCAAGAGACCAGGGGTTTGTTTATATTCTGAAAATGGAAAAGAAATAGATGAGCTGGGCGGTGGTGGCCCACATCTTTAATCCCAGCACTTGGGAGGCAGAGGCACACAGATGGATCTCTGTGAGTTTAAAGCCAGCCTGGTCTACAGAGTGAGTTCCAGGACAGCCAAGGCTACACAGAGAAACTCTATCTTGAAAAACATAGCAAAGGAAACAAAAGAAAAGGAATACATGAGAATGCTGCAGATCAACACCCTGGACCAATGTGCAGGCAGACCAGACTGATGAGGGCTCTACTTTGCTTGGTGCTACACCACGAAAAGCCTAGACAGCCACAGCAGGTGCACTGTGTTTAGACCTTAGCCTGCATATTGACCAATGACTGGTGATTTAAAAATAATGGTGGAATTATAGGGGTTTTTTGTTTGTTTTTGAGACAGGGTTTCCATGTATAGCTTTGGCTGTCCTGGACTTGCTTTGTAGACCAGGATGGCCTCAGCCTCTGCCTCCCAAGTGCTGGGATTAAAGGCATGCACCACCACACCTGGTCCTTTTTGTTTTGTTTTAGAGAAAGGGTTTCTTTGTGTAGCCCTGGTGGTTCATGAACTCATTTTGTAGACCAGGCTGGCCTCGAACTCAGATATGCTCCCATTTCTGCCTGAGTTGCTGGGATTAAAGGTGTGCACCACCACACCCAACATGCACATAATGTTTTTTTGATGTTTTCAAGACAGGGTTTCACTGTGTAGTCCTGGCACTAGCTGATGTCAAACTCAGAGACCCGCCTGCCTCTGCCAACCCCAGTGCTGGGATTAAAGGCGTGAGCCACCACGCCCGGCTCTTTCTTTCTTTTTTTAATGGTTTTTCTCGTATAAAGATGGCTTTTCTGCATGCTATGCCTATGCACCGTATACATGCCTGGTGCTCACACAGCATAGAGGGCATTTTGCAAATGGAGAGTTGTGAGGCACCTGCGGGTGCTAGGAATTGAAGTGCCATCCTGTAGAAGAGCAGCCAGCCCTCCAAGAGAGAATGTTTCAACCCAAGGCTACTTCTGGGTGCCACCGCCCTGCTAACAGACAGTGGCCATCAGATTCCCTGTGAAGAGCACGGAGGGAAGCTATGTCGGTCTGGGTCTTAGCTACGGCTTGGAGCACCAATGGCTATCCTGGCATCCCTTTGTTTCCCTTGGCAGAAGGCAGTGGTAAAGCTCTCATAGAGTGGAGCAGTGTGACCAGTTCATTTACAGAGTTTCCTCTGAGATTGAAGCAGCTCATATTGATGGGCTCTTTGAAGCAGAAGGCAAACAAAACAGCTTCAGAAGTCCCTGAAACTGACCAGATTCACTAGACCCTCTCTGCCCCAATAAGTAATAAAAGTTGAGAATTCCCTTCAGTGGGAAGAAAGTTGAGATAAAGGGATAACTCTCAGAGGACAAAGACTCAGAGCAGATCAGCTGATGGAAGAGGTTTAGACCAGAATCAAGCAGAAAGGACATCATCTGACCTGTTGAGCTGCCTGCAGACTCTGCAGTATGCTCCAGGTTACCAGCCTGTGTAAACTGGCACCGTTCTGGGGTGGGGTGGACCTCGGTGATGTAGCTCTGAGTCATTTCTGCTCCTGTAAATAACCCCTCACCCATAATCCTGGAAGTAACCCCAATAAACCTCACTGGTTCACCAAGTTGGACTTTTGTGGTGTCTACACTTTGGTCTGTTGTGATTGCTATCTGGGGTAAGCTGACAAGTGTACTGTGTCTCCCTAGGAAAGGTGTGGTCATACAACAGGAGTCTCCAATGGGAGGGCTCTAGGAGAGGTTCCTTATGATCCTGAAGGCTTGGTCTTCTTCCTAACCCAAGGCTCCTCAGCATTCCCCCTCCTCCTTACAGGAATCTCATGTTTCTCAAAAAGAGACCGAGATTAGGAAAAGGCAGCCTTTACCCTATGAGTTTTGTGTCTTGGATAAAGTGTGAAGGATCCCTAGACACAAGGGAGGCTACAGGCCTCCAGGTCCAGAAAGGCAGCTAGGCCTGTTTAGCCTTTTCTTATAGACCAGAGACCTGACACCAAGCTGCTTCAGCTGCTGGTTCCCAAAGGGATGTGTGCAGTGGTTGGTCTTCGTTCCTATGATTAGGGTCCAGAGCCTTGTCCCATTGTCTGCCTAGCCGGCCGCTCTTCACTCTGAGAAGCTACAGCACAGCTCAGGACCAAAGACACTGACCACACCTTAAGCAGGGTGGGGTCCTGGAGGGAGACCAGATGGTGCCTTGAATTTAGTTTATAGAGACACTGGTTCCCTGGCTTTGACAAATGTAGATGTATAAGCCAGAGGCAGTGGGAAGTGGGTAGGGATATCTACCTCTGCACCAACTGTTTTTGTTTTTGAGAAGAGACTCGGATAGCCCAGGCTGGTCTTCAACTTGTTACACAGCAAAGGATGGCTTTCAACTTCTGCTCGGCCTCTTGCTTCCACCTCCTACTGCTGGGACTCCAGGTGTGGACCACTATGGCCAGCACTTCACTTTTGAGACGGGTTTCGCACTTACTAAGCTTCATTATGTAGCCTTAAGCCCGAAGTGACCTTCCTGACTCTGTTCTGAACGCTGGATCACAGGTTTGTGCTACCACGTATGTACAGCCTGCGCCACTGCTATACACCCAAAGGCTCCGAGAGGGACACTCTTCACCCTGGCAGGCCATCTACAGCAGGAAGGCTAGATGGTGCAGGCAAGGCTCCAGGTTTCCTGTTCTCCGTGAGATGGCCAGAGGGCTATGGTTCAGAGGACAGCTGGCCCAGAATTTGGATGTCGTCACAGAAGCTGCAGGTCCTGGAACCTGCTTCTTGATGAAAGACACGTCTGTGTGACTGGGACCTCCTCCACAGCTACATGTTCATCTGGGAAAGGGGGTCTGCACTTGTCAGTGCCCCACAGGGGAGTAAGGGCCCTGCACTGTTAGACTGAGACTCCCAGGGTTCTTGGAGCCGGAACATTAGCTCACTTTTGGTCCACTGCTTTGAGTGCTGTATGTGCCATCTCCAGCCCACTAAACTCATGTTGGTGGTCAGCTTCCAAGACGGCGCCCACGCGCTCTTAGGCTGAGGGAGAAGACCACTCCGTGTGCAAAGCCACACAGGTGATGGCTACCCACTTGTCTGCCCTCCCTGGTAAGCACTTACCTGTAGCTGCAAAAATGGGATGTTGAAGAACTTATGCAGGTACTTTAGGCCAAAGCTGTTCTTCATGGAAGACTCAGCATAGCGGAAATAGGAGGAGCCTGGAGGTCTGTTTTCAGAGAAAGACAAAGGAACTTGGTGGGCGCTGTGGCTTGACTCACCCAAGTCTAACGTGTCCTGCCTACCGAGCTTCCTTCTGGCAGCAGGCCGCTAAGGACATTCTGCAGCTGACTCCTGAGTGGTCTGAAGAACCAGACGGGCCAGGCAGGCCCAGTCCTGGCATACGGTCTTCACATCTTCTACAGCACTACCATCTTGTGGAGACCTGAAACTCCGCACCCTCTCCGGCCATAATCCCTGTCTAGGCCAGGGTGCTGTCATTGTATCTCCAACATAGGATGAGCCCTGCCTTTGCGGCCCCAGTGTCTACAAGCATCCTCTACCAGAGCACAGCATAGGACCTCCTCACAGGCGAACTGGTAGCACACACCTGTCCAGGTGGTCAATGAAGTCACGCACATCGTCTGGCAGAATGACTCGATGCTCGCCCATGTCACGGTAGTTGCCCAGCACGCACACCGGCACATGGGTTGGCACTTTGGGAAGCTCCCGGAGAACATAATTGAAGGTCCTTGGAAAAGGGAGAGAGTGGTTTGCCTTAGCTGTGTTTACTGACCTGTCTAACTCCCCAGAGCACTTGTCACCTCAGGCAGGGCTCAGAGCTGCACAACAAGTGCTACAGCCTTCAGCCTGCACTCCTGCCACTGGCTCTCCCGGAAAGCGCAGTTCTCCAGCAACTCAAATCATGGTGCTCCATTCTCTTGCCTTTAATTGGTCAATCCTTGTCCCTATGAAACCTCAAGGGCTAGTGGGGTGGCTCAGTGGGTGGAAGTGCTTGCAGCTGGGCTTGATGACCTGATAAGTGATTTTTAAAAAAGATTTACCTATTTAGTAAGTATACAATGTTGTGTCTGCATGTACAACTGCACACCAGAAGAGGGTACTACATCTCATTACAGATGGTTGTAAGCCATCATGTGGGTGCTAGGAATTGAACTCACAACCTTTGGGAAAGCAGCCAGCACTCTTAACCTTAAGGCATTTCTCCAGCCCCCTGACAGTGATCTTTGGGGCTAAATGGTAGTGTGAAAGAGCTGGCTCCCACACGTCTTTTGGTCTCCATTACACACACCCTACCTCCCAAAAAAGAACTGCTTGGCGCCTTCCCTGTCTGTCGCATTATTCTGAACTGAACATATCCTGAGGTGACCTGTCCCTGAGCTGTGTTACACCCTGAGGCTGGGGCTGCAGCTCATTCACTTCTCTCTGCTTGTTGGCTCTTGCCTCAGGGAGCCATCACTGAAGTGTCCTTCCTTATCTGCAGTACACCATGCTGTCTACAGTCTACAGACCTTTTCAAGACTGACTTAGCTTGCAGTGCCCTGTAGCTCCATTTTACAAGTCAGCCCAATGGCTCTAAATGGCTTATAAAGACAAACCAGGGCCAGGGGCAGGTCAGTGGCTGAGCACTTGCTTAGCTATGCCAGGCTCCAGGACCTATGTTTCCCCGCTCTGCCAAAGGGGGTCCAGGAATGGCAGTACATACCAGTAACCTCAGTATTCAGAAAGCTTAGGTAAGAGGATTAGGAGCTGGTGGCCAGTCTGGCTACATACTCAGTTCCAGGTTAGCCTAAGCTACACAGAGACCTAGTTTCTATAAAATCCATTAACAAACACCTCCCACAACCAGTGAAGTATGACCCAGCTTCCCTATCAAGCAATGAAAATGCTACATGCCTGTAACTATGGCAGCCTCTCCTGTCCTTGCTGTATCCGCCTGAAGACACCTGACGTGTGCTCACTGGCCTGAACCGGCAGCTGTGTGAGCTTGGTGGTTTCCATCCTTCACATTCAGTGTTCTGGCTCTGAACAGCGCCTATCGACTTCCAGGCAATATGCAAACTGAGCATGTTGGTGGCTAGGGATCTCAGACACTAAGAAATGGCTGTGGTCCTTATGGTTTGATGACTGGTGTTTTGTGAGCACTGGGCCTACGAAGCCTCATGGCTCCCAGTGAGCATCTGTACACCCTTCCTGAGCTGGCTTAGCCGCCTATGCACTCTGTGGCTAAACCCCATGTCCTGACACTGGCCAAGCTGCGGGGTCCTCAATACTCTTCAGGGTACTACCTGCCCCTCTGTAATCCTCCCTGACAGCTCCAGGGTCTTGTGAAGTTAAGACTGCAAAGAACACAGAACATTTTAGTGGAGTACAGGGGCTTTTAGTGTCTAGACACAATGTCACACGGGCAAAGCCATGTCCCAAGTACTAAACCAACAGACTACCATCACCCACATAAGCGAAATGCACATCTCTGCTCTGTACCTGTATGCTTTGCATATGGGTGTCTATAACACATGTGTACTGCTCAATTGGAGCTTACGGCCCTGCCTGCCTCCTCTAACTCCCAGAAGCTTCTTGCACATGCCAGTTGGCAGCCTGTCAGGCAAGCATATAGAGGGCTAGGCTAGCTGGGTTCCATCTGGACTTGTGACTACTGTGCAGAGGCCGCAGGAGATGATGTCTGTGTAGACTGTGGCTACTAAGGCTCTATGGGCTTATGAGCCTTCAACCAGGATCAATGGCATGCACAGTGCCAACGGCACTCCAAGGCTTAGCATGTGCACATGTGGAGGCTGGTATACCCAACCATGTGACTATTCTTAAGTAACAGAAGTCCAGTCAGGTTCCACTGTGCATGATCGATGCAAGAGAACCTGGCTGGCCCGCTCCAGCTGTTGGCAGTGACGGAAAGGAACGCCTTTCTCTGCTCTTGCCAAGGTGAACATAGATCATACATGTAACGCTAATAAGAGAACTGCAAAGGCGAAGTGAGCTCCTGAAGGCAGCTTCTAAGATGGGCTGCGCCAGGGTCTTCCCCTCTTATAATGTAGTGCGGTTTCTAGGAAGGGTCTCATTGTGTAGCTCTGGCTGGCCTGGACTCTCTCTGTAGACCATACTGGCTTTGAACTCATAGATCTGCCTCCCACATTCTGGATTATAGCGTGTACCACCATGCCTGGCTACATAGTGGGTTTTTTGTCTTTTTTTCCCCCGAGTCTCTCTGTGTAGCCTTGGCTGTCCTGGACTTACTTTGTAGACCAGGCTGGCCTGGAACTCATAGAGATCCGCCTGCCTGTCTCCTGATTGCTGGGATTAAAGGCGTGTGCCACCATGTCTGGCCCACTACATAGTATTTTTAAGAGATTGCTTTTCAGAGCAAGCAAGGCTTTGGGGGCACTTGGGAGTCTCTTGACTGTTTTCCTGTTGTTGGTGGCAGAAAGGTTCCCAGCCTCACCATGGTGTGTAATGCAGTCTCCTGAGCGCATTTCTCATGATGTGCCCCCTCAATGGAGCTTGGTGGTGTCTCAGGAGGCTGTACCTCTAGACCCACTGCTCACTTTGTTTTGTCCTTGGTGATCACAAACCTTAGCTGTGTCTTCTTAGTGAGTTACTTGGTTCTGACAAATTTTATATGGTATCTTCAGAACAGCAAGGCTGTGGAAGGTGGCACCTAATCGCAAACAGTGTTGGCTATCAGCCCAAGGCAGTTCCTGCCCCAACCTCTGTATCGGTATGAATCTTTGCCCATCTTGTGGTATAGGTGCCTCAGTCCCCTAGGTCAGGAGTTCTGCCCACAGCTGGCATGGCAGGAAGCTCCACACCAACAGAGGAATCACATGGTACTATGTGAGGGCATGCAGCCACTGCCAGCTCTTGCCCCCCTTACCACTGCTTAGTGATGTCAAACATCATGACCACGCCATTACAGTTCTTGTACACGTCCAGGAACTCAGCATCCAAGGCCATTTCAGACTCCGCCTAGAAATAGGAGAAAGAAAAATAAGACTGTATGCCTGGCCAAGTTCCATGCCTGTGTACCTTGCACATCTAAAAATACAAAATGGGTCTTTTCTAATCTAAAACATTTCATTTTGGAAAAAACAAAACAAAACTGAGGAAACACTAGTGGGTGCACACAAAACTGGCTGTGGGAACTGGAGCAGCAAGCGCCATCTCTGAAGGAGCTCTGCCCTAGGACAGCCAGAAGCTAGTGCTGGAGCTGCCAGCTGCCCCCTAAGATGATTTCCAAAGTGGGGGGGGGGACGGGACCACACAATGGTGCTGTAAACCTGGTTAAGCCTCACGGCTGGGGAGTCAGGCCACTGGTGGGGTGAGTGGGCTCGAGCTGTTCTTTAGCTAAGCTGGCATGGAGCAAAACTGCACTGTAAACATTATGTTTACATTCATAGATAAATGCTACTCTCATCCTTCATCAGAAAAATCTTTTCTTTTTGGGTGCTCAAGGTGCTGGACTAAATGAGAGCGCAGTGCACAGCGCTAGAGTGGACTCAGGGAAATGGCGGCTGCGGTGGCCTGCACAGGACTGCACCTGCCAATCACGGGTTAGGTAGCTGAGTTCTCATGGGGTCCCCATCCTGTTAAACTTTCGGCTACTGATGGATTCTGGGGAGGAGTAGGCATTATCTTCAGTTGTGTATCCAACGGTGAGCACAACAAATGCCAATGGATAACTGCAGACCGGTCATTAAGCACAGAAGGGAGTGATGGCAACGACAGGGAGGACAGGGAGGAGGGGGGAGGATGGCAGGGGCGGGAGCAAGGCCAGAGAGCAGGTAAACAACGCAGTATGGACATGCATGAAACTGTCAACAAATTTACACAAGACAAATAAAAATGCAAACGGAAAAAAAAAAATCAACGCATTAAGATGAGTTCCAGAACACACTCCACACGGAAAAAGGCCACGGAGTGGGTATGTATCATGTAAGTTTTTAGCCTTAAAGAAGGAGGAGGTGTTCTATCCACTGAGGGGGAAGACAGGGCAGAGTTCCCTAAAACAGCTGGAAGGAAGGTGTATCCAAGGACCACACAAACATGTGCACTGTGCCACAGCTTCCAGGGAGCAAACAGAGAACAGCTGGTTCCACCTGCGGTGCCACAGCCACATCTCCAAGAAATGGCAGCACTTTTAAGTAAAAGCAAAGGCACTATGACAGATGCAAAATATAGCCCTGTACAGGCCAGTCACACGATTCAGTTCACTGTGATGCCTGCAGAGTGAAGTGGAACAGGCGTCACTCACTTGGGGCAGACACCCTAAGCAGGCAGTAACCCTAACTTTTAACATGGGTGGCAGTCTTCAAAGTAGTGCAGGACAGTCAGTGACCACTGCACCTACAGCAAAACCACAATGTTCAGGATCTCAGGGTGGGCAGGGGGCCGAGTGTAAAGGGTTGAAGACCTCCCTGAGTGCCTTGCTCAAGACACTGGCACAGACCCACCTGACAATGTGGCTCACCTCCTGGGGGTCATTCTCCGTCTTCAAGCCATCACCTCGTTTTTTACATTTTCCTTATTAAAAGACAAACAAAAATTAGGAATGAATTGTTGGGCCCAGGATTTGCTAAGTGGGGAGCATCCTTCCTCAGACCCTTACTACCCGCCATAATGCCGTGTGGGACTGAGCTCTACTTGGCCTCTAAACCTAAGAAAAGCTGCTGGTAGGTGCAGATGGCCCTCACTCAGCCTTGAGAGACATGGAACTGTGTGAACCAGCTAGGCCAGCAGAGCAGGACAGGCTCAGCTCTGCCTTGACAGGGGTCCCTCATCAGAGCCCAGCTCTCATGGACGTGTAAGAGACAGCCTGAGATGAAAGTTCTCTACTGAAAGACCAAATCTAGAATTCCCTAAACAGCTCTCCTGTACCACTATGACTGGCACACTGGGAGAAGAGAAGGCCAGGCCAGCCTGACACTGTCTGTCAGTTATGAAAGTGGTTGTTTTTGTTTTTGTTTTTTGAGACAGGGTTTCTCTGTGTAGCCTTGGCTGTGCTGGAACTAGCTCTGTAGACCAGGCTGGCCTCGAACTCACAGAGATCCACCTGCCTCTGCCTCCTGAGAGCTGGGATTAAAGGTCTGTACCACTACCACCGCCTGGATATTAAAGTGTCTTTATCTGGCAGACCGCCACAGGTCCTGTCTGGAGTCCAACACTGGACTCTAGAGATAAAGCTGACATCACCGTCCATCCTCCTTTTCATGTTTAAGTGTCCAACTGGTCAAATGCGCTGCTCACAACCTTGGGAAATCCAGAGCAAACAAATATCTCCTGAGAACAAGCTCAGATTCATTAGCTTAAAACACCAAGTTCCATGTCACTCTGCAAGTCCCAGCTGAGCAGCTGCCATACTCAGGTCAGCCTGGGGAATCAGCCTCTCTCCTCCTCAGGTGCAGTGGATGGGTCAGCTTGCCCCTCATGGGCCATTCAGGGTGTGAGCCTCTAGCACAGCCAGCATCTTCCACAAGCTGGTGTAAAGTGTTTGTGGGAACCACTCTTAGGGCAGAAGAGAAGTGTTGGGCAGGAGCTGGGAGGCCTGCGAGGCCAGGGGAAGCAAAAAACTTGCTGAGCTACTTCTGTCAACTTCCCCTTTTCAAGCTTCTGAACAAGGACTTGTGAGCACTGCCTCCACAAAGCTTGAGCCGCTGAGCTGCCCAGGCCTCTGGGGAATTACCCACTGGCCTTGAGCCCCTCGTTGCTTTAACTTCTCTCACATCTGAAGGTCCTCTGCTGCTATGGACACAGACTGGACCACAGGGGTGGGGGAGGGAAGAGAGGCAGGAAGGGCCTTTCTTCCCATTAAAAGTGTTTCCCGCCTCTCTATGGTGACCAGGCAACAGCAGCCATGAACATGTAGGCAGTCCCTGAGTTAGGGGCTCTCCCTGCTGGGACCCAGCCTGATCTCAGCTGAGCAAGGATCTGAGGAGATACCTGAGAGTGGGACGGTAGAGGATGTTTGAGCCTAGCACAGTAGGAAGAAAAGTGCTCCATGGCTGCTGGGCAGTGGAGGGGTCATCTCTGCTTCCTGGGCTCTGGGGCCAGCTGAAGGAGTGACATGCCACTCTGAAGGGTCCTGAGTGAGAGGGTGAGGCTGCTGCATTATGGTCCCATCTGATACCGAGCCCCAAGTCCTGACTCCTCTCTATAGAATAGTGCACCCCGGTACAACCAGTGCAGATGTGGAGAGCAGACCTGAGGCAAGAGCGTAGGAAGGAACTACAGTTCCAAAGTGGGGGGCCCTCTGTGGAGCAGTAGCAAGTACCTCCTGACTTGATGGCGGTCACAGCCTCATGTGCATGTGACTCCTGCTGTCACAGTGCATACAGTGATGGACCTCAGATAGGATGCACACACGAACATTCAGAGGAGAACAGACACACCAAGGTCAACAGAGGCTCAGTGGATGGCATCCAAAACTAAGCTGCGTTACTGCTGGAACCACAGAAAAAAAGTGGCTTCAACTGTTCCTCAGCACTTGATCCAAACCCACATTCAGAAGGAACCTGGCTGAGGAGGGAGGAGAAAGCACACCCTGAGCCAGAAACCAGAGGCCTGAAGACACATCTTCCTGCAAAGTCCTGAACTGGAGGACATGCAGCACAGCTATGCTGATTAGGCCAGGGGTCAGGTCAAAGTCAGGGTTCTGAGAGGTCAGAGGTCATGTCTACTATGTCAGGACCTACACACACACACACACACACACACACACACACACACACACACACACACACGTACAATGTCAGCACCAGGGAGCACTATGTGTGAGATATCACACTGCTCAGCACCACTTGCATGCACGTACAGTGTCACCTCCAGGGTCACAGAGGAGCTTATGAGCTAACATGAGAAGGTAAGAATGAGACCAGATGCCACAAAGAGGGCACTGTGAGGAGGAGATCCGTTGTTGCCTTACATGAGGACACGAGGACAGGTCTTTGTGTGGCTGGGTGACCCATTCTGCAAGAACTGCTCTCCGCAGGTTGCTAACCTCCATCACACAAATAACACAGGTTGTAACAACATGCAACTCCAGCTTGTCTGTTCTCTAAATCCAATTAAAACTCTACGTGGGAAATCTGTTTGAATGAAGCCCTGGTCCAAACTATGCCATACTCTCGCTCCATCTGACTTTGCCCCTGCCTCTCACAGCCTTCCTGATTCGTGGTGCAGCCTTGTATGTTTCTACTGTGCTGGTGCACTCCACTTACACTGTCCATTTCAGTAGTCAGGGCTGCCCCAGTGCCAGAGGGTCCAACAGGTAGCTATAAACTGGACCCAAGTCAAACAAGAGCCTTGTGGGCATTTGTCTGTAAAAAGAAGTATGGCAGTAAGCCATCACACAGGAAAAGAGCATTTGACAGTGGGACCCTGTGAATGCTCGGGCTATAATCTGTTCCCCTCGGAGCAGGGCTGCCAAGCTACTAAGACTCTAGGGCCCAATGTGTCCAAGGGAGCACACAGGAGGGCGTTGGCAACAGCTTCATAAGGGTCAGAGTTTTAAGCATACCCATCCCTCCCAATGGTCAGCAGCTCATCCACTAAACAAACGCTCAAAACAGCAATGTGTGTGTTTCAGGTCCACTGTTGGACATCTACCCTGCCTAGCTGACATGTGAGGGAGGGGCCAGGACCCAGAACTAGATCAAGTAGGAGAGGGATCAGACAGAAACTCTGATGTAACGGAGACAGTAATAGTTGGCAGCAAACCCAAACCTCCCATATTCTTGAGAAGATACAGCTGGTGCCTGTGTCTTCACACAAGTGGCTCTGTGTGACAGGGCTAAGTAGGACATGAGACCCGAGGGAGAATAGCCAGACCTAAAATAATGAGCATTAGGATGCACAAATGAGGTGTGTGTATGTGGAGAGCATTAAGGAGGAAATACACCTTACCTTTGTCAACTACATCCCAGACTTCAACTTTCACTACGTCGTCAGTGGCTGAAACAAGGAAAACTCTCAGATTAGTGCGTAGTATGACAGCCCCTGCTGGACTCCCAAACAGGGGCGGGGCACTCCGCTATCACTAGCTTCCTGAGGCCTCTGCATGCTGGATGGTTTGCAAGGCTGTCCCTCGAGGCCCTGGGCCACTCCAGGTACCTGAATGGGCACTCATACCCTAGACAGATGAAAAGACAACGCAGCCGCCAGCATTCAGTGACAGTTGAGCAGAATGCAGGAATGCAGGTCAGTTACAAAGGCTAGCGCTCTATGCTGGGTCACCTGAGCAGGCCCAGGCTAGCTGTAGCCCTGATATGTACACCAGCGCCCTCTGCCTTCCTGCCCATCTGCCCATGTCTCCAGAGGCTTTCTCTGACACTGCCAGCCCTGAGTTGCCTCATGAGAACAGAGACCATTTTCCACATGCCTGTTCATTCCTCAACCCCTCCTTAGCAGCCATTCTCCATTCTGGGATGTCTGGAGCTAAGGGAACCCAAAGGATAGTGGAGACCCCAGGACCCAGAAGGGGAAGGCAGGGGCTAAGCAGGCCCGCTGCTCTGCAGCGATGAGCCCTTGCCAGGGCTCACAGTGTGCACGCCTACGGGGCACAGCGTCTCGTGTGCTGCTGATGCGTATGGGCGGATCTGTTCCAAGAGGTGCCCAGGAGTTCTAGTCTTTGAAGGTCTGTGCTTGCTTCCTTGTAACCTTGAGTACCGTGGGCCTGAGGTACCACGGAGGAGGGACTTCACAGGTGGGGTGAGGCACCACGGAGGAGGGACTTCACAGGTGGGGTGAGGTACCACGGAGGAGGGACTTCATAGATGGGGTGACCCACATGCAGCTGTAACTAGTGGGGCTTCCCACGTGGGTAATGTCTTCTCAATTTCAGAAAGTACCTTCCAGGAGCAGGAAGGCGGGACACTACACTGTACAGGGAGGAGAGGGGCTGAGCTCACTTTTGTAGTTCCAGTGGATGCTGGTGACCTGGATCTCCTGCGTGGGGATGTACTCTTCCACAAACTTCTTGCCCTGAAGTCGATGCCACAGAGCTGTCTTGCCCGTGTTCCTGTCACCCCGGATCACAATCTTCACTGGGGCAAGGATGGGCAAAGAGGAGAAAGGAAGATTAACCGGCCACACCTTAAAACCTCTGAAGTATCGCATCTGTCCCATCTCAGCATGGACTCATGTTGTTCAGGTGACTGGCATGCAGGGGAGGAATAGGTGAGGATGCCAGCAGCTCCCCAACATGTCAGTTCTGATTTGGCATGACAGTCTCCCAAGTACAAGGGTGCCTGGCAGTGGCTAGAAATGTAGCACAAGAACAGAAGCCAGGGCTGGCATGAGGTAGCACCAGGGTGCTGGGCCTGGCTTTCTCCTAGAGTCACAGACTCTGAAGAACTGCCGGGACCCTCAGGATCGGGATTGGACTGCACAGGCTGACCTGACCATCCGAGGAACAGGGCCCAGGGCAGTACCCACTACTTGACTTTCCATCGGCTTCTCATAGTTCCGATGGTTTTTGTGGGAAGGACAGGAGGCGTTATCCCAGGTGAAGGCGCTTGGAAACCCCACGGATACCCCACTGAGACTGACATTGTGATAGACTGGATGGAGCCATCCTGGGTCTGGAATTCAGGAAACAGACAGAGACTCTGGCCAGACTATTGTATTTCTAATCGAAAATCAATGGGAAAAAGAGATCCTGAGAGGAGACCACTAGAGAGAGACGCAGGCAGAGAGGAAAGAGAAGGCTACAGGTTCTGCAACACGTGCACACGTGGACTGGGGAGATGACCAGCATACAGGCCAGAGACACCCCAGGATCTGTCCTGTGGAACAGATACCAAAAGGTCTGTTGTTTCCCTTTCACCCTTTTCCCTCTTGTATAGGATAGCTGGGCTGTATAATAAGGTCTAATTGTTAAGAAACAGAGCCAACAGTTTTGGTGTACTTTTGTATAAGTCTGTATCCTACGTCACCCATTCCACTGTGTACCAGGCTGAACTCAGGAAGGCCTGCTGGCTTTGACAAGCATCGGCATGTGCTCCATGAAGGGGGTGAATGGAGATGCAGTGCCGTCCTTAGGCCCCTATTGCCTTTCAGAAAGGCAGGAAAGAGCAGTTCGGAGCTGACAGTGTCAACAAAGCCAGGAGGAGCTGAGCTAAGGAGAGTGAGGACAGGCGTCATGGACGGCTGAGGAGGCTGAGATAGGGAGGAAGGCACAGACGGCTGTTAGGCTGGTGCTTCCTGGGTAGCCCTATGGGACACGCAGAGCTTGATAATGCCACCAAAAACACCTGGAAGGGCAGGCGTTCCAGGATGTCCTTAAGGCGTCCAAGGAGCAGGGTAGGAAAGGGTCTAGGAAGATAGGAAAGCTTAAGAGGCGGGGGAAGGGAGGGAAGGGAAGCTATGCGCTCCTCTGCTCACCTGCTCCTTCCTCCTAGGCTGCCTGCAGACTCAAGTCCCTTCCCATTCCCAAGCCCTCCTACGCAGCAGAGGCCAGTGGCTACCCTGGCCTTACAGCTCAGCTGGACTCCTGGGATCTGGCTCAGTGGTTTGAACAGCCCCCATGGGTTGAGTGCTCAAACAGTTGGCGGACTGCTTAGGAAGATTAAGAGATGTGTCACTGGGATTGTGCTTTGACATTTCAAAAGCCCAAGGCAGGTCCAGTCTTTGCCTGCTGCTTGTGGATAAACTGTAAGCTCTCAGAGCCATGCCCACCTGCCTGCTGCCACTGTCCGCGCCCACTGAAAAGCAACACGCACTCTTAACCACCGAGCATCTCTCCAGCCCTACACATACAATCTTTATGTCTTGCTTTTTAAAATTCTTTCCTTTTTATGCGTGTGAATGTGTGGATGTGTTAGTGCGTGTGCCCCAGGTGCATGTGGGATGCTGAGAAGAGAGCATCAGATCCCTGAGAACTAGAGTTATAGACAGTTGCAATCTGCCATGTGGGTACTGGGAATTGAACCTGGGTCCCCTGGAAAGTCAGTGCTCTTTACCCCTGAGCTACCTGTCTATATTCCAACCCCTTTCTTTGGAGACAGTCTCGCTATGAAGCCTTGGTTAGCCTGGAATTATCTATATAGTCCTCTGCCTCTCAAGTGCTGAGAGGAAAGGCACGTGCTACCACACCTGATTGTTTTGCCCTTTTAAAATCAATATTCCAAGATCTGTCTATTAGTCATTATACAATCACCTGGTATGTTGTGTTGAATGCCTCGACCAGTTCTTACAAGCATACGAGTCTGTTGTGATCTCTGAGTTGTAAGTTCTCTCCGCCTCCTCTCTCCTCTCCCTCTCCCCTCACCCCTCGGTTTCTAGATTCTTTCTAGATAAGGTTTTTCTTTGTAGCCCTGGCTGTCCCGGAACTCGCTCTATAGACCAGGCTGGCATCCAAATCACAGCGACCCACCTGCCTCTGCCTCCTGAGTGCTGGGATCAAAGGCGTGTGCCACCACGCCCACTGAAAGTACTTTCCAACTTTCAAGTAATTTCTTCACAGCATCATAAACCATTTGGGTCTTAAATTCCTCCTAACTCCAAGAAATGTGTTAAAGGTTTAGTCCTAACATGATGCTCTCGGGAGGTCACCTTAAATATGGGACCTGGGGCTAGAGAGATGGCTCAGTGGTTAAAAGCCTCTTCCAAAAGACCCAGATTCATTTCCCAGCACCCACACGGCAGCCTAAAACTGTCTGTAACTCCACTTCCCAGGGATCTGATGTCCTTTTGAGGTGTCCATAGGCATTAAACAAGTATATGGTACAAAGACACACAAGCAGGTAACCTACCCACCATACAGGCTTAAAAAAAAAAAAAAAAAAAAAGACACGGGATCCAAGGCAATGCCTTAGTTCTCTCCCCACTGCATGTTTGTTGCCACAAGTTGAGTGGCCTTGCCTCACCATGCACAACTTCTACAGTGATGTGCTGTCACAGGTTCAAAGCAACGGGCCAACTGACCATGAACTGAATCTCTACACGTCCCCTCTCTTCTTTACAGAGCTAAAGTAGACCAGGCTGACCTCGAACTCACAGAGTTCTGCTTACCTCCGCTGCCTGAGTGCTAAACTTTTTCTTTTTATAAGTTGCTCATCCTATGGCAATGCAGAACTAGTATGGAACTGCTTTTTTTTTTTTAAAGATTTATTTATTTATTATGTATACATATTCTGCCTGCAAGTAACACCTGCATACCGGGAGACACCAGATCTCATTGTAGATGGTTATGAGCTAGCATGTGGTTGCTGGGAATTGAACTCAGGACCTTTGAAAGAACAGCCAGTGCTCTTAACCTCTGAGCCATCTCTCCAGCCCATAAGGAACTGCTTTTAACCTTCAAAAAGATAGCTGAGAGTTGAGTGTAGAAGCAGAGGCCTGCAGTCTCAGCTACTCAACACTGATCTAGGGAGACGAGCTGAACACACACGTCAACAGTTTGAGCAGAATAGTAAGACTCTGTCAAAACAGACCAAACAAACCCACACACTACAGACCCTTGCCCTCGTCCCTCACTGGGTCATACAGAATGTGACGTTTTGTCATTCTTAGGGGTTGCTGACCTTCCATTTTGATGGCTGGCCTTTGGTTGAGAGGGCTAGAGTCATGCACAGGTAAACTGTTTCTGACGAGGCCTGCACCCTCCTTACTCCAAGCCTTCTCTTCATCTCCGAGCGTGCTGCCTGACGTCACTGCAGCTACAGCTCACCAGGCCGTAGTCAGATATTTCTTCTTTTGGTTTTCGAGACAGAGTTTCTCTGTGTAGCCTTGGTTGCTCTGGACTCGTTTTGTAGACCAGGCTGGCCTCAAACTCACAGTGATCCACCTGCCTCTGCCTCCCCTAGTGCGTGTGTCACCATGCCCAGGTGGGCAGCCCTCTTATGATCAGACTTACCCGGTACTCTTTTACAACTTTTTACTCACCCCCTTTGCTGTTATAATGTAGCTCTCAAAAACCACATGATCCAATTAGAGGGATTATTCTTTTCAAATTTCTTGATTGAATTGTGACTGCTAACAGAAATGGAGCAATTCTTACCACTTCATTTAGTAATTTTGAGGAGCTGGGGATGTAGCGCAGCAGTGGTGCTGAGCAAGAACCTAGGTTCCGCCTGCTATAACAGGAAGCGAGGGGGGGGGGAGGGGGATTGGAAAGATGGCTCAGCAGGTAAACCATGTGCCAGTAAGCCTAACAACCCTACTTTAATGCCCAAGAGCCATATGGAAGGAGACCACTAACTTCTGCAAGCTGTTCTCTGACTGTCACATATGCACCAAGGCATGCATACCCCCCCAATAAATTTTTTAAAAATAGTATTTACTTATTATTATAGTTTCCTCCTAGCCATCTTTGCCAAACTTGTCCCCATTTCTGCCTAGCATATAGTTGGAAGAACTGTAATCTACATTTTAACATTCATGCTGTAATATAAAGTCAACAAATTTCTGAATGCACGGCAGCTATAGTGGTATACCCTTTAATTTCAGCACATTGGGGGCAAAGGCAGCCAAGTCTCTGTAAGTTTAAGGCCAACCTGGTCTACAAAGTGAGTTCCAAAACAGTCAGAGCTACATAGTGAGATCCTGTCTCAGATGAAACGCCACCCCTCCACCCAAATCTGAACACCTTAACTTGAATTAGCTCCATTCTGGACTAGGGCCTGACTCCAACTATTTCAGTATTGTTAAAAACAAAACAAAACAAAAACCCAATTGGCTATAAAAACCATGATCACCAGTGACTATGCAGCCACTGCTTACCCAGGCTCACTGCGTACGGAGCACTCCTCCGCTGCCTTTGCTTTGTGAGTCTCCGCCTATCTTAGCTTCAGTTCCACGTACCTAAGGAACGCCCTTGGGTGTTAACTTTCGCTCAGCGGTTGTCACACGTGGACCCCGTGGGTCATCAGCTCAGTGCTGCTCCTTACAATGTGGTCTCTCTACTCTGGCTGCAGCTCCCTCTTTGTGTTTGAAATCCAGACAACTCAGAGTGACTCGGTGATGTGCAGGTGTGTTAAAACTCCGGGCTTTTTGGGAGTCTGCTCTTGTTCTATTGCTTTTTCTTTTTTCTTTTCTTTGAGAAACTTTGTAGCCCATGCTGTCCTGGAACTCACTAGGTATAACAGGAAGGATGTCTTCAAATGCATAGAAATCCACCTGCCCCTGCTTCCCAAGTGATGGGAAGCACCACGCCCTGTCCCAGTTATTTCTTATTATCCTGACACTTCCCCCCCCCCCCCCCCCCCCCCCCGCTACAGGATAGGGTTTCTCTGTGCAGCCCTGGCTGTCCTGGACTCGCTCTGTAGGCCAGGCTGTCCTTGAACTCTCAGAGATCCACCTGTCTCTGCCTCCTGAGTGCTGGGATTAAAAGCGTCTGACACCACTCCTGGCTCCTGACACATGTTTTAAAAAAAAGACTATTGTGCCTACAGGATGTGGGACAGCATTCTGTAAGTCAATTCAAAACTTAGAAAGCATCAAGTGACTCTTACAAGAACTCTAATTTTGCATCTGCAAAATTATTATATTGCAGGTTTGTTTCTCTAAATAAGATATTTTGTAAAATATGGAAGACTTCAGCGCTCCCCACCCACGCACAGGGTTTCTCTTGTGGTCCTGGCTGTCCTGGGCTCACTTTGTAGACAGGCTTCTGGAACTCACAGAGATCGCCTGCTCTGCCTCTGGAGTGCTGGGATTAAAGGTGTGCGCCATCACACCCTGTTGACTTCAGCTCTTTGATATCCCTCATCTTCAGGACCACCAGGGGGTGGGCCCAGAAGGGAGCAGGTTTAGAAAGTGAGAAGCTTCCAGTTCAGGTCTACTTTCTAGGATTGGGTTTCAAGTAATACTATATAAAACTATTTAAGGAATCCAAACCTAGAGTCCAAAGAAATACAAACTTTCAAGTTAACATGTTTAATAAACTGCTTGCTTCTAAATGTACACAAAATCCTCCTAGTAAACTTCATAATGCTACATTATCACCCAAATATCACTGATCCTGTTAGACACCAAAGTGAGCAGTGTGTGTGTGGTGGGGTGGGGTGGGGTGGGGGAGGTGTGCTTCCAAAATCTAGCAGTAGAGAAATTGTTGAGAAGTAAACAATGCCCACGAATCTTTAGATTATTCTAGAAAAAAAAAAGCCTGCAAATGGAAAAACTCTAAAGAGGTCAAGAGGACGGTCGGCTTCTAGCTGCACAACATACATAATTTATAATGATTGGCAGAGGCGGCCTTTCATCCTGTGGGGCATGGGATGCAGAGTTAGAGCCTCTTGGAATTTAAAAAAAAAATTATTTATATATATATATATATATATCCCTTACAAAACCCATTAAAGCCAAAAAACCACAGCTCAAGGCCCAAAGCCGACCGACTTTCTGGAACCTCAAGTGAGAGCACGCGCCGGGGGCCCGGAGGGGAGGCGGGTGGCACGCATCCAGCCACTAGCCACAGACCCGCGCGCGCACCCTCGTTATGTAATGGTCTCTCTCTCTCTCCGCAGGGTACCCGCGCCAATCAGGGCCCTCCACCGCGGCTCCGCCAGTGTCGGCGCACAGCTCTTCTGGGGGAGGTCTCTTGCTGTCAGGTGACGACCCCCAAGGAGCCCCGACACCCCCGTCCATCCCAGCCCTCTGGTTCTCCCAGCCCCTCCTGGGATGGGTGGGCACCCCGGGCACCCCCAGCCTGCCCGACGGCGCGGCCCCGCACTCACTGTTGTATTGAACCCCCTTAGCGAAGCGCCTCTGCAGCGCCTGGTTCATGGACTGCAGCCCGGCGGGGATGTTCTTGTCCCGTCCCGGGGCCTGCTCCGACCCCACCAGCTTCTTCAACGCGGAGAACATCTTCCTGCTGGACGTGCGAGCCGGGACCGGCCCGAGAGCTCAGCGGCAGCAGCAACGCAGCGCGCCTCGCACCATGTCCGGCCGGCCCAGGCTTCCTCCGAGGCCGGAGCAGGCGCGGCCACAAGCCCCGGAGCCCGACGGAAGGTGAGGCCTCGAGCGAGGTTCTCGGGCCTCAGCTTCTGTGGCTCCGCTCAGGCTCCCGCGGCCCTCGGCGCGGCGGCCAAGCACCCGTCAGCGCCGCCATCTTGGCGCCGGAGCGGCTACGGGACCACAAGAGGGACACGTAGACGTCGCATGCGCAGCGGACGCACTAGGTCCCGCCTCTTTCTAGCAGCCCCGCCCCTTTCCCGCCTCCCTGCCCTCAGAGTCCAGTGGTTTTTCCTTTCTCTCGAGTAGTACTGGAAAAAAAAAAGTTTATTTGTATACTACAGCCCGGACTGGTCTACTTTTTCTTCTTTTTGGACGCTTTGAGCTTCCCCTCGATCAGCCGCTGGCCCTGTTTCTTTATCTCGGCCCGCGAAGGGACGTAGCTATGGTCCACGTCCGCAAACTGGAATGTTTCTGAACAGGCAAGAAAGGAATGGCTTGGCCCCCCTCTTTCCAGAGACCTCCCTCCTCTACCCGTTTGCTTTTGCTGCCATGGGCCATCTCCTGTGACTGGAGGTCATCTCAGAGATGGATCGACGACTGCAGACTCTGTAATCAGACCCCTGCCCTAAGTCACCCAAGGCCAGGGGCCAGACAACCAGGATTTACCAGGATCACCCACACTAGCTGTCCTTACCCCCTCACCCTACCCTGCACTAAAAGTTTGGTCTTGGCTCCCTTCTGCCCCTATGTCTCAGGGGGGGAAAAAAACCCACAATAATAAATTATCATAAAGATTAACCTTTGTCACTTCTATCAGTTAAAACCTTTCCCTTAAGCACGCACCCTGTTTGTCAGTATGCTCCAGTCAGACAGAGTGTATGCCTTGAGTTCAGACCCTCTCTACTTGCAGGCGTGGTCCCCGTTCCCCTTTTCCATCTCCTCCCTGTGGCTGCCACTTAGGCCCTCACCTATCATGTCATCCTCTTGGTCCTCAAACGTAATTCTGGTATTATGCTTCTCCTTCAGAGTCGATGACTCCAGGGCGTCTCTCACCTTTGTGTCAATCTGCAGGGCAGCACGCTTGTCAGCTTGGAGGGGACGTGGGCTTTGTGGGTACCCCCTCCACGGCCCAGGGCTACCTCCTCATTCCTGGACAGTTTTTGCATGCGGTCAGCCAGGTAAATGAGCTTCCCCTCACAATAGTCCAGCTTGCCATACACGTCAAGGGTGTCCGAGATCGCTACTTCTTTCTGTAGGCCGGAGGAGCAGCTTGGTTTTCCCGTGGCCCCGCCTGCGGGGACCCTGGGCACAGCATCTCCTCCCCAGGGCCAATTACCTGCATGGCTGGCAAGTTGATGCCGATGAGCCGGATGTAGAGGTTGTCGACGCCTGTCTGGATGGCCAGCAACAGCTGCTGGCTCTTGGTCATGTTGTTGCGGGCCAGCTGGAGCCTTGCTTCTTCCTCGTCTAGCATGCTTTTCATCTTTTTCTCGATAGAAGTAAAGCTGTGAAGGAGGTAGGCACAGCCGTGAGGGTGGGACAGACCCAGGTGGGGTCCTGAACAGGGAGTCAACTTCAGGGGCCTCATAACTTCTGCTCCAAGCGGGCAGGTCCTCTGCTGTTGTGCAGATGAGCAGGTTTAGTGGCACCCGCTAGCTCGTCGCTGTGGGGCCGGCGGCAGCTCTAGAACATACCCCACAGAGCTGGGTGTCTGGTGGAACTTGAGAAGCGCTTCCTCAAGCTCCAGCTTCTTCATCAGGGCCTCTAACTGTGTCCGCCGCTCCTCGCAATCCTCCATCTGTAGCTCCAGGTTCTCCTCCGTGTTCTTCTGAGCCAGGAAGCGGCCAGCTATGTCCTAACCGGCCCGGGGCAGAGGGAAAATAGGTGTGGGCCTCCATAGCCCTGGTTTCTCCCGGGCCCCTCCCAGCGTGCACTGAAGATTCTCGGTGGGTGATGCTCAGTCATGACACGGAGTACCTCAGGGTGCTGAGGTCTGTGAGGGGCTGGGCAGGGGGCTAGCCTGTACATGGCCTGATACACCGCTTTCATGATAGGCAGAGGGTAAATAGCTCTACCTACCATGAAGAGACCATGTATCACCTTTAGTCAAGATGCTGTGGACGGCGCTCAAGGCCTGGCAAGGGCAACCCTGTTGGCAAGAGGAGGCCAACAGAGGCAGCTGTTCGCTGTGGCTGTTAGGATGACAAGGGGCTAGAGCTACGGTGAGAGGCCAGGTCCTTAGCACTTGGACTTTTATCTGTCCTGTACATAGAATGTGGTGGGGACATGACAGGGAGCATATGCTAAGCCATACTTCAAAAACCCCAGATTTTTTTTCCAGGCTTGGGAGCATCATGTTTGGGGACTGCCATGGGAGGGGTCTAAGCTTTGTGAACTTTTTGTTTGTTTGTTTTTTCTTTTTTCTTTTTTCTTTTCCGAGACAGGGTTTCTCTGTGTAGCCTTGGCTGTCCTGGACTCACATTGTAGATCAGGCTGGCCTCGAACTCACAGCAATCCACCTGCCTCTGCCTCCTGAGTGCTGGGATTAAAGCCACCACCACTGGGCTATGAACCTCTTTGAAGAGCATGCTAGGCCACCCTCCACGTGCCAGGGAGACTTACCCACAGGTGGGAGCACTGCACAGCTGATTTGACCCTTTCTACTAAGGTAGTCACCTCTGTCTGGTATTCCATGTCGGCTATGGAAGTTTCTTTTTTCCTCACTGGGCAGAGCAGAGAAGGAGGTCCCTAGTCAGTGGGCAGGGATGGCTACTTGGTGGCTCTGCAGACACTCAAGCTTCAGAGAAGCCACCCAGACAGACGAGGTGCCGGAGCAGCATGCCCTCACGTTGCTTTAGGAAACAGTTCTGAGATGTGACTGGGTGACTGGGATCTAGCTGTTAGAGACAGCATCTCTGTAGCCACCTTGTGCCATAAGCTCTCAGATTCTTCTGGCACAGTGAGGGAAAGGCAGGAGCTAATTTCCTCACCCTGGGGAGCACAGGTTATACCTAGAGCCTGTGGTGACCTGGCTGGCCAGTCCCAGACATTGCTGGCTGCTGGAGACCTTGGCTGGACAAAGCGAAGAGCTGAGACTCACCCTTCATGCTCTCCGCACTCATCAGATTGGAAGAGAAGTCCAAGTCCCTACGACCCTGGATGGGAGAAGGAACTAGGTGAGAAGGTGAAGTGAAGGGTCCTCCCAGCCCTTCCCCCAGGGGCAGGGGGCGGGGCTCAGCACGTACACGGCGGTACTTTTCGCTGGTCTCCTTAGTGTGGATCTTGTCGATAAGTTTCTTCTGCTGGTTCAGTCGGTTCTCCCGTGCCCTTCGCTCCTCGATGAAGGTTGCCTCCCCCTGCCTCATGTTCCTCTGAGGACACAGGAATTCAGTGGGGATGATGGCTCAGTAAAGGGTCCTCCCACAGTCCTAAAGCCAGTGGCCAGTTTTCAGTCTTCACCTTCCTGCACTGTGCAACAGAGCTGGCCATTTACTGTCCTCTTAGGTGCCCCTTTGCCCCTATAGAGCAGAACTTGCTAGATGACACACACCACTGACTTTTCCTTCTAGCCCAGGCTCTCTATGGTCCTCCAGACCCTTCCTTGCCTTTAATTACCTCCTGGCCTATTCCACTTAGAACCCATTATGTTGGATTTCCTTGGAATGCCACCCGAAAGTCCCCTGAAGCCCTCTTGTCTGCTATACTGACCTAGATATGATGTGGTGAATGAGTAGATGAATTACCCACTTCAGGAGAATGGGGCTGGCTGGCCCCCTAGTCCTGTCCCCTGAGAGAGACAGAGGTCTTGGGACATTCAAGGTCAATAGATGCCCATCATCCTGACCACATCTATTCATGGCCTCTGTGCCCAAATGGACTTTCTCTGGCCCATGGGCAAACAGAGCAACTGGTAGGGCCAACAAGGGAGTTCTCCAGGTGGTGTAGGCATGGGATGTCCAGGTAGGTCTTGAACAAGACAGGACCGGTAGGCCAGCTGTTGATGGTCGCCCAGTGCTGGGACTCACCTTGACCTCATCAGTAATCATCATGGCGTCCTGGGACATGGATGTCATATCTGACAGCTCCGTGGAGTAGTTGGACACCAGGTTCTGAAGCTTGTCTAGCTCTGTGGGGTACCCTGCCAGCACCTGTCAGGGACAGGCAAAGGCAATATGGTCATGGAGCCGATTCTTTGGTGACGTCATACACGACTGCTGGCTCTCCTGAGCTGTCTTGTTCTTGTCTACCCTTCACTCCCATTCTGTGTGAGCCCTGGGGGACAGGGTAGGGGTTCTGTCTGTGGCCCAGCCTCTGGACAAGGCACAAAGCAAGAGAAAGACGTGTTCTAGCATGGATAGTCATTGGTGACCTACGGACGCTCACCACCCAGGACAAGAGGATATGATGACCCAATGGTGACCCAGCAAAGTGACCCATGCTAAAACCCAGGAGGGTTTGCTTGGAGGACATCTTTGGTCTGAAGTGGAACAGAGGGGCTTGGGAACAAATGGGTGTGGAGCTAGATAGGGCTCAAAGTGAAGGCCACTTCTGACCAGCCGGCTCCGTGATCTTGGGACCACATCTGGCCTTTTACTGGTGATCCTGACTTCTTCAGAAGGTTGGGGCTGGCATGGATGGAGAAGTAAGACAGCATGTTCAGCACATGGCTGGGTGCATCGATGGCCAAGGAAGCATAGCTATGGATACTTTACTGTTAAAACCTGTGCACGCGGGCTGGAGAGATGGCTCAGTGGATAAGAGCACTCAAGGGCCTCTCTTCCAGAGGTCCTGAGTTCAATTCCCAGCAACCACATGGTGGCTCACAACCATCTATAATGGGATCTGATGCCCTCTTCTGGTAGGCAGGTACACATGCAGCTAGAGCACTCATACATTAAATAAAACTGTCTTTAAAAAAAAAAAAATCTTAAAAACAAAACCCTGTGCATTCTAAATCTTTGCCAATTAAAAAAAAAAAAAGGTGGATGAACATGGAGATTTGTTTCAATTGTGTTTGTTCTGGAAAGAAAGTTCTACAGAGAATACCCAGGTGAAGGAGTGTGTGCAGGGCAGGACACAGGAAGGGAAGGTGGGCAGGGCCTTCAGGAGCCTCCAGTGTTAGGCTCAGATGCGGGGGACAGACCAGATGCTGGCTCAGGGGTGTGACTCCAGCAGGCCATGCCACTCTGTCACCTCCCCTTTTCCCCCTCCATTTAATTAATCATTTTACATCCCAAACCCAGTCCCCTCCCTCCTCTCCTTTCAGTTCCACCCCCACCTCTCCTTCCTCCCAGAGAAGGAGAGGCCCCAGTTGGTATCAATCCACCCTGGTGTCTCAAGTCAGAGCAGGACTAAGTACGTCCTCTCTCACCTGGGCGAGACAAGGCAGCCCAGCTAAGGGAACATGACCCAGCAGTAGGCAGCAGAGTCAGAGACAGCCCCTACTCCTATTGTTAGGGGACCCACGTGATGACCAGGCTGCACATCTGCTACATATGTGTAGGGGTCTAGGTTCGGGCCATGGGAGCTCTTTGGTTCAGTCTCTGTGAGCTCCCATGTCACTTCCCTTTCTTAGGGCGAGGGTATTCGGGATTTTCCCTGGCCACCCTTTCAGGCCTGTCTGCCATCCTGCTCTTGGTACCCTGCTGCCTGGAAGCCATTTTCCTCCACTTCCACTACAGATGCTCTGCTCTACGGGTGCTGCGGGGGGTGAGGGGGGTGGCACTCAGTGAGATTCATGATCATGCCTCCCTGGGACTTTCATGGGTCAGAATCTGCTTCTTCCTGGATTCCAACACAGAAAGCAGGATAGCCAGACCCAAAGTGGGTAGGACGCTGTGTGCTCAGCATATTTTGGAATGTGAGAGAGGGGTGTATCCTGAAGCATGCTAGCCAACTTCCTGGGAGGTGGGTATGGCCCATCTCTGACCCTCAGAGGCCCGTACTAAACCATTTAATATGTGAAGGAAAGAATTCTGTGGTTTTGATGATGATGATGATGGTGGTGGTGGTGGTGGTGGTGGTGATGATGATGATTTGCATTTGTTTTTGAGACAAAGTCTCACTGTGTAGCCCAAGCTGGTCTTGAATCTGCAATCTTCCCATCTTAGCCTCTTCACTCTTTTATAGTTTTTATTTGTTGGTGTTTCAAGACAGGGTAGACCAGGCTGGCCTCAAACTCAGAGATCCCCCTGCCTCTGCCTTCCTGAGTGCTGGGAATTAAAGGCGTGGGCCACCACTGCCCGGTCCATCTTAGCCTCTTGAGTGCTGAGATCACAGACCTGTGCTACCATGCCCACCCAGACTTAAGCACAAATAATGGGCATATCTCCTAATACGCTTGTGTGGAATGGCAAAAATGAAGTTCTCCAAGGAAAGTCTCCACACACTTTCGGGCTGCTTAGAAGACAGTTGCGGGTGGGTCTCCCCTGGTGGGGGTGGGGTGGGTGGGGTGGGCTCACCTTCTTCAGGTAGTCCAGCAGGTCCGTGTATAGCATGTGGATGTTCTGGCTGGAGGTGATCTTGATTATGGTCTTTTCAATATTATTCTCCAGCTGGCGGATAATCTGGTGGTGGTGGGGTTATGGGTCGTTGAAAAGGCTTGGTCACAAGACCACCTCCCCACAGCTTCGCATCCGGTGTGATCGCATGTGGGGTGGGGCTAGGGGCTAGGCTTTCACGCAAGGGTGTTGAACTCCCTTAGTCCTGCCCCTCCCATCAGGCCCGGCAGATGAAGTCATTATTGTACATCTTAGCCACCGCCCCACCATCATGTAGAAAATAAATGGCTTTGACTCCCAGCTTTATGTTTACAGGTGTGGGATAAAACATTACCTTGGGGCATCAGTTTCCTGCTCCTTGTTAGTGAGTTTTCCTGCTTGTACACAGCGTAGACTAAGCAAAGACCATCCCACCCTTGTGATGTAGCCCTTATCCCTCCCGCTGGAGGTCAGTCCCACTGTTTTTTAATTTTTATTTTTTACCGGAACTCTGCTTAATCAGCTCCTCCCCGCTACCCCCCGCCGTGATACAGGGTCCCTGTCTGAAGGTGGGGCTCGATGTCCTAACAGAATCTCCACACCCTCCGGTTTAGCCTACCCTGTTAGGAGCCATGCTCACTGATTCCTGTCGCTTCCTGAGTTCCTGGGCACAGTCGGAGCCCCGACCCCGACCCCATCCCCAGGCACCTGTAGCTGCCGCAGCTCGTCCTTAGTGGCGTCAGGCTGATTCCGTAGGTTGGACAGTTCCAGCTGCAAGCTCTCCAGTTTCTGTCCGCGTAGCCGAGCCAGATGGATCAGCACGTTGTGTGTATTCACACGGTCGAAGACGCACTTGCGCAGCTTCTCCCGAGCTACCTGGGTCCAAGAGGGTGACCGCGCGTGGGTGCGGGGAGGGAGCGCTGCGGGGACCCCAGGAAGGTAACGGGCCGGGGACCCGGGGCTGACCCCACGGGGAAGCAAGAGATAGGTACAAGCTTTGCTTTTGGCCGGCTCCGTACCGCTTACTGGGAAGGGAGGGGGGGCAACCTCGGGGACTGGGGCTAGAGGCTAGGTTCCTCTCGGTCTTCGCCTGCCTTGTTACCTCCATACTACTGCGGCAGTATGCCAGCCTCATAGACGTATCCTTCGCGCAGGCCTTGGAGATGGTCCACTGATCGTACTGTGGAGCGGGGGCGGCTGAGCCTGGAGCCTGGCCCTTGGCACTGGTTACTCTGGCATATCCCCCAGCGCCTCTTACTCGGCGGGTAGCCCAGCAAGAAGACTGTTGGTCCTGGTACACGACCACCACCCCCCAGCAGAGGGCGCAGGATCCCTCCAGGGCCATCCCTGCTCTGGTGTGATGGGATCCGGAAAGGAGGTCAGAGAACGCACAGTCCCTGTTGCAGGCGGATATTGGGGAACCTGCCCTAGGCACCAGTTACAGACGAACCCACCCCTGCAGGTTCTCAGGACCAGAGAGAGGGGTAGGGTGTGTGCGTGAGCGGCCACCACCTATTCTCGGGCTGAGGAGGGATGGGGCTTTTTGCACCTTCTTAGCCAAAGCCCAGTCCTGGGCCCCTCGACGGAGGTTGCTGCGCAGAAGGCTCAGTGTAGCTTTGTTCTGTTTTGTCTTCTCCTTCACTCCCTGGATCTGGAGCGCCCGACATTGTTCTATAGGTAACGGAGGGGAACAAGATTACCAGACAGACGGTACGGTGTTGAGAGTCTCAGCAAAGCGTCCAGAGAGGCCAGTAGAATATGGCATTGCCTCTGCGACCTTTTTTTTCCCCTCTCCCCCTGCTCTGGAAGACACAGCCTTCCCTGCTCAAAGTTGTAATCTGCCGGGCAGGAAAGAGGGTGAAGGCAAGAATGGGGCACCTAAGCCGGGCGTGGTGGCATATGCCTTTAATCCCAGCACTCGGGAGGCAGAGGCAGGCGGATCTCTGTGAGTTCGAGGCCAGTCTGGTCTACAAAGCGAGTCCAGGACAGCCAAGGCTACACAGAGAAACCCTGTCTCAGGGAAAAAAAAAAAAGAATGGGGCACCCTTGTCTTTTCCAGAACTCTTGTCCCTACAAACAGGCAGATCTCTCCTTGACCGCATCAACTTTGGATCAGTGCTGTGGTAAATGCACAAGGTCTCCTTGAAGCTTCTCCTATATCAGCCCCTCACATGTCCCTTCTGTGATGCTTGTAGAGCGTGGGAGCCTGGGTGGGTAGTCGGATGGCAAGCTGTATAGCAGCTGAGCAGAGTGGCAATCCCCAGGCTCACCCTGGAGCCGAGTGATGGTCCTTAGCTCCTGGATCTGTGCCTCCATGGCTGCTTCGCTGTGCAACTTCATGGTGGGCCTAAGAGTCCTTCAGGGGTCCTGTGCACCTCTCACCCTCTCCTCACAGTTGCCTGCTCAGCTGAGTCTAGGTTAATAGACTGTCTTTGGAATTTCAGCTCATTATGATGGGGACCAAGGTTCTTAATGCCCAGGGAACACTGAAATTCCATCCTTCCAGAATTTCGTCCTCAGGGCCATCTCTGGGTGTTTGCCCTAAGAGAAAGGAGTCTTGAGGCAGCTAAGTTGGACACCAGAGACCTATCTCTTGGTAATGGTGGTGATGGTGGTGGTGGTGGTGCTGGTGGTGCTGGTGGTGACAACTTTGTGATGGCCAGTACCTCTCACCTCCATGTTCCCTCCCTGTCCTTAGAGCCACCGAGCAGCCTGACTGAGCCTTCCATATTTAACCTCAAAGTCAGTGCTTGGTGAGACCTCTCTCCAACCCATACTTGCAGCTCAAAGCCCGGGTGCTGGGTGGGTGACTTGGCCCCTCCCCCCAGCTGCTGCCCGTCACTGTTCCGTGTCTTCCAACTTTCCCCGACCTGTGCCAGCCTGTCCGGCACCACCCTCCTTGGCTCCTGCATCCCTCAGCTCCCCTGAACCTTGGTTCACAAATTATTGGCAGGGACAAGGCCGTACACCTGTACCCTACCCCTTCCTTTCCAGCAGTGTGCAGTGTGTCAAGAACCATCCGCACCCCAGAACACCGTGGGGTGCATGAGACAGATACTTCCAGTGACCTGGTCTGCATGGGTCTGCATAGCTAATTACCCGTGGGGAGCTCGCTCTTCAAGCATTTATTCTTCAGTCTGGGGATAGACATCTGGGTCAGGGCACAGCATGCCTGGCTCCTCCGCTCTGTGTGCCTCTGGCTGTTGGTGCTTTCTGTCCCTTTGACTCCATGTGGTTGTCCCTCGGTGCCTGTCTGTGTCTTGATTTCTTACAAGGACATTAGAAAGACTGGATTAGTCCCCGGAATCACTTCATTAAAGGGTTCGTGTCCAACAGTTGCCATCTGAGGTCCAGGGAGTTAGGACTTCAGTGTGTGGGTTCTGGGGTTCTGTGCTCAGACCATGTGTATAACCCTGACACATTAGTGCCTGTCTTCCTACGACATCTCATATGGATGCCTCACCTCCTAGCCACTTTCCAGTCCAGTCTAAACCTCATGTTCACCCTTTGCCTCCCTTCTGATCTCTGCCACATCCTCACGTGGACTGGAAGAACCCATCACAGCCATGGCTGCTCTCCTCCCTAGTCGACGGCAGCCCAGCTAGGTATCCGGTGGAGGCACAGGCAACTTAAATCCTCTAGTGCTGGATCTTCCTCTTCCCTCAGATACAGAACTTCTAGTTTTCACTGGCTCAGATGGCTGTTCAGAGCAAGGCTGCCTTCCCAGGTTTCCTTATGGTAGATGTACCATGTGACTTAGCCCCGGCCAGTAGTGTGTCTGCAGACATGGTGGGCGAACTGTCCTCTTCTTTTCTTCTTTCTGTTTAGTGGGATGAAGATGTAATGGCTGGAGCTGGCAGAGCTATCTGGCGTGATGAGCTAGATTGGGAAGTGGGCGCCATTACAAGGAACTGGTTGAAGGAAGCCTAGGTCCCTGACCCCAGTTCAGCTCTTAGGACACTGCCAGGGCTTGAAGGTGGCTTGTCGCTTAAAGTTTACGCTGGAGTTTAACCCCCCATTGTGAAGTTTTGAGAGGGTAGGAAACAAGACTGTGATGTTCCAGGCAGGGCCTTTGAGAGAGGATTGGATTTGCAGTCACCGCGGGAAAGCCGCCATGATCAAACCTTGGTGGCTTTAGAAGAAGAAATGTGTGTTCTGTTTCTGCCCATGTGATGGCCTGTGATGTTTCTGGACTCTGTCAGATTGACAGCCACCTCCAAATGGCTGTTGGACAGTGGGCCTCTGGAACCATGAGCTAAAATAAATGGCTGCTGTATGGCCACAAAGGCACTTGATCACACTTTCTCTCCTCCTACTTATACATTTATTTTACTTTTACAAGACAGAGTTTCTATGTGTAGCCCTGGCTGTCCTGAAACTCCCTCTGTAGACTAGGCTGGCTTCAAACTCAGAGATCCACTGGACTCTGCCTCCTGAGTGCTGGGATTAAAGGTATGTGCCAACAACGCCCAGTCTTGCTTTTTTTTTTTTTAATTATGTATACAGTGCTCTGCCTGCATGTACACGCGCAGGCCAGAAGAGGGCACCAGATCTCATTATAGATGGTCGTGAGGCACCATGTGGTTGCTGAGAATTGAACTCAGGATCTTTGGAAGAGCAGTCAGTGCTCTTAACCTCTGAGCCATCTCTCCAGGCCCAGCTTTGCTTTTCAACGGTACACTTGTACTTATTTATCTCATGTGTGTCTGTACATATGTAGTGGGAACCCCCATGTCACAGTACACATGTGGAGATTCGAGGACACCTTGGGGGAACTGTTACTCCTGCCACCCTGTGGTTCTTGGGCCTTAAACTCAGGCATCGGGCTTAGCAGCGGGTGCTTTACCCACCTCACCAGCTCTCGTTAAATTGCCTTAGAGCCCACATGGGAAAACGAATAAGTCATTTATTAGCCACGACTCTCCAACATTCTCCTTGGACTTGGGGACTTGGGGTATAGAGGTCAGAAAGGGGTCCTAGTAGCCGGGCGTGGTGGCGCACACCTTTAATCCCAGCACTCGGGAGGCAGAGGCAGGCGGATCGCTGTGAGTTCGAGGCCAGCCTGGTCTACAAAGCGAGTCCAGGACAGCCATGCTACACAGAGAAGCCCTGTCTCAAAAAACCAAAAAAAAAAAAAAAAAAAAGGGATCCTAAAGCACCAGAGGAGAAACACAGGTCTCCTTCACCACATGCAGGCTGCTGCCCCAAAGCTGTGTGCAACAGGACACAACCCTCTCAGGTTCATAGTGATAGCCTAGCTCCTTGCTGCTCTGGAGGGGACCGCCCCCCTTCCCAACCCCTTTCGTGAGCTGGTGGTCTGGGCAAGTCCTGGATTTGGGGCAGCAGTGGTCGTCACAGACTTTTCAGGCAGGCTTGCCCATATGTGTAGGAAACAGACACTCAGGGCTGCATGTGTGTGTTTGGTGAGGCTGGAAGGGCCAGCATGGGGTTAGACGACGTCAAAGTCCTGTGTTCCGGGATTTCCGCTGTTCCAGATCCTCCAACCCCAGCATGCCCAGCTCTTCTAGTCTTGGTGACCTGCAAGAGGCAGAGGCAGATAGCTGGACTCACGTCTGTGGTTTTGAGATCCCTGATGCAGTCACACAGACTTAGAATCCCAAGCCTAGGAGGGAGAAGCAGGAATTCAAAGGCCAGCCTGGCCTACAGACCCTTTCTCAGAACAAACAAAAAACAAAACAAAAGCTGGGCGTGGTGGTGCACGCCTTTAATCCTAGCATTCAGGAGGCAGAGGCAGGTGGATTGCTGTGAGTTCAAGGCCAGCCTGGTCTACAAAGCGAGTCCAGGACAGTCATGGCTACACAGAGAAACCCTGTCTCGAAAAACCAAACCAAACCAAACCAAACCAAAACAAAAACTCTAAAAAAAACAAACAAAAAACAAAAAACAAACCAAAAGTCCGGGCATGGTGGTGCACGTCTTTAATCCCAGCACTCAGGAGGCAGACAGAGGCAGGTAGATTGAATCGATGTCAGTTCGAGGCCAGCCTGGTCTACAAAGCGAGTCCAGGAGAGCCAAGGCTACACAGAGAAACCCTGTCTTAAAAAAGAAAGAAAAAAAGTAAAAAGAAAAAAAAAAACCTAAGTCTGTAACAAAGACAGGCAAGCCTGAGGTCCACCAACTTGGTGTCAGATTCAGGGGCTCAGCCCCAGACACACTTTTCTGAGTTATCAGTGCCCTTCCCTCTGTCCCAGGATCACCCTAACTTCCTGGATCTTCCTCCTGAGAATGCACTGCTCAGTCTTCGCTGTGCTCTCCTCTGTCCCAGTAGCCCCAAAGGGAAGCAGGGCTGCCTGGGCTTGCCTTCGTGAAACTGCCTGCTGCCTCCGTGGGGAGCCCCCTCGCCTGTGCGCATTTCTTTGGGGAGCCGCCCGGTCTCCAGGAAGAGCCAGAGGTCGCTGCATTTCTGAGACTCCATTCTTGTCACTCTGTAGCTGGCCACAGATCCTACGACTTGAAGAACAGGAAGCAGGGCGTGGTGGGTTGGGGGCCTTAGCCTCTGCACTTTTCAGAAGGGGCCCTGGCGCAAGCTACTTCGGGGAAAGACAGGGCGGATAGGCTCCGGCCAAAACTGGAGCTGGGCCACAGTCGGGTTTTTATCGGAAACGCACCGACACCGTAGAGTCACTGGCGATGGATGCATCTCTGGGCCCAGCACCTACCTCGGAGTACTCACCGGCAGACACTAGAAAGCTCCACTGCACAGGGTATGGAAACCTCCGCCTAATGAACATCTGCAGGCAGAAGAAAGTCGCACCAGCGCCTGCCAAGAGCCAAGGAACCATCAGTCAGCCAGGGTGTCTACTGCACCTGCAGGCAAGATGCCTTGGCGCCACCTGCTGGGCACACAGGATGGGACAGTAGGTCACAATTTTTTCCCTTTAAGGAGTTCTTTTTGTTCTCCAAGACCCTCGGAACCAGCCTACCTGTGACCAAGGTGAAAACGCCCTTCATGAAGGCGTTCGACTGGCACACGGCATATTCCTCGAGTCCCTGGGATTGGGGGGTGGGGATGGGTGTTCATGGCTCAGTTCCCTTTCTTCCTTCCCTCCTGCTCTGGGCATGACCTGGCCTTGGAGAGGAAGACTGAACACTGGATATATCCCACCCTCCCCCAAAACCAATTCAGCGTACCCTATACAGGTACCAGGTATCCAGGAGGGTACGCCCCCTCGCCCCTCCCCCACCCGCCCTCCCTGCCCTCCGCCGCCACTCCCCTGCCTCCAGTCTCCCTCAGATCAGCTTCTAGGGCCAGCACCCCAGGCCAGTCTTCTCACCGGGTGCTTGGCGGCCACGGTGTCATCCACACGGGACAGGCCCAGATTCACCATGGCTAGTCAAGTTCCGCCGCTACGGAAGATAGACTGTGGGCGGGGTGGGGCCTAAGACGCGGGCCTGCGCAGAACGTAGCAGAGAAGGTCAGGCCCCGATTGCCCGCTAGGGGGCGGAACACACACCCGGAGCTCAGGTGGGCGGGGCGGGGCGGGGCGCGGCTGGATCACGCCTGGA
Source organism: Acomys minous (assembly GCF_964271855.1). Lineage (NCBI taxonomy): Eukaryota > Metazoa > Chordata > Mammalia > Rodentia > Muridae > Acomys > Acomys minous. The sequence goes on along the minus strand of NC_140491.1, from coordinate 63,292,328 downwards.
CCTGTACTTGTCTTGCAGTTGAATTTGGGAGTTTCTGTGACTCTGAACGCAGCCCTGGCTTTCGCCACCCCCTCATTTTCATATTCATAGAGTGCAGTGGTTGTTCTTACTACACGAAATGGGGGTTTCTTTGTTTTAAGACTGCAGTTAAAGGGTTCTCTCTCCTAAAGCCGCAACGGAATAGAGACCGTTCGGAATCCCAGAAGTTCATTTGAGCCCATTTTTTGGGGGGGGTGTCAGGGACTGCGGTCCTATGGGGGAGTTCGTAGAGGTAGGCTGGTTGCCCTCAGGAACAGAAGATACTGGCTAGGCAGGGAGAGGCCAGGACACGAGACAAACAGGAGACTCCCGGAGGGGAGCCTGTGGGCTGAGCAGTTGTTTGGTGTGAGCCAGGAGCGGAAGAGGATTGAACGGCATGTGAAAGAGAATCTGCGGTTTGTTTCAGAGCCGGAGAAGGGCAGAGACTTTGCTGTGGGAAGCAGAATGCGGTCCTGTTGGGCTCAGAGACCGGACAGCAGGTTTGGGTAGGGTTAGGGGTTGCCAGATGATTATGCCTGCATGAAAATCCTGTTGGGGACCTTGCTGTGGTGTGCACCTAGTCGTCCTAGCACTGGGGAAGCGGGATGATTTTGAGTCAGTCAGAGCTAAACTGGAGCGCCTGTTTCAGCTGGGGCTGGAGGGAATCGAACTCGGGTCTTTGTGGTCGCATGGGTAGAACTTTACACAGTCTCATTTTTTTTTTTTTTTTTGTTTAGTTATGTATGTCTCTATGTGGGCGTGTGCACATGTGTGTAGGTGACTGCATAGGCCAGAAGAGGGCATTGGCTCCCCTGGATCCGAGTTACGGGCATCTCTGAGAGAGGTGCAAGGAAATGAATTCCAGTCCTCTAGTAAGTATACCGGGCTGTGGTGATGCACACCTTTAATCCCAGCATTCGGGAGGCAGTGGCAGGCGGATCACTGTGAGTTCGAGGCCAGCCTAGTCTACAAAGCAAGTCCAGGACAGCCAGGGCTATACAGAGAAAACCCTGTCTAGAACAGCTTCCCCCTCAAAAAAAAAAAAAAAAAAAAAAAAAAAAAGACTAATAAGTGCTGTTATCTGCCGAGCCATCTCTCCAGCAGCCCCCTCCTTTCCTCCTCCTCCTCCTCCTCCTTTCCTCCTCCTCGTCCTCCTCTTCCTCCTCCTCCTCCTCCTCCTTTCCTCCTCCTCGTCCTCCTCTTCCTCCTCCTCCTCCTCCTCCATCTCTCCCACCCCAAAACAAGGGTAGCCCTGACAGTCCTGGAATTGCTCTGTAGGGCAGGCTGGCCTCAAACTCAAGAGATTGGCCTTCCTTTGCCTTCCCAGTGCTGGGCCTAAAGGCGCATGCCGCCATACCCAGCTATACTCATTCCTTTAAAAAAAAAAAAAAGATTGATAATTGGGTGTTAGAGAGATGGCTCAGTGGTTAAAACACTGTATACGTAATAAATAAATCTTTAAAAAAGATTGGTTATTTTTTATTAATTAAATAATAACACAGATGCTTTTACAAGTAAAAACTGACTCCAAGCCTCATCAGCTGGCATTAGCTGGTACCTAACAGTGGAAGAGATGTGAAGAAGAGACTGTACAGCCAGTGGCTCCCAGTGCCTTGGGGACCATCCCCTCTGTCTTCAGATCCCCACCCCAGCCTCTCACTCAGGCCTCTGCTGCCTCCCTCCTCACACCCACCTTCTGCACTTTCCCCTTGCTCTTTCTGCTGCTCGGGTTGGGTCAGCATTCCTGGCCTGGGCTGTAAGATACCAGCTTCACTATCATGGGAACAGTGGCCGTCCCTGATGTCCCCAGATCTGTCACTTCAGTGTGTTGCTATGGCCCTGTGTGTCCATATGGATGACAGTACCATTTGCCTCCCCTAACACTGACACCCACTGCACTACGCCTCTGTCGGCTCCGGTATTTTGATGTTCTTCTTTCTCACGGCCCAGGCCATAGGTCTTAATTAAGTTGCTACCTCTACTTCCTGTGCTTGCTGCCTCTCTAATAGGTGACCTTCAGGACCCTGAAGCCTTGGCAAGGCCGGGTATGTGGTCAACAATGGTCAAGGAGCTTTTGGCCTGTACTCCTGGGCCTCCGCCTGGGCCTGGGCATAGCACTGCCATCAGCTGCTTCATGGCTATGGGGCTGCACAGGAGGCCTCACCCTCTGAACCTTCAAGGACAGAGCAACTTGTTTCCTGAGAATGAGCCAGGGATGGCTCTCAGCAATACTCAGCCCTTTGGGCCTCAGTTTGCTCTTAGGGTGCAGTGTGAGCATCTGTCCAGTGGCCTCTGGGCTCCTTCTGACCGAGTCTCAGGCACCTAAGGCTTCCCTGTGCCCATCAGCAGGTCCCCTGTCCTCCCAGAGTTCCTGAGGTCACCCCCTTTGGTTTTCTGGGGCTATACTAAGCACTGGCCACTTTGATCCATATCCCTCCTGTGCTCAGAATGGTCATAGAGTTGCTGTGGTACAAGAGACTGTGGGAAGGGACTCCGAGCCCCATGAAACCATTGCTACATCTCTGTCAGGGCTACAGCAGGCACTGACTTGGTGTCCCTTTGGCCTTTCTATTCATTAATGGGCTTCTTCCTGGGAGCGGGTCTTGGAAGGCTGTCATAGCGCCTCCCTGGCCCTGTTGTCTTGGTGGCTCTCTGGGTCTCAGCCCCAAAGCTGGCCTGGATGTCTGGGGGCCTCCCTTGCCTGCCGCTCTTTGATGCCGAAGACCCTCTGAGAGATCAGGCTGCCGGTTCTGCTTCTTTGACCTTTGACCTTTATTAGTGCACACTGGTTGCCCGCTGGACACTAGGCAGAGGGGAGTGTAGAGAGCACACACAGACGGCATGCAGACTTCACCTTGTCATGATCCCTTCCCTCATATCCCCACGTGTCCTGGACATGGCTGCAGTGCTGGATGTAGGGGCACCTTAGGATGCCCGGATTTTCATCTCAGCAACCTTGTAAGAGTAGTGGTGGCCTCGGCCAGATAGCCAGTTGACACCATCTGCATAACTCTCATGGGAGCCAGGCAAGTAGCGCCCATTGAGGTTGGATTGGTGACAGTCATGGTACCACCAGGCCCCGTGGAACAAAGCCGCACAATTTTTCAGGTTCGTGTCGTTGTCTTGGTCGTGGGTCGTGAACGGCTTGCCGCTGTGCTTTGTCAGGGAGTCTCCTGGAAAGACTTCCACCCGTCAGCCCTCGGGGGCCAGAGCTCAGCTCAGAGGGGCGGGGCAGCTTGCAGGCCCCTCCCCACGTCCCCACTAACAGCCGCTGGCTTTCCGTGTGACTTACCTGCAGTGCCCCCAAGAAACTGTCCCAGGATCAGCTTGTATTTCTCCTGTTCTCCAGACACCTGGAATGAGCTGTACTTGGCATAGGAGGTTTCACCTTGGAAATCTCGAAAGTCGACCCGGAGCTCTTGGTTCCCTAGCAACATGAGGGTGGGAGTGGGGAGGGGGGAGGGGAAGGGAGGAGAAGGTTGAGGCCAGGCAGTGAGGCGGAAAGCAGGCGCTGGCCAAGGTGCTGCCTCCTCACCATTGGCTGTGAGCAGGTGTAGGTAGTCATTGCCCAACCAGAACTCTGTGCCCAGGTTGCCAAAGCCTCTCTTGTAAGTGTCCCAGTCTCGGAAGAAATCGATAGACCCATCCACTCGTCGTTGAAAAACCTGTGGGGTGGGCAGGGCAGCCTGTGGGTGTGGGGCTCGGAAAGGTAGGGACTGGAGGGGTTGCATCCAGGCCCTGGCAGGAGGCGGGTGGCACAGGTGAATGAAAAGGTGATTTTGGGGGCCGGGCGTGGTGGCGCACACCTTTAATCCCAGCACTCGGGAGGCAGAGGCAGGAGGATCTCTGTGAGTTCAAGGCCAGCCTGGTCTACAAAGTGAGTCCAGGACAGCTAAGGCTACACAGAGAGACCCTGTCTCAAAAAACCAAAAAAAAAAAAAAAAACAAACAAACACAAAAAAACAACCCCCCCCAAAAAAAAACAAAAACCCCCCAAAAAAAAGAAAGAAAGAAAGAAAAAGTGATTTGGTGGCTCTAGTGACCCAGTGCAGAAGGCGGCGCTGCCATATGTTTTGATGCCCTCTGTCATGACTGTCGCCACAGTTTACTTCGCGGAGTTCTAGGTTCTGGCCCACAGGTGTTTAGTGTCTCCTTTGCGGAGGCGCCACACTCTGTCTGGTTACTCTGTCATCTCCGTGCCTTCGGGTCTCCGGAGTGTGGCTGCTATGTGCAAACCTCTTATGCCCACACTGAGCCTTCTTACTCACCATCCAGCCCCCACCGTCCGTATCCATGTCACAAAGCACAGTCAGTGGCCGGCAGTCAGGGAGACAGATGGTGTACCAGCCAGTCAGGAAGACCCCTTGTGTCAGCATGTCTTTGCAGCTCCGGGGTCCTGTACCATGGGGAAGTGGTCAGAATTGGCCTGTGCCTGGGGTGTGCTTCAGGGTCAGAAGCCAAAGCAAGAGGATCCAGTGATGTGGGGGGGGTCACGTTCTGGATGTATTCTTTTTTTTTTTTTTTTTTGGTTTTTTGAGACATGGTTTCTCTGTGTAGCCTTAGCTGTCCTGGACTCACTTTGTAGACCAGCCTGGCCTCGAACTCACAAAGATCCACCTCTGCCTCCCAAGTGCTGGGATTAAAGGTGTGCGCCACCACACCCGGCTCCTACACTGTATTCTTGATGGCAGGGGGTGGGACGGGCCAGCCGGGAGGTCACTTACCTCTCTGGCACAGGGCATCTCCCAGCTCCTTCTCACCTGGCCAGGGGACATAAGTGTCGTTCTCTTCCTTGGTTCCTTCCCAGCACAGATGCATCCCCGAACACTCCAGATTCTACATGGCATAGCCGGTGCTTGAAGAACCCAGAACACCAGTCCTGGCTGGCCCTGCGGGCTCGGGCTCTGCTGTGTGTCTGGCTGCCCTCTGTGCTTTGTCCTGTCTGTCACTATGTCGAGAGCTGGGAAGCTGGCAGGGGCCAGAGATGCTTCAGGCCACTTCAACCCCTGAAGCTGAGGCGGTGGGGTGAGTCCTTCCTCCTGGGTCTCTGGACCCCGAGGCCTTTCTGATGCTCTTTTGCTACCATTCAGGCTCCCAAGGGCCCCGGTCGGAGCCCAGTCTTCTTTATGTACAAGGGTAATGAAGCTGGAGACTTTAAAAGAGACTTTGGGGTGCACTTACCCAGCGATGATGCAGCTCCTGTGTCACCTTTCTGCCCTGGAGGAATACAGCACGCCAAACTTGTCCCAGAGCTGGAATCCTGCCACACCCTCTGTCCCGCACCTCTCCCAGCATCCAGCATCTCCTCTGGTCCATGGGCCCCCAACGTTCTGATATGCATAATGAGCCAGGGAGACTTTGGGGGGGGGCCCTGAAGTAGTGCTTCTGGAGACATCTTCCCTTCTTTGTACTCCAGGCTCCCCTTAAGCCAACAAGAAGACCCTAACCCCACATTGCTCCACGTGGAGCTGTCCTTCTTGGTCCCTTCCTGAGAAGCGTTGGTGACCAGGCTCACCTTTGACTCCTGGAGGCCCAGTGGTTCCTGGCTCTCCTGTAGGCAGAAGGGGCAATTGTCACAGTGCTGGTGTCCCCAAGGGAGGAGGCTCTTCTTCACTGCAATGTGTGTGTGTGTGTGCGCGCCCACCCACGTGCCCATATGAGCAGAACTTGTAGGAGAGAGGCCTGAATACCCAGCCTGCTGGCAAGTGGACAGGCTTGCAGCTGGATAGAGCACGGGGAGGAACGTGTAGGGGCCAAGGCACTATTGGTACTGTCCCCGAGTCCTGTCTGGATCTTGGGCAGACAGACTCATGGGAGAGTTCCCTCTTACCTTTGCTGCCGGCAGGCCCCATCTTCCCTGGGCTGCCCGGAAAGCCTCGCTCTCCTGCAAACATAAAAAGCACACTGGATCCAGCCGCCTGAGGTAGGACTGGCCAGGGTTGGGGGTGAAGGGGAGCCCCCGTCCATCCAAATCTCTACCTCTCCCAGCGGGGCTTCCAGGCTCCCCTTTGGGCCCAGGTGGACCAGGAAAGCCCGGGCAACTTTGGATGACAGCCACCTTGTCTTGGGTTCCCAGACCTACGACCTTGACATCTGCACAGGATTAAAAAGAGGCGTGGCTTTGGCGCAGCATTGAAAAGCACTGTTTTCTGTACCCACTAATACCCCAAGGAGGTAGAGTGACAGCCTGTCTCTGCATATGTTCCCAGACTGCTTTTCTCTTCTTTTTGGTTTTTCAAGACAGAGTTTCTCTGTGTAGCCTTGGCTGTCCTGGACTCGCTTTGTAGACCAGGCTGGCCTCGAACTCATAACGATCCGCCTGCCTCTGCCTCCCGAGTGCTGGGATTAAAAGTGTGTGCCACCATGCGCAGCAGTATGTCCGATTTCTTGCTGCTACATGTCCAGGCATGTACAGGTATGTGTGTGCCCACATTCCTGAGCAGACCCCTCTTACCTGGACAGGCACCTCTCTCCTGGCCCAGGACCTGGGACAAACAGAGACAGAACAGTGCTGAAAGGGCCCACAGAGTGGGCCACTCCATCGCTCTGGGCACAGCAGCCTTGACTCCCTGGGGCCAGAGCTGAGGCCTAGTGAACGATGTATGAGGTGAAGGCTCCCGCTGCCTGGGTTCCTCACAGCTTAGCTTTTCTCCTGACAAGGACCCCAAATTAAAGACGGGCTCACTTCCTGTGTGTCACCAGATGACCATCCCCCGACAGCTGGTAGTCCCCTGTGGTACATGAATACAATACTCACAAACCCAGCCTCCCAGGGACCACATGCAAGTGGTGCTGTGCTCAGCACACTGGCCTGGCCAGCACTGGAGATTTAGCGGCATGAGGACGCCACCACCTCCTCCTCTTCCTCCTCTGCCTTCCTCTTCCTCCTCCACCTTCCTCTTCTGCTTCTTGTCCTTAGTGAGTGCAGTTGCCCTCAACAAACTTGGAGACTATTGTATGCTCAATTTTCTTAACTAAAATATTTTATTAACAACTTAGTGACTGAGCATATATCACTTATAACCCGACTAACCAAAACAGTAGGAAATGAGGATTAATGGACACAAGAACAAAACTGTAAGGATATAAGTTCTGAGGAACGATTCTCTTGGCACAATCAGCAGGATTTCTTCTGCTGGAACCTAGAGTAACCAGAACCCAGAACCTCAGCAGGAGCCGGGAGCCCCTAAGCCTTCCCTGGAGTGGTTCTCTCTAGGAGCGTCTCGAAGTGCAGCAATGAACAGCCAAAACTATCCCAAGCCTCCAAGAAGCCCCGCCTCCAGTTCTGGGCTCATTTATATATCTCCTCCCAGAGTCTGTTCACGGGATCTTTTCAGCTGGCAACAATCAAGCTCCCGCACGAGGTGATCGGTCTTCTAGTGGATTAACCTCATCTGTTGTCTCACAAAACCGTTCCAATCCCGCACTTGGGATCCTACAAAACAGATTTATCTCTCCTTTAGACTACCAGTGAAGGTTCCTGAAGAAGTAGCTCCAAAAGACAAGGCTCCTTGGAGGCTCAGGAAACAACTGGATGGTGTTGCTATCTGCTGAGGCCCCTAAGAGCCAACACTGTACCCAGAACTCCCCAGCCCATAAATGGGAATTTATGTGCACAGCAGACAGAAGGGGCCTTGCTGAGAGGAGGCATTAGCTGGCCTCTGGACCTGGAGGGAACTGGGCCTGGGCATTGGCCTGGCTAGGGTTGGGTAGTGAGCAAGATGCCCAGGGGACCTGAGTGGCTGGAGCTGGTCAAGGAGCTGGTGACAGGAGAAGGGGAAAGGGATAGTTTGGCGGTGCATAGAGCTGGGGTGCAGAGGCTGCTCTGGCTGTGGTACTGGCCTCCAGCTGCCAAAGCCCTCTGTGCCAGAGTTGGCTTTCTGGCTCCAGCATCTGGTTTCACAGGGGCCAGACTTCCCTCTGTTGGCCCCTGGCTAGCTCCCCAGGAAGCCCTGTATTTATATCTGGTGATTTGTATCTATATCAGTAGTGGAAAGTTTTGGTGTCTTTAAAAACTCTGTTGTGGCCAGGCGTGATGGCGCATGCCTTTAATCCCAGCATTTGGGAGGCAGAGGCAGGCGGATCGCTATGAGTTCAAGGCCAGCCTGGTCTACAAAGTGAGTCTAGGACAGCCAAGGCCACACAGAGAAACCCTGTCTCAAAAACCCAAACCTCCCCCAAAAAACTCCATTATGTTATATAAACATGCTTTCATCTTAATCCCAGTGTGGGATACAGGGCTGATTCATACTGTTCGCAGCAGCAGACTATTTGCCTCGTGCAGGCTCTGAGAGGGGCTCTGTGCCAGCTGTAGATAGTTTAATTCTGAGGACTCTGGAGAGGGAATAAATGCCAAAACCAGGGGCTGGAGAGATGGCTCAGTGGTTAAGAGCACTGTCTGCTCTTCCTAGAGGTCCTGAGTTCAAATCCCAGCAACCACATGGTGGCTCACAACCATCTATAATATGATCTGACGTGCACAGTATATATAATAAATAAACAAATCTTTTTTTAAAAAAATGCCAAAGCCAGAGGAGAGAGGGGGGTGGGGGGTATTCTGAGAAAGAAGAAGCACGCTGCTCCCCACCCCCACCCCCACCCCTTCGCTCCTGGCTGCTGTGGTTGCAGTTTGAGAAGTTGGAGATGTCCTGAAATGAAGATTCAACTCGCCCCAAGGAACCCGCTGACCCTAACCAGCAGGAAGCAGCTAAAGAGAACTCCCCTCTCCCCTGCCCCGACTCCACCCCCCCCCCACTGCCCCGCTGACCCTAACCAGCAGGAAGCAGCTAAAGAGAACTCCCCCCCCAACTCCACCCCCCCCCTCTAACCTTCTCTCCTACCTAGTGTTGAGGGGTTGGAAGGGATGGGGGTGGAGCAGGGGGAAAAAGATAATAAGAAATCCAAATAAGGGTGGGAACAGGAAGGTAAGAGGGAGGGAATTACATTCGAGATATAATGTAAATAAATTATAATAAAAACAAATAAACAAAACAAACACAAAGAAATCCAAGTAAAATAGCTTTTTAAAAAGGTGCGGTGTGAAAATAAAAGAAAAAAAAAGTGCCATGTGGAGCCAGGCGTGGTGGCGCATGCCTTTAATCCCAGCACTTGGGAGGCAAAGGCAGTTGGACCACTGAGTTCGAGGCCAGCCTGGCCTACAAAGTGAGTCTAGGACAGCCAAGGCTACACAGAGAAACCTTGTCTCGGAAAAAAAAAAAAAGTGCAGTGTGCATCTTAGAGTGTCCCAGCCACCAGAGGAGTCTGTCCGCCATTACAGGCCAGGAAGGAGCTGGGTTGGATTAGAATGCCTGTCTCCTCAGGCTTTCTCTGTCACTGCATTGGAAGCAATCGGGCCTCTGGTTGTCCCTTACTTGCTATGTGGTGTTTGGATGTCCAGAAGGTGCCTTTGGCTCTCTGAGTCTTGCTTCTACATCTAGATCAATAGCAGTTGCTGCCCCTTGCTCAGCACGTGTCCCCGCATTATACCTGTGCCACCGTCTGTGGACGGACCCCGAGCCGGCAGAGCTCCCATAGGCAGCACTGTCACTTTATAAAAGAAGTTCCCTTTTTCAAGAGGAAGACCTACCCATGTGGATGAGTTAGAAAATGAGCCAGGAGCTGGAGAGATGGCTCAGAGGTTAGGAGCACTGACTGCTCTTCCAGAGGTCATGAGTTCAATTCCCAGCACCCACAGTGGTGACTCACAGCCATCTATAATGAGATCTAACACCTTCTTCTGTCATTCATGCAGGCAGAGTACTGTATACATAATAAATAAATAAAAATTAAAAGAAAAAAAAAAAAGAAAGAAAAGGCGGCAAAACACAAAGGCTGCTCTTTTAGCTACAGAGAAGGCTCCGGGTCTCCTTTTTGCTAATCGCACCCTTTTCTCTTTTCCTTGAAAGTGAGTGGTTTGCAGCTTGCTGGCTCTCCTGGCCTACAGGCCAGACCAGGCAGCGGTGCGCTCTGTCATTCCTATCCAACCCTGCCTTCTTGAGGCCACTGACTTCCTTCTTCTCTGTCCTAACTGGCATGATTCCTGCAGAATGTGCTCTTTGCTGCCCCTGGCCTGACCCCTGAGGATCATCCGAAAAGCAAGCTTCCTAGCATAGCAGTAGCTCCCTGCCCCCCCCCCCCCCATCTGCAGCTCCAGCAAGCCGAGGCTCAGGTTGGGCACTGCAGCAATCTGTGCATGGAGCAATCTGTGCATGAAGCAATCTGTGCATGGTTTTTTGTTTTGTTTTGGTTTGGTTTTTTGTTTGTTTGTTTTTGGTTTTTCCAGACAGGGTTTCTCTGTGTAGCTCAGGGTATCCTGGACTCACTCTGTAGACCAGGCTGGCCTCGAACTCACAGAGATCCTCCTGCCTCTGCCTCCCGAGTGCTGTGCATGTTTTAAAAAATAAAAACCCTAATATGGAGGACATTTTCCAGAGTTATCCATTTCCATCCAACTTCACACCTTGATTGATTTTTTAAATTTTATATTTGATTTTTGCTTTTTTGGTTTTTTGAGACAGGATTTCTGTGTAGCCTTGGCTGTCCTGGACTCATTTTGTAGACCAGGCTGGCCTCCAAATCACAGCAAGTTGCCTGCCTCTGCTTCCCCAGTGCTGGGATTAAAAGCGTGTGCTACCATGCCTGGCCCTAAAATTTCATTTTTATTTCTGTTTAAAATTTATTTTATCCGGCCAGGTATGGTGGCTCATGCCTTTAATCCCAGCACTCGGGAGGCAGAGGCAGGCTGATCTTTGTTGGTTCGAGACCAGCCTGATCTACAAAGTACGTCCAGGATAGCCAAGGCTACACAGAAACCCTGTCTTGAAAAAAAAATTATTTTCTGCATATGGGTATTTTGTCTGCATGTATGCCTGTGTAACATATACATGCCTTGTGTCCATGGAGACCAGAAAGAGATGTTGCATCCCAGAGAAAAAAAAGCCTCCATGTGGGTGCTAGGAATAGCATCTTGGTCCTCTGGATGAGCAGCCAGCGCTCACCTGCTGATCCATCATTCCTGACTCTACATTTTATTTTTGCTGTTAATTGTGTGCATGTGTGTGTGTGTGTGTGTGTGTGTGTGTGTGTGTGTGTATGTACACACATGTGTGCAAGGTCCCTGAGGAGGCCAGAATAGAGTTGGATCTCCTGGAGGTGGGTTTCAGGCAGTTGTAAGCTACCTGACTCGGGTGCTGCGACCTCTGGGTTGTCTCTTCAGCCTTGCTAATCATTTTTCTTTCTTTCTTTCTTTCTTTCTTTCTTTCTTTCTTTCTTTCTTTCTTTCTGTGTGCAGACAGGGTGTCTCTGTGTAGCTTTGGCTGTCCTGGAACTTGCTCTATAGACCAGGCTGGCCTCGAACTCACAGAGATCTGCTTGCCTCTGCCTCCTAAGAGGTTGAATTAAAGGTATGTGCCACTACTGCCTGGCTGCCAATCACTTTTCTACCCTTTGCAGTTGAATTATTTTGCTTTTACCCCTCGATTTTTAACATTTGGACAGGAATGGTGGTTTGTGCCTGTAGTCCTGGAACTGGGGAAGCAGAGGTGGGGAGATCGCTGCAATCTTAAGGCTAGCCTGGGGTACATGGGCTAGCCTGGGGTACATGGTGAGTTTCAAGCCAGTCAGGGCTCAATAGTGAGACTTCATATTAAAAAGACAAAACAAATTAACACAAAACAAAACTTCTTTCCCTTAGCTGGGCTGCCCTGTCTGGCCTCAGTGGGAAAGGATGCACCTAGTCCTGCTGCAACTTAATGTGCCAGGGTGTTTGGTACTCTCCTCTTTTCTGAGGATAAAGGGATGGGGGAGTTGGGAGGGGGTGTGAGGGTGGGACCGGAAGGAGAGGAGGGAGGAGGGCTGTAACCGGGCTATAAAGCGAATAACAAATAGTATCAGAAAACAATTTTAACTGGGCTGGGGATACAGGTCAAAGGTAGGGTGCTTACTTTGTGTACATGGGACAACGGCTTGTTCCTCGCTACTTCTTTCTTTTGTTTTGTTTTGTTTTTTTCAAGTCAGGGTCTCTCTGTGTAGCCTTGACTGTCCTGGACTCACTTTGTAGACCAGGCTGGCCTCGAACTCACAGCAATCCACCTGCCTCTGCCTACCGAGTGCTGGGATTAAAGGCGTGCGCCACCACTGCCCGGCTCAACTTCTTTTTAAATGTGGGATTAGACCCAGGGCTTCATGTAAGCTACACAAGTTTTGTGCCACTGAGCCCTCTTTTTATCTTTTATTTTGTGATATGGTATCACTAAGTTGCTCAGGCAGGCCTTGAACGTCCTGTGCACCCAGGGCTGGCTTTGGATGCTCCTTGCCTAGTGGAATCTGGCTGGCAAGCACCTCCAGCAGCAGGCCTCGGTTCCTCGTGTAAAGAGGCAGGGTCAAGACTCTAGAGTTGACTGCCTCACCTGGTATGCCCTCCCATGGCCTGTCCTCGCTGGGGCTTATCCTGTGCCTGTCTGTGGTTAAGGACTCCAGGTCTGCTGGTCTACCCTCCTGCTCATCCCGAGATGCTCAGCGTTCTGCAGGCAGGGTGCTGAGGCTTCAGCCAATGAACTGAAAGAACACAGTTCTTTGTTGTTGTTGTTGTTGTTATTGTTGTTGTTTTCTGAGACAGGGTTTCTCTGTGTAGCCTTGGCTGTCCTAGACTCACTTGTAGACCAGGCTGGCCTCAAACTCACAGTGATCCACCTGCCTCTGCCTCCTGAGTGCTGGGATTAAAGGTGTGCACCACGGTGCCTGGCAGGAACACAGTTGTTAACACTGCCCTTCAGCCAGCCCAGCTCTGGCCTGCGCACAGAGGCTTTGATGGTAGACGGTCCAGTCCAGCAGCTCAGAGTGGAGCGAGCCGACTGAGTCAGGCTGGCCAAGGCCCTGGACACCATCAACCATCAATCTGTCGTCTACACCTGTGGAAAAGACTCTAGTGCATTCCTGTTTTTGTGGCTCGTGGCTACCAGTCAGTGGTGGCCAGACGTTCTATAGCCTTGAGGTCTTGCCCCTGCTGTGGGGCAATCACAGGACGCTCCAGGAGGACCTACCTCTAGGGGAGGGAGTCACAGAATTCCCATTTTGTCTCAAACAACCACAATTATGGCATGTCCCAAAGATCCAAGGTACACAGTTTATATTTAGTTCTTCCTGTCTGTGGACAGTGATATGCGGCAGGAGAGTGAGGGAGTGGAAGGAATGGAGATCCCAGAAGAGAGGAGCAGGGCCACCCCCTAGAGGCCTGTAGCGGGCACTGCCTTTCTCCTCCCTGCCAGCAGAGGGCGCTGGTGGATGGGGAAGGCAGAGCATTCTTTTTTTTTTTTTTCAACAAATGCTTTAAATCTTCGTTTTTATTTCTGTTTTCTGTTTGCTTTCTTTTTATTTAAATAATTTATTCAGGAGAGACCCTGTCTCAAAAACAACAACAACAACAAAAAAAAAACAAAAAAAATTTATTCAGATTACATCCAGATTGTTTTCCCATCACTTGTATCTTCCCATTCCTCCCTCTCTCCCTCTTTCACCCTATTCCCCTCTCCTAGGTCTGTGACAGAAGGAGACCTCCTCCCCCACCAAAGATCACAGCCTATCAGGTCTCATCTTGGTAGCCTGTTTCTCCTTCTTCTGAGTGCCACCAGGCCTCCCCACCAAGGAGAAGTGGCCAAATAGGGGGCACCATAGTTCATGTCAGAGGCAGTCCCTGCCCTCCATACAAACTGTGAATGTGCCGTCTATTGGCTAGATCTGAATAGGGGGTCTAGGTTTACTGCATGCATTGTCCTTGGTTGGTACAGCAGTTTGTGCAGATCCACCCCCCTCTGATCCAGATCTACCAGCCTTGATGGTTTTCTTGTAGGGTTCCAGGACCCTCCGGGTCCTTTTCTCTCTCCACTCTCCCATGCCTCTCTCACCTGCAGTCCTAATAGCAAGTTCCAACATCTACTCCAATCCCCTACTGAGTGAAGACTCTCAGAGAACATCCATGTGAGGGGACCTGACCCCAGGGACCCCAGGGACCTCAGGGACCCCAAAGACCAAAGTTGCTCAACTAGACCAACTCCATGACAGGCTTCAGGTTTTCACTCTAACAATTCCTGGAAAAAACCACAAGTTATGGACACCTAATCAGCTTATAGAACAAAGTTACTAAATATCATGTTTTTATTACTTCATGGCCTTGTTAAAAGACACAGCTGGCTAGTATCCAATTATAAGTGAGTATATACCATGTGCATCTTTCTGGGTCTGGGTTAACTCGCTCAGAATGATCATTTCTAGTTCCATCCGCTTGCCTGCAAATTTCAAGATTTCCTTGTTTTTAATAGCTGAGTAGTATTCCAGAGTATAAATGTACCACAGTTTCTTTGTCCATTCTTCAGTTGAGGGACATCTAGGTTGTGTCCAGATTCTGACTATTGTGAATAAGGCTGCTATGAACACAATTGAGCAAATGTTCTTGTTGTGTGGTGGAGCATCTTTTGGGTATATTCCAAGGAGTGGGATAGCTAGGTCTTGAGGAAGCCCTATTCCCAGTTTTCTGAGACATCGCCAGATTGATTTCCAAAGTGGTTGTACAAGTTTGCATTCCCACCAGCAACGAAGGGGTGTTCTCCTTTCTCCAAATCTTCTCCAGCACTTGAGTGTTTGAGTTTTTGATCTTAGCCATTCTGATGGGTGTAAGATGGAATCTCAGAGTCATTTTGATTTGCATTTCTCTGGTGACTAAGGACGTTGAGCATTTCTTCTTTTTTTTTTTAGATTTATTTATTTTATTTATTGCATATGAGTACTTTATGTGCAGAAGAGGGCATCAGATAACATTATGGATGGTTGTGAGCCACCATGTGGTTGCTGGGAATTGAACTCAGGACCTCTGGAAGAGCAGGCGGCGCTCTTAACCACTGAGCCATCTCTCCAGCCCCGAGCATTTCTTTAAGTGTTTCTCAGCCATTTGATATTCCTCTGTTGAGAATTATCTGTTTAGCTGTGAACACCATTTCTTAATTGGGTTATTTAGTTTGGTGGTGTTTAATTTCTTGAGTTCTTTATATATTTTGGATATTAGCCCTTCGTCAGATGTAGGGTTGGTGAAGATCTTTTCCCAGTCTGTAGGCTGTTGCTTTGTTCTGTTGACAGTGTCTTCTGCCTCACAGAAGCTTCTCAGCCTCATGAAGTGGCAAAGCATTCTTTAGGCTCAGTATTTTCCTCTAACTCCTGTGGAGACCAAGGGCCCTGGCTGGTGGCAAGCAGTACCCTGCAGCTTGCTGTACGTCATGAAATGCCATACTGCATGGCTCATAGAACCCTACGGTGTGTGTGCCCACTCCATCTTATTCCTCGTACCCAGCTTCCCTGCCACTGGCATTCTACAGGGATGCCCATGCCAATAAAACCTGGCGAGGTCTCTCTGGGTCCTCCCAGAAAGGGAGGTTGGGTAGTTTCAGCAGATGGCAGATGGCCTCTTCCACTGAGCATCCCCATCACTACAACCACAGAGGCATCACTGACTCACTTCACCCTTCTTCCCTGGTGAGAACGAAGGTTACTGCCCATTCCTAGGTGGACCCTTTCCCAGTGGATCTGGGGGGACTTGGTGCACCCTCACAGATTGTAATCACTGTGGAGGAATGTTAATTCAGAATATGGCTGTTCTGGTAAGAGATCACATCCAAAGGCCTTCTAGGTCTGTGTGATCCTCCTGGAATACAAATATGCCTTTAATCTAGGAAACAGAGGCAAACAGATATGAGTTCAAGGTCGGTATCAGGTAAAGAAAAGCTTATGAAGCTGGGCATGGTGGTGCAGGCCTTTAATCCCAGCACTTGAGAGGCAGAGGCAGGTGGATCTCTGTGATTTCCTGAGGCCAGTCTGGTCTACAAAGTGAGTCTAGGACAGCCAAGGATACACAGAGAAATTCTGTCTCAAAAAAAAAAGAAAAGAAAGAAAGAAAGAAAAGCTTAGGTTCAGGTGTGGTGGCACAAGCCTTTAATCCCAAACGAAGGTAAAGTTAGTTTGTAGAAGGAAGCACCCATGTTTGAAAATGATGTCTAATTGAGTGGTAGAGAAGGATGCGCCCAACTCTCAAGAGAAGAGAGAGGAAACGGCAGCTACTTCACAGGCAGCTTTTCAGAGAGAGGAGGCAGTTTTCCCAGGACAGTAATAGAGAGAGGGGTGGCAGAGAGAAATAATTTGGGTGAAGATGGAACGAGCCGGAGAATGAGAAGACGCCAGAAGATTAGAGCAGATGGCTGAGGTCGTTTGAGGCCAAGCAGAGCAGTTCCAGGCAGAGAGAGAGGCCGGATTAAGTAAGCAGCTGAGAGAAGAGTTTGAGCCAGAACAGCTGAGTTCAACCAGGCAGCCCAGAGCTCAGAAAGAACAAGCAAAGGTGAGCTTAGTAGGCAGTAAGTCTCAGAGGCTGAAAACATTGTAGGCCTAGGTTAGATTGTCCGGAGGCTAGAAGCTTCCAGGACTAGGCCTAGGTTGGCAGAAGGAGGCCGTAAGCCTCCCAGACAACTGAGCCAGGAGAATAAAAGTTACTTTTACAAATCACCATCAATTTGTTGTCTACACTTTATGACCTGTGCTGAACACTAAAGGAGAGGGTTTTGGGGTCTGACTGGCAGGGCTAATGGATGAGGTCTTTTTGTTTTGTTTTGTTTTGTTTTGTTTTGTGACAGCCTTGGCTGTCCTGGACTCGCTTTGCAGACCAGGCTGGCCTCGAACTCACAGCGATCCACCTGCCTCTGCCTCCCAGGAGCTAGGATTAAAGGTGTGTGCTACCACACCCGGTTTATGGATGGGGTTTTGAACAGCATCTGCTCCCATGGATAAGGAAGCTGCCGCCGACATATGTCCTGGCAGCTGCTGCAAGTGTTATTGTGCAGGCTACAGTGACTCCGCTCACCCACCTGTCACTAATTTATGTTCTTCACATGTCAGATCCTGAGTTAGGGACTGGGACATGAAACTCCCTTTCAGGTCTGTGGGGTGTGTGTGTGTGTGTGTGTGTGTGTGTGTCTGGGTGGGTAGCTGTGTGTGTGCGCATGTGCCATGGCTTATGGATTCCCGGCCATGACGGACTGTACCTTTGAACTGTGAGCCACAGTCAGCCCTTCCTCCTTCCTTAAGTTGCTGTGGTCAGGTTGCAGTGCTGGGCAGCCTCCTGGGTGAAACAGCACACGAGGAAATTGTTTTACTTGCTTTCCAAACACTGAGATGTAACTTACAGACAACAGGATTTGCCTACCTGGGTACGCAGTGCAGAGGTGCGGAGTCATGGCACCGCCCCGTCAGGGTCACAGCTCCAGCACCCCAAGAGCTTCCTCACACATCTTTGCTCTCCAGCTCTGGCATCAGCAGGCCGTCCTGTCCCATCCTGTCCCATCTTACCCTGTCCTTTCCCATCCTGCCCTGTCCTGACCTGCCCTGTCCCGTCCTGTCCTGTCCCTGTCCCATCCTGTCCTGTCCCTGTGACTTGGCCTGTTCTAGGATGCGTATAAAAGGAGAAAGGCACCTACAGACTTCTCTAAGTGGCTCCTTTCCCTCAGACCAACCCATTTGAGATGTGGCCACGTTGCCACATTGCAGGGACCCCTACATTTATTTATTCCTGGGTAGCTTCCCCTGCAGGGATGAGCCAGTGTGGTCACCGTGGAGGGCAGTCAGCTGTTCTAGTTTTTAATGATTTGTTTTGACACAGTTTCTCTGTGTAGCCCTGGCTATCCTAGATTCACTTTGTAGACCAGGCTGTCCTTGAACTCACAGAGATCTTCCTGCCTCTGTAGTGATTCTTTTTTGTCTTTTTTGTTCTTCAGGATGCTTTCTCTGTGTGTAGCCTCGTCTGTCCTGGTCTTGCATTGTAGACCAGGGTTTCTCCTTGTATCCTTGACTGTACTGGACTCGCTGGCCTTGAACTCACAGCGATCCACTCAAGTGCTGGGATTTAAGGCGAGCACCACCACCACTCAGCTTTTTGTTTTTTCTTTCTCCAAGGTGTATTTATTATTGTGCATACAGTGCTCTGTCTGCATGTACACCTGCAGGCCAGAAGAGGGCACCAGATCTCACTATAGATAGTTATGAGTCACCATGTGGTTGCTGGGAATTGAACTCATGACCTCTGGAAGAGTAGACAATGCTCTTAACCGCTGAGCCATCTCGCCAACAGCCATGTAGTGATTCTTAATCAGCAGTTGTGTGCAGGTTTGTTGTTGTAAACTGGCTAGGAGTGCTGCTTTGGGGCCCTCACTTAGGGGTCCTCATGACATGAATAGGACTGTTGTGCTTCCTGCTGCACTGTGGGAAGGGTCCTGGTGGTCATCATCTTCACCAGCACTGGACATTGACAGTGTTTTAAACACTTTAACCAGGGTGCCAGAGAGATGGCTCAGCAGCTAAGAGCACTGGTTGCTCTCCCAGAGGGCCCAGGTTCATTTCCCAGAACCCATATGGCAGCTCACAACTGCCTGTAACTGCAGTTTCAGGGGATCCAACACCCATAACTGGACATACATGCAGGTGAAACACCAGTGCACATTAAAAGGGGGGAGGGGCTGGAGAGATGGCTCAGAAGTTAAGGACACTGACTGTTCTTCCAAAGGTCTTGAGTTCAACTCCCAGCAACCACATGGTGGCTTACAACCATCTATAATGACATCTGGTGCCCTCTTCTGGCCTGGAGGGGTACATGCAGACAAAATACTGTATACATTATAAATAAATAAATCTCTCTCTCTCTCTTTTTTTTAACCTCTTCTTTTTTTTTAATAAATAATTTTTTTTTAATTTAAAAAATGAGTCAGGCATGGTGACAGGCACGCCTGTAATCCCAGCACTCTGGGAGGCAGAGGCAGGCGGATTTCTGTGAGTTCGAGGCCAGCCTGGTCTACAAAGCGAGTCCAAGGCTACACAGAGAAACCCTGTCTCGAAAAACCAAAAACAAATAAATAACCATTCTGATTGTGTGTATATGGATCTCAAACCGCTGTCCGCTTTAATGTCTACGACGATTGACAGTGGGCATCTTGTCATGTGATCATTCCTCACATTCCTCATCTGGGTGTCTTATTAGGTGAAAGGTCTTTTCTAATCTTTGTCATGTGTCCATGTGTATGTATTGTGTATACGTTATATGTGTACACATGCTCATGTATGTACACATGCATTTGTGTGTGTGTGTGTGTGTGTGCATGCTGAGACCAGAGGTTCACTTTGGCTTTCCCCACCTTATTTTTTGAGATCGGGGCTCTCATTGAACCTAAAATTCATTATCTGCCTTGGCTTGGTGACCAAGGGGTCCCAGGGATCCACCTGAACTCTGCCGCTCTGGTGCTAGGATTATAGACCCTCGCTGCTGGTCCAGTTCTTTTCACGTGGCTCCTGGGGACCCAAAAATCAGGTCCTCATGCATGTGTGGCAGGGACTTTCCTGCCTGAGCATCTCCAGCCCTCAGATCTTTGACCTTTTTTGATGACTTGCTTTCCGCTTGTTTTTTTCAAGACAAGGTTTTCTCTGTGTAGCCTTGCCTGTCCTGGACTCATTTTGTACACCAGGCTGGCCTCAAAGTCACAGAGATCCTCCTGCCTCTGCCTCCCCGAGTACTGGGATTACAGGCGTGCGCCACCATGTCAGATTTCAGTCCCTCGTTACCCTTTCCTGAAGGCTTCCTCTGCCCTTTCCTGTGACACTGGTGAGCTGGCACCTCATGAAGTGTCTCAGAGGTCTCAAGCCCTTGGCCCTGTCCCTCCCTCTCTAAGAGAGACTGAGGGTCTGTCTCCTCCCAGTGCCTTGTCTCCTCTGGCTCTGGCCTCTCTAGTGGGCCCTGAATCCCGATTAGAGGGTTCTGCATGGTGTACTTGAAGGCCAGAGCTCATAGGTACTCTGTGGAGACAAAGGTCACTCTGAGAGGCCTTCATCAGCCCCGACGCCTCCCCGACTTCCGTTTCCACATGCACACTTCTGAAACTGGTGATAAGGTAACCATGGCTACCATGATCCACTCTGAGTGCTGCCCAGCCCCTCCTGCCCAGGTCGGCTTGTAGGAGGCCCAGATGGGGGTATCAGAAGGGAGGGTGCTCAGGCTGCGTCCCGGCTGTGCTGCCCACAAGCTGTGCCCCAGAACGAGGTCCAGAAACCAGCCCAGAGGTGATCCCAGCCTTGAGTTGGATATGAGAGAGAGGGATGACCAGACGGTACCCAACATCCTAGGGGTGTGTGGGGGCGAGCCCAAGCCTGCCTGCTTCCCAGCAGCACCCTGTATCTAGATAGGCTAAAGGATGGACAGAGGTGTGTGGGATCTAAGTGCTTACACGAGAGAGCTGTTGACATCTCTGTGACCAGTTATGTGGGGTTGTGGCTGGGGACATATGACTGATGACATTTCTGGGGACAAATCCTCAGCGGGTGAATCAAATAAGATCCTGCCTGCCTGGAGCCCTCCGGGAAGTGCGCCCCCACCCTGGGTGCCTTCTGCTTGGTTCCCAAACCCAAACCTAGGGTCGTGCTGGCCTATAAAGCCAATGCCACGGAGGCTGAGGGCCCTGGGTGTCTGGGCTGGAGAGCATGTGTAGAGATGGGGCCAGTCCTGTTGAGGTGGGTACTGGTGCTGTTCTGGGCATCTGAGGCTAGAGCTGAGGTCTACTGTAGCCTGAATTTGATGCCCAGAAGGGACGAAGCCTCCTGCTCTGGCCAGGTTGGGAGGGACCAAACTTCCGATGAATCTAGTCAGGAAATAGATTCTGTAGACCTGGACACAGGCCACCCCTGGGCCGCTCCACAGTGATAAACAGAGGGTTGAAGTGATTGGCGGAATGACGCTGGCAGAGACTCTCACACAAGGCCCTGCTTCTCTGGTCTTTGGTTTGTCCCTGGGGCTTCTGGGCAAGGAGGTCTGCATGTTCGCCCCTGGTCTGTAGAACCACCTTGCAGACCTCAGGCCTCTGGTATGTCATTGCCATGTCTTCCTGGACCACAAGGACTATGAGCTGATGCCCAACTGAGCTGTGACGCCTCTGTGGAGGATGACCTCAATCTCCACATGGAGTTCCCAAGGTGAGTAGCCTGCGGCCTGGCTGCCTGGGGAGGGGCCAAGTGCTCTAGTGGGAAGTGATGACTATGTCCCTCCAGCGTTCAGGGCTGGCTGTCACTAGGTTGATGCTGAGTCCCTGAGGGTAGGGTCCCTGGTAGGTCCTGCTGAGGATCAGGAAGCCTTCTGGGAGCATCTGATGGGCTTACAGCAGGGACCTCTGGGGGAAGGCCCTAATTCCACACCCACCACCTCCAGGGTTTCACTTACATGGTATGACAAGGGTGGATCCAACTCCTGTTCTTGTCTTAGCCACCTACGCCACCTCCTCTGCAGCCCTGAGCTACCTGGATGTGTGCATCTCTGACACTGACTGTGGCTCTTTTGCAGTGGTCCACATCTCAAAGGACCTGGAAGGCATATTTGGCACCATGGGGCAGCCCTACAGCGAGAGGCCTGGGCCTCCTCTATTCCTGACCCCCACCTCACTTCTCTGTGTCGTTCCCCCCTCCTTCATCCTAATGCTTTCCCAGAATCCCCCTCTTCTCTGGAGCTACCCAGTTTCTCCCCATCTTCCTTGCCCCCCCTTTTTTTTTGGTGTTTTGAGATAAGGTTTCTCTGTGTAGCCTTGGCTGTCCTGGACTCACTTTGCAGACCAGGTTGGCCTCGAACTCACAGAGACTCATCTGTCTCTGCCTCCCGAGTGCTGGGATTAAAGGCGTGCGCCACCACCGCCCGGCTCCTTGCCCCCTTTTCAGGTCATGCTTGGGATTGTCCCACACCTCACCTCTTAGGACTTGCTCTACCTCTTTCCTTGCCCCCATCTCATCAATCTGGGACAGCCTGGCTAAGACAGGGATGGTGGAGATGGGTGGCAGAGTACAGCAGGGAAACTCCCCTTGGATGTTGACCAGGAAGGGTTTGCTGAGAGGGGTCCCCAAGGACCAACAACACAGACACAGCACGTGCCCCTCTCTAGGGTGGAAGCCCCTTTATCCTTCCTAGGTAAGCCTTCCTGTCTGAACCCCAAGACTGAGGCTGATTCTACTTTCATTTTCCTCACCTCCCAAAATGGAGAGATGGGAAAGCTGCTGGGAAAGCCACAGGGGAAGATCCTTGAGTCCCCGGGCTGTGAAGGCCTTTCGAGACTTCTGCCCATCAATGGGACTCCTGGATGCCATGATGCCATGCTGCCCACATTGAAAGGGAAAATTTTTAATTAGCATTAAAGCAACCAGAACAGCAGAGCTCTCTAACTCATAAGTGCAGGTCGACAGGTATGCTAGCCCAAGGTCCCAGATGATAAGTCACAAAGAATGTGGAGATAGGAGACAAAGGCCTACTGAGTGTTCCAGGGACAGGCTGGCCATAAAAGATAGGGAGAATACACAAGGACAAATTCCTGAGAGAAACAGGTACCGGACATGATCAAGTGAGTAATGAGCCAAGACCCCTCATCTGATCTTATGGTGTCTGCTTAATCCCCCCCTTGAGGCCCGCACACAATGTTCCAGGTTTGAGTTTAACCAGATGTGTTGTTAGCTCAGATAAACATCTACCCTCGGGTTCCAAGAAAGACAGGAACCAAGGACTGTACCCATGTGATTAAGTCTGAGCTTACCCCAGATCTGCCTATGCAATTTGCTGATGTTCAAATGTTTGAAACAACCAATCGTGTGTGGCCGCGCCAAAACTTCCCACTCCCCCCGACCCTTGCCCATATAAACCCCTAACCCCTCTGTCTCCTGCGTGAGATACGTGTCGACCCGGAGCTCCGCCAATAAACTGCCTCATGTGTTTACAGCAAGACGGTCGTTTGTGTGTCTTTGGGTGTGCGCCATCCCGAGGCTTGAGTGAGGGTCTCCCTTCGGGGGTCTTTCAACATCAGGTGCCTCGGGTGAGCTGGTCCGTCAGGCCACATGCCTGGTCTACTCTGCCCACGCCCCCTTCCATCCTCACATCGTCCTAGAGATGATCATCGTAGCCACCTGGGTGAGATTGTGGGGTTGAGAGGACCCAAGCACCCAGGGGTGCGGCTGAAGGAGAGGAAGGAAACCATAGTGGTCCTCTCTCCCAGACACATGTACTCCCCCAGGCAAGGAGGTACCCAGGCGTTCCGAGTGCCCAGCTGGATGCAGGATGAGCCTAGGAGAGGGCGAGACCCTGGTGCCTTTATCTCATCCCTGAGACCTGCTGTCCCTCCTACCTGCTTACAGCTTTAGCTTAGACGTGTCTTGTAGAAGAAGCCACCCTGGTTTCTTGGGGCCACCACAGTAAGCCAGGGTTAAGAGACAGAAAGAATTCTCTCCTAGTCCAGGAGGCTGAAATTAGGAACTCAGGTGTTGGGGGGCTGGGAGAGGGCTCTTCCCAGGGTCCCCCAGCTTCTGCCGTGTCTTCTATCCTGGGCAGCCTTAGTCTTGGCTGTATCACTCTAGTATCTGTGTCTCTTTCCCCTGCCGGTCTGTGTCTGAATTCGTCTGTCCATAAGGATGCTCGCCCATGGATGAGGGCCACCCTAACCTCAGGATGAGCTCATCTGGGATCCCTAACCAAGGTTCTGTCTGCAGAAACCTAGTCTTCCACTCAATGTCTCATTCAGAGGTTTGGATGGGGGATACTGCTTATGCAATCCAGTGTACCCCGTGTCTTCCTAGCCTTTGGGCTTCCTCCCCAGAGCTTGAACCTTATTCTTTAGTTGTACCATCCTGTTCCCAAGAACCCCCTGAGGGCACTGCTGCCAACTTCTCATTTACTGTCCTGCTGCAGGCTTTGGCTAGAAGTCCTTGGGATCTTGATGCAGGCGGGTTCTTTCTGGGGGAGACCTAACCCAACCAAACCACGGCAGAAAGCTGCCCAGCTTCTACCCAAGCTAACACTTTTGCACTCATAAAACTACAGGTAGTAGATGACTTGTGAACGTTTGAGAGTCATCTGCGATGACACCTGTGTGTGGGAAGAAGTATAAGCTTTGTCACAGGTGAAAACAGTCTTGGTGGCCTTTGCCTTTGGACACACCATGGATACTCCCTGAGATTAAGCTTGAGATAGACTGGGTGGGGCCATCCTGGGCCTGGAATTCAGGAAGCGGACCTGGGGACTCCACCTGGACTATAGTGGTTCTAATCAACCCTCAATGGGAGAGGGAGACCACCCCTGGCACATGGCAGACAGGCAAGCGGAGGGGACAGAGAGAAGAGTAGCAGGGTCAGACCCGGCTTGAGCGCAGGGGGATCTGATCGGGAAGAGGATCAGCCAACAGGCTGGACCAGCGCGCAGGCCAGAGACACCTAGGGACCCGTGTTGTGGAACGGACACCGGAAGGTTCCCTCTTTTTTCCCTTTTGTGTAAGTTAGTTGGGTTGTATAATACAGTTCAATTGTTAAGAAACAGAGCCTACACCTGTGGCGTAGCCTGGTGTGGTGGGGAGAGATATTTGTCTTGATTCTTCAACTCTGTGGCCTTCTCCTGTTTTCCTAGCCTCCTAATTCTCTGTGTCTTGGTACTTTGCCAGTCATCATAGGCCTCTTTGTCCTGCCTGCTTACCCCAGGGCCTGGGGGCGGGCATGTGTGGTTTGGACTTTGCATGGATCTAAACAGCCCCACTGAGCTTACTTAAGCCTCCATCATCAGGTCGTTTTAAAAATACAAGAGGGAACTGAGTATGGTGGCGCACACCTTTAATCCCAGCACTCAGGAGGCAGAGACAGGCGGATCTCTGTGAGTTCGAGGCCAGCCTGGTCTACAAAGTGAGTCCAGGACAGCCAAGGCTACACAGAGAAATCCTGTCTCGAGAAAACAAAAACAACAAAGAATAGAATCGATACTAAATCGCTCTGTCATTTTCCTGTCACCACGGTCCCTCTGCCTAGGGCCTGGCAGAGCCTAAGGGTTTCTTGTTTGTGTAAGCAGTGTGGTGGGTCTGTATGGTCTCTGGGCAGGTGCCTTGGAGCGGCGTCTCTAGTCTGGTGCCAGGGTGGTGGCAGAGTAGAGAGGACATTCGCCAAGGGAGCTATGATGGAGTGAGTGTGCCACTTTTGTGTAGGAAGAACTTGGGGCATCCAACCTCATGAGTGTCAATCTCCCTGTGACCTTGGGAGCGGAGAGAGGCTCTCTTGGGCTCTGCCTCCTTCCCCACTATGGCACTATTCTTATTCTTCTCCTTCTACGCAGTGAGCAGGTTCTGCACTCAAATGGCTCCTTGACTCCTTGGAGATGCCCTTGGGCAGGGCACAGCGGACCCTGTCTGGATCCCAGCCCTCTGGGGGAGCCTGAAGCAGATTCTGGCCACTTAGGCTTCTCCTGAGTGAGGGGCCAGAGGTTTCATTTCAGTTTGGTGAAGGGAAGTCACTGCAGCCGCAGGGAAAAGTGAGCCTAGCATATGTGGCGTCCGCGTGTGCGGTCGCGGTGTCTGTGTGCAACTGAGGTGCCATGTGAAGGTGGGTTCTAGCCTCCAGGCTCCTTTGGGTCTCACCGGTTGGATGTAGGAGCTGGAACTGAAACAGCAAGGGGGCATTAGAGGCGAGCTTGTCTGGGTTTTGTTTCTCTTTCTTTTCTTTCTTTCTTTAAATTTTTAATTAATTAATTAATTAATTTTTAGGTCTTTTTGAGACAGGGTTTCTCTGTGTAACAGTCCTGGCTATCTTGGACTCTCTTTTGTAGATTATGCTGGCCTCGAACTCATAGAGGTCCGCCTGCCTCTGCCTCCCGAGTGCTGGTATTAAAGGTGTGCGCCACCACACCTGGCCCATCATTGCTATGATCTGGACCTCTGGAGCCTGAGGAATGGGTCGGGGCCGTGGCCAGTGTGCTCTTCGGCTGGCTGGCTGCCTTGCTTGGCTGGCTGTCACGTGCTTTCCGTGACAGACCTCCTGGACACGTGTAGCTAGCTCTCTGTGTTCTTGTTTTTCAGATTGACACACTGAGGCACAGAGGGTGGGTGGTTACTCAAGGTCACATGACAGGCAAATCCAGGGGTGGCTTGGTGTAGGCTCAGTACTGCTCTTCAATGAGATGTGGGGTACAGGGGTCTTCATGTCACAGAACCCCCATTCTTCTCATGGGTCTAGCTCTCATACTTCAAAGGGGCAGGCGTGGGGATCAAGGAAGGTGCTGTGGTTCTGGGCCACTGCTTATCAGTGTCTGTGGTCCTCACACAACAAGAAGCAGAAGCAGTCATCCCTTACAGCCGCTGCCCTCATCCTGTGCTGGTCACCCAGAGAACCAGATGCCACCCACTCCACTTCCCTTTCTCTCCCTCCTGCTGGCCAAAGCCATCTCTGTGTCTTTCCAACGCGTGCCCCCACCTGCCTGGGGGCCCTGGCTTCTCAGCCTGTTGCTGGGACCAGCGGGTCCTCAGCATCCCTCCTGATGGCCTAGGGTCTTTGGATGGTTCCTTGTGGCACCCAGCGTGCTTCCTCTCCTACCTCAGCCCTTACCCAGTCCTCACAGACCACCCTAGTGTCTTCTGTAGCCTGCTTCCCTCCTGGGGGGCGAGGGGGGTCTTCTGTGGCTGTTACCTCCCTGCAAGCTTTCCAGGTCTTGAGCAGCTCCAGACGGGTCCTAAAGAGGAGACCATTCCTGCAGGATGAGGACCACTGTACAAGCTGGGAGCTAGAGAGCTGCATCCCAAGGTGACCACGTCCTTTTGAGAGTGTCAGTCAGGGGAGGACTTTGCATGCAGGGTGCTTTGTGGTCCCAGCTGGTCCTATCTCTTTCCCTTTTGTTTGGAGGAAAGAGACAATTGTTAGGAAAATTTAATTAGTATAATTATTTTTAGCGTTCCTCCTAGAGAGTGAGAGGTTTTTAGTATCGATCGCAAATAAAGTTGATTTTAAAAATAAAAGTTGCCTGACTTAAGAACACTCCTTGTGGCCTGAGGGATGTTTGTCTCATATATTTAAAACCCATGTCGCTGGGGCTGGGGAGACGCTCAGGTGATTCAGAGCTCTCCTCAGACCCCACACAAAAGCCAGGCAGGCTGCTGCGCTTTCGAAATCGCCTGCTGTGGTGGTGAGGCCTCTGGGGTTACTGGCTAGGCAGTCCAGACTACTCAGCAAGCTCCAGGTTAGTAAGAGACTCTGTCACAAAAAGTAAGTAACCAACCAACCAGCCGACCAACCAGTGAACTAACTAACTAACTAACTAACTAACTAACTAAGCAAACCAAAACATAACGTGAATTGTACCTGAAGAACAGCACATCCATGTGATTATATGAGCACTTTCCCCCACAAGAACAAAGACAGACACCCCCCACACTCATTCCCACACACATACCACATATAGAATACGTACCACAATACACAAATACCACATACAAACATATATACCACACACATATACCACATATAAACATACAAACCTTACACACAAATACAATATACAAACCTTACACACAAATACAACATACAAATGTACATGCCACATATGTACACAAATACCACATACTAACCACACACACAAATCCACATGTAAACATACATATATGACACACGCAAATACCATATACAAACATACATGCATACTACACATAGACACACACATACCATATACAAACTTACATGCCAAGCCCCCAAAATGCCATATGCCACCACTCCCACAAATACCACATGTATCCCATACATACCACATACAAGACACACATACACAAATACAACATACAAACACATGTCACATACACACACAAATACCACAGATAAAGATACATAGGACATACACAAATACCATATATAAACATAGGTACATACCACACACACAAATACCACATATAAACATACCACACATACACGAAGACCACATACAAACATACATACATATCACACACAAATACTACATACAAACATACATACATAATACGCACATGCTCATGCTCAAGGGTGTCACTCTCCAGGACTTCTTGGACGAGGGGTCATAGAGCGGAGTGTGGTCTTGAGAGTGTGGAATGTTGCAGGAAGTGAGCTTCCCCGGGAGGTGACCCAGGCCTCCATGCCCACTTCAATATCTTGTGATTGTTTTAAAACGTATTATTACAAATGGAGAAACTGAGATGAGAAGGCTTGCCCAGGTTGCCACACAGAGCGTGGGGCTGGTGTTGGTTGGTGCCGTCACACTGCATGGTCCATTACTGTCCACACACTGGGCGGGGGGTGGGAGAGACCCCTGTCTTAGCTTGCTCCATTCCTCTCTGCATGTGGGCTGATAGCATTTGGGCAGACGTCGGGTCTCTGAGCAGCTGGCGGCCAGCTGTGCCCAAAGGCAGTCTCTGGGTGGTTGCGCAACGCTCACAAGCTCTCCACATATAAGCCTGCGCTCCCTGTAAGCAGAAGCTGCAAGCCAGGCCCTGAGATGGAAGCCAGGCTGCTCAGCATCACCTGCGGTCTCTTCCTGGCGCTCCTGCTGCAGGCAGAGTCTACAGCGGTGGAGCTGGTCCCAGAGAAGGTGCCTCTTTCTTCTTGGCTTGGAGGCGCTAGTGGGGCTTAAAGGGGAGTCGGACTGGGTGGGAACACAGCACATAGCCATTGTCAGTCTGTCCCCTTCTGTCCAACTCCCAGTTGGTTGCAGCATAGCAGGCAGGCAGCGTAAGGCCCTGTTAAGGCTCTGAGCTCTGTGGCCCTCCCTATTCCCTGAGTTCTCTCATGTGCCACCTGTGTCGAGGCAGTACCTGGTGCCCTCAGGCCTGTCACCTCTGGGTCCTTGGCGATTTACAGATTTGGGGTCCCTTCCTGCTTCCTGGTTCATAAGGTTCCTATGACCCTATCTCTGGGCACCGTGGAGCCAGAAGAGTATTTCTCCCTCTCTTGCCCCACATCCTTCCTGAGACTGCCAGACTCACACTTTAAACTCAAAGGAGTCAGGCTTTGGGGGGGGGGGGCGGGACACAGATTCTACAAGTCTCAGCTGATGTCCTGTGCTCTGGGAACACTGGCACTATAGGAAAGCATGACCCTAGGGAGGTTGAGGTTGGTAGAACCATGCGTCGTTCAGCGTGCGGGCTGGAGGCCTGGGTGCTTGCTCCCCACACGCGTGTTGGAAAGGTCTCCTGGCACACCAGAAGTAAGCCTTGTGTCAGCATCTTCTGGAAGGGATATTTCTGGCTAGTGTCCTGAAAGTTCCCCTGGGAAGGAAAACTCGGCCAAGGACAGGTGGCTTTTCAGTCTCGTGACTATCGATTGCCTCTCAGAGCCCACCCACTCCTGCCCTCTCTAGCCAGACGCTGGAAACCCAGTTGGGCTTGGCTGCACGGGGCTAGCTCTAGTTCTGTTCTCTAGATCGCAGGATTCTGGAAGGAAGTGGCTGTGGCTTCTGACCAAAACCTGATGCTGAAGGCTCAAAAGAGGGTAGAAGGTTTGTTCCTTACAGTCAGTGGGAGGAGCCTCACTGTAAAGGCTGTGTACAACAGGTGAGAGGCCTGCGACACATGGGGATGTGGCCTGCTGGGAAGGGACAGCCATATACGTGGTTGGAACGCAGACGAGGCTATACTTCTTAGAGTGGTGGGACCATCGCTTTGTGGACTAGCCTTCTCCACGCCCACCTGCGTGGGCCCTTCAACCCCAGAGGAAGCTGGATCTCAGGCTCTGAGGTCTACCTCTCTGCCAAAATAGAAATAAGGGCTTTAGAAAAAAAAAGCCCCGTTGCTTTATAAGAAAATGTAGGTGGTAGAAGCTGGCTAGCTCTCTGAAAGTGAGAGGCTGAGGCAGCCTGCCCCATGCATGGCCCCTTCCCTATGGCCCCCTGGGCTCACTCTAGCACATTCCCCAGCTTGCCTGCATCCTTTCTGAAGTCAGGCAGGTGGAATACAGGCTGGCTGGTTCCTAACACACACCGTGTTGTTTTTCAGCTCAGGAAGCTGTGTGACAGAGACATCAGCGGGGTCACAAAGAGACACTGTAAGGGAATTCAGTTTTCCTGGTAAGTGCTATTGCCTTGTTGCTGAAGTTGCAGGTGCCTGAGCCTGGACAGCTCCCTCTGCCTTGAGGCTCTCTGCGCCCGCCCGTCCATCCTTGGTGTGATTCTTAGGCCCTGGTCTCAGGCCCCTCATCTCTACTGGTGTGTACTGAGCTGACCTTCAGAGGTAGTCTTCCCAGATGCCACAGGCAGGTCCCAGCACTAGACAGAAGCAGAAGGCAGTTAGAGCCTGCAGATCCTGCCTTCAAGGTCGGCCCCCTGGAGTGTTCAGGTCTGAGCAAGGCTCCCTAACCCTCCCTGGCTCCTGAAGGCCACAGGGAGATCTGCGTGCTGGACACGGACTATGAGCATTACGCCATCCTGAAGTTGTCCCTGCTCTGGCAGGGCAGGACCTTCCAGGTCCTCAAGTATTTCAGTAAGTTCAGTCTGGAGTGGGGGGTGGGGGTGGCTCTGCTCTGAGGCTGCCCCCTTGGGTGGCCAGCCTAACTCTGCTGTGGCCCACAGCTCGGAGCCTTGAGAATGAGGATGAGCCGGGCTTCTGGAGGTTCCGGGACATGACAGCAGAGCAAGGCCTCTACATGCCGGCCCGGCATGGTGAGCGCAGCCCCTGGGGGAGGATGCTGGACCAGACCCCGGGGATGGGGTCTGCAGCCCTCCTGACTGTGCCAACGCTGTCCCATCCTGCAGGGAGGTGTGCTGAGCTCTTGAAGGAGGTGAGCCCGCTACCCTTGGCCTACATCGCAGCCTGGCTCTCATGAAACTCTGCTGCTGCTGCTAGATCCTAGTCCTGGAAAGGCGGGGTCACCCATCCCTCCTCCAGTCAGGACAGCCAACAGCCCTGATTGGCAGCTTCAGATGTAGCTGTTTGTAGTTTGGAAAGAGCAGTCTGCCATGTGACCCTAAGCTGTCAGGCCGGACCCTTGGGTGTAGGACAGAACTAGGTTGGGGAAGAGAGGTCCCTTGTTTGTCCTGTTCTGTCCTGCAAAGCTGGGCAGAGTTCCGGGCTAGCTCTCCCCTTCCGTGCCCTGCCAGTGGGGTGTGTGTCTAATACCATGCTAACCCACGGCCTACACAACCTCACTGTCACAGCCCAGGCCCCAGAGGTTGACCTTATGACCCAGTTTACAGATAGAGTCTCCAAGGCTCAGGGAAGCAGGGCTTTGCTAAAGCCAGGCATCTGGGGCACCAGGAACCTAGCTTGTGACATTTGACCAGTGCCTCAGGGTCCCTGTAAGCCACATGGGTGGCCCTGAGCTCTGCTGTTCTGCTTACAGGGACTGGTCTGAGTAGCTTCTGTCCAGGCCTGCATCTGCAGCCCCACCTACCTGGCCTCTCCTGCTCCTGCCCTTGGATCTCCTGCACTTGCTCCAAATAAAGCCCA
Organism: Acomys minous; assembly: GCF_964271855.1. NCBI lineage: Eukaryota > Metazoa > Chordata > Mammalia > Rodentia > Muridae > Acomys > Acomys minous. The sequence goes on along the minus strand of NC_140491.1, from coordinate 63,261,009 downwards.
CTGCCAAACACCGCCCGCCGCCCAGCATCTTTCCTGGGGACAGGGAGAGGGGTGGCAGGACCGCTCCTCTGCATTTGAGTGCTTGTGAACGTGCCTCCCACACAGGGCAGCCTGTCCTGGACTCTCACTGGACAGGGTCCTGCTTCGCCCTGCCCTGCTCTGAGCTGCCCTGCCCTGCGCTGCCCTGCCCTGCCCTGCCCTGCCCTGCCCAACTCATGCTGCCCTGGCAGTGGACCCCATGGTCCCCTTGACATTCTGTAACCGTGTCCATCCTGCTCATGAGCGCCCTAGGAGGCTACACACAAAAATGAGAGCAGATCTCGAGCTCTGTGGTCATCTGGGTAGTGGAGAAGCAGAGAGGGGCTTTTAAAAAAAAAAAAGCCTGCCTCTGCTGGGCACGCCTTTAATCCCAGCACTCTGGGAGGCAAAGGCAGGTGGATCACTGTGAGTTTGAGGCCAGCCTGGTCTACAAAGTGAGCCCAGGACAGTCAAGACTACACAGAGAAACCCTGTTTTGGGGGCAGGGGGAAGGGGGGAGGGGTAGGGGATGGGGGATGGGACAAGGGGCAGGGGGCAGGGGGTAGGGGACCGGGTGGGTGGGAAAGGGGGCAGGAGGGAGGGGCAGGGGATGGGGGGAAGGGGGCAGGAGGGAGGGGGGAGGCTTCCTCAAGATCAAGACCATGCTGGAGACACAGCCTCTAGTAAAGGTATGCAGAAATGCAGGGCTCCTAATCCACCTTCTTGGCTCCCTATCTCTGTACCTCTCTCTTTTGACACATCCCTCTGCGGTACCTCGTCTCCACTGGACACATGCGGGCAGCTGATAACCAAAAGACAAAATAGAATCGGTACCAGGGCCCCTTGCCTGAGGCCAGGATGGTGCTACACTCTGGAGACGGCAGCGGTACAGCAGTGGCCACTGAATGTATCTTGTCGGAGGATGGGTGTGGCGACATGCAGTTAGCAGGATCCTGAGGGGCTCCTTTATTTGTGGCGCACGCCTTTAATCTCAGCACTAGGGAAGCAGAGGCAGGTGGATCGATAGGAGTTCGAGGCCAGCCTGGTCTACAAAGTGGGTCCAGGACAGCCAAGGCTACACATCTTGAAAAAAGACGAGACAAAACAAACAAACAAAAGACAGAAAAAAAAACCCACTTTCCATTTCTCCTGAACATTTCGTTTGAGCAGAGATTTTCTAAGAATCCAGCTCCTTACCGGTGAGCGTGCAGCCCCACCCAAACTCCTGCCGCTGGGGGTGCCCTGAGCTTACTTCATTGGCCTTCGGTGATGACTTACAAATCACAAATTCTGGCACGAGATTTTTACGTCATCACGACAGCTCATCTCTGAGCAGACCCAACACTCTTTTGAGGTTGGAGGAGTCAAGGAGGATTGGAAGCCTGGCTGAGATGAGAAGGGGCTCAGGCAGAGCAGCAGGGGTTGCCTGACTTTATCTGGGCTCTTTCAGAGTGGCTGGGGACTGATTTTCAAGAGATATGCTGGGGTGAGGGGTGTGTGTGCTGGAGAGATGGCTCAGAGGCTAAGAACGCAGCCTGTTCTCCCAAAGGTCCTGAGTTCAATTCCCAGCAACCACATGGTGGCTCACGACCATCTATAGTGAGATCTGGTGCCCTCTTGTGGTGTGCAGGTGTACATGCAGGCAAAACACTTTCTACTTAATAAATAAATAAATCTTAAAGAAAAAGAAAACTTAGAGAGAGAGAGAGAGAGAGATATGCTGGGAAACTGGCTTGTGTTTTTTTGTCAGAAGAAAAGACGGTGTACTGGGCCACCAGAAAATCCAACTGGCCAGTGCCTGGGTCCTACCCCTGCATCATTTTTATATTTCTTTTTCTTTCTTTCTTTCTTTCTTTCTTTCTTTCTTTCTTTCTTTCTTTTTCTTTTTGTTTGTTTGTTTGTTTAGTTTTGGTTTTCTTTGTTTGTTTTTTGAGACAGGGTTTCTCTGTGTAGCCTTGGCTGTCCTGGATTCACTTTGTAGACCAGGCTGGCCTTGAACTCACAGTGATCCACCTGCCTCTGTGTCCCCAGTACTGGGATTAAAGGCGTGTGCCACCATGCCCACTCATTTTTATATTTCTTTTTTTTAAATATTTATTTATTTATGTATTTATTTATTTATTATGTATACAGTGCTCTGCCTACATGTACACCTGTAGGCCAGAAAAGGGCATCAGATCACATTACTGATGATTGTGAGCCACACCATGTGGTTGCTGGGCAGTGAACTCAGGACCTCTGGAAGAGCAGTCGGTGCTCTTAACAGCTGAGCCATCTCTCCAGCCCCCATTTTTATATTTATTAACTGTTTTCCCTGCCTTCTCCCCATCCCCCTTTTCTCACTCCTTATCATTTGAACACTGGTTGTAGTTGGCAATATTCCTCTACCATTGTCTGTGCCCTGCAGGGTCAGGGTCTGGGATATCCCTAGGTGGTGATGTTGCAAGTGGCTGTCTCTTTGCTGCTGTGGAGCCTCCACAGGTGGCCCGGCCCTCTGTACCCAGTGCATCACCTGGAGGCTGGAGATCGTAGTCTCTGTCCATAAAGACAAATTTACGTGTAAAGATAATGCCAGGGTAGCAGTGCTGACTTCAGCCCAGGCATGTTGGCTGCTCGACTGCCGTGACTTCTTCAAAGCACTCAGTAAAACAGTTATAGCGCTGGAGGGGTCACAGTGTTCTAGCCCACTCCTTAACATTCTCAGCCCATTGAGCATAAAGCCGCACAGATTCAGGCATGCCTGGCTCCAGTGTCCGCAGTCCTGCCCCCGCCATCTCCGGGCGGTCTTCAGCTGCTCTGTACCCATGACCAGAGCCTGCCAAGGGGCCTTGGTGGAGCCTGCCCTGCCACCCACACACATCTGGAAAGACTCAGCTCAGTCATTGAGTGGGCAGAGGCATACATGAGTGGACACCCAGAGGCAAGATCTGTGTCTCCACAAGATGGTTTCCTGAGGCCCTGCCATCCAGTAGGTGGGTGAGCCACCTGGCTGGTTTATGGTGTGCTTCCAAGCCAGTTAACCAGAACCTTCCATGCCTAGTCCAGGCACCCACGGGAAAGGATATAAAGCTCAGTGGGGTCTGACCCAAAGGCTGTGGCTTCCTGTGGTTGGAGAACTGAACCCTAGTGCCCAACTGCTAGGCCTATGGAGAGCACCATGTTTTTCACCCTGCTGGGTCTGTGTGTGGGGCTGGCAGCCGGCACCCAGGAGGCAGGGCTGAAGAACTTTGACGTAAACAAGGTAGACACGGCCACAGTGAGCCAAGCTCAGTGCTTTCCCGTGGGGGTTGGGCCCTGCCCAGACTCGGCCTTCAAGACTCTACCGTGAGGGGCACCCTTTACTCCTGAACTCTCCAGGCGGTTACACCCCCTTGGAAGGGAGGGACACAGAATGGCTCTCGGGGGTCCCAGATCCGGAATGATGGCACACCTGGCCATTCCTTCTCCGTCCCCATCTTCCAGTTTTTAGGCTTCTGGTATGAAATTGCCTTTGCCTCCAAGACGACTGCCTATGACTCGGCACCCAGGGAGGTGAAGATGGGAGCCATGGTGGCCAACATGGAAGAGACCCTTCTGGCTCTGACCACCACCTACTACAAGTGAGTTAAGGCCTTGCCTATAGCCGTAGAGGAAAGCTGGGGTAGCCTGTACAGTGCTCTCTGTTTTCTCTAGAGATACGTCTGCCCATGCCTGTGCCTCAGCCCCAGCTGTAGAGGAGGGGATGAGGAGGCAACTATTTCAGATGAGACCGGACATCTTTGGCATCCTGGGTGTCCCATTGTCTACCAAGACAGTTTAGGGCGTGACTTACAACTCTATGATCCTGTCAGGAGTCTGACCTCCAGACCGCCACCCTGGACTCCGAGCAAAGCGAGTAACTGACAAAGCAGTTTTAAGGTCCAATTTCCTAGCTCTAGGGTCGTGGGACGTGCCAACTTCTGACTGACAGACTGACAGGCCTGAGGAGAAGTGAGGCAAGGCTGGCCTGCGTCATCTCTCCATCTTGGCACTCAATCAGGCAGCATCAAGGTTCACGCATATCCACTGGCCAGCTGTGCGGAGCCAGACTGCTCCCGCAAAGACATGTGCCTGTCCCTGTTCTCAGAGTGTCCCTTGAAAGTGTGTCATTTCATCACAGGGTGGCCCTCAGTTATGCATGTGTCTCCTCAGAGATGGGTCTCCTTCAGCCATGCATGTAGTGTGTGCTCAGATGTACGGAACCATGTTTCTCTGAATGTAACCTCAGGTGTGGTTTCTCTCCCTGTACGGTATGTCCTGGGTTCTCTGTCTGGTATATAGCCCACCTTGGCTTCAAATGGCAATCCTTTCGGCTCAGTAGTCCTCACCTCCCTGTGTTGGGATTTCCCGACTGGCTCGCCTCACTTGTCTTTTGTAGTGAGGACCACTGTGTGCTGGAGAAGGTCGGGGCTGCTCAGGCAGACCATCCAGGGAAGTTCAAGGTCACCAGAATATCAGGCAAGGACACCGTCCCAAGTTTGATGGGTATGGTAGTGTATCTGGGGGCACTTTGGTTTACTCTCAGTGCATACCTACCACTGTTCCGTGTGGCTGAGGGCCCTGCTTCACTGCGGGAGGGGGGGGGCAAGGGGGGTGTGGTTTGGTGTATCCTGACTGTAGCTCTCAGTGCCAGGCTGCCATGCCCAGATGTCAGGAACCTGAGTGGCTGTCCCTGTAGCCACTGTCATCCTCTGCTTCTGCCAGGGCTTCGGCAGCGTCCTCTCTAACGTCCCAAGTGTGACTCAGCAGTCATTTATCTGGGTCTGTGGGGATCCCTGCCCTCCTTTCAGAGAGTCCCTCAGACTCTCAAGGCCCATTCCAGGCTGTCCCAGTGTTGTGGGCACATGCTTGTGTGTGCCTATGTGCCAGGCAGACGCACAGCTGGGAACCGAGAGCCCTGGCCAGGCAGGTGAGAGGGTGCTTAGACTTCTGTTCCATTCCCAGGAATCAAAGAAGTTGTCGTTGTGGACACTGACTACAAGACCTACGCCATCATGGACATTACTTTTCCGGTGGCTGGCGAAGTCCAGCGGGCCATGAACCTGTACAGTAAGTCCAGCCTGGTCTCATTTGGGGGGGGGTGGGCGCCGCCCCTCCTATTGCCTGCTCTCATTACCCGGGGTAGGGGTTAGGAGAGAATCCCAGGGCTACACTGGGGAGGGGGAAATGTCTGTGGTGCTAGACCCACAATCACCCGCAGGCCGGAGCTTAGACCACACCGAAGAAGCCCTGAGCAAGTTCCAGAAGAAAGCCTTGGAGCATGGGTTTTCGGCAAGAGACATAAACGTTCTCAAGCATGACTGTGAGTAAGCCTCACTGGGGTCAGGGCCTCCCAGGGATGGGCAGAGACCTGGGCCTGCCCTCTCTCTTCCTTGGATTAATCACCCCGCTTTTGTCCACAGTAACCTGTGTGAAGAAGTTGCAATTGGTGAGTCCCCGAACTAAGCTGGGACTGTGCTGGGCATGAGGGTTGGGGGTTTGCAGGGGTGAGGGGTTGGGGGTGGGGGTGGGGGTTGGGGTGGGGTAAGGGTGGGTGGTGGGGTCGGTGGGGGGGGCTCCTACGTTCGCTCCATCACTTCGGGAAGGGTGCGGTGTACATTAGTCTGGTATCTGCGGGCAAGCTGGGTAGGGAGTCGGATTACACTGATGGTGCAGGCCCACCCAAGTTCCAGAACATGGGCTGCTGGAGGATCAAGCGGACTCAGTTGTCCTCCCTGGGCTTGTTCTCCTCTGGGCACAGCAGCTGGGGTGAGGGCTCCATGGTGGGGTCTGATGCTCTCCTGCCTCCATCTCATGCTGCCCTGTCCTACAGGCGGTTGAACCAAAGTCCTCCTGAGGAAGGTGAGCTCACATCCTCCGTTCTACACCACAACCCCCCGGGGTTCTGACACTAGATCCTGGCCCCGGTGGCGTGGACACCCCCTCCTCTGATCAGGACACCCGACCGCATTGCTTGACACTTCCAGAGAGGCATCCGTTTTGTGGTCTGGGAAGAGATGTAGTCTGCAATGTGAGACCAAGATGTCAGGCCAAGTTCTAGGCGGGAAATGGGTGGATAGATGTGTGTGTGTGTGTGTGTGTGTGTGTGTGTGTGTGTGTTGGGATGGAGCTGGGTGGTAGGCCCCTTGTCCCCACTGCTCTGCCCAGCACAGATGCTCAGGACTACTGGTTGACTCTATCTGTTCCGGTGATGCCAGGGAAGGGAGGGGGGGTTGGGTCAAGAGGAGATATATACACCCTATTGGAAGTCTTAGGGTTCCCTACATCCAGTGCTCTGCTCATCCACCGCCAGCATGACCTCATGACCTCACATATCCACAACCTATTCCCTAGATATTGGCAGTAAGACTCACCGGTAGAGAAATTGAGGCTCAGGGAACCAGTGCTTTGTCAAAGCCAGGACTCTAGCCTGTGAGCCTGATCAGTGAATGCCTCAGGGGCCCTGGAGGCCACACGTGGCTCTGAGCTCTGCTGTTCTGCTTACAGGCACCCATCCGAGGCGGAAGCAATAGCTCTGCCTACCCGGCCTCTCCAGCTGCTCCCCAAGGGGTCCCTTGCACCTGTGCCAAATAAACCTTGCTGCCACATGTTGCCTAGCGTCTTTCCTGAGGGTAGAGTGAGCAACGATCAGTGGGTGGCAGGGACACACATGTGCGCCACTGCTTGGTGTCTGTCCGCAGTGACCCGTGTGAATGTGAACACATCGCATGTGTCTGTAAATATGCTGTAATGGACACACCTCACACAGCTGGATGAGGCTCTGCTGACTGATGGGCTGACTCAGGCCCCATCCTCACTCCGTAGGTCTCTTGTTCTCTTACAGTCTGGAAACATCCCTAGCAGGGCAGGAGCAGAGCCAAGCAGGCCTCCTCTTCTGGATTCAGTCGGTCTCTCAAATGGAAGGGGAATACTTCCTGTATTTTCCTAAGGCTCCCTACCGTGTAGAGTTCCAATCCTCAGCTATTGTTTCCAAGGCCTTCCTGGACGTCCCTGGTCTCTGGTTCCCGACTCCCGCCCCTCCTATCTGGCCCTGTGTCTTCTGCCTAGCTGTGTCTAAAGCCACCGCTGTCTGCTTGCCCCGCCTCTTTCACCGCCACTGCAGTGAGGGGCCAAAAAGGACAGAGATGTGGGGGTGATCTGAGCACACCCCCCCCCATGCAGATGGGTTTCTGTTTGCAGAGTAAAGCAACTGGAGTCTCCCAAGAGCAGCAGCCCCAAGACAGAAGCAGGAAAGTGGTACCTGGGGTGGGGACAGTGCTGTGGCGTTATGGAGAGCCAGGCCCGCTAGAGTGCAGAGATGATGTCGACCCCCCAGGTATCCAGAGAGGCCCACAGAGGGAAACCAGTACACTCCTCAACCCTGAGCCAAGTGCCAGGGACAGAACACCCGGGGAAGGCATTTGGGGGTGAAGCTCTGAAGTGCTAAGGGTACTTGGGGGCACCGTGATTTCCCTCAGATCTTCTGGTCCCACACCAAAGCCCAGGAGCTTAGCCCCTGACTGGACTTCCTGCTAGGTTTAGCCTGCTCTGACCCATAACAGATGCACCAGAGTGGCCCCAGCCACAGTCTATCATTGCATGGGACTGGAGTCCACAGTCATGGGCCAACGAGCTCATTATCAGGGCTGGGGGACGGGGCGCAGTCAGCGAAGCGCTTACCGTGCAAACGGTCTGATCTGAACTCCATTCCATACAACCATGTAAAACCGTGCCAGGCACTGTGGTAGGTACCTGTGATGCCAGCGCCGAGGAGGGGGATGCAGAAGGGTCCCTGGGGCTTGCCGGCCAAACTGTGTAGTCAAGTTGTTGGGCTTCCGGTTCAATTACAGGCCCTGAATCAAAAACACGAGGCGGAGTGTGAGTGAGGGAGACTTCTAGTGTTGCTCTTTGGCCTCTATATGAATGGACACACACAAGTGCACACACGCACTAACACACTCATAGGCAAACACAGGGAAGTCCACTTTCAGGTAAGGACTCACTTCCTGGCTCCTGGCCATGGAAGTTGGGGAGGGGGTGCTTTGTGTGGTCCGGCTCCCCTCGCAGAGAGCCACAGTGATTGGTTCCACTGGTGCCTAACTTCCAAGCATACATTCCGGGCCCTAACAAAGTTTGCCTTGCAGAGGGCACAGAACGCAGGGCTTTTGCTTATTTTAATGTATGTTTATGTGCGTGGGTGCTTTGCCTGCATGTCTGTCTGGGCGCCACATGCACTCAGTGCCCAGAAGAGGGGGTTGGGTCTCCGGAAGTGGAGCTATAGGTGATTGTGAGCTGCAGTGTGCATTCTTGGGCTTGAACCTGGGTCCTTTGGAAGAACAACCAATGCTTTGAACCATGGAGCCATCTCTCCTAGTGAATTGGTAACCAGGCTTCATAGGAAAGTTACTAGAAAGTTACACACAAGATTTCTGGGAGGAAAAAAAAAAAGAATGATTAGCACGGGAAAAAGAAAGGATTCACGAATGAATGAATAAATAAACAAACCAATAAGCAGATAGAGAAATCAGCACAAAGCCGGCTATAACAAGAGTTAAAGAGAGGGGTGTGGCCAGGTGTGGCGGCACATGCCTGTAATCCCAGCAGGCAGATATCTGAGTTGGGGCCAGCCTGGTCTACAAAGTCCAGGACAGCCAAGGCTACACAGAGAAACCCTGTCTCGAAAAGCAAATAAACAGAGTAAAGGGAAACCTCAGAGCTGAAAGGTCACTGGAGGACTTAGCATCAGATTGCACAAACAAATTCAATGTCCCAGTCTGAGACGAGAGGAGAGAGGACTGAGGTTATGTCTGTGGTCCCCTGGGCAAGAGCTGGCCAAGTTCTTTAGACACATTGTTGAGCTCCAGGTGTAATGAGGGACACCTCCCACCCCTGATGCCAGCCTCTGGCCTCTACATGCATGCACACTAGCAAAGTGGTCATAGAAATAGAAGAGCAAGAAACGTGTAGAAACATATTCGAATCAACGGCGTCTATATTAGTTACTTTTCTCACTGTGACCAAATACCTGAAGAAAAGCAACTCCCTGCTTATGAGGGCCCTGCATCAAACAAAGGAAGGCATGCAGAGTTCATGGCAATGAGACTCTTCAAATCTTTTTTTTTTTCCTTGCATGTACACCTGCAGGCCAGAAGAGGACACAAGATCTCATTATAGATGGTTGTGAGCCACCATGTGGTTGCTGGGAATTGAACTCAGGACCTCTGGAAGAGCAGCCAGGGCTCTTAACCTCTGAGCCATCTCTCCAGCCCCATGACCTACATCTAAGGTAGGTCATTTCTCTTTAGGTAACACCCTCAGAGACACACCCAAAGGGGTGCCTCACCAAGGCCAAAGGCACTTATTAATCTACATATGTTGACAAAGTTGTGCCACAGTATCCTAAAGTTTAGTATGTAAATTTTATATAGATAAGAGTATAAAAATATTTTATAAAGTTATAAAATATCAAGTTATTCCTAAACTTGAAAACATCAATGTAGAGAGTCCCAAAATTGCAGCCAGGCGTGGTGATGCCTGTCTTTAATCCCAGCACTCAGGGAGCCAGATGCAGGCAGATCTATGTGAATTCATGGCCAGCCTGGTCTGGGACAGATAAGACTACACAGAGAAACCCTGCCTGGAAAAAGAGAAAGAGAGAGAGGGAGGGAAGGAGGGGGGGGGGAGAGAGAGAGAGAGAGAGAGAGAGAGAGAGAGAGAGAGAGAGAGAGAGAGAGAAGAGAGAAAGCAGAATAAAATAAAGAAGCAAACTCATTTTTAAAAATCCCATGCATGGATATCACATTCTGCATAACAAAGCCAATGCTTTGGAGGCAATATTAAAAGTCAAGAACTCACAGGAAACAGGAATGCAGATGCCTTCCTTCCCATGACAGGCAGCACAATTCAGGACAGGACATTTCTACATGGTTGAAAGTAAGAAAGATGGCTCAGAGGTTCAGAGCATCATCCCAAGGTCCTGAGTTCAATTCCCAGCAACTACTTGGTGGCTCACAACCATCTATAATATGATCTGATGCCCTTTTCTGGCATGCAGGGTACATGCAGATAGAGCTCTCATATACATAAAACAAACAAACAAACAAACAAACAAATAAAATAAAATAAAGTAAGTAAATAAGAAAGAAAGACAGACATACAGCTTAGATTCCAATCTTTAGGGAAAACAATCTTCAAAAATATACTTTAGATAGTAAAATTGGAATTCACCTCATTAGTTCAATTAATACAGGCTAGAATGTTCTTTGTGAACTGAAAATCTCTAAGAAGTCAAAGCTCAGCTGGGGAACTTGCAGACTTGGCCAGTAAGATGGCTCAGAGGGCAAAGTTGTTTGTTGCAAAACCCTGGTGACCCGAATCTGACCCCAGAACTTCCGGTGGAGGCAGCAGTATCAGGACTCCCAAGGCCAAGTTCTCAGCACAAAGGGAATTGATTTGCCCCCAGAGGGACAAAGCACTGGGGTGGGGGTGGGGGGAGGGCAAAAGGTAAAGCCGGACAAGGGAGAATGGGAAGAAAACAGGGGAGAGGGGGAGGGGTGCTTGTGGGGGAGGGCAGCAACAAGGGCTGACTGGATAGAGAGGGAAACGGTGTGACCCATAGACAAAACAGCAGTTTATAAAGATCCAGGGGGAACCATGCTGTTAGGACGAGGTGTTTCATTTTAACTGGGCATGCTTTAGTTAGGGCAACAGGGGGCTTTGATTGCTGGACTTCAAGACTGTGATAGCTGGACCTTGGCAGTCAGCCTCAGGAGGAGGAAGTGGCCAAATAAGGGAAGGGACCTTGGTGGCGCTAGCCTTAGCCTTGTAATCTAATGGTTTTAGCAAACTGAGGGAATAGATGAAGGGCCAGCTGGCCAGAGTCCCTTCAGGAGGGAACCGACTCTGGAAAACTAACTTCTAACCTCCGCATGTATATCACACACTCACACACACACACACACACACACACACACACACACACTTATCTCGGGCTATCTTGTTCCTTTTAATAGCCATTTACTGTTAACTTCTGCGTCTGACCCAGCAGTCTTGTGACTAGATAACACTGTTGGAGTGGGAGTTAAGTTTGACAGACTCCAGCCCTAAAGCTAAGAACATCTGAGGCCCGTACAAATCTTCTCCCTGTTAAAGATAACATTTGGACCCTATAAAACATGTCCCTGTAAGACCCCCTCCCCTGTGCACCCGACATAGCAAGCATAGCAGCAGTAACGCTATCTTGCAAGGCAAGACTAGAATAATAGGTTCCCGGGGTAAGATAAGGCCTGGGGCTCAGATGAAAGCGTGCTTGTCCTTGTCAAACAAGATATTTATAGTCGGCCATCTGGCCCAGGGAGTGGGCAAACTCCCCTGTTCCCATCCGATGACCGGGCTATAACCTCGCCTCATTTAAATTTACCAATCAGAGCCCTGTAACTATGCTTTTTCGCTTCTGTAACCGAGCTTCCCGCCAAAATCCCTATAAAAGGACCCCCTAAAAACTCGCTGCGCGCGCCAGCCTCTCCGGAGACTGAAACGCCCGGGTACCCGTCCCCTTAATAATAAAGCCTCTTGCTTGTTGCAGCCGAAGCCTTGGTCTCGTTGGTTCTTGGTGGGGGTCTCCACGTTAAGACCGCCGTGTCGGGGGTCTTACAGTCCCGAACTGAGCCAGCAGTGGTGGCACATGTCTGTATCCTAGCTCGAGAGGCTGAGGCAGGAAGATCTGGAGTTTTAGGTCAGGGAGATCTTGTCTCAAGACATCACCACCACCATCATCACCATCATCACCTCCATGGTCACCATCATCACCACCACAACTAACAACAACCTTCGCCCCTTGTAAATACAATCTGTTCCTGCATCTCTGCAGCCCACTGGCTTGCTGACCTCTTTTATACTTGTGTCTCTCACTTTTTCTTTTCTTTTCTTTTCTTTTCTTTTTCTTTTCTTTCTTTCTTTCTTTTTTTTTTTTTTTTTAGTTTTTCAAGACAAGGTTTCTCTTGGTGTAGCTCTGGCTATCTTGGAATCACTCTCTAAACCAGGCTGGCCTCGAACTCACAGAGATCCACCTGCCTCTGCCTCCTGAGTGCTGGCATTAAAGGCGTGCGCCACCACCGCAGGGCTGTGTCTCTCACTCTTGAGACTAATTTGTTCATTTTACTTGGAGACTCTGTGAGATTTCCCTTTACTTTATTTATTTTATTTTATTTTTTAATTTTTATTTATTATGTATACAGTGCTCTGCCTACATGTACACCTGCAGGCCAGAAGAGGGCATCAGATCACATTGCAGATAGTTGTGAACCACCATGTGGTTGCTGGGAATCGAACTCAGGACCTCTGGAGGAGCAGTCAGTGCCCTTAACCGCTGAGCCATCTCTCCAGCCCCCTTTACTTTATTTTTTAAAGACGTTATTTATTTTTATTTGTGCATGTGTGTGTGGCTGCATGAGTTTGTGTTGGCAGGCATCCACAGAAGCTGGAGCATGTCAGATCCCTGGAACTGGACTTAAAGGATTTGGGAGCTGCCAGATGTGGGGGCTGGAAATGGAAGCCGGGTCCTCTGAAAGCGCAGTTAGTGCTCTTAACCACTTAGCAATCTCTCCAGCCCCTGTTTCTTTAACACTTGTCTTAGTTATGGTTGTTTTCTTGTTTTTGTTTTTGTTTTTTTGAGATGGGGTTTCTCTGTAGCCCTGGCTGTCCTGGACTCACTTTGTAGACCAGGCTGGCCTCGAACTCACAGCGATCCACCTGCCTCTGCCTCCTGAGTGCTGGGATTAAAGGCATGCGCCACCACGCCCAGCTTAGTTATGATTTCTTTCCTGTGATAAATCACCATGACTTTGGTTTGGGGAGAAAAAGGGTTTATTAGGTTTATAAATGTCAGGCCACACCCTATCCCTGAGAGAAGTCAGAGCAGGAACTCAAGGCAGGAACCTGGTGCAGGAACACTGCTTAGTGGCTTGCCTCCACAGCCTGTTCAGCCTTTCTTCTTTCTTTCTTTTCTGCCTACCAAGAAGGAGTCCTTTAACAGATCACACAGACAGGAGACCCAACAGGCCAGCAGCACCCGGCCTGCGGGCCCAGGTGCGGGTGGGTGGGGTGGGTGGGGAAGGAGCTAGGGGTGGAAGTGGGGGTGGGGCTGCAGAGATGGCTCAGTGGTTAGGAGCACTGACTGCTCTTCCAGAGGTCCTGAGTTCAATTCCCAGCAACCACATGGTGGCTCACAACCATCTATAATGTGATCTGATGCCCTCTTCTGGCCTGCAGGGGTACGTGCACTGTATACATAATAAATAAATAAACAAATAAAATGCAGCTGGTAACCAGGTGTGGTGGTACATGCATTTAATCCCAGCATTTGAGAGGCAGAGGCAGGCAGAGTGATGTGAGTTCAAGGCCAGCCTGGTCTACAAAGTGAGTCCAGGACAGCCAAGATAGAGAAACCCTGTCTCAAAAAACCAAACCAAAAAATAAAATAAAATAAAAACCACAGCTGCACTAATTCTTCACTTTCACAGCAAAAAGGAACCTGGGCAAGCAACTCCCTGCAGAAATTTACAGAGAGTTGACTCTAAAAGCACACCCTTGAGGGGTTGAACCTCCTGCTGAGCTGTCTGCACGCAGTAAGGGGCAGTCACGACGTATAAGGCCCAGGCCATCCCACAGAGGAACAACCCTCTTAGTTCACACACATGTCTACTCACCCCAGATAGGAAACCACCGCAGTTCAAAGCACAGATACATCAAAGTTCAGCTCGGTGAACCAATGAGTTTTATTGGGGTTACTTACAGGAAAAAACGGGTGTCTTAGGGCTTCTATTGCTGCAAAACCCATGACCAAATAAAGCAAGTTGGGGAGGAAAGGTTTAATTTGACCTACACTTCCAGATCATAGTCTGTCATAGGAGGAAGTCAGGGCCAGAGCTCAAGCAGCCTTGAACCTGGAGGCAGGAGCTGATGCAGAGGCCATGGAGGGGGGCCGCTTAGTAGGTTTTCACTGCCGAATTAAGAGTAGAAAAGAGGGGCTGGAGAGGTGGCTCAGAGGTTAAGAGCACTGGCTACTCTTCCAAAGAACTCAGGGTTCAATTCCCAGCACCCACATGGCAGCTCACAGCTCTCTGTAACTCCAAGATCTCACACCCTTACACCAACGCACAGAAGTTAAAATTTTAAAAAAATTTTTTTTTAAAGTAGAAAAGGGCAGGTTTATTTGAGGTCAGCTCTCTGGTGGGTGTACCGGTCTCTAGGGACCATTTGTACCTTCATGTGTAGGTCAACTAGGCTGGCCTCGAACTCACAGCGATCTGCCTGCCTCTGCCTCCCGAGTGCTGGGATTAAAGGCGTGCGCCACCGTGCCTGGCTCTCCAATTTTTTTTTAAAGAAAAGAAACAAAACAAAAAAGAAGTCTTTGCAGCAGCTTTTTATAGTTTAATGATTGAGACAAAAGATGTTTGTAATCTCAGTTTCTAGACAGACTGTCTGTACTTGCCCAGCCCACACTTGGACTTGACCTTAGCTCGGGCCTGTTTGGCCTGCTCCTGAAAAGCAGACTCAGCTGGAGAGACGGCAAGTCGATCGCCTTCAGGAGGCTTACTCCTGAACCTTCTGTGGGAAGGAAGTGTGAACCGAAGAGAGGAGTTGGCCCTGTACTGTTGGCTAGTACAGGCTCCTGGGCCTCTCTCGTCTCTGCCATGGAGCTGGGCACCAAGGCCACCGCAGTTTAACAGTGCCCTCCCCCACCCTGAGTAATCTGGCATCCTGGCAGTTGGTGGCCACCCACACCGAGGCACACAGAGCCATATAAACTCTTTCCTGGCTGGAGACGGTACACTCTGGCCTATCGTGTGGTGCACCTGGACCTCTGGGAGAATGAGGCCAATGCTTCTAACTGTGGCTCTTCTTGTCTTGGTCTCTGTACCCTGGGCACAGGCAGTGTGGCTGGGAAGGCTGGACCCTAAACAGGTAACAGCCTTCCTGGGCTGCAGCTCCCCACCTTCGAGGCTACATAGCTTTTGGGTCCCCAAGAGTCAATTTGGAGGGAGGGTTTTAGGCAGCGTGAGAGGCGTTGGGGTTGTTTGACAGAAGGGGGGGTTGAGGGAGAAGAGCCAAGTGTTTCAGTTGACACTCCCCCTAGCTCCTTGGGCCCTGGTACATCCTGGCTGTGGCCTCCCGGGCAAAGGACTTCATGATGGAGAAGGACATGAAGAACGTGGAAGGTGTCGTGGTGACTCTCACTACGGATAACAAACTGAGAGTTCAGTCCTCTAGGCATGGGTGAGTAGGCAGTCCCTGTGTCGCAGGACTGACCGTGTGAGTGCCTTCACCAGAGGGGCTGCAGGGCGTCTACCTGGCTCAGGTAGAGGACTGGACTCAGCGGACTGCCCTACTTCCCAGTCCCCTGGGGTGTGGTCTCCGGAGCAGGCTCCCTACACCCTTGGGCTCCCCCATTTTCTCTTTTCTCTGAGCTCCCCACAGTGGGATGCTCCCTGCATCTGTTGCCAGTTCTTTTGTTTTTTGTTTTTTTGGTTTTTCGAGACAGGGTTTCTCTTTGTAACAGCCCTGGCTGTCCTGGAACTTGCTCTGTAGTCCAGGCTGGCCTCGAACTCACGGAGATCCACTTGCCTCTGCCTCCCAAGTGCTGGGATTAAAGGCGTGGGAAACCACCGCCCAGCCCTGTTGTACTTTCTTCTTTTCCCTACTGGACTCTGACTCATTCGCTTTCTGCCAGCGGCTTGAATCTCTCTTGCTGGCCTCTTGTTTTTTCTTGGCGTCTTGGCCAGTCCTGGTCAGCATGAAGCCCTTTTTTTCTCTGTGTCTTTTGGAGCATGTGGAAGTTGGTTCATGCATTTTGGTCCTCTGAACCACCTGCTTGGCCACAGAATCAGTCTCTTCAGGAAAGAGGCCTGTGGGGTGAAGCTGGCCTTGTCTGGGCCCTGAGGCGCCTGGTGAGAGTGATGGGGCAGTGGAATGAATGTCTGCCTGCCTCCCCTCCCCCATCTCTCAGCTGTCCTGGAACTTGCTCTGTAGACCAGGCTGACCTCAAACTCAGAGATCTGTCTTCCTCTGCCTCCCTGAGTTCTGGCATTAGAGGTGTGTACCACTGCTGCCCGGCTAGCATTAACATCTCTTAAGTGTGGCTCAGTTGGTCAGGCAGGCTGGAGGCTCCATCAGGACCTGAGCCGCTGAGGCTGACTGGGGCCCAGAGAAAGCCTTCCTGTCCCCCTGATGTGACTGAAGGAGATGGCAGGCCTCTTTCACCCACGGGTCTGGCAGGACACGGAGGAGCAGGAACAGAGAGGTCTCAGATGTAGCTTTTATGAACACTACACCACAAAGACCTGGCCAAGTTGCTCAACCGTGAACGGATGGGTGAGTCCCTGGGAAGCCAGCAGAACAAAGCACTCATAGGCACCTGGCCTATGCGGGGCGGGGTGGGTCTCAGGAGAGTCAGGGGTACCCTGTAGTTTTTAGTACTTTTTTTTTTTTGGTCTTTGAGATGTTTTGGGTGACTGAAAACCGGAGTTTCTGAAGACAGACAGCTGAAGCCCTTTCCCCTTGTTTCGGCCAGCCAGGGCTTTGCTTTGTGATTGACACTTTGTCACCCTGTGTCATAGTAATCACACTGTCCATCTTCCTAAATGGATGCGTTGTCACCAGGTGATGGCAGCTTTGTATCACTACAGCAAAATACCTGAAATACACAATTAGTAAGGATGGGGGAGGTTTGCCTAGGCCCGTGAGCTCACGGTCTCAGTCCTTGGTTACCCACTGAGCCGGTTGCCTTCAGACCATGGTACGTCATGGTGGAGAATGCACGGAAGAGACAGAGAGAAGAGGAGGAGACGGAAAAGAGCAGGAAGAGGAAGAGGAAGAAGAGAGTCATCTCAATATCTCTGTGAAGGACCACATTTCCTCCCACCAGGCTCAACCTTTGCCCTCCAGACTTGGCAGAGGCATCAAGCTTACAACACATGGCCTATGGGGACATCCCCATCCCCTCCGCAGCCGGTGGTACCCCCTCTGTGCTTTCCATCTCCCCATCCAAGGACTGGAGACCCCAGGAAATGGTGCTGTACAGCCCATCCTGTTGTGATTGGTTGCTTTCCTTAGCCCGCATCCTCCAGGCCTGCCCATTCTGTCCGTTATCCACTGGTGAGTGGCCGAGTCCTCCTCCTTTAACCTGATGGAGGGAAGTAGCTGTTAGGAGTAGTGTACAAACCCAGCCTGGGCTTTCAGTTCTTTTGGGACACACCCAGGAGTGGGATCCTGGGTGCCGTGGCAATCTCACAGTTAACCTTGAACTACTCTGTGCTCCCTTACAGCGTGTGGTACCTTCCTTCTCTTAGTCAGTGTTGCACATGGACACATAGGTGGCTTCCATCTTCTGTGTTAGAAATATGTAGGTGGTGAGCCTTGGTTATCATGGCTTACCCTGAGCTGGGAGTGGTGGCGCACGCCTTTAATGCCAGCACTTGGGAGGCAGAGGCAGGCGGATTGCTGTGAGTTTGGGGCCAGCCTGGTCTACAAAGTGAGTCCAGGACAGCCAAGGCTACACAGAGAAACCCTATCTCGAAAAACCAAAAAACAAACAAACAAACAAACAAAAAACCAACCCACTAAAACAACGTAAGCTGGTCCACCAGATAAGGAGGCCCACCTTAAACCCACAACAATACCTGGGCAAACAAATAGATTAAAGGAACAGATGCCTTGGGGAGCGGCAGGGGGTGGGGGACGGGGCTCTGGATAGTGTCTTTTCATTTGAACCACAGGCTAATATGCCTTAAGCCCTCAGCATCCAGAAGTGTGGGTCCCCCCCCGGGGGAAATGAAGGGAATGACCTCCAGGGTGGGCTTTCTGGGTAACCCAGCAGCATGAAAGAGGCGAGCTCCCTTCAAAGCTTTCCCATTGCTCCCTAGGCCCCATGGGTGTCACCAGAGCACCATAGAGCTGCTGAAACAAGATTCCCGCTGGGTGTTTGAGAACCCTTGTGAGTATGACACTCATCAGATGGCGAGGAAGGCCAGGCCCCTGTGTGTTCCCAGGCTGCAGGTGGCAGGGCCAGGCCTGGCGGGAAGGAGGGAGGCCACTCTGCTCCGGAGCTCTCGGCACAGCTCTGTGGGCAGTTAAAGGATCCGGAAGTCAGGATCTTTGGGGGGCCAATCTTCAGTGGGAGGGAGGCCCCTGAACAGAGGTCTTAGACCTCATATCCCCATCCCTGTGGGGGGTCCTAGCCTCCATACCTGGGCTCCTTCGTGGATGCCTGGTTGGTGGCTTCTACCTGCATAGGATAGGACTGGAGGGAGGGTGACCCATTTGCTCTTTAGTCACCCCAGGCTGAGCTGGGACAAACACTCACCTGTCCATTTGTCTACCAGCAACCAAGAACTGCTTGCTGGCACAATGTAGGGGCCAGGGACCTGGGGACAGAGCTTGAGACATCTGCCAAGGTTGGGTAGGGTCTCCTGAATCGGCCTCCATCGTAATGACCATGACATGATGGCCTGTCCCCCTGGCTATGCCTGGATCTTTCATTTGCTTTGCAGCTCTGGGTGTACTGGATTATCGGGTACTGGGCACCAACTTCAAGGACTACGCTGTCATCTTCACACAGCTGGAATTTGGCGACGAGGCCTTCAACACAGTGGAGCTGTACAGTAAGTGGGGTCAGGCAAGGTCACTCGGGGTGCCTGGTGCTTCCCAGACCTAGGTACTCTGTCCGCAGTCTCTAGTAGGGCCTAGCACCCTCTGATGGCCTCTCAGAGGCTGTTTCTTCATGCCCAGGTCGGACGGAGATGGCCAGCCGAGAAGCCACGCAGCTGTTCACCAAATGGAGCCAGGGTCTGGGCTTCTTGTCCAAGCAGCAGGCCCAGCTGCGGAAGGACTGTGAGTGTAACTGCAGACCACAGGGGAGCCCGGACAGTTCTGACACACATAGCGAGTGACTAGGGTAGTGGTGGTGCATCTCATGCTTTTACGGGTTTGTGGTGCTTAAGGGCATCATGTAAGCCGGCCATAGGCAGGCTTCTATGGACAGCCTCCTCAAAAGAGGCTTGTGGGTAGGGTCCTGTGAGCTGCTACAGCCCTGTTCTCACAACTGGCTTGGCTCTTTTTACAGTCACATGTGCACACAAGATCCTCCAGGTAGGCCACTTTTTCTTGCATACTCTTGGCTCCCTGGGGAAAGGAGGAGCCTGGGGCTCTGGGTGGACCATCTCCAAAGCCTGTGTACCCCATGGCTCTGCTAGTGGAAGGTGACAGAAGGTGGGGACGATGGCTATGATGAGCCCAACCCCAATGCTTGCCCTGGTTTTCAGTGAGTGCCACACCCTGGAGACAGCACCACAGCATCCTGGCATCCTGGTGGAGGCGAGCAGGCACTGTGTTTGTTCAGTGGCTACTGGTACTAGTAGTGTTGGCTAGCTGCCCACTCCCACCCCACCCCCTTCCCCAGGCTCTTGCTTGGGTTGAAAATAAAGTGATTTCACAAGTAAACCTGAAACAATGTGTCTTCTCTGAGGGTGGGATGGTCCCTATGCTGTGGAAGAGGAGTCACCAGAGATGAGACCATGGAACCACAGAGCCAGATGGAGGACAAAAGAATTTGCTACGCTCCACTCGTATCCCTTGGCAGATTCTTGAGCCTGAAGACAGGGCTGGTGGCTTTTTGCTGGGGGCGGGGGCACGATATAGGCCCTGGAATGGCAAAGGCTAAGGAGCCTGGCTAGGCAAGAGTCATGTTGAAAAAGTCAGGACTGGAGAGGGCTGGAGAGATGGCTCAGTGGTTAAGAGCACGGACTGTTCTTCCAAAGGACCTGGGTTCAATTCCCAGCACCCATGTGGCAGCTCACAACTGCCTGTAACTGCAAGATGTCACACAGACGTACATGCATGCAAAACATCAATGCACATACAATAAAAATAAATAAATTCTTTAAAAAATTGTATCTGTTCAGCCTAGGAAGGCGATAACTGGCACAGAAAGACTGAACCGTACTTTAAAGCTGCAAGCAGTATGGCCAGGCAGATTCTAAACTGATTATAATCTACTCATAAACTAAAATTAACTACTCTAAGCCTCATAACATACATATATCCCAAGCACTTGCCAATCTGATCCTCGGATGCTTCTTCCTCCTTTCTCATCAACTGTCAATTGTCTTCTTTCTCCCTCTCAACTGTAAATCTTGGCTCCGCCCCCTCTCCAGGAAGCCCCACCCCTCACTTCTTGTCTTTCTGCCCAGCTGATTGGCTGAACAGCGCTTTATTGGCAGTTCTTACATCCACTCAAGACATTCCTCCACAATTCCCTTTTTTAGTCTAATAATAAAAAAATCTTTTCACCTATACATTGATTACACCAATATACAACACACACACATGAGAACCACAAAACAATTGTTATATTCATGTTATGCTCATAATATTTCGCTGTCTTCAACCCCATCAGAGACTTGAGAAGGAATAAAATTAATTAGGTGAGCAAATAGGAAGTGCAGATTAGCAGTTTCCAAAATGAAAAAAAAAAATGACATAGACACCTTGCTGTCTGAACAGTCACCCAAAACTTTCTAACATGTTGAAGCAGCCTTCTGGTCCAGTATATCTGACAGACATATTTGTGAAGCAGGGACTATTGAGGACTGGCCTACCCTGTCTTGGCAGAGTTTGGCTGTCAACTCTACCTGCATCCAAGCGTGCCCATTTCAGGCAGAATTCTCCTGTGGCAGAAAACTGTGGCTGGTTTGCCACATCTGAAGCCATCTCCATAAGGAGGTTCCTCGATGCTCATTACCTTCTTTGAGGCAGGCTGGGTGTTGCCAGGAGCCAATCTATCTCATTTTCAAAGAATCCTCAAACAATAAAAATTTCTTTAAATGCCATATTCTGTAGGTCTCTGAGGTTTTCTAAGACCTTATCTAAATATTTTACCTTATCTATCTATTGAGCCTAGGATGTATATTCTTATGATAAAAATTGAATAGTACAATGAATTAAAAATAAACTTATTTTACATTAATATATACCATTCTATACCAATGTTAAAAATAGCATTGTGAGTAACAAACAAGGCCTTAAGTTGAAGAGTAGATTCAATAATCTACCTTTAGTCCTATCATCCCTATATATTTCTATATTCTCAGAGAAAAATCCATGAATCCAATCTCATTCTCTCTCTGAATAAGACCAATAATAACATAACCAATTCCCAATAAAAATAAACATCCATAGCCCAAAACCTTACCCATCCTCCTTTTAAGGGAAATAGGGACTTCATTCTCTTTTTAAGGCTTCTTCAGGCTGATTTGGGATGAATAATACCTTTGTAGGGGGCCCAAGTAAAACTGGGAAAATGGTTAAAGAAGCTAGACATAGCATTTGCAGTCCAGTCTCTAAATGTTGAGAAATTCAGGCTTAATAAAAGTCCTGTGTGGGATGCTCTGAAATGCTAGACCAATTAGAATCAGGAGCTTTCTCCGAAGCTGTCCTGGGAGCTGTTCTGTTCTGATGACGACAGCAACGGAAGCACTTGTGGATGGAACATGAGGAACACAGCATGCAGTGTATCAGCATGCTGGAGGATGCATCCTGTCAGGTCTGATCTAGCATCTGGTAATTTTGTTCTGAAAAAATATCATTTCTCACAAGCATTATACAGTTCTAAAACTATAAATGCATGAGGTGTGCAGGATGCACAGAACAATTGAGGCTGGTTCTGTAGTTTGAATTCATGCATGTATAGACTGACTTAAGTTAGCAGTCTCCTTTTCATTCAGGTCTGTTTTATTTTGACCTCTTTCAAAGAGGAAGTATAATACGACCATTACCAAAGAAAGACAATCATTATTTAATTGAAATCAAAACAAGATTGTATAGTTATTAATGTCCTTCTCTAGGCTCTGTGGCACCTGATTAACTACTCTAAACCTCATAACATATATATATATATTCCAAGCACTTGCCAATCTGATCCTTGGATGCTTCTTCCTCCTTCCTCATCAACTATCAACTGTCTTCTTTCTCCCTCTCAACTGTCAATCTCGGCTCTGCCCCCTCTCCAGGAAGTCCCGCCTTTCACTTCCTGTCCTGCCCGGCTGATTGGCTAAACAGCACTTTATGGGCAGTTGTTACATCCACTCAAGACATTCCTCCACAATTAGCAGCCAGGGAATTCCAGAATCCATGTGCTTGGTCCAAAACCCTCTGGGCACTACCTCGCAGGAGGGCACACTGAGTGTTGCACACTAGGAGAGCACAGCTAGCATCCACAGGTCACCCAGCAGGGGGATTCGCATCCACAGGCTGCCTAGCAGGAGGACAGAGAAGCCTCCGATTGTCTAGCAGGGGAGATCACTATCCGTGAGCTTCCGAGCAGAGAGCTGCAGCCAGGGCTCCAGCTGCTGGCTGGGCGTGGGCATGGGGTGATGGTGATGGTTTGGAACTCTCAAAGGGTGGAAGGGATGGGGGCAAAGCTTGGGCACATAAGAGTTTTTCTCTCTCTCTCTCTGTCTCTGTCTCTCTCTTTCTCTCTCTAACTCTCCCTTTCCTGACCTGGTCATCAGCAACCCTCCCCCCCCCCCATATGTAGCCTTGGGTAAGGAGCGCCAAAGTTTATGCTTAGAGGCCACTGTTTCCCTCCCTCTTGCCCTGTCTCAGACACTCTAGGCTTCTGCCTCTCCCCTAGGCTTGGCTTATATGAGAGTCCCAAGGCACCCAGTGCTGGGTGACACAGTCCCAGCTGCCGTGGTATGTAGATGTGTGTAGCTCTAGACCTTTGGCAGTGAGAACCAGACTCCACATGGCTTCTGAAAACACTGAGATGTCCATCTTCAGAGGCCTCCCAGGCAGGCAATGTCTGCTTACAACCACCAATGGCCAGGCTGTAGCCCCCAGAAGGAGGGGCAAAGCCTGAAGCCACACCTGCCCACCGCTTACCCCACCCACGCCAGCAGCCTGTGGCTCCAACAGGGTAGACACAGCAAGATACAGTTTTCAACTGAGCTAGCAGCCCAAGCTAAGGATGAAGCTGGGGATGGCCCTGGCCACTACCCTGGCTGTGGTGTCCTGGACACAGGAGTTTTTCCCTAAGGAGGCCCACAGCCTCAACTGGGGCAAGGTGAGTCACATGCCCCTTGGTACCTTCAGCAGCTGCTAGGTTATAGAGTGCATAAGCCCGTTAGGACCAGAACAATAGCTCTGGGGACAGCTGGGATAGTGTCCCCAACAGGAAGGCAGAACACAGCATCTGTTGAGCCCAGCCATCCAGGTCACGTGTCCTCTCCCACCACTGCCCCAGCCTCGGGACCCCTCAAAGATACCGCTATAAAGGACCCGTGTTCTTGTAAGAGGAGCAGGGGAGGGGCCTAGCACCAGAGCATCCCAAAGCGGAAGATTCCAGCTGGGGTGGCTGTGGCCGCAGTGGCTTAGGTGGACAACGCGAGTAGCATGCACTAGCACAGAGTTACTAGGAGCAAGGCATATGCAACAGGGAAGAGCTGGTGGCAGCTCAGGGGCAACCAGAAGGGCTGAGCATTCCTGTCATAGAGAGCCTCTGAGGTGGGTAGGATGGACGCAGCGTAGACTTCACCCTCGGTGGCCGGGGGGGGGGGGCGGGTGTCACCCTGCAGATAAAGATGTGGTGTGGGGCTTAGGAAAGGACCACTGACTGTCTGGGAGCTCGGCCAGGCAGCACGGTGTGGCAGCTCCGACACTGTCCTCCCCCGATGTCCCTGCAGTTTTCAGGCTTCTGGTACATTCTTGCCATCGCCACAGACACCCAGGGATTCCTGCCGGCTAGAGACAAGAGGAAGCTGGGGGCATCGGTGGTGAAGGTGCACAAACCAGGCCAGCTCAGGGTAGTCATCGCCTTCAGCCGGTAAGGCACGTGTGATGCGGCCGTGGCCCTGGTACACCTTTTGTAGGCTGGCCAGGGTCAGCTTGCTTTCTGGGAGGAAGGAGCAGCCCACAGGAAGCAGAGTGCAGTCCTGAGAGGAAACCGCCCTGTCCGATGGTTTCACTATGTCTTCTTCCCCCTAAAACCCAAAGGATTTCGGGATAAAAACATGGTAGCAGGGAGCGGGTGTTAGGAGTGGATCTCTCAGCTCTGGGCAGGCTTTTGCCTAGATTAGAAGATGCTCACCCAACCTGGCCTCCCCATCCCCATCCCGAGGCTCTAGGGGGAGAGGATGTAGACCTGGAGAAATTGGGAAGGGCCCTTTGGTTGTAGCTCACAGCACCTCTCCTCCTAGGCCTCAGGGATGCCAGTCCAGGGAGGTGATTCTGAAGAAAGACAAGAAGAAGCCTGTGTTTAGGAACACCAGTGAGTGGGATGCGGGGCCATGGGAAACTGAGCGTGTGGCTGGCAGGCTAGACACCCGGAGTGGGTGAGCAGGCTGGCTGTGGTCCCACAGCTGGCTGGCTTCCTTTGAATGACTTGGCTTCTGAGGTGAAGTCAGTGAGAAAAGGCCGTGCGGGGTACTTGGTTCCGTACTGTGGGTGGGCATGGATGTCCAGGCACTAGTGACCACCGGTGCTTCTCTTGCAGTGAAGGGGGTAAAGAGCTTCCACGTGCTGTCCACTGACTACAGGTATGGCCTGGTATACCTCCGCCTGGGGCGTGCTGGCAACAACTACAAAAGCCTGCTGCTTCTCCGTGAGTATTGTGCGCAGAGTCCCTGTTGGGTGTCAGAGCCATGGTTGGTGGGGGGCTCGGGGATCAGAGGCCACAGAGGTGAGGAGGGTGCTGGCGGGTAAGGCTGACCAGCTGGGGGGGAGGATGCTTGGTAAAGGGTGGTCTGCTGGGTGTGGAGCCGGAGGGAGCAGCAAGAGTGTAGACTGAAGACCCTCACCAGCAGGGGTCTAGATGCAGGCGCTGCAGCGTAAGATCGCCTTATGTGTGAGTGTTGGGGTACTGCTTGTGAGGAGGATGGGGTGTGTGGCATGAGTTCCGAGCTCTGGGAAATGGAGGGTCAGGACCACGTGGCTGGATCCAGTGATGGGGTGAGTACTGGGGAGGGTGGGTGGGAGGGCTGTGGTGGGAGGAGGGTCACAAGGCTGGGCTACGGGGGGGGGCTGTGGAAAGAGCAGAGGAGAGGGGTGCTTAGGATGGGGCAGGCCAGGTGATGCCCAGGGGACAGCTGGAGAGGTTTGTAGGGGGCAGAGGAGGCTCCCAGGTTTCCACCCTCTTTGGAAATGAGGGACAGGGACAGGATGACAGTGAAAGGGGGCACGGGAGGTCAGGATGAAGTCCTCCAAATGTCATATGGGCATCCCGGATGCTGTGCTTTTTGTCCCCAACTGCAGACAGACAGAACATCTCTAGCTTCCTGAGTCTGCGAAAATTCCTGGACACATGCCATACCCTGCAGCTCACCAAGCAGGCCACAATCCTTCCGAAAGATGGTACCTCATGGCCACAGACTTTTCTTCTCCTGCCCTCTTTCTGTCCTGTTAGACAGCTGGTCCATGCAGGAGGTGTGTGTGCACATATGTGTGTTTGCGCAGGTATGTGTGTGTGTGTGTGTGTGTGTGTGTGTGTGTGTAGCCATGTGTCTGCAAAGTCAACTGTGAAGGTGCCCAAATGTCCTCATTCTCCCTGTACCTGTAGGCTTCCTGTCAGCATTGGGGGTTCAGAGCCCCATGCAGACAGTGATGACTCCTAGAGCACATAGGCTGACACTCAGAATGGAGGCCACACACCTCTACCCTCTTTAGAATCCAGGGTCACAAGGGTAAAAACCATCACGTGAACTTGGGACGGAGGTGGCAGCCAGGCCCCTCAGCACCTTTGTTCTTGCCCACAGATTCCTGCGCCCACACGATCCTGCCGTGAGAGCCAGCCACTCTCTGCTTTTCCCTTTGACTTGAGAGTCTTCCCCTGGGAATGCTGTTCCAGGTGGTGGCTGCGACATTCAGCGACTTGTTCAGAGATGCTTAGTGACTGGAGGCTGGTGACTGGCTGACTGCATGGGGCCTGAGCTGTGGTTGTATCTTCCAATCGCAGCAAACTTGCCCTGGGCTGCACTCATGGCTTTCTCTTCAGTCCACCTGCCCTGGTAGTGGGGTCTGGGGTCTGGTCACTTCACCCTGGTGAGGCTAAACACTGACCACAGGCTCACCACGCTCCCATTTTCTTCTTTTGTTTGTTTGTTTGTTTTTTCGAGACAGGGTTTCTGTGTGTAGCCTTGGCTGTCCTGGACTCGATTTGTAGACCAGGCTGGCCTCAAACTCACAGAGATCCACAGCTTCTGCCTCCCCTAGTGCTGGGATTAAAGGCATGGGCCACCATGCCCAGCTACCTAAGCCACCATGCCCAGCTACCTAACTGGGTTTTTAAAGAAATAAAAATTCTCACTACAGATCTCTTTGAGTTTGAAGCCAGCTTGGTCTACATAGTGATTTTTCAAGACTGCATAGAGAGATGCTGTTTCAAAAAACCAAAACCAAAACAAAAGAAAACTCACTATATAGACAAGCCCGGTCTCTAATGCATAGAGATCCGCCTGCCTTTGCCTCCCTAGTGCTGGGATTAAAGATGTGCGCTTTGTACATCTGGTTCCACTCTGTTGGTGCTCATCCCCTTCATCCCCTCTGCTGGTCCCCACTTCTGCTCTCATGTTGTGTGTATTCCATCTTGGAGAGCTTACGTTTTCATGGTCTCCTTTCTACTTCCATCTCTCTCTCTCTCTGTCTCACACACACACACACACACACACACACACACACACACACACACACATTTAAATCTAGACGTTGGGGCTGGGGAGATGGTTGACTTATTAAGAACAACTGCTGCTCTCACAGAGGATCCAAGTTCAGCTCCCATGTCAGGTGGCTCGGAACCACCTGTAACCTCAGCTTTGGAGGATGGTGACGCCATCTTCTGGCGCACACCGACCTACAACAGATAATAGAAATTATTATTTTTTAAAAATCTAGACTCTGAGCCGGGTGTGGTGGTGCACGCCTTTAATCCCAGCACTCGGGAGGCAGAGACAGGAGGATCACTGTGAGTTCGAGGCCAGCCTGGTCTACAAAGTGAGTCCAGGACAGTCAAGGCTACACCGAGA
The DNA here is from genome assembly GCF_964271855.1 of Acomys minous. Classification (NCBI taxonomy): domain Eukaryota; kingdom Metazoa; phylum Chordata; class Mammalia; order Rodentia; family Muridae; genus Acomys; species Acomys minous. The sequence continues at coordinate 63,233,923 of NC_140491.1, read as the reverse complement.
AACCCTGTCTCGAAAAACAAACAAACAAACAAACAAACAAAATCTAGACTCTGCTTATGGGCGTCAAGATGCTGAATTTCTCTTCCTGATTTAGTTTATTCAGTTTAATATAATGATCTCTAGTTCCATCTATTCTTACTGGAAATACCATTAACTTACTCTTGTTTATGGCTGAATAAAATTCTCTTGTGTGTATGTACCACCTTTGTGTACATGTGTTGTGTTTTCTCTGTCTGTTCATCTCTCCAAGGACATCTAGAATGGGCCTGCATCTTGGCTGCTGCAAACAGTGCATCAATAAACAGAGATGCGCATGTGTGGCTGTGGTGTGCTGGCTTAGAGGCCTTCAGGAGCGCTCCCAGGAGTGGTCCTATGGCAGTTCTATCTTCTGTCTTTAGGAATCTCCTTTGAGCACTCAGCCATGTACAGCCACAAGGAGCAGGGACAGCAGGAGCCCCTCATCTGGAGGCTGCTGGGGCCAGCTCACCTGCTTGCTGGGTTAACTTTCTACTTTCCATGTAACCACCATGGCCGGCATCACTTGCTTTCTCCCCTACATGGGTCTCCTCCAGTCCCAGGCATGGGCATCTTCCTCTGCAGTCTCCTTACCAACAGCAGGTTCCAGGACCAGAGAAAGCCCGTGTGTCTGTCTGTTGCTCGACTTCAAACCCAGACTCTCTCCTTTCACTGTGTGGGCCCTAGGGATTGGACTCAGGTCATTAGGCTTAGCAGAAAGCACCTTTATTTACTGAGCCATCTCTCTGGCCTTTTAATACTGGCACATAGAATGAGAAAAATTGCAGCAAGTACCAGTTCCACCATCCAGGAGGTCCTCAGATGTGTCTCTAGGCTTGCTGCCTCTCTCCTTACAAGTGTCAGGCCCTCTGGGATGTGTGGCTGAGTCTGGCCTCTTTAATTTAGCAGTAATGTTCTGGCACCCCCATCCTGATGAGCATATGGCCAGTGCCCACCCCCCATGCCCTAACAGCTGGCTGTTAGTTGGTCGGATTTTGTGAGTAGCCTTTATACATGGTTAAATCCCATGGAGCCAGGTCGGTCTTTTCAAATTTTCCAATGAGCTGTTGTAGACTCCGTTGCTTAACATGATGGTTCGCACTGACCATCCTGTCACCCCTGGCATAAGGAGGTTTCTCTGCCACACTTTGGTGTTCTGGTGATCAGGGTGCGAGTCCATCTGTCTCCAATGGTCCCAAGGCCTGTTCTGCTGGCTCCTTTGCTAGTGATTGGGTTTACCTAAACATTTTTGGCAAGGGAATCACTAGTGGGTGATTTGTGTCCTTTTTGATGTGACTGATCACATCGATTGGCACAGGACTCTCTTTGTGCTGTTTGTAGTGTTTACTAGGTTTCCCTTGTGTGGCATTTGCCCTCTGTGCTCTTCAGGTCATCCCTGTATGTGGTCTGTTCACCAGCTTTTTTGGGCCCAGGGCAATTCCACATGATTTTTTGGCTTATGAATGAAAACAGAAGCCCAGGGGCCCAGACTCAGAGGAAAGCAGTTGATGTCAGGCATGGCTCTACAGGCATAGATTCTGGTAATGATTTAAAAGATAAATGTGGAGCGAAGATGGCAGCCGGCATCAGGCATGGACCTACACCCTCCTGGGAAGGACCCAGAATTTAGTGTGGTAGAGACCTGAGCACCCTTCTAAGCCTTAAGGTCCAGGTATGTCATGGGGAGCTGAGCCTGGGCTTCCTGTCTCTTCCTCTGATATCTTTGGTCCTTTTTTTTTTTTTTAAAGATTTATTTATTAAGTATACAATGTCTTGCCTGCATGTACACCTTCATGTCAGAAGAGGGCACCAGATCCCAGTATAGATGGTTGTGAGCTAGCATATGGTTGCTGGGAATTGAACTCGGGACCTTTGGAAGAGCAAGCAGTGCTCTTGGCCTCTGAGCCATCTCTCCAGCCCTGGTCCTTAATGTTTGCTAGACGGTAGTCACTGCAGAGTGAAGGACAGCTATCTAGCCTTAACAACCTCGAGACTGTTGTTTCGTCAGGGTAGATAAGACCATCCTGTTCTAGGGGTCTCCGACTTCCTGTCTCCTTCCGTTGGAAGCACTCAGGATGGATGCTCTCTCTCCTGCAGCGCTGTACCTGAGGTGGATGAGGAGGAGAAAGCGTGGAGGGAGAAGGAGAAGGAGAGGGAGGAAGAAGGAGGGAGAAGACATTGGGAAGAGGGATACGTAGAAGGTCCCAGAGGGCAGAGCATGGGTTAATCAGGAGGTCAGGATGCCCACACGTGCCCCACAGGGGAGAATCACAGAATCCATCCCTCTGCCCTTGAAGCAGCAAGCTGGGTGGGAACAGAGCTGGTCTCAAGTCACACAGAGCCAGCCTTGCAGATCCTAATGCTGTTTGTGACATTCTGACCTAGACCTCATATGACCCTGGTAAGGTTAGATCTACCCCAGGGCCCTGAGGGAAGAGTCACAGCCACTGTGGGCTCTGGAGCTATTTTTGGTTTTGTTTTTTGGGTTGTTTGTTTGGTTGTTTGGTTGGTTGGTTTTTCAAGACAGGGTTTCTCTGTGTAGCCTTGGCTGTCTTGAACTCGCTTTGTAGACCAGGCTGGCCTCGAACTCACAGCAATCCACCTACCTCTGCCTCCTGAGTGCTGGGATTAGAGGTGTGTGCCATCACCACGGCCAGCTAGCTCTGGAGAATTTTTGATGCTATTTCTCTGCCTCATTTCACAGAGGCAGCATGGCAAAGCTGGGCTTCTCTCTGCCTTCGGTGTGAATAGTTGGAGAGAGGCTACTCACAGTCAGGCCACAGGTGGGTCCACAGAAGAGCATGTATAACCGTCCCACCAGACCACGTGCTCCCAGTTACTATGAGGACCAGTGAGCAGGCACAGGGATGGAAGGGGAAGGGGACACCAACGTAAATCTGAGACGAAGCTGCCCACCTGGTCAGAGGGACAAGATTTCAGAATGGTTGTTGACTTTGTTCCAGTTCTCTGTAAAATATACCCGTGGTGTGTGTGTGTGTGTGTGTGTGTGTGTGTGTGTGTGTGTGTGCGCGCGCGCGCGCATGCTCAGACAAGGCAGCCTCCCCTGATTGTCAGCTCTCTGAGTAAAGTACAATGTAAAGAATTCATTCCTAAACTGGGCGTGGTGGCGCACGCCTTTAATTCCAGCACTTGGGAGGCAGAGGCAGGCGGATCGCTGTGAGTTCGAGGCCAGCCTGGTTTACAAAGTGAGTCTAGGACAGCCAAGGATACACAGGGAAACCCTGTCTAGAAAAAACAAAACAAAAAAGAATTCATTCCTAACTCCACTTGTTGAGCTTGTAGTGACAGGCAGCGGGGACTATTGCAGTCCAGGAACACACACAGGTGAGCCTATGCTTGATGTACATGACGTGCCCACAGGTGTCCCCTCCTGTGAAGCTCTGGCCTGCAGTGGCATACTATGGGGAGAGGGACCTTTTGGGGGATTTGTGTTTGGATAAGGTTTAAAAAGTGTTTTGTTTGTTTGTTTGTTTGTTTTGTTTTTTGAGACAGAGTTTCTCTGTGTAGCCCTGGCTGTCCTGGACTCACTTTGTAGACCAGGCTGGCCTCGAACTCACAGCGATCCACCAGCCTGTGCCTCCCGAGTGCTGGGATTAACGGCATGCGCCACCACCGCCCGGCCCTAGAAGGTGAGTTCTTATGACGGGAATCAGTGCCTTGCCACAGTGAGACTCATCCTGCCATCTGGGAGGAGCTTTTCTTCAGAATTCTATCATGTGGGAGAGACGTAAATGCTGTTTAGGCCTCTGTCTGGGCCCCTTGGTTATGGTAGCCTAGCTGCTGAGTACACATGGCTGAGCCATAGGTGAACCCACAAGCCCTCAGCTTTGCCTGGGCACTCAGGCTCTGAGAGGAGGACACTCCTGGACAGCTTCTTCCCACTCGGCCAGTGTGTGAGATGATTAAAGCTCTTCCTGTCAGACGGTGGAGGGAAGGCAGGAATGATGACAGAGGGGCCTGGCTCACAGAACCGGCGCGCTGTGTTCTGATGGAGGAGGCACCTAATGACCTGTGAAGCCCACAAAGGAGACAGGCTTTATTCCGGGCTCTGCCCACAGGTCCAGAGCGTCCGGGGACCTCTTCCTGTTTCCTAGATCAATGTGTCCCCTAAACCCCACCCCTGCCTCCTGGCGGGCCTGCATTCTGAGTGAGGAACGAGGCAGGCTAGTCTCGGTTTCCTGAAAGCCCTGGCTGCTTCTCTCAGGCCTGGGGTTTACTGCACTGCTTCTCATAGTTAAACCCACAGCGCAGGAGCAGGCCACAGACAGCCACTGGCACACACACATGCACGGCAGTGCACACCCACGTCCACCTGTGCATTGCACCCTGACGAACAGCTCCAGCAGCACATATGATGTATAGGCACAGAATGCAGAGCCACATGCTAACACATGCTCCAGCATACAGAATGCACATACCCGATCTTGTGCATAGGGCACACTCACAGTGGATCACATACCTGCTACACACTCCAGCCATATGCATGTGTGGCACTTCAACACCTACACAGGCACATGTACGTACACAATATCCACACATGCATAATAGATGCATATGTATGTAACACGCCCATTCATTCACATGCATGTATATTCACCCATACTATTATATGTATGCTTACAAATGCACACACATGTGCACATACACTCCTGATGACCCCATCAGAGCAGAGCCAGCCACGCTAGCTTGCAGTGGCAGGTGGGGATGTCTGGAAGGTTCTGTTTTCAAATGACAGTCAGCAGTCTGTTGATATGGAGGTCTAGGGTCGGGTACTGGATAAAGGTGAGCATCTCGGTGTCTAGTGTCGAAAATGGCCCAAAGCCACGAGTTTGGTCAGTCTTCCTCTGGTCCCAGAAGGTCCTTATATGGGCCCAGGCACCAAGGAGGCCCAAGTCTCTGATGGTCCAGTTACTTTGATGCTATCTGCCTGGAAATATCCCTCATCTTTGCTAAGGGGGAAACCTGACCATTGCACAGAGCCAGAGGCAGGCTAATGAGCCTTCCAGGGGAGCAATGGTAGCAGGAAGTGTGATGCGGGCCACAGATCTCGGCACGAGGAGCACAAACCAAAGTGACTGTCCAGCCTGCTGCAAGTCCTGTCTGCTGGGGGAACCTCCGCCACAGGGCTCCTGAGCATCATCTGCGCTGTAGGAAACAAAAGAGATGCGTACCCTCCTCTCTACACGCAGATGCTGAGGCAGCAGCTGGGGCCCCCAGATCCTGCTCCCTTGGAGGCTTCTAGGGAAGGCCCTTTGGGCTTCTCCAAACTCTTAGTGATGTCAGCAGGGTCCACATGCCAGGGTCATGTGAAGAGGACTGCTGGATGACCTGGGGCCAGCGGAGCAGACAACAAGGCGTTGGCGACACTTCCTCACTTCAGGAGCTGGTAGATCTTGTTCATTTGCCTCCTGGGAATCCACGCCCGGGAAGACAATCACACCCAGCTGAGAGGTTTGATTCTATTTTGGTTTGGTTTGGTTTGGTTTTTCTTTTTTTTTTTTTTTGGTTTTTCGAGACAGGGTTTCTCTGTGTAGCCTTGGCCATCCTGGACTCACTTTTGTAGACCAGGCTGGCCTCGAACTCACAGCGATCCGCCTGCCTCTGCCTCCCAAGTGCTGGGATTAAAGGCGTGCGCCACCATGCCCGGCTTGGTTTGGTTTTTCAATACAGGATTTCTCTGTGTAGCCCTGGCTGTCCTGGACTCGCTCCGTAGACCAGGCTGGCTGGCCTCGAGCTCACAAAGATCTGTCTGCCTCTGTCTCCCAAGTGTGGTGAGGGTTTTGATGTAGAAGCCTTGGGTGATGTTCTGAAAATGACCAGTGGAGGCATCACTGTCAACTTTGCTCAGTGGAGCAAGAAGAGTCTTTAAGGACATTCGGTGTGTCTGCCGCACCTAAAGGGACCTTTATCACTAGCATTCCAGAGCAGGGTGGGCCTCTTGGAGGTGTGTGTGTGTGTGTGTGTGTGTGTGTGTGTGTGTGTGTGTGTGTGTGTATGTGTGTGTGTGTGGCTTCTGGAGTGTACATACAGGCTGTGTGACACTGCTCAGGGCCAGAGCTGAAAAAAAAAACCAAAAACCAGTGACTCCCTCCTTAAAAACAGGTCCATGTTGTTTAGAGCTGTTTCTGGCTTCCTTCACTGCTCCATCCCTACATTCACTCATCTTTTCATCTTCTTACCCATCCATCTATTCAACAAATGCCCACCAGCCTCTGTCCAGCACTGTAGCTTGCTGTGCTGTCCCCACTCACAATGAGCGGCTTCCGTGGAAAGCCTGTATACACGTTATCAGGGGCCACGGTCACTGGCAGCCACTCATACTTAAATGTCAAAGATTGAATCGATGCGTAAATCCGCTGGGTCACCATGGCGAGATTAATTTTGGTTTGCCTTTGTAAACATTTACAGGTGATGGTCAAGTTCACATCAGTCAACATAGCGGGCATCCACCGTGCTACCAAGACCCTGGAAAAATGGGGACCCTGAGACTTTACATATGAGACCGTGAGATGGTGCAGCCGCTGTGCCAAACAACCTTCCAGCTTTCCAGATGTCAGGATGGAGAGGGATCCTGTAACCACGCAGCTCTGTAACTAGGCGCAGGGATACTGAGGACGTCAGTCCTCGTGAAAGCAGGCAGGTCCACAGCATGGTGGGATCCATGCTGATGCTGGTCAACTGAAGAGTGGGTGAACGCATGAGGCCTGAGTGTGAAGGTCCACAGCACCACCTTTCCCAACATCCCACGGCGGGATCCGTGTGTTGCAACTAAAGAGCAGATGAACATACATGCTGTTTTTTGTTTGTTTGTGTTTGTGTGTGTGTGTTTGTTTTGTTTTGTTTTAGTTTTTCAAAACAAGGTCTCTCTGTGTTAGCCCTGGCTGTCTTGGACTCGCTTTGTAGACCAGGCTGGCCTCAAATTCACAGCGATCAGCCTCCCTCTGCCTCCCAAGTGCTGGGATTAAAGGCGTGTGCCACCATGCCCAGTTTGTTTAGGTTTTAAAAAAGATTTTATTTATATTATGTATATGAGTGCTCTATCTGCATGCACACCTGCACACCAGAAGGAAGCATCAGATCCCAGTGTAGATGGCTGTGAGCCACCATACAGTTGCTGGGAATTGAACTCAGGACCTCTGGAAGAGCAGCCAGTGCTCTTAACCGCTGAGCCATCTCTCCAGCCCCTGTTTGGTTTTGACAGGGCTCGGGGAGGGCTTCAGTGAACCACAGGAAGGCATGGGTTCTGACACACTCTGCTCAGGGCGGGAAAGCAGTCCCTGGGCGCCACAGCTTCTAGCTTCACCTCTCCGATGGGCGTGCCACAGGGATGTCCTGGCAACGCAAACTGGAGGCTGTAAACCAGCTCCAGGCTTCTCTTCCTCACAAGAAGACCAAGCCAGCTGAAGACAGAGTGAATGCCTCTCCATAGAGGCAGAAAATGGAGTGCATTGTCTGCCACTTCCCCATGGGGGAGCCAAAGCCACCTGAAGCCAGCGTGGCACGGAGCTGAGGTTGGCTCTCCACAGGTACAGATAACATAACATGGAGAGTCACTTTCCCTGTAGAAGGGCCAAGGCAGCTGAAGCCAGTGTGTCACAGATACGAGACTGGCTCTCATGGGAAGCACCCCACACAGTTGTTGGGGCAAGAACTTCCGCAGTGTGCTGAGTGTGGCTGATGTTTGGAAGGTCAGTTGCTACAGCTTTAAAGACGCATCCTGATGCCTGTCATGGCTCCTTCTTCCTCAGGGCTGGAGTCAGCAGTGGTCCTGCCCATGATGGTGCAGGTGGCCGCTCTGAACTCCACCTCTCCCCTAACTCCTCACTGTCCTGCACCTTCCTCTTCCTGACATCCACATCACCCTGACTGTGCTGAGGTCTGAGTTTATTCTTCTGTGGGCGGATCTCAGTTCTTTCCCCCTTGAATTGTCTTGACCTCGTTGCCCTGTTGCTAGGTGTTCTCCTTAGAGCGCTCGGGATCATTTCTTATGTTTCCAGGGGTCTCCACGCATGTGAGGGTTCTCTGCAGGAGCCTCACACATTGCCATCATTGCTTCTGTACCCACGTCCCCTCTGCCACCTCCTCCACTCAGCCAGACACCTGGCCCGTTGGGTACATTTTCTCTCGTGTTCACACTCCCTGCAGGCTTAACACGTGCTGACAAGGGCTGATCACATGTTCTAAGTCTCCCTGAGGACTCAAAGCCTTCAGTGTTTGCTGTCCAATATATAACAGCGATTTTGCGGCCCAGGTGTGGTGGTGCACACCTTTAATCCCAGCACTCGGGAGGCAGAGGTAGGTGGATCTCTGTGAGTTCGAGGCCAGCCTGGTCTACAAAGTGTGTCCAGGACAGCCAAGGCTACACAGAGAAACCCTGTCTCAAAACAAACAAACAAACAAACGTGATTTTGCAGATTCTTTCCCATTTTCTCTTTATTTGTGGAGGGCGTATACATCCATTCTTTGTCCCTCCCTTTTGACCAGGCAGACAGCACATACCATCCTTCCTGCCTTGGTCACTGCAGTCTTTTATTTCTTTATTTTTTTCCCCAAGACAGGGTTTCTTTGTATAAAAGCCCTGGCTGTCCTAGATTTGCTTTGTAGACCAGGCTGGTCTTGAACTCACAGTGATCCACCTGCCTCTGCCTCCGGAGTGCTGGGATTAAAGGTGTGCTCCACCATGCCTGGGCCAGTCCCTGCAGTCTTTACAGCTGTTTTTTCCTGCTATTACACTTACTGCCTCCAATTCATTCTCAATGTAATATCTGGAAGGACTTTTAAAAATGTATCACGTGTTGCCTGTGGCAAAGCCTTCCAGATCTCCCTGTTTCTCCTTACAGTGGCTCACAGCTACCCTTTCTGGCCCTGCCCTCTCAGTGGCTCTTTGGCCAGTTTTCTCAAGCATCACCTGCTGGAGACGCCCTGACCGCTAGTCTGTTTCTGGAACAAGCCCGGCTCTCTCCCCGAGGTCTGTACCCTGGGTCCTCTCTTCCACACTGTTCCTGAACCATTTACCCCACTGTAGGCAATTCTGTGTTCAAATGTCACTTTGGTGAGGTTGGCTCAGATGATTCAATTTAAGGAATAGACACCCCGCCCCTGCCCCGTGTCAACTCTGTCTGTACAACTTGTTCCCTTTGATTTTCCCCATAACATTTATGACCTTTGAAATAATTTATAATTGCAGGAATCAGAGTTCAATCAGGAGACAGAACCGCACAATAGACAGAGCCAGGATGGTTTACGTAAAGGACAATTAACAATACAGACCTAAAGGCAACTCTAAAGAATAGCTTAAGGTTGCAGGAGGTGGTTTGGGGGTGGAATGCACTCCACAGGCTGCATTCAGACCTGGTGGGAAAAGGTATGGTCGCAGCCCAGTTGGTCAGGGCAGGGGATAGCAAACAGAGGAGGCACACTTGCTTCCCAGGAAGCAGGAAGCCAGTCTGCCTTTGCAGGTGCAAGTGGGCTGGCTGGGGAATCTCCCAAATTCACTCAGAACCTCTAGTGGCCGCCATCTTGATAGAAAGCGAGTTGGTTCCACTGTGGCCAGTGTGACTGGATGCTCTGAATGCCCTACGTGCTTAGAGGTCAGTGGGAGGGACAAACGACAGAGCTCCGAAGCAGATCTGCACAAATATGCTCAAGTGAGGTAAAAATATATTCTCCATGAGAGAAAATTGTGGGTTTGTCTTTCTATCACCTATTATTATTGTCACTTGTCCTTCTTTCACATGGTCACCCTTGTACTTTTTGTTTGTTTGTTTGTTTTTCGAGACAGGGTTTCTCTGTGTAGCCTTGGCTGTCTTGGACTCTCATTGTAGACCAGGCTGGCCTCAAACTCACAGCGATCCACGTGCCTCTGCCTCCCAAGTGCTGGGATTACAGGTGTGTGCCACCACCACCCTGCTCTTTTTTTTTTTTTTTTGCACCGTTGTACTTTTATGTCACACATTCTACAAATGAGAGAAACCATGCAAAGCAGGGTGGTGGTGGCACACGCCTTTAATCCCAGCACTCGAGAGGCAGAGGCAAGGGGATCTCTGTGAGTTCAAGGCCAGCCTGGTCTACAAAGTGAGTCCAGGTCAGCCAAGGCTACACAAAGAAACCCTGTTTCTAAAAACCAAAAAAGAAAACCGGAAAAGAAAGAAAGAAAGAAAGAAAGAAAGCAAGCAAGCAAGCCAGGGCGAGATTCAGCTGAAGGACAAGCTCTCTGTGACTCGCTTCTACCAGCCTTAAGCCTTCAGTCTGCGGACCACACCCAAAGCAGTCACTAGCTGGGACTAGGTCTTCAACACACGGACCAGTGAGTACTTCAGATCCAGACATGGCAAGGTATTAATTTACTTTGCCTCTGCTCATCAAGGCCGTGTGTTAGGGAGGGAAAAAAAAAGCGAGATGCAAACACTAGACTGGGGGTCTGTGAGGCTGTCAGCATGTCAGGAAGTGTCCACCATAGCTTCAGGGGACTGTGAGGTCACAGCACGAGTCAGCAGTGGACTGACCGTGTCCCTGGCTCTGCTAATCACGTGAGCATATGGTTCTCCTGTTCAAGGGTTGAGACACTTGTGACTATGTGGTGATGTGTTTAGAGGAAAGACCCCTGCATGGTAGTGAGGGACAGCCTAGCAGGTAGAGAGGCCTCCCCCATGGTATGGAAATGCCATGCTGCTTCCTAATCTCAGCTCCTAAAGGGCCCTGGCCCCACCCTGTCACACCCAGCCTGGCAGGCTTCCTGCTCAGCACCTTCTATAGTGAGGTCAGGACCTGGGCCACGCCAGCTCCTCAGCACCGCCCAGGGCTTGTCGGAGAGTGCTCAGTAATATTGTTTATGGCAACTTAGCCTGTCCTCCGTTGGCCCAGAGAGGCACAAAGATGCCATTGTGGGACCAGCAGCTGTCTCCAGAGCCATGGAGTGTGGACAGCCCCTCAGGACCTGAAACCTTCCTCCAGAGATGACCTTCTGGGTCTCAGGGCAGGTGGCCAAGCCTGCAGTTCCTCCGTGGAGTGGGGAGTGGAAGGCAGTACTCCTGTTGGGAAGGGAACTGGGCTAAGGCCAGAAGACAAGGCAGCCATGGCAGGCGTCACTGACTGAACTCAGAACAGAGGCTGGCAGACGGGCTTATGGTGCCACCTGCACCCACTTATCCAAAGAGGATGAGATCTGGCCCCACTGAGAGCACGCGGCCGCCCAAAGCTGAGGAGAAAGGCAGCTGTGGATCCAGGGGAGTGAAGTTCAGTAGCGGCACAGGGTGGGTTCCTGACAGGCAGCCATGGACCCCAGTTCTCCATCCCACCTCAGGGCACAACAAACGAACACACGTGGGCCTCAGTTGTACCAGGGCAGGCCTGCCTCTGAAAATGGCCTCTCAGCAGGCTCCCAGACGAGAGCAGCAGAAAGTCAAGTCCCCTCATTGGTGATGAATCCCCTGAGCTCACAGAGGTGAACCCCTTCACTGACTCCTTCAGGGAACAATTGCTCATGACCCTCAATGTGTGGCTGGAATTCTTCACGCAGCCAACTTAATATAGTGAACTATGGAAATTGAGTCCTAACAGGTGGTTGAGCAGATGAGCATTGGCCCGTTAGCAGAAAAGGATCAAGTCAGCTGAGAGTATCAAGTGGTCTGCAACGCTGGTCGTGGTGGCACATGCCTTTAATACCAGCACTTGGGGAGGCAGAAGCAGGCAGATCTTCTTGAGTTTGAGGTCAGCCTGTCTACAAAGCAAATTCAGGACTTTCAAGGCTACACAGAGAAACCCTGTCTCAAAAAACCAAAACAAGGGGGCTAGAGAGATGCCTCAGAGGTTAAGAGCACTGGCTGCTCTTCCAAAGGTTCTGAGTTCAGTTCTGGGCAACCACATGGTGTCTTACCATCTGTAATGAGATTTAGTGCCCTCTTCTGGTGTGCAGGTGTACATGCAGGCAGAACACTGTATACATAATAAATAGATAGATAGATAGATAGATAGATAGATAAATAAACAAATCTTTTTAAAAAAGTGGTCTTCAGCCAAGAGTGGTGGTGCACGCCTTTATTCCCAGCACTCAGGAGGCAGAAGCAGATGAATCACTATGAGTTCGAGGCCAACCTGGTCTACAGAGTGAGTCCAGGACAGTCAAGGCTACACAGAGAAACCGTGTCTCGAAAACAAAACAAAGCTGGACGTGGTGGCGCACACCTGTAATCCCAGCACTTGGGAGGCAGAGGCAGGCGGATCGCTGTGAGTTCGAGGCCAGCCTGGTCTACAAAGTGACTCCAGGACAGCCAAGGCTAACACAGAGAGACCTTGTCTCAAAAAACAAAAACAAAACAAAACAAAACAAAACAAAAAACAAAACAATATTTATTTATTTTACTTTATGTATATGAATATTTTGCCTGAAGTTATATATGTGCACCAGTTGTGTGTCTAGTGCCCTGAGGGGTCAGGAAAGAGCATCAAATACCCTGGACCTGAAGTTTGGGTAGTTATGGGCCATCATATTGGTGTTGGGAATTGAACCCAGGTCATCTGCTAAAGCACTCACTGAGTGCTCTCAATAGCCGAGCCATTTCTTCAGGCCCTTTACAAGATTTAAACTGGCCAGAGTAATAAATTTGTGTCCCCCCTTGCTGGAAAGTCCAGGTAGGGCATCCGCACAGGGACAGGGCAATGAAGTGGGCTCCCGCCCCAGGCAGGGGACAAGCCATGTGGGAACCAGCAGATGGTCTGTGAGTGAAACTCAGGCCCCTTCTCAGCGGCAGGAGGTCAGCAGCCAGGGCTCAGGGGACAGAGTCAGGGCAGCCATGGGCAGGTGGAGGGCAGGGTGTGAAGGGAAGCTGGCCCTCCCTCCCTGCACCCGAGTCACTCTTTGCCCCCAGGCCCCTTGTGAGCTCAGCACTTGGGTGGCACAGACGTGGCAGGGCACCGTGTGTCTCCCTTCATCCGGAGGTGACACTGAGTTAACTGATATTCATCAGATCCCAACAACAACAACCGTCCACGTCCATGATGGATGTGGATTTGGCCATGACAGAAGGGCAGGAGGGACATGGTCGGTGCCAAGTGGGCACACATCCCTGTCCACGGGGGATTTAAAGGGCGCCCTGTGAGGAGCCCGAGCAGACTGGTCCAGACTCCCCAGGTGACCTGCCTTGTGTGAGAGCCCAGTGACCGAGGATGAAGAGCCTTTGCCTGACCGTCCTGCTTCTGGGGCTGGTGGCTGTCCTGAGGGCCCAGGAGCTCCCATCAGATGACACTGAGGAAGTGAGGAGGGGAGGGTCGATGGGTGGAGGTAGGATAAAGGTCCAGGCGGCCTTCCACTTGGTGCTGGTAGATTTGTGCTGAGGTGTAGGGCGTTTCCTCAAAGGTTGAGTTTCACCCCACGCTTCAGCTGAGCAGTCAGATCAAGGATTCCCCACTTCTATCAGAAGACAGGGGTCTCCCTAAGACATGGGGTTAGAATAGGAAATCAAATTCTGGTGAGGGGTCACTGTTCCCATGACACCAAGAGCTAGAAGGTTGCATAGAACAGGACATTCGGGGTGGAGGGTTCACGGAGTGCTGAGGTGTAGACCTCAAAGTGTTTATAAACTGAGGTGGAAGCTGGGCGTGGTGGCGCACCCCTTTAATCCCAGCACTGGGGAGGCAGAGGCAGGCAGATCCCCGTGAGTTCGAGGCCAGCCTTCTCTACAAAGGGAATTGAGGACAGCCAAGGCTACACAGAGAAACCCTGCCGTGAAAAACCAAAAATAAAAGGAGGTGGAGCAGACACTTTCTGCCGTCATGGGTTGGGTAGTCCAAGCGCTGGTATTTCTCTATTGACCAGGTCTTGGGACATATGGGGTTAGCCCGCCTCAGTGGCTGCAGCCTGGGTTCTGGGGTGTCCAATCAGCTGTTAGCCCAAGTGCTGGAGCCTGGGCTTAGGTGTGCTCAAAGCTTTGTCTCCTGCAGTACTCTGGACTCTGGATCCCAAAGGGCATGGGACACAGCAGGAACGTGCCCTATGACCTGCTACCCAAACAGGCTTTCCCTATGATGATAGCATCCCTGGAAGAGGGCGACTTGGAGGCCACAGTTACATTCAGGTGCGTGTTCCATACTGTGGGGTCTCTGCAGTTTCTCTCCCCAGCTCTCCATTACTTGAGTTTTGGCAAGCAAAAGATCCCCACCTTTGAGGGGACACAGTCCTAGGCAGCGACTAAAAGCTGGAACAGGACTGACATAAAGTTTACGGGGATCACCTGACTAGAGCTGACACACGTAAGGGTCTAGGCCAGCCTCGGTTGTATTGCTGAGAGCATCCGCCTGTGGGCTTGCGTTTTACAGGAAGAAGGGTGAGTGTCACGAACTCAAAATTTTGATGAAGAAAACCGAGGAGCCTGGCAAATATATCTCCTGTGAGTCCTGCCTCAGGGTCCTCTGCAGTGGCAAGAGCTGGGTGGATGGGCTCCTGCCTGATCCAGCTTCTCGGACAGGCCGTCCACTTACTCTCCGTGTGTCAATCCTAGGCCCCACTCTTGACACATTCTTGACCCACGAAGAACCAAAGATGGGAGAGCCAGACAGGAGGCGGTCAGGCGTGGGGGCCAACCTCAGCCCCGACCTTCTGTGAACTCACCAGCTGGGCGTGGCAGCTTCCTGGGAGATGGTTCCCGTGTAACTATGGGGACCATAGAAAGGCCAGGGTTAGATTAGCTAGGTCTGGGGTGATCACCAAAGTGTTCCAAGGCCTTCCCTTCATACGGTCTTCAACGGTGTGTCAAGGAATGAGACACTGAGAGCTACTTTTGTTCACTTGCAGCTAATGGCAAGAAAACGATTTATATTAAAAAGCTGCAGGCGGAGGGCCACTACATCTTCTACTGTGAATGCCTGCACGATGGGAAGACAGTCAGCGTGGCGAAGCTCGCGGGTGAGGCACCACCGAGGCCCTGTGTCCTGGTTCTAGTCTCTGCTTCCGGTAGCTATGAGACAGACAGCAGACATGTCTGGCCCTGGGGACTGGGAAGCCTCTGGCTGGACCCAGGGTGCTCCCCAGGAAATGTGTGAGATCCAGAGTGGAAAGTCGGTAAAACTGGGTATGGATGGGGCTTGTATGGCCTTTGGAGGCCTGAGAACTCAGGAGAGGGCCCCACCCCTGGGCCAGCAAATACCACGTCCAAAGATCTCCAAGTGACAGGTGAGCGCTTAAAAAGGAATGACCTCTTAGGGACATTTTGTCGTAGGTGGAGACCCTCCAGGGCCAGGGGATACTCTCATGGCCCTGAGCCCCAGAGCTCTTACAGGCCTGGGGAGTGACCTCTAGGCCTGCTGATTTATCCATGGGCCGGAGGATCACTCAGAGTCTGTGGGTGCTCACACACCGAAGTTCCCTGCCAGGATCCACCCGCGAGTCTCTGGCTCTCTGCAGAGCTGACCACCACCCCTCAAACCTGCCCCCCTCCTGATAGGGAGACACGCTGGGGAAAACCCAGAGGCCATGAAAGAATTTAAGGAGTTCCTGAAGACCAAAGGATTCTCACAGGAAAACATTTTCGTTCCAGAGATGGAAGGTGAGACAGGAGTGCCCACGCCTTTCTCTGTGTCCCCTGTGTCATTCTTGACTGTCAATGTCCCCAACCCATGTCTATGTGTCCTCTGTGTCCTCATATCTTTCCAGGTCCCCTGTGTGACTCTGTGGTTTCCCCAGTGTGTCCTCAGTGTCACCCATAACTCAACGTCACAAAGGGGACATTCTGTCCCCGTGTCCCAATGTGCCCCTGTGGAATTCCAAATCTCTTCTGCTTCTGTCTCCCCTGGTCTCTGTGTATCCCTGGTTTCTGTTCTGTCCCTTTAAGGTCCTACCCCCCCACCCCCCCACCCCACAAGGTTGCCAGGGCTCTGCTTCAGGTCTGAGCTCTGGGAGGTCTGAGCTGCCGGTGTGATGGGGTTCCTCTTGCAGGGACCTTCTCACTCCTGGCCTTCTTTTGGTTTCTACAGATAAGTGTGTGCCTGAAAGTGACTAGGGTAAGTCTCCTCACACCTCCCCATAGCTCCCGTTAGACTGGAAAGACCTAGGATGCCAGGCTCTGGAACTGGAGGGTTCTCCTGTGGTCACTCAGGAGGTGACCCTGAGTGCGGTTTCCAGGACACATAGGAAGTCTTTTCTTATTGTCACTGTCATTCCTAGTTTCTGGTCTCTGCCTGGACCTCTCCCCTTCTGTGCTCTCCACGGAGGCCGAGACCCGGCTACTCATGGGAGTGGTACAGGGATCACTTCAGAGGGCCCCAGCTCCTAGTAGGACCACACAGAGAGGTGGGGAAAGACCTCTGATCGATATATTGTCCTGTGCGTCCCTGTTAATAACTCCCCTGACTGCTGCTCCCACAAAACAGGGGACTCTCACTGCTCTTTCTCTCCCTACCACAGCAGCTAGCCAGGTCTTCACCACCTGAGCCAGATTTGCTTCACACACCCGGCTGGGACATCCCTGTACCACACCTCTCCTGGACCAAACTCCCTACTGTCCCCTGTGCCTGGGCCTCCCGCACCTGACTTGACTCTAAATAAAGGCCTTCCCTCAGCAGTACTCTGGCTCAGTCCATCTGTGAAGGGCCCTGTGAGGACTCTCAGACTCCACAGGGAGCAGAGTCTTGGGGAAAATTGCAGAGACACTGCCCAACCAATGCCCAAGGAGTGTGGCATCTGCTTTCCTGTAGAGCCATGTGAGGGCCTAGAAGCCCGCCTTGGCTGTCAGGCTGGGAGAGCGTCAGACAATGTGAATGGTCACTGCAGGCCTCCTTCTCCAGCAGGACTTTGGGGGAATACTCGGAGGCCCTTCTAGGAGAAGCTGGGCTCAGTGACAGGGGTGGCACAAGGCTGGCCAGTTCCTGCATCATCTCCCCTTGAGGAGGACAGAAGCAGTCAGGTCTCCACCAGCCCTGTCCCTGCTCAAGCCGTCCCCACAGTTTGTCCAAGGACCAGGGCTTAGGCTTTCTCTGTCCAATAGGACATGGTGGGCCACACTGAGTGGGAGAAGATGCCCCACCCCCACCCCAGATGACCAATGCAGCCTCAAAGTGCAAATCCCAGGGGAAGCTGCCTTTGCTGAGGCGTTGGTGGTACTCAGGCTGGTGTCCATCAGCTCGGTGACCCTCAGTCTAACTCCCAGCTGACCCATTGTTCTCTCTGAAGCCCTCTCCCTTCTGGACCTTGTTCTTGCTGGAGGCCATTGGGCGTTCCTAAGGTGGAGCATCTCTGCAGGGCAGGTGGGGCCTGAGGCATCTAGGACACTTTGGAGGGCAGGTCTGGGCCAGCCTGGAACCCAAATACCAGGCTCTGGTTTTTGTTTTTGTTTTTTGTTTTTGCTAAATCGGGGACTATGCATGGCCTTTGACTGTGAGCCCCAGCACTGACCCCCCCCCCCAAATTAAAATATTCAATATTGTTCTCTTTTGTGATCAGATCTGGACATCAGGAAGACTTTTAATTCAAACCAAATTATGCAGAGATTGCAACGGGACACCATACCATATCACAGTCTCCCATGCCCCTCTCCTGTTCTGCGCGGCAGTAGGGAGGATGCAGATGTGATACTGTGCACTAGCATAGGGCTCAGGAATACGACTGTGGCCAGAGCAATGAGCACAGCCCTAGCAGGACACAAAGTGAAGAGGCCTCCTGTGTGTCGGCCAGCTGCCCTGCACGGAGCCTTCTCTGAAACTCCTTGGGCTCAATTACTGCTGGAAGAAAAGCACCAGGGACCCCAGTTTGGCAAGGATGACTCCCTTCTTCTTGAACCCTGACCCCATTCTCTTCAAAGGCATCACTGACCAACCCAAGCTTCTCTTGGTTAGCTGAGGTTTGTTTGCCCCCTTCTGACTTAGATGGAGCTTTCGGTGGATCTGATCACATGTTAGGGGCTGGGCAGACAGCAAGACAGAGCCAAGGGCACTTCAAAATGTTATTGGACCACCTGTGTTTATGCAGGAATGCGCAAGCCACAGCCTAGGTGTGGAGGTCATGACGTCCTGGAGGCAGTTCTCTTTTCCAACTTTACATGGGTGCTGGGGGTTGAGTCAAGTGGTCAGGCTGTGTGTGGCTAGCACTTTTACTCAGGCACAGACCAAGTGTGCACTGGTATGTCATACACACAGACAAAATAAATTGTAAATGTAATTTAAAAACTTAAAACAAACTGGGCAAAGTGGCACATGCGTTTAATCCCAGCACTGGGGAGGCAGAGGCAGGTGGATCTTTGTGAGTTCAAGGCCAGTCTGGTCTACAAAGTGAGTCCAGGACAGCCAGGGTTGTTATACAGAGAAACCTTGTCTCTGGGGGAAATTTTTTTTTAAACAAGTAACATAGGCTGATGGGTACACACTTACTAAATCCCAGAACAGACAATGGCCCACCCCGCAGTGGACAGTTAAATGCGCCTCGGTTAACCTAGTGAAGACACGCCCCACAGGCATGCTCAGAAGTTGCTCTTCCATGTGGGGCCCATTTGGTTGACAACCGAATGAAGCAACTGCAGCTGGCTAGTTCACCAGGAGCTGCTCCTCAGTTTGGTTCTGCCTTATGGATGGGGATTAGCCTCTGAGCACTGCTGCTCAGACTGTTTGTGTCAACAGCGAGCGCTCACAGCCTTCCAAGGAAAGTGCAAATCATGCAGGCAGCAAACACCAGCGTGGAATGGAACTAAGCTTCTCGAAAGTACGTGCGCGATGGAGGTTTTTCGTAGGTTGGTTGGACGTGCTTCAGAGAGAGATCAGAAGGCATAACAGGTGGTTAGAATCACACAGAGAGTGTCATAGCAGACAGAGGGCACAGCGCAGCTCCGAGCGCCACCTCGGCAGCCTGAGGGATTCCTCTATGCCATCCTGATGAGCCACTGTGAGGCAGAGGTGGTGATGTGCTCTAACAGAAAGATAGGTGTTCCAGAGGAGAAACACAGGTACG
Organism: Acomys minous; assembly: GCF_964271855.1. NCBI lineage: Eukaryota > Metazoa > Chordata > Mammalia > Rodentia > Muridae > Acomys > Acomys minous. Next base: position 63,214,959 of record NC_140491.1, on the reverse strand, counting down.
CCTGAGAGCGTGGTCAGGGCCTTCTCAGGAGCCACAGTTTACTAGGTTACACTCAAGGCCAGGTTATAAACACAGGGGCTAAGGGAGACACCCGCAGGCAAAGAATAAAACTTACCCGATTCTCAACGGAGAGTCGCTATTTATTTATTTATTTATTTTTGGTGTTTTGAGAAAGGGTTTTCTTTGCGTAGCCCTGGCTGTCCTGGATCTCAGTCTGTAGAGATCTGCCTGCCTCTGCCTCCTGAGCATTTGATTAAAGGCCTGTGCAACCATGCCTGGCTTGAGAGTCGCTATTTAGTTACAGCTGTATGTATAGATGTACCTCCCACAATTTAAATAAATCCTCATTAAACGTAAAGCTCTAGGGTGTGATGTCGTATCCTAGTACTTAGGAGGTAGAAGCAGGCTATTCTCTGTGAGTTTGAGCTAGCCTGGTCTACATAATGAGTTCCAGGACAACCAGGGTCACATAGAGAGACTGTCTCAGAAACAAATTCTAGAGCTTTGGGCTGGAGAGATGGCTGAGTGGTTAAGAGCACGGGTTATTTTGGAGCTCCTGGGTTCCATGCCCAGAACCCACATGGCAACTCACAACTGTCTGTAACACCAGTTCTAACAGATATGACAGGCTCATACAGACATACATCTAGGGGGGAAAAAACCCAACCAACCAACCAAACAAACAAACAAAACCCAACCCAACCCAACATAACCCAAATCAAAACCAAAACAAAGAAACAGCCGGGCAGTTGTGGCGCACACCTTTAATCCCGGCACTTAGGATGCAGAGGCAGGTGGATCGCTGTGAGTTCACCATTCTGGACAGGTGTGCCAGATGCGGCAAGGACCTGGATTTAACCTGCCACACAGCTCCACGGAGAGAGCTTGGGGGGCAGCTGTGGGGGAGCAGGAGGCAGGAAGCTGGGCCCAGGCAGTGGGGTGCATGGGGAAAGAGACTCCGGGCTTTGCTAGGACCCCACCTCATCAACTGAGGACGCTCTGGAGTTTGATAGCATCGCACTGTGCCCGGGGCCAGCAACCCTGTCAACACCCAGCTTGAGTGTCACTCTATGGAGTCTGAGGTCCCTGAAGCTGCAGTGTTCTGCTCTGCATCCCAGACACAGACTCCAGTATAGGAGGCTTTGAAAGTCCGAAGACAGTGCCCCCCTACCCCACCCCACCCCCACCCCCTAGATCTCAGCACGGGCCCCCTTGTCCCCACTCCCACACACCTGGGAGACACTACCCTCATCTCAGCTAGAACTTTAGTTTCTCCTGGGTGAAGGAACTGAGGAAGTTCAGGAGGGTGAGGGGTAAGAGGGCCTGCCCAGCACGGACTGCAATGCCAAGTGTGGCCAGCAGAGGGCCCTGGCACACACTCTGGGAAAGTATTAAAGTGATGACAGTCCAAGTAGGACCAGCACCAGCCTAAACTGTAGGAGAGACAGAAGCCCAAAAATTCAGCTGACTGTCCCCCCCAACCGCCAACACACCCAGCAGTGTCTAAATGTACAGCACCCGGAAAGGAGACACATCAATTCTTTAGTGTTCCTTTCTTGCCTCTTGTGATACGCCATTTTCTCTTACTGTATTTTAGTTTTAAACCCCTTCGTCTATTTATTTAACTTTGTTTATGCATTTGTTTCTTTATTGGGCAGCCTTTTGCCTTTTCCTCTTTGGCTATATACATTTCCCCTCTTTCTTACTGTTAGCATACTCTTAGTAATAGTTGTAATATTTTCTGTAGCTCGTTGGTTTTTAATTTTGTTAGATTTCATAAGGCTATTTCTTTGGTAGGCTCCACATACTTGCCAATTATTTTTTGTTTTACTTAAAACAATTAAAAAGAATCAACGTGCAAGGAAAATATACCTTTACACTTCATATCTTTAAGATCTTGTATAATTGATAAAATGTTTTATTGGCGTTATTTACATTCAAGGGTCCAGTAGACGTTGGAAATTTGATAAACTTTTAAGTTTTCTTTTTTTTTTTTTAAACAAATACAAATCTGTTGGGTGGGGGTTGGTGAGGAAGGAAGGCAAGCTTTATCAAAGAAAAGGGGTTCTCTTAGGTCCAGAATCTGAACCACTTAACATGGCTGAAGCTTACAGTCCAAAGACCAACGCTGTGCGGCTCAAGTGTTGGAGGTGCAGTCTGGAGGCGTAGCAGGCTCGGCGTCCGCGGCCGGGCTCGCGCAGGCGCCTTCTCGGCGCACGGCCTGGTAGGGGTCCAGCTTGGAGAGCAGCTTGGCGGAGGCCGAGAAGCCGTTCCACATACAGTCCCGCAGGATGATGCTCTTCACGAAGGTCTCGTCATCCGGGTCGCAGACGAAGCTCTGCTTCCCTCCCGCGTCTCCCCCTGGCTGCTCGGGCACCGTCTCCCTCGGGTCTGCGCTGGAGAAGGTATCGTCGCCGCGGTCCCTGGTGGAGAGAGATGCGGCGAGCGCTTCGCAGCGAGGCGAGGAGAGCTCGGCGTGGCCCGGGGACGGGCGCAGCGTGGACAGCAGCTCGAATTTCTTCCAGATGTCCTCGCTGGGCGCGGGCGGCTGCGGCGGCTGCTGGTGCACGTCCTCCTCCTCATCGTCGCATATGAAGTACGGCTGCACCGAGTCGTAGTCCAGGTCGCGGTTGCCCTTGGCGAGGCTCACGTGGAGGGGCATGGTCGCCGCGGCGCGTCCCGGAGCCACACGGAGCGGAGCGGCGCTGCGGCGGAAACCTGGCGCGGTGCGCATCAGCCCCGGAGCCACTCCCCTTCCCGGGGCCTCACTTCCTACTATCCCGGCAGTCCCTTCACCCGGCCTCCGTCTCCGTCGGGAGCAGAGGGAGGAGGCGTCTACTGGCCGCCAGAAGCCAAGCTCAAAAGTATCGCGCCACCTTACGGAGAGGGGCTACAGAAGCCGCATCCTGCGTGCACAGGATATATTTTTCATGCATGCATCTAACCTACTTCTTTGTTCGCCTAGTTTGTCTTTTACATTCATGTCATCTGGAACACGTATGGTTTTTATGTACCTATAAAATCTAGTACCCACAGATTGTCTGAGACTGACGTAGCTCATTTAATACGATAATCTCCAATTCCATCCGTTTCCTGGAAATGGCATACTTTGCTCTTATTTATGACTGAAAATATTCCGTTTCTGCATTTGAACCACACCTTCTCTGTCCACTCTCTCTGGTGATGGACACTTTCTTTCCATAACAGCATTTGTGAAAACTTCTGCAATAGGTACATGTGCGGGGTGTGTGTGTGTGTCTCTGTGGTGTACTTGCTTCATGTCCTCCTTAGGGTTTTCTTAAAGCTATGCTCTTTTTTTGACAACTTCTTCTTCTTCTTCTCCTCCTCCTCCTCGCTGTTGTTGTTGTTGTTGTTGTTATTATTATTATTATTATTATTATTATTATTATTATACAGGATTTCTCTGTGTAGCCTTGGCTGTCCTTGCTTTGTAGACCAGGCTGGCCTTGAACTCACAGAGATCCACCTGCTTCTGCCTCCCAAGTGCTGGGATTAAAGGCATGCGCCACCACGTCCAGCTTTATTTGTATTATTTTTATGTGTATGAGCGATTTGCCTGCCCAGTGCCCACAGAGACCAAAGAGGACGAGTGATCCCCTGGAACTGGTGGAGTCGTGACACTGTGAACCTCTGTTTGAGTGCTAGGAACCAAACGCAGGACCTCTGCAGGAGGCCTTCGCTGCAGAGACAATTCCTCAGCGCCATCTCACACACTCGTAATGAGTATATGACACGTGCATCTGAAAATGGTACCTGTGCAGATACAAATATGTGTGTGCTGCATGTTACATTTAGGCGTAAAGTAAAATTCTAAAACACTTTGTGATGAAATGTTATATAGTGTCAGGCAGTCAGGGCAGCTCATGCATTGGATGGCTAAGGCAGGAGGATTACCATGACTGGGCTACATAGTGAGTTCTAGGATATCCTGGTCTGCATAGTGAGAACTCGTCTCAAACAAACAAGAAAGTACATAATGCATGATTCTTAAAAATCAAAAGATCTGAGGCTGGAGAGATGGCTCAAAGGTTAAGAGTGCTGGCTTCTCTTTCAAAGGTCCTGAGTTCAATTCCCAGCAACCACATGGTGGCTTACAACCATCTACAATGAGATCTGGTGCCCTCTTGTGGCATGCATGCAGACGTATATGCAAGCAGAACTCTATACATAATAAATAAGTATTTTTTTAAAAATCAAAAGATCTAGTTTTCTTTTCCTTTTTCTTTCCTTATCCTATACCAAATTTTTAGAAAGGAAAAAATAAATAAATAAGTAATTTATTTATTTATTTTGGTTTTTTGAGACAGAGTTTTTCTCTGTGTAGCCTTGGCTATCCTGGACTCACTTTGTAGACCAGGCTAGCTTCGAACTCACAGCAACCCACTTGCCTCTGCCTCCCAAGTGCTGGGATTAAATGCGTACGCCACCACCACCCCGAAAAAGAAATGATTTAAAGAACACTGATAAAGCATATATAATTTCTGGTTTCAGGATAGTATCTTTTTTTTCCCCCCTAAGATTTATTTATTATTATATACATAGTGCTCTGCCATGCAGTACACCTGCAGGCCAAAAGAGGGCATCAGATCACATTATAGATGGCTGTGAGCAACCACATGGCTGCTGGGAATTGAACTCAGGACCTCTGGAAGAGAGGTCAGTGCTCTTAACCTCTGAGCCATCATCTCTCTAGCCAGATGGTATCTTCTTATAGCTATCTGAAGTCTACATTAAAGTTGCGAATGAGTGGGGCTGCAGTGACGGTTCAGTGGTGGAAAACACTGTCTACCCTTCCAGAGGGCCTGCTTTCAGTTCCCAGCACCCACATGTTCAGAAAGACCAACCTTAAAAGACAACACTTCGGCAGGCGGTAGTGGTGCACGCCTACAATCACAGCACACAGGAGGCAGAAGCATGCAAATCTTTGTGAGTTCTAGGCTAGCCTAGTCTACAAAAAGTCTAGGATAGACAAGGCTACACAGAGAAACCTTGTCTGGAAAAAAAAACGACAGTAGCTTAATATTTTATATTTGCTATTAATTCTTCAGGGTTTTAATTTAATTTAATTTTTTAAATTTTTTTATTTTTTAAGATTTTAGAGACAGAGTTTCTCTGTGTAGCCTTGGCTGTCCTGGCCTCCATTTGTAAATCAGGCTGGCCGTGAACTCACAGAGATCTACTTGCCTCTGCCTCTCAAGAGCTGGGGATTAAAGGCGTGTGCCACTGTGCCCTGCTCAAGGTTTTAATTTAAAAAAAAATTTTTTTTTTTTGGTGGTGGGGGGAGGTTTGAAACAGGGTTTCTCTGTGTAACAGTAATGTTTAAGATATTTTTTCACTTATTTATTTATTCACTTTACATCCTGATCACACTCCCCTTCTTCCCCCCGCCCCATCCCACAATCACACCTCTCCCTCCTTCCCCCCTCCCCTCCTCAGAGAATGGGAGCCCCCTCCCCCTTAGGTAGGTACCAACCCACCCTGGCACATTAAGTCGCAGCAGGACCAAGTGCATCCTCTCCAACTGAGGCCAGACAGGGCAGCCCAGCTAGGGGAAAGGGATCAAAGGCAGGCAACAGTCAGAGACAGCTCCCGCTCCAGTTGTTACGGGTCCTACATGAAGACCAAGCTGCAGATCTGCACATATGCGTATGTGGGAGGGGTTAATAATCTTTAATGATTTGTTTATTTATATTTTATGTACATTGGTTTTGTTGTTGTTGTTTGATTTTGGGTTTTGTTTTTGTTTTTTGTTTTTGTTTTTGTTTTTGTTTTTTTGAGACAGGGTTTCTCTGTGTAGCCCTGACTACTCTGGACTCACTCTGTAGACCACCCGGCTTATCTTCGGCTGGGGTTCCTACCACAGTTCTGGAGCTCCAGCTTGACTTGGCTTTTGAAGGTGACTGGCACTGACACCCCAAGACCATGTTCTCAGCTCAAAGGAGATTTATTTTCCCCTGAGAGACAAAGGGCGGGAATAAGAGAAAAGGACACAAGAGGAGGCCTAGGACTAGGAAGGAAGGAGAAAGAAACCTGGGAGAGGGGGAGGGAGCTTTGTCTGAGGGATGGGGGGGGGCTCTGTGAGGGGCGGGGTGCATGGGCAAATGGTAAGTTATGAAGGTAAAGTGGGAAAACCTCCCATTAGTACATTTGTTTGTTTTTGTTATTTCGGTTTTTTGAGACAGGGTTTCTCTGTGTCGCCTTGACTGTCCTGGACTCACTTTGTAGACTAGGCTGGCCTCGAACTCACAGTGATCCTCCTGCCTCTGCCTCCCGAGTGCTAGGATTACAGGTGTGTGCTACCAAACCCGGCTTAAACCCCCTGTTAGGATGAGGCGTTTTATCTTTGTTGGGTGTGTTAATGAAGGCAGCCAAAGGGAGCTTTGAGTGCTGGGCTTCTGTACTGTGATAGCTGGACCTTGGCAGTTTCCTCAGGAGGAGGAAGTGGCCAAAAAAAAAAAAGGAATGGACCTTGGTGGCTAGCTTTAGGAATGTAATCTAACGGTTCTTGTTTTGTGTCTGTCTGTTTGTTTGTTTTTTAGCAAGCAGAGGGAATGGGGGAGCAGGGCGAGGCCTGCGGGAGCCATGTTTGCCGTGCTCGGTTGGGCTAGCACCCTTCAGCTTTCGTCCTTTTGTTGTATTTTATCTTTCTGTTTCTACATAGTTTCCAGCCAAGGCCAGCCTGGTCCACAAAGCGAGTCCAGCACAGCCAAGGCTACACAGAGAGACCCTGTCTGGAAAAACAAAACAAGCAAAACAATTCCCAGTTGTCCTGTCACCATTGTCATGGGTTTCTAAACTAGTCCTCCCTCCTTTCCTTCCTTCCTTCCTTCCTTCCTTCCTTTCTTTCTTTCTTTTCCTTTTTTTGTTTTGTTTTGTTTTGTTTTTTCTAGACAGGGTTTCTCTGTGTAACCTTGGCTGTCTTGGAACTCACTCTGTAGACCAGGCTGGCCTTGAACTCACAGAGCTCTGCTTGCCTCTGCCTCCCCAAGTGTTTGGATTAAAGGTGCGCGCCGCCACCGCCCAGCCTCCTTTCTCTGTGATAGCATCTCTCTCTGTTTTTCCTACCCTGGCTCCTCTCCTTCACCAGGCCCATGAAGGCGGCTTGTCCACCTTTATTTCTCTGCCGGTCTCTGCTTCAGCTTCTGACCACGGTGCAGATTCACAGTAGGTGCTATCCAGCCATTTGTGACATTTTCCATCTTGTCTGTCAGTAACTAGCTCCTGTCTGCTTTGTCCCTGGTCTTGTGGCCTGTGAGCTTCTGGCTAAGGGCAGTCAGCCTGGCATTCTGGGAGGGCCTCCTCAGAGTTTGACTTGGCTCTGAGAACAAAATAACATAGGCCACGTGGCTTATAAACAGAAATTGATTTCTCAGTTTCAGAGCCCGGAGAGCCCAAGGTCAAGGAGCTGGCACACTTGGTGTTTGCTGAGGGCCTACTTCCTGGGTCTCAGGTGGCTTTGACCACTGCGGCCTTACACGGTGGCAGGAAAGAACCCTGGTCCCCTCTGCTCCCTAAAACCTCCAGCTCCACTCGAGGCCTGATCTTCCCTGCCCCTTGAGCTCAGGTCTCAACACGTGGGTGGTGGATGGACACACACATCTGGGCCATTGTGAGGCCCTCTGAGTTTCCGGTCCTGTCTGAGTGTTGACAACCAAGACTGCCCCACTGTCCTTCAGTTCTTGGTGCCAGGTACTAGCCAGCATCTTGGAACCCCTCAACAGTAGGAAGGTTCCTGAAGCTCTCCCAGCAGAGATGCTGCACCCAAAAAGGTTTCCCTTGATGGGGAAGGCTGGGAGAGGGAGGAAGAAAGGAAGAGGAGGGAGGAGGTGGGAGTGGGCACAGGGAGGCCATGAGGAGGAGCAGGGGTGGCAGGGAAGAGAGCGCACGCTGCCACAGGAGAGGAATGACCCTGCTGTTGCCACAGGTTCTCCCTGGAGGCAGGAAAGGGTGATGTTATGAATGGCTTCCCAGAAGAATCTGGAAAATTAGACAGAACGAGCAAAGGACGCAAGCTGCTGGAGCTCAAAGTCAGCTGAGCAGTTGTGGATGGAAGAGCATCCTCATGAGACTCCTTTCAGGGGGTGCTGGCCCCTCCCCCATTTTAACAAGAGGGCTTCTGGGAAGCTTTAGTCACCCTCACACCACATTCCCAGCACAGCGTGGCCAGGGTGTGGGATGATAGGGGAAGTTCCCGAAGAGGTGTGTGGAAGTGGGAGAGGTGTGTGGAAGAAGTAGCTTTATTCTAACTGACATGTAGAACAGCCTAGAAGCATCCAGGACAATCCCAGCAGCTCAGTCAAGGGAGACTTCAAACTGCCAGATGCTCTCCTGCTCTCTGCCACGCACTCTTCCTCCTGGACCCCTCTTCCTCACTAGGGAACTGCTCACGCACTTCCTGGGCTGTCAGCCATGTCCATAGGGTGCAGGCTCTCCTGTGACGCTAAGTTGGCGGTCTTCTGTTGCATCACAGGTCTCTGGAGAAAAAGAAGGCACCCTCCAATTTCATGGTGCATCTCGCAGAGAGAGGGTTACTGTGCCCCGTGGAGGGGGCAGCCCAGCTTCAGAGGCTCCAGCCACTGAGATCCCATAGGATGAGTCAACTACCTCCTCCGACATCATTGCAGAGTGGGCTGTCCCCATTGTTCCTGGCCTCACCGTGGGGGTCGTGTGCAAACCCTGGTTTGGGATAGTGTAAAGCTACCATCTAGTCTTCATCCCTTAGTGAGTTTCTGCTGTGAAGCTGGGCAGACTCTAGCTCCATCTGGTTTTTGTGTATATAATCCCACTGATAAAAAAAAAAATTACTAGCCGGGCGTGGCGGCACATGCCTTTAATCCGAGCACTCGGGAGGCAGAGGCAGGCGGATCGCTGTGAGTTCGAGGCCAGCCTGGTCTACAAAGTGAGTCTAGGACAGCCAGGGCTACACAGAGAAACCCTATCTCGAAAAAAAAAAATTACTCAGGATGCAAAGCGGCAGATTTGAGGCTGTCTCTGTGTGAGACTTTGAGTGGCAAGAGTCTGAGTGACAAGGGTCCTCTCCTCCTCATCTGCTTCATCAGCAGAAGAGCCTGGAAGTCGCAGGAGAGGTGACTGACACCCGGCATCTGTCTGCCCTGCTATTCATCCAATATGCGTCCACTCATCTTCGCTCCCATCCCCTCACTGTTTTTATCCATCCATTCATTACTGACTCATTCGCTCTCTACCTTTCATCTACTGGTCTCTCTCTTCTCTCTCTTCTCTCTCTCTCTCTCTCTCTCTCTCTCTCTCTCTCTCTCTGTCTCTGTCTCTCTCTCTGTCTCTGTCTCTCTCTCTCTCTCTCTCTCTCTCTCTCTCTCTCTCTCTCTCTCTCTCACCCATCACCTATCCTATCCACCGGTACCGACTCATCCTCCTGCCCAAGCATCCAATACTGAGCAACACGGGATGGAGGTGGCTGTGACCATGGGGCCACACCTCCATTTTCCCTGATGACATTGACAGGCGGATGTTTTACACATTGCTGTCCTCAGAGGAGCTTAAAACATGCAAAGTTCCTTCCAGACAGTGACCTTGACCCCTGAGCGTGAATGTCACCACTGCTCAGCACCAAGACAGTTACAGGGGGGGGGGAAATCACCCTCTGGGGAACTCACCATTTCCTTCCATGGCCATCAAGAACGGTGCCCTGAAAACCGAAAGAGGAATCTGCTCCCTCCCCGATGCCTCTCTGCCCTCCCTGTGGTGTACTTGACACACTAACGGCCACTCAGTCCTGACCATCCCATCCCACCATGTAGGGGCCTCACATGCTAGGAACCTGCTCACTCCCCAGGGTACCAGAGCCATTCCCTCAGCCTCCACCCCTGTGCCCGAGGAGGGGTGAGAGTGTGTGATGGAGAGTCCTTTGATGCCAAATCTTTCTGCTTGTGTGTGTGTGTGTGTGTGTGTGTGTGTGTGTGTGTGTGTGTGTGTGCAGAAGGTGCACAGTGTGTGCCAACCTGAGATGTCCCCTCAACCCACAACCCTGGTCTCCCTGCTGGAACCTCACACGTTCCAGCTCCTTCCGGGCCTACTCTTCCTTCCCATCAGGCCCTCCTGGGGCTGGGGAGGCCACACTGTCTCAGTGCTCAGCTGCCTTTTATACAGCCCCTTGCAGAGTCTGCAGGAACTTGGCAAAAGAGGATCAGGTCCTTCTGAGTTATGTCCGTAGCCAGCCGGCAAGGGCAATGTCAGGTTTTGCAAAAAGGCTTGTTAAGACTTCAAGAGTTCCGCTGGGCAGTGGTGGTGACGCACGCCTTTAATCCCAGCACTTGGGAGGCAGAGGCAGGCTGATCGCTGTAAGTTCGAGGCCAGCCTGGTCTACAAAGTGACTCCAGGACAGCCAAGGCTAGCTACATAGAGAGACCCTATCTCAGAAACCTCCCCCCCGCCCCACCCTCAAAAAAGACTTCAAGAGATCCAGCACTCGGGAGGGAGAGGCAGGCAGGTCTCTGAGCCAGCCTGCTCTACAGAGTGAGATCCAGGACAGCCAGGGCTACACAGAGAAACCCTGTCTCAAAAAATCAGGAAAAACCCCCAAACCAAAAAAGACTGCAAGACATCAGGAGGCCATAGGCCATTCCAAAGTGGCAGCCGCTGTTTGGAGTCCCAAGAGGCTGAGGGAGAATTAGGGACACAGATGACAGATCACATGACTAGGATGGGTGGTCCTCCTTAGGAGACTTGGAGGGGCCGCTCAACAGTGATAGTGAAGGGTGTAATGTGGAAAGAACAGGATTTCAGACCCACTCCACCCTGTGTGCCACTCTGTGAGCCCCAGGCTGCTGTCCCGTGGGGAACTCTGCCCATGGCTGCCCTGCAGGACCCAGCTTTGGACTCAGGGCTCACTGAGTTGACCTTCCAGAAACACTCTCCATGCCTTCGCCTTCTTTGCCTTCTCCTCAGAGCACTGGCAGGAGCCGGCTGAGGCTGCTGTAGCAAACCCCCTCCAACCAGGCCTTCAACATCCCCTCACATCAGCTCCCCTCAGCCATGGAGGCCGGAAGTTGGATGTGAAGACTAGGCCAGGAGCCTCCTACCCCTAGGCTTAGGTGGCTTCCTGGATGATTGACAGCTTCCTGCACTCTCCAGCCTTTTCCTTGTTCCATATTCTGCCTTTGTCTTCACTTGGCAGCCCCAAAGGTCCCTCTGTCTGACTGTGACAAAGTCCCTTGTCAGTGGATTTAGGCCACCCTGACCCTCAATGGTCTCATTTGAGATCCTTAATCATTGCTGCAAGGTCTCCTTGTCTAAATGAGCTTACGGACACATGTCACCAGGTCACATGATTTAGTGGGCCACCAGTCAGCAATCCAGCACAATCTTTGCCTGAAGAGATCTTAGTGGTTTGTGGGTGTCCTTATTGGTTGTCCTCCTCCCTTGGGCTCTGAGAGAGGGACACAGGCCGGCATCACCCGGAGAAGTTCCCTCTACCTGTTCCTAGCTATTTGTTGCACTAAGTTACAGCTCCCATAGTGTGTGTGCTGTTTGTGTGTCCTCCTCACAGCTAAGTCTCAGTCACCAAGCCTGCTCTGGGTGGCATTCCTCATGTGGCCTCTACAACTTTTTTTTTTTGGTTGTTTGAGACAGGGTTTCTGTGTGTAGCCCTGGCTGTCCTGGACTTGCTTTGTAAAGCAGGCTGGCCTTGAACTCACAGAGATCTGCCTGCTTCTGCCTCCTGTGTGCTGGGATTATAGGTGTGTGTTACCACCGCCTGGTAGAGTTTTTTTTTTTTTTTAAATTCTCTCACTCTCTGCATAATGTTGTAATGTCCAAGTTGTGAAACCCCTAAAGATCACCAGGAATCAGCCAGATGCAAATCATACAGGGTCTGATTTATTAGTCAAGCTCAGAGCCTGGACTGTCAGTCCCCTCGTGAGGAGGGAAGATGGCAGCCCTAGTGCTAGGGGAACAGGGGTTTTAAAGGAAAACACTGTAGGGGGTGGGGTGGGGTGGGGTGGGGTTGGGATGGGGGATGGGGGAGTCGGGGGTTTAAGGTTTTAAGCCTTGCTGTTACATACTAGGTAAGACAGGTACAGGAAAGTTGTCCTTTAAGCTGATTGGCTGGGGGACCAAGGCTAAGCAAGGGACCAGGGCCAGACTGCAGGGGAGAATTTTTTATTTGTTCTGGTCACTGTGACCTGTAGCTCCGATTGGTTGGCCCCGGGTGCAAGCTCCTAGAAACAGTTGCTAGCTGTACATTTGTGGGTCTCCCTAGAAACTCCGGTGTGGGGGTCAAGTTCTCAGGCCCTGAACACAAAATGGCGTTGGTTTGGTCTTTACAATCCCCACTTCTGAGCCAGGCACGGCGCACGCCTTTAATCCCAGCACTCAGGAGGCAGAGGCAGGTGGATGGATGTGAGTTGGAGGCCAGCCTGGTCTACCAAGTAAGTGTAGGTCAACCAAGGCTACACAGAGAAACCTTGTCTCAAAAAACAAAACAACAACAAACCCCCTCTTCTGACAGGTTTATTGAATACCCAATCATGGGTCTTTCTGAAACTTATTTCTCTGAGTCAGCCCATTGTAGGGCCAGGCACTGCGCCCTCATGATTATTAGTTGGATGGCACCCAACCTTTGTTTGATCTAAGGGGGCACAAAGCATGACTGCCTTAAAGAGAACTAAGAATCTATTTTTTTTTTTTTGGTAGCCATTTGTCTCTCAAGACAGAGCATTGTTCATGACTTAGCATCTCAGCCTGTAAAGTGGGAAATGGGTGGAGTCACTCTTTTTTGTAACTTTTTTCTGTTGGCATTAGGGGCATTGTTGTTACTGAAAGGCTGAAAAGCTAATCAAAGCCTAATGGGGAACTTATCAAAAGCATCTGCTTAGCTGATCCAGTTGAAGAGACAAGGAGTAGTCATATCTGTGGGACTGGTTTACATCAGCCTTCAGCAGGTCCAGATCTCAGCAGCTCTGGATGGAGCCTGTTAGCCAGGTTAAAAAAAAATCTGTTAAGACAAATATAAACTCTGGACAGAAGTTAAAATTGTGTCTATAAGACAGCTGGAGTAGGCTTATGTCTTTGAAACCCTGTAAAAGTATGAACATTTTTTTTTTTAGTCTAGAAGTCTTGATATTAACAGTAGATTTAATTGTTTTCTAGCTGTCAAGTTGCCATTAGCTTAGCCATCAGTGTAATCAGAGACCTGAGAAGGATAAATTATAACCTAGATGAATTTATTTATCAATAAAATGACAGAGATGACTAGTTAGTCATATTCCAGTAAACAGACAAAGTGTCCCAGCTGTCTCTTGTGGCAGCATGGCACCATGGGCAGAGACAGTCTTGCATCAGGCACAGAGGACGAGAGGCTGTTTCTATGGAAGGTGAGCACGGAAGAGACTGATCTCACCTTGTGTTCGGCAATGTGAGACAATGCCTCTCCAGGTGTCCAGTTTGCCCACGGTTAGACTGATCCATGGCAGATGTTGGGAGCAGTTTTGTTCTGTGGCCAGAAACCACAAGCCAGGGTTGTGTCTAAGTCGTCCGAGTCCTTGGAAACTACTGTTATGATCTGAGAATCTCTATTTTTATAATTTTTTTTCAAGATAAGGTTTCTCTGTGTAGCCTTGGCTGCCCTAGCCTCATTTTGTAGACCAGGCTGGCCTCGAACTCACAGCGATTCACCTGCCTCTGCCTCCTGAGCGCTGGGATTACAGGTGTGCGCCACCACATCCAGCGTTAATAATAAATTTATACATGTGAAATGTCATAGTTAACAGATCTCTGACAAGCCTGAGGGTTAGCATATCTGAGCTGAATCCTTTGTCTGTCTTTAGCTGTCTGCTGTAAACTACATCTTACAAACATAAAACAGAATGTTATAATATATAATCTGTGGATAAGTGTTAGAAGACCACATTGTCTAGTTTTAGTATATCTGAATTATTTGTTTTTAGCTATATATTTACTGATTATTTTAGAAAATACCTGTGACTAACTGAACTGGTACCTAACAAACCATAAGCTTTTTTTTTCTTTTTTCCTTTGTTTTTTTGAAACACCATTTCTCTTGTTATCCTGGACTCACTTTTGTAGGCCAGGCTGGCCTCCAACTGACAGAGATCTGACTGCCTCCCCCAAGGCATGCACCACTACGCCTGGCTTGGGGATTGCTTATGGTAGGATGGCCATTTTTATATGTTAGTCCTACCGAACCATGAGAATGGCAGTTCTTTCTCTTCTGATATTCTCTTCAATTTCTTTCTCTAAAAACTTGAAGATTTTGTCATACAAGTCTCCCATTTGTTAGGTTAGAGTTACCCAGGATATTTTATATTATTTGGGGCTACTGCGAAGGGTGTGGTTTCCCTGATTTCTTTCCAGTCCATTTGCCATTTGTATATAGAAGGGCAAGGTGGGGGGTGGGGGGGTGGGGGTGTGGGGGGGTGGGGGGGTGGGGGAGTGGGTGGAGAGATGGCTCAGAGGTTAAGAGCACTGGTTGCTATTCCAAAGGTCTTGAATTCAAGTCCCAGCAACCACATGGTGGTTCATACCATCTATAATGTGATCTGGTGCCTTCCTCTGACATGCAGATGAAATACTGCATATATAATAAATAACAAACAAACCAAAAAAAAAAAAAAGAAGGGCTACTGGTTCTTGTGAGTTAATTTTGTATCCAGTTACGTTGCTGAAAGCTGTAGTAGTTTCCTGGTGGACTTTCTCGGGTCACTTACATAGGTCATTATATTATCTGCAAATAAAGATACCTTGGCTTCTTCCTTTCCAATTTGTATCCCAGTTGATCTGTCAATTGTCTATCAATCAGTCTAAGACTTTGGGTTCTCTATTGAATAGATATGCTGTGAACAGCTGTGGGGAGCCGCCCTTAGTGGCTCTTGGCTTAAAACATAGGCAATTCCACCTTGTCTGTAGACTCCATTTTCTACCCCTCTGCCTGGTACATAGCAGGCTGGGGTCAGCCTGAGGCCACACCATCCGTTCCTGGGAAACCGCTTGCTTATTGTGCCTTTGCAGCTGTGTTCCCTCAGAACGTTCTTCCTTATCTTGAAGTTTTTACTACAGAGCTATAGATAGCAGAACATCCACCATTAGGGGTCCACACCAACCCTGCCTACCCAAATACCTTGCCCCTGAGATTGCCTATAAAAACCCTGTGAAAATTTTCAATAAACGAGGCTTGATCAGGATCGTGTCTTGCTTCCCTTTTTCTTCTGTCTCCTGTCCTTTTTCACTCCCGCACCCGCTCTCAGGGTCTCCGTTTGAAAACCTTGTGGGCAGGGTGAACAGCTGTGTCTTGTTCCTAATTTTAGAGGAATTGCTTTGAGTTTCTTTCTATTTAAGTTGATGTTGGCTAGGAGCTTGCTGTAAACTGCCTTTATTATGTTAGGTGTGTCTTACATTCCTAATCTCTCCAGAACCTTTTATTTTTATTCCCACACAGGGCTTCTCTCATAGTCCTGGCTGTCCTGGACTCGCTTTGTAGGCCAAGCTGGCCTTGAACTCACAGTGATCCACCTGCCTCTGCCTCCCTGAGTGCTGGGATTAAAGGGGTGTGCCATCACACCCGCCTTCTCCAGAACATTTATTCTGCAGGAATGTTGGATTTTGTCAAAGGCCTTTTCTACATCTGATGAGATGAACACGTGATCTTTCAGTTTGGTTATGTGGTGGAGTGCATTTATCAGTTAACGTATGCTGAGTCATCCCTGCCTCTCTGGGATGAAGACAGCTCGGTCATGGTGGATGATCTTTTTGATGTGTTCTTGGATTTGGTTTGCATGTATTTTTGAATCTATATTCATAACGGAAATTAGACTGTAATTTTTTTCTTGTTGGGTCTTTATGAGATTTGTGTATCAGGGTAACTATGATCTCATAAAATGAATTGGGCAACGCCCTTCTGTTTCTATTTTGTGGAATAATTTGAAGGGTATTGGTATTGACTCTTCTTTGAAAGTCTAGTAGAATTCTTCACTTAAACCATCTGACCCTGGGGGCTGGAGAGATGGCTCAGAGGTTAAGGGCACTGGCTACTCTTCCAGAGGTCCTGAGTTCAATTCTCAGGAACCACATAGTGGCTCACAACCATCTATAATGTGATCTGATGCCCTCTTCTAGCCTGCAGGTGTACATGCAGGCAGAGCACTGTATAAACAATAATAAATAAATAAATAAATCTTTAAAAAAAACAAAACAAAATCTGACCCTGAGGTTTTTTTTTTTCTTTATTCCACGACATTTTTTTCCCAGACGGGTTTTTCTCTATGTAACCCTGGCTGTCCTAGAACTCACTCTGTAGACCAGACTGACCTCAAATTCTGCCTCTGCCTCCCGAGTGCTGGGATTAAAGGCACGTGCCATCATGCCTGGCTGGCTCAGTTGGAGACTTTTAATGACTGCTTCTATTTCACTAGGGTTTATAGGTCTGTTTAAATTGCTTATCTGATCTGCTTTTTTTTTTCAATTTTAAAGAACACATTAATAAGGAAAATGAATGGGGAAATGTACTTTTTTTTTTTTTTTTACAAAATTGTAACTTTGTTCAGATGTATTTTAAAGGAAGTAAAAGTTGTTCTGCCCAAGAAAAGAGCAAGCTGACTTATTTAGTGTCCCCGAACATGGCTTCCCGTCCCTCTCTGGCTCTTCTAGCCCTCTCCATCACAGGAAAGGTGGTGTGCGCCCCAGACCAGGAAGAGGGCTCCGGGCAGCTGAGAGAGGCGCGGGCCTCCCAGGAGCAACCTCCTGAGCAGGGCCGGAAGCTGTTCCCAGCTGTTCTCAAACCTTATCACTTCTGTCTAAATCGAGAGCTACCTTTATGCTGTCTCACAGAAGTGCAGAGAAAGGATTATCTGATCTTGATTTAACTTTGTATCTAGAAAACTATCCCTTTTTTTTTTTTGGATTTTCCAACTGAGGGGAGCACAGTTTTAAAGTATGACTCCCCTGCTTTCTTCAGTGTTTGATGGTATGCCCTCCCTTTTATTTGCAATTTTGTTAATTTGGGCATTCTTTCTCTGCCTTTTAGTTAATTTGGATAATAGTTTTTATCAATCTTAATTAATTTCTCAAATTGATTCTTTTTAACAAGAACTGATTCTTTTTAGAAAGAATAAATAAAAATATTTATTTATTTATTTATTATGTCTACGGAGTTTTTCCTGCATGTACACCTGCATGCCAGAAGAGGGCACCAGATCTCATTACACATGGTTGTGAGCCACCATGTGACCATGTGGTTGTTGGGTATTGAACTCAGGACTTTTGGAAGAGCAGCCAGTGCTCTTAACCTCTGAGCCACCCCTCCACTCCTCATTGATTCTTTTTAGTTTGTTTGTTTCTGTTTTATTAATTTCAGCCTTGAGATTGATTATATTTTACCATCTATTCCTTTTGGGTGTGATTTCTTTTTTGTTCTAGAGCTGTGTGTGAGTGTGGGTGTATGCATTTGTGTGTGTGTATGCATTTGTGTGTGTTGCATTTTTGTGTGGGTGTATGCATTTGTGTGTGGGTGTTGCATTTGTGTGTGGTTGTATGCATGTGTGTGTGGGTGTTGCATTTGTGTGTGGATGTTTGCATTTGTGTGTGTGCGTGTTGCATTTGTGTGTGGGTGTTGCATTTGTGTGGGCATGTGTTTGTGTGTGGGTGTTGCATTTGTGTGTGGGTGTTGCATGTGTGTGTGAGTGCCCTTGAGGTCATCTGAGGGTGTTGTGTCTCCTGGAGCTGCAGTTCTAAGCAGCTGCAAGGTGCAGCACATCGGTGCTATCAGATGAACTCGGATCCTCTGGAGGAGCCGTACAAGCTCTTCACTGCTCAGTCACCTCTGCAGCCAGACACTGTCTTCTGTATGCCACCTATGGTGACACTGGTACGCTCAGACCTTGTCACACTCACAGGGGGACATGTCCTGAAGATTTTTAATACTGATAATGTCCTTGTTAGTGTTTGTATTAAGATGATTCGGGGGAGGGGGCTGGAGAGATGGCTCAGCGGTTAAGAGCACTGTCTGCTCTTCCAGAGGTCTTGAGTTCAATTCCCAGCAACCATATGGTGGCTTACAACCATCTAATATGAGCTCTGGTGTCCTCTTCTGGTATTGGGCACACATGCAGGCAGAACACTATATATATAATAAATTAATAAAATAAATAAATCTTAAAAAAAAAGATTATTCTGGCTCCACCAAGTCCTTACAATTCATGCACTTACTTTTGGAATACACAAAGCTTACTTTCATTGTTTCCCTAATGGAATTTACCAGTGAAGTAGTTATCTATCAGGCCAGAGAATTAGCATGAAGATTTTCAATATAAATGTTCTGTTTTGTTTTGACAGGGCTTCACCACACAGCTTAGGCTGGCCTTGAACTCATGGTGCTGGCTCTGACTCAGCCTCCCAAGCGCTGGCATTACAGGCAGGAGCCATGATGCCTGGCTGTGCTCTGCTCTGCACAGAGTCGCTGAGACACTGCTCTCCCCCCAGAGCCAACTCAGGTTCTTCTAAAGAGTCTGAATCTTCTGTAGGCTGCCAAATTAATTTATGAGCGGATGGTGATATGCTCTTATTTGGCTAACATGTAAGACCATGCTAATGTCAGAATGATAGCTTCATTTTTGATTACTGATGTCACTGTTTGTTACTTCCTCATCCCTGGCCAGCTTTGTCAATATAGTTCACTGCTGTAGATATTCAGTTTTTCCTTTATTATCAGCTGTATGTTTGCTTGGTTTTCAGCTAACATCCTGAATGCAGTGTTTTAATAGTAGCATGAGACGGAGCTTGAGAATGTGAGCTTTGAGTCAGACTTCTTTTCTGCTGGTCTTTACAGTGACAAGTCTCCATGGAGCTTTGATGGCTGCACCTCACAAGGTTTCCCGCGCTGTGCTGAAAATCCACAAGCAGGGCTGACATCAAAGAGATTAGCCCATCTCTACCCAACCAACAGATGGGGCGGTTCTGCTCATGGGTGAACGGCGTAAATGGATCTTCAATGCCAAACTAACCTTGCACTCTGGGGATAACCCCACCCCCACCACATGCTCACATTCTGCTCCGAATCTCCCTCCTGCCTCCCCTTCAGGGTCGCCTAACCCCTATCTCCTAGCATCTGGGAGCCAGAGGTCTTTCCCTGACTTCTCTGTGTGTCTCTCTGGCATATTACAGATAAAAGCCAACTGCCTGTGACCTGAGACCAGTCCCCAGTGCTGGCTGCCAGCAGATGGCTCCTTCTTAGTGCTGACTAGTGCTTCGCTGTATGGACACACCATGGTCTGCCCTGGCGGTCTAGTTCTCCATCATTACAGAGTAAACCTCCCTGTGAGTTACAGTAGGATGCTACGTTTGCATTTTTGCACATATACCTGAAAGAAACTGCTGGACCATATACTCAGTATGCATACCAACATAAGAAATTGCAGTTTCCCAGAGTGTACATACACCTGATTGTGTTCCCCCCAGCAGTGCACATGAGGTCCTGTTATCTGACAGTGTCTGGTTGTTGTCTTAGGGGTATAATGTCTGCCTTTTCCTGATGGCTGGGATGTTTCCATGCACGTGTGAGTGGCTGACACACTCACACCCATGCACACGCGCACGCACGCACACACACACACACACACACACACACACACACACACACACACACAGACACATCTTCTGTGGCCATGTCTGCTCAAGTTCTTTGCTCTGTTCACTGGACGGTTTGCTCTCCTGATGTTAAGGGTTGCTGTTCCCTTGCTGGCACTAGCGTTGTTCATGAAACTTGAAATGCCTTTTCAGTGCATCACGTGTTGTTCTGTTTAGCCAGCGTGTTGTTCTGTTTAGCCAACCGTGTCTTACATCGCTGTTCTCAGCGTGAAGAAGTCAACCCACTAATTTCCTTCACAGGGTTGGTCCTTGCTGGCAGATCTCAGAGCGGCCTCACCACCCAGTCATGACAATCCCTCTTTGTTCCCGTCTGATTCAGCGATCCACATGCCTCTGCCTCCTGAGTGCTGGGATTAAAGGTGTGCACCACCACACCTAGCTACAGACATATTCTTGATTAGCTCTGGAGGCCAGAAGCCTAGGATCTGAGAGTTTAAAGCACTTGGTCAAAGGTATTTTAATGAAAAGTTAGCAGTGTGAGCCCTCCTGAGGCCCCTCTGAGTCACAGGGACATTTCCTGTTATCTGAAGGGGAAGGAAAAGCGCAGGCGCGGTGTCCTATCAGTTTCCATCGCTGCTGGCTGGGGGCCGCGTCAGCCAAGTTTCCATCATCATGCTAAACACTCGAGGGGACAACTTGACAGGAGGAAGGCTGATTTTGGCTCCTGGGTTCAGAGGTTCTGCCCATGATTGTTCAGTCTCCTGGCTGTGGGCCTGTGGGGAGTCAGAGCATCAAGGCAGAGAAAGTTCTAGAACAGGGTCGCCCTCAGATCCACACATGCTTATTAACCTCCCAGCTGCTCTCAAAACAGTGTGTCACAGAAACCCAGGAGGGAGACACAGGCACTAGACTAGGAAGCTGCTAGTCTCTCAGAGTGTGAAGAAAAGTCAAGCACCATTGCAGGGAACAGTAGGGGTCAGTCACAGCCCACCCTTGGCACTGTCGCGTCTGGTTTCACAACTGCAATGGCAGCTGTCTGCTGCCGTCTTAATTTGGTCATATCAATGAACATAACTGGAGAGTTTAGGCGAATGCAGCTGCTGAGACACAGGCAAGAGAAGTAAATAACACTGGCCTCAGTGGACTGACCGTGCCCCTGGCTCTGCTAATCATGTGTGCATACTGTCCTCCTGGTCAAGGGCTGAGACACTTGTGCCTATGTGGTGACGTGTTTAGAGGAAGGACAGCCTGGCGTATTTGTGAAGGACAGCCTGGCAGGTACAGAGGCCTCCCCCATGGTATGGAAATGCCATGCTGCTTCCTAATCTCAGCTCCTAAAGGGCCCTGGCCCCACCCTGTCACACCCAGCCTGGCAGGCTTCCTGCTCAGCACCTTCTATAGTGAGGTCAGGACCTGGGCCGCGCCAGCTCCTCAGCACCGCCCAGGGCTTGTCGGAGAGTGCTCAGTAATATTGTTTAGGATGACTTAGCCTGTCCTCCGTAGGCCCAGATACAGATGTAGTCTCAACCACGTGGGTTTTGGCAAAGTTCAAAACTATATACGTTGGAAAAGACAGCGTCTTCAACAAATGGTGCTGGTGAGACTAGATGAAGGAAGTTTGTCCCCTATGCCTCACCCTCCGCAAAAGCCAGCACCAAGTAAATAAAGACCTTCATATAAGACCTGAAATTTGAAACCAGGAATTTCAGAAGAATGTAAGAAAAACATTTCAAGATATTGGGATAGGTAAAAACTTTCTGAACAGGACTCTTATGTCTTAAGAAAAAGTGCCAAATGGCCGGGCATGGTAGCGCACGCCTTTAATCCCAGCACTCGGGAGGCAGAAGCAGGCAGATAGCTGTGAGTTTGAGGCCAGCCTGGTCTACAGAGCGAGTCCAGGACAGCCAAGGCTACACAGAGAAACCCTGTCTCAAAAACAAAAACAAAAACAAGAAAAAGTACCAAAAACTTGACAAATGAAACATTGGTGTGTGTGTATGTATATATATGTATACACACACACACATATGTGACCCAGAGAGCCTGTGCTGCCAGATATACATCTAAAAGAGGATTAATATTGTTGGGGACAGTAGGCCATATGGCCGGTGTTCAGCCATCTTGTCTGAGCCTACACCTTTAGCCTCCGATTTCTCCAGCAGTCTGTCATTTACCAGAAACCAGCTGACCCTGTCATGGTTCGGCAGTTAGTCACCTGTTGTGGTTTATTGTGGGGGTTTGATCAGAATCCAGACTTGTCCCCGTTTCTTCATGTCTCGTGTTCTCTTCTTCATACAGGCTGATTCTCCTCCCGAAGCTTTAGCCGAACCCCGGGGCCGGGGCATAATATCTAGACCGACCGTCTCCACTTCTTCATGCTGTGACCCTGCAGTTCCTCATGCTGTGGTGACCCACACATAAAATTATTCTGTTGCTGCTTCATAACTGTAATTGTGCTACTGTTATGAATCATAGTGTAAATATCTGATACACAACTCAAAGGGGGTCGTGACCCACAGGTTGAGAACCTAATCTCAACCTTCAACACTCCAAAATGCTAAATAACAAGAGATCAAACAAACCAATCAATAATGTAACTGATGAACGGACCAGACAGTTCTCAAAAGGTGAGGTTCACGTGGCCCTATTAACACACAGGAACTGTTCAGCATCACCAGCCATCGGGAAAATGCAAACCACAAAGAAGGGATGTCAGTGAGTCCACGTCACCCCTGCCAGCAACAGCAGTCACCAAAGACAGGTCACCCTAATAGTGAAAGATTTGGGGTGTGGGGGCTGGCATGTGCTCAAAGGGAGTCCTTATACACTTCTGGTGCAGCCACTGTGGCGGCTCCTCAAATATCCAAAACCAAACGACAGCAAACACTGCCACAGGGCCCTGGAAATCTACACCAAGTTTGCAAACAACAGGGACATTTAAACGTCTATCTGTTGTAGGAAATTTTATAACGGCTAAAGTTTGCCACCAAGGTACCCACCCATCAACAAAGTGGTGAGTGACGAAGACACGGTTCATATAAACACTGGTTTGTTTGTTTTTTTTCATCTGTAGAGAACAAATTTGCGTCATCTGCAGAAGGAAGTAGATGCAACCCGACATTAAGATCCTGCGTGAGCCAGGCATGGTGGCGCACGCCTTTAATCTCAGCACTGGGGAGGCAGAGGCAGGCGGATCGTTGTGAGTTCGAGGCCAGCCTGGTCTACAAAGAGGGTCCAGGACAGCCAAGGCTACACGGAGAAACCCTGTCTCACAAAAACAAAACAAAAAACAAACAAACAAACAAAAAGATCCTGCGTGAACTCAGTCTCAGAAAGGCAAATAGCACAGTTTCTAGGTCCTATATTTTATAGATACATTAAACCACTAGGTGCACTACATTAAACTGCTGAAGGGAAGAAGGGAGCTAAGAGCAGCGGGTGCAAGGCGGAGAACGTGCTCAGAGCAGACTGCGTATCTGTGAACCAGCCTTACACACCTCAGTTTAACAGATAAATTAAAACCAACAGAACCCAGCCAAAAGGCTGACAAAAACTACACTAGAAAAAAAAAAAGATTGAGAATTGGGTGGTCTAAGAGGAAGGACACAAAAGTAGGAGGGCAAAAAGTTGTCTAATCATGAAAACTGAAGGAAAAAAACCCCACAAAAACAAAATTAAAGGTACTTGGGACCCAAAATATTAGTGTGTCTCCTTTCCGGGTGCTGTACATTTGGATACTGCTGGGTGTGTTGGCGGTTAAGGGGGACAGTCAGCTGAACTTGTGGGCTTCTGTCTCTCCTACAATTTAGGCTGGTGCTGGTTCTACTTGGTACAAGTCAGCTCCAGACTGTCATCACTTTGGTACTTTCCCAGAGTGTGTGCCAGGGCCCTCTGCTGGCCACACTTGGCATTGCAGTCTGTGCTGGGCAGGCCCTCTTACCCCTCACCCTCCTGAACTTCCTCAGTTCCTTCACCCAGGAGAAACTAAAGTTCTAGCTGCGATGAGGGTAGTGTCTCCCGGGTGTGTGGGAGTGGGGACAAGGGGGCCCGTGCTGAGATGGGGTGGGGATGGGGTAGGGGGGCACTGTCTTTGGACTTTCAAAGCTTCCTACACTGGAGTCTGTATCTGGGATGCAGAGCAGAGCACTGCAGCTTCAGGGACCTCAGACTCCACAGAGTGACACTCAAGCTGGGTGTTGACACAGCTGCTGGCCCTGGGCTCAGTGCGATGCTATCAAACTCCAGATCGTCCTCAGTGGATGAGGTGGGGTCCTAGGAAGGCCGGGAGTCTCTTTTCCCATGCACCCCACAGCCTGGGCTCAGCTTCCCGTGAGTTGGACTTTTTGGCTTCTCAATATGAGCCTCCCACTCCCGAGCACTAGAGCTGTGTGGCAGGTTGAATCCAGGCCCCAGAACAGTGATGGTTCCCTGTTCCTGACCTCAAGGGAGATCAGGTTTAAACAACAGACGGCTCCTGGCTACAGCCCTCAAAGCTGGGACACTGCTCTCCACATCTGGCCCACCAGTCCAGGAAAGTGACTGTTTTCCACCAGATCAGCAGCTGGATTTGAGGCTTGTGTGAGCTGTGAGCTTGTCCTGTGCGTAGAACTCCCAGGCTCTTGGCACCAGGGCCACCTGGCTAACCTTTGGCTGGAGCTCTGACTCCTCCCTGTTGTTAAATTACCAGTACAGCCTAGTAATGTTTATTATCAGGCCTATAATTATTATTACCGCAGGTTTCTTTGTTTTTTTGTTTTTTGTTTTTCAAGACAGGGTCTCTCTGTATAGCCTTGGCTACACACACACACACACACACACACACACACACACACACACACACACACATATATATATTGTTTGGTTGGTTGGTTTTTGGTTTTTCGATACAGGATCTCTCTGTATAGTCTTGGCTGTCCTGGACTTGCTTTGTAGACCAGGCTGGCCTCGAACTCAACAGCAATCCACCTGCCTCTGCCTCCCGAGTACTGGGATTAAAGGTGTGCACTACCACACCCAGCTGACACCTGTTTTATTTTAAAATAGTCTTAGTTAACCTGGGGCAGGGCAGATATTAATCCTCTAAACTACTTCCCATAGTGGGGCAGGTATGGGAATCCTGCCCAATCCCATGCCATCTGTTTCTAATAATTTTTATCAAGCTACCTCCCATCTATAATCCCATATACTTGCTAACTATCATCATCTGGGCCAAGTCCCCATCCACGCTGGCCATGTGCTTCTTTTCCACTTAACCCATGATGGCGTAACCTTCTTCTCCTCTCTCTCTCCTCAGGTCTTCCTTTTTCTCAAAATAATCTCTGTCTCCTCAAACCTGGGAACTTTAGCCACGCCTATCTCATTTGCCCTGCCCAGGTGTAAAAGCCTTTTATTAAGTAGCATCAAAATACATCAGACCAACCTCAAAGAAAGAATGAGCAGGATACCAAGATGAGACTTGATACCCTATGACCATATAGTGGGGGAGGAGGTCCCCCTCGGTCATAGACCCAGGGGTGGGGAATAGGGTGAAAGTGGGAGGGAGGGAGGAATGGGAAGATATAAGTGATGGATAACAATTGAGTTGTAATCTGAATAAATTAATAAATTTTTAAAAAAAGAAAGAAAAAGAAAGGACATCCCAAAACCACATTCTCAGCACAAAGGAGATTCATTTGCCCCTGAGAGACAAAGGGCAGGGAAAAAAAGAAGGACACAAGACAAAGGACTAGGAAGAAAGGGGAAAGAAACCTGGGAGAGGGGGAAGGGAGCTTTGTCCGAGGGATGCAGGGTGTATGTGGGGGGGGGTCTGGGGGGTGGGGTGGGGTGGGCAAATGGTAAGTTATAAAGGTAAAATGGGAAAAAACCCCATTAGTATTTTTGTTTGTTTTTGCTTTTTTGAGACATGGTTTCTCTGTGTAGCCTTGTCTGTCCTGCACTTGCTTTGTAGACCAGGCTGGCCTCCAACTCACAGAGATCCTCCTGCCTCTGCCTTCCAGAGTGCTAGGATTACAGGTGTGAGCCACCAAACCTGGCTGAAACCCCCTGTTAGGATGAGGCCTTTAAATTCATTGGGCATGTTAATTAAGGTAGCCAGAGGAAGCTTTGAGTGCTGGACTTTGATGCTGTGATACTCCAGGACAGCCAGGGCTACACAGAGACACAGAGAAACCCTGTCTCAAAAAACAAAAACAATTCCCAGCCGTCCTATCACCATTTTCATGAGTTTTAAACTGGTCCTCCGTCCCTTCCTTGGAACTCACTTTGTAGACCAGGCTGGCCTTGAACTCACAGAGCTCTGCTTGCCTCTGCCTCCCCAAGTGTTTGGATTAAAGGTGTGTGCCACCACCGCCCAGCCTCCTTTCTCTGTGATAGCACCTCTCTCTGTTTTTCCTACCCTGGCTCCTCTCCTTCACCAGGCCCATGAAGGCGGCTTGTCCACCTTTATTTCTCTGCCGGTCTCTGCTTCAGCTTCTGACCACGGTGCAGATTCACAGTAGGTGCTATCCAGCCATTTGTGACATTTTCCATCTTGTCTGTCAGTAATTAGCTCCTGTCTGCTTTGTCCCTGGTCTTGTGGCCTGTGAGCTTCTGGCTAAGGGCAGTCAGCCTGGCATTCTGGGAGGGCCTCCTCAGAGTTTGACTTGGCTCTGAGAACAAAATAACATAGGCCACGTGGCTCATAAACAGAAATTGATTTCTCAGTTTTAGAGCCCGGAGAGCCCAAGGTCAAGGAGCTGGCACACTTGGTGTTTGCTGAGGGCCTACTTCCTGGGTCTCAGGTAGCTTTGACCACTGCGGCCTTACACGGTGGCAGGAAAGAACCCTGGTCCCCTCTGCTCCCTAAAACCTCCAGCTCCACTCGAGGCCTGATCTTCCCTGCCCCTTGAGCTCAGGTCTCAACACGTGGGTGGTGGGTGGACACACACATCCGGGCCATTGTGAGGCCCTCTGAGTTTCCGGT